>NC_058096.1:192300000-193500000 GCF_020171115.1 Neogale vison
TTCTTGGTTCCCGATTCCCTACCTACTTCCCCTGGACCTGCTTCACACAAGAGTGTGTGGTCTGAGACCAGCTACCATGGGAATAACCAGGGAGTTTATTAAAACTCAGATTCCTGGGCTCCACTGGAAGCAGATGGAATGATCATGGAGTGGCAGGGAGGCTGGGAGTCTGCATTTTTTTTTTAATTTTTTATGTTTTTTTAAAGATCTTATTTATTTGACAGAGAGATCAGAAGTCGGCAGAGCAGCAGGCAGAGAGAGAAGGGGAAGCGGGAGTCTGCATTTTTACCAGCTTCCTGGATACATGCTCATTAAGACAAGCTCAAGGCGGAGAATCAGGTTCCTGGCTTAAGCTGCCATTATGCCTTACTCTTTGACCCTGCACATCCCTTTTTAACAGTGATATAGAAATTAAAGACTAAACGGGAAGCGTCTGTAATACTCTTACCGGGTTGAGATTTATCTTTTGAATACAGGCCCCAAAGAGTGCTCATTTCTTCTTGGTAAAAGGAATAGTCTCTTAAGAAATATTTGTAGAAAGGGTAGAGTTTTTCCTAATATATATGAGTAAGCTTAGAAGTTACATTAACTGTGATGGGCACTGTGACGGACCGTTCTGTCCACTGACCAGCCAAGATTTGCACAAGTTAGAAATTCAGGAGTCCTCGGACTCCCAAGCATTCCAATCTGGGATCAAATCTTGCCTGTGCTGCTTATTAGTTTGTGTGAAATTAGACAAGTTATTTAAACGGAGTCTCCGTTTTCACATCAAAAACCGAGGCTAGTTATATCAATCTTGAAGGGCTATGGGGAAGATTAAATCAGAAAATAAATTCAAAGAACTCCATTTACATTTTAGAAATAGTTTTGCTATTTTGGGGGCAATCAGATCGTATTTCAGATGTATTGGTAGAGTTGACTGAAGAAAACCTTAGGTGAACCCTTTCAAAGGGGACAAAGACTTCTGAGAACCAGAGCCTAGGCGCTGCACTTGACATCATTACTTGGTAATAATGTGGTGAGAGGTGCAAAGAAGTATAAGCTGATGTTTCCTGTGCACACCCGTAGTTCAGGAGCCCAGGTGAAGAAAAGGTCGTGTTCCTGATCCCCTTGTTTTTGTCTGATGGTCCGTTTATGGTGTTTACGGTCCAATGTGGTGTTCTGTTTTACCCTTGTTATAGCCTGTGGGTAGATGGGCAGCTGTGATCGTCACTGTCCCCTCCCATTCTGCAGGTAAGGAAACTGAGACTGGGGAAGGGGTTTCTGACTTGATCAATGTAGCTAAGACTCACATGAGTTCTGCCCACGCTGCCTCTTCCTACCCCCGAAACAATCCGAGAACACAGAACCTCATGGCTCACGGCCAGGTGTGAACCTTGGAGTTGTGATGGATTGCTTCTCCTGTACCCGGTAGCTTTGCATGCTTTGTGACTGGGGACAAGGTCTGACCTGTGCTGACTCCCGAAATGCACCATGATGGGGAAGGCGACGCCGGAATGGACTTACTGGCGTTCTCTTTGTTAGCTCTGTCCGCCGTGGCATTTTCATTCCATTACGCGTCGAGTTTGTAAAGGCACATACCACTGGCTACAGCTCATCTCCTCAGTGCTGAATTGAAAATAATTAAGGCATATGTAAAGTCAGCATATCTGTCTTCCAAGTGTTTAAAAAAAAAAAACCAAAACGGGTGTCTTGTTGAAATTGAATTAACTGCTGGAATCAAGAATGCAGTAACTATTTTAAGGAATTCACTTGGACTTTTTTTTTTTTTAATCTGTTTTTTAATATGTAAAATCAGCCTAGGGCTGCTTACCTACCTCAAAGCAGAATCCTGTGGCTTTAATGAGTGAATATTTGTTGAGTGCCAGCCACGGTCAACAACATCACGATCATTATTATTGTTATCAGCCCTATCATTTTTCATTATTATCATCACATACAGTTCCTTATGTAATAACTGTACTTCAAGGACGCAGGAACATTTCTCTTTAATAAGCTCCCAAACTTTCTCTTCTCCTCCTCCTCCTCCCAACTACCTTTCCGTTTCTGTTGCTCTGGGATTTGGCAACCCAGTTTAATTTATGATGAGAAGACACTCTGGAAAATTGAAGCGAGATAACATGAGTTGATTGGGGGAAAAAATAACTTCATCTTAACTCTTGAAGCAGAAGACATCAGGTTTCCTAATTCCTTCCTTTCGTCCTTGAAAATAGCACATCAGCCACGGAGCACACCTGTGCGGGGTTCTAAAATGTATCTGTGGCAGCCGTTGCCAGAGTAGCAATTAGACAATTACTGCTAAATTTCACCTGCAGAGGCAGACGCGAAAAAAGACCGGGCGGTTTGACCTTCCACACTTGGGGATGAGGTAAATAATCCGTGGGAGATGGGAAGGGAATATTGGCAGGCAAGTCAGGCAGTGGTGTGGTTCCTGGCTGACCTCCACGGCCTGGGGGACGTCGGTCGCCGCACGTAATTCAGCTATTTTTTGTCTGCCTCTCCTCTGTGATGGAGGTATAGTACACTTCCCCTTCCTTCTTCTAGAGTGGTAAATAGTCAAGGAAATCATTCAGTTTCTCACCCTGCTGGCTTTTTTGCAGGGAGCTTACCATAGCTGGAAAGATCTTTGCAATTTATTTTGTTAGTTTCATTTCCCCGACTTCCCTCCCTGCCGCCACCCCCAACTGTGACCTCTGCAGAGAGAGAGAGACCTCATCTGCCGGGCTCATCTCTCAACTCATTTCCCATATCAGCCCCTGGTGCGTAACAAGTGCTCAACAAACATTTGTCGGGTAAGTGTGTTAAAAGTGCTTTTGACGCGTAAAGCACCAATCACAAACCAATAGCCCAGAGGCCAAATTTGGCTTGCTAAGCTTGTTTCTGGGGTTTTTGGGTTTTTTTTGTTTTTTTGTTTTCTGGGGTTTTTTGGTGTTGTTGTTGTCAGCTTGCACAGTATTGTTAAAAATATTGAATTAGTGGCCAGCATGTAAATATGGTGAGCCTTCCTAAGGAAGACCACATTTCTGGCTTCTCTTAAAATTCAGTCAGATCTGGAACACGGGACCAGCCTTAGGAGAGGAAGAAGAGCTTAGGACAGTGGTTCTCCAGATCAAGCGTCAGATCAGCGTCATCGGTATCAGCCGGGAACTGGTTAGAAATGCAGATTGTCTGTCCTTTCCCCTTTCCTGACCTATGGAATCATCTGGCAACTTTTATTTTCATAAGTTCTCTGGGTGCTTCTGATGGACCCAAAAGCTTGAGAGTCACTCACCACACTTAGAGTGTAAAAAGGGTGACCGGCTTTGAAAACAGAATGCCTGGATCTGGTTTTGCCACTTCCTCAGCCATATAGGGTCAGACAAGCTATCTGTGCCCCTGTCTGTTCACACGTAACATGAGGGTGATCCCGGGACTTCCCTCCTAAGGTTAGAAGTACCTGCGTAATGATAATAACTGAATATATGTCCCTGGTTGCTCACATGGCCATGGTCAGTTGAGAATAAGCAAGCACCTGCCTCTTTTAGATAGACCCTGAGCTGGATCTCCACTCTATGAGGACACTACCCAACGTGTTGACTTCCTTCATGTGACTTGCTGGGCCCTTGTAGCCATTCAGGTTGTCATCCTTGACAAGGACCCACTTTTTCACTATTGGCCATTGCTGATTCCTTTGTTTTCCCATGAAAGATTTATACCATGTATTGTTTGCCTACTGTGTAGCAAGCACCAAGCTCAACGTAGTTTGTCCTTTTCTCCTTCCCAGCAGCCCTACAGCATTGATATTGTTATGTTCACTTGACAGACGAAGAGCTGGCAATTCAGAGAAGTTAAGTAATTTGCCTTAAGCCACACAGCTGCTAAGTGGCAGAACAGGAATCCAACCCAGGTATTGAACTCCAAAGTCTGTATTGTTTTCTGCGTTCCCCAAAATGGGACACATGGCACAGCAGTTTAAAAATGATTTTATAGGGCAGTGAGTTATTTTTAGGTGGTAAGGAAGATAGTTTCAGTTGGTGTATAAGTTCTGCATTAAATAATAAAAAAAAAAAAGTACAGGGATGCTTGGGTGGCTCAGTCAGCTGGGCATCTGCCTTCTGCTCAGGTCATGATCCTGCAGTACTGGGATCGAGCCCCATCTTGGGCTCCCTGCTCAGTGGAGAGCCTGCTTCTCCCTCTCCCTCCGCCTCTCTGCCTACTTGTGTACTCTCTCTATCTCTCTGTCAAGTAAATAAATAAAATTTTAAAAAACTAAAATAAAATAAAAATAAAGTGCATAGTAGACAAGCTAATATGTTTTATACTCTTCCACAAACGTGAGAAGAAAGTGCTAATAGGTCACTTAGGTCACCATCTAAGTAGATCTTTTTTCTTTTAACTGAAATTCCAGTTTAATAATCTTTAAGACTGTATGTTTTAATTACGTGAATTGGAGATGTATTTTCATGGATGACTTTAGAAGAGAGGGAAGGGAAATCCCATACTTACATTGGTACTTAAAAATCAGAGCATCTAAAGATGTTTTTCTCTATATTTAAACATAATTGAATTAAATGCCCAAACTTCTTTAATCGTTTCTGATGGAACTGTTACTGAAATGGCTTGTCAGAGATAAACCACACAGGTTCTGACCCAAAACAGGTGCTCAGTAAAGATTCGCTGACCTAGAGTGCTTCATATACTCCCTGGTCTTTTCAAATGATGTATCATTTAGTCTGATTTTAATCATTCAAGGTTACTAACTAATAGGTCTTTACATCTCTCCATTACTTGTAATCTTGCCGTTTTTTTCTTTTTTCTTTTTCTTAAACAAAATGACAGCCATAGCCCCATGGCTTTTGCGGGACAAGCGTGTTAACGATTGTTTTTTTCCAAGTGTTTTTTTCTATTTATAGCAAGTAAAAATAATTTCTCTATATAATAATTTTGTGAAATTCCTTTTTCAAATAAATTTATTTTAATGCAACAAGGAGCCAGTTAAAAACTATGTTGGATAAATAATATTGAACATAGTCTGTGACTATGACCCCTATCGGGAGGGGAGAGAGAAAAATGACAAATATTTGAAAATGTCAGCTCCTGCCATCCTAAGGAGAGAGGACACCAACTTTTGCCTTTTTGCCTAGACAGTATCCTTAAGGCCTCTGCTTAGACTTCAGAGGGCATCTGCCACCAGTTCCTTCTCTCCCATTCTGGAAGCTGGCCATCCATGTTACCCTAAAGCTGCACCTGACACCGGAGGCCTGGTCAAAAAATCAAGTGATGGAGGAAAGGTAGAGAGGGTGTGTGGTAACTCATGTCTGTGAGCCTAGTCAGCGTTTTAGGAATTAGAGTTTGGATCCTCCTCTCCAGGAGCAGAGAACACAGCCCTATGACTCAGTGACTCACTCTAGACCAGCACCACCCACAAGTTGGAGTTTAAATGGACAGAGGGATTCCAACATGGAAACAGTGTTGGAGGAAGGCTGTCAGGGGCAGGGCATGATTCTTGCTGCTGCTTGGAACAAGATGTGTGGCCCCATGCTCCAAATTTCTGAGAAAGAAAAAAGTAGACCCCCAAATCCCTGAGAAAGACAAGAGTAACCTCAGGAGGTTTCTCCCAGAAATTGGGCAGCTGGCTTGGTGGCTGAAGTCTTCGGGATAGATCTAAGGAGTCCTGGGTTGGTTTCCTGGGTCTCCATTACCAGCCTTCTGACCTGAGACAAGTCATTTAACCCCTCATTGAGAAAAATGGGAATGGCATATTAGACAATTAAGCTGACAGGAGGAAAGATGTCTCACAGAACCTGGTATGCAATGTGTATGATTATTGTTGAGGATGAAGGGAGAGTCGGTGAGAACTCTAGCATATGTTCTTCCCACCTCAAACTCAGAAAGCCAACACGTTGCCCTGGGACCACCATTTGATCATGTATTAAGGTTCTCAAGAGAAACCGTTCTCTCCCTCTATATCTATGCCCACATCCCTGTCTGTATCTAAATCTATAGGTACAGATAGAGATTGATGCAGATTTATCTTATATTTTAGATTTGTTTTAGGCAATTGGTTCATGTACCTATGGATGCCAGCAAGCCCAGAATCAGCAGGGTACGTTGGCAAGCTGGAGACCCAGGAAGGAGATGTAATTAAGAGTTCAGAGGCAGTCTGCTGACTGAATTCCCTCTTGTTCCAAAGAGGTGAGTCTTTTCTCTTAGGGCCTTCAACTGCTTGGACGAGGCCCACCCGCATTATGGAGGGTCATTTGCTTTACTCAAAGTGTGCTGATTTAAATGAAAATCTCATCTTAAAAATACCTTTACAGAAATATATAATGTCATACCTTATAATGTCCAGGCACCATGACCCCTCCACTTGACACATAAAATTAACTATCCCAGGTAGAGTTCCCTGTCTTTGGGTGGCCACTAGTGGAATTCTTTTGATTTTCTTCCACGTTAAACAGAATTCTTTATATAGCTAGGGACAGAACACTAACTGAAACTGGTTTAAGAAAAAAAAAAGGTGGGGAGGGGGAGGAAACACTGATTCAGTATGTCAGACTGTCAGGGGTTTTTAGCTTCTAGATCAGGGTTCTGGGTTCTGTGTAGTATGAGGACCTCTCCATTCCCATTCTCCTGTGTGGGATAGGCTGCTGCCAGCTACTCTTAGCTTAAAAGTCTTCACAAAGTCTTTTTCTTCTTAGAATTTGCAATTTAAATCCTGGGCCTCAATCTCATTGGCCCATTTGGGTCATGTGCCCATCCCTGAACCAATCACTGCAGCAGGAAGAATGAATGTGCAGATTGGTTAGACCAGGTCCTGGGGCCTCCCCTAGGGCTGAGCTTAGGCACCACCCAAACCCAGTGGCCTGAAGCACCGAGGAAGAGCGATCCCCGTGGGAAATCATGTAGCCACTTCTGGGAGGAGAAGGACAGCTGGCTGGAGGGACTAAACCCATCACAGAACTGCTCCAGCTTCGCACACCCAACTCTCTTCCTGCCCGCGCCATGGCTCTCCGTTTTTTTTTTTTCTCATCAGTGCATAACGACTTTCTATCCCTTTAAAAACCTGGGCCTTTGCTTCCTCATTTCGAAACTCCCAATTCATCTAAGAAAGCAGATGCTTCAGAAGTAGGCTGCCTCAGAGAGCAGTTTGGAGCCTGATCCTGAATGCATGATCATTGCCGAGGGACAGTTGGGTACCAGCTGATCCTTCCGCGCTTCTGTTCCTGGTGTGGGAGGACGGAGCTCAGAGTAAACGAGTCCTCACTCACGCTGTAGGGAGGGCAGGTTGAGCTTTCTGTGGCTTCTCTTTGTCCACTTAGCCAGAGGTCTATAGTAAAGAGTTTAGAATGGAAAAATGGGACTTCCCTATGAATTGTAGCAGGAGGAAGAAATGTCCTGCTAGAAGAATCAAAGATTAGAGGCAAAGCTGCTTGCAAACACTTTTTTGAGGTCATATTGTGTGTGCCTGTGTGTGTGTGTACATACACACACACACACATACTTTTAAATAAAACGTATGCATCTATGCACATTTACATATAAATATGTATATTTATGTAAATATACAAAATACATATAAATACATACATATACATATACTTTTTAAAAGTCCGTTTCATTGAGATAATTCACAGACCGGACCATTCAGTCCCGTAAAGTGTACAATTCTTTGTTTTTTAGTATTTTCACTGGGTTGTGAGACCATCACTAAAATCTTATTTAGAACATTTTCTTCATCCCTAAAACAAACCCCACAGGGATTAGCAGTCACTCTCCATCCTCCCCCTCCTCCAAGCCTCTGGCAACCACTAATCCACTTTCTGTCCCCAGAGATTTGCACACTCTGGACATTTCACATAAACGGAGTCGGACCATCTGTAGGCTTTTGTGACCAGCTTCCTGCATTTAATGTGGTGTTTTCGAGGTTCATCCACACCATTGTATGTATCCGTGTGCCCTTCCTTTTCGTTGCTGAATCATCTTCCTTGGCATGGATGCACAGCAGCTGATGGGCATTTGGACTGGGCCCACTCTTTGGCTATTGTAAATAATGCTGCTGTGAAACATTTGTGTACACGTTTTTGTATATATGGATGTTTCCGTTTTTTCTTGCATCTATGCCTAGGAAAGGAGTGACACTCCTGGGTTATCAGGATTTGGAGAACTGCCAAACTGTTTTCCAAAGTGGCTGTGCCACTTAGTTTCCCACCAGCAATGTGTTAGGGTTCTGATTTCCCCACATCTCTATTAACACTTGTTCTTGTCTTTTTATTATAGCCATTCTGGTAGATGAAAAGTGGTGTCTCATGGTGCCTTTGATTGGCCTTTGTCTAGTGGCTGTATTTGAGTATCCTTTCATGGGCTCCTTGACCGTTTGTCTGTCTTCTCTGCAAAAATATCTTTTACCTCTTTTCTCATCAGGTTGTCATTTTATTATGGAGTTGTAAATATTCTTCACATATTCTAGCTGCGAACACTTCTGACGTTGGTTCTTTTTATCCTACCAGGCCTTGGCTTTTAACAGCTCTGGATTAATGAGAATATTTTTTATTCAAGCCTGAGGGGAAACTAAGGGGTAGACTAAGCTGTAATTGATAACATTGCCAGTGGTTTGGGTGTGTTATTTAAAGATGTCTCTGAACCTGATTCTTTATTGTCTGCAAATTTTTTTCTCTTGAAAAAAAAAAAAAGTCAAAATACTGAAATGAAAGGACAGCACAAAGAATATCTCTAGGAGTGCCTGGGTGGCTCAGTGGGTTAAAGCCTCTGCCTTTGGCTCGGGTCATGATCCCAGGGTCCTGGGATCAGGCCCTGCATCAGGCTCTCTGCTTAGTGGGAGGAGCCTGCTTCCCCCTCTTTCTCTCTGTCTGCCTCTCTGCTTGTGATCTCTGTCTGTCAAATAAATAAATAAAATCTTAAAAAAAAAAAAAAGAATATCTCTATACATTCTCCTGGATTCACCAATCATGAACATTTTGCCATATTTGCTTTCTTGTTCTGTGTGTGTGTGTGTACAATTAACAGAGCTGAATCCTTAAAAAGTAATTTGCAGACATAATGACCTTCACCTCAAAGAACTCTAGTGTATCCAGATTACGTTCCTAAATAACCATCATAACTTCCCCACATCCAAGAAATATATTAATTCAGTAATATCTAATGTATAGTCCAGATTCAGATTTCTCCAGTATCCCCCAAAATGTCCTTTCTTGCCTTAAAAAAACCCTCCAGGATCCAGGATCAAGATTTACATGTTACTTTTGCTTGTGTGGTCTCCCACTCTCCTATGAACTAGAAAATGTTCTCCCTCCTTGTCTTTTGTGACATTGATGTGTTTTGAAGCGTCCAAGGTAGTTATCTTATAGAATGACCCACACTCTGGGTTGTTGGACTGTTTTTTTGTGATTGGAATTAGGATAGATTTTCTTGGTAAGAATATTGCATGGGTGGTGCTGTGTGCTTCCCCTTCCTCTGGAGGAACATGGCAGGAGTTTGTCCTGTAATCGCCAGGGCTTAGTGTGATCATTTGATCAAGGAATATCTGCCAGACCTCTCCATTGTAGAAGTAGCTTTTCCCCACTATAGTTCAGAAGGAATCTGTATGAATATCTTGTTCCTCGACACCCTTTCACTCCATCATTGTAGCGTGCACTGATCAGCCTGAAGCTCGAATTGGTTATTATACTGGGGGTCACAAAATGTTGATTTTCTAATTTTACCATTCATTCTCCATTTCCTAGCTGACATCCCTCTGTCAAAAAGAGCTTTACCTTGTACTTTCTCATACTTTAACAATTTTGCCTTTCTACTTTTCTTCTTTTTCTTTTGAATATCATGATGAACTTGAAAATCATTTTAATCATTGTTGTTTCCTAATTTAAAAAGTTAAGCTATTGATCTTCTCAACAGGTGTTTCTGAGTGTCCCACTATGCAGTAGGCATTATTGTTAAAAAAAGAAAAAATTAAATTGGATTACCTTTAAGGCCTTCTGTCAGGCCTAAATTAATTTGTGGTTCTATGACCAATGTGTAAATCACTTCCTTGTACCTGTGTTTTTGTATTTATCTCTGCCTGTCTCTAAATTATTGTATGTAATTTCATTTACGTGCTGATTTTATTTTAGTATTTTGTCACAATGTTTTTATAGAGTTGCGTTTCTATTTTATTAAAGAAAGCAAAACCAAGGAAAGAGCTTTAGGTAATCTGTATCTCTTAGTGTTCAAAACCTAAGAGACATCTGACTCTGAGGGCTCAGCGAAGTTTCTAGTGCTGTCTGAAGAGGTAGCAGCTCACGCGACTGCAGCCAAAACCCCTGGGTAAGGTGAATGACCCTTCAAGGTCACAGCCATTGTATTAGATATACTTCTAGCATGCATTAACTAGGTACTTAACCGTCAACCCCCATCCCAAAATAAAAATAACACTTGAAGTACCATAGGTGATTCTGCCTGCCATTCTGTTCATAAGGTTTGTGGCCAGATTATGTGCGAGACAAGAGATGTGTCTCTCTTTTATAGAACCAACTTGCTGCTTGTAGTGTGGGCTTCTCACACATGGAAATTTCACATTTCAGACTCTGTCTGTCTTACGTAGTTAAAAATACAAAATTATACTGTGTATATGTACTCTTATTACACAGTATACATTTTAGTCTCTGTGATATATTTATAATAATAACTCCTTGTATGGGATCATCAGTGACACTGTAACTCTTTGGTACATCAAGGGATAAATTCACTGTGACTCAATTATTTTTTCCTTGTATAATGACTTCAGAATCTAACCCTTGTCTAAGATGTCTCTATTATCCTGTTCTTGCAAACCCATCTCTAGATAGTTTTGATGTCTCTTTTCCTTTCAAACTTTGGGTTTTTTTTTTTTTTTTTCTTCTCTTACGCTGATAAAACCCACTAGCCTTGCTTAATTAATCCCACAAGAGTGCCGGTCTATCGTTTATATCTGTGCCCTCCTAGCCTCCCCCTCATCTCTGCTCTTCCCCTGTAACTGGCAGGAGAAATGAAAACTATTAAACTAAGATACCCTCAGTGACAATTTTACAGCTGTCTTGAAAATATCTCCTTGCTCGCAATAAAAAAAAGCCAGTGTGCAGCTGGTAAATGCAAACATATCAGCTTATTGTTTCTCTGAACTGCTCCTCTTTCCCTGGAAAGGCTAGATTTAGAGCTTAGATCATTTGTGAGTCTTCGACTGCAAGCAACAGAAAGTGTTTCTGCTAGCTTCCATAAAAAGGAAGGATGTAGAGTGACTTACAGATTCTAAGGCAAAGCAGAAAAAGCAGACTTCTCAGAAGAGTGGGACCCGAGGATCAAGGGAACAGGAACCGGTGTCTGTTGGTCCACCGTCTTTGATATGGTGCTTCTCTGCTGAAAATTCTAAAGCAAGGAAGAGAGAAAAGGAAATGGTTTTCCCTGGGGTCATGTGCTCCCTAGGGGGCAGGGACCTGGAACTGGATTGACATTCTCAACCAACTGGGGAGGGGGGCTGCTCCCAAGGGAAACTTGAACTGCTCTTTCCAGAAGAAGACAAAGGAGGTTGGGAAGACACAAGGATCACTGCCCTCAATCCAGCACAATCTGGTATCTTTGTAATGCATTGTCTGGGATGCCCAACACTGTAGGGTAAAGCATTCTGCTATCTCTCCTCTGCCAACAGTCACCAGTCCTATGGCAGACCTTGTCTTACGATCCATTTACCTGTCCCCTCCTTTTAATGTCCTCTCTCTGGGCTGTTCCACTAAAAACACTGGTAATTGGGGTGCCTGGGTGGCTCAGTGGGTTAAATCCTCTGCCTTCGGTTCAGGTCATGATTCCAGGGTCCTGGGGTGGAGCGCCACATCGGGCTCTCTGCTCAGCGGGGAGCCTGCTTCCTCCTCTCTCCCTGCCTGCCTCTCTGCCTACTTGTGCTCTCTCTCTCTGTCAAATAAATAAATAAAATCTTAAAAAAGAAAATAAGCACTGGTAGTCAAATCAGCTCTATAGGCAAAAAATGTGAAAGGGAAGGGAGCAACAGACCAAGAGAGGGACAATGGCTGCAAATGGGTTAAAATGGTCAACTTCCTTCTGGAGACATCCAGCTGTCAAATATTTATTTCCAGAGACCAAAACCTTTCTCATTAGAAATTCACTGACTTGGTCACTGCTTCCTAGAGCTGTGGGTGTGTAAATGTCAACTCTTTTACTGGCAAGTCGGTGAAATTTGCTGATGACACAAATCTGCGTAGGTTTGGGAGAAGAAGGCAGGATTGTGAGAAACTCCAGATGCATCACAGCAAACCCTGTGAGTCACTCAGACTGGTCAATGGAGAGTCTGCAGGTTGGGTGGCCGTGGGACTGGAAAAGAGAAATTAGCATATTTAGCACCAGAAGAGTGTGGGGCGGGGTGGGGGAGTCAAACTTGAGGGCAGCAGTGTTATTAACTGGCCTTCTCCAAAAATCATCTCAAGCTCTTTCTTGGAACGGTGTACTAAATTTGACTCTTCCTATGTCAGAGAGAGAGAAAAAGGAAAAAAATAGAGCAGAGCATCAGAGCGAGGCTGAGATGAAGCTCCTGCTTCCTATACTCAGAATCTATTTTTATTAATGTTGATAATAAGAACAGTTAACCATTTATTGATGAATTGTGTGGGGCACCATTACTGAGCATTTTATATGTATCATTAGTCTGCTGGGTAAGTACGTGAGGAAATGCAGCCACCAGCACTGAGGCTCTATTGGCTTGTCCAAGGTCTTCCAGCTCATAAGGGGTAAGGAAAGGATGCAAAATAAAGATGTTATGACTGCTGCTGTAAAAATAGCAGGTGCCTCATTTCTTAATACCTCGTGCACTGTTTGTGGGTGTCCTTCAGCGTGAACGTGGCGTGTCTGGATAAAGAGCCCCACACTGAAAGTATAAATATTTATTAACGTTTTTATTTAACAGTTACCTATTGAGCTGATCCTCTGTGCTGGATAGGCACCTTTATTGCCAGAGCAGGAACCCCACTAGGAAGGTCAACTTCTTAACGCCCATTTTAATACCCATGGGCCAGAGGCTCTTAGATGTTTCTCGACTTGGGGGCTTCTTTGAGCCTCTCACATCCTTATTTAACCCCTTGATCAGAGGGGTAGAATGAGACAGACAGACATTGATCCCTCCTCTCTGCATTTATAACTCTAACCTGAGTTGGGCTTTAATGCCTTTCCTTGAGAATGAGATTGGCGAACGAGAAAGTCACAATAGGACGGGGAAGAATCGGGCATTTAATAGTATGCAGTGAGGAAAGAAAAGATTTCTGAGCACCTGCTGGATTTTAGAACATGTGACATTAATTCTCACAGAAATCCCACCACTCATACGTGATCTGCCCATTTTATTTTATTCTTCAGCACACATTAAGTATGGAAATTTTCGATGGTTTGCCCAGCGATGCACAGATTACAAATGCCAAAGTCAGAATTTTTCATCTTTATCTTTTCTTTCTCTCGTCCTTGTGGGCCCCACCTTCCAAATGTATTTAGCATCTGACCACTTCAGAAGAAAGAGCCCCTCTGGTACCCACAGCCCCATCTGAGCCGCCATCCTTTCTTGCCAGGATTCTTGAACACAGGAAGCCGTAGTCCTTGGAGCAGCCTGCAAGGACCTTGGAGGGTCTCTGGGATTCAGAACCACAATCGTAACCTCAGGGACCGCCTCTCCTCCTGCCCCTCCCATCACTCACTGCCCTCCAGCCATCTGGCCTACAGCTGTCCCTTAAACACCTGAGCTGCGTTCCTTCTCCAGGACTTGGCACTCGCAGTTCCCTCTGCCTGGAATGTTCTTCCATAGAGCTTGCGTGCTCACATCCTTCATTCCGTCTTCCCGGCGAGACTGGCTCTAGCCAGACTACTGAAAATTACGGCTGTACCATAGGCCCAGGCTCAGGGTGGTGTGGTAGGCAGAAATGGCTAAGTGGCTTCCATGACCTTTTCCCCTGATGTCACTTCCATGGTTATATTACATTATATGGCCAAAGGCAAAGGGAAGGCCATCTGGGTCTACAATCACAAAGAAGTAAGTTCTGCCACAGCTTGAAAGAGCTTGCCTGATACCTCCCCAGAGCCCCCAGATCAGAGGCCCACCCACCGACACCTGATTGCAGATTTGGGACCCAGGAGCAGAAAAGGCAGCAGAACCCCTTGGCTTTGACCTACAGAACTGCAACATAATGAGCAAATGTTGTTTTGGGTTGGGCCAATGGGATTCTTCCCTCCTGGCAGATTTGATCCCTGAGCTGCTCTCAGCTGTGTGGAGAAGGGTTTGGAGACTCTGCGATGGGGCAGAGTATCTGAGAGTAGCCGTGGGTCAGCACATACCCGGTCTGGGCTCTTGCCCCACCCCCCACCCCCCAGCCCCCACCCCCCACCCCTGAACTGGACCGGTGCCCTTACACGGACCTCATGAAGTGGTTGGGCTGGGGGTTGCTATTAACAAAAACCAGCCCGCAGAGTAAGAGATCACGGACCTAAGTAACTCTAATCTGTCTGAGCTGCCATGACAAAATACAGACTGGGTGACTGATAAAAAACAGACATTCCTTCCTCCCAGTCCTGGAAGCTGGAAAGTCCAAGATCAAGGTGCTGGAACATTCCATGTCTGGTGAGAGCCAGCTTCCAGGTTCAGAGACTGCTGTCTTTCTGCCTTGAGTGCCAGGGCCTCTTATAAGGGTACTCTTCCCATTCCCTCATGACTGAATCACCTACCAAAGACCTACCTCCTTATACCACCTCGCTCAAGGTCAGGATTTCCGTATATTACTCGGCGGAAAGCGGGAGGCATAGACACAAATATCCAGTCTTCAGCAAAGGCCTAGAATGTAAATCCTGTTAGGACACAGATTTTTGCTTGTTATAGCGACTCTTCTGTCCTTGATGTCTAGAACCGTGCCTGGCATAGAGCAGATTCTCTGTAACATTTTTCGAGTTAACGATCTAGGTCACAAAGGAATAGGAGTTAAAAATCTGGCCTGGGAATTAACTGGGTATATATTGGTGCTCCAGTGGCCTGAAGTCAAATTCCATTTCTACCACTTAACAGTTTTCCTCCTCTTCAAGAGGAGACAAGAGGATTTCTTTGCGGTGTGGTTGTGAGAATTAATTGAGATATTGAGCAGAAAGTGCTGGACCTAGGGCCTGGCACTGGGTCAGATTTAGTGCGTGGAAGCTATTTTAGATTTACCGTATCCGTCAAGGTTCTTAGCAGCTGTGAGCTCAGGCTGATTTAGTCAGGGAAATCTCTATTCAGAGGTTATCTGGAAGCTTACTGGGCTTCCAGGAAGACTGGAGAGTCTGATTCTGAGTGCAGACCGATCAGAGAAAAGCACTCTCCAGTCAGACAAGCTGAAGCACACTGGGACACGGGTCCTCAGGAGCATGATGGCCAGTACCACATGTGGTTGTGGCTTTGCTCCTGTACCTCAGGGTACCTGGGCTGGACACCGCCTTGACCCCTGCTGCCCCTAGAAACCCGCACTGTAGCTGGTTGCAAGACTCACACGCACCCCCCCCCCCCAGCCCTGCTCCTTGGTGTCGTTAAATCCACATTCTAGTCCCTATTCTGGTCTAGACAAGTCCGTGTGATTGGTCAGGCCTGGCTCCTGCCTGTGCTGCAGCTGCTAAGAGAGCTGGCAAGTGAAGGTTTTGACTTTTCACCCTCCCTAGTGAGAAATAGGCTCCATCTTCCATTTATAAAGCAAGGGTTCTCCAAACATAAAAAAGACCTTAAGGGGCGCCTGGGCGCCTGGGCGCCTGGCTCAGTGGGTTAAAGCCTCTGCCTTCGGCTTAGGTATGATCGCGGGGTCCTGGGATCGAGCCCCGCATTGGGCTCTCTGCTCAGCGGGGAGCCTGCTTCCTCCTCCTCTCTCTCTCTCTGCCTGCCTCTCTGCCTACTTGTGATCTCTGTCAAGTAAATTAAAAACTAAACAAACAAAAAAAAACCTTAAGTGCTAGGCAGCACTCCTCACCCCAACCCCCCAAAAGACAAAACTCCTTACATTCATCATTAAGTTGCAAATTTGAGGTCAGAAATACTGTTTCAAGAGGGCAGGGAGAACTCTAGGTTCTTGTCTCTGGATGATTCCAGGTAGCAGGGATGACTCATGGGAGCCTTAAATAGATCTGGGGGGAGGGATATATATATATTTTTTCCATTTAACACTGGCTTTCAGTTTGACCTCTTATGATTAATCCTGCACCCGGATCATGAATAATTAAAGGGTCACTTCCGTCTAATTTCAGAATATGGTTGTAGCAGGAAGGTACCTGTCAGTATGAGCTCTATCTGAACCTAGGTCCTGAGCTCTAGGCCTTCATGGTAGGACCTGCAGAGTCCTACGACATGTCCAAGGGTGAATTGGTCTGTGGTTATGAAGTCAAGGATTGACTGTCATTCTTGCTCTGTGGTTTTTATACCCGAGAACACCTTCTAAAAAGTAATCCTATGTTAACAGGAAACATATATCTAATGCTTGTCATTTTGTAACCGCTGGCTAAATGCTTTAAGTTGTACGTGGTCTCATTTATTTCTTCTTTCTTTGAAGCATGGTATAATTTTGCCCATTTTATAGTCTAGGAAACTGAGGCTTAGGGAACATGTCAACCAGGTTGTAGGTGGTGGAACTTGGACTTGAACTGAGGTGTGCCCAACACCAAAGCATGTGGTCTTCACCACAAATTTATGTGAACCTGATAGACGGTGAGCCCTAAAAGCCCTTGGCAGAGAAGTAGGGCTCTTCGTCGGTCGGCATTATGAAGGGTCCATTTTGGTAAAGTCTGGCTTGAAGACTGTGGAAAATTCACAGATGCCCTTTTAGATTTGGTGTGGGGTTCAGGAATTTTGGGGTCTCCGGGTCTTTCTTTAAGATTTTGCCTGCGGATGAAGTTTATGTCTGTTTTTTTTTTTTAATGTAGTAGCAATATGAGAGAACATATAATTTTTTCTGTAATCAAGATAATGAACTGAGCTGCCTATATTTATTTCCATTAGCACAGTGATTACATATAATTAAAACCAAGGCATCATCATCAGAAAAGGTCAGATAACAAAAAACATAGGACAGAACAGATAAATTATCTTTTCGCAGAAAAGATTCGTGCGGACCCTTCTAGAAGAAATGCCTGTGTCCCTCTCTCCCCTCTGCTAGTTCCCCGTGCTCCAGGCTACCTTTTCCTTCTCCACCACATTTCACCTTAAAACATGCTATTTTTTTTCTGAATTGTATTTCTTCTCTGTCCTCCTCCTTTGAAAATGTAAGCTCCTTGAGGACAGGAGCCTTCCTTTCCTCCCGTGATACGCCTCACGTGTCAGCAGAGTCGTGCGGCATCGCGGGTACCCAGTAAATATTTGTTGAATGAATGGGTGACTGTAATACATGATAGTCGAAGTAGAATAAGATGAGAGGAAATTCTTTAGAACGAGGGCATACGTTTGCACAACTGTTTCACCATCTATTGCCGTGAGACAAGCCACCTCACCGTGCCGTGGCTTAGAGCTGTCACCAGTCCCTGGCCTACCTACCACTCCGTGGTCAGGAATTTGGGGACGGTTCATCTTGACTCACTTGTACTCTGCTCCCCATGGTGCCGGCTGGGGCAGTCGAGCTGGTTCTGGAGAATCCCAGCCGACCTCTCTCACGTGACTTGGTGCTGACTCTTGGCTGGGGTGCCTGAGTTTTTCTTCTTGTGGCCCGTCTCCGCACATGGCCCTCATCTGGCAAGGGCATCTCTCTCTCTCTATCTCTCTCTCTCTCTATCTCTCTCTTTCTCTCATAGTCTGGAATTCTTCATGTTGTGGCCAGGTTCCCCGTGGGAAAGTGGTCACTGCAGGAACCCTCAAGGCCTCAGCTCCAACATCCCAGAATGGCCCTTCCGCCACCGTCTGTGGTGAAAGCCAGTCTGTCCCAGAGCCAGCCCAGACTTGAGGGCTCCTTTTGTGTTCTGGGTTGTTTGTTGGTTGGTTGGTTTTTTCCAGCTTACTTTGTTGTGGTAAAATACATGTAGCATAAGATTTTTCTTTTTAGTCCTTTTTAAGTGTAGAGCTCACGGGCACCGAGTGTGTTCACACGGCTGGGCAGCCATCCCCACCATCCCTCTCCAGATGGATGCTTTCAGCACCTCCCCAGACTGAAACTTTGTCCTCCGTAATCCCCCTCCCCCGGCGCCTGGTAACCTCCGTGCTGCTTTCTGGTCCTATTAATGGGACAACTCTAGGTGGGACCTATCTTGATACTTCTGCATGGAATGATACAGTATTTGTCTTTTCATGATGGGCTTAATTATCTTGGCATAATGTCCTCAATGATCATCCCTTTTTGTAGCATGGGTCAGAATTCTGTTTCTTCTTTTTTTTAATTTGAGAGAGAGAGAGAGTGAAGGAGAGAGAGCAAGCAGGAGCAGGCGTGGAGGGAGGAGTAGAGGGAGAGGCAAAGGGAGAGGGAGGAGAGACTCCCCACTGAGCAGGGAGCATGACTTGGGGCTCCATCCTGGGACTCCAGGATCAGGACCTGAGCTGAAGGCAGATGCTTAATTGACTGAGCCACCCAGGCACCCCCAGAATTCTGCTTTTGAAGCCTGAATATACCCTTTTTGTATGCAGGTACCAGATTTTGTTTATCCATTTATCCTCTGATGGGCACTAGAGCTGCTCCCACCTTAAGGCTGTTGTGAATAATGCTATTATGAACATGGGTGTACAGATACCTGTCCGAGTCCCTGCTTGAGTTCTTTTGGATGTATACCCAGATGTGGAATTGCTGCACCACAGACTAATTCTATGTTTAAGTTTTTGAGGAATCTCCATACTGTTTTCCACAGCAACTGCATAATTGCACAGAAAGGGAACTTTTAAAAAATATTCTCTTAGACCACAATAATATCTCATTTTCTTTCTAACCTATCTTCACCACTTTTATGAGGAATTGTTTTTAACTTCTTTTTTTTCCTGCTGAAACATTTTGTAATGCACATTTTCCCCTTTGTTGTTGAAAGTCTTCCCTAAAAAACAAGCAAGCAAACAAACAAAAGATTTTCTTTATTTGAGAGAGAGAGAGAGTGAGTGAGTGAGAGAGAGTGCACAAGCAGGGGCAGAGGGAGAGGGAGAGGGAGACTGAGAAGCAGGCTCCTGGCTGAGCAGGGCTTGATCGCAGGACCCCAGGATCATGACCTGAGTGGGAGGCAGATGTTTAACAGACTGATCCATCCAGGTGCCCCGAAAGTCTTCCTTTCTTTTTCCACTTGTATTTATGGTCCTGGAGACCTTCACTGTGTCAGGCTTTCTACTTTTTCTAGCTAACTCATCCCTTTAGTGAAGAAAAGATCTATTTCAAGTTCAAGTTCAAGTTCAAGCTGAATAGCCAGGGGCATTTACCCCAAGGTTTCTGCTCTCTGCCTTGCTCAAACTCTGCAGCTCGCACAGATTTCTGGGCAAGGGAAGCATCATTTCCCTGAAAAGCTTTGGAGAATTGCCCCAGAAGACGGCTCTGAAGTACCTTCAACTTCCCAGCGTTTTGCCAGCCCTCTGTGACTAATCTGAAAATGAATCTTTTGAGAAAAAAAAAAGAAAGAGAAAAGCACCCTCCCAAGACAAATAATGAGAAATTGCTAAAAATAATAGATGTTTTATTGTTTCTCTTCCTAAAGGCCATATTTTTGGCTGGCTTTAACTATTATTCATTCCCCTGGGGCACATTTCGTTTTTGCTGGAAGATTGTATAGGAAGGGGGAATAGCTTATAATTTGGGCTACAAATTGTGTGTGATGTTTCTGTATCGTGTTTGGTGGTTCTTATCTCTGTGATTGTTGCCCAAGAAGAGCTTTTTCTTTTATAGGCATTACTTGAAAGCAGGTAATGCCCCTCACCAATGGGTATACCCCTTCTATAAGATTTATGTAATATGGTTCCTTTCTGTGTTTTTTTAAAAGAATGGGATTCATGATTTTACCCCTCACATTTATAACACTGTTCTCTACCCCAGCCCATAGAAGAAGTAATTCTATTATTCATGTCCCTATAGCCTTCAGTATTGGAAGGACCCCTATAAAAGTGGTGTGCCCCCCAAAAAAATAAAATAAAGGTGGGTGTGTTGGGATTTCCTGAGGCCTTTTTGAAATGACATACTTCTCCATTTCTCTTTGAAGGTAAACATTGGTTCGGTACTTTCTAGGGTCCAGCCACCCCAATAGGGATTCTGCAGGGTATTGGTAAAGACCCAGGTCTTTGTTGTCTCACACATGTAGGTTTTACTTGATATGTGCCTACTTGCTAACTGTACGCTACAGGGCAAATTACGACATCTTCGGCAATCTCAGTTACTGCCCCTATAAAATGCAGAAGTCAGTAGTACCTATCTCAGTGGTTTGAAGGGAACAGTCAAAAGTGCTTGGTACAAAAGTATGATCTGAATAATGATTCTTACTATTATTAAATTATAAATTTCCTGAAGACACAATCTTTTTTTTGGGGGGGGGACAATCTGTTTCCTTTGATCTTTGAGCACGTTGTGTTTATTGATGCATAGTATTTCTTTTTTTTCTTAAGATTTTATTTATTTATTTTAGAGAGAGAGAGAGCTTGGGGTGGGGGGAGGCTATAAGCCGGAGGAGGGGCAGAGGGAGAAGGAGAGAGAGTCTCAAGTAGACTCTGCTTTGGGCACAAAACCCAGTGCAGGGGCTCGATCTCATGAAGCTGAGATCATGACCAGAGGGGAAATCGAGTTGGATACTTGACTGACTGAGCCACCCAGGTGCCCTGATACATAATATTTCTAAATAATCTGCTGAAAGGGATTTTTTTTTTTTTAAGATTTTATTTTATTTATTTGAGAGAGAGAGACAGTGAGAGAGAGCATGAGCGAGGAGAAGGTCAGAGGGAGAAGCAGACTCCCCATGGAGCTGGGAGCCTGATGTGGGACTCGATCCCGGGACTCCAGGATCACGCCCTGAGCCGGAGGCAGTCGTTTAACCAACTGCGCCACCCAGGCGTCCCTGAAAGGGATTTTTGTACCAAAAACAGTGCACATACTATAGAGCTCTGTATAATTAACTTTTTTTTTTAAGAGTTTATTTGTTTATCAGAGAGAAAGAGTACACACAAGCAGTCAGAGAGGCAGGCAGAGAGAGAGGAGGAAGCAGGCTCCCTGCCGAGCAAGGAGCCCGATGCGAGACTTGATCCCAGGACCCCAGGATCATGACCTGAGCCGAAGGCAGCAGCTCAACCAACTGAGCCACCCAGGCGTCACTTAGCTTTTTTTTTTTTTTTTTTTCCAATTTATTTATTTTCAGAAAAACAGTATTCATTATTTTTTCACCACACCCAGTGCTCCATGCAAGCCGTGCCCTCTATAATACCCACCACCTGTACCCCAACCTCCCCCCACCGCCACTTCAAACCCCTCAGATTGTTTTTCAGAGTCCATAGTCTCTCATGGTTCACCTCCCCTTCCAATTTACCCAAATTCCCTACTCCTCTCTAACGCCCCTTGTCCTCCATGCTATTGGTTATGCTCCACAAATAAGTGAAACCATATGATAATTGACTCTCTCTGCTTGACTTATTTCACTCAGCATAATCTCTTCCAGTCCCGTCCATGTTGCTACAAAAGTTGGATATTCATCCTTTCTGATGGAGGCATAATACTCCTATGCAACCACCAAGCCGATACTGCAGGAAATATTAAGGGGGGTTCACTTAGCTTTTTTAATGCCATATTTTCAACTTTAGTAATAATGATCATAGCAACTAAGTTTTTCTTTTCTTTTTTCTTTTTAGCATTTACTGAACTAAGCATTTTACTTTTGTTAACTCATTTAATCCTTGAAATAACCTTGGGAGGTGGGTACTATGATATGCCCATTTTACAAATGAGAAAAGTATGGCCAGCCAAGAAAAGTTAAGTCACTTCCCTCCCTCAGTAGGTCAGTGAACCTATTGAACCCACCTTGTCTGGCTCCCAAATCCATGCTTTATGTGAGTTTTCAAAGTTTTTATTCTCAGGACCCCTTTAGTCTGTTCAAAGAGTTTGTTCTCGAGTGGTATCTATCTATGAATATGTACCATAATCAAAATTCTAACTGGAAATCTTTTTAAATTATTGAAATAGTTTAAAATATAAGAATAATGAATTTGTTGCATGCTACCATACCTACCACATTTTGCAAACAAATAAACAAGCAAAAATGACTGGGCCCAATGGCAGTATTTTTCCAAATCTTAACATCTAGCTTCCTAGAAGACAGATGGATAATCATTTTGGTCTCTGCATTCAGTTTGTTGTGGTATCACAAGTGATTTACTGCCTGGAAAATTTTTTTGACCATAAAAGAATGAGGGAAACATCTTAGTGTTATTATCAGAAGAGTTTTATCTCATGGACTCCCCTGGAAAGATTTTGGGGGTTCCTAGGAATTTCCAGACCACACTTTGAGAACTACTCTCTACCTTTTCCTGATCTTCAGGTGAGAAGTATATGAACTAGATAGGAAGGGGAGGGGAGAAGTATTAGTAGCTGTTCCTAAATCACCCAATGATGGCTGGCCCAGTTGGTAGCCTAATGTCACATACTGTTTCTTATTTCATTTACATGATTGGGCCAAAGAAGAACATTTTTTAAAAAGACTTTATTTATTCATTTGACAGACAGAGATCACAAGTATGCAGAGAGACAGGTGGCGGGGGCGGGGGGTGGGGAAGCAGACTCCCTGCTGAGCAGAGAACCTTATGTGGGGCTTGATCCCAGGACCCTGGGATCATGACCTGAGCCGAAGGCAGAGGCTTTAACCCACTGAACTACCCAGGGGCCCCGAGAAGAAATATTTTTAATATCCACTTTATAGGAAAGAACAATCAGGTGAAAAGATCATCAGAGACTCCCCAGAAGAGTTGAGATTTGAACCCATGTCATTGGAGTCCAAGATAGCCTGATCATTCTTCTGTTTTCCCAGGAAGTTGTTAACATACTACATTGTTAGGTAGCTCACTGGCAGTGAGGGATCTTTATGAATCAGGACTTCAGTTTGTTAGTGATAGAAGTAGAATTCAAACTTATTTTTTTATTAATATATAATGTATTATTTGCTTCAGGGGGACAGGTCTGTGAATCGTCAGTCTTACACACTTCACAGAACTCACCATAGCACATGCCCTCCCCAGTGTCCATAACCCAGCCTCCCTATCCCTCCCCACCAACCCCCACCCCCAGGAACCCTAAGTTTGTTCCCTGAAATTAATAGTCTGTTAAGGTTTGTCTCCCTCCCTGGTCCCATCTTGTTTCATTTTTTCCCTCCCTTTCCCCAATGATCCCCCACCCTGCCCCTCAAATTCCTCATATCAGAGAGATCATATGATAATTGTCTTTCTCTGATTGACTTATTTCACTTAGCATAATACCATCTAGTTCTATCCACGTCATTGCAAATGGCAAGATTTCAGGGGTTTTTGATGGATGCATGCTATTCCATTGTGTGTGTGTGTGTGTGTGAATAACACATCTTCTTTATTCATTCATCTGTTGATGGACATCTAGTTTCTTTCCATAGTTGGGCTATTGTGGACATTGCTGCTATAAGCATTTGGGTGCATGTGCCCCTTCGGATCATTACATTTGTATCTTTAGGGTAAATACCCAGTAGTGTGATTGCCGGGTCGTAGAGTAACTCTATTTTCAATTTTTTGAGGAAACTCCATGCTGTTTTCCAGAGTGGTTGCCCCAGCTTGCATTCCCACCAACAGTGTAGGAGGGCCCCCCTTTCTCTACATCCTCGCCAACATCTATGGTTTCCTGACTTGTTAATTTTAGCCATTTTGACTTGTGTGAGGTGGTAGCTCATTGTGGTTTTGATTTGTATTTCCCTGATGCCGAGTGATGTGGAGCACTTTTTCATGTGTCTATTGGCCATCTGGATGTCTTCTCTGCAGAAATGTCTGTTCATGTCTTCTGCCCGTTTCTTGATTGGATTATTTGTTCTTTGGGTGTTGAGTTTGAAAAGGGTAAATTTATTGCCCTCAGAACCAAGTGGTAGATTAACTTCAAGCACGACTAGCTCTAGGAGCTCATCTGTCACCTAAATAACAAAATCAGACCTCACATTTTCTCTCTTCATCCCTTGAGCTTGGCTTCCCTTTCATTTGGCATCATTCTTAGGCAGGATTTGACCCGGCCACCTCTAGGCTTTTTCTAACCAGCTTGACAACCCCTGCAACAAGGAAATGAATCTTTCTCAGAAGTTTCAGCACCAGTCCTGGGGATGATGCTTCCACATAAAATAAGAATCTGCCCATAAACCAAACCCTGGGCTAAGGAGGAAGGGGGCTGAGAGTGGCCAGGATTAGGACCTTGTGCCAGTCGTTGGAGCCCAAGGGTGGAGTGGGGTTAACCCACCTACTCTTATATTAGCTTCAGTTACCTCATCTGAGCGTGGGGGAGGGACAGTTCCCAAATGAAAACCGGGATATTTTGACCCACGAAATGGGAAAAAATCATTAGGTAAAACTCCACAGATAGCCACAATAGATGTCTATTTTCCTAAGTATACCATTTAAGCTCATACCCTATATGGAACCACTGATTCTTTTTCCCCCTTCCTTTTCCTCACTCTACAAGGTCATTATATGGGACACTGTGGTCATTTCAAAATGTTCTTTGGTCCTCTGCTGTCCTGGAGACACATGAGACATACACACAAAATGCTCTAAAAATAGGTACCAAGCAACAAAGTAGCATACAGGAATGAACCGAGAGTCCGGGTGAAATGTCTGTGAGCCAAGAGATGCTGCAGAGGGTCACAAAAGACACAAATTGGGGACAGAGCAACATCTTTGATGTATAAATTACAGAGGAACGGGCACATGGTGGCCTTTGTTCTGCAAGAGTGTTCTGAAGGGGTCTGCTTCTCTCTGCCTGGGAGACTGTGGATTGAAGTCCATAGAGTATGAATTAGAAGTCAGACACTCAACACAAGCTGGGCTCCCTTTGTCCTTCCCTCGTCATTCAGCGCCGGGATTTGCATTCTGGCCAAAGTCTGCATGTCCAAGTCCAAGTAGAATTTGAGAAGCATGCTGTGCCTGTTTTTTCCATTTTGCTGCCCTCACACGTGGAATATGTACATTTTCCGAAAACCAGTGTCCTGGTAACCGTTCAGTCCTGCACCCCGATGAGCACTTTACTGGGATGGTGGTTGTTTCCACCGGAAAGAAGTGTCATTAAGGAAAGCGAAAGGTCAATTGTTGTTAACCACCAGAGAGCCCGGCATGGCTTGTGCTTACAAACGTCGTGGCCTCGATTCTGTCCCTAGATCCAGGTAAATTGCAATATAGTATTAAAACTCTTATTTAATTAAGGTTTTTTTAAGCAACCAAGGATTTCTATTTAAAGGGTATTGAAAAAACTCTTTCAAGCCCTTCATATGTTATGACGGAGCATTATTATTAACTGCTGTGAGGCATTTGTTTAAAAAAAAAAGGAAAAATGTAACTTCTGTTTCGTGAAGCTGGTTTAGCTGTTCACTGAGCGTTAGGAATCCAGATATTGTTCCATTTATTTCAAGTGTCAAAACCAGCCACCCTGAATTAGTCTTTACTTGAAGATTTTGCTTTGAAACGTTCAGGGGTTGTTTTCTCCAAACTTCCCTTTTCCAACCCAAACATGCACAGATCGAAATTTCTTGCTTAGGCAATGGTAATGATCACTCAGTCCAGTGCAAACAATGGAAGGAACTGGCATTTCTACAATCAGTTGAAGCTTTTATCTCCAGGCTTTTTGGGTTCGATTCTTAAAACTGCACAATGTGCATTGGCCTAAGCCCTGCTTTCGCTCTGAGTCCTGAATGGTCAGCGGTAAGGACTAACACCGGGGACTTCCCATTCACAACCTGCTTTTTGATGGTGCGTTAGGGAGGCTTTTTTTTTTTTTTCTTCAGTTTCCACTCCTTCCATCACCCCCAGTTGTGGTAGAGAAAAGTCTCCATACTGTAGTTAGTAGAACTCCACCTGGCAGTGGAGTTCTCTTCCTTAGAAGAGAAGTCCTTTCAATATCATTGCTTTAGTCAGCTCAGGTGACCATAGCAAAGTCCCACAGACCGGGTGAGTTAAATAGCTGTAATTTATTCTCTCACAGTTCCAGAGGCTGGAAGTTCAAGATCAAGGTGCCAGCAGGATTCATTTCCAGTGGACCTCTTTTCTTGGCTTATAGACAGCCATTCTCTTACCATAGCTACACCTGCCCTTTCCTCTGTGTGTGGGTGGGTGGTGGGGAGGGGAGGGGGAAGAGAAAAAGAGAAAAAGATATCTCTGGTGTTTCTTCCTTTTCTTCTTCTTCTTCAGCTTCTTTTTTTAAAGATTTTTATTATTAGAGGGAGAGTGAGACAGGTCACAGAGGGAGAGAGAGAAGCAGACTCACCGCTGAGCCGGGAGCCTGATGCAGGGCTCGATCCCAGGACCCTGAATTCATGACCTGAGCTGAATGCAGTCGCTTAACCAACTGAGCCACCCAGGCACCCCTCTTCCTCTTCTAATGAGGACACTAGTCCTCTGGGATCAGTGTCCTACCTAATGAGCTCCTTAGAGACCCCGTCTCCAAATACAGTCACAGTGTGGGGTCAGGGCTGCAGTATATGAATGGGGGGGAGGCATGGTTCAGTCCACTAGAATTATCATATTTTTTCCTTTCATGAAGGGTAACGTGAAAGTCTTTTCTGTGCTTCTAATTCACATGGCATTCTTGTCGACCGCAGTCTCTGCTGGAAGATCTCAGCGAGCCCGCTGTGGGTGGAAAAAGGACACAGTAAACTCTTTCAGCTGGTTAGAGTGACATGCGAGATTAAAAGCTCAGAAAATTTAATCTCATCTCTTCTTGTTCTCCTCTCCTGTAAATGTAGCCTGTCCTATTTGTTACTGTCTGTTTATTTCGCAGGCCTCTTCTGATGGATGCCTGTTATTAAAGCAGATAGGGCCCTGAAGTGGTAATAACAGAGAGCTCCCGGGGAGAGGAGGTTTGCTTAGTGTGGAGATGAGCCCTGTGTTCAGCAATCTGGTCTTTGTCAAGAGACTGGGAAAAAAAGATCAGGGGTAGCACTTCTACCTTCCTTCCATTGTTTTACCATTGAGTTTAAATGTGTTAGGCCATTTTCCAAGATCCTTGGCTTTGGCCTCTCATTCTATAACTTATGTGCCCACTTGTTTATGGATTTATAATAGAATAGTGTTTGGGAACTGAGAGAAGTCATCCCCTGTTGTTCCAGAATTTTGGCCAAGACCGAGAGTATGGACAGGAGATGCAAGTACCCTGTGTTCTAAATTCAAAGTTGGGGCCGTGCAGGCAGCACTTGCCAATGGGCTCCATTTCAGTAGAAGGGGCCTTTCTGGCTTCACCCACAAACTGAGCTTATAAAAGAAGCAAACTCGAAAGAGAGAAAGGTTGTCTTTTTAGGGAGAGGAGGGTTTCCCAGAAGCTATTATCTCCCTTTCCTTCCTCTAAGAGAAGTAGGGGGTTATCCCCTCACTGTGAGCTGACCAAAGCTAATTTGATCCCTCCAGAGCTTTCGGAAGCCCCCAAAGAAGTTAGAGTGGGTGAGTGTTAGCTCTTCTTCTCTAACCTTGCTCCAATTTAATGAAAGCAGGCCTTGGACCAAATTCTCCCACACATACAGACATTGACTAAATGAATATTCATTAGCAAAGCAGGCTCAAAACAGCTCATCAACCCCTTCTGCAGGCCCGTGCAGTCCCAGCACGCCGTATAGCAGTGGGGCTTATCCTGACTACACACCGGAAGCAGGGGGAGAGCTTTAAAAAAGGTACTGATCCTGGTCCTCCGTCCAGAGATTCCTGCATCATTTTTCCCTGGTGAGGCCTGGCTCTCGGGATCCTAAATGCTCCCCATGCAAAGCTCCCGTTCAGCCTAGGCAGAGAATCAGTGTTGGAGAAACTCCCATCCTGCCCTGTGTGAAAGGTTCATTTCAGGCCAACCCAGCCCCATCACAGAGGCAGGATTCTGACTCCACTCATTAGGACTCTTTCAATTAGAAAATCTCCATTGTCTGCGCCTAGGGGTGTCGTCATCAGGGGTGTGGGGTACAGGCCAAAGTGGATTTTGTTATTTCCAGTTCACACAGAGGTGAGAAGCATACCCAGACGATTTCAGCCATTTCAAGCATTCTAAATACCTTGGAGTTCACCAACCAGACCCAATTTCTAACATCCATCATGCTAATTAACACGTCATCAGTTTCACCAATAAGAACCTGTTTTGGCATCCTCGATGCTAATTAACAAGTGCTTATTGTTGATTAAACTCAGCTAAGGAAGTGTGCATATGGTAACTGTCCTTAGATTATGGCCCTTTCCAGCGCGGTGCTAAGTGGCCTCCCTGAGTCTGTGTATTCTTGGTCCCATGTTCGCTTACAGCTCTGAAATTTAGGACTAAACTAACTGGCATGTACATGGCATCACCCTAATTATGCAGATGTATTTTAAATAAAATTACAGTCCCATAGTACTGCATTTTTTTTCCGAGGCCGCAGGAGGGATGTTCCGAGAGAGAGAGAGAGCTGTTTGTGAAGTCTGGACACGTCCCAGCTGCTTGTCATCCCCACTCTACCCTCTAGTCAAGTCAGGGCCTGGTGATCTTCTTTGGTGTGCATTTTGCCCAGCTACTGCAGTGGCTTATGACCTGCTGGGACCTTTGCGAGAAGATTTAGGGAAAACAACAACAACAACACAAACAAAACAGAATAGAGGTGAGCAGTGGGATGGTCAGGCCCAGGTTGGGCCAGGGGCCTCTCTGGTTCTGCACAGGTGTAGACCTCCCTTCGTGGTGCCCGATGGTGCTGGAGCTGGAGGCCAGACACAGGAAAGGAGGTGGAGGCTCTGGACTTGGAGAGAAACGTCGCCGCCTATGTTCGAGGCATGTGGCCCCAGACCACCAGCTGGGGGTGAGATTGGGGCTCAGTTCTCTCAGGAGAACCTTTGAGGACTGGGAGAGTGAGGTGCCACTTGTTTGAACCCAATGCACATAAGGAAACCATGCTGGCTCCGCACTCTCTCTCTGTGATCTTGCTGCATTGCTGGCTTTTCCTACAGAAGTACTGTCCACCCCTAATCGGAGCAGCCTATAATGACCGTCACTGCTCCTTGCTCATGTCAGCTGTTCCAGAACAGGTTGGTGTCCCGCTTCGTCGTGTGAGTTGAGCTATGCTTGTTCACGATGGTTCAACCTCAGATGCGCTCCCCTGTGTTTAATCCGGTACCCAGGAACAAAGGGGCAGCAGCTACCCCGGGGAAAGGTTTACTCACGGTGATGAATGAAGTGCGAGGGAGCAAGCTCTACTGCTCATGCGTGCGCCGAGATTCTGCTGATGTCATGGGGGCTGACAACCTATTGGTCGAAGCGAGTCACATGACCAAGCCCACCAGCATCATGGATGTAGAGGAAGCTACTCCTTCTGAAAAGGCCTATGGGAGAGAGGAATGTGTTTGACCGATCTTTAATCTGCTGCGGGTGCAGATTTCATCTTCTGTGTCCCAAACACCAGAGCAGGAAGTTCAGAAAAGAGGAAGCACTCTGAGGGCAGACCACACACCTCTGCCTTCCATTTTAAGCCACCTGCCCTGATGGGATGGGGGAGGGAATGTTGATCCGAATACAAAATAGGGGTTTTAAAAGAACAGGGTCTTAGGAGCACCCGGGTGGCTCAGTTGTTAAGCATCTGCATTTGGCTCAGGTCATGATCCCAGGGTCGTGGGATGGAGCCCCACATCAGGCTCCCTGCTCAGCGGGAGGCCTGCTGCTTCTCTCTCACTCTCCTGCTTATGTTCCCTCTGTCTCTATGTCTCTCTGTCAAATAAATAAATAACATCTTAAAATAAAAAAGAAGAAGAGGAACAGGGGCTTAGCCTTAGAAAACCAGAATGAGACCCCTGAAACAATTGGAAGTTAATGAAAAATTAGAGTCCGGTAAAGATGTTTATTGATGGAGCCTCCCACCTGATAGGTAAGGGGAGTTTGACCCAGCAGGGCTGAACGCTGAGATGGGTTAAGTGTTGCCATCTCGTGTTTATACTTCACTGTGCCCAGACGCTGTGGTAATCTGTTGCATGCTTCTGTTTTGATGTCATTGTAGGAAATGCCTTCACACATTCCTTGTCTGGGGGTACATTTCACATGAGTTGTGCCTGGGGAAAGTCACTTAGTTGGCAGGGCAAATGGGAATAGACCTGGAGTCTTTTCCTTACCAAGCTCTAGGAAGTTGTTTTCTCTCTTTTGGATTCCAGTTGCCTCTGTGTCCATTATAGATAACACTGCCTCTTCATCGAGTCATATGTCTGAAAGTGTGCTTCACAGACTTAATGCTTGAATTATGTTATAAAAGTTTCTCTAGAAAGAGGGTTCTCTCACCAAATAAATTTTGGAAACTTCAGGTTAAATAAATATAATAGTTTTCTTCACTGCAGGACTTTTCAGAGCCATAAATATGCTAAGATTCATTGTAAATATCTAAAGATGCCTATTTTGTAATGATTCTTTTGTTTTCTTTTTCTTTTTTTTTTTTTTTGTAATGATTCTTAAAATCATTTTAGAGAATGCTTCTTTCCCCAAGGAATATTCGATTTTCACTTGGTGATGCACCAAATGCTGCCCTGGGGAATTATATGATAAATTGTGCCACATTACTTTGGGTTTTGGAGAAAAGTGGTAGGTAAATTCATTAGTTGTTATTATTATTGTTGTTGTTATTACGTACTTCTCTTCGATGTACTATTTTAAATATACCACCTCCACTAAAATTTGCATTACCTTAGAAGCCTGAATAATAAGATCAATTCCCAGCAAGAGAATGTGACAGTGATAAGGTGTTGGAGAAAAAAAAAGTAGAGGGAGAAAATGTTGAATGAAAAAAATATCAGGGGTGTCTGGATGGCTCAGTCAGGTAGGCATCTGCTTTCGGCTCAAGTCATGATCTTGGGGTCCTGGGATTGAGCCCTGTGTTGGGCTCCCTACTCTGCTTGTCCCTCTACCTCTGCCCCTCCCCTGCTCCTTCTCTCTTTCACTCATTCTCTCTCTTGCAAATAAAATCTAAAATAATAATAATAATAATAAAAATCAACAAAAAAATGAATCTGTCATCATTGATTTGCCTCATTTCCAGGCATAAGAATCCTAATTCCTTTCTTGCTGGATAGCTAAGCTTTGTCTCAGACTAACCATCTTTTAAGAAACTTGACGCAGTTGTTTCATTCTTGGCTCTGTTAGCAACACATCCTTCCTCTGTTCTCGACTGAGACTCCATTGCCAATCCCTCAGTGACATTTCTGAGCATACTCGTTTTCCCTCACTCCATTTTTCTTTGCCCACAACCCCAGCCACTCAACAGCCCTGGAAAAGTCCTGTCATTCTGTTTTCTGTTACTGATTCCAGGCCGCCATGTTTTTGTAAGGAAGGACTCTCAGAGACGTGTGAGTGATAGCCCTAAACATAAGTGTTTTGTTTTGTTTTTTGTTTTTATGCTTCAGCTGGCCTCTCATCTACTTGTCAGCATGCCAAGGTGACTTCTTTCCCAAACCCCTGCAACCCAGTCTCTCACACACAAAAATAAAGGCACTCATGGGTTATATCTTCAACTTTCTCCAATTCTAGACACACCTGCTCCATTATCTCTCTTTCCCTCCTTTCTTCCTTAGAAGGTCAGGGAAAGCCTGAACCTCCCCTTTATAAAATAATAACAATAGCTGATTCACTTAATCCCTGCAATGACCCCATTAATTAGGAACTATCATTATGTCCATCTTATAGATGAAAATACTGAAGTACGCAGAGGTTAAATAATTTGCAAGAGTCTCACAGTTAATAAATGTCATACCTGAGATTTAATGTCTTACCTGGTGGTCTGGCTCCAGAATCCTGGTAATCTATTTTAGGTTCATTCCTATCAGCTTAAAAAAAAAAAAAAAAAAAAAAAAAAAAGACAAACAGCTTTATAGAGTTATGAATCACATATCATAAAATTTTCTCTTTTAAAATGAACAGTTTAGTGCGATCTAGTATAATTACAGAATTGCGCAACTGACACTGCTAATTCCAAACAATTTTCATCACCCCCGAAGAAATCTTGTCCTCATTAGCAGTCATTCCCCCATGGCCTCCTGTCCCTAGTCCCTGCTAATCCACTTCCTACCTCTGGGTTTGCCTATTCTGGACATTTCATATAAATGACGTCATGCAATCTCTGGTTGTTTATGACTGGCTTCTTTGACTTAGCAGAACATCTTTAAGGATCAGTTACATTGCGACATGTATCAGTACTTTGTTCCCCTCTTTATTGTTGAGTAATATTTCATTGTACGGATTGACCACATTTTGTGTTTCTGTCCATCAGTGGATAGACGTTTGGATTGCTTCTACTTTTTGGCTGCTGTGGATATGCTTCTACGATGATTCGTGTCTGAGTCTTTGTGTGTACCTACATCTTCATTTCTCATAGGTATGTGCTTAGGAGTGGAACAACATTTTTAAGAGTGCCAGGTTGTTTTCAAAAGCAGGTGCACCATTTTATAATCCTACTATAATGCATGAGGGTTCCATCGTTTCTGTATCCTTAACAATGCTTATTTTTTTTTTATCATAGATGTCCTAGTGTATGTGAAGCAGTGTCTTATTGTGGTTTTGATTTGTAATTTCCTGATGACTAATGATGTTGAACATTTTTTCCTGTGCTTACTGGCTATTTGTATATCATCTTGGAAGATAAATGTATCAAAAGCCTTGGCCATTGTTAAATGGGGTTGTCTTTTTATTGTTGCATTTTAAGAGTTCTTAATATATTCTGGATACAAATCCCTCATTGGATATACAATTTACAATTGTTTTTCTCATTCCAAGTTATCTTATTGCTTTTTTGATAGAATCCTAGGAAGAACAGAAGTTTTTCACTTTGAAGAAGACCAATTTATCAATTTTTTTTTTTCTTTTGTTGCTTGTGCTTTTGGTTTTATATCTAAGAAACTGTTATCTCACCCAGGGTCATGAAGATTTATTCCTCTATTTTCTTCTAAGATTTTTTTAAAAATAGTTTTTGGTCTTACATCAGTCTTCCAGTTAGGTCTCTGATTAATTTTGAGTTAATTTTTATTTATGGTATAAGGAAAGTGGTCCAGCTTCATTCTTTTGCATGTGAATGTCAGCCTGAAGGAATACCTTTATTAGTATTTCTTGCAGCACAGGTCTGCTAGTGCAAATTCTCTCAATATATGTTTATCAGGAAATATCTTAATTTCTTCTTTTGTTTTGAAAGATAGTTTTAATGGGTTCATGGCTGATAGTCTTTCTTCCTCCCTACTGTATCCCCAGTAATTTGAATATGCCATTCAACTTCTTTCTGGTCTCTATGGATTTTTTTTAATTTATTTTTTTTAATTTTTTTTTAATTTAAATTCAATTAATTAACATACAGTGTATTATTAGTTTCAGAGGTAGCATTCAGTGACTCATCACTTGCATATAACACCCAGTGCTCATTATATCACATGCCCTCCTTAATGCCCATCACTGAGTTATCCCAGCCCCCCACCATCCCCCAACCACCTTCAGTTTGTTTCCTAGAGTTAAGTTTTAAGTTTCTCCTTTTGTTTTTGACTTCTTACAATTTATGTTGTGCCTAGAAGGATATACTTTTGAATTTATCCTACCTGATGTTTGTTTAGCTTCTTGGATGTGTTCATGCATATTCATCACATTTGAGTACTTTTTAATTATCCTTTCTTCAGATTTTCTTTCTGTGTGTTTCTTTTCCACCTCTCTGTCTGGGATTTTTCTTATGTATATGTTGGTACACTTGATGGTGTCTTATAGGTCTCTGAGGCCATGTTCATTTTTCTACATTCTTTTTCCTTTGCATTCCTCAAACAAATTCCTTTTGTATTCCAAAAATCATAAATCAAACTAGATCATCTTTGGTCTGTCTTCAAACTTGCTGGTTGTTTCTTCTGGTAGTTCACAAATCTCTCGTGAAATGAAATTTTTATTTCAGTTATTATGCTTTTTCAACTCAAGAATTTCAGTTTGTGCATTTTGTTTGTCTGTTTTTCAGTGGGGGAGGAGTGGCAAAGGGAGAGGGTGAGAGAGAATCTCAAGCAGGCTTGAGGTGCTGAGATCCAGTGCACATAGGGCTCGATTTATAACCCTGATATCATAACCCGAGCCAAAATCAGGAGTCGGGTGCTTAAATGTCTGAGCCAGCTAGGTGCTGCGTATTTAGTAGCCATTGTTCACATACTTTGCTCTAGTACTTGAGGATGTTTTCCTTTAACTCGTGAACATATTTATAATAATTTAAAGTCTTTGCTCAGTAAATCTAATATTTGGCCTTCTTCAAGATCAATTTACACTGAATGCTCTTTTTCCTATGTATGGGCTATAGGTCTCTGGTCTCATAATTATAAATGAGATCTGAACATTTGAAATAATATTGTTAAAACTCTGGAAATCATACCTTCCTCTACCCCCAAAGGGTTTGTTGTTGTACTGTTATCGTCTATTCGGTGACTTTCCTGGATGAATTCTATAGTGTCCGTATTCTCTTATCATATATGTCTGCTAAGGTTTTTATAGAGTTACCTTATTGGTCACCTAGTAATTGGACAGAGATATTCTTGAATACCTAAGGTGAATAAGTGTCTTCTTTACCAGATTGCTTGCTGTGTGTGTGTCGATGTATACATATTCAGCACTCAGGCAGCTTCTGACTGCATTAGCTTTCACTTCCCATTTGTCAGAACATCAAGGTCAACTAGAGGCAAGAGAGTCCTCTTAAGTCTTTCATGGGCATGTGCACAGCCCTTCACATGCCTACTTTTTAAAGCCCTCAGAATTTGTTGGAGCTCTTCTAAGCTCTCCATATTAATCTCATTCTCTAAATTCTGATTTTAAGACTTTTAGCCAGCCTCTTGTTTTCCCCAAACGGTATTACTTTCTCAGGCAACTGCAGTGTTAAACAATTGCTGCTAAATGTTTTCAACAAACATCTGGGGATAGGGCTTTTACCATGGAGCCAACTCTGATTGAAGTCAACTGAACACAAACCCTGTTAATAGGGTTTTTAAAGGAAACTTCCAGACTGGTCAAATAGAGACAAGTCTCTGTGGATGGGACTCTCTGGGAGCAGTGGGGTGGGGATGGGGGCCTGTCCAAGCACATTCTGCCAATTACCATTGTTGTAAGACTATTGGTTTTAAGGGCTACCACAGAAATGGGGAGAGTATCAGCTAAAATGCTGTAGAGCTTGCTGTTCTCATCGAAATTATGCTGTTTTTCTCAAATTAATGCCCTTTTGGTTGTTGCAAGCCTTTAAGTTCCAGAGCCCTAAAAAAGTTTAGTTTGACAATTTTTGCCAGTATTCTTGTTACTTTTATGGAGGAATGGATTTTTGGAGGCCCTTTCTCTGTCATTCTGGAATTCCTTCTCTAGGCAATCCGGTTTTAATTTATGAACACAGATTTTTTAAAAATCCTTAAGAAGTACTCTGAAGACCTAGTTATGAATGAAAATGGAAGTCTGTAGGATTTTAAGTCATTTGTGCAGAAGAACTGAAGAAGTATTTAAATTTTTTTCCTTCTAGGTGTTCAAAACCATTAGGACATCTGTAGCCAGTATGTGCTACAAATGATATAAGCACTCACTTTGCTGTGAGTTAAATTTTCATGACTGGAGAGTGTTACTTTTCTATGGCTGTGTCCTAATTTTTTTTACTAATAAACATTTAGGTATTTTCCCCAACTTTCACTGTCACAGATAGTGGTAAAGGACATATTATTGGGCACGTATCTATAAGTCATTTGGTCATTGAACCAGATTTGCTAGCTCAAAAGGTGTATGTGTTTAAGATCTTGATAGCTAGGCTAACAAATCCATTTTTTTTTTTAATCTTTAGAGTTTATATTTTCTTTCTCATGCTAGTGTTGGGAGTGTTTTTGTTTTTGGGTCATTCTTTGTCCTTTATTTTAGATGGCCCTAAATATGTACAGAGTATCTGAGATACTGGGAACAAAGATAAACTAATTTTAAACTGTTTCTTAATTATTTTTAACATGTTTTTCTGTACCCTCCTGACATCTTTTTAAATGAAATACACCTAAATTTATTTATTTATTTTTAAGATTTTATTTATTTACTTGACAGGGAGAGAGAGAGAAAAAACACAAGCAGGGGAGCAGTGGTCAAGGTCAAAGGGAGCTGCTGATTAGGAGCTGATTAGGGAGCTCCGATGCAAGGCTCGATCCCAGGACTCTGGGATCATGACCTGAGGCAGACGTTTAACTGACTGAGCCACCAAGGCACCCTTGAAATACATCAAAATTTAAGGCACTGGGGCCAGTTGTTAATCTGAAAAGTGGATAGTTGATGCACTATTTCTCATAAAAGGTCCACACTTTTGAACATCCTATAGATTGGCACATAGCTATTTTATTTTAGCTTGACTCATAACATTTGTACCTGGTACCAAGTGGAGTGGCTAAAGCCTTCTTGGGATCTGAAATCCTACTTTTTCATTTGCTCCCTTTGAATATTTTTCTCTTTCAAGTGAGTTGTAGTGGAATGACTCACCTTACTGAATCTGTTACCCAAAGGACTCTGTATCTTAAATTATACGTAGGTGTTCCTCTAGCTGGGTTAGATTAGACCGTGATTGAAAGTAACACAGTATAAGGAGAAGCAAGCTGTTTATAACACTTTTTTAAAAAGGTACCTTGAGTTGTGATCTATCCTTTTTCGTGACCTAAAGGGAAAACAAAAATAATCTCTTATCAACAGCCTTTCTCCACTTTACCTTAATGTTTATCTGGCTGCCTTTTGATATTTTATTACTCATCCTAGCTTCTGATGAGCAAAGCAATAAAATGTGTTTTAGGCAGACCACGTTGCGGTATTAATTGCCTCATTAGGAGAAAGTTCCTTCCCGTGCCAGTACCCTCTGGTGCTAGGATTCAGGAAATAAAAGTGGCCCTTTGCTAATTCTCGGTTAAGTTAATAGGCCAAATCCCATTACAACAAATCCCAGCACAACAGAATCTTTATATGACAACAGATTTCCACACCTCCTCCAAACAATGGCCTGCTCATTGCAGGCAACAAAATCCTGGGCCTGCATATGCATTAGGAGTTGTGTTTTTTTTTTGTTTTGTTTTGTTTTTTCCATAATGGAATTTAACCTGCGGTTATCTTTGGAATTAGAATTATGTTTTGGGAATAGTGATTCTACACACGAATGCAAGGCCTCATTTGCCTTTCCCTGAAATATGCTATCAGTGAACCGGAGCAACCCTATAATAACATGGTGAATTCTCCTAAGTATACAGGAGATTAGCAAAAGCCACTCATCACAAAGGGACCCGCAGCTCAGGCTTCTACACCAAGTGGCGGCTGCCAGTCTCTGCCCCATCACGCAGTGCCTGGTACTTAAGTTGCGTTCAGGAAATACCTGTTGAGTGGAGAAGGGAGCAGGACCAACCCTGAGTCATGCTTCATAGCCTCTGAGTGAAAAAGGTCCACAGGCGGATTCAGGCTTTCCAGGGAGGCTGGACTTTCACTGCACCGCAAACAAGAGTAGTCTTTCATGAGTCTACTGGCCAAGGTGCGGAGAGTGTCTCAGCGCCCCCGGGGCCCCAGGTGAGGGTCTGATGCCGAGCAGCTCTGTCATTATAGCTCAGGAGCTGGTACTTGGGAACTTGATCAAGGGACCCTGTGCAAAGCTGCTCTCAGCCTGTCTGCAGAGGGCCCTGGGGAAAGCGGGGGGTGCAGGTCGTATTTCAGAAGAACACGGTTCAGAAGGATGAATCTCTCCATCCGGAATGGAAGAACTCCATTGTGGCTGCTGCTGTCCCTTGGGCTGAGGTCAGAGAATATCACCCTGTCACTTCAGCCATTGTACAGAAATAAAAATACCACTCCGCGCACCAATATTAACAATAATAGAGATAACAACTTCTTATATATTTTTTATGTCCCGGACATTGTTGGAAGGCTTTATGTGCTCGCATGCTTTGTCAGAAAGGATACTGAGAACGCAGGTACGCTCTTCTGTAAGATACAGGTCGCACAGCTACTAAGTGACAGAGCTGGAATTTGAACCCAGGCAATTTAGCTCCCTAATTCATGCACGTAACCACTTTGCTTTGGCGCATCTCCTCTGTGAAACATCCATATTTTCAGTGTCTCTCTGTTAAGTTACTGATGACGCAGATGTAGTTAACTGGCATTCATTCAGCACCCAGCATGGGCCAGGTACTGGAATTATAGAGCTGGACGAAAGTAGACAAGGAGCCTGCCCTTCTTGGTGATCAGTGGCCAAGTGGATGAATGCTAGGAAAGAATTCAACTGGGTTCCACAGTGACCTCTGAGGAAGGTACCTGCTCCAGGCCAGGGAGAAGCAACACTGAGGCTGAGATCTACAGAGAAGGCAAGCAAGGGGAGGGGGAAATGGTATTCCACATGTGGAATAGCATATGCAAAAGCCCAGGGGCATATGGGATCATGGACTCTTCTGGGAACCACAGCCCTGGTAGTAAGAGGAAGAGGCCGCAGAGGTTGGCCAAGCCAGACCTCTGAGACCCCCATAAAACGTGTTAAGGAGACTTACCTAACAAGTAAGGGAATGCCACAGAAGAGCCTTCAGCAGGAGGGTGGGATGAATATATTGGGTTTTGAAAATGCATCTCCCATGTCTGAGGCAGAGCAGCGGGCAGGGTCCCCAGAGAAGGCAGTGGGAGGATAGTAAGGAGGCTCCATCCTTCAGTCCATGCAAGAGAGGAGGCAGCTTGGTTGGGCCAGGGCGGCGGCCATGAAGATGAGGAGGAGAGGCAGATCAGAGAAATGTCTGGGGGGATAAAATCAATTTATCATGGATGAAATATAGTCATTAAAAATGACTCCAGCTGTCATGGAAACCGAACATCTGATTGAAATGGCACAAAGAAGATTTAGACTCTGATTTCATTCTGGGCCGGCTAGATCCATCTTACCAACACGAGCAACGTCCTTAGCTATATCACTGGGAAAAGACAGTATGCAGTGATTTCAGTATTTATTAAGCCCCTACTGTGTTCCAGGCCCTGCATCAGGCAGTACGTAAACAATGAGGTGGACAGAAACCCTGTCCTTAGGGGGTTTGATAGCAATAGTTCTCAACCACGAGGAGTCTTACCTCATGTGGAGGGGTTTGCTGTTGGCATTGAGTGCGCAGGCTGCTAAACATCCTACAATTCCTGGGACAGGCCCCCCAGTAAAGAACGCTGCAGCTCTCTAGGGTCCACACATGGCGGAGGGTGAGAACTCTGGTTTGTACCTCAGATAGGAAGACAGAGCACTAAGCAATACCGTTAATAATAACGTGTGAGCTATGGAGTATTATGCCTCCATCAGAAAGGATGAATACCCAACTTTTGTAGCAACATGGACAGGACTGGAAGAGATTATGCTGAGTGAAATAAGGCAAGCAGAGAGAGTCAATTATCATATGGTTTCACTTATTTGTGGAGCATAACAAATAGCATGGAGGACAAGGGGCGTTAGAGAGGAGTAGGGAATTTGGGTAAATTGGAAGGGGAGGTGAACCATGAGAGACTATGGACTCTGAAAAACAATCTGAGGGGTTTGAAGTGGCGGGGGGGTGGGAAGTTGGGGTACCAGGTGGTGGGTATTATAGAGGGCACGGATTGCATGGTGTGGTGAAAAAATAATGAATACTGTTTTTCTGAAAATAAATAAATTGAAAAAAATAATAATAATAACGTGTGAGGAGGTCAAGAGCCGGGCATCATGGCAGTACAGGGCATGGATCCCAGCCTTCTTTGTGGGACGAAGAGGCAGCAGAGGTGTCCACTTCTGGCAGAAGTTGGAGAGGGCATTGTAAATGTACTGGAGCAGTCCTTGAATTCTATTTAATTCAGATTAATTTAAAAGCATTCATTAAATCCCTTGGGCTCTGGTGTCTGCAAGTTCAAATCCATCATCTTCCTCTCCTAGTGACCTTTGACTTCACTGGTCTTGGTGTCTTCATCTCCATATCTTCTTCTCCCCTCATAGCCTGTGGTGAGATTATGGGAGACAGTCTCTGGAAAGGTTTGTGCACAGTATCTTATAAATAGTAATCACTCGGTAACTGCCATAATAGACATTTTTTTCTCTCAGTTGCCTCATGTGTGTCATTTTTAGGTTTTCTCCATTTTCTCGAATGGCAGAAGACATAAAACTGCTTGGCTCTAGCACCTTTCCCAGACCAGCTCCTAAACTCCTTTCTGGAATTTTCCCATTGAGTGAGCAGCCTCCTTCTACTTGTGATGGGAAGCATGAAAGAGAAGGAAATAATGCAGTCACTGTTCGTTTTAACTGTGGCATTCATATCTTTGTGGGACCCTCTGATGGAAAAGTTGAGCTCTTGAAATGGGACGCTCAGACTTTGCTCCCAGTTGAGCAATCATTGTGGTGCTCCCGAATGCAAGACTGAGCTTGTCTGCAGAGCATAACTGTCAGCCAAGGAACTGCTGTCCAACACATGGACTCATCATGTAGTAACTGGCTCAGAAGGTCTTCAGAATCTGAGGGCATCCTAGTCTGTTAATGTGTGAAAGCCAATTGCACTCATGGAGTTGTGTTTATTGAAAAGTAAGACCAATCGTTTGTGAACTCCCCAAAGAACTTAACAATGCACTCACACCATTTTAATTTGATGTCTTTGTGCCAAAGGGAGAAAGCATTTGGGGAAATTTCCCACCGGCCTTGTAAACCCTGGGCCCGCTGTAGGACGATGTTAAAACTGAGACATAACCACCCAACCTTAAGAAAAAGGGAGCATTTGACGAGGTTGGAAGATGGTATTACTGGGAATTTGCTGCTTGGTAGCAATGGGTGAAGCCAGGCTGGGTGGGCCTCTACCTCCCAAGATGGGAAGTGTGTTCAGTTGTCTTCCAGCAGATCAGAGAATGGATCCGTCTGAATGATATAGTCGCTATACTCTGGACCAGGGGTTGGCAAGCTGTGGCCTGCAGGCCAAATCCGGCCCATGACCTTTTTTTTTTTTTTTCTTGGTAAATAAAGAATTTTGGAACACAGCCATGCTTAGTCATTTGCGTATTGCCTGTGGCTGCTTTCATGGCAAAGTTGAGCGATTGCAACAGAGAACACAAGACACACAAGGCTCAAATTGCTTTCCATCCGGCCTTTTACAGAAAAAGTTTGCTGGTCCCCTGCTCTAGAAGAGTGCTTCTCAAATGCTAGTGTGCCTAAGAATTACCCACAGGTTTTGATCCAATAGGTCTGAGAATCTGCATTTCCAGCAAGCTTCCAGGTGATGCCAATTCTGTGGTTCCCTCCAGTGTAGCAAGGTTCTAGAAACTCATTGGCTTCATGGGATGTTTTTCCTATTGGAGGCAGAATGTTTGGGGGTTAAGGGCATGGGGTTCCAATCCCATTTTTAGCATTTGTTACCTTGTCATCCTGGTAAGATAGATACTGTCCCGAAGCTTTGGATTACTCTTCTATGAAGCAGAGAGGTAATCTTTACAAGGAGCTTAGCCGGGGCCTGGTCTACAGTGTGGATTCTGTCCTTATTAGCAGCTGATACATGGGCATACCCTGAGACCTGACTCACTGACCCACAAGGGTCAGGCATGATCCCTGTTGTGGCCTGCAGATCAGCCCTTGGAGTCACTTTACTGACAGGGGTCTATGTGATTTTTTTTTGGAGTCACTGAAGGATAGTTGTCTGTTTTTGTTTTTTTTTAAGGGAAGATTATGTTGAAATTGCTTTTGGTTTTAAAATTTAAATTCAAGTTATTGAAAAACCTAATTCTTCAAGTTTTGCATTCAGATCTTGCTATTCTCTAATGACTATAACATTTGGTCCCCATCTATGAATTTAAATAATTAAATTCTTTACATTTTAAGATGTGTTCCTTAGTGTGAAATATTTGGCTTTTTTTTTTTTAAGTCCTCTGACTTAACCCCCTCCTTTCCCAAGAAAACACCCTTTCCAAACTCCCCTTTTAATAATTTTCGCAATTCTCATAAATTAAACTTTTAACTATGGTGAACATTAAGTTGACTGAAGTCTCCTAAAACTGTGTGTAAATTTTGCAAGATTTTAGTTTAAAATTTTAAGTCTATACCAATTACTCAATTAAACATTTTAAATTGGAATTACAAGAACAACCTGGTTTTATGAATAGGACAAATCCTCTTACATGGTAAAATGATTAAAGTACCAAATATATACAGATTCCATAATAGAAGCTATATGAAGATTATCGGTTTGGTTCTTTTAAATGTTTCTCTGTGTCATTAAAATCTTAGCAGGGTGAAAAGATGCTTATCCACCAAGGAAACATTTGTCATCCTAAGCAATTTAGGGGATATTGTGTCAGCCAGCCACCTTGAAATTGCAGGATGATGGGAAATTTCAAGTGGAACATGGATCAGTTTCTTGTCTTTAATGCTTTTGGGAGACCCTGACCCATGTTAATAACCCTTATGCCATTGACTTCATAAATTAATAAAGTGAATGGTCAAGTAATCTGTGACCTTTAAGAGCAAGTTAGAGGTTAAAAGGCATCGACCACTCTTCAAAGCTCCTCCAAGCTTACCACGTGGATGTTGCATTTCTCTGTCTCTTAAGGAGTGGGAATATCTTCCCAGCTAACTTGAGTAACTTTTGAACTTCTTAGAAGATGGTATCTTTTAAAAAACATCCTGTCAGGGCTATAACTTTTCCAGGTATTAGAAAGAAAACCTGTTTAATTTTGGATATCTTCACTGGCATATAGTGACAACTTCTAAGGTCATTACGCTAATTGGGTTGGCCCAGTAAACTCCTTTGGTATCGAGAACAATAGGAATAATTAAATATTATTCATGTGGTATCTTTTGGCAGTTCAGTTATAGGGGAAAAGTATTACACTTATGAGTGGTTAGAACTGTCTAATTTGTATAGTCCAACCTTTTCCTTTTAAGGAAAAGAAAAGACAGATGACCAAGGGAAAGTTCAAGTTCAGACTGAACCAGAGAAGGCCTAAGATATGCCTAGCCATGCACTAGATAGATGAGATGGTTGAGTCTTGCTTGGGAGACCAATGCTATTCGTAGCTGCCCTCCTTCATAAGTAAACATTTCACAGAAGCTTATCATCATTGGTATGAAAGCAGTGACTCCAGATGATTCATTTCTGCCTGCATTTCATTATTTGAAAATGTGAATAGCTCTTGGATTATATTACCATAGTTTATTTGAAAGGCATTCATTTGAGAGATAGTATTATTCCTCCTTGGGCCATTTGATACATGGATGTATTGGGTACCTAATTTAGATGTTTCCACCAAAACAAACTTTTCTTGGATTTCAGGTACACCCTACAAGGTATTTTATTTTATGGTTGTTGAAAAAGTGTGCTTCATAGGTATATCATTTCAGGAGCTATATCTTTATAGAAACAGAGTGCTCTGATCCTGTTTGGCCCGTCCATCCAAGGAAGGCCATTTTCAGCAACCTAAAGGTAAGCAGAGTTTTGTAGAATTCACACCCAGCCATCTCAAGCCTTCTCTACTATATATAGGTTTATTTTGTACTGGAGGGTAAAGGACACTTTTGGCCATTTATGCTTGGGGGGCCCTGAAGTTAAGCCTGTCAGTGCTGTTACAGGTATTAAAAATATGATCCTATTCCCTTGAAAGAAATTAAGAAATTAAACCTTTTCCTTCCCGCTCATGGTTGGGATTAAAACTGCTGTGGTTAAGCCAAATTTTCATCCACATTGGACAGTTCTGAGCAATGAAAGAGTCTTTCAAATGGTACATGCAGAGTTGATAGCTATCCCAGTTACTACCCATGTTGTAAATCTTTGTAGCATACCACATGCACACGGCTTTCTTCTTTTCTTAGGAACCCATCCCTCTTGCATTTGAATTGCTGTTAAATGACACGCTCCCATCTGGAGCTCTTTCTTGGGCCCCGTTGTCCTTGCTGCTGTTACTGTTACTGAAGCACATGAGCGTCACGGCAACCTTTAAGATGCTCATGAACACTCCTGATGGGATCATTGCTGCCCAGGATGCCAGAATGTGCTATAGTCCTGGCAGCTTTGAGAAACTACTGAAGTGCAGTTGAAAAAAAGAAGAGAGGTGATGTTTAGTGCATCTTGAAAAATGCCAACTCTCCATTTTGACCTGAGTTCAGAATTCAAGCTCCCAAGTTCGCATTTGATACTTGAAAAGCACAGCGCTGATGATTAGAATCTGATACTCCTTCTTGCATCCCAGACCAGGAAAGTTGTCATCATTTGCTGGAGTCTCTGAAAATCCTACCTGATCCGCTTGCTCCTAGCTCTCTTCTCAATGCCAGGTGCGAGGATGTGATGCCAGTGAGTGCATCAGTGGCTCCCTGAAGTGTAGTCCTAGAGAACCTGTAGTCCTCTGAGTTCCCATATGGAATTCAACTTCTTTAAGGGCTGTCACTGTTTCCTAGCTCAGTTTCAGCTACCTGTTTAATCTCTGTTCATTCAATAAAAATCTGTGTGCCTACTGTGTACTAGGCACTGAGTGTTTCTGGGATCACAGTCAGGGATAAACCTGGGCCCCACTACCTGGTGCTTCTAGATGCTAGAATGGAAGACCAACATGGAGCAGATAATCCTAGGATCAGTTAGCCACAGTTTGTGATGAGTGCAGTCCACTATATTGCATATGCTAGGAGGCCATTCACCCAGAGGCCATATGATTAAGAATTGTTGATGATAATTGGACAGGAACATCCAGAGTCCACTTAGTTGAACTTAGGTTGCCTTGCGGTGTTGGGTAATGTGTTTTTAAAACAGTTTCTTATACGTCTGTTATTTATGCCAAAGTCCATTATCTTGAAAGCTTTAAAAATTAGGATTTGAATAGTATAAGCAAACAAACAGAAAAGCTGCGTTATGTAGTCTTGCCTCACTATGTATATGTCGAAAGGCTATGAATTCTTCAGTTCCTTTTTGTTATCATCACAAAATTAATATACGTGTGGCATGATCATGTGGACGCATTAATATGCCTGTGCTGTGAGCTCCATTTTATGCCCCTCCAGTTGCTATAAACATTTATTCCCTGTCAGTGATTTTCCTTAAAAATTTTTTTTTTTTACCCCCTATCTTCTCATGGGCTCTATGAAAATGTGAAGTTTTGGTCAAACAATTCCGCAGTGACGGGTAAAGCTAGGTTTGAATCCAGGAAAGGCTTATAGAAATGACCCTGGTAGAGACGAGTAATGATGAGTAAGATGCACAGTGGCAGTCACAAACAGGAGAGACTCGCCCCGATTTTATTTTTTACAAGCCTAATTCCAGTCCGACGCAGTAAGAATAGATCTTTCTCATCATAGGAAATGACAGACACATCAGCCATCGGAAGCACCAGAGACTAAGTGATTTCTGGTATACTTTTCATCAATTGATACTAAAATTTTATCAATCCATTTCACTCTGTCTGTTAATATGTGGATGGCAGAGGTGTCTCGTGAGGGTTCCTGGCAATTGTGGAAGCCCGAGCCACTATGTGATACGGAACTCTTCCCTCTTATTCAAACACAGAGATGTCATTCAGATGCAAAAATAGCCAAGTTGCCCGCATGCAGATTAGTATGCCACAATGAAGAGACAGGGGAGTGGGGTGGGGGGATGGGGGTCCGGTCTGTCTGTCCGTCCGCTGGTACCAACTTGGCATGTGCCAACCCACACATTCTCTCCAGGCAGAGCCCCTCCCCCACTTCTGGCCAACACTCGAGTTCGAGAACTGTTTCCAGATGTGTTCAGGGGCTGACTTCTTAAGTGATGAGAGTGGGTTCTTTGGATCCTTGGCCAGCTGAGTTTTCTGGGCTGTGCCCCAGACTGTGTCTGGTGCCCGAGGCCATGCACTCTTACTGTCCATGCTTGTCCTTCCATAAATGCCCTGTTATCTCCGTAATGGGGTATACTGAAATGCCACCTTGGAGCAGTTCAGATACTTGCCAAGCCAGAAGAATTTGGCAGCAGAATGCTGTGCTGTTTCCATAAAAGGCTGTTGGTCCTTCCTTGTTATAAACGAATGGTGCCAGTTCCTGCCAGGTGTGCAGCCAGCTCCTGGAAGAATGTTGGGTGGTTGGGTGGGTTGTTAACACTTTCAAGCGGCGGGATACCTAAGGGGAAGGAAGGCATGTGGAATGAAGTCAGAGAAGGTAGGAGCTCCTGTGGGTGGGAGGCCATGGTGGAAACCGAGAGATCCCAAGTGTCCACCTGCCTCCAGTTGACTGCTGCCTTGGGAAAATGGAGATCCCACTTGGTCTGATGCCAGTTTCTTAGAAAAAGCTGGAAATCCTGCTTTTTTATGTAAAATCTCCAGATTTTTATAACTGCTAACTAAAGGAGACTTTTTAGAACTCCGTGGGAGCCAAGGACAACACATTTGTTGGCCAGGGACCCTTCCGTGCAAAGGGTCCGGCTACTCCAAGTGTGGTGCCCGGACCAGCAGCCTCAGCATCTCCTGGGAACTGATTAGAAATTCAGAATCGCAGCTCCACTCCAGATGTCTTTTTTTTTTTTGAGAATGTTGTCTTTGAACAACATTTGATCCCAGGTGATTCAGATACACATTAAAATTGGAGAATACTGTGCTGGTGGCTTGATTCAGGTCAGCACTTCCTCAAACAGCTATCTAATCATGGGCTAGAAATTAAATATTCTAAAAAGATTTCTGTTGTAAAAGCCCAAAAGGAGTCTCATCCTTAAGGTATGAACTTGAATATAACTTGTCTGGGAAGGCCTCCTCCCTAAAACTAGGTTAGATGTCCTTGCTCTCCATGCCACTAGGTTCTTCCATCTGCCTTTTGACCTGAGGACCCCATGAGGGCAGGGGTCATGTCTGGTTCCCTTTATACTTCCAGGACTTCTTGCAGTGCCTGGCACCGAAGGATGCTTGATGAGCGAATGCAGTGAAATCTCATGATCTCAGCCCAGTTATTGAACATTTGCATGGTAACTTACTTACCACTTGAAAGTTCTAATTAGATTTGTTCAAGGAGGGACCTCAACAGTGGCACAAACTTTTTCGTACCTGCAGTGTTCTTGTCCACTCCTTTGGGGTGTATCTTCTGTCTCATTGTACCTCTTACTGCCGCCTATGTTCCTAGGATTCGTCCCCTGACCCGCCATACAGTACCTGTTCCATAAGGATGTTCTGAATGGATGAACTAGGAAAAGTGAAGGGTTCAGTACTGGTTCCTGTGTTAATGCTCATCTTACTATCATCCCTTAATTATGCATTCAGATTATAGACTCATGGACTTAAAGACATTATGGACATTATGGACTTAAAGAACTAGATATATATAGTTCACTGTTCACTGTTGTGAATTAAGTGGGGTTTTCATGCTCTAAAAGATGTAGAGTGTATTGCACTATGGAAAAAATGGAGCTGTGTCTTCATGTTTATCTTGTCCAGATAGAACGGGCAGGAGCATTTCCCTTTCCCTGTCTCAGTAGGTTGCCCTTACGAAACCTGAAGTGAATTTTAACTATCCTGATCTCATATGCTTTATCCACACGTTGTCTAGAATAACATATTGTGAAGAAGAAAGAAAACAAGCCAAAGCATCCACAAAGATAACATTTACTTATGTTAGTGTTCACTTTTTCTATATTCCCTACAAGGCGCAAAAACCTTTGATCCAAACAAAAATATTTTAGGTTAGATTCCAAAAAAAATCAAATTCAGACATTTTTGGATGTAATGGAAAGTGAATTGCTTTGCTATGGTTCTCTTTCTTGATAGAAATTGACTTCTCCTGGTTCCTATCTACTTGCAATACCGACTGACACTCTTAACTTCTAAAGGAATTCATTCCATTAAGAGTGACACGCTCTTACTCTACATTGGGATGGCCTCTCATTTTGGTACTTGTGCATTTACTGTTCTTGTTTGTTTGTTTGTTTTGGGGGGTGGTCATATGTACAGATGTGTGTCTGTGATCTTCATGGCTTGTTTTAGAATTCCTGGACTCTGATCTGGCATGGCCATGCTGAGAATATGACTTTAATTCCCAAAGGTATAGTAATGCCTTTCAGATAAGAATCCTACTTTAGACCAAAAAAACTAGAAAATTGGCTTCCTGTGTATGTGTCATAGAAGCTAACCTTTCTGTTGATTGTGTAAAGTGAAGGAATAATTGTCACTTTGAGAATTAAAGTACAATTAATGTTGTAGAAACTTGATTTCATGAACTGAGACTTCTATAAAATTTCTTTGAATGACAAGCCTGTTAAAAATCTGCTCTTCAGTTTATAATCAACTGATTTTTTTTTCTTTTTTTCAATTTTAGAGAACAATAATCTGGTAAGCCTTTAATAACCATGTTTGCATAATTAAAGGAAAAGTATAAATGGATACACATTAAATTATTAACAGTTTGTCACATTAACAAGGTGGAGTTGGAAGTGAGGTAGAGACTCACTTTTTATTTTATGTTTAAAAAGCTTGTATTGCTTTTGTGATTTATTTGACTTGAAATGAAATGTATGAAGAATTAAGGAAGTACATGACCTAAAAAATTAACATGTTCTGATGGGACCTTCTTATTTACTTTCTATTTTCAAATTCATTCTGAAAGCTCCATGATAGGGGTGCCTGGGTGGCTCAGTGGGTTGAAGCCTCTGCCTTCTGCTCAGGTCATGATCCCACTGGGGTCCTGGGTAGGGCTCTCTGCTCAGCGGGGAGCCTGCTCCCCCTCCTTCTCTCTGTCTGCCTCTCTGCCTACTTGTGATCTCTGTCTGTCAAATAAGTGAATAAAATCTTTAAATAAAATAAATAAATAAATAAATAAATACTCCATGGTACCAGTCGGATTTAAAAATTTTTGAGTATATTCGACAGTGGTTTTAAGTGTACATCAAGTTATATTGTATTGATCAGGATTTTGGAATAGAATTTGATGCATGGGTGACTGGGGGTTCTTTAACTGCTTTCTGGATCCAAAATGTATTCTTTCGGAACAGTAGTGTTCTGTGATCTTGATTGTTGACATAATTATTTACCTTAGATAATGCTTTCCATAATGTATAGAAAAAAACTTCTGTAGGAGAAAAATGAGAAGATTTGGGAGTTAGTACTATGTAGTTTTGGAGCAAGTATTTGGAACCAGACTGACTGGTTTCAAAGTCAGACTCCATCACATTCTAGCTGTGTGATCTTGGGCTAGTTACCAGATCTCTCTGTGCTTTCATTTTTGCAACTCTGAAGTCAAGAATAGTTCTGCCCCCAAAAGGCTGTGCTAGGGAGTAAATGAGTTTACTTATGTAAAGCACTTTGAAGACTGCCTGGTATAATATAAACATTGTATCAGTTAGCTCATGCTGCATATCAAAGCATCCCCACATTTAGTAGCTTAAAATAACACCCATTTATTATCTCTCATGATTCAGGTAGGTGGGTGGTTCTTCTGGTCTGGTCTGGTCTGGGTCACTTTGGCTGGGGCTGGACTGGACTGCTTACGGAATGGCCTCTGGTCCATGTTTAATGTGATAGTCGCTGGGACAACAGCAGCTCCGCTTGCTCACAGAATTCCCAACTGCAGCAAAAGGGCAAAGGCACAATTTCTTTCCAAGCTTTTCCTTCTGCCACATTTGTTAATATCACATTGGTCAAAGCAAGTCACGTAGCCAAGCCCATACTCGTAATGGGAGAGACTCAAGAGCATGAGTACAGGTAGGGAAATTATTCAGACCATTTTTATGGACAGTCAGCTTCAAGCACTATATAAGTATTAGCTGCTGCTTATTACTATTATTACTATTATTATTATTATTACTACTAATATTAACTCTCGAAACATAAAGCTACTGAAAGTAAAGACATACCCCAGCAAAGCTCTTGAGTATATCTTCAGTAAGTCATTAGCATTTGCCATTTCCAGATATTGTGGGAGCCTCAAAAATTCATACTTGCAACAAGAGAGTTCTTAAGAGGAGCTTATTCTGCAGGGCTGAAATTATTATTTTTGTTACAAACTGTAGCTGTCCCTACTGGTCTCCCTGGGAGCATTTTGCAGGTTATAAAATACAGCTATTACTATGGTAATCATATTGCAAGTATAAAATGGCTTTGACCTACTTGTTAAAATGCAGTGTGTATTAAAATAAAGACTGTGAGCTTAAAGCTAAATGAACTCAGAATAAAAACAGAATGGCAAGTCCAAAGTGCTCGAGAGATCTTCAAACGAGGGAAAGGCATTTGATGAAGAGGATGTATTTTTCCTCATTCTCTTCATTTTCCCCGCGTTGTGACGACCTCCGGGAAATGACACTCATCTCTGAAAAAGCATTTCTGTCCTCTGACTTACAGGCCAAAATTTTTTTTTTTAATAATAAGAGCTACCATTTGCTTACTTCACACCAGCCATGTGCTGGCTCTTCGGATGATACACTCTTCTGCTTTCTCTTCAGGACATCTCTCCAAAGCAGGAGCCATTATTCTCTTTTTATAAATGAGGAAGCTGAGTCTCGGAGAAGAAAAGACTTAGCTTAAAAGCATGGGAATTCCTGCCTTCAGAGGCTTGGACCTAAAACTTAAAAGAAGCCGGTTATAATTGTACCAGTCAACTTGTACATTGACGTATGCGTTTATTCAGGAAGTTCTGGTTATGCACCAGACGACATGCTGATTGCTGTGTTAGTCCACAGACGGGCCACTTGTGAGGGGTTCGGAGGTCAAGGGAGGTTTCCCGGATGTCCAAAATGCATCCCGGGGCATGTGTAGGATGTGTTGCTCAGGAGAAAGGGCTGAACTGTGTTTCCGGTCCCAGGAGTAGGAGGAGCAAGAAACCAGAGCGCAGGCAAACTGGTCAGTGTAGCTGCACTCGGGAGGCCATTTTGATAGCGTTGCATCGTCAGGGTCGCCTCCTAGAGGTCTTCGTGAGTCCAGTTCCTTTCCCTGAGGGCACGCGGGAGGCCGCTGAGAAATGTTCTGACCAGGAATGTCATGAGCAGATGGTTTGTTTAAAAAGACCATTCCAGCCATGGCTTATAAGATGGGGTTGGGTGGGAGAGGCGGGAGTTCTGGCCGTGAGTCAGACTGGCAGCAGGGTCAGGACAGGGCAACAGAAATAGGGAAGAGAGTAGAGTGGAGGGGCCTTCGGAAGCTGTTTGGATGGAGACGGAGAGCGGGGAGAGTTACAGGATGACATCTGCTGTCTGACTGATGGGTCTGGGTGGAGGGTTCCACTGAAGAAGAAGACTTGGAAGAGGGTGATATGTCTTTGGGGGACTTGGTGATTTTGTAAAATGCCTGTGGGACTTCCTGGTGGAGGTGCCCAGAAAGTGGGGAGGACTCACAGGTCTGATCCTTATAAGAGCTCTCAGGGCTGGAAAGGAGGTCTGAGGTCCTGGGCACCTTCTATGTTTGCATCTCCTCGTCTTTCTCCTCCTTTGACTTACTTTGCCCCATTAGTACTTCTCCTCTTACTTGCTTATTGTCTTTCTCCACCACAATAATAAGCTCCATGAGGGCAGGGAATGTGCGTGTATTGTTCACCACCACATCTCCCACACTCGGCACAATGCCCGGCAGCAAACGAGTCAGCCAGCCAACAGAGGGTGACAGACGTTGCGACAGAGAAGGGGAGTTCATCATCTCTCCTTCAGGGAGTCTAGAAAAGAGCCCAGGACAGAACCTTGAAAAGGACTCCAGTAAAAGGCAGGACCAAGAAAGAGGAACCTTCTTTGCTCTGAATAGCCAAACATGGAGAACTTCCAAGTATCCCAGAAGAGTGGTTCTTGGAGACAGGTCGGTTTCTGGAAACAGCAGGATAGAGCTGAGTAGGTGATGTGCTTCACTTTTTTTGTTCTTGTTTTCTTTTTCCTTGCCCATGTTAAAAAAAAAAAAAAATCAGCTAAATGCAAGCATGGCTCTAGGTGAGGAGTGGGAAGCCTCAGTAGAGTCAATCCAACAAGAGGCAGATTGACTTTATCTTGCAGGCCAGTTGGGATCATTTGGTAGGTGCTTCCTTCCTAAGAGAGTTATATTGAGGAAGATTCTGGAAAGAGCTGGAAAGACCACTGTGGTCATTTGGTGGTATTCACTGTGGAGACTGTCCTTGGCAACATAGCTGACATTCACCACCTTCATCTAGAGAATCTTTTACTATGAGTAATAATTTTCCAGAAATACTTCCGTTCTATCTCTCAGTCTGCATTTCCCAGCTACGAATCCTGCCTCCCTCAGTCCCTGGTACTCTGCTTGGTGGCATGTGGTTCTCTAGTCTCATTAGCATAGCTCACTAAGGGAGTTGAATGAGGCCAGAGTGAAGCTTGACTTTTAATAGCCTGATCCTTTTTATGCCACCCTGGAAAGCTGTGACTCAGTAGCTTGTAAGTTCGGGTGCTGAGTTTTGTCCATAATTATTTGTTCTTTAGCATAGAGAGTTTTCAGAACTAATCTGTCCCAATTTAACTTATTTCAATTAATAGTTTCTCTTAATTATTCTTTCCTACTTGTGCTAATCATCATCCCAGATAAAAGCGAATCCTTGAAATTTTCTTATTGCCCCTCTAGAGGAGGGTAGAATACTCGATGGGCAGTGCTAATGGCTGGCTTCCTTTTGGAAACCTCCCCAGTTGGGTCTTCTAACTAGGAGAGTCAACTTCAAGGCCAATAACCCAGAAATCTTAAGCTTTAACATCTGGAGACAGCAGCAGCAAGAAAGTTTGAAATACAAGGAGCATTGAGACTTTCTGGCTGGCAACTCATAGTAACTGATCAGTCACTTGACCCTGAGAATTTAAGTGACCCGTGAGAGGTCACCATAACTTGAGAGTCATTGTCACCCAAGAGAGTGAGCTCATATAATTATTGAAATATAAATGGTTCTTTCGAATGCCAGTATGTTGCTCCAAGTTAGTTCAATCATAATGTGAGTTTTGGCAATAGCATGCAATACCTCTTCTCCCTTCATGTCCGGGTGGAGGGTGAGGACCCATGGTCATCAATCAGTAACGATTTACTAAGTGCCTATAGTGGGGTCACCTCTGTTGTAGACATTATGCAAAAACTCAAAAGAGCCTTGAATAGACGAACAGTATCTTTCCCCCAGCTTTTTGCATGGGGGGAGTAGAGGAGAGGAGTAAGCAAATGAAAAAGCAAGCAAGCATTCAGGACATGCAGCGGTGGACAGGATGGTAGTTGATCGACCTGAGATGCCTCCGTGTCGGGGCTGCAGGACCAACATGAGAAAACTTGAAATGGCCCGGCGTGTTCTTGGTACTTTGTGGGGAGAGGCTTCATGGAGGAGGAAGGATTTTCGCAGGACCTTGGAGAATTGAGGGATCTGAGACGTATGCATTTTCTGTTGCTGCATAACAGATGAGCACTTAGTTAGTAGTTTCGAACAACATCTATGTCTCGTCTCGCAGTTCCACAGGTTAGAAGTTCAGGGGTCGCATGCCTGACTTCTCTGCTCAGGTTCTCAAAAAGCTAAAGTCAAGGTTTTTGCCGTCTGTGTCCTCATCTGCTCCTCTTCCGAGCTCATTTACATCATTGGCAGATTCAGTTCCCTGTGCTGGGTAAAGGACTGAGCTCCCTGTTTCCCTGCTAGCTGTCAAGGAGGGCCCACTCTCAGCTCTTAAAGGGGAACTGCTGGGCCCTGGCCCCAGGGCCTTCCATCTGCAGAGCCAGTGACTGACAACCTCCCTCACATCAGGGGTCCATCACTCTTTGTGTCTCCAGGAAGATCCTAGTCTTTTTTAAGGGCTCCTAAGATTAGGTTGGGCTCACTGAGGATAATCTCCTTATTTTAAGGTCAACTGATTTGGGACCTCAATTACTGAAGAAAAATCCCTTCCCAGCAGCTCCTAGGATGGAGTCTGGTTGGAAAACCAGGGGAGTGCGTGTGTACCCCCAGGCCAGGAATCTTGGGGGCCATCTCTGAATTCTGCTTACCACATGATAGAAGGCATGAAATGTCCAAGTTGGTAACCAAATTACCAGAATAATGGCTGGTGTGTGAATCGGATTGCATGCATAGCCTGGAACTGGGAAGAAGGCCCTTTTTTTTTTTTTTTTTAAAGATTTTATTTATTTATTTGAGAGAGAGAGACAGTGAGAGAGAGCATGAGCGAGGAGAAGGTCAGAGAGCGAAGCAGACTCCCCATGGAGCTGGGAGCCCGATGTGGGACTCGATCCTGGGATTCCAGGATCACGCCCTGAGCCGAAGGCAGTCGTCCAACCAACTGAGCCACCCAGGCGTCCCAAGGGAAGAAGGCCCTTTTAAAGGAAATGAGCTTCCCAGGGGCAGATGGTGACTTAACTGGAGGGATCTGACCAACTGATTGCACCATCTAGAACCCGACTACCTCTCTGTGTTGTTTCAGTCTACAAGCAAGCTCTTCTTTCTCTCTCCCTCTTTCTCATGTACATACACGCTTCCCCATTTGTCTACATTCTCAGTGGGATGAGCTGCTCAGAAACATGTGGCCATATCTGGAGATGCTTTGGGTCATCACAGCTAGAGAGGATACTCCTGGCATGCGGCGGGTGGAAGCCGGAGGTGTTGCTAACCATCCTGCATGCACAGAGTAGCTCCCGCAACAAAGAATTATCTGGCCCCCAGTATCACCAGTGCCAAGGTTGATTTGCTCTATGAACTGACTCTCCCATCTGCCCCTCCAGGGTCTCTGTCTAGCTTTTTGAATGTTGATCTGCTGTTGTATCTGCCTGGCTATGCTTCTCCGCTTTTCCACCCCAAGAGTTCCTACTCATTCTTCAGGACTTGCTGCCAACATCACCTTCTTGCGCTGGTTGGTCCATGTGACTTGCTGTGCAGCGTTTCTCCATACCTGGGATACGCTACTCACTCGGGCCTTTGTTGGGTGTATGTATGTGTGACAGATCTGTCTCTCTCCCACCAGACTGTGGGTTCCTTTTGAGTGTCATCTGAGTCTTTTTTGGTATCTGTGTCCCCAGAGCTTATTACCATAATGCCTGCATATAGTAGTCAGTAAGTGTAAGGTAGACAGGCAGATGGATAAGTGCATGAAAAGTTCATAGAAGTAAACTACTTCGCTCAGTTTCCGCTCTGCCTCTCTTCCGAATGTCTCTGGTGACTAGCATCTGCGTATTAGCCAGTGGTCGGTACACGTGAGCAGGTACGTCTCAAGGATCTGGAAGCGGAACTGCATGGGTTTGAATCCCATCCCTGCCACTTACAAGCTGTGTTACTAGAGACAGTTAACGAAACTGCTGTGCCTCCTCATCCTAATCCCTATTTCCAAGGGCCAGTTGCAAGGATTTAATGAGTTTATAAAAGGACAGAGTGGGAGGAAATGGAGAGGGGTTGGTCATCTGCGTAATGCTTCTTTGTTTTCCAAATCTGTTTGCCAGAATAATGGGCTTCCCCACCCCCCACCCCAACCATCAGAAAAATCTGGATACAGGTCAGCATGACTGAAAGTGACATATACCTCCAAAGGAATATTCCTAAAAATACAGGGGGAAATTTTCTCCACAGCCTCCCTATTTTGGGTGGTTGGGGTGTCAAGGAGTTTGAAACCATATCCCCTGAGGACCAGTTAATGGAAGTAAGATGACAGAAGAGAAGGCTAGGGTTTTTGAAGGACGTTGAGTGGGAGAGTTGGCTGTGCTGGTTCTGTGTGCTCCATATTGCTAGTGTTGGCCGCCGGTTTACTGGAAGGAAGAACTTCATCCAGGAGCCAGCTGTCCAGCGATGAACCTCCTTCTCGGAGGGCTGGAGTGTGGGACACAGGAAAAAGGTTCCTTTTCTTTGTTTTATGAATATTCATCAAGTGCTTCCTCTGATAGCCCCGAGGATGCTGTGAAAGACAAGACAGAGACAAGCCCTGATGGACCTTCCAATCGATAGCACCGTTTCCCAAAGCGTGAGGTGGTTCGGGGTGGCTGTACCACCACTCAGTCCTTAACCAAGACTGAGTCACGCATCCTTAAAAATGCTCTTTCCGATCTTCTAAACCTCGTAGATACATCAAGAAGGGGATCTCATTTGGGGGCTAGAGTTGCTGCTTTTCTAAAACTTGATAAGGTGTCTCCATTTTTAGTGAAGAAAGAGCAACATGAGGGTTACAGCTTTAGGCCACAGTTCCCAAGTTACTATTTTGAGTGACTTGTTAAACATCTTTATAAAAATAAGACAACAGAAAAGTCGTTAATACAGAATAATTAAAACCAAAGTGATACTAGGGATGATTTTGACTTTGGCCTTTTATCTGTTTTGTGTCATTTTTTCACTTTTCATATTTGCACCCAGTATAATTCACTCTTGGGTTTACAATTTCATAATTTTTATAAATGTGTGCAGTCACGTAACCACGCCCCCAGTCAAGATACAGATCAGTCCTATCCCCTCCCAAAAGTCCCTTCTGCTTCTCAATCCCACCTACCAACTCCAGCCTTTGGCAACCACTGATCTGCTTTGGCAAAATTCCATGTCATGGATTCCTATAATATGAACCCTTTTCAGTCTGGCTTTTTCTTAGCATAATGCATTTGAGATTTATCCCTCATGTTGCATATGTTCAGTCCTTGTAATTGCTGAGAAGTCGTCCATTATATGGATATACCACAGTATAGTCATTCTAAATAATAATACAAGTCACATTCCATTTAACAAATTATGAACATGGTACTTATTTAAAGCAGATTTGGGAGAAATCCTATAGGCGGTATGCAAGTAAGGGAGTCTTGCAGGAGAGCGGGAGAACTAGTCTGGCTAATTTATGCACTGAGGAATTGTTTGTGGTGGGTTACCCTTTAGTTTCTTATCCAGACCTGTAATAGTGTGTTTGGTTGGAATATAAATAGGCTTTCTGTCTTCTTAAGTCAGAAAAAGCTTTTTGCTCTCTTAAGGTAAACCTAGTGGCCTCCAGAGCACCCATTCATAGTCTCTCATTCATTCATTCCCTCCCTCTTTGCCTCCTTCCCTCCGTTAATCCCTCCTCGTCCTCCTCATCCTCACCTTCTCTTTCTCTCTCTCCCCTCACGCCCTCCCCCTAATATTTCATTGGAGTTTATGTAACTGAATTAATTAGACCTATTTCTCAAAGAGTTGGTTTTCTGTAAAATTCACTTTGCAGTTGGCATGACAGAAGAGCTGGCATATTAAACAAATGCTACAATTTGTTCTTTGTATCTGAGTCAGGCTGGGGTTGGGCTTCCTGCTTATCTGTTGTCCGTTTATACTATTTTGTCCTTTGCAGCAAATGAGCCTGGATTCTTTGTGAGTGGGCAGGGTGATGGCTGTGAGTGTTGATAGATTGGGCGTGGAAATGCTTAACAGGGACAGACCCTATCTCCTTAGTTAGTGTTACAGAGTCCCCAGGATATAAGGTGTCTGTATGAAAGTAAATAAGGGCTTCTCTTTTCCTTTCTTTGGTGGATGATATCAATACCATTTAATAGAATAAAATGATAAAAATCTTCGTCCTGTCTTAAATAACGTGTTAATTGCCGTTCTGTGTATTTATTCAAGTTGTGTTTCTGAAATATGCTTTATTTATAGACATTTACGTCCCCCAATGCATTTTAAATCTTCAAGCATATTCAAATGATATGTGTTTAATTTGATCTTGTATATGTCTGGGGGGCCAGGGGGTAGCCCTTTGCAGCTAACCAGATCAAAGTTGGTAGCTTCCTCCATTTAGTTAGTTTGCTACAGAATATAAAGCTTCTTAAAGGATTCGAGTGCATATCTTAAAAGCTCATCAGAAATATTCTAAGCCATAGATGTTTTTTTCTCTCTCAGCAACATTTCAGATATGGAGGTTCTCCTCGGTTGCCCCTGCTAGAGTTGCTGAATTTATAATGCCATAGGAAGAAAGAAAGATCTGTTCTGTTTTCTCATCTGTGGAACGAGGGGGTTGAACTGGATGGGAGATGTCAAATTTACAGCACTACTGCTGTCACTCCTTTCCCATCCCATGACAGACATCACTAATCAATCACAGCAATGCTTGCCTGCCAAATGTAGTCTCGGACTTCTTGTCAAGTCAGCACTCCAGGAAGCCACGGCTAATCAATCAGTGTTAGTCCAAGAGATGAAATCTATTTGCCATTCTGCAACGTGATGGTGCTTAATCTGTAAAGGTTACATCACCATTTCACGGTAGAAGGAAGAATGTTGGAAGCCATGGGTAGTTTCAAGTGAAGAGGTTTTCAGATCACTTTATTTTATGCACCTTGAAGGCAGGCATTGTGTTTTATTCATGTTTTTCCATGTTTATCTAGCCTATAAGGCAAACCCTTTCTCACAGTAGACATTCCATAAATATTTGTGACATGGTGCACCAGGAATGAATAGAAAGCAGGTCCTTGGCCCGTTCTTCCCTCCCTCCCTAAGACTATACAGATCAGTGCTTCTTCTAAAGGGCAGGCACAACAATTACCGTGACTGAATTTTGTCTGCTTTCATTCTGTCCATTCCTGCAGGCTGGCTAGATCAATGTGTGCTTTTATCCACCGAGCACTGGCAGAGCCAAGCAACTTGGCATTATTAGCTAGACTTGATGAGTTTCCCTTCCATCCATTGTCCCAGTCATTCATAAACCTATTGAGTAATACAGAGGGGCAGCCATTTAATCCATCCCATGCTGGATTCTGAATTCTTACAACTTGACTTGTGGCTGAGAATCTGAAGTTTTACTGCTCTAGATAGAATTTCTGCCCATTTCAGGATTTAACATCGGGGGATTCATGTATTTGACACAAAATATGCAGATTTGAGTTATTTTTTGGGAAGTAGATTGTAGGTTCCTTACAGAAAGGTCCGGATCTGGTAACTTTTTATCTTTTGATAGTGTGATAATATGCCTTTTGCAGGGTAGATACTCGGTGAATACTTCATATTCTTCAAGGGTAGTTTGATGAAACTTGGGCAAACCTCTGTTTTCTTTAACTTTTAGGGGGGAAAAAATCATCTTTTAAAAACAGAAGCTTTTTTTTTTTTCCCCAACCCAGGCACTAAGTTTCATCTAATGAAAATACTAGCTGCCCATTTAATGGAAAGTCACTTGTAGGTAGGGTATTCTGCTAAATGCTTTATCTATATTATCCCTAAACCTCAAAATAACCCCAAAACTAGTGATATGAATTCCATTTCATATGTGAGATAAAGGAGCTTTGGAGAAGTCATGTAACTTGGCCAAAGTCACAAGGTCATAATAAGTGGCAGTCCTAGGATTTAAAGCCAGGCCTAACTCTAGAGTCTTTTCCCCCAAAGATGCCATCTCTCTCAGTGCAGATGTTACTTCCTCCAGGAAGCCTTCCTTGAGGGAAGACTTCCCCCTGCAAGGCTGGTTGAGATGTTCTGCCTCTGTGTTTCCACAGCAGTTTATACTCCTTTATTACAATACTCTCCATTCTACGATGGGCTGTTTCTCTGCTGCCACTCTGCCCCCCCACATTTGACTGATGGCTGACTGAGTCCATCTCTCCCAGGAGACCTCTGCCACTTTGCCTTCTTACCTGGGCACCATATATGATGTACAGCGAGGCCTTCAACAATCTATTGTAGTTTAGAATTCATTATATGTGAGGAGAAAGGATTTAGAGAAATGTAATGCAGCTCTAAATGTGGAAGGACAGAGTTGCCTCTCTTCTCTTCTAAGTGCCTTCTGCTTCCGTCTGTCTTTGCATTATTAAGTCGTTCGATTTTTTAACATGTCACTCTTTTATTAACTATAATTTTATGAATAATTAATACATGCAGATGTTCTTACATTTATTTATCCGGCTTCAGATACTTTGTGTTTCTTGAATCTGAGAATTCACGAGTTGTATAAATTCTAGAAATTTCTTAGCTATTAAGCTATTATGCCTCTCCCCAATTTCTCTCTTCTCTCCCTAGGAGACTCCTGTTAGACATATGTTGTGCCTTCTCATTCTCTTCTCTGTATCTCTGACCCTCTCTGGCATCTCTTTCAACACTTTATCCTTTTGTGCCTCATTTTGTGTTACGTCCTAAGATCTCTGTTTCTCTCTTCAGTAGTACCTGACTTCCTGCTTAACCGATCGATTGAGTTTTTAATGTCAGTAAATCAGTGGGGAGAGATGGAAATCACTTCTTATTCCCTTTTAGGCATTTAGTTCTAGCTTTCATGTTTTTAATCATTGTAGACTTTGTTGCATGTTCTTTTTCAGAATGTTGTTTCGTGACCCTGAACTCATGAGGTCTCATCCTCATATTTGTTGACTTGAGTCTTATCAGTTTCCTGGGTGCCCTGTAACGTACTTGTGGGAGCTTATGTTTTTGCTGGGCCAGGTATAGCCCAGGTTATGTAACTGGCTCTCCAGGACAATTTTTCATCTGCCTCTGTGGGGTGTTCCAGGTGTGTCATGAACAGGACCAGTTTTTATATTTATTTTTCAGTTAGGGTTTCCTGGTCCTGGCCTTGGTAATTCCTACTCTACTCTCAAGAAGGCACAAGCCTAGGGTTTCTAATTCTTAGCTTAAACTTTTCCCTCCCACTCAGAGCACACGTCAAGATTAGACAAGTTTCACTGGGCTGGTCGACAGTTTTTCCAATCTATGTGTTCTTCACGGGTGCTACCCTCAGTGAGTGCTCCTGATTTTCTACAGGGGACATGTAACTACTTCCTGCTTCTCCTTATCCAGAGCCCTTACCTCCTGTCCTGCATGGGCATTAAATCCCTCACCCTAGGGAACCAAGACAAACCTTGCCCTGCTGCCACCACCTTTCCCTCAACCTCATGAGTTTATAGGCTTACCATTCTTTTCTTCGGATACCTCTGTATTACTACCACCTGGGTGTTTTCCTCTTCTTGTTATGGGTTAAGCGCTCAAAGAATTTGTTAAATATTTTATCTAGCATATCTAGGTGTTTGAAGGGTAGGAATTTTCAGGCTGCCATCTTTTGCCACATTGCCCAGAACTAGGAACTTACTACAAGTTCATGGTAAAATAATCAAATTATACACAAGGGCATGTTATGAAATATTAGTCTCCTTCCTGTCTTTGACCTGTGTAGTTCTCTGATCACCTTGCTAGATATAATAACCTTTAGCACTCTCTGAGGTATCATTCTAGAGGCATTTCGTGTATATAAAGCATGCATATGTAGACACAATACATGAAGATTTATTTATGCTGGTGAGAATATATTTTACCTTTTACATTGCACTTAGCAATATGTTTTGGAGTTCATCATATATCAGTGTACTCAGCTATGCCTCTTGTCGTGACTGCATGATATCCCCTTAAATGGAGGTACTATAATTTATTTAACCATTTCCCTATTGGATACTTTTTTCAGTTATTTTGAGCTTATAAGCTATCTTCCAGTAGACATTCCTGTACATGTGTCTTTGCTTGTGTATCACTTAACATAGTTTTCTTTGTTGACCTGTTGATGACCCTATGATGGTTAATTTTATGTGTCACCTTGACTGGGCTAACGTATGGCCAGATGGCTGGTACACCATTATTTTGGGGTGTGTCTGCAAGTGTGTTTCCAGAAGAGATTAACATTAGAATCAATAGACTTCACAGAGATTGCCCTCAGCAATTCTGGTGAGCATCATCCATGACTTTGAGGGCTATGTAGAACAAAAGCATGGAGGAAAGGTCAGTGTTCTACCTGAGGAGAGACATCCACATCCCCTGTCCTCAGACAGCACTGTTCCTGGTTCTCAGGCTTTCAGACGCAGACCAAGACTTAAACCACTGGCTCCCAATTCTCAGACCTTCAGTCCTGTACATGAATTATGCTGTCGGTTCTCCAAGTTGCAAACTCTATCATGGGACTTCTTGGCCTCCATGACTATGAGAGCCAGTTCCTTTAATAAATCTCAAATTTATGTGTATCCTGTTGGTTCTGTTTCTCTGGGAAACCCTGGCTAACCACCCCCCACCCCCAAGTCCCACTATGAATTCCTTGCACTCAAGGGTGTTATCCTTCATTGGTGACTCTGGCACCCCACGTGGGACCATTCAGTGCTGAATCTGCACTGAATTCAGATCTGTTTCACGACTAACTGGGTACTTAACAGAAAAGCTAAACCAACAATCAGACCAGACCCAACCTCAAGCAGATGTATTTTGATTTCGGTAATAACAACAGCTATTGGAGCCCTTGACTGAGCGTCTTCTCTGCTCCAGACACGAGTTAATGTGATCTTGACAACTCCGTGAGACGGACAGCATCTTGCTGTATGGACCAGGACACTGAGATACAGGTTATTTACATAATTAGCAAGAAGCAGAGGCCACATTTGGATACAGTTGTGTCTGAGATTAGTGCCTGGCCTCTTGAATACTACCTCTTAATTAACATTTGTATTGTCACAAAGGCTCCAGGACCTCCCCCTCCTCCTCCCTCCCTCCTTCCTTCCATCCTTCCTTCCTTCCCTCCTCAGAGATTTCCTGAGGCTCATAGTGTTCCAGGCAGGGAATGATACTGTGATTATTGGTGAAATCATTTCTGCTCTGGTGGAACATGCAGTGTGAAAGCAGAGACAGATTAAGCAAAAAAAAAAAAAAAAAAAAAGTGTGATGAGTGTCTGGAAGGGGAGATAATAGGGGAGCTTTAGAAGCACAGAGCTTGAAGGCTCTTCCCAGGCATAGAGGGTCTCCAGCATCTGTGAAAAACTGGATGACCCTTGAACAATGAGTGAGCTGGGGGAAGATGGACCAGAGGGGTGAAGGACAAGGGTCCAGCATGTTCCCTGTCTTCCTCCAGTGCTCTTTACTCTATAATCTGGCTCTTGCAGCCCCAGCCAGCTCTTAGGATCTCTGCATGCAGAAGCTAGACAGCCCTGAGTCCCGCATCGGAAAGGGGGCTGAACCCCCTCCACCCCACCCCATCCATCCCACCCCACCCTACCCCACCCCACCCCACCAGCCCGGGCACCACCACCACCCATCAGCCTTTTCTAATTTTAAAGCACTAGCTCCCTTGATTGAAATCTCAATTCGGGAACAGGCCTAGGATTGGCCTGTGGCTCGGAATTTTCACCAATAAGCGGAGTGGGAGGTGGAGAGGCGTCCCTTTAAGCAGCAGGGAGGCAGCCTGGAGAGCTTGAAGCTTCTCTCCCCAGGACCTGAGCGATTTTCCTGGAGCCAGGAGCTGCTGCGCTCGGAGCAGCTGCCACAGCCCCCGGGAATGTCACCCCCCTTGCGCGGAGCCCCTGCAGGGCCCCCTCTGGCTCCGGGCAGTTGGCGGCCGACGCCCTGCTGGGCTTCTTAGCCGCAGCCGCACCCCCTGCCCCTAGGTCTGCAGGCCCCCTCCCCCTTCCCCCCTGAGTCCCCCGCCGGCGGAGGCGCCGCAGCGGCGAGCAATGCAAGGCTGAGCCGGGTAAGTGGCCCTCCCGTGGCCGGGGCGCTCGGAGGGGGCGCTGGGGCGCCTTTGCTCCCCGTTTTCAGGTTTTCCCAGAGAAAGGGGCTTGGAGCTGGGACACTAACGTCTGGCAGTGATGCGCCTGGCAACACAGAGACACTGAGGATGTCCCGAGCTCTAGGGAGGGGACCTAGGGATCATTTTGAGCTGTCTGCTGGCTATTGCGCACTTTGTTAACCAGTAATAATAGTAATGATACCAGGAGGTGGGGGTGTTGTGACTGTATTAGGACGACTTTGGGGGGAGCATTTAAACTTCTTCTAACTTGCTTTTTGAACAGTCATTATGCTCTTATGATTCATTTTCCTCAAATATTTACAATACATTTACTGCTAATGACCTACTTACTTATTTCCCTTACGCTATCAAAAAATACTTTCCGTGTCTTCAGAAAGATCAGGAAAAAACCAAGGACTTCTCCCCACACTCCTTATTGCTTGCCTTCCTAGAACTTTTAACAGTCCTCCTCTTCTCCATCGTAGATTCCTTCCTCCATCGTAGAATCTACACAAATCTACAAATTGTGGCCAGCGATTCTGGATTTGTGCATGTGTTCTCTGTGCATTAGGGGGAGATGTAGGGGAGAGATCCCCTCTCCCCGTCTTCTTCCTTCTTCTAGTTCACATAGGGGAGTCTGTAAGATGGGGAAAGGTTTGGGGGGAGGTCGTTAATTGAAATTCTCCTCTTCCAGCTTTTCCAATGTACCCTCTGTTTCGGGGGAGTGAGGACTTGAGGGGGACTGGAATTATGCCTATCTGGAGCGCCTGGGCAGCTGTATCCTAGGGAATTTTAAAACCAACATAATCCATAGGGTTGGGGGGGTAAGGTTTATTGAAAAGATTAAAAGTTTTAGCTTCCATCCTCTCCCTTCCTAATCTGTCTGTTCACTTGCGTATAACCTAAGCAAGAAGTTGGAATCCTAATACAAAAGGTCAGATTTTTTTTTTTCTTTTTTTAAGATGGGGCAGCTGGAAGCGATGCCTTCCCAAATCAGAGCAAAGTCTGATGTATGGACTGCCAAACTCCATTTCTGCCTATATTAAATTATTTCGGTGTTTTGCTGGGCTGGCCTTTCTTTCCAATTGTTGAGGTGGTGTGAATCATTTGTATGCTTTGGGTTCCCTGCTTTCTGCAAACAGAAGTTTTTATCTTGCAACTCGTTGAAGAATTAGAGGGATGGACATGGCCCCGTATGCACAGAGTGAACAAACACTGTTTGGGGAGGATTTGGGCATTTCCTTTTCAAATCGTCCATTGCCAAATCAGCCATTGGGCAATTCAGATAAAGGTGTCAAATGAGCTGAGCGGTGAAGAATTTATATGTACAGCTAATTCTGCTCGTCCTACAATAAAACATCTTCCCATGGGGCCAAAAAAGTGGGGGGAAGGGAGGCTTATGAAAATGATCCTGTGTTCTTAGTCACTGACTACCCAGCTCTCCCTGGATTTCTGAGAACCTGCCAGGAGAAACTGTTGACTGAATGGAAGTTTCAAGAAATGCAGAACAGAAATCAGTACAAGCCCTCCTCGAGTGACTTTTATTTCTGTTTGAAGGAAAGAAACACTTTGTTAGAATAACAAATTGTGGCTGCTTTTCAAGAGTAGAAAATGGTTCTCCTTCTGAAGGCAGATTCCTTTTAAGAGTGTGAATCATTTGGTTTAGGTTTTTTCTCCCACCCCCTCCCCCCACCCCCTTTTGCGGTGGAGGCTTGGAGATGATTAAACGTCCTGTCTGCAGGAAATTACCAGGAGATTTGAGTATTTTCCTGAATCAGCCTCAGATGGTACACAGCTTTGGGTGTAAAACAAGAAAGCTCTGTTACCAGGCAATCTTTCTGCCGTGATAACCTCGACTCCCAGTCTTCCGAGCTGCTCCATTAGCAAGCCTTTTATTTTTTAACTTTGGAGTGGTGCTTTCGTTTTAGAAACCAAAATAACTCTCATTCCCTTCATGAGCTTTTAAGACGGAACTTATTTTTGAGACAGTTTTATCCAGCGTACTTCCCCACTGGCCTCCTCCCCCTAGCCTCAGCAGGAAAAGCACTTGGCTGCTTTTCCCCAGATTTCCTATAAGCCGGAATTGGTATCCTTAGGGACACAGATGTCTCAAGGAAGGAGCTGCGCCAGGATGGGAGCTAGCGCTCACCGATTTGGTGGAAACATTTGTGGTCTGTGCAGAGCTATGTGCAGAGAAGGCTCAGTGGTTCTGTGTTGAGTTAACCAGAAAGGACATCATGCATCAGCAGCGTGGAGAATGGCATTTGGAAGACTGTAAGGGACAACCGAGGGACAACATGCTGCTTTGTCGTGGTGCTTACAGAGATCCGCCGGTGTTAATACTTTGGAAGACCAAACCTCAGAAGCACTTTGTTCCCCCAGGCCATTTTTCTTAATCTTTCCTGAAAGGTACCCCATCACATTAAGCACTTCCTAGCCACATCATCAAATGGGAGAGCCCTGGGTGCAAATAAACCCAGAACACTATTCCCCTGTCAAGGAGAGGAAGGAGAGGGAGTAAATTTTTTTTTTTTTTAAGCTAACAGAGCACAGGATGGTAATCCTTGTTGCATATAATGAAACTTTATGAAAATTGTAGCAAGAGTTTAAATGCAGTGTTCAAAAAAAAAAAAACCATTTCTTTGCTGCTATTTTTTATTTTCTCAAAATCGAAATGGCAAGGGATTCTTTTTCAGGATACTTAGCATTTGATTACCAGGCAGTTGTTTTGGTGACGTTCTTTTTCATATCCTGCTGCTCTGCGCGACAAGCATGGGGAGACTCGTTTTTTGCAGAGGTCGTATCTGGACGTTTTCCAGAACAATGGAAGGTGTAGGGGCGGCGGAGGGGACAGACAGACGCAGGTACTGTGGGACTCAGTGTCTGGGAAAACTCATGAACGATTTCCCTGCAAATTTAGCCCAGAGGCCTTTGAAGATTGCTTCATATTTGACTTTTACCAGCCAGCCTGTGTATAGACATCACGGTACCCATCACAGGGGGCCCTCTCCTCGCAAAGCACCCTCCAAGAAGATGCCAGTTCCACAGGGAGTGTGTATGTGATATTGCTTACCACCTCTTTGAAAATTTGCTTCATACCACTCTTTCTTAAACCAACCAACCAAAGTAAAACCGTGACTACTTGATTTGTTGGGAACATTTGCAAGAGGTTCCTTTGCATTCACCTGGGCTGCCATTAATTACGCATTTTAATTTTTTCAGGGATCAAGGTTTTGTTTAGGCTCCTGAGAATGAGCAGATACCTGTTGAGCTGGATTTCAAACAATTCCAGGGTTTTTGTGTTGCCTTTTTTTTTTTTAAGGTTTATTTATTTATTTTAGAGAGTGAGAGAGTGGGTGGGGGTTTGTGGACCAGAGGGAGAAGGAGAGAGAGAGAGGCTCAGACAGACTCCTAGCTGACCGCAGAGCCCTATGCAGGGTTCCATCAGGATCCTGATATCATGACCTGAGCCAAAGGCAAGAGTTAGATGCCTGATAGACTCCCCCACCCCAGAGCCCCTCAAGTAGTTTCCCTTTTGAGCGCTTGGCTGTCCAGCCTGAGTAGAGATTCCGTATATGCATCTTGTAAATGATAATAAACAGAATGATAGCTGTTACTTACTGTTGCCAAGCATAGACTAAATGTCTTACCGACCGTAGACTTGACTGCATGTAAGAATATCCATCTGAGATTCCATTTCAGTAAATCTGTGGTGTGACCTGGAAATTTGCATTTTAAGAAGCATCCTAGGTGGGACCTTGGACTCTATTTGAAACACACTTAACATTTTTGTCCATTATCATTCAGAATCCTCACTATAACCCAAATAGGTGCTCTTATCATCCCTGTTTCACCGATAAGGAAGAGGAGGCTCAGAGAGGTTCAGTAACACCCTGAGGTCACACAGCTACTAAGTGGCCATGCTGGGGAACTCTCCAACTCCACTGTCCCTGTGCTCAGGCCTATTCTCTTGGTGGTTGAGAGGTCTTCTCTCTCCAAGTGGGATCTAGTGACCGTGTCCCCCAGCTGTCAATTCTAAAGACCCTTATCTACAATGCTGGCCTCTAGGAGACACTAGTCCACAGGGACCCCTTTTATGCTGTCTGCTCTGGCCGAATTTAGGAAGGACTGAATAGGGGTGTAGGCATTAACATTAATACTTAAGGATTGTCTAAGTAATTTGCCCTGAGTTCTCTAACTGCCGAGCTGAGATAAGTCAAGATCAGATTAATTTATCCTTGAGGTGCTTTTCAGTCGCCCAGCTTTTAGAGCCCTTAAGGCAGCTCAGTCCCCTTCACTGGGCCCTTCCACAATTCCCAGGGCCACCTCCTGTCTTCTCTGTACATTTCCCCGGAGTCCTCCTGCATGACCCCTCGTGATTCCCAAGCCCAAGGAGGTAGAAACCTTTTTCTGATACCCATAACCTGAGCCCACCTGAAGCCCCTCATTTTTCTCAGTCTTCTGTATAAACGCCCCCCATTCTGGGTCGATTCCTGCAGAAAACAACGCAAAGGAAATGTTGAGAAGAGAGGCAGAGACGAGGAGTCTCATTTCGACCTCTTGCTTGATTCCCCCTTGGCCTGACCTGGTTTCTCTTGCCTCTGGGCCTGCGGACGGGTGCTGATTTATCTTGCTTAATTGCTGCAAGATTGTGATATGGGACAAACCACTTAACCTCCTGAGCTTTGCCTCCATTATCTGTACAGTGGAATGCTCCTGTCAACCCTTTCTCCTTGGGGTACAAGTGACGTAACGACCATGGAAGCAATGTGGGCTTTGTTCAAACACATTCTGAAGGTGCGCTTATGTTACCTTCAGGCAAGCGGTGGTTCTCATTCTGTGTTCCAGGGAGCTGGATTGTTCTTCCAAATTGATCGGCAGATTGGTCTTCCAAACAGGAAGGCAAAAAATGGTTCCATGTATATTTGCAACATGTGACATCCTGTGTCTTTTGTTGAGGAATCACGGCTCATGCTAGTACATTGAAGGCTCTGAGCCCTGGAGTAGAGAAACCTCTTTGGCTTTGCGTGTTCCCTGTTCATGGGATCCCGGAACACAGCTGGGGGTGTTTCTGTGTAAGATGGCGGCTGCTACTTCCTAGGGTGTGCCTTCAGACCAGTCACTCACATCGCGCAACCTCTGTTCCCTTCTCTCTGAAACGGGAATAATAGCAGTACCTACCCCGCAGAGTTTATTTAAACAAAGTTAAATAAGTTAAGAGATTGCCTTCCACTTCTCAGAAACGTTCGTCTGAGCCCTCTAGGAATGTCATTCTCTCCTTCCAGCTTTCTTTCTCTCTCTCTCTCTGACCCTCTGTATGTCCCCCTTGCTGTATTTTCCTTTCCTTGTTCTCCTCCACTTATTCCAAGCTGGACTGCTCTTCTCTCTCTCTCTCTCGCTCTGTTTTTCTGTTGCTCATTTTTGTTTGCTCACTTGCCAACATCCGTCCTTGGCCGCATGTCGTCACCGACTGATGACTTCCGAATCAACATATTCCGCCTGGAACTCTCTCCTGAGTTCCAGACATGTACACACGTCTCTTCTTAGTGTCCTTGTTAGATATGAAACAGGCTTCTCAAACTTCTTGTGTCAAAACACAACCCTAGATTTATTCCTCTGCCCAAGTCTTCACCAACAGCTGGACCACCCCCCGCCCCACCCCAGTCACCCAGTTGCTGAGCTACAAACATCAGGCCCCTTTCTCTTTTCCACACACACCCTTGTCTAGTCCAGTAAGAATAAGTCCTTGAAGCTCAACCTCAAAAATATATTCCAGCTGGGACATGGGGAAGGAAGAGAATGGGCTGCTTACAGAGGGGTTTCAGGTAACTTCATAGGGTTCTGAAGGGGCTGATGTCTTGATTAGAGTATGGGTTTCATGGGGCTAGGTGGTTGTCAAAATTGGTCAGTCTCTCCAGGTAAAATGTCCATTTTGCTGTATGTAAATTATACCTCCCTAAAAAAATTTGATAGAAAAGATAAATATCCCAAGTGGGGCCACTGCTCACTGTGTCGGCGGGCACGACTTCCCAATGCCGCCATCATGCCTCACTTTGATTATTCAGTCACCTTCCCAAATACCTAGTGTTTCTAAAGCTTCAATCAGATTCTCTCCCTCCCTTATCAGCACCTTCTGATGCTAATGACAGGAAGGACAAACTCTGAACACATTACTATGAGCTACAAGATCCCCCACTCGCACTCCAACAACACTGGCACAAACATTTCGCTGTAAGAACGTCTCCCTCCCCCAACCTCTAGTACCTGTGCTTCAGTCATACCAGCTCTCTAACCCCAGAAGCTCCTGCCTGCCTCAGGGCCTTTGTACCTGCTGTTCCTTTTGGTCAGAATGCTCTAGAATTTTGCTTGGCTGGTAGCTTCTCATCACTGACCTTCTTAACTTAAGCATCATTCTACCAAGAAGAATTCCTACATGGCTTTGCTTCACCACCAACCCCCACCCCCCCAACACACAGACACTATGTTTTTCTTTGCCACATTGCTTAACTAATTTTTGCTCAAAGTACTTCTCAAGATAGAAGTGTTTTTCAATGTGGTCACTGTCTTCTTCTCTCTCCTGAAGGGCAGGGAGTATGTCATTCACTTCCCATATTTTGTACACAGAACTGCCACCCAGTAGGGGCTCATGAAGTTGAATGACCTCCATCTAACTCAGTGTCTGACGTAGCAACTGCAAGAAAATTGTTAGTTAATAAACAGTTTTAAAGTTCTGTTTTATTACTCTTCTCCTTTTCTCATCTCCCTCTTCCTTGGGGATGGGAATGTGCTTTGTGACCCCACTAAATCCACATATTTAATGTTTCTGACCCTCCATTTGTTCTGTTTTGTTTAATTATAAAACAAGGTTGGTGATAGCTGCTCCTTGTAGAGGTCTATAAACTCTTTGGAGGAAGGTGTTATCACAGTGGGAGTGAGGCATTAGTGTTTTGTCACCTTCTAAAAATTGCCCCCATGGCTAATGGTTTTCTTTGAAGACCGGGAGCCTTTGAGCTCTCCTGCTGAGGAAATCTTACTAGATCAGCTCTGGGAGCATTACTTGAGATGCAAAAAAAATTTTTTTTTTCTTTTAAAAGGTTGCATTTATTTATTTCAGAGAGAGAAAGAGCACAGGGCAGAGAGAGAGGGAGAAGCAGGCTCCCTACTGAGCAGAGAGCCCCTTGTGGGGCTCAATCCCAGGACCCCGAGATCAAGACCAGAGCCAAAGGCATACGCTTAACCAACTGGGCCACCCAGGTGCCCCGCGATGCAAAGATTTTTAAGATTCACTGAAACGCCCACAAATTGAAAATCAAAGGGCAGTAAACATGCATATATATTTTAATCTGTTGGAGAAAATCTTGCCCAGAGAACAAAGGTAGACTGGATGTCTAGTATCTGAGACTTCCTCCCCTCCCTGTACCCAAAGACTATCACCCAACATCATTACTGGAGTACTCATTTAAAAATCAGAGCAAAAGGGGCACCTGGGTGGCTCAGTGGGGTAAGCCTCTACCTTAAGCTGGGGTCACAGTCTCAGGGTCCTGGGATCTAGCCCCGCATCGGGCTCTCTTCTCAGCAGGGAGCCTGCCCCCCCCGCCTGCCTCCCTGCCTACTTATGATCTCTGTCTGTCAAATAAATAAATAAAATCTTTAAAAAATATATTTAAAAAATCAGAGCAAAGGATTGCATATCCTAGAAATGAGTAAAAGCCAACGAGTATTGATGAAGAAGATGTCCTTCCCTAGGTAGGAAGAGAATGATATTGGCATTTCTGAAAACCTACAGGCCCCGGTTTATTTATACTGTTCATCTAGTCACTGGAGCAGGAGAAGTGCAGAGGGTTTGTTTGCTTGGAGTTCTGGTTGGAAGCATTAAAGGGCCCTTTTGGAGCTCAGTGGGCAGCACCGTGATTGATGAGCCGTGTCTGCAGTGGGCAAGAATCGTCTTTGGTCTTGTCCATAAAGAATGAGATTGTTAGATTTGGAAGGGCCCAAGGAGATCATCCAGTCCAACTCTTGACCTGGTAACTACTAAGCCGTGTTTTGGGGCCTTTAGAAAAATAATCATGAGCTTGGTGAAGTAGTAACCCTTAACTTTTTAGGCCTTTGTTTTCCTCCTGGGTCTCATCAGTGCATTCAACATGGCGCCTTATAGTACCTCCTAGAAATGTTTGGTGGGATCCTCCAGTAAAGTTTGGGAAATTCTGTGTTACCGTACCCCTTCTGAAACACACATAGGGTAGAGTAAACATAGTCAAGGTCCTCAGAAGTTCATTTATAAAAGAAATCTACTAACACTGTTTCCCAAATCCTTGTGACTCCAGGATACTTTTAAGGGACACCTGTTGCCCTTTTGTAGACCACTCTCTTTAGAAGACGGCATATGACGTTAAGGAAGTGGGGAATATATCAGTTTCCTAGGGCCGCCATATCCAAGTGTCATAAACATGATAGCTTTAAGCAACAGAACTGTATTCTTTCCTAGTTTTGGAGGCCAGATTTTGAAAATCAAGGTGCCACCAGGGCCATACTCCATCCAGAAGCTCTGCGAGAGAATCCATTCCTTGCCTTTTCCCATTATTGGTGCCTGCTGACAATCCTTGGGGTTTCTTGGGTTGTGGGTGTATCACTCCCTGTATCTGCCTCTTCTTCACATGGCCGCATTCTCCCTCTGTATCTATTAAATCTCCCTCTCCCTTTCTTTTACAAGGTCATTTACAATGACATTTAGGCTCACCCAGATAATCCAGAATAATCTTCTCATTTCAAAATCCAGAATTTTAATTATACCTGCAGGGACCCTTTTCTCCAAGAAGATGACATTCATAAGTTCCAGGATTTAGGAGATGGACATATCTTGGGGTGGGGGAGGGGGAGTCATTTTTCAACCACACACAAGGACATTGGATTCAAGAATCAGGAGCCCTGCATCTGGTCCTTGCTTTGCCAGGAGCTCTGCCCACCACAACTGCCCTGGGGAGGCAGTTAGAATGCTTTACTCGGGAGACAGGGACCATTTCTTTACCTTCAAAACCCCAGACCCCTCAACTATTAAATGGGATATAATGTACATACTTCATAGGATGATTATAAAGATTAAATGGGATAATGCTTGTTACTCTAATGACCTGTTTCTACTGTTGCTTCTGCTCTTACCACTCTTTTTATTTATTTATTTGACAGAGAGAGAGAGAGAGCAAGAGAGGGAACACAAGCAAGGGGAATGGGAGAGGGAGAAGCAGTCTTCCCACCGAGCAGGGAGCCCGATGTGGGGCTCAATCGCAGGAGCCTGGGATCATGACTTGAACTGAAGGCAGACACTTAACGCCTGAGCCATCCAGGCGTCCCTGCTCCTACCGCTCTTAACCATGTTCCTTCTCTTTGACCTTTCATGTCAAATAAAGTGATGGGGCTGCTGCTTTGCATGAAATGTCCAGGTTCCTCTCAGAGCTAGTGGCTGATCCTGGATGTCTCAAAGGCCTCCTTTGATTTTTCAGATCTTTACAATCAAGGAAAGTGAACACAAGTGTTCAGCTCAGAGAGATCTTATAAACTGACCACACCTATGTCACCAACACACAGATCAACAATCAGATGTCACCAGGGTCCCAGAGCCTCTTCTGTGTGCCCTCTTCGAGCTTTTTTTTTTTAAGATTTTATTTATTTATTTGCGAGAGAATGAGAGAGAGAGAGAGAGCGGGAGAGGAGAGAGGGGAGCAGGAGAAGCCGACTCCCTGCCGAGCAGGGAGCCCGATGTGAGACTCCATCCCAGGACTCCAGGATCGTAACCTGAGCCGAAAGCAGTCACTTAACCAACTGAGCCACCCAGGCGTCCCCCTCTTTGGGCTCTTTACACTAACCGTCCTCCTTCCTTCCTTCTAGCATCGTAGATTCTTCCTGTTTTGATATCTTAAATAGACCCATTCAACAGGTACTCTTTTTTGAAGCTGGCTTTCACTCAACATTTGGTTTGTGAGATTCAATCATTTTGTTGTCTGTAGTTGATCATTAATTTTAATTGCTTAGTATTCCGTTCTTAGACCACAATGTATCTGTTCAGTTGTTGATGGGTGTTTGGTTAGTTTCTAGTTAGAGGTTATTACAAAGAGTACTACTTTGGTCACTCTAGTACATATTCTTTGGGGACTATACAATGCTGGGAAAAAAATCCACAGTACTTTGAATCAAGACCTCTTTTTTACCCACGTAGCATGCTAATTGAGGAGCTCACAACACAGAGAACATCTCATAACCAAGGTCATGGCTGCTTTGAAGGAATCATTCTCCTTCCCTTCTACCCACCAGACTCCTAAACTGTTGGCCAAGCCGACGTTTCCATGATGGTTGAAATCTTTTGGAACCACCACACTTTGCAGAATTCTGAATTTGCAGAATTCTCTTTCAGTGGGCTGGGACCAGATGTGGTCATTTCAAAGTATGCAACACCCAGCCAGGGGCACAGCTCCACCTCCTGGCACCTCCCACTTTTACTTGTGCCTCCACTGTCAGTGGGAAGTCCGCCCCTTCCTCCCCGACTGTCTTAAGGAGAGATGAGATGTGCCACAGATGGCCCTTTCCTTCTCCATCTGAGGCTCTACTGAAGTAATCCTACACACCCATTTCATAATCCCAAACCTGGCATTTGGAACAAACCAAACTGTCTTATAGATTAGAGCAAGTCCGGCTGAAGGTTGGGGGCAGAAGGGTGGAGGGAGGAGTTGGCACCAACTGGTGTTGTGATGTGCGCATGAGCCAAAAACCTGGCACCGTGACTGACGAAGGTTGGAAGCTGCTGGTTTAACTCAGCCATGCAATTTTCCTTTTGTTGGGGAAGGTTGGAACTTATGCTTCAACTGTTCCTGGTATTACATGCATGAGAGAGTCTCTCCTAGGTCCCTGAATTGAGTTTGGTCATGGATGAAGCCTTACTACCATATGGTGAATGGTAGAATCCCATTTGTCGCTTTGCCTGGGGTTCTGTTAATTTGTGCCAGATTATACATGTCAAATCCAGAATTCTCTGGGGAAATATAAGATGGATATTAGGTATAGTGACCAACACATTCAGAGAGATGAGATCTCAATGAAATTATGAAATTAGGCTTGTCTGGTTCCTTTGTCGTGCTCATTTTGTCCCTTTTTGTGATAGGTGGCCTTCAAATATGTCTATGACAGGTGGAGTGGGGAGGGAGGCATGGGAAACAATACGTTGTGAGTGTCTTTGTTATGCTCTTATGTTTACTTTGTATTGCCTGGTGACCAAGAAGTGGGAAAGAAAGTGGGGCTGTTTGGGAAGGGTGAGGTTGACTCTGGGAGATGTCTTATCTGTTAAAGTCAACAAAGAATCAAGGCATACTTTTCTAGAGGATGATAATGTCTCACAAAAATGGGCAAATAATTGAGCGACTTCTAGGCCAACTTCCTTTGGAGATTTATTTATACTAGTAGCTGCCATTTATTAAGCCTTTTTAATTTTTTATTTATTTATTTTTTAAAGATTTTATTTATTTGACAGAGATCACAAGCAGGCAGAGAGGCAGACAGAGAGAGAATGGAGGAAGCAGGCTCCCTGTTGAGCAGAGAGCCCGATGCGGGGCTCGATCTCAGGACCCTGGGATCATGACCTGAGTCGAAGGCAGAAGCTTTAACCCACTGAGCCACCCAGGCGTCCCTTAAGCTTTTTTTTATATGACCAGCAGTGTCGTGGGTCACTGTCACGGGTTAACAGATCTTTTTTGTTTTTTTTGTAAAGGGCCAGACAGTAAATATTTTAGGTTTTGCAAGTAAAGAGGCAAAATCGTGGACACTATGTAAGTACTTACGTAACAATAGGACAGATTTCCCCACAATTTTTGTTGACAGAATTCCCGATGTAATGATAATCACTGAGCATGACATTTTCATAATACAGGTCTGCTAATGAGAAGAATGAAATTCTTTTTTGAGGAGGTGGAGATTGGCGTTACTATTCCCTGTCATGAAATCGATGGCAAGGGCTTATCTCAGAAAATCGCTTTTCACTCCTGGGCCAGGTGGTGGGCTGGATTTGGCCTGTAGGCCATAGATAGTTTAATTTACATTATGGCGGAGCTTCATGTATCCGTAATGCTGAAGCTGGGCTGCAGAGGACAGGGAAAAACTCAGCAGCGGCACGAATGTGTCAGGCATTTATTTTTCTCCCTGCAAGAGGGGTGTAGAGGTGACTGTGAGGGCTGACCTGGCAGCTTCACCGTGTCATAGTGACCTAGGCTCATTTTTTCTGCCCTGCCACTCTCAGCGTATATGGCTTCTGTCATCAGAATCACCCCCTTGCCAGCTACTGCCATCACGTTTGCATCTCCGTAAGCAAGAATAAGCGGGAAGAGGCTCATACCTTCTCTTTTTTAAGGAGACCTCTCGAAGTGTCCCCCAGTCCGACTACTCTCTCACTGGCCAATGAGGGTCACACGATCACACACCTCTACAGAAGAGGTTGTGTACTCCCCCTGTTAGTGTGCTCAGAGAACAGTTGGAATCCTACCTCCTGGGGGGGCAGGAGAGAGGTTAGGATCAGGAGCTAGAGTTCTCTGCCATGTGTAACAAGGGCAGAAGGTGTGCCTTAAAGAGAGTGCCGTCTTCCCCAGGGCCATGAGGGAGCAGATTGGGATTTGAGCCATGTCTGCGCAATTCCTGAGTCTTCTGTCCCTCTCCCTAAGCCTACCCTTAAGCGTCGTGGAGAGGTCCGCGTGGACCTCTCATAAGGAATGAGGTGATGAGTGACGTGTATCCTTGATCCTTCCAAAGCTGTTCCCAGAGGACCTATAAGGAAGGTTGATGACCGTCATCCTTCAGTGGAGAGCCGGGTGAAGGCGTACCAGGGCACATGGCTGTGGGTAAAGCCTCAATGACACCTCCTACTTCCCCCTAAACATGAATGAAAATGAGACTCCTACCAAAGATTTTTAGCAGTCACATAGAACAGAAAGCAAATACAGTGACCGTCAAGCTCCCTCATGCAGAGAGGAGGGCAATGGGCCTTGCAATAAGCCTGATTACCTACCAAGCTGCAGGGAAGCAAGGACATAGGAGCAAGGAAACAGTGCCTGGGCATGTGGACTTCTAAAGTGACTCTACTCACTACTGTGGTCTGGCATTTAGCCAACCAGGCTCCCAACATCTTACGCGGAATGGGAAGCTGGGAAAAAGTGGGTATGAGACCTCAGGTTCCTTCTGCTTACTACGTATACAGCATACGTCTACATATTCCCTCTATGTGGATGGAATCTGAAACTTCATACCCATATGTATGTCTGTATGTCTGTATACATATGAGTAGTGTATAAATACAGATACAGAAGTCCAGCTATGAGAACGTTTGAGTGCTCGTGAAGTACCAAATCATTTAACTCCCATAATCCCACAGTAGCCCTTTAGGGTACTATCATCATTGCCATGTTAAAGACAAGTCAGTACAGTATTGACAGAGTAAGTAACTTGTTCAAGACCACAGGGCTGTACATGGCAAAGCCATGCACTTGAAGTTGAGTCTTCACTTTTAACTCCACTACTTTCGACTGTAATACTTGAGTCACTCTGTAGCTAAAAGCCGTAATGGCATTTTCAACAAAGCACATGGGATTACCACAGGGGGGATGATTCCTTTTGACTTGGGGGAAGAAATGGGCAGAGTTTTCAAGAGGTGGGGACATTTGAGCTGGACTCCGTGAGTAGGATCGTGTGGGTGGGAAGAATGAAAGCCGCTGAAACAGATCATTATTGGTCACAGATGTAACACAATCTACTATAATAATAAATACTTAGCCTTGTCTAGTGAGGAGGTGAGAAATGGATTCAGGAACCCTGTCTTCTTGTTCACCTCCCATCACCGTAAAAATAGCGGGTCCCTATTCCTGAGGCGGCTTCTCGTCTAGCTCAGTCTTGTCTGCCAAGTTGGGGACCAGGCGCAAAGCTTCTTGCCAGGAGACGACTCACCCTGTGTTTTGATGGTCTGCTATTGAATTGTTTGTTCCTCTTTCTACTGTATTCGGGACTTTGGTTTGTCTGCGCTGGGCTCTATATGGTAATGGAAAGGAATAAACCTCATAAATAAAAGAGGAGGTAAAAGTAGGTTTTAGTAATGAGGCTCCTGCAAGATCGCATCAGCAAGCCAAGGAAGGAGCCATTAAATATTTATTGAATTGTTGCATTAACATTTTCACTGTGCCCGCTGTGGACACCGGAACTCTCTGGAGAGTGCAGTCGTCTGCCACCAAAGAGAGAAAGGACCGGGGCCGAGGTGAAACCTGCCCCTCTATGATGACAGACTTCGCTCTCTCTGAGGGGCCCAGGGGGACTGTCGGAGTCACCGCCAGTTGCTGGAGGAGACTTGGTTGAAGCTGAAGACGGTGAGACAGCGCACGGCGGGGGATGAAGTATTGAGAGGCACCCTACCTTGAAACGCCTCTCAAGCAATCAGCCGGCAGGTCCCAGGCACATTCCAAGCTGCCCTTCGATTTTTTTTCCAAGGCCACTGTCTCTGGTTAGTTTTGTTTATGATGGGTTTAATTATGATAAACCATAGTAAGAGGTAGACCCTTGGCTCTTTTTTTTTTTTTTTTTTTTTTTTTTTTTTCTTTCCCGTTCTTCTTACTGGAAAAGATTCTTTAAATGGAGTTGTGTGAGGCTGGGTGAGAGAGTGCAGATGGCCTCCGCAGACCCAGCGCTTGTCTCGTGGTCACCTACCAAATAAGGCATGCTCTAGGTATTCCAGCCGCTGTAAGGTCTTGAGCTGGTCAAGGAGTCAATTATTATGCATTAAAAAGCAATTCATCATCTAGAGTAGTGAACTTTTGTGTTATTTTTAGGCCAACCTTTTAATCTATGTGGCATGCCAGAACAGGGTTTCTCACGTGAACTTCTCGAGGGTTCACGGAACAATAACCAGGGTAGGGGGCGGAGGGACCAGCAGGAGTAGGTCTCCGAATAACTTTGCGATGATCCCATAGTTGGCTAGTTTTTAGCAAGGACGTTGGAGTCAGACAGTAGTTCCTCATCCCAGCTCTGCCACGTGCCACTTTGATGACGTCGACTGGGGCGCTCACCCGGCCTGAGTCTGTTTCTCTGCCTGTACAATGGATTCGTTCTGGCTCAACAGATCGCTCTGCGGACAGGAGGAGATAGTGCCCCTAAGGCCACTGGGACAGTACTTGGTACACAGCAATCACTTCCTCAGTGCTAGCCGTTGTCACTATCTCTTGAACTTTTAATCCTAACCTCGAACTTTCTAGCCTTTGAGACTTCCTACAAAGCCCAACTGGAGGGGACACTTGAATCGCTGAATCATGGACTTTCAGAACTGAAGGTACCATGAAAAGATCATCAACTTGGGGGTCGGCAAAGTCTGGCACTCTAGCCACATCTAGCCTGCGGTCTTTTTTGCACACTGTTTTGTTGGAACACATTCTGGCCCGTTCGTTTATGTCTTCTCTCTTTCTCTATAGCTGTTCTCCTACCGCGAGGGCACAGTTGAATAGTTGTGACAGAGACAGTAGGAACTACATGCCCTCAGAACCTAAAAGCCCGACTCTCTGACCCTCCACAGAGCAAGTTTGTTGACCCCGATCTAATCCACCTAGGATTTGCCCCTCAGGAAACCCCGGCTTACGGGAGGACGAAGACTTGAGGCGATCTGGTGCCAAGTCTTTTTTTTTTTTTTTTTTTTTTAAAGATTTTATTTATTTATTTGACAGAGAGAAATCACAAGTAGATGGAGAGGTAGGCAGAGAGAGAGAGGGAAGCAGGCTCCCCGCTGAGCAGAGAGCCCGATGCGGGACTCGATCCCAGGACCCCGAGATCATGACCTGAGCCGAAGGCAGCAGCTGGACCCACTGAGCCACCCAGGCGCCCCTGGTGCCAAGTCTTGACTGTAAGCTCGCTGACTGCTCCCAGGCTGCTGAGTTTCTTGCCTCCTGGCTTGGTAGGAAAGGGATAATGGAAACCCCGGGAGAGCTATGTCGCTTGGGTATTGAAACCCAGAGCAGAAGTGCTGTTGGCCAGCAGAGACCAATTCTTCCATGGAGGAAACTGCTTCCTAGATGTAAAGGATTAACACTGGGGTGATGGTGGCGTCATGCCCTCCACTATGGTGCTCCGATCTGCTACTACATAATGCTCAGTGTTCTCCAGCCAGTCAGCCAGTGGGTGGGGAGGGGGCATGCTTCTGCTGGGCCCCTCAGGCATGTGGTGGACCTGGCTGGGCATAGTCAGTAAGGACCAAGGATGAACTTGGGTGAAAGAGAGACCTGGTGGGGGAAGTCATTTTCACAGGCTTTTTGCTTCCGAGACCCTCCCTATGTTGAATGCCTCTTCTTTTTTTCATTTTGTGGAGTGTCCTGTTGAAGCACATCGTTGAATCCTTCTAGCAGCCTTCTAAGACAGGAAACTGTGGTGACCTTTGTTTTACAGAGGAGGAAATGGAAGCTCAGGGTGGTTAACTGACCTGGTCAAGGTCACAAGACCAGTGGTGGAGCAAAGGCTTGAAGGTCTGTCAGATTCCAAAGAAAAGAGGCGTATGTTAGAGATGAGGGATGACTGTTGGCATAGGTGTAGGCTATGCCCTTACTTTTTTTTTTTTTTAAGACCATCTTGGATTGATTCATACACATTCCTAGTCACTATGTGGTAACGTCTCCAGTATGTTCCATTAAAATGTGAATTCACCCATAGGAATGTCTGACCAGAAAAGCAATAAATCTTGTCTGCATCGAAAGGGGTAAGAGACCCCAACCTTGGATGGTTCTTCAGAGCAGGGGGATGTGTCTTCTGTGCGCACTGATGTGTCCCCAGAGCCTAGAACAGGGCATGGCATGTATTAGGAGCTTAGTAAATATTTGTGGTGTCTTGGACAAACTAGAATTCAAGATGTGAAATGTTATTAGCGTAAGTCTCCAGATGTAACCAGGCTGCTCTGCTCCAAGGCAAACCTGATATGGGCGAAGGGGCCCAGACTCAGACTTGGAAAATGAAAGCTTCAGACTCGTAGATCAGGAGGAACAGCAGTGAGGAACAGACGACACCGAGACACGAGCAAGTCCCTGACCTCTAACCCCTCCCCGTAGTTCTTGGCCTATGTGCAAAATGGAATGTCTGCCTCTCAGCAGAAAGGTTCAGGAAGGAGTGGCTTGTGACTACAGCTCTCCCTCCAGAGACAGTGTGCTGAAGACAGACTTGGAGGAAAGAAGGCGTGTGGGGACTGGGGTCATGTCCTAGGCAGAGGGATCAGCACGTACAGAGCATGCCTAGGGTATCGAGGGATAGCAAGGGAGGAGGACCTTGGGGTTGGAGCAAGGATGGGTGAGTGGGGAGGAGGGGAGAGGTCAGGGCACGTAAGGCCTTGCTAGCCTGCAATAAGAGTCTGGTTTGCATTCTTTGCTGGAAGGGAAGCCGACACTGGGCTTCACACACTGCACTGAAGGAGGCCTCCAGGGGTTGCCAGGTTCCGAATTCCAAGTCAAAGCAGTTTAAGCCAAGAGGGACTTTATTGGCTCATGGCAGTCGGGAGGGCTAGTCCTTATTTCAGGCACTGCTGGGGGTGTGTTCTTGCACAATGTCATAGGGATTCTCTCTCTTCTCTGCATCTGTACCACTTTGTATTGGCTTGGTTTCCAGGCCTCCTCTCTCCAGCCTTCCCCAGAGATGACCATTGGCAGCTTCCGTCCTAAGAGTGTGAGGATTTAAGGAGCAAGGCTTTCTCACACTTCCAAGGGTCCTTATCAGCGCCCTCCCCATGGAGGGGGAAATACTGATTGGCCCTGTCCTGCTGACATACACAGTCCTGGGCTAGTCAAGGGCAGAGGAGAGTGGTGTGGGATGTTCTGGTCAGTTGATGTAGGCCGTATGCCTCCCTCCAGGCAAGGTGACCTTCCTCTCTCTAGCCGGGTGGCTCCCAATGTGGTCCACTTTTCCCTCTCTCACGGGGATATTTGCCAATGTCAGAAAATACCGATAGGCAAGAAGCTAAGTACAGCCCCAGGAGGATATGGCTGCGCAAGGAGAACCTGTCACGCAGACCCAGGAGTAGCCCCTGGCTCACGGAGCCTTCCACAAAACCTGCTGTTGGGTAATGCTATGGTGGAGACCGAAAATCAGCCTTTTGTTGGGTGATCGAGGGAAGGAACGCGGTGACGGCTTCTGAAATCCCGAGTTCCCTTCTGCCTCTGCTCCTTAAGCTGTCAGGCCTTGAGCAAGTATTTAGCTTCTGTTTTCTGTTCAGGAAAATCGGTGGAAAAGGACCCCAAAGACCAAGCGTGGAGGAGGGTGGGATTGAAGCTCTGTGCAAAAGCAATTTATGCACTGATACGCTGCCCGAGTAACGCAGGCTAGCGACGGTCTCCTGCGCAGAGGGCTCTGCGACACGTCTTGTGTTCTGCAGAGACATCTCTGCCCGAGGAAGCAACCATTGCAGGGCCGGTGAGAGGAACAGCCTTGCCAAGCACCCGAAAGTGGATTCAAGCCTGGACAACAGGATATTCTGGGGGTGCACCAGAACTGGTGAGCTGTAGGGCTCAGGGCAAAGGGCGGTGCAGTCCTCAAGGCATTTACCGTGCAGCTTCTCTCCTTTCGGGGGCTGAGCCTGGCAGTAACCAACAGTTGGTTGTGTGGTTTACTGGCAAGGAATAATATTTCATACTGAGTCTCGGTCTGATAAGACAATGGCCAGTACTACGGTTATCCGCCCCCCCCCCTTAGAATGCTAATGGATGTGTTTTTCTTTACGGTAGTAAATCCTGTTGAGGGAATGTCTGATAAATTTGGTTATCAAAGGAGTTTACTTTAAATCACAGCTTTGGGTGAGGATCCAAAAAGAATTTCCTTTAAGGGTTAAATTCTCAGCATATTTTTCAGCTTCCCTTAAGTCCTGTGATCAGCCAAGGTAGTGTGTGATCCTGATTTCTATTTCTATTGTTGTTTAATTCTGTTTCCTTAAGAGAGTCCATCGGAATATTTGCTGCATTTTACAAAAGGGAATAGTGTGGGGGGGGGGGGCTTTTAAAAAAGGGGTGATACATTATCAAATGAGGGGACAGATTTTTCCAGCTGGATTTGTCTCATTGGCTTTACCTGTCTCCCTCCTTTGATGTGAATGGTGATTGATCTGTGGTTCAAGTCACCACCTGCCTGATCGCTACAGAGGTTGACCTTTTGCTCTTCACATGGGGGACTTTAATTATTAGCCAGCAACTGCCTGAATGTGTCCATGTCCCCACAGCCACATGCTGCTACACAGTAATTAACTTTCCTCGGTCCTTTCTGATTGGGAATTTACTGGGGGAAGAGAGGCAGTTTCCCTTTGGAGTTGATTGGAAGTCGTCCCCCCCTCCCGCCCCCTAATTAGTTGCCATTTGCCCATTATTAAATGCTTTCCTTGAAATGAGTAAGGAAGACAGAAGAGGAGTTAGGTGAAGCAAGTTTCTGCCAAGACAGATCATTAGCAAGAAGTTAGTGGGAATGACTCATGAAAATTAACTGATGTTAAGTGAATTATTTCTAATGTGCATTTAAATTTTTATCTGGTGAGATGGTGGGCTGCCTTTTTAAAAAAAGAAGTACCAAGTGCTCCGCTTTTCGATTGCACAAATGTTCAGTGAGTGAAGTTTCAGTTACATAAGTTTGATAGAGGATGGGCTTTAAAGTTTTGTGGACTGGAGTGTGCCAACCAAAGGAGGGCCTTCAGTCTTCCTGACCCGTCTGAAGAATGAATGGCTGATTTCCCAGTCAGTGACAAGCTGGTGAAAACCAGTCCAGACCCAAAGTCCCTTTGATCTCAAAATTATTTTACACAGTCACTTGTGTTTCAGGCCCATTAGAAAATGAAATTCCATGCTGTAATTCCTAATTGAATTAATTTTCTTCATTAAAAATCAATTTGAGTTGTCAGCTCAGTAGTATCCCGCACCCAAAGGCCTATGTCTCGTGAAAGTCTTTGTATCTCATCACAAGGCTAAAGAAACTTCAGGAGGAGAACAATTCATTCTATCCTACGTCAGGGCTAGGGCCCGGGTCACTAAAATTATGACCTATGATAATTTAGCTACGCACTCCTTCCTTTGAAATGGTGTCGTATGAAGTTAGGGGGAAAAACTTTGTGCCTGCCTCCTAATTGCCGCAAATTTTTGCATAGCTAAACAATGGAATCAAAAGAATCCACCTACCATTCAGGAGGTTACATATGATGCAAGACAAAAGGATTGCAAAATAAAATGTCTTTATCCCTTGAGAATAATAGTAATTTCAGAGTGTTACTCTTTTAAAATCAGAAGGCTTAAAGGTAATCGGTAGCCTATAAATACAGGGCAAGGTAATATAAATAGGATAGGGCTGCCCGAAAATGAACCTCATTTTGATCTTCCTTGCACATTAAAAATGCATGCATAGTAATGGCTGCAATTATTAAACTGTATTTTGGGAGCTTCCTGTTCAAATGAGGAAAAAAACATTATACAGATGCTTAAAATGTTATCACCTGATCGGAGAGTCTGGCCTTCTGGAGAAGTATGTACCGGAAACTGACCCATCAAGAGGCCCAGATTCCAGGTGCAGCCCTGCTGGGTACAGCCAGCTGGCCTGGTGGCTTTGGGCAAGTCACATGACCTGTTTGGGTTTCAGGGTTTTCATTTACAAAATGAGATGTTCGAATATGGGATCCCAAATATGTGAGTGTTGAAAAATGGACCTCGGGTTGACCCACGAAGACCTTCCTGTGAATAAGTATTGGTAAACCCGGCAATGAACCCTGTGGGTAGGTCCTACCCACCCCCTCTTCGGGGATTTCTCCCTGGATTAGGGGACAGGACAGCCCAGGGAAACCTGAGAACTTCGAGAACCACGTTTTACCCGGACTTTATTGAAACAGAGGTAGGGACGAGGCATGGGTAAGTGCGACCTTTGGCTGTGAACTGGCTCCCAGATAAACCTCTCGAGTGTGAGCGTCTAATTCAGTGGTCCGCACTGTGTGAGCCCCAGATCAGCAGCATCAGCCTCGCCGTCCTAGGAAAACATGTTCAAAATGGAAATTCTCAGGCTCCACCCATCCCAGACCCACTACCAAGTGGAAGAGTCTGGGGTTGGGGCTCCCAGGTCTCTCGGTAACAGGCCCTCCATGTCACTCTGTTGCACACAAAACGTTTAAAACCACCGACGTAACTGAACCCAGACCACAGGCCTTATCACGTGGAGAAACTAGAAGATCAAAACAAAAAGAGAATTTTATTCTAACGTCCAAAGGTGGGGGTGTGTCTGGGGGTGAGGGTGAGGGTTACCTGATGTGATCTCATCTCGAGCTCCGTGTTTTGTTTTTTTTTTTAAGATTTTATTTATTTATTTGACAGACAGAGACCACAAGTAGGCAGAGAGGCAGGCAGAGAGAGGAAGGGAAGCAGGCTCCCTGCCGAGCAGAGAGCCCGATGCAGGGGCTTGATCCCAGGACCCTGGGATCACGACCTGAGCCGAAGGCAGAGACTTTAACACACTGAGCCACCCAGGCGCCCCTGGAGCTCTGTTTTTAATAGCGTCACCAAGATCTCTGGGACAATTTTCAAATGATGACTATGGCCATGAGGTTTTCCAGGGGAGGGGGTGTACACAGGAAGGACTTGGTCTTTAGGGATACTCAGGAGAGACCAGACGGACAGGAAAAGTCTCAGTGAACAGCCTTTAAAAGGAGAAAGTCATCTTTGCTGAAATACCTGAGTTACTGGCCAGGGGAGACCACACAATGATTCACATACCTGGTTCTTTCACCCGTGCTTTCCGCTATCATTTGAAAGCTCTGAGGCCAGAATTGGCTTTCAAACCATAGAACCCTCAGCTAGAGAATGCAGAGCTTGCCAGTTATACTGGATTTGGAACTCTCTCAGGGACCATCTGTGGGCCCGAAAGAGGAATCTCCCCTGTGCTTTCTTGGATTTCAGTGATTGGCTTGGTGGAGGGAATAGTTTTATCACCGAGTCAAAACCCTTGAATTGCTCAGTATCTTCCTGAAGTCTGCTTGAACACATCTCTCCCCTTCAAGGTTCTCCTTTGGCTTTAAGACCTTCTGTCGGTATGAGCACGGAATTGGATTCCAGGTAGAAGTTGCAGGAGACACATGGAGCATGGATTTCTGAGGCCTCGGAATGCTCCAAAAGTAGAAGGAGGGTGCTAGGAGACAAGTCCTCTAGCATTTATATAGCCTTGATGACAAAGAATTCTAATACATTTCCCCTGGTTCGTTCCAGATTGAGAAGCCTAGTAGACCCTGGGGGTGGTTCTCCTGTCCTTCTTCTACTACCCCTCGACCCTTTTAGTTGTGGAACTCTTAGAAATACTAGAATTTTTGGCACATCATTTAAAAGTCATGGAATGGAAATAGAATAGGAAAAAAAAATGGAACAGAATTGAACTTTTTTTTTTTAAGCAAGTTTTGGAAAGTTGAAAAAAATTTTCCAATGCCATCTATCCAATGGACACACAATTTTTCTTTTAGAAAAATGGGCTTGAAACTACCCTGTGCTTACCTTTTCTTACTATTAATTCACCCCATTGATACCAAGTGGCTACATAACCGAATTCCACATCTTTTAGGGCAGGATATCAACATTCTAGTGTTTATCTTTAACTGCAGAATAACTTAATACACATTGGTCAAGGTTTGACAGCCCAATTTTTAAGCATGCAGCGTACACTGTAGTATGCTGTGCCAATCTGGTTGAGAGCCATTGGTCTACTGAGAACCTCAGTGTAATCGGTATATGTATTACGTATGCAATTGTATCTTTCTCCTTTGAGCCGGGATCCACTTGAGTCAAGGACTATGCCTTATTCTTCCTGTATCTTGGTGACCAAATGAAGCCTAGATCATGCTAAACTGTGGTTTCTTAAAGGAATATATTAATTTACCCACACTCATTTTTTTTCTGTACCGTCCCCATACACACATACACACACAGACACACACACACACACAAACACACACACACACACCAGCCATTCACTTTTTTTCCCTCTAGGCTTATCACTGTTTTTCCTTTAATTTTCATCACCTAGTGGCCAACATCAGAAGGTCTAGGACATGTCCCCTAAATCCAGGGTAACTGATTGTCGATTCCAGCCAGGGAGATCTCCCTTCTAAATATGACTTGATAATTATCCCAGACATTTTCAAGTGAGAGACTAATTACCACATTAGTTACTACATGACTTCCTCCACCAGCCAGCTCATTTTATAACTTCCCTTAGAATGACAAGGCACAAATGAGGGTATAAACTGGAGAGTATCAAGATGGTGTTTTTCTGCCTGAACTGAGATCGCAGGGTTTCTGGCCATGGTTACCAAGTGGTGGCCCAAACATTTTCACTGAGCAAAATCAAACAACGTGGGGTATTTCACCCCCAGGGTTGATTTCAACAGACTATTGGGCCCAAAATACTGTAACTGCAAAAATGCTAGAAGGGTCTCTCAGAGCCTTCTGTGATTTCTGCAAGTTCTTCTTTATCTCCTGTTTTCTTTTGTCTTGGATTCATCACTCGGCCAAATGGATGGTAGGTCCTTCCCTAAGAGACTCAACTTGTCCCTTTCCATAATTTGACCCCACAGATTGGAATCCTAGCAATTATGAGACAAAAGGATAGGGGAAGTACAGAAATAAGATACTAGGGGCCTCCAAGATACAGTTTTATGGGGCCGAAATGATCCTGGGCATTTGGAGCAGCGGCCAAAATTGTGTATTCTTGGGGAAGTAGAACAAGTCCTAATTAGAAGTAATACCTCCTATTTCTGAGCCTCAGCGTACTTATCTATGAGGGGAGGTGGTTAGACACCTTCAAACATCTGTTTTTTCTTAATCGCAGTAACAGTGGCTGCCATTATCACATTGTTACTATGTCAGGCACTCTGCTAAAGCCTTCATCTGCATTTTCTCCTTTAAGCCTCAAAATATAAAACTCTGTCCCATTTTAAACCGAAAAGCTCAAAGAGATTGAATATTTCATTTAAGGCCGCAGAGCTGGTAAGTGAGAGACCTGAGTATTCTGACTCAGGTATGTTTGATACTCAAACCTGTGCTCTTCACCTGTACTGCACATGGTCCCCAAAGAGGCAGTTAATAACTTATGGCAAAGTAGGAACTACTTCTAGACTACTGGTTCCCAGCTAGAGCATTTTTGTCCTCCAGGGGACCTTTGACCATGTTTGCAGGCATTTCTAGGAAAAGGGGTGCTGCTGGCCCCTGGTGGATAGAAGCCAGAGACACTAATAAGCACTATACAGTATGTGGCACAGAGCCCCACAGCCAAGAATTACCTGGTACAGATTGACACAGATCATAATACCAAGGTCAAGAATCCCTGGTCTGGGCCCAGCACAGAAACACCGTCTTCACCATTGTCCCCAGAAGTTAAAAAACATGAGCCCATCCTCAAGTAGTGCAGCCCTGTCCTTAAAGTGGTGCTCACATGGGCACCACAGCAGGACCTTCTCCGTCGATCCCTGTGTTTGTCAGCCACAGACCTTAGGACAAGATGGACCCACGTTCACACTTCCGTTCCATCACGCCCGTTTCCCATCCCGCATATGGAGGTCCTCATTCTCTCTCCTGGGATGACTGGGTCATAAGTGAGAGCTCAGTATCCTTATACCCCTCTGTCATCATTGCCTCCCTTCCCTTTTATAAACCTCTTGGTCGGCCTGCGCTCTTACAGATGGCCAGGTGCGTGCTTGGTTCCACTGTGCACGCCAGCGGGAGCCACAGACCGCCATTCATGGACTGGTGCTCGGTGTCTTAGACACGCGGGGGAGGGGGAGGGTGAAAGGCATCCCAGGAGAAGCCACTGGGAAGGAAGGGTAACTGGGGCAAGTACGGGAGTTGGGGTGATAGAAATGAAAGAATCCAGGAAGCTTGGCTTCCGGCCAAGGCATTGGCTGAAGTGGACTCCCAGGGTTGGTTAGTTTTATTGTAGAGTAAATTGTTGCTCTGTAATGTAAATGGAAAATTAACTGTGTAACCAAAGAACCTTTGTGATTCTCTGTGAAACATACCACCCAGATGAGTTAAAGATTGATGTATTTGCTTTCAAGAGACATTTTCTAGAAGAGATCGGGTGGGAAAAGAGTGTAATTGGAAGAAAGACGGAGGTGGTTTGGTAGAGGAACTTCCTTTGTGGAAGAAGGAAGAAAAAAAAAAGAGAGAAAGGCAGTGTTCAAAATGCTGTGTTTGCTTCGTGTAACTTAAAATGCATAATTCCAGCTAGAAGGCTAAGAAGTCACAATAAATAGGCCCTTTTCATTCTATTTAAAAAAAGATGAATATCATTAAGCACGCATTATTTATTTATTTGGGTCCATGTGAAATGGGAAAAGAGGAAAGAAAACTGGATGAGGCTAGAAGGCTCCCTTAAGACCTCTGACCCCTTGAGCGGCTCGTGGAGAAGAGACGATGATCAGAAGTCACACCTGGCATCCTGAGCTTTCCGAAGAACCCTCCAGCCGATCTGAGCAAAGTAAGACACAGGCAGGGGTCTCGCCACGGTCTCTCAGGCACAGGGTGTGAGGTGGATAAGGACAGGACCAGTGCCCTGGATTAATACCCGTTTTGATTTAAGGAATCATTTAAACACCTGATGTAGGAGAAAACAAAACCAAACAAACCCTTTGCTCTGCTGGGCCAGTCCTGCGGGCGTCCTATGCGCTGCTGTCCCAGACTTTCGGCTGCTTGTTCTCACAGTGACCCTGGGTGCGGTGGCTTCTGCATTTGGACACCCGAGGAAGCCGTGCCTCTGAGACGGTCAGACTCTCGTTCAAGTTACAGCGTCAAGGACAGAGCAAGGATTCAAAACCGGGCTTCCACCTACTGTGGTATTAAAGCCCGTTAGAGATCATTGCGATAGCTCCATTGTGTAAATGTACCGAAAGCTGTGAATGTTAAAATATACATACGTACACACGCGCGTGCACTTACACATATGCATGTGCACACATATATGGACAAATGCACATTTATGTCGGTATAAATAGGTGAATGAGACAATGAGCAGGATAGCAATGGGAACTCACTCTCTGCCCTGGTGTCTGGGAGGGAAGAGATAGGGGACCGTGGAGAACCCGAGTGTCCCCAGACTAAGGAAGGCTGTCTGGTCCAGCGGGTCTACCTGATCAGTGGGTCTTGGGAACTTGAGCTTAGCATGGCCAGATCTTCACAGGCTTTTTCTTTTCTTTTTTTGAGAAGAGAAGCTGTTGTGAGGATGTTGGGCTGGCGAGCCACACCCTGCAGCCCAGATTGGGCCGGCACCTGCTGAAAGGTTTACCGGACTCAGGCCCCCTCACGCTGGTTTGCCAACGATCGCCACCGGAGCCGGGCTGAGTCATTGGGTGGGAGAATGTAGCGCCTTCAGAGCCCAGCATCTATACTGTTTGGCTCTTTGCAGTTTCCCTACCTCTGATACAGGCCCAGCAAAACAGAAGTGGGTCGAATCCCACCGCCCGCTGACCATGCTGGACCCCTTGGAGGGCATCCCGTCTCGCCCCTTCTTCCTCTTGTCGGCTTTCCACAGCAGGTGCTGGGGGTTCGTCAGAGCACCCTTATCTCACAGTTCAGCCTGCATGCAGACCCCCTGGAGGGCTCCCCCTTGGACTCGGTGGGGCCAGGTAGGGCCTGAGAACCTGCGTGTTTAGCAGGTTCCCTGGTGATGCCAGTGCTGTCAGTCCAGGAGTCCACTTTGGGAAGTTGGGGCTTAAATATGCCACATTTGGTTTTCTGTTTGGTTTTTGTTTTTTTACAGGCGTGTCTCAAAGCCCCCAGCCTATTATGTGGGTAACTAAATTGGCCAAGGCAGAGGAATGAATTCTTTTTTTTTTTTTTTTTTTTTAAAGATTTTATTTATTTGACACAGAGAGAGATCACAAGTAGGCAGAGAGGCAGGCAGACAGAGAGGGGAAAGCAGGCTCCTCAATGTGTGGAGAGCCCAATGCGGGGCTTGATCCCAGGACCCTGAGATCATGACCTAAACCAAAGGCAGAGGCTTAACCCACTGAACCACCCAGGTGCCCCCAGAGGGATGAATTCTGTAGAACCTGTACGATAGACTCCCTGAGGCACTGCAGGCCCAGAGGAGGATTCTATGAGTTCGCCTAGTCCTACAGATCTGCTGCATTTCCTAGTTTGAATAGCATCTCTTTCTTCAAATAAGAGCATCACACTTACCCAGATCTATCCTAGACCTCCCGCATAGCCCACAGGGTGGCTCTAGCTGGGTGTACTCAGTCTGTCGCATGTCAGTGTGGCCGTGAAGAGGGGCTGTGGCGGGCTAACGCTGCATTCATGACAAGCACAGGGAACTTATCTCTTAATCCTGGAGGAAGATCTTTTATGTCAAGATCAACCCCAAATCTAGGATGGAATGGGATGGAGAGGGAGGACCAGACTCAGCAAGCAGCGTGAAGATTTTTAAGGACAGCCGTGAACAGAAGAAGGATATAGAATCAGGACTCGGAGGAATGCATGCCGTTAAGAGCTATTTCGATTTCTCTGAGCATCCGTTTCCTCGTCTGTAACTCTGTTTCCTTACACTATTGGTATCACCTGGATGATTGTCCCGAGGATTATATTAGAAGTTGGGTATGTTGTAAATGTCACCTATAATTCTGGCTTATAAATCTTCTCTCCAGCTTATGGCCCTGTGGCTGGCTAGGTCTTCCTGACAGCAATCATCTCAGAGATCCCAAGAATCTGGGCCTTTAGAAGGTCTGTGGGTAGCAGCTGGTGGTTCTGATTTGGCTCTGCCAAAGGGTCCCTCCAAGAAGCATTCCTATTTTTTCTGGGCAGCTGCCTTGAAGCTTCTTCCATCCCTGGTGTTTCTGGGGGCCAGGACTGTTTGCTCCCCTCCTCCCAGCTAGCCAAATACTCTGTGCACATGTCTTCCTGCTGGCTAGGCTCGGAGCAGCCCTTCCTTGCACGGCCTCCCCAGCTGTGCTGAGTTGAGCAGTAAAGGCTCTGCCAGCAGGCTCTGCGTGTGCCACTTACGGGACGAGGAATGTGGCTCCTGCCGGATGAATGGGGCTGCTGCCATGGAGAGCGGTTGCTAAATAATTCACCATGGCAGACTGCTCCGATATCCATGCGGGCCTGTCCTCCGGCGACCCTGAGGATGCTCCAGCAGGGCTCCTCCTCGCTGTGCTGCGGCGTCAAGGGGAGCAGGGGAGCAGGAAGAATCAACAAGGCAGCGTGAACACCCTCTGGGCTGTCAAGGGCTCTGTGGGCCTCAGCGGGGAGGCAGCTCACAGCCCGGGCGCACTGGCCCTGTGGGCTGCTGGCCGTTCAGGCCAGGGTGGCGGCCGGGGGGGGGGGCAGCTCTGGTCATCCTCACAGTCCAGAGTGTGACTGAGGGCATATTTACACTCAGATATTTAAAATTTTTTTTTTAATTTAAATGCTTTAAATTAAAAATTAATTTTTAAAACTTTAAAAATCCATTTTAAAAATTAAATTAAAAATTAAAAAAATTTTTAAAAAATTAAAAGAACGTTCTTAAAGAACCTGCTGTGTGCTTGGCAGTTTTACCTGTCGTATCTCCTATAATCCAGAAAGTCCACAAGGCAGAGACTGCTAGAAGAGGCTGAGAGAAGGAAAGTGACTTGTCGCAGTTCCCACAGCTAATAAGGGGCAGAGTCAGGATTCGCCCTTGGATACATCCTGCCTCACAGACCCCCTGTTATCCAGAGATGCCTGGCCATCAAGGGGCCTTTCTTCTCTCCTCCAGACACTGGCTGTCTCAGTGCATCGGACCCTCCCACGTTAGGGCAGACACTGCCAGGTTCTCTCTAAGGAAGCACATGACTCTGTGTAACTGAACTTCTCCCACTGTCCATTTCTGCTGTTTCAAGTTGTGTTACCGGTTTTTTGTAGCTCGGACCTTGCCTTGGCTGGGTTCTCTGTTGAGCAAGGTGGTAGCTGGGAGGCAGTGTTGAAAACGATGGGCCTTGTCCCAGGAACTTCCTGCCTGAGGGACGTGAGGGTCTTGAGGCAGGATTCCCAGGTTCTCCTGAAGAGCCTCATTGAGTCAGAAAGTTGACAAGTTGGGACTCGTCCGAGGAGTGGAAGGATGGAGTGGGACTGAAGCAAACTTGAACAGGGCTTTTTCTCAACCCGGCAAGCCAGGAAGACTTATTTCTGCCATTCTCAAAAGGCCATTTTGCACAGTGCACCACACGAACAATCTGCCTGCAGAGTCAGAGGCAGATCTGTGATGACTGTTTAACGGATAATAATAATAGTGTCTAATGCTGACAGAGTGTCCTTGCTGCATCTTGTACTGTGCAGAGTGCTTTGTGAAGATGATTTGAACTCCTATAACAAGAGGTTTTATAGTTATCACCATGACTCACATGTTTCACAGAAGACTTCTGAAAAACAGAGAGGTTAAGCAACTTACCCGTGTCACACAGACTGTGAGTTCCGGAGCCCAGAATCAAATACAGATTTCTTTTCCAATTCCAGGGCTAGTTTCATTGTAGCAGGACTCTCTTTTAACCCAGATAAATGAGCTGCTCTTCATAGCTATTTATAGATGCTAAGAAGATTTAAGATTCAAAGGAACAGGAAGAATCCAGCACGGTGGGCTAAGAAGTATGTGTACCATAGCTGCTCTTTGCATTCTTTTCTCTCCATCAGTCACTTGCCTGATGACATGCACAGGTGTGACAGCTGCCCAGGATTGTGAGAGAATTGCAAAAAAAATGCAAAAAAAAATGTTACATGGATGTAAAGGACTCCGATCATTGTCACCATCCTAAATGGCTCATTGGCTGTGGTGGTTTATGACCATGGTAGACAATGGGATAGGCTGTGGGTCACTGGGCACTTCATTCTACCATGTTTTTAAAGGGCCTACTGTGTGCAAGGCAGTGTTCTGGGTTTCGAGGATAGAGTGCTCAATGAAAATGAAAAGTGCTCAATGCTTAATTGAGTGCTCAATGAAAAATCTTGCCTACCATCCCCTAGCGCTTACTGTTTAGGCCTCTGTAAGGAGACAGAACATGGAGTGACATAAGCAAGTAAAATATACGATGATTTAAGAGTATTCAGTCCTGTGCATCAGTTTCCAGAATGACAGTGAGGGGAGCACAGCAGACCCTTAAACCAGGGAAATTATCATTTGATTGTGAACATTATTTTAAAAAATAAGATACAACTATTTAAGGTTTCTGAAAATTATCCCAAGGGCATGTAGCAAATGCAGAAATATCTATTCAAGAAAAGCTACTAAATCTTGGTAAGAAGAGTGAGTCTGTGGCATGTGAATCACGACCCACCCCTCTCCTAATGCCCTTATCGCGATCACAGATCGTTGTGATGGATGCTCACTTCGGGAGTATGCAGCCAAGAACATGGAGTTCCTTATTCACCTAGCTCTCAGTCTAGGGCTATGATTTCACCCTGGGAGGGGCACTTTAGAGATTGGGAACACCCTGCCCCTGCAAAGAAGCCCTACCTTAGATCAAACCGTGGAGCAATTTGTGCCCCAGGCTATTGTCAAAAATGGTAGAACAATCAGCTAGCAATTAGTGGAGGCTAACAGCTGGGTGTGATACCATAAATACAAATCAGCCAGGTGCTCAGAGAGAAGGTACTCATGCCCTCTGAGTAGCAATAGCAGAGGCTGCACACTGCAGAGGAAAGAGACTTCACTCAACTTGTCTAGCTAGTCACCAAACAAATAAACAATAACATCAAGCTCCAGAAAAGGGAGGGAGGGGGGTCAGTATCCAGAATTGCTTCAATATGTTATCTAAAATGTTCTGTTTTCAACAAAATATCATGAGTCATTAAAAAAGAAACAACAACAACAACAACAGAAAACTCTGGCCCTTACACAGGGAAAAAGTAAGCAAAAGAAATGACAGATTTATCTGCAATTATGAATATGTGCAAAGAACTATAGGGAACTATGTCTAGAGAACTAAAGGAAACCATTAGGATGATCCATCATCCAATAGAGAATATCAATGAAGAGAAGTTATTTTTAAAAAGTAATTATTTGAAAAAATGGAAATTTTGGAGTTGAAAAATGTAATTGAAATGAAAAATTCGCTAGAGGGGCTCAACAGCAGATTTAATCTGGAGGAAGAAAGAAACTGAAAACTTGAAAGTAGATCAATCAAGATGATGCAGTCTGAGGAATAGGAAGAAAAAGAAAAATGAACAGTTTTTTAAAGATAATTTAATTTTTTCCAGTGTTATTGAGAAATAAATGACATACATCCCTATATAACGTTTAAGGTGCACAGTGTGATGGTTTGCTTAACTGAATGAGTGTTTGAGAGCTATGGCATGGTATTACGCACACCAATATATGTGTGATGGGATTAGCTAAAGAGAGAAGAAAGAGCAGGAAAACAATACTTGAAGAAATAATAGTGGAAACTTCCAAATCTGATGAAAAAATACTAGTCTACACATCCAAGAAGCTAATGCAACCCAAGTAGGTAAATTTAAGAAGATCTGTACTCACTACCTTGAGGCACATCACAGTCAGAATGTGAAAAGATAATGAGAAAATCTTGAAAGCAGCAGGGGAAAACAACTTATCGCAAATAAGGGAACTCTCATAGGATTAAGAGCGGATTCTTACGTCTCGGCAAAGAGATTGATACTCCCTTTAAATGTTAAATAGAATTACCCTATGTCCCAGCAATTCTTTTTTTAGATTTTTATTTATTTATGTGACAGAGAGATAGAGAGCACAGGTAGGAAGAGGGAGAGGGAGAAGGGCCCTCCACTGAGCAGGAAGCCTGATATGGGACTCGATCCCAGGATGCTGGGATCATGACCTGAGCCAAAGGCAGATGCTTAACCAGCTGAGCCACCAAGGCGCCCTTGTCCCAGCAATTCTGTTCTTTGATATATGCCCAAGAAAAGTGGAACATGCACCTTCAAAAAAAACTCTACACAAATGGTCCCCATAGCACTATTGTTAATAGTAAAAAGCGTGGAAACAACCCAAACATCCATCAGTTGATGAAGTGGTGAAGAAAATGTAAATCTGTAGGAATTTTATTCAACAGTAAAAAGGAATGAAGCTGTGGTACATGCTACATACAACATGATGATGAACCTTGAAAATATTACACTAAGTGAAAGAAACAAATTACCAAAGTTCACATATTATATGATTCCATTTATAAGAAATGCTCAGAATAGGCAAATCTGTAGAAGAGAGAATATATCAGTGTCTGCTTGGGGCTGGAATAGTGGGACAAATGGGGAGTGATTATTCCTGGCTAAGGCATGAAGGGTTGGTGAAAGTGTTTTAAAATTAGATCGTGATAATGGTTGCGTAAGTCTGTGAGTATACTAAAATCTATCAAATTATACACTTTAAGTGGGTGACTGTATGATATGTAAATTGTATTTCAATAAAACTTGTTTTAAAGAGTGCCAAGTGCTAAGGAAAAAGAAAGTAGGGTAAAGGTTTGGCAGTATTAGCAAGGTGGGAGGGAAGACAATCTGGGATAGGAGACTGAGGCTTCACTGCAATGACATTTTTAAGACTAGAAAAGGTGAGAAAGTGAGCCATGCTACTATCCATGGAAGGAACCTTTCAGACAGAGAGAGGAGCCAGTGCAAAGACCTGGAAGATGGGTCTGGTGTGTGTGAGGACTAGTGTCTGTGTGACATCAAGGAAGAGAGGAGCTGGAGATGGTCCCACAGAAGTAATGGGGCCTCATATTCAGGGGCCTCACTCTGAGATGAGCAGTGTTGGTGCATTTTGACACACTATTTATTTTCAGAGAATCACTATGGTTGCAATTTTGTGAATAGACTGAAGGGGGGAGGCAGAGAGAGGCAAGGGTGGATGGTGGCTTGCATCTCCAACCAGAAGGGAGATGACATGGCTTGGAGCAGGGGGAGAAGGGTGGGGATAATGGCCACATGTTCGGTTCTGCAGGAACTTTGAAGGTAAAGCCAACAGACAAGTCAAGGATTACAAAATGTGCAGTAAAAGGGGTCAGAGAGTAAATATATTAGGCTTTTCAGGTCATACAATCTCTGTTGGAACTACTCAGCTTTGCTGTTGAAATGTGGATGTGGCCGTAGACATGCATAAAGGAATAATTATCATTGTGTTCTAGTACCAGTGTATCGGCAAAAATGTGAAACAATAGACTTGACCAATGGGACGTGGTCTGCCAGTTCCTGGGTTAGATATCAGGGCAAGAGGAGGAAACGAGTGAAGGGTAGCTCAGAGGTGTTGTTCTCAACCATTGGAAGGATGGAGTTACCATTAACTGTGAGAGTGAATCTTACCAGCAGAGCAGATCTGTGAGGACTGATCTCTTGGTAAATCTGAGAAGTCTTCAGACACCCAGATTTGTAAGCCTTGAGTTTGAGGAAAGGCTGGTCTGAGGTGGAATTGGAGACCCTAGACCAGATCCAGGAAGTGTGTGTATATAGAGAAGAGCAGGGGTCTGACGACGGAGCCCGGGGTTATGCCAGTCTTTAGCTGTTGGGTAGATTAGGAGAGCCAGCAAAAGGACCCGAGAAAGTGCAGCCACGAGATAGAAGGGAAACCAGGAGAAGGTGACATCACGGAGTGAAGCTGAGAAAATGCTTCAGAGAGAGTAAATAGGTCTTTTCCTTCCCCACTCACAAAATCATGTTGGTATGCAAATGAGCAGAGAAATGTTCTTACAGAAGAATCCTGAATTCCTTCTAATTTCCAGACAAGAAAATTATTGTCAGACTTTTTTATTCATTTAACAAACATTCATGAGCTGTCAGGCCACCAGGCGCTCTGCTAGATGCTTGGAACAGGACACAGGCCCCCAAAGGCACAGCCCCTGCCCTCAGAGAGCATGCAGTGTCTTTGGAGAGAGATATTAATCAGGTATTTCATTAATATTGACCAAGGATGGGTGCAGCTCCATCAAACACAGTAAGAGTTCTAAAGGAAAAGAGTTATCTAAGGAAGCAGTACTGTGAGTTTTCTACAAAAGAATTGATCTTTTGATCAAATGAGCACTTGGGTGGCTCAGCCAGTGAAGCACTTGACTCCTAATTATGGCTCAAGTCTTGATCTCAAGGTCATGAGTCCAAGCCCCACACTGGGCTCCATCCTGGCATGGAGCCTACTTAAAAAAAAAAAAAGAAAAGAAAAAGAAGAATTGATCTAATTTGGAGGGCCAGGGAACCTTCCATATTTTTCTTTGTTTTTAATAATAAATGATTTCCAACGTATCACATCCTGACTGGGACACACCTGACTTTTGAGAGGACGTTTGAGAACCTCTGAACCCAAGGAAGAAATGCAGGCTCTGTCCTCAAAGCCAGGACCAAAACCTCAGCTGTGGGACCTGGTGCCATTCTTGATCCTCTTTGAAAGTCATTGTCCTCATGGGTACAACAGTGGATAGTAAGAGCCACAGTGCGAGTTGACGGTAAGGACTAAATGAGACAAAGTGTATAGAACACCTGGCACGGAGGTCCTTCCCATTCCTTGAGAAAAACAGTATATCATTTTGTACATCTGTGACATGTTATCTTCCAAGATAATTTTCCCAAGACAGGTCTTCGCTGCAAGCTGAATGTGTTCTGAGGCAGCGAGTTTTTCAGCTTTTTTTTCCAGGGTATCTTCCATCTTGCCAACATTCCCTCCCCGGAGAAGCATGGGGAGCTCTAGTGCCCACATTTAGGAAGTGCTGGAAAACCGAAGCATCCCTGTGCAACTCTTGGTCGTTGTTCTCGTCCTTTATACCGAGAAAATTCAGGTTTCCCTCAGCTGTTTAATGAAAATGAGTACCTCCAAAAAGCTGCTGTAATAAAAGTACAGATTTCTCTCTCTAAAACAAAAGCGGTATTTTCTAGCACATCGTGTCAGTTTAACAGTATTTTCATGGAAATGTGCGGTGGTAAGCATGTTTAAATCATTGATGCAGTTTCTAATCTTTTTGGGGGGAGGGAGCAAAATCTGTAACAGTCTTTCATTTGGATTTGCCCATGCTAGCCTGTCCACATTTCTCCTTTTAATTAATATAATTAAAAAAGGATAAGAGGCTGTGGTAGAATTTTGCGCATTAGATTATCAGGATCAAGAATAATTAAAATGTCTGAGATGAGGCACATTCCTAAAATGGCGGAAAAGAGAAAGGAAGGCCTTTTGGGTGGGGGGGAGATTTAAAGTGTGGCAGATTATATTTCACAAGATTTAGAAATGTGTCCGTAGTGTGAGAAACATTCATGATGTGAAGTCTTTTTTTTTTTTTTTTTAAGATTTTGTTTATTCATTTGAGAGAGAATCAGAGAGCGAGCATGAAGGGGAGGGTCGGAGGGAGAAACTGACCCCCACCCCTACCCCTGCTGAGCAGGAAGCCCAAATCAGGACTCGATCCCGGGACTCCAGGATCATGACCTCAGCTGAAGACAGTCGCTCAACCAACTAAGCCACCCAGGCGCCCTGTGACATGGAGTCTAAAACAAATAGGCAAGAAAGAAGGGGTGCTTGGGGTGGGTCACTCCCTATGTCTGTCAAGAATTTTATAATTTATGTTCGCACCTCTCATTCTTGCTCCCTTGTCTGTAAACCAAGTGGGGAGTAACATTACACTAACTCTGTGCTGGGCACTCTTCGAAGTACTTTGTATCACCCGTTAACTCAGCTCATCTTCTTGGCACTCCTGGTAGATAGATGTTTCTCTCCATTTTATAGATGGGAAGACTGAGGCTTAGAGAAGATGAGTGGCTGTTTTTGCCAAGTCGCATAGGAGATCATAAGGCCGACGTGAAATTCAGGTCTTTCTGTTGCAGGAGGCAGATGTTTTATTGTAAGTCCTAATTGGAAAAGTGGATAGAAAATGTTGAGGGGAATCTCCCTGGAGTATTTCTTTTTTGTGAAGGTGCCTTATTTATCTTTACCTGCACCCTGTGAGCCCTTATGTGTCTTACCTGCCTTCCAGAAACCTCACCGGTTTATTTTCCTCATGGTTGTATGGGTTCAAGGTTGTTGCTTGAGAGTTATTACAAATCAAGAATGTGGATTTTTTCTTGTCATTTTTCTTTTTAGAGCAAATGAGCGAAGCAGATGCATCCTTGATGTCTAGCATTCATTTAGAACTATCATCATCTTTTGATGTTCGACATCCCATTGTTTTAAGACATGATGGCTTTAGTATACTGTGTTAATGCATTTACATGGCCAAAATTAAAATGGACAGCTGTGGTTAAGTGTTATCAGGGTTCCCCAGGATCTCTTATTTTCCCTGCCTCCCGGGCATGTACTCCCCAGCCACCTTGCAGCTGGATGAGGTCATGGGACAAGGTCTTCGCTAGAAGTGATCTCATTTGCCTCCAGGCTAAATCACCTAACTGCATCTCCAGAGGTTAGGTGTCAAGACCACAGAAACACCAGAGGGAAGCTGACTGGATCCCGGAGTCCCTGCAGAACCCCTGCCCCTCCAGCCAGCTTGGCATGAGTGTGAAATCAGTTCTTGTGGTTAAACTGCTGAGACTACAATTGTCTGTTACTGCACCAGAGTCCAGCCTGTCCCAGCTAATGCAACAATTGCCAGCCACCTCAGCCCCATTTTTTTAAATGTACTAGATTTTGAAATTTAAGGATCATTTAAAACTATATAAAACTGTGCGTTTGTGTGTGTGTACACGTATATATATGTACACACACACACATGGACGCACACATATATATGTATGCATAAAGTTTTTGAAGAATATTCTTTAAAATTATATATAGTGTGTATAGAATATGTATTATACATACTATATATGTAATTATAAATTATAATAAAATTATAAACTATAAGCACACATAAAATATGTATATTCTGCTCATACATACTTCTTTCTTAATAAGATAAACTTAAATGAACTTTTGATCTTTGTTAGGTACATGCTTTGAAACTTTGGTAATATCCCTTATGGCAATTAGGATTTCACAGTAACAGGGCCAGGAGGTATTAATCTAAACTAGCTAGGACTGGTGCTATCCTTCTCTCTCTCTCTTTCTCTTTCTTTTCTTCTTCTTCTTCTTTTTTTTTTTTTTTAAGAGAGAGAGTGGGAGAGGGGCAGAGGGAGAGAGAGAATCCCAAGCAGGCTTGGAGCCTGTGCTCAGCACAGAGCCCGATATGGGGCACGATCTCATAACCCTGAGACCATGACCTGAGCCAAAATCAAGAGTCAGACGCATAACCTCCTGCACCACAGGTGCCCCTACTTTCTCCTTTTCAAGTGTCCCTGAGACCAAGTCCCTGCCGTTGCTCTGCGTGACCAATGCCAGTTCCTACCATCGCAGTATTCAAAAGTCTTCCTTGAGTCCGAGCGAGGTCCCTCTTTAGTTCATTTCAAATCCATTTCGTCTTATTTTATACCTCCAGAAATGGAGGTAAGAGACTGTTCCTTAGGAGTGCCCTCCACAGAGCCCTTCATCTTGGGGGCCGCAGTCCCCCTGCCGTTTCAGCGAGCCACCAGCAGTGATTCGCTGACCCTCCCCTCTACTCCTCTAACAAGATTTTGACGGATGCTGGCTAGAATGTAAAGCCGATTTGATTTTCCTCAATGTCAGGAGCTCCTCTCGTCAGCCCCCACCAGAGTCCCGTCGGTGTCGTTCCGCTGTCCTGTGCCCTTACAGATGCATCCTTAATTCTGCGTGGGTGCTAACACTTTCCCCTCATATCTGTGCTCTTAGTCCTGCCTGCAACACCTTCTCTGGCAGCTCACATTTGACCTTGGCAATTACAGCCGACTTTACCTTTAAGGCTTGTGGATGTTGGGTCATGCTGGGTAAAGCTTCCCCCTGCCACCCCCATAAAATTGTTTTCTCATTCCAGGATAAAAGAAAGATTTTTTTTTTTTTTTGACCTTCAACAGAACTCAGATCATACTTTTCCTGATTTCTGATCACCTCTGCCACCGTGAATCTAGTCACCTGCGTGTCTCTACCTATACACGGTATGCACTTCAGCCACTTATATGAATATCTTACTTTCTGTCTAAATAGAAAGTTCTGAAGGTCAGCACTTGTGTCCTTGTCTCAACAAGTGTCCTGAATTTCACAGATTCCCCAATAAATACTTGATTGTCTCATAGGTATTCCTTGTTTTCCCTGCCACCCCCTGCCAAGAAGTTTGCTGTCATAACTGTGGAATTTCACTCTGTTTTTGTAAAAGAACAGTGTGAGGTTTGTCCCCATTTACCAGGTCTCTGAAATTTCCAAGCAGCTGGGGTCTCATCTTGTCTGACACCTTGCAGTGTATTTTGGAAAAATCCTGAGTAGGGTGGTGTCCGGGATGAAAATGCTTGTCATGAGGTATTACTGATCTGTGGGCTTTATTACTGTATTAATCTGTACAAGGATAATGCATGGATCTCCAGGTTCCCCATCACTAAGCTGTGCTCATGGAGCACACGCTGTCACAAGGACCTCAGCAACGTGCTTTTGCACCATCCCCCTCCTAACTGTGGTTAGACCTTTGAGAACCCCGCACTTGTTCTATCCTGACGTGCATCACACTTGCTCTAATTGCTTGCTTAATTGTCTTCCCCTCTCACTTCTGAGCTTTTTAAAGGCAGGACTCATGTCCATCTTGGTCACCAGGATGTCCCTGAGGCCTAACCCAGTGACTGACAAATAGTAGGAGCTCATTTAATGAGTTCAGGGTTACAGGAATGAATGAAGTGTCCGCGCTTCCCAGGAGCCTAGTTGTCTTGCCCTCTTGTGCAGCTTCAGCGGGGGAGGTCTCTAGTGCCTGTTGGTCATTTTGACTGCTTATTTCCCTCATTTCATGCCCCTTGCAAATGTCTTTTGTTCGATGTGAAGGGCACATCAGTAGCGCGCCCGCGTTAGGTGGAACTTTGAGTTATACCCCGGAAGTGGGGATGATTTTGCTGTCTCCATGGACCTACTTCCTCCTGTTTTTTTACTTTGTCTAGTCCATTAACTCATCAGTGCCAAAGTTACCAGTGAAGGCATCATTACATCCAGGTACCAAGAGCTCATGTTAACTTAACGTTTGATGTGTGCTCAGTGCTCGGTGCTCAGTGCTCAATGCTCAGTGCTCAGTACTCAGTGCTCAGTGCCCAATGCTCAGTACTCAGTGCTCAGTGCTCAATGCTCAGTGCTCAGTACTCAGTGCTCAATGCTCAGTACTCAGTGCTCAGTACTCAGTGCTCAGTGCTCAGTGCTTCGTTCTGAGGGTCATTTGATTCTCTAAACAGCCCTGCAAAGGAAGACACTGTTCTTGTCCCTCCTGTTACAGATGAAAACCTCTGGCCCCAAATCATCCAGTTAGTAAATGTCAGAGCCAGGGTCCATCCGTCCCCAGGCCATCCTTTCCAGACCCTGTGTTCTGTTGTTAACTCTCATGAAGTTGGTAGTCCTGGGCCACCTTTCCTCTTTGCTGCTTCGCTGTTCATCACTTGTGAATTGCTTCTCGAGATTCTCATATGATCATAAGGCTGCCAGAGAGTAGCAGGCCCATCTTCAGGTGAAGAAACTGGGACAGGGGCATGGAAAGTCGAAATGACTTCTCCATGGCCACACCAGAGTAGGGTGCCTCCTCGCCATTGGTGGCCCCAAAATGTTGTATTTGCTCATCTCTTCCTTGAAGGAAATTGAGGTCTAGGGGGACCATCCACTTCCCCGCCTGCTCTGAGCTCTGCATGATGGACACCTAAAGTGGAGTGGGACTCATTTGTTCCTATTCTGTTTCAGTTAGTGCCAAGTCAGACCAGGTCCCATGATTTTCACCATGAAACGTCTTCTCTGAACCGAAGAGAAGCATTCTGAAAGAAGTTATAGGGCATTATTAATACAATTACATATAACAAAAGAATAATTTAACTTCCCCACATCTAACAAAGAAATTCATTTGAAGCTTCAGGAACTCCCGCTGGAAGGGCAGAGCTCATCAGAGTGGGTTCCTCAGGTGGGGGAGTGTGGGCAAGGAGCCGTGCTGGCTGCTTTGTCCTGGGGACCGCTTCCATGCATGATGGGATAAACTTATCTCCCCACTTCCCCGACCCCTCCCTCAGCCTCCACCTAAGGAACCCCCAGCACTTCCTTATCACAAGCACACCGGCGAGGATATCAACTGGCACTTGCCTCTCACAGCATAGACAGGCAGAACTGAAAGAACATTTGATTTTAAACCAGAAGATGAGGTGACCATGTAAATAGTCAAAAGGATAGAAACAATGACCATTCTCGTGGAAAGAAGGCCTTGGTGATTTTTTTTCTCTGACTTCTTCCAAAATGTCAGAAATCACAGTTATTTATGGAGTGTGACATTGTATCAGTCCTCACTGCGTTGCATTCAATACTTGGCCCTGATCTCACTAGAATGAGCTAGGAGAGAGCAGATGCTGTGTCTATACCTAGTCCCTAGAATAGTGCATGGCACAGAGTAGATGCTCAGCAGATATTTCTTGAATGAAGGGAAGTTACAGATGAAGAAATTGAAGACCCCAGGAGTTACTAGTTACTAGTTATTGGTAGCTAGTCGCCAGTAACTAGTTACTAGTAACTAGTCCAAGGTCCAAGGTCAGTAGTCCAAGGTCACCTCACTTGCAGAAATGAAAGGATTCAAACCCAGGACTCCCAGGCTCTGTAGATTCCTTCTTGGTGATGGCTTGGATAGGCCTCTGTTGGAGCAGTGAATGGGATGTTAGAGACCCAAAGGTGTTTAACAAAGCTACAGTCTGAGATGCAGGAAATACAGGTTCTGGCCTACCCTTGCTGAATTCCCAGCCTGGCTGTAGGAAGAAAAACCCATTCTCTACTCAAAGCTTCGGTTTTGTAATCTGTAAAATGCAGAAATGGAAGAAGTGCTCTTTAAGAGTCCCAGGGTCCTCAGATACCCCTGAGCTGATTTATGCTTTGTCATCTCTTATACTCAGGAGGAGCTAGGGTCAGGGCCAGAGGGAGGCAATGACTAATTCATCACCCAAGCACCTGAGGAAAATAGTCTTGTGTTTTATTTCCGGCATGCACAAAAATTCAAGGATGACGTAGTCTCCGACCAACAAACACCCAGAAATGAAAGTTAAAGAGACAAAACAAAGTACAGGCATTTGAAGACTCCATACATTTTGGGAGTGGGGGAGGAAAAAACGAGCTTGGATTCCACTCCAGGGTTGATGCAACATATAATCTAAAACAGGCGCTCAGGTTGATAACTGTGCCCAGATACGATCCCAGGCACACAAGAGCACAACCTTTAAAAAGAAAAAAGAAAAAGAAAAGAAAATAGGCGTATATCTTTAAAGCCTGTCTTCTTACGTGTGATATTTTTGTACTCCTTCGGGAGGAGGGTGCAGACCTAGGGCCTTCGTATCCAGAGAAGGCTTTTCCCCCCACCCCTCCCTGGCTTGGGGATTATTGATTGGGAAGGCGAGGCTAATTTACATGTAAATAAATCTCGGTGCTGGGCAGCGGGACGGGACGTCCAGATGCCGTGACTGACTTGCTGACGTCACGGCTTCATTAGCATGCGGAGGATGCGGGCACTGCAACAGCGACTTCTCCGGCACCACCAGCCTCTCCAACCACAGTTATTATTATTATTTTTTTTTTGGCCGAGCTGCACAGTTCGTGGTTCGGCGTCTTGGGCTCCTCGACCAGCTGACTGGTTGCCCCGGGTCTGGCTCGGGATCAGTTGGTGACGCTGAAGCTGGGGTCTGTGACTTCCTGCGGATTGAGAGGCTGGGTTCGCAGGAAGGCAGTCGGATCCAGAGGAAGGGTAGAAGTCACACTTTTTTTCCCCCCTTGTGCGGTGGGTGCCCAGCAGGGTCTCCATCCAGCAGTGCTGTTTTCCACCAGCGCATGCAGAGCCGCTCCGCCTGGAGCCTGCCTCTGGCTTCGGGAAGGGTCTAGATTTTAAGAAGGGTTTCCAGAAGAAGATGCTTTGGCTGCCTGTGGTCCTGCTTGCGTTCTTAGAAGCCAGACCTGGGGAGAAAGTGAACTGTGGCAACTGACAAGCTCAGAGGGTCTGGTGGAAGCTTCCCCCACCCCTGAAACTGGGCATTTTATCCTCCCTGGAGGTAGGTAAGAAATTTGTTCTAATCCACATATTAAAAAAAAAAAAAAACTGTGTATTTTCTAGGGAGGCTGAGAAAGCTGCATATAAATGCTTTGCATGGAAGAGAGGTTATCAGAGCTCCATTATCTTAGGCAAGTGATATTTTTAGTGGTCCTCTGGTACCTTTTACCTTTTCTGTGCTGATTAGAAAGCTCACTTGCAAAGTGACATATCACAGCTGTAGGGAGTCCTGAAGAAACGCTTCTGTCGTCTTCATGCTCTAGAAGCAGCAGTTCTGTAAAAAGAAGTGCAGCTAGCTTTAAAAAATAATCGTAAAGGGGAGAGGGTTTAAAAACCAAACACCTGCTTGTTTTCATGCCCAGCAGTCTCTTCTGCTCAGGATGTCAGAAACCATTAGAGGGTCTGGGGAAGGAGGACTTTGCTGAGACTTCCAGGGAAAGAAATGATGCTCAAATAATTTAGGTTTAATTTTAGCCAGCGCTTTCATGTTAGCAATGGTGACGGAGCTCCCGACTATGCCTGCACTACCGGGCTGAAACACATGACTCAGTGTATTCTCTACATTGGGTTTTTGGAGGAGTGCTCCTTGTTAGTGCTCCGTCTCATTCTTGGTTTCCGCAAAACCTATCAGAGCATTACTAATCCGCCACGGAGGTCTTGCGATGAAATCCAGATCTTTAATCCCATTATTCTTTGTTGTGCGGTCTTAGAATATGCTGGGGTCCGGGGGGACTTGTACGAACCCTCAATAAGCCGGGCCGGGCCAAATCACACCAGGGTGAATGATCTGTACCAGGTGCGATGCCATCCGACGGCCCAAGCACGGCTCTTGCATAATTTAGGCACATGTATTATTTCCCCCTGCGAGAGAGTTCCGCTTCCAGGCCATGCATCCACGACCACAGTCAGGGGAGGGCTCCAGTGTGCTGTGAATATATCAGCACGGACTGCCGTGCACCAAAGCTAAAGCTTGCAAGGCTGCAATTTGCTTTGCTTGAACATCTCTTCCCGGCGACTGTTTTATAGCATCTTCATGAGACTCAAACTAAAGGAAGCAGCCTGGCCTCCTCGCTGGAGGCCGATTTGGCAGCTCTAACCCTGCTCCCCAGAAGGGTTATTGGCTGCTGATGGCTTTCACAGATGGGTCAGGATCCTCATCCCCCTGGGCTCCGGAGTCAGTCACAACTTTGACAGAATTACCATATTTTGGAAATTTGGATTTTAAGGGCTCCTTGAGTGCTTGTAAAGGTTTTTGCCTTTCCATCAGATGCTCTTTCCCCTCGGAAGTTCTTTTTTTTTTTTTTTTTTTTCCAAACATTAAAACATGTTGACTCAACTGGGCATTTCAGCCTCTAAATAGTCATGGGGCAGCCAGAAATAATAAAATAGTGTTGTTTGGAATGGCAGGCTTGTAAAGGCTCACGATGCAGTGTAGAGAAATAAACACATGTAGGAGGGAAGATGCGTTTGTAGAAGCCTAAAGAATGAGAAAGGAACTTGGAGGTTAGGCACCCTGTAATGACATGGACCGAGGGCTCCAACTCTGGGTTCCCCACAGCACTGAAGACACTGAGAGCTAGCTCCCTTTCTGAGGATTGACCCCGTCTGTGTAATGGGGAGACCAGTAGGACCTCTAGGCAGTGCAGTAGATATGATTTAATGAGATAGCATGAAAAGCACGGAGCACAGTGCTAGCCACCGGCACCTACTCAGTGAATTCTAGCCTTCCTTATTGCCATCCTTGTTTCCTTTTTACCACTACTGGTGTCAGCATTGTTGCTAAAAACAAGACGGTCCACCCGAAAAGCCATTTGTCTGCAAAGAGGTGTTCCTGGCGGCAGAGGTGCCATCCGCAGTGACTATAATGTCCACATCCATTCCCACTCAAGGGAACCTTCCACCCATTGACCATCAAGTGCAGCATCGAGGGCTCCCACGTTTTGTAGAACTCAGAGTGACCGGATGGTGCCACAGAAATCGTTCAGCACTAGCCGCGGCTCAGGCATGCCGCAAGAAGGTCTCCTGCTTTGGCAGCTGACGAGTCACATGCAGAAAGCTGTGGGATCCAAATTGGAATTGAGGCATTTCTGGATTCCTCTTCCCATTTCTCTTCAGTTCCAACTTCGCATGTGAGATGCAGTCCTTTTCTTTCTTCTGCTCAGGGCGGACACTTTGCTTTTTTTTTTTTTCCTCCATCCGGAGAGGCCTTTGGATGGTTGGGTCCTCAAAAGCCCCAGGGCTGAGTGTGTGTCCCCGTGTGGGTGACTCCAGCATGGAGATGCGCCATGAAGAAAGGAATAGGCTGTGTGTGGTCTCCGCTGACGTGCTAGGTCTTTTCCAGACTTGTGAGTTCACGCCTCGTACCAATGAGTGCCCTTTAGTCACTCAGTCTGACAGCTTTCTCCCTTTCTTCTCAACATCTTTCTTTTACATTTTGGTGGAGTTCCGACGTAGGGTTTGAAGGACAAATGAGAAGGGACCAAAGGAGCCAGAGGAGTCTTGCAGAAAATTTTTTCCTTAGGAGACTCAGAACTGGGAGTTGCTAACTCTCGGTTTCTGTGGGTTTTCAGTCAAGTTGTGTTTTGCTTAGAGAATTGTACGTATACCTTGACAGAAGCCCACTTCCATTATTTCCTGCTGGTGTAGGGGATCTTGAGAGAGTTGCCTAACCTCTCTGAACTTTGGTTTCCTTATGTAAAAATTGGAAATCAGTTCCCCTGGACATATAGCATGACTGTGAAATGGTGGCCATGATGTTCTTGACCAATTCTTGGTACCTACTAGGTATTGGGCTCTTTTTCTTTCTGGTGCCAATAATGTTCATATTTCACATTTAGTCCCAACCTATGCGCACCAGGAGGTTGGAGTTTAAATAGTCATTTGACGGAGGAAACTAAGGCCACAGAGGGAAAAGCCCTTACCTTACATGACACACTGGTGATGAAGCTTGGGACCTAGCAGAATATTGCTTCTACGAGACATCGATTCCAGAGGCTCAGAGTTGGAACAGAGCTTTTAGCCACCCCACGGCACTATTTTCCTTGAACTAGCAGCAATGTCTCTCTTCAGAAGCCTCAAGACATGGTCTTCTCTCATCTCTGTTGTTTTCAAGCACACCCCAGCGAAAATGTTCTGTCCCTCAGACAGGATCGTGGCTTTCATTTGGCTGAGGACTTTTCTTTTGTGTCTGCAGGCCCATGAAAACCATTCTTTCTTCCCTCTCTCCCTGACTGTTGTCCTTAAAAATCAGGTAATTGCTGGTAACTGCGAGCTGTGGTAAACTAAGAAGTTTTGGAGTGAGACACCGGGAAAATCTGTTTCCCTCATGGATGTTGATGACTGACACTTGCCACTTTGCTCTGGTCCCATCCTGTTAAGATTTTTTATGAAATATTCTTGTTTTTACGCCTTGTCCGTGTGTGTGTGTGTGTGTGTGTGTGTGCCTGCACGCGCGTGCATGTTTAGATGATGCAGAAAAGAAAATGTTGGATAAGATCAGGCTGAGTTTCCAGCAACCTAAGTCCTCCAAAATCTCACTGGGGCTTGGCCAGTTGAGTTGGGAGATTAGGTTTTCTTTTTCCTTTGGCCTGTTGTTTGAACAGCTCTTTGTTTGGAGTCTGAAGCCCGGAGGCTTGCTTGATTCGTTTATTTCCCTGGGGACAAGGCAGAGGGAGAAAGCAAGGAAGGGGGGGGGTGGTTTAGAGAGATGGAGGAGTTAAGTGGAGGGGAGGAGGGAAGCCAGAATGTGAAAGCAGCTGGGAGAAATTCAGAGCAATCTCCAATCCACCATGAAAGTGGAAAGCTGAAGGTTCCCTGTGGGTGAAGTTGCAACTCAGAGACAGGAGCCTCTGTTCTCCTTCAACTAGAAATTCCTCTCCCCATCTGTCCTACAGAATTCATAGTGCAGCCATTTTAAATCCTCAAACCTTCCTGGTGGCTAAACACACAGTGTGTTTTCCACCAGAACACCATGGACCATTATGAAAACAGCATTGATGAAAAAGAGCATGTTTTCAAGGATGATATGAACCTGCCTTTCCTTGGTGGGTGTACCTGGTAAACTTCCAGTACATGTTTGGCCATAAAGTCTGGAAAAATCAGGTGGCCATAAATTCTGGAAAAACCAAAGACTCAGATTTTCTGAGGGTCGACCCAGAAGAGGAGATAGGGCACTAGAAGGGACACAGAATGGAGAAGCATCCCTGGTTGGAAGTGGGAGCCTCAGGGAAGTTGGGGCTGGGAACTTCCTCCTGTGGGAAAGTGTTACCCTGAACCATGCTTCCTCAGAACAGCAGAGGGAACCTGGAAGAGGAAGGAAGGATGTGATTTCCGGTACCCCCCCTTTTTCCTGGTGCTGTCATTTGAGCTGCTACATATAAACCATCCCAAGACTCTGGAGGGATCACAGGCATCATTTACTCCTTGGAATATGGCACAGAGATGGAGCCCAGGTTGATGCCTTTGACTGTCTGGCACTCTGCACGCCTCACGCTAGATGGCCGACTTGTGTTGCCTCCATTCCTCTCACTCGGGGAGCGCCACTTGCCTCAGACCCCCCCCCCCGCTGGACACCTTAAAATCAAACCTTCCAAATGTCATCCAGCCCCATCCAGGGTTAAAAGTAACTAGGACAGGAATTCTTAGCATTTCATTTCGACTGGGCAGGATGCCATTTTTCCAGCTCTTTTCTTGGCATCCATTCATCAGTTGTGAGTCCTCCGAGATGCTTGTTCAGGAAAGTTCCAGAACTCAGCTGAAAAGCAGCCATACTTTCTGGGCTCACAGGGTCAGGTAGGTTTTCAGAGTAGCTGTTAGTGTACGTGTCAGTGTGTTTTGGGTGTCTGTGTATCTGTTTATAGTCTTTGCATCAGTGTTTGCATGGATGTATAGAAACAGTAGTGACTTTCAGAGATGGGTGTGCTAGCTGACCTATTAGGTGCTTTCTGTACCTTGCCTTATTAATTCTTGCAGCAATTATGCCGCTAGGGATTATCAGCTCTATTTCATACTAAGGAAACCAAGACTGCTAGAAGTTAAGTGACTTGGCCGAGGGTATGCAGACGGTAACAAGGAAAATTGGGATTCAGCCCCAGGGGAATCACCATCCAAACCCTGAGTCACGTCTGCCGTTCTCACTCTAACGTCCACTGTAAATGTTTTTTTTCTTTACTTTCTAGATCATTTCTGTGGCTCTCTCCTTTGAGAAACGTCTCATTATGCAGACCTCAAAATCTTTTCTGTTAATCTGTTGATAAGATTAGAAGGACCATGGGAGAGAATTTGCCAGGTCTGAAACAGAACACAGTGGCGTCTTCAACTCTGGTTTTGAACATGGCTTTTAGAATGGAAGGGAGATTGGTTGGAAAGTTAGTTAAGGCACAGTGAGGTGAAGGGTAAAAGCTAGAGGCCAGTGGAGGCAGCCCTTGGGTGGACAAGGGGCGGCGTGGGAAGTTCTGCCGCGTGGAAGTTGTAGGTGAATGTGGCCAAACCCATTTGGAGCGCGGAGAGAGGGGCCATGCCCCTTAGTTCTTGACTCTGTGTGGCATCCACATCAGGTTCTAACTAAAATGTGTGTGTTTCCCTTTCTGAGCTTCTGTTCTTTCATCCCTAAAATGAAGGTCCCGAATCAAATAATCTATAAGTTCTCTTCCAGCACGGACCTTGATGAGTGTGAACTTTGAGAATGAACTCAGCCTTGTCGGTGGAGACGTGCCGTTTACGCCGTCGGCGCCTCTGGCGCAGAGAACTAAAAGGTCAGGTTTTCTATCGGGACCTGACCCCTCTGTGTTGTGAATATGTGCGGCAAGATGAGAAGCAGTAGCTCTCCAGAGAATGACTCGGAGCTTCCCAGAGAAACATCTGACCTTTGGCAGTTTCACGCCAGGGAAGAGGGAGCGCGTGCCTCTCGTCCGTGTGTTGGTGTTGCTTATTCACCCCTGGAAGCCCTCCAGGGCTGTTACGTATGCGAGCATCCCACCGGGTACCAGAGATGAAGGCTGCTCCGGCTGAACGTGTGGACACCTTGGGTTGTTGCTAAAATTCAGACTCAGCCTCTCTAACGTGCTCCCCAATGGTGCCAGCGCTGTTCCCTCTTACCCACCTTTCCGATCAGCATCGGGTGCCGTACAGGAAAGAAAATTGAACCAAATTCGGAAATCCCAGGTTCTAATCCCAATTATATCATTCCTTATCTGAACGAACCTCAAAGAGATCACTTAGCTCCTCAAAGTTTCTCCTACAGAGTTATAAACCTAATTACTAAGTAGCATCGAATGTCAGGTGTTGTGCGCGTTCTTGCGTGTGCTCTACCTTAGTCTGCCTTGGTAGGAAGAGCAGGGTTACCCAACTACATGTTTCTTGTGATTTAGGACATGGCAGCCATGTAAATTATTATCCTGAACATGAGTTCCTGCTGAATTTGTTCTTCAAGTGGAAGTCATAAGAGGTTGATTGCAAACAGCCTCTGACTTTGTCATCTGTCACCTCACTGGAGGTGACACTCACCTCACTCATCTGTCACCTCACCAGGCTGCCATCTGTCAGAATAAGCAGATGTCCGGTTTCTTCTCTCACTCCTCCCTGTTATTCTCCAGAGGCTTCTATCTGACTGATAGTAGCAGTCTTCTTCAGGTGACAGAATTATTCTCACGTGAATGTATGCCCATGTCTGAATTCCATTCTTAGAAGCATCCTGACTATAGAGTTAGCGTGACAAAGACCGGGCACCTGCATCAGCAGGCCCCAGTACCCCTGGCCCATCGCAGACCTCCCTGATGAAACCCTCCAATCCGTTCACCACATCCCAACAGAATCTTGGACTCGTTCTCACCCCAGCATGCCACGCGGCCTGGACCCATCCGTTAGTCCAAGTGATTTAACCTGCCCACAATGTCAACCCTTAAAAATTCCCTGAAGGTTGAGTCTCTTTTCTGTTTGATAAATCTGGATTAAACATCTAATTGCTGGGGCACCTGGGTGGCTCAGTGGGTGAAGGCCTCTGCCTTCAGCTGGGGTCATGATCCCGGGGTCCTGGGATCGAGCCCCAAATCGGGGGTTCTCTGCTCTGTGGGGAGTCTGCTTCCTCCTCTCTCTGTGCCTTGCATCTCTGCCTGCTTGTGATCTCTGTCTGTCAAATAATTAAAAAACAAAAAACAAAAACCCACCTAATTGCTTAGGCATGCAACAAAGACATTCTGTTTTCCACCTTCTTGTTTTATTCTTTCCTCTGCAAAGTGGACAACCTGCAGGCCTACTGAAAGTCTGAGTTCGCTGAATTTTTAGTTAATTAAACTTTTCATAGAGTTTCTCTCCTTTTTCTGGGATATGCATCCTGCTGTTCTGATTAATTTGGTGAGCGTTGTTAAGGTTCCTGTTACTTTTCATCACCAGTGAACGCAGAGTCTTTCTCCAGCTTCCCTGCTAGGATGCTCCCGGAGGAATACCCGCGTTACCATGACCTGCTTTCTGTAGACATCCCCGGGGCAGTTCAGCTGTCGGGTAGGTGACCCTGAGGAGGAAATGGCTGCTTTTGGCTCAGCAACTGCACCGTGCTCAGCTATAGCCCTCCCCCTGACAGCTTATCCATCAAGAATCTGTAGTCCGTTTAAATGACCGCTTAAGTTTCCTCCTTGCGTTTGAGTTCATCATGTCAGAAGTCCCTGGAAGGCCTGTCTAGACTAGGTGCTTGCCACCTAGTCTACACTCGGAAACACCTGCCATGTTAGGAAGTGGGTGAAAATGCAAAGCAAAGAATTCATGTATTCCTCTCCCAACGATGCAAGCTCGGGTTCCTGCTGGAATGGCTTCCGAAAGATGAGTAGGTGGAAAGCAACCTAAGCACGGGGCCGGACTGATCAGACTGGCTTAAACCTGCTTTCCCTGCCCTTTGTCCCCTGGGCTGCCTGACCTGCTGCCTAAATACCACTGGGTTTTGCCCTGGCTGTGCTTAGAAGTTGTTTTAAATTCTGTACCATTGAATTGCTAAGGTTTGGTTTCCCAAGTCATAACCATGATATCATTTGCTATTTTGAATGTTTAAAACAGAGTGAGAAATAGAACATCTACAGCATGCAAGGCGTTGTCTCTGGCCCTATGGGGACCACAGAGAAGGCCTTTTACACTCAACCAGTTCTTGAAACCAGGTGTTTTTTTGTTTTTTCATTTTTTTTTAAGATTTTTTTTTTAAGTTTTTTAAAAAAATTTTTATATTTGACAGAGAGAGAGAGCAAGCGAGATCACAAGCAGGCGGAGAGGCAGGCAGAGAGAGAGGAGGAAGCAGGCTCCCTGCTGAGCAGAAAGCCCCATGTGGGGCTCCATCCCAGGACTCTGAGATCATGGCCTGAGCAGAGAAGGCAGAGGGTTAACCCGCTGAGCTATCCAGGTGCCCCGAAACCAGGTGTTTTAAACTTGGAATCCAGGAGTACCAAAAGACCAGCAAAGATGGATGAACTTTTTAAAATTAAATGCAACAATTTCTGTGAATGTATATATGTGGGTGGGGTTTTGGTGTTGTTTTGTTTTGTTTTAGTGGTGTGGGGGGTTTGTGGGTTTTGTTTTGTTTGGGTGGGGGGACCTCCGCCTTCATCAGATTCCTAAAGATATAAACTAACCCAGAAGATAAGGACAGCTAAACTAGAGGGTAGAATGTTGTAACCTCATCCAGGAAAATCTCTAAAAGGTTACTAAGTGACTAGAAAGAACTACCCTCTTGCTCTGGGGGAGGAAGCACACCACTTTTCTGCATGGTTACCCAGGAGCTAATGTTAAGCGCTGTGGAACTAGAAGGAGAATTACCTGGATCTGTTTCATTTTACAGATGGGTAAATTGAGGTCTGTAGTCTCAGGTGCCAAGGCCATGGCAGTCTCTGTTTCTTCTGTGTTTCAGAGACTTTTTAGTATTCATTTAACACTTTACCAATTTTTTGAACATTTGCTTTGGGTTAGGTGAGGGATTCTCAGTCTCTCAGTATAGTCCAGGCGTTCTTTCAAAAACTTGACATTTGCAATACACTTAGCAGAATTAAATTACTCTCTAGTTATGGTTCAGTTCTCAGTCATCCTCAACAACAAATACTTTCTTCTCTGCTCTTACCTTCTTCTTTGCCTAACTTTCATTTAATCCAGGAAAAAGGCAGTCTTTCTTTGGTATGGTTTTGATGACATACTCCTGATCGTGTGAATAGCAGACTCACACTCTACATTTCTGGCATCACTGAAACAATATACATTTTCAGTTATTGCAAAAAATAAGTATAAAGAAAAGAAAATTTTATGCAGCGATCATAGTCTTGTGTATGACCCTAAAGGGATCAGAGCCTTCTGGTTGAGAAATGTCCAGCTAGATTCTGGGCTGGGCATTAAAGATTCAAAATTTTAAAGAACTATACCTATAGAGTGCTTATTGTTCTAGATAACGGGATAAACTCCTTGACTTTGTAGAAATACAGTATAGTGGGAAAAGCGTAATGGACACATTGACAGGTAAGACAGTTTCTGAGTGTGACAAATGTTAAGAAAAAAAATTGAAGGGTAATAGAGTAGTGAGTGAATGAGAAGCAGAAGTGGGCTACTTTCTGGAGCGTCCTTGGTGGAAGTGACTCTGAGTGACATGAATGATGAAGGGTAGGCCAGCTCATAAAGCGTGCGGGGAAGGGTGTTCCAGGCATTGGAAAAGCCACTGCAAAGATCCAAAGAGAAGGATGGCCTTGGCAAGTGTAGAGGACAAATTAAAGGTCGGTGTGGCTAAGGTGCAGTAGACTACATGGAGAGTGGGACAAAATAACGTTGGAGAGAGAGGAAGGGGGCAGATTACACTGGATCTTGTGGCCAAGGTTAAGGAGAGTGTGTATTTTATTCTGACTGCATTGAGAACCAGCAGTTGAAGCAGGAGACTTGAATGTCGTCTCCCTTGTTTTAAAAACAAACAGCTGGTGGAAAATAGATTTTAGAAGGGCCGGGCTGGAAGCAGAGAATTAGGAAAGTAGGCTGTTACAGTAGTCGAGGCAGGAGGTCATCGTGAACTGGACTATGAGAGTAAAGGCAGGAACAATGAGAAGAGCTAAGGGAGAAATGACCAAGATTCGTCCATGCACCAAGGTAGTCGGACCCATTGTTCAGGATGACAACTGCACCAAAAGGGTGTGGGTGTGGCGATTTCCAGTAGGCTTTGGGGGGTGGGGTATGGGCAGGGGACATGCTCTTCAACCATCACCTTGTCAAAATCTGAATACAACAAGTTCTTAAGTATTTTCCAACCCTTATTCCTGTAGACCATGTGAATTCAATTCATCAAGGGCTTCTTTCCAATAAAATATGAAACTAGGAAATGTTATTTTCTTTCTATATACTCCCCCCACCCCGTCCTTTCATTGCTGCAGAATGAGGAAACTAATTGTGGCTCAGAACAAAACCGCAAAAACCGTTCCATAGGTCCAGTTTCCATCGAGGGAAAGTCAGCGTCTTTCCTTTTTTGCCTAGCCCCCATGGTGGGAAACCCTGAGAAATTTGTTTTGTTTTGTTTTGTTTTCCCTTGGACTTGACTGAAGCCAGGTCTCTCCTGAAAAGAACGTCTTTCCCTATTGTGTCTGACTCAATGTGAGTCCAGGGGCTTTACTTCCAGCTTCAGTATTTGGTAAATACCCAGTTTCTTGATGTTCTCATTTTCCAAATCTGCTGGGGTTGTCTTGAGCCCTTGGCCTCATTCACTGAGGAACCTGGATTTCTGGGAAGTTTCTGCCTCAAGCCCTTCAGCACGGATATTAAAGGGCCCCTGTCAAGTTTTGAAGGGTGTGACCATTGCCAGAATCCCCACAAGCCAAGCCCCTGAGGGAAGCTGTTGCCAGCTGGCCCCCCGCCATACCAGAAATGGCTGGATTTCAGTGGTTCTCTGTGTATGGAGCTGGCTGAGTTCCCCTGGATGAAAGGCAGCCTAATATAAACTGAAAATGTTATTAATAAGCAGCCACTTAAGAATTTCCTATGACTTGCCAGTGATTTGGGGGCCTCTATGTGAGCAGGGAGAAAAGCACAACTTGTTTTACATGGATTAGGGGACCGGGGCCGTCAGTCTGAAAGGGCATCAAAAAGGCATTCAGGTGTTTGGTGAAGGGCTCTGGAGTCCAGCAGATCTTGGTTTGCAGTCCTGTTTTCATCACCTCCTGGCTGTGGGAGCTGGGGTGAGTTCCAGAAATGCTCCGAGCCTTGGTTTTCCCATCTCTAAAATGAGAATGAGAACGATAATTTCCATCCCGTACTGTGCTTTGAAGACCGAATAAGGAAATGTGGAAAGTGCTTAGTGTAGAGCCCAGCATACAATCAAGATATTTTCTTGAAAAGAAAAGTTGGGGTGCCTGGGTGGCTCAGTCAGCTGAGCGTCTGACTCTTGGTTTCAGCTCAGGTCGTGGTCTCAGGGTCATGAGATTAAGGGCCTACCTACCCCCTACCTCTCCATCACCCCTGCTGGTCCAGACTCTGAATTCAGTGGAGAATCTACTAGAAATTCTATCTCTCCCTCTGCCCCTTCCCCCTCAACATATGTGCTTACTCTTGCCCTCTCAAATAAATTAATTAATTAAAAAAAAAAAAAAAAGAAAGAAAAGTTGGGAAAATCAAACCCTAGAAATGGAACAAATGGGCTTTACCTCCCTTGCTCAGGAAAGAAAAAAGTATTTGGGATTCTGGACACTCACAACCATAGCATTTGGTGTCTCTGAGCTTCACTTTATTTATCTCTAAAAGGACAATTATAGCCCTTGCTGTTCTCGTTAACCTTGTAGAGTTTCATAAAGGTAATTCAGTGGGTTCCTAGGAGTGAAAATGGATGGTATTCTCTAAAATGTTTGATTAGGCCCGGGGTCAATAATTCAATATGTAACCTGTTCTACCTTATTGTATTTTGGTTAGAAAAGAAGGTCATTTGTGTGACCTTGAAATATTAAAAGCATGCTAAAGATAAGTAATCCTTGGGTAAGGATTGTAATCGAGTTACTTGCTTAGTCCAGCACACCTTTCAGTATATAGTAGGTGTTCAATAAAGACTTAAGGAAAGGACTTCTTTGCTCCCAGTTTTCCATTGATCTATTTTCTGTCCTAACCGGAATACACTAGTTGGGTCTAGAGTAACTTCTAGAGAATAGGAACTATGACTGCTTTTACTTGTTTTATTTGCCATCCTTCCGTATAGAATAGGGTGTGACATAGTGGTAGACAGTCAGCTTTTGCTACCTGATGTGTGCTGTGTATATATGCACCATCTGATCCTAGCAGCAGGTCAATGAAGTAGTGGTTAGGATTTGAACCCAAGTCAGCATGCCTCCAGAATCTAAGATCTTAATCCACTGTACTATATACTGCCTTTAAGTACCTAGGCAATATTTAATGCCTTAGATCTTGTTGTCCTGAGATTAGCCAACTTCTTCTACAATCAGCAGATGGCATGGAAGATGAAGGCAAACAAAGAGATATTTTGTGGAATCTTCCAGTCCTTGCCTTGAAGTTTGGAGGCAAGTGTTAGAATTCAGTTTGCAGTTACTTCTTCAAAAACTATTCTCCTGAAGGATTTATCTGGAAAGGAAACGCTCTCAGAACTTACTCTGCTCAATGACCAACGAAGCAAAACATATGTGTCATAAAATCACAGATAGCGTGTGGACAAAGTGAAGCTGAAGAATTCTTCCAGAAAGAGTAACCATTCTGTCTACCTCGGTTTATTCTTCGCAGAGCCGTGGGTCTGACAGGCAGCTAAGGAAATCAGAGCTTCTCTAGATACCCATAGCCCTTCCTGGGGATGCAGTGATGCAGGTAGCAGCGTTGCCATGGAGACAACATCCATGGCCAGGCTCTTCTCCTCTGAGGGCTCACTGTGTGTACTCATTATGATGCTGAATTAGCTAGCTGTGTGTTTGGTAGGCAGATTCTTCACTGGCCAGGGAACATTTTTACAACAAAGTCAACACTCCTTCACATGGACTGTTATGTGTAATTTCTCTACCTGCCCTCTTGCCGCCATCTTTGACTCCTCTCCATATCTTGATGGCACCTTCTTCTCTCCCACCTCCATGTCTTTCATTCACCTGTTGGGAATATTCCTTCCTTCTCTTTTTGCTTAGTATCCTCCTACTTGGCAACCTTTAGGTCCAGCTTTCCCAAAAGAGCCCTCCCTGACTCTTTGGTAACCAGAAACTCTCTGTAGCACAGTGCCTGGCACATGGTAGGTTTTCTGTTAGTAACTCTCCTAACAGGAAAGCCACAGAAAATGACTTTCTAGTTGGTTTGTTTTCAAACTTATGATTTTGAAAACCTGCAGTGTTACATAGTTGTTTCCAGAACAGGACAGTGAACGTCCATATATTTTTCTAGATTTCTCTGTTGTTAACATTCTGCCACATTTGTTACATGTTGTCTCTCTCTCTCCCCACACATGCATATATATTTTTAATATTCTAGCTTACCCATGTGAAAATAAGCGACAGACATCCCTGATTATATTTCAGCATCTGTCTCCTTGAAACAAGGACATTCTCCTCAGTGTCCCCCCCCCAAAGGACTCTTCACTTTGATATCTGTGGTTTAGCTCTTTGTGTTTATATCTTTGTGTCCCAGTCAGACAGGCCTCTTGGTTTTGTTGTTGTTGTTTTGTTTTGTTTTAATCCCTCACAATACCTCCTGGGATGTATAGTACATAGATGTTCAGTGAATTATTGTTTAATAAATGAAGCTGCCTGCAGCGAACGTTGTTGGTATTCCCTTCTTCCCCCTTGGCACTCACCAGCTTGGTTGATTGGGCTCCTCTCTGAGGAGTGTTTCAAACCATCTTCCACAGCTCCTCAGCTGAAATGGGTCACCATTGTCCAACGCTGCAGCCTGTCCCTTACCTTATGTTGGCATCCTTCCCTTCGCCCAATTCCCTTTTCGATTTCCCTGTCAGGACTTTCTGGGGATCAACCCCTATGATTCTTTACACTCAGATACCTCCTGAGGCTCTGATTCTGGGGACTATTGACACGTCATAGTCCTAAATCAAAGTACGGTAAGAGAGGTTCCAAAGAAGAGAGGTCATGCAGGAGGCTGATCGCTCAAAGGGAATGTGTTTCTCCTGCTCGGAAATTACAAGATAAATTCAGAGTAGGGAGCAGTGTGTATTTGCTCATGGAGATATGAATTGACATAAGACGTGAGGAAACCACTGCCACCGAAAATGATCCTCTACCAACTTTGGCAGCGCCTGGGAGAGAGAAGCTCCTGTCGGCGCAGATGGCCCGAGCCGCTGGAGCCCGGGCGGAGGGCAGGGACTTGGATGGGGCCAGGCACCGTGGTCTTGGCTCTCAGCACACACCAGCCTCCTACCCAGCTGGCCCTGTCACGGTCTCGCCCTTTAGCTTCTGTGTTTATTAGGAAACCATTTTTTCCTTTCTCACAGAGATAGGAATCTCGCTTCCAGACATGGCAAGTGTCAAGGTTCATGCCTGGGTCCCTCATTCAGATGGAGTGTTTGCCAGAAAGGGGGGGAAACAATGTATTGTGGCTGCGGGGAGGGAGCGAAGGAGCCAGTCAGGCTGCAAATAACAGGATGTGCTGATATCTGGGTATCAAGACGGAGGGACAGAGGAATTCCAGGGACGAGGGGATGAGGGAGAACAGTGTGCTTGAGGCACACACTTAGTTGTTGCCGTCCCCTGAATTTCACGTCTGTGCTTGAGCTCGGGGGCAGGCAGTGGCACATCCAGTATGGCCACTGTCACAGAAGCAGACTGTGGTGGGGGAGGGGAGGCCATGCACCCCCTCCTGAGAACGCCTCACCGCTGCACTCTTCCCTACCTCAGGGCCTTTGTGCTTGCCTTCCTCTGCCTGGAGAAGGCTCCCCCAGAGTGGCCTCCTGTTCAGTATTCTGATCACAGCTCAGATGTCACTGGGGCGGGGAGGCCTGTCCTAACCCCTCCTCAGCCCCCCTCTGCTTCATCTCCCTGTTTATTTCCATTATGGCACTTTCCACAATCCACAAATGGCAAGTTTACCTGTTTGTTTATCTGCCTTTTGTCTGCCTTCCCCACTGGAGTCTAGGCTCCATGAGATGGAAGCATTGTAGGTCTCTGTCAGCACCCTGTGCCCAGCATCTTATGGTGCACCTTGCGTACCGTAGAAGCTCATGGACTGCTGTCTGCTTGGATGGTGGGTAGGTTGCATGGACGGATGGATATGGATCAATGGACAGATGGACAGATAGATGGATGGCAGGATGGAAGGATGCATGGAGGAAGGAAGACCTGGCTCCTCTGTTTACAACAAGGTGGTAGAAAGATCCCTTGTCTTGGAAGCAGGCAACGTAGGTTCTCGTCTGTGTGACTTCAGTGAAGTCACCCACGAGGTGACAGCCTTGATTTTTGTATCTGTGCGATGGATTCAAATACTAACTCGACAGGACTGCTGAGAATGAAGAAGTCAGATAAACTATGCAAAGATCATACGAACGTCATACATCCTCCGTAAATGTGAGCAATGACGCTCGGAGTCGAAACGCATCGGCCACGTACACCCTTACCTGGTGTTCTCTGGTCAGAAAGCGGGTGTGGTAGCAGTGGAGAGGAAGGAGCCCGGAGGTCGGAACTGTCACACGGAGCCCTTGCTCCTTGGTGAGGCAGTTTCACCAGCTGGAACACCCTGACTTTATTTCAGGCCAGTCTCCACCCAGGTCTCTCTTGCCTGCCTGCCTTTCCACCATTCCGATCCCCACTGTGTGCTTTGGTGAAGGACGCAGGAGGCGGCGGCAGTAGCCGAATGTGTAGGTTATAAAATCACGTGACCATGTTTTTGGAGGGAAACAGCTGGTGTTCTGTGTCAGAGCGCCATTTTGACAGCTTTGCCTTAGTCACGACAGGCTCATGTCAGCCGTATCTTAGGGGAGGCAGAACCCACTTACGGTTCCTACCAGCTCACCTGCAACACAGCACGGCAATGCCTTTGCCGCTAACAGCACCCACTGTCTCTTCATTTGTTGGCTTTGGGGCAACCTGCAGCCCAGTAAAAACTCTTTTCGCCCCACACACTTATTTGCCCCTAGGGAGACCCAGGGGAGGTATCCCCGTGGGACAGCGAACTCAGAACAACGTTCACCTCATCTTGGGCTGGAAACTTAAGGAAATTGGGCAACAGAGCAGACTGCGAAAGTTGAGCTCCTGTCTAGCTCCTGCCAAGTCCGTCCTGCCCAGGGTGGAACCTCCAGGTGGTTTGAAGTGATGTCAGTTGCCGCAGCATTGAGAGTATGTGACCGAGGTACAAAGACCCAATTCACAGCCAAGGCTTAGTGGTTTTAAAGGATCCATGCCCCATCTCTCCCCATTGCACAGAAAATTGAAAGTTGATAGCTGTTGAAATCTGGTTTTCAGATGTGTTTTTATCTGACGGACCTAACTTAACTATGGGATACCCATAAATATATATGTGATTCCCACATTGCCGGCATCTTCCTTGCTACGTAAGCAAGTTCTCTAATCCCGTTAAGGGGGCACTGGATCAGAACAAACCCACTTATCTGGATTGAATAATGCCCTTCTCTTTGCTGAGAGTGCTGTGTGTACGTGTGTGGGTGTTCTGGCTCATGCCTTGTCATTCCAGGCCAGTCTTGTCTCTTGGTACTCGCTGATGGGGAACATAGAGAATGAAATCTGGTCTCCAGTTTCTTAACATGAGGGAAAAGAGAGGACCAGCAGCTGTTTCTGTTTAACAGTGATTATCCCTGGGATTGTGAGTGTTTTTAAAATATTTCTCTTCTTGCTTATCTGCAATTCCTGATTCCTACATTAACTGTGTGCTTTTTTTTTTTTTTTTAAAGGGTAAGGAAGCAGTAACTTTGTAATATGGAGAAAAAGGTTTCCCCTTTTCCTCTTGTTAAGAATAAATAAGTTATCTTTTTGCCTTCCATGATCTGGAGTCATGGAAAAATTCAAATACTGAGGACCCATCGATTTACATAGCAAAAAGCTATGGAAGACTTTGGGTTATTTTATCCCTTTTGTCTTTAACAAAGGTGTATTTCCCCACTCTGAGCTCAGCAGCCTGAGGTACTGCCCCGTGGCCCCTTGGCCACGTCTAGGGTTGTCCATTCCTCATCAATCACTTAGTGTGTCTTGTGGCCAAGTTGCCCTTTAAGCAGTCTGCTCTTTGATACTTTGCATAAAAAGTGGCCTGAACCTAATCTGGCTATGGACTTGGGACAGAGAAGTCCACAGCGCAGGGGCAGTGGAAGGCAGGAGGACAGGTGGCAGGGCTGGCAATGAGTTACCCCTCTGGCTGTTGATGTGATACTGCCCCTCTCTAGCACCTTTTTATACCCGTGCCTCGATGGGTACCCAGCGGAGTGACAGGTGGGCTTAGCAATGTCGAAGTCTAAGACATGGCAGTCAGGAGGGTTCACTGTAGGTTCCCTGGAACAATTTTAAAAACGTGTGTTGTCCAGGGTTCTTGAGACCTTCGGTATGTTGGTAGAACATACATGTTTTCACGTTTACAGACCCTTCCCTGACTCCAGTGTTCCCTTCTAACTGGAAGACCAGCATAAGAAGAGTGGCCTTCCAGTGTGGGTCAGGGATGCTGGGAGAAAGGCATTTCCTGGGCCCTGTCTCAGATCTATCAAGTCTGAGTTTCCGGGTTACCCCACTCCTCCCCAAGCATCTCCATGTAATGTCTTGGCAACGAGATATGTCATTTCCCATGACTAGAATCATTATTTGTATGCAGCGTTTCATGATGGGAATTGTTTGTCTTTTGAAAGTCATTGATAGCCTCCTTTTCTGGGGGAGGGGGCTTGTCTTTCCATCACCTTTCAGAATATTGAGCATCTAATTCACAGTTTGCTAAGTGCTAGGAATGACCTTGAGCTCTCGAGGGAAGTGTGCTGGTTTCCAAACTTATGTTCTTGGGATCTTAGGGCCATGAAAATGCCTGGAGTTTGGAAAGCATGTTGAACCTGAGACAGGCCAGGTCTCCTTTCCTTACATCAACTTGGGTAGCTCTGTTTCTATATCGAGATTTCACGTATGAATTCTTTTGAAAAGATATTTTCCTCTCATTAAAAAAAAGGGAGCAGGAGGGTGAAAGAGAGAAAGCCTTTTATTTTTTTTTTAAAGGACTTAATGATGTTTACAGTGCCATCCAAATCTAGAATCCTGCAGTTCAGGACACAAACTTGTCAGAATCTCATTATAAAGGAGGATCCCTTTTTGCCTTCATCCTATCAATTCTCATACAAAACAAGACATTGTGCTTCCGGGATCAGTGTTGTAAATAACCTGTCAACATTTCCAAGATGAGAACCCCCCCCCCACCAGTCCACACACCCGAACCCCGACAGGCACCCAGTCTATTTATAATGAACTCTTCCACAGCACGGTAGGTAGGGTAATTAGCCTAAATCAGCTATTCTCCAAATGGTGTGGCGGTGGGTACAGATGACCAGAGTACTTAGAGATGGTTAGAAAGAGAGCCTCCACCTGCCTACCAGTATTGTGTGTCCTAAGAAAAAGCAGAATATGGCTTCCAGATATGGAAGCAAATACATTAAAAGCTGCAACTTTTGGATGGGGGGTGGGCGCTGCAGGGGTGGTTGCCCGGCAGAGGGAGGAAAGGAAGGGAAACGCGGGATCACTGTTCTTGGAATCCTGCCTTCCTCCCTGGAAACCTGTCATTCACAAACCCAATTATGTGCAGGTAACATGTCAACTCTGACAGAATGAAACCAATGCATGCTTTATATGGTTAGTATTGTTTTTGGTTTTTTGGGGTTTTTTTTGTTTTTTTGTTTTTAAATGAAATCCTGCTATACTAGCAGGTTCTATTTTCATAAATGTCTTTTTTTTTTTTTTAAGCTAAATCATATATTTCGCCACACACTCCTGAAAAGCTTTCATCAGTGTGTCGAAAGAGAGAGTGGTTGTGTGTTGCTGTGTACATGTTGCCAGGAGGGGGAGAGAGACATGGGGATCCAGAGAAATCCGCTTGGCCTATCTCTGACCCTCTGCTCCTTTCTGACTGTCTGGGCCTTGGGTTCCCCATTTGTAAACAGGGGTAATTAAATTTGTCTTTCCAAAGGCTGTCATGGAATCACTCAAAGATTGAAAATTCTTTGCAAATAAAAATGCCTTGCCGTCAGAGTGCCTGTTAATTATGAATGAGAAGTAGAAGGCAGGCAGCTAGCAGGGAAAACACAGGAGGTCCTCATGGTTTTCTGTTTACCATTTTGTTTTCTTTTCTCTTTGTTTTCTCTTTGATTTTGATTTTTTCTGAATGTGTTTGTTGTTCAAGGGTAAAAGGGCATTCTGCGGTTGGGATAAGGTATGCTTTCTGCCATTAATTGTTGGGACTCAGGGACCAGGTCAATCCTATTTTGAGTCTCTGTTCCGCTCACCACTAGGGGTTTACTTTGAACATGTTGCTTGGTATCGCTGGGCCTTCCATTTCTGCTCTGGGAAGTGGGGATGGTGTTTTCTTTCTTGGAGGGCTGGTGTACCAATCTGGGCTCACGTAAGGCATGTGTAAGCCAAATGCTATGTATTCTGCCCCTATATGCACCCTCTCCAATCACCCTCATCCTGCTTCACCTTTCCTGTACTCCCTAGCGCCCGGCATCTTTATTGTGCTATTTGATCAGATCATTGGCTAAGTGGATTGCTCAGGTTCCAAGAAGGCAGAGATCCTTGCTTGTTTTGGTTAGATTTCCAGAATGCAAGAACAGTGCCTGGCCCATGGTGGCTGCCTGATGGTGACAAAATTGGCCCTTAGCCCTCTCCCCTTCTCTGTTCTCTTCCACTCAGTGAGATTCATTCTGGGTCTGGTTCTGCAATTCTGTGTTTTGTTTTCTTCTTGTCTTTTCTCTTCTCCCGGGGATCTTCACTTCATTAGATGATGTCCGTCCGACCTTAACTATTGTATTATTACGCTGTTTCCCTGCACTGCTGGATACATAGGTTGCACAGACGAATATTCTGGAGACTGACTTTGGTAAAAATTCTTCTACATTTTGTTTGAAAAGTATGGCTTTCTAGTATAAGCCGTGAATCACCAAAGAGCTTCCTAAATTTACTCAAACACACTGAAATGCTTTTTGTTTTGTTTCCTCTTAAGTCATTAACTGATGTAAAAATAACTGGAGGGAAAAATCCCTGGCCACTTCCTAACACCCTTGACTTCTTTACAGTAGCTGGTTAATTAAAGAGTTACTGTTAAAATGTGCTCTATTTCTGAAAGCAGCAGCCTGGGTTGGGAAGAAACCTCTTTGAGTTTGGAGATGCAAACCAGATCCAAGTGCGCATTCTATCTGTGTATATTTTCAATCTGATGAAAAGCAGGAAGTGGGAGAATCTAACAAGTCCGATTTGGCTGAACTAATCCACTTTTGTTTCTTGAGTACATTTCAGTGTCAAAATGTAGGCACAAGACATTCATAGAGTAAGGACAGAAACCAACTGATCATCTTAATGGTTGGAAAAAAAGCATTTGACAAAACCCAACACCTTCTTGTGATTAAAAACAACAACAACACTCAACAAACTAGTGTAGGAAGAATCTTCTTCAACTTGGTAAAAGCTGTAAAAAGCCCACAGCTAAATAATACTTGATGGTAGAATATTAGATGTTTTTCCTTAAGATCGAGACCAAGACCAAGATGTCTACCACTGACACTTCTGTTGACCGTGGTGCTGGAGGTTCCAGCCAGGGCAATAAGGCAAGACAAAGACATAAAAGGTATCAAACTGGAAAAGAAAGAATAACACTGTCTCTGTTTGCAGATGACATGATCTTGTATACAGGAAATGCTGAGGAATACACACACACACATCATGCTCTTAAAACTGAAAAGACAAGTTCAACAAGATTATATGGTGCAAGATGAATGTGCCTGTACTACTGGTGTTTCTGTACCGTAATAATCTGAAAATGAAATTAAGCAAAACAATTCCATTTAAATAGCATCCAAAAGAATAAAATACTTGGGAATAAACTTAAAAAAATATGTGAGACTTGTGACAGAGGAGCACAAAATAGCATTGAAAGAAATTGAAATAGACTGAAATAAATGTGAAGACATACTTTGTTCATGGATTGGAAGATCTAATATTAAGAGAGCAACGTTCTCCAAATTGATCTCTAGATTCAGGGCAATTCCTGTCGATATTCCAGCTAGGATTTTTGCAGAAAATGGCAAGCTTGTCCTAAAATTTGTATTTCATGATGCAAATGCCAGGGACCGGGGAAAGCTAGCACATTTTTTTTTTTAAATGAGGACAAAGTTGGAGAACTCACATTCACAATTTCAAAGCCTGCTGCAAAACTACAGTGATGAAGACAGAGTCGTAATTGCATAAGGCAGACAGATAACTCAATGGAATAGACCTGAGAATCCAGAAATAAACCATTACATTTATGATCAGCTGATTTTTGATATGGATGCTAAGACAACCCAATGGAGGAAGAATAGACTTTTTAACAAATGATGCTAAGACAGTTGAATAACTACATGAGTATGAAGTTGGACTCCTTCCTGACACCATGCATGAAAACTAGCTCAAAATGGAACACAGACCCAAATATAAGAGCTAAAGCCATAAACATCTTAGATGAAAACATAGGAGTAAATTTTTTCACTTCTAGTTAGACAGTGGTTTCTTAGACAAGATATCAAAAGAGTAAGCCATAACGGAAGAAAAATAGGACTTTATTAAAATAAGAAACTTTTGTGCTTCAATAGTCATCATCAAGAAAGTGAAAACTGGGGGCGCCTGGGTGGCTCAGTGGGTTAGGCCGCTGCCTTCGGCTCAGGTCATGATCTCAGGGTCCTGGGATCGAGTCCCGCATCGGGCTCTCTGTTCAGCAGGGAGCCTGCTTCCCTCTCTCTCTCTCTCTACCGGCCTCTCCATCTACTTGTGATTTCTCTCTGTCAAATAAATAAATAAAATCTTAAAAAAAAAAAAAAAAGAAAGAAAGAAAGTGAAAACTGGGGACTCCTGAGTAGTTCAGTCAATTAAGCATCTGACTCTTGATTTTGGCTCAGGTCACGATCCCAGGATTGTGAGATCCAGCCCTCCTACATCAGGCTTCATGTTGGCACGGAGCCTCCTTAAGTTTTCCTTTCTTCCTCTCTCTCTGCCCTCCTCCAATAAAAATAAATAACTAATTAATTAATTAAAATCCCAAAGGCTGTGTTTAAAAAAAGAAAAAAAGAACAAATTTGGAAGTGTTTATCCAATTAAAAACAAAAAATACCACCCAGAGAATGGGAGAATATTTTTACAAATTCTATTTCTAATAAAGGACTTGTATTCAGAGATACATATAAAGAATGCTTATAATTCTACAATAAAAAGACAAATAACAATTTTAATAATGGACTAAGAGTTCAAACAGACATTTCTCCAATGAGGATATATAATAAGCACATAGAAAGATTCTCAGTGCCATTAGCTATTAAGGAAGTAAGAATCAAAACCACAATAAGATGCCACTCCATTCCCACTAGGATGGAAACAGTGGAAAGATACTAAAAAGTGTGGAAATGATGTAGAGAAAATAAAACACTCATATATTAATGGTGGGAATGTAAAACAGTGCATCTATTTCTGAAAAACAGTTTGACAGTTCCCCAACATGTGAAGCATAAAGTCCCTATATGACCTAGCAGTTCTGCTCCTGGGTGTATAGCCAAGAGAACTGAAAACCTATGTTCACACAAAAATATTTGTATATAAATATTTACAGCAGTAGTATTCACAAAAGTAAAAATAATGGAAATAATACAAATGTTCACCTGAAGAATGGATGGACAAAATGTAACTTAACCAGACTCTGGAATATTACAATGCAGTAAAAGGGAAGGAAGGATTGTCACATGTTACAACATGGATTAATCTTGGAAACATCCTACAGTGCAAAAAAAAAAAAAAGCCACTTTCAAAAAACTATGTATTACATGATGCCATACATACGGAATTTAGAACAGGCAAAGCCATAGAGATAGAAAATAGATTAGTGGTAGTTAGGGCCTAGGGGGAAGGGGAATGTGGAAAGTCACTGCCAATGTGCTCTGGGTTTCTTTTGGGGTAATTAAAACATTCTAGCATTAGGTAGTGGTGATGGTTTCACAACTCTGTGAATGCACTAAAAGCCAGTGATTTGTACATTTTAAAATGGTGACCTTTTGAATATGGGAATTCTATCTTAACAAAGCTGTTGTCAAAAAAATTAGGCACATATGGGGATTAGGATTCTGGACTCTCTCTTTGCCTGGATAAGATACTATTGAAACTAATCATGAAGATCTGAGTACCACAGAGAAGAGCTCATTTTCTAAAAATTTTCCTCCTTGATTTCTTTCTCTTCTCTTTTTTACTGGTAGAAGCTAGAAATGCTTTTGTGCTGCTGACATCAACCTTTTTACTGCTTCATCATTTCTGTAGCCATGGAAAAGGGAACCGATGGTAACCATAAAAGAGAAATGTTCAACTTTGGGGAGAGATTTTTATCTTTGGCTGCTACCTTTTGAAATAATTCACATGCACGATCCTCTCCTACTGTATATTTAAAAAAGAAAAAAAAAACAACCAATGTCGGAAAAATTTGGGTTTTTGATGAGAATTTCAAACCTACAGGGATATTTAGTAGAGGTGAAAATGTCATTCCCATTAGATCTTGGGGCCAGATTTGTTTGGTGGGAAAACATATTCTTGCTCTTTTTCGGAAAGAAAACTTCACCTGCAGGTCTCTTTAAAAACGCTTCCATTTCCGTAGCTGCTAGGAAGCTTTTATGAAAATGGTATGTTGTCAGTATTTGTTAAGTTCACCGGTAATATTTCTAGTCAGCATATGTATTATGTCTGTTTAATGACTATTATGGTCAAGAAAATTGCAGTCATGGTTCATAGCCCACGCTCTGTCTAGTAAACGATATTTGATGTTGCTCTTGGGATATTGATTTGGAAGAACAGGTTGGAGTCCACGTTCGAACATTCTCATGAGGCTTACCTGGTGGCCTCTGACCTTCCGTGACGTTTCCACGCGTGCAGCACCACACCTTCCAAGAAGACAGGCGGGCTGTGGGCCGCCGCTCTAGGCGTTCCTGCCAAAAGGCAGTTGCCCAGGACTGTGTTATGGTTTGGGACCCCGAGGGCTGGTTGAACAATAGTTTCTTTTGCCTTCCTTTTCACCTCCTGCCTTTGCTGTTTGCAGGAAGATCTGCCTGCACTGCAAGTGCCCTCAGGAGGAGCACATGGTGACAGTGATGCCCCTAGAGATGGAGAAGACTGTCAGCAAACTCATGTTTGACTTCCAGAGGAACTCCACGTCAGACGACGACTCGGGCTGCGCCTTGGAGGAGTACGCCTGGATCCCGCCGGGACTGAAGCCCGAACAGGTACCATTCTTTTTTTTTTGCCCTTCTTTCAAGTTTTTATTTTAATTCCAGTTAGTTAACATAAAGTGTAACATTAGCTTCAGGTGTAGAATTTAGTGATTCCTCATTTACAACACCCACTACTCATCTAAACAAGAACCCTCCTTAATACCCATCATCCATTTAACCCATTCCCCACGCCCCCCCAACCCCCTCCCCATCCCCTCCAGCAACCCTCAGTTTGTTCTCTATGGTTAAAGAGTCTGTTTTCTGGTTTACCTCTCCTTTGTTTTCCTCTCTGTGTTCATCTGTTTTCTTCCTTAAATTCCACATATGAGTGGAATCGTATGCATTTGTCCTTCTCTGACTGACTTGTTTCACTTAGCATAATACTCTAGCTCCATCCAGGTCGTTGCAAATGACAAGATTTCATTCTTTTTTATGGCTGAGTAATATTCCATGGTATGCATATACCAACACTTCTTTATCCATTCACCTGTCGATGGACATTTGGGCTCTCTCCATAATCTGGCAATTGTTGATAATATTGCTATAAAACATCAGCATGCATGTGTCCCTCAAAATCAGTATTTTTGTATCCTTCGGGTAAATACCTAGTAGTTCCGTTGCTGGATTGTAGAGTAGTTCTATCTTTAACTTTTTGAGGAACCTCCATACTGGTCTCCAGAGTGGCTGTACCAGTTTCTATTTCCACCAACATGAAAAGAGGCAAATAGGTACCATTCTTGATGAGGAGGGCGGGGTTTGGGCTGTTTATCTCTGTCCTGCCCATCCTTCCTCATTCCAGCTCTGAAGGAAGAGTTCACTTTGCTGAGTCAGAGAAGTGGTTGGGGGTCCACGGGTTGACGTCCAGCGTGCCAGTGGGTGCTGAGGAAAGCAGTGAAGTTGAGTCCTATGGGGGCCACTGCTAATTCACTCTGGATTGCCATTATTAGCTGTCAACAGAAGATTGGCCAGAAACTTCTCAGAAACACTGGCTTTGAAACATTAGGGAAACTTGATTTTTGAATGGGGGAAAGGGAGTTCGACACTGGCCATGAATCTTTAAGATTCTTTGTTAAAAGAGAGTGAGGATGTAAGGATTTGCCTTATTCTTCCCAGTGATATATACTGTGTTTAAATACTAAATTTGGCCTTGCTTTACAAAGAAAGACATTGGCATTTCCTGAAATATTTGGCACTACCTACAGGCTGCAAATATTGGCTTGATCAGATAACCTCGGTTCCTTTCTGTTTCACTGCATTTCTGTCCTTGGAGTTTTCTTCTCCACCAGCCTCATGTTGGTTTAGAATCCCCTTTTTTAAAGCTGGACACTCACCATCTGTGAGGGATCCCTAGTTTTGCCCTCTGACACAGAAAATGGCTGTCTCTAGTGATCTTCATGTATGACAGAATGTTTGGAAGCTTCAAATGTCCTGAAATTTTAAAGTCAGGGACTTTTGGTGCGATAATGCTTCTAGAAAAAGTTCTTTTTGATGAGGGAAGACCCGAGAATTCGCCAACAACTCAAGAGTAGACCCCTAGTAATTTCTCTTTGATTAGCTGTTTCTCATTTTCTTCTTCCAATATTTGAGGTCGCAAATTGGCACCTGGAATCAGGGACCCAGGTAGGATTTGTTTAGCAAAGTATTATTTTAAATTTTGAATTAGTTGCTAATCCTTAAAAATTAGTTTTTATGTGAAAGTTCATATTTATGTCTTGAGGAAGCCCTTCGTAAGCCCTGTAGGCACTCCATTTTTGTGATCTCTGCTCTTATTCTTATAAGGAAGAAAATGTTTTAGAACAGAAACATTCACAGAAAATAATCTCCATGAGGATTCGAGGTATCAGGAAGAAGAAATAAGAACATTTTCTCTCGGTTTGCAGGTTAAGGGTATATAGTTATTTCCTTCTGTTTCAATGAAGATTGTTTTATTAAGGAGTAAGCTCCAGAAGAATGAGAGTATTTGATTGAGTTTGTCTGAACACTAACAAGGTGGCGGGAGACTGAAGACCTCTGTTTGGCATCACCATTCTGCCGCCCGTGTTTGAGCAGGGGGTTTTCACAGCTAGATACATCTGTGGGCTTATTTCATTTTCTTGCTAACCTCATTTCCAGCAGCTTCTAAGAGACCCATCTTCCTTTTGTTCACCTTGCTTTCTGCCAAATTGGGCCCTGGAATTGTGAAGTTACGCTATTTGGGGTTCCCTGCTTAGGTAGACTCTTCCTTAAGACCATGTAACATCACCCTGTGATTTTTAGGCACAGAGAAAATTTTCAGCCGGCCCAAGCGTACAGACAGTTGCAGAAGCTGGGGTCTTGGTTCGGTTCACCAGTTCCGAAAGTGAGTGCTGATAGTCATTTTGGAGGGTGCTTCACTTAACCAAAATGCATGTTTTGGGGAAACATGAAACAACTTTATTTGATTTGTTTTGACAGAAAACAATTAATGTTATTAAATAAGTGGTTTGAATTATGTCCAATGAATGGATAGTCCCATCTCTTATAATTCTGCTATTCCTTGGATGGTTTTCTCTATTCCCTGAATTTCTTCAAACCTGTGTGACACAGATGGTTTGGAAGGGCAGCTGTTCTCCAAAGGTACTCTCTCTTCAACCTGTTTGAAGGGCTGTCTATTTGCCTAATAAAATGGGAGTCTGTATTTAAAGGTGTTTGAAGGCATCATGTTGCCTCAAAGAAATGGAATTCAAATTTTAAAATGATGAGATCTTTTAAAATCTATTACTTATGGAGCTGTTGATACGTTTAAGGATTTTTTAAAAGCTGTGTAGGATGTCCTAAGATTAGGCAAATTTGAGACCCTGTATGCTTTTTACTAAAAATGCTGAAGTTTAATAGCATGTCTAGTTGTCTCTGGTTTAAGAAAATTCATTTTTCTATCAAAAGAAATTACAAGGAAAGTTAAATGTTTTGAGCTCCAGGGGAAATGCCAAAGACCAGTTAGGGTTGAGAGTCATGTGCCTTTGTTTCTGCTAGAAACCTTTCATTTGACTCCCTGATCATGGGGTTGGTAATATACCTTCAGGTGATACTCTTTATTATCCTGTTTCTTCTGAGAAATGCCTTCAATTAAGTATAATGCACACAGAAGTACCCTAAATGGGAGGTGTTTTTGAATAAGTGCATTTAATTTCATAAAACCCTACTAGTGCAAAACCTGACCTTCTTAAAATAGAGCAAAAAGTGATAAATGTAATAGATTATGCCAGAAAGGAGTAACGTCTATGTTGTGATTTTTTAATGACCAGACTGAAAAGTCATCAGTGAGGTTGCTTGGATCCTTCCCCTCTGCTCACCTCAGGCAAGGTGTGTCCCGTCATCTGGAGAGCCCCCTGGTGCTTCAGCTGCCCTGACTGGCTGGCTGTTGTCTTCTTTTGAGCTCTAGTTTGTCTTCAAATCAGTTAATAACAAATGCCCTGTCTTCTAGAGATGTTCTCGTGATCAGTTTACAGTAATAGATGGTACTTCAAGAAAATTTGGAGGGTATTTAACAAGCTGGAAGAAAGACAAATGGTGAGCAGGGTTTCCCTACCTGAGTACTGTTGGAATTCTGGGATGGATAATTCTTTGCTGTTGGGGCTGTTCTATGCTGTGTAGGATGATTAGCAGCTTCCTTGGCTTCTACCCACCAGATCCCAGTAGCATATACCACCTGTTCCCTAGGACCTTGGGGTGACCAAATATCTCCAGGCAGTGCCCTGTGACTCTGGCAGGGGGGTGGTTGGGCACCCCAGTTGAGAACCACTGAATCAAAGTGATGTTGAAACCCAAAGGATCTGTCAGCAAAATTCTGGCCCAGTCAAGACATAAAAGGCTGACTCACATCAGCAGACATTTGTTCGAGAACCTTCCATGTTCTGGGTCCAGTTTCACAGCTGCCCCCTTGTAACAGTGTCAGGTATCTGGTGGCGTGAAAGCATGGTGGTCCCTCTGCTTGAGCAGAGTCTGGTGCTCTGCGAACAGACTCCGCTGTGCTTAGTTAAGTCAAAAGAAGGACGGGAAGGGTGTGAGGAGCTGGCAGTGGTGGGGGCGTCCCCTTTGTTCTCCAAAACAGAAATCACTTTCTCCTTTAGTGTAGAGAAAACTGGCTCATTGATAATACGTAGAAAGGAAAGAAAACACACCTAAGAAAGTGTGGCTCAAAATCACCCATAATTCCACCAGTCAAGAACTATTATCCTACAACCTTTACTGTATGCATGTAGCAAGTAGCTTTGTAATAGGAGAACTTTCCATTTTGTTTTGGACAAAAAGATGATGATGCTGTTCACTTACCCCGACTTTTTTTTTTTTTTTTAAGATTTTATTTATTTATTTGACAGGGGAGGCACAGAGAGAGAGGGAACACAAGCAGAAGGAGTGGGAGAGGGAGAAGCAGACTCCCTGCTGAGCAGGGAGTGGATGCAGGGCTCGATCCCAGGACCTGGGGATCATGACCTGAGCTGAAGGTAGAGGCTTAATGACTGAGCCACCCAGGCGCCCCTTACCCCGACTTTTGTTCCACTTCATGTATTGTGAACAGCTTTTGGTATCCGTGTATTTAGATCCAGACTATCCTTCAGTATGGTTGCCTGTCTTCCTCAGTAGTGCCTTACCTGGAGTGGTCCCACTCACCACTAGGGAGCATTTGGAAATATATGTTTGGAAGGGGTAGTTATTGTCAGAATAGTTCCACTGGCACTAAAATGGGTAGAGGGTTGAGACGCTTGACATCCTGAAAATTACCAGATGATTTCGGGCAAAAAAACAAGCCACCCCTCCCGAATGCCAAGAGGACCACCGAGCACCGTAGAGCTGAAGGTTCATTTTTGACCGTGTGCCTTGCTGGCAGCTTTCCTCTGCATTGAATAAGGGGACAGCAGCCATTGTCTTATGCATTTGTCTGTTCCTCTGCTTCACAACATTTCTTAGGGGTGAGGTGGTCTCCTGTAAACCTTTCTAAGGCTTTTGATTTATTGTGACAAACTGCTGTGCAGAAAGGTTACAACTGGTAATGCCTCTGGGTGGATCGTCTTCATTGGGTACCTGTGGATGTGTTTTTTCTATTAATTCTGTCATCACTCCATGCAAACCTGAAGAGTCCCATCAGATTGTGTCTCCTGAGTGAATGCTTTTCCATCCATGTTTTGGATACTCTGAGTATCTGTAGAGGGTTCTCTAATATGAATGCCCCAATCCTTGGTCTCCAGATATTAGTAATACTACCTTGACCTTAACTGTGGTTCTGTGCATAAAGAGGGGCAGTTCATTGATCTGTTTGGAAGTCTCAACTTGCCCACCAACCCCTCCCAGGAAGGATGAAGATAGTGGGAGCCACCGTCCAGTGTTTGGCTTTCCTAGTATTCTGCCACATGTAGCAAAGCAGACCATCCAGTACCACCTACGGGGGTGGGGCATATTAGTTGGTTTTGAGCCCTGTGAAAGTCTAGAACCATCTCTCCTAGAAGTACACAAAGTTCTTTGTTTGGCTTTTAATTCAGTGACAGTAGTTCAGCCATCACTTATCAGATTCAATGTGTTTCCTCAAGGAGCTTCCGTGACCACCTCCTACTCCCAATACATGATTAAGTCCCCATTGACATGCTTTGTAGCAATCCCTGCTACTGTCCTTATTAACACTTTTCAAACATAATTAGATACTTACGGGTGCAATTATGTGTTGGATATTTACCTCTTCCACTTTGGTCTAAGATCTAAGAGGGCAGGATCTTAGAATCCCAGCCCCTTGCCCAAAGCCTGACCCATGGCAGACACCTAACTAATAGTTGTTAGGAAACAAACAGAGGACTGAGGTCCTCTATGGAAGCAGAAAGGCTCAGGGTTGCATCACATGGGAAGAGCAGTCTTCACAATATTATTTTCTACATAAAAGAGGATTCTATGTCAGTTTCTCCTGCTCTTTGTGCTTCTCTTAAAGGCCTGTGTTCCAAGCAGATTCCCCTAGCCATTAAGATTGCTTCAGGGTTTTCTCCACTGACAAGGGGCAGGAGACTGGTGGCAGCTCACAGAAGGACCTGGCTCTAGCACATGCATACCGCAGCACGGCTCACTCCAGGACCAGGAGCGGGAGCCAGGTGGCGGCAGCCCAAGGGCCTTTGTGTCCCCATCCAGACACACAGAACCCTTTGGGAGCTTCGGGGTAAGGAGGAAGCAGCATCGTCCCAGGGAGGAACCAGCCTCGCCTCTGGAGTCAGACACATCCGGCTGCCGCTTCTTCCCTTCCTGACCTTAGCAATGATGTTGAGCTTCCAAGAACCTCAGTCCTCTCATGATCATGATCATGATGACAGTGGAGGAAATTATGAACACTTATTCCGTGCCCACCACTTTTTCACTTTGCTTGCATGATTCCTTCTCCATGCTCAATACAACCTTATTTGAAAATTATTATTCCTATCTCTGTTTTGGAAGTGAATAAAGCAAGACCCAAAGTAATGCAAAAAGACATGCCCAAGGTCACAGATCCGATCGACAGAGATGGTCTCGGCCAACCCGACCTGGGAGCTGATTCTCTCCGAGCTGTAGGCCATAGGAGCTGCTCTGGGCCCCGAATGAGGGGGTGTGTGCATACAGAAGGTGCTCCATAAAATGGTTATCTCCTCCCTGCCCTTCCTGCGAAGCTAGAGTGACACTGATGACCAGTGTCCCAAGCAGGCAGGAAGAAGGCAAAAGGAACTTTGGGCTGACCAGGACAGAGGAAGGTTAGGTGGGCGTGGAGGAGGTGAGGGAAGCACGGGCTTCGCGGGAGTCCTGGATCCCCTTCTTCTCAGCCTTCCCAAAGGCTTTCAGTAGGCCCATTTTGAATTCTGCCAATCTAGAGGTCTTTCTGTTCCCCAGGCTGTCTGCTGGGTGAGCCTTGTAAAGCTGCCACAGCTTTCTAATGTCGTTCTGGTTCCACGGAGCCAAGTGCCGAGGGCAACTTGGACGGGGACCCGCTCAGAGCCACCTGACCACATTCTCTCGCGCCCCAAGCAGGTTTCTGGAAGGGTCTGCTGAAGAGAAGAGCTCTGCCACCCACCTCCCTCCGAGCTTGAGAGCTCCTGCCACTTCACGGTCACCAGGCCCGGGAGGAGTGTGTCCCTGGGGCGTTTTCTGTGGGCTGCTCAGAGTGCAAAGAAGCCTTCCCACAACCAAGACTATTCTGCAACCCTCCCCCTCCCCCCAGCCTCCTGGGATCAGCGGGTCAGCAGGAGGCATCACTCCTGGCTCTGGCCTCTCTTGGCCACTTAGAGCCTCTTTAACACCTGTCTCTCGCAGGTGGGCTTCCCCTGAGAGTGTACGGAGTGCATCAGAGAACGTGCTGGAGACTTTTTGTGATGAGGGAACAGCAGTGGGGCTTTTTTCCTGCATTCATTCCTTTATTCAGCAGATACTCGTGTGTATCAACTGTGCTTCCGCCACTATTCTAGGCACTGAGGCTAAAACAGCAGGCAAGATAATGAAGGTTTCTGCGAGACTGTAGTCGTAAGACTACATTCATGTTAGAGACATGAATTAGAAAACAAATCGATATTCAAGATAATTCAAGATGGGGATACGTGAGGAAAGAATAATGTCAATACACATTTTGCGACCTCTTCCACTGTCAGGCGTGATCCTGGGTGCCTTACAGGGGGTGTCCCATTTAATCCATGCCACAAGGAAAGCAGAGCAGCTTCTGTGACAACGAAGGTGGGCCGGAGTGTTGGAGGGACCGGCTGACCTAGACTGGTAGGTCAGGGACGGCCTCTCTGGGGAGGTGAGATTTGAACCGCTGCTGAAGAACGTGAAGGGGCCGGCCGTGCAAAGGTCTGACGTGTTGCAGATGTTACGGGACCCACTTGTGTGAAGCTCAGAAGTGAAATGAAATCCGTATCAACTTCACATCTGCATGACGAATTCGGGTAGCGGGTGGTGAACGGTGTGGGGAGAGATGAACGGAGCCCATGAAATGTCCAGCTGTGGCCAAGGCATCCATGGATGCAAAGGCTGGAAAACCCCAGTGTCTTGGTCGCCCCGTTGGAAATCGAAGGAGGGCTCACCTCACACTCATCACCTCGGGGTTTCTGCTTACAAGTCAGGATAGGGCAACAGAGAGCCCCCATTACGGATACTCCCTGAAGGTTTTTGTCTGCGCGTTTTGTCAGATGTCCTACCTTCTCAAATGTGAGCCTGTCGGAGGGAGTCACACATTGTCTTGCTCACTGCGCGTGCTTGGTACCTAGAATGATGTCTGGTAGAGATTACCCATGCGATATACACATGTTACCTGAATAAGCCATCGCATGTCATCCTTGTGCAAAAACCCTTCCCTCTTCCCGTGAATCCCTTGCCACTCAGAGAGGACCAGAAGCTCGGCCAGGTTGCCACAGGTAGGAAGGGGCGGGGCCACGGCGCACACAGCCTCCTGGGACACTCCGCTGCTAGTCTGGGCTCCTCCTCCTCCGCCCAGCTTTCCTCTGCGGTGATCCATCCAGGAGATCAGAGCCAAGGAAGCCGGCATGGCGTGTGTTGGAAGAGCCAGCGGCATGTGTCACACAAGGCTCTTTCATTCTCAGGGAAGGATGGTTTCCCCGAATCTCAGGTTGACCCGGGTGACTAAGGGATTCCTCTTTTCCCCACCTCCTGTTTCCCCATCACTGCAGGAAGCAGGAAACTTCAGAGGCTGATTTTCCCCCATCGACGATCTCTGTTTATCTCTGGCTCTCCTCACTGAGGAGAGTCATCCTGGCTGACAGCCCCCATGGTGAGAACCACGTTGTCTCTCCCTCCTGCACGGGTCCTCATGCTCCTATGCAGTGTCGCGGACCTGGGCCCCTGACCGTCATACTCACTGGGCAGATATTATGGGATGCCAACTCTGTGCTGGGCACAGAGGGACAGCCGTGAACACACAAGTCTCCCTTCCCTCCTAGAGCTGACATCAGAGTAGAGGCTGCGGACAAATGAGCAGTTTGTACAAGTGAACGAGACACTTGCAGAAAATGATGTGTGCTGGAAAAGCAGTAAAAAAAATGGGGGATATGATTTAGAGCCAGAGAAGACATACTTTTTCTGTGAAGAACAGTGTAGTAAATATTATAGGCCTTGGGAGAGATGTAATCTCTGTTGCAAATACCCACCTCTGATGTTGTTCACCGAACTCTGATGATGTCATGGGAAGGCATGATGTCATAGATGAATGGGCATGGCTAAGTGACAATAAAATTTTATTTACAAAAACAGTCAGTGGGCCTGATTTGATGGAAAGGCTATAGCTTGCTGGTACCTGATTTAGAGAAGTTACTTTAGATGGGGTGGCCAGGGAGAGCCTCTCCAAGGAGATGACGTTTGAGTTGAGTTGTTCTGCAGAATGATGGTTTGATTACCCACATTCTGTCAGCCTAGTCCAATGGTTTTCAAAGAATGGGTTCCCTTACCAGCAGCACGAGTACTACCTGGGAACCTGTTGAAAAATGAAGATTCCCGGGCTCTGGCCCAGACCTACTGAACCAGAACCCTGAAGGCGGGCCCAGCATTCTTTTTGGACAGGGACTTAAGGTGTCTCTTAAACGTGCCAAAGTTGGAGAAGTGCTGCTCTAGGGTAATGGAAAAACCCATGTTAGAAATGACAAATCTTGGCTCTACCAGTTCTTAGGTCTGTGACCTGGGGTGCCCTGAGCTTCACTCATTTTGTCTGAAAAAGGCAGAGGCTCATGCCCAGGTCTGGAGTCACTGAGGAGAGCCTGGGAGATGCAGACCCCGTAGGTGGTCCTCATCGGACGGTGACTGCTGTCATCACCACGGTCACTGTTTGGGTCTTCAAGACACTGCAGCAGAGTTGCCTGTGGGTAATAATGGGGGATGAGCCCCAGAAGCTATCTGTTTCCATCTCCAGCATCTTGCCCTTGCCCGACCTCTCTTGAATATGGCCTGAATACAAGGCTGTCTGTTATAGGAGAATTGGGGATGCTTTCAAAATTCCTTCACTGCTCCTGTTCCTTCTCGTTCTCCTTGGCCCTTTTAATTCAGAAAACACTCTGGTCCCTGTTATTGTAGAAGCATGAGTTTTACTGCTGTGACTCACCCCTGTGGCACCCGGATCCACAGTGCCAGCAACCAGTTTTGCCATTCGCTGTCGGGCGATTGACAGTTCGTTCTTTATAATGTGTGAAGCCGTTTATACCGAGAGGGGCAGAGGCTGGCAGATCTGGGGGAAGGCAGAGACGTGGTTCATCTCTGTAGGCCTGCTGGGTGGTTCTGGTTCTTAAGGAATGTACAATCAAATCACCCCTCTAAAAACCCCACAAACACCGTCATTAGACGCACCCGCCATTCTCACTGCCGTCTTCATTTCATTATTCCATCAGCACATGCTGAGCTCAGAATGGAATTTCATGGCTGCAGTGAGACGCATGGCTCCCCAACTGGATTGGATTAAATTTCTTCTAAGCGGCCTCTCCCTGTGTTCACCTTCCCTGTCACTCATCCCAGGGCTCTCAGTGTGGTGTGAGAGATGAGTGGGGAAGGGAGGTAGAAGGAGGCCCCGAAGCGATCTCCCGCACGGTTCTCGGGAAACCAGTCACGTGAACGATGGATGCCGTGTTGATCTTGGCTCCAGAAATGCACTGACATCATCACGCGGCAATGGGAACTATGCCTAGGTGCACTCTTCTATAAAACTGCCCGTTACTGAACCTGTTCTCAACGGAGCTGTCAGAGAGGGGACGAGAAGCTGGGTGCAGGCTTCAGGGCCTCTGCCGATCACTTCAGCAGCCTTGCGGCCGGGTTCCACGAGCAGGGCCTTATCAAGGCTTGTGTGCAGAGTGTGGTGTGATGCCTAGAGAAACCTAGATTCATCTGCCAGCACCAGAAAGGAGAGCTGCCATCAGGGTTTCTAGCTTTCAAGACGGATGGCCCCCGCCTGCACAGTAAATGCTTTCTGGGATCCTCCGGGTGGCCGAGTGGGACTCAGGACTTGGACTTCCTTCCTGAGCACACAGCTGCCTGCCCTTTCTGTGGACTGAGCGGCCAGTGGCCTGCACTGTGAGCAGCTGTGATGGTTGATTTACTCTCAGGATGATCTATGCCTTCTGACTCGTGAGATATTTTGAGTAGTTTCATGGGCTGGTCGGATGAATCTGCTATCAGGTCATTTAATAACTGATCTCCACCCATCCGTCTGGGTCTCTGTACATTCATTCATTCATTTTGCACACAGCCATTTATTCGTTTGACTGGTATTTATTAAGTCATCATTACCTGCGGGCGGTCAGTCCAGGTGTGATTCTGGTGTGGCTGTTGTTGGAGTCTGGTGTAGAACGGGTGTGTCCCAGCCCCTGTCTGGAGATTCTGCTTTGTGTGACACGGACTCCTTCACAGGCAGATGGAGACAACTCTCTCTGGGGAAGACCCACAGAGACTTCAGGCTCTGTGCTGCTCTCCTGTAGCTTCTGTCTTTGATGTACTTGTTCTTGTCAGCTCAGAATATTCCAGAGCATGAGCTTGGACACTCACTGGCTCTGTGTTCAAATCCTAGTTTTGTCGCTCCCAAACATGGACCAAGTTCATCCACCTTCATGATCTTTCCTTTCATCATCTGAAAAATGAGAATATCATTATCTAACTATAGCATGGTTGTAAGGATTGGATGGGACCATACCTTAAACATAGGGCTTTCTTTTTAATAGTGAAAAATCAGAAATAAATCCCATGTTCATCAGCAGATAAGTGGTAAACAAAGTGTGTTGTATCCATAGAGTAGAATGCTATTCTGCAGTGAAAAAGAATGGACTCTTGAGATATGCAACAGCCTGACGGAATCGAAAAATCATTATTCTGGGTGAAAGAAGTCGGACCAAAAAATTATGTACTGTATAATTACATTTATATGAAACTCTAGGAACTTTAAGCTATAGTGACAGAAAGCAAATCAGTGGTTACTTGCAGATAGGAGGGGTGAGAGAGTGAGAAGAAGGAATGGCAAAAGGGAAGAGGAAGCTTCTGGGAGTAATAGGGTTTATTTTTTCTTTATCTTGATTATACTGATGGTTTTGTGGCTATATATGTGTATATAGATATATATATATATCAACATTTATCAGGATAAATACTTTGAATATGTGCAGTTTATTGTATTTTAATTATCGCAATCTAGTGACTGAATGAATGAACTGCTCTTTAGTGAAAAGGAAGGAAAGCATCTTCTCATGCCAGTGGTGGGTTCTTCCTAAGGTTCTGTGGTTGCCTATGGAATTAACAGAACATTTTGGCCAAGTACTGTCAGAAGAAATTTGCTTAGTATTATGCACAATAAAAAAGAGATTGGGGACAGAAACTCATCAACATCCAGAGGGATAGCCCTGAAAAATCAGTTCCACAGACTGGTTCATTTCATCATCTCTGTAAATTCTCTAGGATAGTGCTTAATACATAGTTGGCACTCAGTAAATAGTGGTGGTAGTTATTATTGCTCTGGATGAATAAAACTCGGTGATCAGACCTTGCTAAGAGAAGCTAATTATTCAGGCAATTTCTGAACCTGAATTTCCTTCATGAACTGGATAAATTCATAAGCTCTCACTGGAGAGGGGATCAGGGCTGCCACAAACAGTTGTATAGTTTGTGCACTGCACAAAGTTTCCCAGCCAAGGGGGTGATTGGAGGCTGATAGTCACCTGTGCTCTGATGATTCCCAAAAGGAGGCATACCTTTTGTTGTGTGATGTAAGACTTTTTCTTAAGAGATTGGGGACTTTTTCTAATTTGTGGTTGGGAAGGGTATTTCTGTAATTTCTGTAAAGATACCAAAAAGTCTAACAGCAACATAGAAGGGACTATAAACACTAACTAGCCTAGCTTATTGATGATTTTATTTCTTATTTCCCTGCAGTCCTGGGGTTTTGGGAAATCTATTGTCTGACCCATGCCAAAGGATATTACAGGACATGGAATTCCCATCCTCACTGGCTTTGAGTGATCCATAGCAGAAAGGAGGGAATTTTTTTTTTTCTTTCAGTTTTGATGGTCAAGATGGTGAATAGTTCATGCCCTTTTCTATTTTCTCCTTCATCTTTTACATTTAACAAATCATTGCAAGCATCATAGCCTTGGACAGAGAGGTAGGCAGGGGAAGGAGCTGAAATACCAACCAACTAATTTTCCTAAGCACTTGACAACTCTTTTCATGTTTGAGGAGAGGTTCAGATCTATGTGGATAAATTTGATGCTGAGCTTGTGCATGATTTTGAAGCATCCGTCTTCTCCTGGACCCCATTGCTATTTGGATAATCAAGAATTCATCTGGATGATGAGTATTACCTAAGAAACAGCTCTGCTGAAATAGGGTCAGTGGGTGGTCTTTCCCAAGAACCAGGATTAAAAGCCATAGCTGTGGTATCAGACACACCAGGAACCCGATCCATGTCTGCTACTCTGTCTGTATCTATGATTGGAACAACTTATTTAACCTTCGTGAAGTCATTTTTCCTCCTTTATAAAATGAGGTGTAATGGTTCCTGCCTTATAGGGCAACTATTACAGTACGTGGCATTTCAAGAAGCATTAGATAGAATTACCAATTGGAAAGTCCAACTGGTGGTGTGAAAACACTTTCCTTGGAAAGGCTTATCTGTGATAACAAAACTGATCTCAGTCTGAAGTGTGGTCCAGGGAATGGGGGTGGGGGAGCGTGGGCAGACTCAAGAACTGTAGAGACCACAGAAATTACTGGAACTTAAGCCATACGTTTAATGTTAACGAACGCAGTCTGAGTGAAAGTGTATGATTTGCATGTTGCCACATACAACCAGAATTTAAGGAGCAGAATTTATCTATTTGACCACTTTTCCCCCTACAACATCAGGGAAAATATATAAGGACTGTAGATCAGACAGATAGACAGAAAAAGTGGCATTCAAGGCCAGAAAAAGTTATGATTCAGGAACTTCAGTGTCAGACAGTAGGATCTCTAAGTGATCTTGACCAAGTTTCTTAGCACCATGTAGCGTTCATTTCTTTGGGAGGGAGACAAACCATAAGTGACTCTTAATCTCACAAAACAGAGGATTGCTGGGGGGAGAGGGGTTGGGGGAAGGGGGGTGGGGTTATGGACATTGGGGAGGGTATGTGCTATGGTGAGTGCTGTGAAGTGTGTAAACCTGGCAGTTCACAGACCTGTACCCCTGGGGGATAAAAATATATTATATGTTTATAAAAAAATTTAAAAATAAATAAATAAATAAATAAAAAGAAAATTAGGGTATTAAATCGTTCTTCCCAATATAAAGTAAGAATAAGGAAGGTAATGTTTTCAGGTTATTAGAAAAAAGCACGATAGGGCGCCTGGGTGGGTCGGGGGGTTAAGCCTCTGCCTTCAGCTCAGGTCATGATCTCAGGGTGCTGGGTTCGAGCCCCACATCGGGCTCAGCAGGTAGCCTGCTTCCCCCTCTCTCTGCCTGCCTCTCTGCCTACTTATGATCCCTGTCTGTCAAATAAATAAATAAATAATCTTAAAAAGAAAAAAGCATGATAGAGTTAGTGAGCAGTAATTACTGTTGATATAATATTCTCTATTGCCTTCATAATTTTTTGCCTTTTTGATCTTTAAGACTGAGAGAGGCATCTTAAAATCCCTAAATGTATTTATGGGTTTGCTTATCCTTGTATTTCTGTTTTCATTTTATGTGTTTTGAAGCTGTATTTTGGGTGCCTGCAAATTCATAGTTACACAGTATTTTTCTAGATGTTTCCTTTTATTATTTTGTAACATCCCTTTTTAGTATTTTTTGCATTTGATTTATTTTACCACAAAAATCATTTTTATAGTTTTTAAAAAGCCTACGAATGCTGCATTAATAATATTTTCCTGAAACATAAGTAGTAGACCAGTGGTTATTACAAAGTGATCAACAAATCGTATCACTAATAATTTTGAAATGACCAAGGATTAGTTAATCAGTTGGAACATCCCTTTTTGTCACTACTATTTCTGTTGATTTAAATTCTGGTTTGTGTAGTACCAACATTGCACACTAGCTTCCTTTTGGTGAATAATTGCAAGACTGTGCTTTTTCATTCCTTTATTTCAAACTTTTCTTATGGGTTTGTTTTAAGTAAGCAGCATATGATGAGTAATGCATTTTTCTTTTTAATCCAAACTGATAATCTGTCTTTTAGTTGATAGATATAATATACTTACATTTGCTATGATAACTTAGATAATTATTAGTACCATCTTTGGTTGTTTTATGTTTGCCATCTTTTTCCCTCTGCTCTTTTCTATTTTCTTGACTTTTTTTTTTAAGATTTTATTTATTTACTTATTTGATAGAGATAGAGAGAACGCGAGCAGGAACACAAGCAGGGGAATGGGAGAGGGAGAAGCAAGCTCCCTGCTGAGCAGGGGGCCCAATGCAGGGCTCGATCCCAGGACCCCAGGATCATGACAAGCCGAAGGCAGAGGCTTTAACCCACTGAGCCACCCAAACACCCCTTGACTTCTATTTTTTAATAGAAGTTTCCTTCATTTTCCTTTACTTTGGAAAGCCATGGAATATATTCCTGTTTTTGTAGGGGTCGCTCACTGTTTCCTAACATCCAACCACACTGGATCGCTCGCCACTGTTCACATACCCTGAGCTGCCTTCAAACTCAAGCTGTTCATGTGTCATTCATTTTAAACCAGTGTCAGTGTTTCCATCCTCCTCCTGATTCTGACACAGAACTTCTGTGATGTCCTTTCAGTACCGTTTCTTAGGTTACTCATGACAGATTTTTCCCTCCTATCTTAAAAAGTCTGCATGTCATGATGCTGTCCAGCCACCTTGATTGTGTTCAGATTTGGTCGAGTGTAAGTAAAACAATTTAAAACCAAAATCGTATCAATACTAATAACGTTGAGATCCATTTCATGTCTATTTTACATCTTTATTCCCTTTTCTTAGCATAGATACAAACAGATATAGAAGGTCCCCATTTTTATAGATCTGGTTTCTAAAATATAGATGAGTAAAATTAAGGTTTTGCTTTTCTTTTTCATCCATTTTCTACTGATTTCCAAAAAAGTTTTTAGAGGAAAGTTCAGTAAACTAAAACAAGAGTAAAGATTCCTATAGACAACAAGGGAAGATGTTGTAATTATGACAGAAGACCAAGACTGCAGGATACTACTACAACTGGACACTCTTCTTGGCTAAGCATGTAACGGTATCTGCTGTTTTCTGCGTGACATTGTGATGACACGTGGAGAAGCATTGTTTTTTGTTTTTTGTTTTTGTTTTTGTTTTTGCATTTATTTATTTTTTATTTTTTATAGATTTTATTTTTTTTTAAATGTTTTTTATTTATTTTCAGCGTAACAGTATTCATTGTTTCTGCACCACACCCAGTGCTCCATGCAATCCGTGCCCTCTCTAATACCCACCACCTGGTACTTCGACCTCCCACCCCCCACCCCTTCAAAACCCTCACATTGTTTTTCAGAATCCATAGTCTCTCATGGTTCACCTCCCCTTCCAATTTCCCCTAACTCCCTTCTCCTCTCTAACTCCCCTTGTCCTCCATGTTATTTGTTATGCTCTACAAATAAGTGAAAGCATATGATACTTGACTCTCTCTGCTTGACTTATTTCACTCAGCATAATCTCTTCCAGTCCTGTCCATAATCTCTTCCAGTTTTGTTGCTACAAAAGTTAGGTATTCATCCTTTCTGATGGAGGCTTAATACTCCATAGTGTATATGGACCACATCTTCCTTATCCTTTTGTGCATTGAAGGGCATCTTGGTTCTTTCCACAGTTTGGTGACCATGGTCATTGATGAGCATTGTTTTTACACTCTAGATTATCAGGAATGTCAAGATCCTGAAGAGTACTTGCTAGAACTACCTGTCTGGGTCTGAACCTAGTTGATACTGAATTCTCTTTACTTGCAATTATTGGCTAACACTTTTGATTCTTCTCATGCCACTTCTAGAATAATAAGGAGACTGTCTTGAGTGAGGAAGAGGTGCTACATAATGGAAATTCTGTGATCTGTGAAATGTTAAGTTAATGCCCTGAGGCTGAAAAGTCAGGAGAAATAACTTGCCCAATTATCAGTGGCGATTTATCTCATGGGTCTTCTCGGAGAGCGGCTGAGTTCCCACATCCTCTCATTTGTTATAGATACTGATGGCTGGGACAGGTGTCCCAGGTGGAAGCTTTAATTGTCTTATTAAAAACAGAAGGAAAGTTTCTTATAAAAAGACTTAAAGGTAAGCGTAGATATATTATCTGACTCATTTTTCCCTCCACTGATTTTCACCAAAATTTCAGAGAAATGTTACCAGAGAAGAACATTTGGTCCCAGCATGTAATAAAAATTACCCTCAAGTAGTCAAGTTCCTAGAGAAAGAAAAGAGAGTGATGGTTGTGTGGGGGTGGGAGGGCAGGAACTGGGGAGTTAGTATTTCATAGGTATGGAATTTTAGTTGAGAAAGATGAAAAAGTTCTGGAAAGGGATGGTGGTGATGATTGCCCAACAATGTACTTAATGCCACTTAAAAATGGTTGAAGTGGTTAAGTTTTATATTATATGTGTTCTACCACAAAATAAGTACGTAAAATAATAATAAACTGATAAAATTTTAAAATGTACTCTTGGGAATTGGAGCAGTCGTTTCAAGGACCACATGTTCTTTGTTGGGGATGAACTTCAGCACATTATCTTCTCTTGCATAGACCTCAAAGAAAAAACCTTGTCAAACCCGAGTCAGCTCACATGATCCTTATCACGTAACATTCGAAGCATGCACCTTACTGTTTTACTCCGTTGATGTCTACCTTCTTTGGAGTTCCATTGGGTCCATCTGGTTTTCATGATTAAGTAGCCACTCTAGCCTGTTCATTGCCCAAGGCTTTAGCAGGAATCTCAAACTTGAAGAATGAACTGTGACTGCATTGGCCATTTGTTCATCAAAAATCCTGTGACTCGTTTATGAAGACAGCGTGGTGAAGTGGAAAGAGAGTGAGCTTTAAAGTCAGACCTAAGTTGGAATCCTGCGTAAGCCCCTTCCTTACTCCTGAACAGGTCCAGTAGATTAGAATCTGGTTGATCCTCCTTATTCACAGAGTATTTGCAAATTTGCCTAGTCACCAAAATTTGTCACCCCCAAATCAGTACCCAGAGCATGTTTGCAGTTATTCCCAGACATGAGCAGAGGGGTGAAAAAATAGAATCATCCAGCATGCATGTTGCCATTTATGTGAACAAGGCAATGCTTCCGCTCTCATTAAATAATGAAGCATGCTTTTTGTTGTCTATTTAGCTGTACATGTTTTGCATTTGTTGGTTTCACTGTTTGAGTTGCCTCTCAAGCTCAGCACTTAAGTGCTATCTAATGTTCCTTAGGGCAAGAATCCTGTGAGAAGTCTCATGGAGGATATATATTCAATGGGTAATAACAGATCTTCACTCAGCGTGCGTTATAGTGCTGTCAACCGTGACTCCAGTGTTCGTGAATCAACTGTATATGTGTAATTAAAACAAGGACTCATATTGATCCACTGACAAAAATGTGACCAAAGGCTGGCAGGAACCTAGTCCTGTATTTCCCCTAGGAGCAATGGTTTACTATTTACTCCTCTGATGACTGCCATTACTTTATAGACTATAACGACCACGAATAACAAGAATTGACGTACCTTCCTTTCCTCAAGGTGGTGTATTGTTCACACACCACTGCATTCCTCTTCTGCTGTAGTGGGTGTTAGTGCTGCTCACAAATGATTGACTCCTGCTTCTTCCAGGCACATGAAAATTACACGTGACCACATGACTTGCTTTAACCAATGAAATATATGCAGAAATTGCATGCTTCACATTTAGAAAAAAAGCATTTAATTGAGCTCCAGACTTTGTTTTCTCTGTTGTCATCCTTGTGGAGGTACATATTCATATAGAGCCGCAATTACCTGGGTCTCTGCTCACTCAGAGATACAGTGTAAGTGAGAAATAAAACTGGTGTGGATAAGGCTTTCATATACAGCATATATAAAGAGCTCCTATAACTCAAAAACAAAATTTTAAAAAAAAAACAACACATTTAAAAAATAGCCAAAGAACTTAAATAGAGACTTTTCCAAAGAAGATCAACAAATGGCCAATAAGGACATGGAAAGATGCTCAACATCATTATTCATTAGGGAAATGCAAATCAAAACCCCAGTGTGATACCGTTTCACACCTACTAGGATGGCTATCATTTTTGAAAAAGGGAAATAGCCGGTGTGAGTGAGGATGTGAAGAATTTGGAGCCCTTGTCCATGTACACTGCCAGTGGAAATGGCAAATGCTATGAGCACTGTGGAAAACAGTTTGAAGTCCTCAAAAAAAAAAAAATTAAACATATGATCTAACAGTATATACCACTCTTAGGGATACACTCAAACAACTGGAAGCAGAGATTCAAACACATATTTGTACACCATACAAGTACACATTGAAGTATTAGTCCCAGTAGTCAAAAGGTGAAAACAACCCAAGTTCTATCAACAGTGGAATAGATGAACAAAATGTGGAATATTCATGCAATGGAATAGTATTCAACCATAAGAAAGAAGCCTCTCTCTTTTTTTTTTTTTTTTAAAGAAAGGAGGGCTTTTTTTTTTTTTTAAGATTTTATTTATTTATTTATTTGACAGAGCGAGAGATCACAAGTAGGCAGAGAAGCAGGCAGAGAGAGGTGGGGAAGCAGGCTCCCCGCTGAGCAGAGAGCCCAATGCGGGGCTCAATCCCAGGACCCTGAGACCATGAGCCGAGCTGAAGGCAGAGGCTTAACTCACTGAGCCACCCAGGTGCCTCAAGAAGCCATTTTGATAGACAATACAACACAAATGAACCGTGGGAAAATTATGCTAAGCAAAATAAGCCAGAAAAGAAAAATATTGTATGATTGCCCTTAGATGAAATATCTAGGCAGGGAGCCTACTTAAAAACAACAACAACAACAAAAACAAAATAAAATAATTAAAACAGCAAATCTTATATAGGCTTTACCATAATAAGAATGTTAAACATTTTTATTTTAATTAAAAAATGACTGTGGTGCAGGGCGCCTGGTGGCTCGGTGGGTAAAACCTCTGCCTTTGGCTCAGGTCATGATCTCAGGGTCCTGGGATTAAGCCCCACATTGGGCTCTCTGCTCAGCTGGGGGGGGGGACCTGCCTCCCCCCTCTCTCTCTGTCTTCCTCTCTGCCTACTTGTGATCTCTCTCTCTCTCTCTCTGTGTTAAATAAATAAATAAAATCTTAAAAAATGACTGTGATGCAAAGCCACTGATATTTTGTTGTTGTTTGTTACAGTGGCATAACCTAGCTTATCCTCACCAAACCTTCTTTCCCATCTGTTTCTCCATAATAGCATAGTTTAGGACATTTAGAGTTGTCTGGTCACAGCTAATGTTGAACCAGAGACTAGGGTATTACCTCCTCTGATCTTTTGGCCTCTCAGAGTAGGGAGGACTCAGTTCTTGCCATTGTATGCATGATACATTTGAAACTTAATGGAACAGGCAGTGGAACTCGGGCTGAAGGTAGCCATGGTGGTCAGAAATATTTATCCAATAATATGGACGCAGCTCCTTAGTTCTCATACTTTTTCATGGGTTCGCAAATGTCATTTAATGGGCAGAAATGAAACTGCCTTAAATAAACCAATTGCAAATAAAGATCACCAGCCTGTTTTTTGTTTGTTTGTTTGTTGTTTGTTTGTTTTTGAGAGAGAGAGAAAGCATGCACATGCAGTGTGTATGTGAAGTGCGGAGGAGACTTGTCCACGCCTCGCAGGGCTCATCCCTGAGATCATGACCTGAGCTGAAACCAAGAGCCCGATGCTTAACTGAGTGAACCACCCAGGCACCCCAACCAACTTGGGGTTTCCAACAATAAACCTTGATTTCTAATAGCATCCCGTGATCACCAATCCCCTATTTAAGGAAGCATTCTTACTAGAATTATAGTTTGTGTCCTTATACATCACTTTGGGTAGTTAAAAAGTTGAATTTGTTCTAGGATTTCTCCTATTCCTGCTTTCTAAATTTTCTTCAAAATGATTTTACATGACTTTGTAAATCTGTACTTATAATAGAGGAGGAAAATGGATTAATTATGTGAAGTATAGAATCAGAAACAGGAACACACAGGAGAAATGCCGTACAGGAAACTCCTAAGGAGTCCACCTAGGGAAGAGGTAACCCAAAACTGATATATTTATTGCGACACAATTGCTACATGTCTATCCAATATAAGGCTCCTCCTTTCTTACTAACTTTCTTACTTACTTATTCTGAACAGCAGTTGTTTAACTAGAGGTGTTATTTCCTAGCTTCTCTTGGAGCTAGGTCTAGGCAAAAGTTATAAATAGAAGTTGAATAGTTACTTCTAGGAAATCTCTTTAAACTTTATTGATCCAACTGGGAAATAGGTAATTTTTCCCTTGACCTTCCCCATCTTCTTGCCTGGAATGTGAATATGATAGCTGGAGCTCCAGCAGCTATTTTGTGATTTGGAGATTAGATGCCACAGTTAGGATGGTGGTATAGAGAGATGGAACCCAGATATTTGATGGTTTTTAGTATATTGGCCCTAGACAACTATACTTAGGTTGTTACTACTAGCTGCCCAATTCTAATGCAATTAGAATTGTAATGCAATTCTTATCTCCACTGTTTTTATTTTCAGTAGTAATACTCACCTGAAAATTATATACGGCCTTACAGTTAACAGTGTATTTTCATTCTGTCATCATCTTTAATCCTCACACCCCTGAGAGATGAGTACAGTTACCCTACTCTTAGAAATGAAGACACAGAAGCCCAAACAACTTAGATAACTTGGTTGCAGTTACAGACTTAGCATCTGTCATAGTCGAGGCTCAAACATTAGGGGTGTCTGGGTGGCTCAGTGGGTTAAGCCTCTGTCTTTGGCTCAGGCCATGATCTCAAGGTCCTGGGATCAAGCCTTGCATCGGGCTCTCTGCTCAGCTGGGAGCCTGCTTCCCGCCTCGCTCTCTCTGCCTGCCTCTCTGCCTGATCTCTATCTGTCAAATAAATAAATAAAATCCTTAAAAAAAAAAAGACTCATTAAATATCAAATGCAGTTTCTCTCTTCTATACTGTAGGCAAATAGTAATATAGTTGAGGTTTGAGTGGTTATCCCAGAAGTGGAGAATCTTTCCTCATCATTTTTTTTTTTTTAATTAAAAATCAGTGACCTACTAGAACACCATTGGCCCTTCCCAGGCTAACTTAAATAGACTAGAGTTTTAGTAAGGTTTCAGGTGGGGTTTTTGCTGTTTCTCTTTTTGTGGATACCCACAATATGTTTGACTCACATCCTTTTTAACATTAGAAGAGAAAATCAGATGCATGCCAGTACATAAATGACTATTTTTAAATGTTCTTTGCCTCTGGATTTTGCCCAGGGATTTAAGAAGGAAACAAGAAGGGAGCAAAGGAAAAGATGTATAAAGAAAGGGCAAAGTTTGTGGCCCACAGATGGAAGGAATATGGAAAGGACTCTCAGAGAGAGATGTGCAAATATTTTGAAGAATGTATCAGCGAAAGTAGATGACTTGGTGAAATGTGCTATTTGCCAGAACCATCAAAGACAGAGCTAGAGCTGGATGGTTGTCTTCATGCCCTTTGAAGTAGTCTTTAGGTAATCACAGGCCTCCTACTGTTTTTCCCTTCTTAAGGAGAGTTTGCCAGAGAAACTGACCATCGAAGTTTCTGACAGTGGTGTGCTGGAATTGGCTGAAGATCCAGTTGGTCAGTTTTCAGGAATTCTGTAAGCCAGTCGTTAAATTCAACTTTCTCTGTTTTTTTGAGAATGCAACTTTTTAAAAATTCGAATAGCCAATATATAACACATCATTAGTGTTGTTGTTTTTTTAAGATTTTATTTATTTATTTGACAGACGGAGATCACAAGTACGCAGAGAGGCAGGCAGAGAGAGAGGAAGGGAAGCAGGCTCCCTGCTGAGCAGAGAGCCTGATGCGGGGCTTGATCCCAGGACCCTGGGATCATGACCTGAGCTGAAGGCAGAGGCTCAGCCCACTGAGCCACCCAGGCGCCCCACATCATTAGTTTTTGATACAATGTTCAGTGATTCATTAGTTGCATATAACACCCAGTGCTCATTCAGCCATTTTTAAAGCTTAATTGTATAAACTTATATTAAAAACAGAGGTGATAAGTACTCAGGACTCATCCCTTCATGATTATTTTCCTGTGTTTCCCTGTTATCTGTGCTCATCTGTTACATCCACGGGGTGGCAATGCCATGTAATGGACGCTGCTCTGTGTCTCTTCCAGTCCCACATCCAATGACATCCCATGGGTAGCTAGAAATCATCCTTAGCGGGATTGTTTTGCACCATAGAAATGGGCACATGTACACATTTAGGGATCTAATCAGTTGTCCTTTGAAACTTTGTAGTGTTTGGTCTGCCTCGGATGGCTCTTGCATTATTTTAACTTCACATTGTGGCCACTTGCATCCTTGTCTTACATACTATACTCAAATATAACCTTCATCCAGGCATCATTTCTTATTTGTATGCGTGTCTTTTCCCCACTAGCCATGAACGGTTTCTTGCATATAGAAGACTGCCTTGTCCAGTGTGCTCAGGCTGCCATAATAGAACACTATAGCCCGGGTGGTGTCAACAGCAGATTTGCTTCCTTCACAGTCCTGTAGGCAAGAAGTCCAATATCTAGGACCCAGCAGGGTTAGTTTCTGGTAAGACCTCTGTTCTTAGCCTGCAGATGACTGCCCTCTGCGTATGTCTTCACGGGGCTTTTTCTCTCTGCGTGCACGCTCTTGGTGCCTCCTCATCTTCTAAGGACATCATTTCTTTCTGATTACAGCCCTACCCTTCTGACCTCATTTAAATGTAATTCTCTCTTTAAAGGCTGTGTCTCCAAATACAATCACTTCCAGGGTTAGGGCTTTAGCATGTGAACAGATGGGCACAGGTCCGTCCATGACCTAGACATTTATGACTTGTGCATTCGATTGCTTCAAAGCTGGAAAACAGAGCCTTTGCTATGTGCCTGCCTCTGTACTAGTGGCATTATCCCATTTGAGCCTCGCGGCAATGCTTTAAGGTGAATGTTATTGTCCCCATTTTACAGATGAAGATACTGACTTTACAAGAGATGTAGAGTAACTTGCCCAACTATGTACAGATGGTATGTTTTCAATCCAGTATTCAGACCCAAACAATGTGATTCCAGAGTCCCAACACTCAACCACTATAGGAGACTACCATCCTGCTTTTTCCATACATATGTATGTGTATATTTTGTCTAAAGGCAATATTGAAACTGTTACCAAATAAAGTAAGCAACTGTTGAGGAATTCTTAGCAGGGCATGTATGCAAATGTGTAGACATTCTGCAAAGAGCAGTTTTGACAAAATTGGGGTAGGGGAGACTTGATGTAATTGTAGTCTGAAGAAGTGTTGAAATTCCAAGTTCTTTCGTTTCTGGGACCTCTCCTTCAAGACAGGATACAGTGAATGCCAGGTTTCCAATCCACATCCAATCCAAACTAAATGGAAAGTACTTTCTAACTAAACATTGAGGTTTAATATTCTAATATTCTAAATTAAAAAGTTTTGGAAAACTTTAAGATTGGGAAGGAGAGAGTATGTGGACCTAGGAGGCATAGAGAAAGAACACCTCACACGATTTGCAATTACAGGAGCTACTTAGGACATAATGTGATCATTTTCTGTAATTTGAACAAAATTGACTCAACTTGGAAGAAATGCTCTAGCTTCAAATACAAATGGGTATTGTTTGGCCCCTTCCTCCTTTTTTTAAAAAAAGATTTTATTTATTTATTTATTTGGCAGACAGAGATCACAACTAGGGAGAGAGGCAGGCAGAGAGAGGGGGGAAGTGGGCTCCCTGCTGAGCAGGCTTGATCCCTGGGGACCCAGGTGCTCCTTTTCCCTTCCTCTTAAAGAAACAGTCCCTTGTCCCTTGTCAGTTATTCCATTCATCTTTCTAGCTGCTCCTCCATCCCTCCACACCAGGAATCTTCAGTGACAAAGCAGGTGCTTCGATGGGATGAAAGGAAAGCTCTGTGAGTTTTACTCTGGTTCCTCTGGAAATCTCACCTGCATATTCTCTTCTTCCTCCCTGTATCTGTCCAAATCCTTCCATAAACCAGCGAGGCAGAAAGGTGAGATTTGGACACAGCATGCATTCACTCAGCGAACATGTGTTGAGCACCTGCTAGGTATGAGACACTCACCTGGGGTGTATACAGTCAACAAAATCCCAGGTATTCACACTCTAGAGGGAAGAGAGAGACAATGAATGAGTAGATCATGCACCTGCAAGTGGTAAGTTCTTTGATGAAAAGCAGGTTAAGTGTTTGCCAGTTTCAGTGCTTTTGACATGTGGAACCAGGTTATTCTTGACCGTGGAAGCTGTCTTCTGCATGGTGGGACATTTGGCAACATCCCTGCCCTCAGCCCACTCGATGCCAACAGCACGCATGTTTGCACAGACACACACACACTCACTTTAAGAGTAAGGGGTTGAAGGTGCTGATTTATTAAGGTCGTCCTCTCTGGGGAGGAAGACCTCTCTGAGGAGATGATGTTTGAGCAAAGAGTAGAGGAAGTGAGAATGGGCGTCCCATAAACATCTGGGAGAAAAAATGTGCATGGCAAAGAGAACGGCTAGTGCAGAGGCCCTGAGGCAGGAGGAATGGTAAGGAGGATGTTGGGAGCAGAACTGAGCCACAGGAATATAATAAGAGACATGATCGGCCAGGAGGAGGCATGACCTTGATCGTACAGTGGAAGACTTTGGTTTTGAATCAGAGGGCAATGGGAACCATGAAAGGTTTCCAGAAGAGCGGTGACATGACCTGTTTAATATTCAGATAGCGTAGTCCTTGCTGTTGGATAGAGACTCCCCTGCAGGGAATAAAGGTGAAAGCCAGGGTCCAGAAGCAACCGTGTCCGTAATTCCCCTGAGCACTTAGTTGTGGCTAGACAGTCCTACAGGGTTGGGGAGGGTGACTGGGTTCTGGGTATGTTTTGAACCTATGTCTGACGTGGTTTAATGTTGAACCAGACATTGGGTGCAAGCGAAAAAGAAAGAAAAAAAAAAAAGCCTTTGAAATACTCTTCTTTGAAAATACCCTGTATGAGCTTTTATTTCTGATTTTTGATCCTAACCCTATGGGAGTTGAAGCATGGTGGAGTCAGTGTTTAAGCGTTAGGTATTGGACTGTTATTTCCTACATTACTTCCTGAGTAAACCAATTAAAATTATAATGTGGGTCTCCAGGAGAAAAGGAAAGGAGCCAAACCTGGTATAATTTTACCTCTTAGATGCCACTTAACACCACTTTTCTCCTCTTGCTTGGGTAATGAAATTCTGGCAAGTGGGGGCACAGTAAACAAGCGGGCCCTTAAAAGCAGCCCATCACCACTTGCTTATAGCTGTAATACTTCCCGATTGTTCTCCAGGTCTCCATTTCAGAACTAGTGTGTGCTTTTCATAAAAACCACCACGTGCCACAAATTCAGGCAGCATCTTTCCCTTCTCCATAGCATCTGCCTTCTGAGACCTTGGGCTTATTCTAGATATTGCCTTCCTGAATTGAGGTAGATTAACCAAGGTTCCAAGCTTCTCAAACTGCAGGAGTGGGAGAGTGCGAAATAAAGGTCTCATCTTCCAGTTGGTCTCTGGGTTAAGATGAGCTTTTATAAAGCCTTTCAAATGCGTCAGCCCACATCGGAGATTATACATCAGGAGTTTTTACCTTCACCTTGTGGAGTCATGTTTGCCTTCCTCTTAAATCAGTGTTTCCTCTTAAATCTTGATTAAGAATATAGAATTCTGGGCTTCCCCTCCCCCCGAGACCCAGAAGAATGGAAATGGGGATAATGTTTAATGAAGACCTCAAATGATTCTACAGTTTGCTAGCATTTGAGAACCATTGCTATATCATTTAGCAATGGCATTCAGTTCCTAGTACCTTAGACTGTGAATAAAGAAATCATTTCTTTCTCTCATTGGTAAGAGAGGTTTGGAGATGGGCAGCCCAGAGCTGGTTTGGTGTTCCATAGTACAATAAAGAAAGTTATGGTACAGGATGGCTGCTGGAGCTCCAGCTATTGTTTTTACATTCCAGACAGGAAACAGTAAGAAGGGAGAATGGGGGAGGGGGGGGTTGCTAACTGCTCAGCCTCCTTAGAAAAATTTTCCCAGGAGTCACATGCTACATGTCACTGGCCAGAATTTAATTGCATGGCCACTCATAGCTACTAGGGAGCTGTAAAAATATTATTCTAAGCTGGGTATATATTGATGCTTTAAGTACGATTTTGGCATTCTTATTAAGGAAAAGGGATGTGGATAGGCAACCATGGCTGCCACAACTCTCTTGTACCATCATTCCATGGAGTTGCAGAAAGACCTTTCATTTGGAGTACCTCATTTTTCACCTTTTGCCAGTTCATTTTGGACCATACGTTGGTTATTTTCTGGAGAACACCAAAGGAAAACATGTCCATCATGTATGTGGTCAGCCATACATACTGAGAATCTGCTATATCTGGTGTTTCAGTTCTTTCCCATCCATCTGCCAGTCTCCTTTTTTCTTTTCTTTTTTTTTTTTTTTAAGATTTTATTTATTTATTTGGCAGACAGAGATCACAAGTAGGCAGAGAGGCAGGCAGAGAGAGAGAGGGAAGCAGGCTCCCTGCTGAGCAGAGAGCCCTATGCGGGGCTCGATCCCAGGACCCTGAGACCATGACCTGAGCCAAGGCGGAGGCTTAACCCTCTGAGCCACCCAGGTGCCCCTTTTTTTTTCTTGATAAAGAAGGCCAAGAATCCAAAAAAACAGAAAAGGATAAGGAAACCAAGTTCAAAAAATGTTTTCCCCTTTTTAGTTATGCGATGCTCAGTCTAATGAGTACAATGTAGGAGCCTCCAGGGGATGGGGTGGGTTCACGAGATACTGTGTATAAAAACACGTCTGCCCTAAGAGCCATTCGTAAATAAATACGTTCACTGATCCCTTCCTTCACTGAGAGGGTGAAGGACAATTGAATCTGAGATCAGCCAGGGAAATCTGACTTCTCTTTTGGGTTCCCACTCCTAAGAACACAGGATGCTTTTGATATGGAAAATGTCCCACCCAATAAGAGAAGCATTTTGCCCTTAGAATTTCTTATCCTTGCTGGAGCTGGTGGACTCCCCCTTCTTAAGCATGTCTGTAGGTGTGGCAGGAGACACCTGCCAAATTTACTGAGAGTCAACAAGTTCCCTCCCCTCCCCTGGGCCTCCTGGATCTCCTGGAGAGCACAGGATCATCATCATCTACCGGGCAACCTCACGGGGTTGGCTGTTGAGGGAAAACAGTTGCATGACTCTACAGATCTCAGAACGTGCTCCCTGGACCCCCAGCAGAGGCATTACAGGGGAAAGCAGCGTAAATGCGAACCATTGGACCCCACCCCAGTCCTGTGGAATTAGAAATGTGTTTTAAGAAGCCATCTACATGGTTCTGATGCAAGCTAAAATTTGAGAACCACTGCTCTAATGAAGCACTTTGCACTTTTTCTTTTTTTTTTTTTAATTAGCACACCTTTCTCTCCAACAGGGAGTCATTTGACTCCCTCCCTTCCATCTCTGCCCAGGCAGATATGCTGTCAAATGTGCAGTTCCTTCTAACAAACCCAGTCTTTCAAACTGGGTGAGGCCTCGCTTTGTAGATTTATTTGCACACTGACTAAAGCTCTTGCAATCCATCTGACACAGACTGAAGTTCTTGCCAAACCTCGCTGTGGGGAGTGACATTGTAAATAAAGGCCTTCAGCTATCTCATTTTCCTGAGCCAGTGGATTGTGTGCAAAATGCTTTTGTTTGCGGGAAGCATACCTCATACAGCTCAACCCAAGGTGAAGTAGCACAGGGCACCTCTACCTGAGTGATGAATAAATGGAATGGAGTTTCTAGCCCATTCCGAAGTCCTGCTTTTGGAGAGTGATACTCAGTACACACAGGAGGAAAAAATGATCAACATAGCAGACAGTGCTTGTTAGTGGTCACCATTGACAAAATCCTATTGAATTTGATTATTTGCTTGTGAAAATTAGCGAGAGAAACATGGTTGGACAAAAAATGAGCAATCTGCAGGGTTTTCAGGGGTGGTGCCAAATTTAATTTCCGTAGTGCCAGAAAGTACACTAAATATTTTCCCTTTACCGATGGTTTGCTGTGTGTTTGTTTTGGGCTACGCAGTAGTTTTCTTTTGGAGGATGCCAGAGGAAACTACATGCAGCAGTTCTGTGTTGCCAGAGCCAGACTGGGAATTTGAGAGAGGAGTTTCTCCATCCTTCCGATCCCTTTGCTCAAGGAAGAGCTTGGACTTTCCAAGCTCTGGAACACCATGAGGAGACACAGAAGCCAGGGGATGGAAGAACTAAGAGAAGTGGTGAAGAACCAACTCATTCCCCATCCTCAGAGCAGGCCAGATCACCTACCACGTGACGTGAGGATGATTGGGGAGGTTGTTACTTAATATTAGCTGATTTGGTTTCATAATGGTGCATTTCACTTGGTAAGTTTTCAAGTTGTCCACCAAACTGTTGACTGACTCCTGAGGAACTATTTTTAGTACATTCTGTATATATGGAATTACTGAATGCTGGTAGAAGGACATATTTTCTGCAGCAGTGATCCGTTGGCTTGAATTATAAAAGGCAACACAAGATGCCCTGTCAGGAAAGATAGAGCTGTGTTCTTAAAGAGTAGTCACTGCCTCTGTTGACGTAAGAATTCCAAGTCTTTAGGACGGACCACAGGGTGCCAGGGTATTTACTGAGCTCCCGGTCCCAAAGAGGTCTCCAGTCACAGCCGACTCTGCTTTGCTCTGCCCTGACATGTTGGGATGCCTTTATCTCCAATCTCAAAACAGGATGGAACTTCTCCAATCCAGTCTGCAGGTGTGGACCTTGCCCAAGATGGGGTAAGCAGGGTCCTTCTCTGGCGACTTCAAAACGGAGCCAAGTGAGTCAGTCAAGGATGGATGCAAAGGGAGGTTGTGTAAGTTAAGGTGCTGTGGGAATCTTTAAACTTTGAGAAGCTAAGGGACAGATCTGCAGGAGAAGAAGACTAAGGCAGAGATAAGAGGACACTGAACATAGAGAGATGAGAATCCCTTACTGGTCACTTTTCAGTAGCTGGTCCCATTTCCTCTTAAGACCCTACAGTTCTGTTGGGCTTCTTGAGAGAACACCACACCTAGGTAAGAATCTGCCTTTTTTTCCCCTCTGAAATCAAACTATCTCAAATAACATTCCCACCCCCCTTGCCACCTTCTTTCTTATATTAAGGTAGTTGGGGGCCTCCAGGTTTGGTCTCACTCTGCAAGCTGGTAGTGTGGCTCTGCCTCTCGAAATGGAAGAGAGGCCAGGAAAATTTGGATCCTTCCCTTGGGAGCCTGCGGGCCAGATAATGGACTCCCCACTATGTGTTCATATTGCTTATTGTTATGGAGGGCCACGTTCTTTACCCTCACTTGTTGAATTGCAGTCCTGTGATGAGGATTCTGAGAGGTTCTAGAATTCACCCAGGAACACAGAGATGGGAAGTGATAGAGCTGTGAATGGGGGTTCACAAACAGCTGCCCAAGAGGCAAGGAAGGTTCCAACCAGGCTCAGCCTTGGCCGGTGTCAGCAAAGACTGGGCTCAAGGTGCCAGGTCACAGGGGCTCGTAGGGATGCCCGTGCTCTGGGCAGCAAAGAGGGGTGTGTGAGTCCCGAAGGGCGAGTCAGGAGAGGGTCCGTTGCACTCAGATTGGACTCTGCTGTCAAGCAACTCCAGTGATTTTCCTTTCTTAGTAGCATCCGTCCCTAAGGTTCTGTCACTAGCGTGAGAATGACAAAGGGACATTGCAGCAAGGCTTGGCTACAAGCAGTCTCTCAGCTTGGGGTGTGAGACCCATTCCTCAAGACACAGGGCTCAGCTTTCTGCCTGCACTTACTGGCCGTGGCGTGTGATGTGTAGTTCGCTCTGAGCACAAAATGGGGTGCTGGTCTCTGATGGGCCCACGGCCAGCTCCTCCTCCCAAACTAACTCATGATCTGGGCTTTCCTTTCTTCTCAGAGAGAGTGCTGGTAACCTGTGGGCTGCTTTCAAAACATGGAGCCCTTCCTTCCCATCCCAGTACGCGGTTCCCCACCAGATGCCTCTAGGGAGGGGTTGCATGGCCCTGTCTTGAGAAAGCCAGCTAGTCTATGAGCAGTCTGTTTATGGTTGCCTTCGGGCTTTGCTTGAGACAGGAATATGCACATGATGGTGAATGGTTACAGTCGTGTGTTACGAAAATAAAGATGGCTTCCGCATCTTCCTGAAGGCTTGTCACTGCCAAGCCTTTCCCGCCTCCCACCTTTTAAGAGTTATGATCTCCTTTCTGGAGATAAAAGTAGACAGAGTTTTCATAGCTCTTTGCCCCAGCATTCCCCAAACATGTATTCATGTCCAGGGCTCCCTCAACTCAAGGGAATTAGACCAAGTTTGCGGAGTGGAACAAATGGAATGAATTTAGAGCCTCAAGTCTTCTGTCTTCTGTGTCTTGTTGAATGAATGCCTTGTTTCGCAAGAGCTGGTCATGATGCTAAGAGATAGTTGGAAAGAATTTTCCATGATGTCATCTGAGCTTGTGGGATTTTTTTCTTTTCTTTTTTTTTTTTTTAATTTTCTTGTCCCTCCTGTATCATAGCATAACCTTCTGTTTTGGCCAGTTTTTCCTGACCCGAGTTTTGCATACAGCTGGATAACAGAATGTCTGTTTTCTTTTCTTAGGCAAAATTAGATGCCTTCCCAAGTCTTTGTTAGAGCTGAATAAGCCCCAGAAAGGACAAGACTATGTCCTAACAGCCGTAAACAGGAGCATTCTGGGATGTGCAGCAATATCTGTCAATGACCATTTGTAATGACGTACTCAGTATCCCAGACATCGTGACTCTCTTTTCAGACAGTTGGAAACTGCTACCTGTCCTTACAGAGCACTCAAAACCTAGAGGGCTTTTCGTGTAGGTGGAGGCCAAGGGACCCAGCAGCTCAGCGAGTGCCAGAGCCTGGCTCTGACTTCAGGGTGAGACAGGCACCGACACATCCCTTTGGCTAGGGAGGCACGGCGCATGCCGGAGACTCAGAGAAAATGGTAAAGTTGCTCTCTCTCTCATTCTCCGTCTCTCTCTCTCTCTGTCTCTCTCAGGGCGGGGAGCCTGCCGACAAAACTCTACCCTCTGGGTCCCCCCCCCCGCCCCGCGCCTCTCTGCCAAATTCTCTTTTTCTAGGAAAGTGTACTAGCTTTATTTTCCCCTAGCAAGACGGGGGAAAAGCCCCAAGATATGGGTGATTGGCTCCACTCTTTCTTCAAGGATGAATCTGTCTGCTTGCCGTGAGAAAGGCAGATGCTGTTAAGTTGCAGGAGGGTGGAAACGACGGGAAGTCGAATGTGTCCTGCTGCCGGAATCCTCTTCCCGGGGGAAGTGGGGACGGGCAGTGACCCATGTGCTTGCACCCTACAGGTTCATCAGTACTACAGCTGTCTCCCAGAAGAGAAGGTTCCCTACGTCAACAGCCCCGGAGAGAAGCTTCGAATCAAGCAGCTACTACACCAGCTGCCGCCGCATGACAATGAGGTAAGGAGGAGCTCCCGGGGGCCTTAGCAAGACTTGTCTTAGAAGGTTCTGTGAATTGCTCACCTTCTCCATAATCAGAATGCTGTGATCAGTGAGGTCTCCGGAGAAAAACTCCGGCCCATTTTAGGTTTTAGCTTCCTTAATTAGAGCCAAAAGAAACGGCCCGACACTTTCCAGAAAGCAGATCTCGTTATGGGCTGGATTCATCTCCGAGCCCAGCACAACTAGCTGTTGGGGGCATCCGGGGAGCCCTAAAAGTTAAAAGCTCAAGCCCAAATTTTCCTAGTTGAAGAATAATGTGCTAGTTGCCCAAGTCCCTCAGCTGATTGCGATTTCCCGGGCCAGTCCAAGGTCAAGCCTTGCAAAAACATGATTCCCTGGCATTCTCAGCATCGTTTCATGTTAAGTAAGTGGGCAAGTCTTCCACGTTATGCTGTGATAGAAGTCACATATCCAGCTTTGCAGCTCTGAACATCTGCGTTTTTGTCGTTGAAAGGCCAACTTTGCTCACTCACCATTTGTACACCTGGAAGGCTGGCTTGCAGGCTGTCCTTTTTTCCTGAACCCCGATAGAAGACGCTGTAATGAGGCGTTGCTTATCTTTGAAGTCGAATTGCTCATAAAGGGAAAATCCATGCATACATTTTTGAAAAGATCATCCTGCTTAAAGGGCTTAGGTTTGGACACTGGAAATGAATTTTTTGAAATATCTGGTTTTTAAAAGCAGTCATCCCCTAGAATGGAACTGTCCACTTAGCTGATTGCATTTTAAACGATTTTAAATTGAAAGGAGAAATAACTCCTCCAGGGAACTGGACCCCAGCTTTCTACCGACTGCTCCCACCCACAAGCCGGATCTCCTGGGAAATTGAGTAGGTGCTATTTTAGTCTTTATTTGCCCGTATTTGGATCAAAAGGGATAATTCGGCAGCCTCAAAAATAAATTTGAGTCAGTGAAACAAAAGCTTAAAAACTAAAGCAAGTCCCTAGAAAGAGAGCCAGGATTTCCTGTCGCCCATTTCCAACTTCATAAAACAAATACAAACGATGTTTTCCCCTTTAAAGCCGAGAGCAAGCCCTGTAACCGGATGCCCAGTTAAATAATTTGGAAGGGAAAATGTGGGTTTTTACAAGCAGGAGGGGAGTGCCTTTCTTTAAGAGCACATCCATAAAACGTCAGTGGTATAATCCTATGTTCTGGGCTAGTCCGGTCACAGTGGTGCTCCGTGCTCGTGGGGACATCCACAGGACGACTTCCTTTTAACACTTGTTTGCTTGCTGGAGCAAGGGGATCTGTGCTCTGCTTTTAACGATTTCCAGTTAACTGTGGGTTTATGAAAAGAGACCATTCAAACTCCTTCTTCCCAGGCACCTGGGTGGCTCAGTGGGTTAAGCCGCTGCCTTCGGCTCAGATCGTGATCTCAGGATCCTGGGATCGAGTCCCACATCGGGCTCTCTGCTTAGCGGGGAACCTGCTTCCTCCTCTCTCTCTCTGCTTGCCTCTCTGCCTACTTGTGATCTCTCTCTGTCAAATAAATAAATAAAATCTTTAAAAGAAAAAAAAAAAAGAAACTCCTTCTTCCTGCTGGAGAGGATTCCTTCCATGTGACCCAGTGGGCAGATTGACCACTTGACCTGGCCCTTTTGAGGACCAAGAGTGATGATTCTAAAGTCAGTATCTGATCATTCACTCTTTGCCCAGAGGAAGCAGTTGAGACTGAGCTAGCTGCCTCGGTTTCCCAGTTAGGAAGCAGTAGACCTGGTCTACAGACTTGCCAACGCCCGTCACATCACAAGCCATCTGAGCTTTTCACATAACCTTTCCGCTGTTACTCCAGAGGAGGACAGGAAGTGGGACGAGGTCTGTGTTTCCCATAGGGTGGCAGACACAGGACTTGGGGTGGTGCATAGACATGGCAGTTAGCGAAAGTGAGCTGCATAATAAGAGAATCACTCCCTTTTAAATTGTGCTTTATTCCTCTAGATGGAACATGGAACAGGTAGGATCCGCCCCAGGGGCAGGGAGGTGGGATTTCAGTTTGGGCTACCCAGTTTCCTGGTATCTCTCCAACTCATACCAGTCTCCACTTTTAGGTAACTGCCTTAGGAATCTCCATTTCATGGGGCTCCTGGGTGGCTCAGTGGGTTAAGCCTCTGCCTTCGGCTCAGGTCATGATCCCAGGGTCCTGGGATCGAGCCCCCGCATCGGGCTCTCTGCTCAACAGGGAGCCTGCTTCCTCCTCTCTCTCTGCCTGCCTCCCTGCCTACTTGTGATCTCTCTCTGTCAAATAATTAAATAAAATAAAAAACTTTAAAAAAAAAGAATCGCCGTTTCAGGATCTCCCCTGAGCGGAAGTTGCTAGAATCTAACAATATGATTTCATTCTCACATTGTCTCATTTTAGGGTCACCTTCTGGTTCTTACAGGTGATACTGATTTTTAATGTATAGTCACAGTATACTTTCTTTTTAAGTAAATGTGTTCAAGTTTTTAAAAGTGAGACCATTTTATTTTTTTTAAGATTTTATTTATTTGACAGAGAGAGATCACAAGTAGGCAGAGAGGCAGGCAGAGAGAGGAGGAAGCAGGCTCCCTGCCAAGCAGAGAGCCCAATGCAGGGCTCGATCCCAGAACCCTGAGATCATGACCTGGGCTAAAGGTAGAGGCTTAACCCACTGAGCCACCCAGGCACCTCAAGTGAGACCATTTTAAAAACGGTATTAATGGTTCAAGACTATGGCAGAATTCCCCTGGTATGTGTTAATCAGGGGGAAGACCGGGAAATCTTGGATTTGAGCGTCCATAGTGCCCCTCCCTTAATGCTGGGAGTTTTTGTTTCATAAGAGGGCAAATATCTCACGCAAGTAGACGGATCAGCCACAGACCAGTGGGCAGCCCTTTTCCTCCTGCGCACAGATCAACACGCAGGGACTTCTGTGAAGCGGGACATGTACCTCTGGACCAACTCCTTTACCTCAAGCCTTCGGTTCCCCATTTCCCCAAAACGAGGTGGGAGAAGCAGCTGGGAGCTCTCTGACCGCTGTTCGGGCTCGCTGGTCTGGAGCCATCCTTCGGTGTCAGGGATCACTCACATGGACGCAGGGAGGGCAACGTATCAGGACCCCACAATCCGTCTGAAGATCCATATCATTTTTTAAAGTAGGAAAAAGTCCCAGATCTTGACTAGCCCCAGAGCTTCTCGACATGATGGGGACCTTCATGGGGCAGGAGGGCAGGGTAGCAAGGCTGCGGGACAGTTTCAGAACCTTGAGCCTGCTCGTGACTCGGGCTCCGGACTGCGGCACCTTTGGTCAGCTCTTTTGGCTTCAGTAGAAACTCACGTTCTCCAGCCCCGAGCCCGCTGGTGCGCCAGTGCAGGCCAGTGCTGTAAAGCCGAGTGGGAACAGGTGTCAGGAGAAGTCTGGGGCGCGGGCTGCAGAAATCCCACGGGGCAGGGGCGACGTCCCCCCATGACCCTCTCTGTGTCTGTCCAGGTTCGATATTGCAACTCACTGGATGAAGAAGAGAAGAGGGAGCTGAAGCTCTTCAGCAACCAGAGGAAACGTGAAAACTTGGGCCGCGGGAATGTCCGGCCCTTCCCCGTCACGATGACGGGGGCCATCTGTGAACAGGTGAGCGTGGAGTCCGGGGTGCGGGGCGGGATCGCGCCGGCGTCGCGTCATGCATGGCCGGTCCTTCAACAGCGGTATCCTGCAGCGCCTACGGGGGCGGGGGGGGAGGACCCCGTTCCTGCTCTGGGCGATACAGCAGTGAACAAAAGATGTGAAAGCTGTTGAAAGATTTTGATTGTCCTCCTGAGGAGGTCCATTCTAGGGGAAACAGTCAAACAGTAAAATAAAGAGGAAAAAATACAGCAGGGAAGGAGGCTGCAAACCCTGGGGGGGTGTGGGGAGCTCGGGATTTCCAGGAAGGTGGCCAGGCAAGGCTGCACTTTGATGGTGGGGTCTCTGGGGGTGCCTGGGGGTGCTCAGTCAGTAAGCGTCTGCCTTCAGCTCAGGTCCTGATCTCAGGGTCCTGGGATCGAGTCCTACGTCAGGGGGAGGCAGGGGGGTGTCTCTGCTCAGCGGGGAGTCTGTTTCTTCCTCTCTCTCTGCCCCTCCCCACCTCGTGCTCCCTCTGGCTTGCGTTCACTCTGAAATAAATAAATAAATGAAATCTTAAAAAAAGAAGAAGGTGGCCTCTGAGCAAAGGCTTCAGGGATGGAGGGAGTGGGTCCTGCAGATCTCAGTGGGCGGAGGGAACAGGCGGCTCAAAGGCTCGGAGGCAGAAGCGTTTCTATTGTGTTCCGGGACCAACACATGGGCGATGGTGGCACAGAAGAGGGAGTGGAGGGAGGGAGGAAGGCCATGAAAGCAGAGTGTGTGGAGGGCCAGTTGTGTTCACCACGGGAAGGAGATGGGAAGCCGTCTGAGGGATTTAAGCATAGGAATGACATGATGGATTTATGGCCTAAAATGAGTCCTTTAAATCTGAGAGGCAGGGCGGGGGGCTCGTGGTGGGTAGGGAGGGAAAAAATGAAATAAGATGAGACCAAGACCGGAGAGGGAGACAAACCATAAGAGATTCTTAATCTCAGGAAACAAACTGAGGGTTGCTGGGGGTTGGGAGGTGGGGGTAGAATGGTTGGCTTATGGACTTTGGGGTGGGTATGTGCAATGGTGAGTGCTAAGAAGTGTGTAAACCTGGCGATTCACAGACCTGTACCCCTGGGGCAAATAATACATTATATGTTCATTAAAAGGAAATAAATAAATAAATAATGAGTCCTTTAGAAAATGAAATTTGCCTGGACCATGGCATCCACCCAGGGCCACTTAAAGAGGTGGTAAATGGTCATCCTGGGTTTGAGGGTTCTTTAGGGAAATGCATGCATTCCCCCTCGCATCCTCCCCAGGGCCTCACTGAGCTGGGTCTGGGGGCGGTTTTTCCCACTACTCTCCTGCAGAGCACTCAGGGCCCAGGGGCGGAGGGTTTTCAAGAAAGGTGGACAGGCAGCCTGCCTGGGTTCTCCCTGCCCCTCCTCTCAGCCATCCCTCTGGCCCTGCTCTTGGCTTTGCTGCTCTTTGAAAAGCCTCGTCCAGCTCCCGAAGCTCTCTAGGAAACCACTCGGATGCTGACGATGTGGAAGCTGCCTCAGTGAGAAGTAGAGCTACTCCCTGCGGGGAGTGGGTGCCGTTCTGTGGCCCTTCTTTGAGATTTCAGAGGCATTTGGCGGGGGGTGGAGATGCTCCCTAGTAGGGGGAGCACAGGACCAGAGGCTGGGAAGCGGGGTCTTCACCTCTGATACTCACCCTTGAGATGTACGTGGTCAGTGGTTGAGCTGTGAGATTCGGGAAACAAAAAAAAGGAGGGGAGCATCTGGGTGGCTCAGTCGGTTGGACGGCCAATTCTTTATTTCAGTTCAGGTCATGACCTCAGGCTCCTGGGATCGAGCCCCACATCAGGCTCTTACAGTCACTGGGAGTCTGCGTGAGGATCGTCTCTCCCTCTGCCTCTGTCCCTCACCTGCCCACATTCTCAGTCTCTCTCTCTCAAAATAAATAAATAAATATTTTTTAAAAATGGGCCACCTGGGTGGCTCAGTGGGTTAAGTGTCCAACTCTTGGTTTCAACTCAGATGTGATCTCAGGGTTGTGAGATCGAGCCCAGCATTAGGCTCCCTGCTCAGTGAGAAATCTGCTTGAGTTTCTCTCTCCCTTTGCCTCTGTCCTTACCTCCCCGCCCCCGACTCTGTCTCTCTAAAATAAATAAGTAAATCCTTTTAAAAAATACTTAACAGCAGTTTAAAAAATAAATTAAAATTTAAAAAAAAAAAAAAAAGGAAAGAAAAGAAAATATGTGAGATTCGGTGTCCTCATATCAGGAATTCTGCCCTTCTGAGATCGGTCTCCTGGAACCAGCTCAGCTGCATTCTCTTAAGGACAAAGGAAGGTCGGACATTTCGTGTGCAGGTATCAAAAGTTGTGTACAACAGTGACAAGAGCACGGAGGCAGAGAAGTTTGATTCATGTCTCTGCCCGACGACCTTGCCCCTATTCTTTTTCCTCCATTTTGTCATCTGCGAAATGCCTCCATCATGGAATTAAGGTGAGGATTCCCTTACCTTATTCTGTTATTCTGTATCGTTAAAGCAATTGAACAAGGAGGCCTTGACACGGAGATGTCTCTGATACCTTCATTACCTACATGAGCAAACCAAAACCCAAGCCAAAGGCAGTGTCTTAGTATTGAGAAAATAACACTGAAGACTAACCAATCGCCAACAGGCAACTAAGTTTTCTCAAATAAGGCGACCACGTAAGCTGCAGCTAGTCAAATAATTACCTTGCTTTGCCCCCTGGCCCCCATCTTCTCTCTAAGCATCTCCCTCCTAGCTCCAGGTAGGTGAAGGCCTCCTAACCACCTTCCTTTGGGCAGTGCCTGACTTAAATCTGTATTTGCTCAAATAAACCCTTGAAATTTGTAATGTGCTTCAGTTCATCTGTTACCACGGCCCTATCCCAGGTCTACTGATGTTCTAAAAGGCAAGTGTTGTACTTTGGGTTAACAGTGTCTTTCTTTTGTCTGGTCACTGCCTGAATGAGCTCCCAGAGACCATTCCGTGAGACCTTGACTCCATTTCCTATGAATCATGTAATCCCTTATGATGGCTGTGGTGTGGGGAAGGTTTGAAGGTATCTTTTCTACCCTTTAGACAATGTCCCCGAAGCCAGCCACTCACGGAGGGCCGAGTAACTAGATTCTCAGCCCGTGAACCTCATGGCCAAGCAGAGAGCCTTTAAATAAATAAACATTCATTTATTTAAATACACCATGGTCAGCAGAGAGCCTTTCCCTGGACCCACCATCTCACACTTGACTCCTCCCCTCCGAGGCCCAACCTCAGCTATAACGTGGGATATCAGAGATGCTGCCCTGTTCCTTTCTGCTTTGGGAGAGGAACTTGGAACATGAGAGAGATGACAGGAAAGGGGGAGAGAAGCCCCTTCCCTAGCGTGGCCTTAGAAGTGGTACCTTTTCAGTCAAGACTAGGCAAAAAGATGTTAGAGAAATCAGACTGCAAACATGCCTGAAAAGCTTTGGGGAAATTGTTAAAGTACTTTTATGAGCACACTCCCTCTCCCATCTTTTTTTTTCTTTTTTTTAAATTAATGTATAATGCATTATTTGGCCCAGGGGTACAGGTCTGTGAATCATCAGGATTACATAGTTCACAGCACTTCCCATAGCACATACCCCTCCCCAATGTCCATCACCCAGCCCACCCCTCCCTACCCCCCAACCCCCAGCAACTCTCAGTCTCTTTCCTGAGATTTAGAGTCTCTTATGGTTTGTTTCCCTCCCAATCCCATCTTGTTTCATTTTTTCCCTCCCTTCCTCCCATGACCCCCCTGCGCCTCTCAAATTCCTCATATCAGTAAGATCATATGATAATTGTCTTTCTTTGACTGACTTATTTCCCTTAGCATAATACCCTCTAGTTCCATCCCTATTGTTGCAAATGGCAAGATTTCATTTCTTTTGATGGCTGCATAGTATCCCGTTGCATATATCAATCACATCTTCTTTATTCTTTTTAAGATTTTATTTGTTTATTTGACAGAGAGAGAGTGAGCATAAGCAGGGGGAGGGGCAGAGGCAGAGGGAGGAGAAACAGACTTCTGCTGAGCAGGGAACCCAATGTGGGACTCGATCTCAGGACCTTGTGATCATGACCTGAGCTGAAGGCAGACGCTTTACTCACTGAGCCACCCAGGCGTCCCTCTCTCTCCCATCTTTTTTTTTTTCTTTTAAGATTTTATTTATTTGATAGAGAGAGCACAAGCAGGGGGAGGGGCAGAGGCAGAGGGAGAAGGAGAAGCAGACTTAATGTTGGGCAGGGAACCCAATGCGGGATTCAATTCCAGAACCCTGGGTCATGACCTGAGCTGAAGACAGCTGCTTAACAGACTGAGCCACCCGGGAGCCCCTCCCTTTCCCATGGTACAGCACCCTTCTTGCAACCCTCCCCTCCACCCCCCAACTCCTCCTGGTGTTAAACTTGGGCTGTGCCCCAGGATGGAGTTGGGAGCTTCTAGAAGATATGGACACCTTCAGCCCCAGTCGGTTTGCCCCATGCCTGTAGAGCTCCAGTTTTCTGACTTTCCCACCTTGTAAGTCCTGATTTTCTCAGCGACTTTTATTTGTCTTCCTTGGAAGGAGGAAGAGTGGGAGGGAGGGCAAGCAAAACCTGCCCTGCCATGTACCTAAGGCAGGCAGCACAGTGACCAGCCCTCGGTGGGAGCGGTGGGCTCTTATCTTCTATGCGTGACCCCGGAGAGGCAGAGAGGGGGATGATGTCTGGACTGACCTGTCTGCTTGCCTTGCAGTGCGGAGGCCAGATTAACGGCGGGGACATCGCCGTGTTTGCGTCGCGCGCTGGCCACGGTGTCTGCTGGCACCCGCCGTGTTTCATCTGCACCGTCTGCAACGAGCTGCTGGTGGATCTGATCTACTTTTACCAAGACGGGAAGATCTACTGTGGCCGGCACCACGCTGAGTGCCTGAAGCCACGCTGCGCAGCCTGCGATGAGGTCAGAGCACGCTGCGGGCGGGGTGGGGGGGCGGGGTGGGAGGGGCCAGCTCCGCCCATCGCCCCTCGGTCCTGCCATAGGCCCCTCTTGGTCCTGTGTTCTTCTGCACGGAGGGAAACCACGGGCTGGTCTACCTTCTTGTATTAAGCCTCACTGGAGAAACCCCAGCCCTCCCTGGCTGCTGGCCCGTCTGGAAGTGGCTGTGTCCTGGGCATCCAGGCCGGCACTAGGGCAGTTCCAAACTCTCCAAGAAAGGCACTGGGCAGCTTTAAACTTTAGATTTCAGCCGGGAAGTAATCTTCAGTCATGGTGTGGCCCTGAAGTTTTAAAATAGTTGGGATTCCTGAGCTCCCATGGGACAGAGTGTTGAGAAGAGGGACATTTGGTGCCACAATTTAGTGTCCCCATGATTTACAAACGTTCTGATGGGGATTCAGGAGGCAGGTGCATACGCCCTTAGGAGAGAGCCCTGCTCTGAGAGGTACTTGAATTTGCTACCCCAGGTCACAAAGAGGACTAGAACCCCCAAGCCTGTGCCTGGTGTTTTCTCCCACCAGGAGCACACCCAGGTATGACCTTTAAGCCGCAGAAAGAGAATAGCTGTTTTAGCTTCAAATGTTTGGAGCTTATATTCCTGTAAAAAGTTAAAAAAAAAAAGAAAAGTTTGGAGGAGAAAAGAGAATATTCTAAACCTGACCACTTTTATGGGAATAATAATTCCTTCTGCACAGAGTGTATTTCTGGTTCCATCTGACCCTGCAAATGGTGGTGTGGGCTTCTGCAAAGCAGCATTCTCCTTTCTCAGCCACAGCCCACTCCTACCTGCCTAGGGAGGGTTCGCTTTTTTAGGAGGAAGTTGGCTAGCCTTAACTAATTTGGATTCTAATGCTGTTGGTGATGTTCTGGAGAGACCCTCTAGATGGTTATTTGGGAAACCGAATTCAGTTCCACTGGGATTCAAGCAGCCACTTTACCTTCCTGCCTCAGTTTCTACCTCTGGAAATTAGTGCTCCTAATACTTTATTGTTATCTAATGGCAAATAGAATATGATGATTGAGGTGTCTTGAAATTTTTGTTTATTGAGATATAATTCACCTAGCATAATGTTCACCTTTCTTAGGTGTCCAGTTTGGTGGGTTTTAGTATATTCATAAAGTTGTGTAACTCTCCCTGCTGGCTAATCGCAGGACCTTTTTATCACCCCAAAAGAAACTTTGTATCTATTAGCAGCCTCTTCCCTTCTCCCCCTTTCTCCAGCCCCTGGCAGCCACTAATCTGTTCTCTGTCTCTGAATTTACATATTCTGGGCATTTTACATAAGTGGAATCAGACAATGTGTGATCTTTTCTGGACGTGGTCTTTCACGTGGTGTAATGTTTTTGGGGTTAATCCACACTGTAGTGTATGGGTATATTATTCCTTCCCAAGGCTGAGTAATATTCAGTCACGTGTATAGGTCATGTTAGGTAGAGGCAGTTAATGGACATTTAAGTTCTTTCCACTTTTTGAAGATTATGATCAGTGCTGCTATGAACGTTCATATGCAGGTTTTTGTGTGGACATATATTTTCTGTTTCCTTGAGTATATACATGGGCATGGAATTGCTGGGTCACGTGGTAATTCTGTGCCCAAGTTGAGGGAATGCAGACTTTCTTTCAGAGAAGCTATGGTAGTGGTAGTGGGTGCAAAGTGGTATCACGTTATGGTTCTTTTTGTTTGTTTGTTTGCTTTAAATTTTATTTAATTTTATTTTCGGTGTTCCAAAATTCATTGTTTATGCACCACACCCAGCGCTCCATGCAATACGTGCCCTCCTTGATACCCACCACATTATGGGTTGTTGTTTTTTTTAAAAGATTTTATTTATTTATTTGTCAGAGAGAGAGAGAGAGAGAGAGCAAACACACAGGCAGACAGAGTGGCAGAGGGAGAAGCAGGCTCCCTACGGAACAAGGAGCCCGATGTGGGACTTGATCCCAGGACGCTAGGATCATGACCTGAGCCGAAGGCAGCCACTTAACAAACTGAGCCACCCAGGTGTCCCCCACATTATGGTTTTGATATGTCTGTCCCAGATGGGTAATAACGTTGAGCATCTTTTCATGTGTTTATTGGCTATGTGTATCTTCTTTTTTTGGAGAACTATGTATTCCAATCCTCTGCCGGTTTTTTTGTTTGTTTGTTTTAATTGAGCGATTTTTCTTTCTATTCTGGAGTTGCTTGCATATTCTGGATACTAGTTCAGACTGGATCCTAGGTGTCAGATGCACGCTTTGCAACTATTTTCTCTCATTTTGTGGTTACAGTTTCATTTTCTTGACGTTCTTTGAAGCACAGAAGTGTTTAGTTCCGATGAGGTCCAATTTACCTTTTTTTTTTTTCTTTTGTTGTTTACATTTGCAATGGCATAGCTGAGGAAACTATTGCCTAATCCAGGCACACACTTGTGTTTTCTTGTAAGCATTATAGTTTATGGCTCCTTTGGTCTCTGATCTCTTTTGAATGAGTTTTTGTATATGACTCGGATTCGTTCTTTTGCATGTGGTGACGAAGCTGTCCCAGCCACATTTGTTGAAAAGACCGTTCCTTCCCCCACTGGATGTCCTTGGCATCTTTGTTGATTATCAGTTGGCCATAAATGTTTGGGTTTGTTTCTGGACTTTCAGTTCTCTTCTGTTGATCTCTATGTCAGTTCTTATACCAGGACCACACTGCCTGGATTACTACGGTTTGTAGTCAGCTTTGAAGTCCATGCTTTGAAATTTAAAAAGTCTATAGGAGAGGTCAAAACACAAATGCTTCCTAGGGCAAGACAGGTTGTGTACAAGAAGGTGACTCATTTTAAGACAGCAATGAGTGGTGAAAGATAGGACCAAACTGGAGAACTGACCACTCATCTAGAAGCAGGAGTCCTCCTTCTCAAATACTTTGTTTTCAACTAAGAAACCAGGAGCTTAAGTGTTAAAATAACATTTCCTATTTTTAAAAAGATGTTGCATCAGCCAAATAAGACATGGACGTGCTGTCCAAAGTGCCCACGAGCCATTGGTGTCTGGTCTTGCTTTTTATTCTTCAGGGTAGAACTTTATTTCTCTTATTAAAATGTGGTTCAGTTAGTATCTGTCCAGACCAAAAACTGTGGTTAATTGTGCTTTAGGCAAATCCCAGGGAGCTCACTGATAGAGATGTAGGACAGGACATATACAGATAGATTTTTTAATTGAGTAAATTGTGAGAAAGTCTTGTTTTCCCATCCTTCTAGTTTGGGGTGCCTGTAAGCTCTTCTCCATTAAAGTGCATTCTCCTGGCTGGGTGTTAACCACTGATCCTTTGGCTTCCCCATCTCTAGATCATCTTTGCAGACGAATGCACAGAAGCTGAGGGGCGGCACTGGCACATGAAACACTTCTGCTGCTTCGAGTGCGAGACGGTGCTTGGCGGCCAGCGCTACATCATGAAGGAGGGAAGGCCCTACTGTTGCCACTGCTTTGAGTCCTTGTATGCAGAATATTGCGACACCTGTGCGCAGCACATAGGTGAGGCGATGTTTGGTGCTTAGCTTAATCCTGCTGTGACTGGGTCTCCTCAGTGTCTGGTGTAGTTAGAAGCCCTTTGGCTCTCACCTCATACTGGCTTAAGCGAAAAAAAAAAGGGGGGGGATTTCTTGGCTCACGTTTCCAGAAAGGCCAAGGAGTGGGCTTGCTTCAGGTATGGATGGTTCAAGGGTTTAAAGTCTGGAGGTCTTTTTATCCTTTGTGTCTCAGCACTGCTTGCCTTCTGTTGGCATTGGTAAAAATCAAGCTGCTTTCACATGCTGGCTAATTATACAGAGCCTTAGCACTTGCATTCTCAAAAGGAGTGGAGCCACGTCTGTCCGAGTATCCAAATCAGTTCCTCCAAATACAAACCTTAGCATCCCTGGTTTGGTCACGGGTTTCACCCTAGAAATAAGAGAAGAGGGTATTTCGGTTGGTCTGCCTGAGTCATAGGCCCACCCCCAACATGGGGTTATGTGATGTACAGCTCCCCTACCCGGGGGAGGGGGAGAGGTCCCAGAAGGAAACTCCGAGGGAAAATGTAAACAGATGTCTTCCACAGTCTCCTTGGAAAACTTGAAGATCAGCAGAGGGAGGAACCAGCATAGTCCTCTTGGTAGGAAGGGGTTGTCAAGTAAACCAAATGGTTTCTGGCAAGCATGTCCTAAAAAAAATCAGCTAAAGCTGACCCAGCCGAATACAAAGCAAGAGAACCTGAAATAGCTCATAAGCCATAAACTCCCCCAAAGAAGCAGCAGATCTGAGGCGATGGACATCATTTTCCCTTCGCAAAGAACGGATTTGTTCAACCCTTCAGCGATCTTCCAGACCAGGCTGTGTCTGTGGCTTCTTCATCCAACCTGCCTGTTGTGGCACCTTGAGAAGGAGCCACCCTTTAAAAAGGAAAAGAAAGAGTTGGCAGGGGGTGACTGTTGGAGAGGCCAGCAGCCTGCTCTTCCCGCGGCTTGTGCCCTTCCAAGAAATCTGCTCAGAAGCCGCCAGCTTCTTGCCCCTGGTTGGGAGATGTGGAAGTAATCGTCTGGGAGCCCATGTTGCCCCAAGTCAAGGATTTTATCAGGAACCAAAAGAAGGCACATGGCCTCTCCGCCTCGTCAGAAGTGATACATTCTGATGAAAACCTAGCTAGTCTTTAGGAGAGCTTTGGGAGCTGCTAAAAATCACAGCTTTGCAGACCACGCACCTACTGTGTGCTCAGGAGTCCTTTGTGGTCCAGCAGTCTGTCCCCCAGAATCAGGCCTGCTTCTAGGAGGCCTTTCGGGGTTGGAGTCCTTGCCCGGGGCCTGGGTGATCATCAGATTCACCTCCCCCTGCAGCCCTGACAGCCTCACCCTCTCACGGCCTAATGCCTCAACCAAGGGCCCACTGGCTTTCCTTTCTCACAAGATCAAAACAAGGAAACGGACTTGCTTTGATGCTAAGAGTTGGGAAATGGGGAGCTCTCTGTGGACAGGTGGCTGGCCACGTGAGGAAGGCCAGGTGGGCTATGTCGGAAGGGGGAGGGGGAAATTGTGCCGGTCCCAAAGCCAGCCTCCCTGTGCATGGATTCTGGGTCCACCAGTAGGCATCGAGGGTACGGACTCTCTCCTGCCACCACAACACCCCCCTTCTCGCTAGTGTTGCTGTTTCTCCTGTCCCTTTCCACTGAGGCTTCAAAGCCTTTCCAGAAACTGCCACTTAGAATTTGCTCAGCAACTTGGAAGAGAGAAAAATCTGTCTGTCACCACAGCAGGTCCGCCTCAGAAAGCCCCTCTGTCTTCTTCTCTTTCTCTCCCCTTCTAGCTGTTCACCACTTTGATCGGCACTGCCTTCTCCTGCCTTGTAAATCCATAAAAAAGCATCAGTGTTTTGCCAGAGAGGGGGACCTCTGTGGCCTGCAGTGTTATCACTGCTGTAGTTCAAATGTGGTCCCTGGTTGGTTTCTCCCTTCATCTACTTTTCTGTGAAACCTCATTTTCCTGCAACAGTGAAAGGGTGTGCTGTGTATACCCTGCATACCACTATCTCCTGGTGCTTTGCTCTGACCATATTACACAAATATTCCATATTTATACAGCCACTCAGAGTGGACCGTGCATCAGGCGGCCGTTGCCAGGGCAACGGTACTTTTGCCTGCGCATCGCCGAGTAAACAGTCCTATAAACAGACCGAGGCTAGAGCAGCAGTAGACACACACACCCTCCGAGAAGGGCTTACAGAGCTTAGAGGGGGGGATTAAAAAGGAACGCTTAGATGTGGAACAGCACAGCCCTTTTCCAGATGTTTTGAGTTCAGAACCAGTTCAAAGGACCGTCTGACATCAGGGATGTTGCTCAGGGACCGCATTGCATGGCCTCTGGGGCCGTTCTGTCTGTCACCTGCCTCCCCTCTGCTCGCCTCACCTCACCCCAGCCCAGCCTTCTGCAAGGCCGCGTCCCCACTACTGGGGCCCCACTGCCACACTGGAGCACAGCTTCCTTGCAGAAGCTCGGAGAGGCAGCTGGTGGGGGACAAACCCGGGAACCAGGCTTCCTGTGTGCCTCTGATGGGGAGCAGGGAAGGCTGCCGCTGCTGGGGATGCTGGGCAGCGGGGGTGGGGGGGTGAGCGCAGCCCTGTGCAGGGGAGGGCGGGGAAGACGGAGCCAGCCCCAGAGCCTTTCCTGGACTGCACCCGGGCAGTGGCCCTCGGAGCAGAAGGGGAGCTGGGCATCAGGAGGTAATGAAAATAGGAGAAAAAGAGCAGTGACAGTAGTTGGCAGATACAGGTCTAAGCCCGTCTGCGCATGAACTCACAACAGCCCTGGGAAGCCAGACCTGTTGTCATGCCCGTGTTGCCACAGAGGGCACTGAGGCACAGAGAGATCAAGCCACTTGCTTAGGGTCACACAGCCACCGGGCCGAGATCAGACCCTGGGCGGATGCGCTTCGGCAGCTGTGTCACAGCCGGCTGGAATGGGGTGCAGCCGGGGTGGGAACCTTCTTCCTCGGACTCCTCACTGACTCCTGAAGCCTCCCTCTGCAGGACTCCAGACCTCGCAGCCCGCCCTGCTTCCTCCCAGGAGCCTTGGGACAAAGTGTGGATGGAGCCGCAGCTCTGGGTCCCCTAATTCTGGTGCTCAGATAAGAAGGCATGAATTTCCACAGTGGCCACTTTGCCTTCGAGTGGCCTTTGTGGCACTCCTGTCCCTCTGAAAGTCCCCTCTTCGTCCCTAGGGCCAGACTCCCAAATCAGCCAAGACCCCTTAATTTGGGGCAGAGCTCAATAGAGAGAGCCTTGTGCCTCTCTCTCCCTGGGCTCCAGGGACCTGAAGGTAGGGGCGGGGAGCAGAGGAGGCCAGGACAGATGCTTTTGCCCTTTGTTCTTGTCCTTCTCTTTAGAAGTAGTTCTCCAGTTTCTCATTTACTACCTCTCTAGACACAGCTATCAAGGTGATTCCTGGAAGGTCCGGGTTGCGGACTGTTAGCCCCTAAAGGTGGAGGTTCAACACTAGAACTCCATTTCTGGGAAGATTTTTATTATCAGAAATCAGGAGTCTTGCACAGGTCCCCTTCCATTCTATAGTACTTGCATGAGACTGCATGCCCCATAGGATCCCCCTACAGGAACGGGTCCCCCCACCCCCCCACATCCAGACTTCCATCCTACCAGCTTAGCAACTGCTGTCTAAAGAGCGCCTTGCTGAGATAGTGACCTAGGGAGGCACTCTAGGGGAGCCCACGTAATTCTCCTGTCGGACTAGTGTAGGAATTAGATCCACTCTGAAAGCAGCCACCAGGTTGGGCAATACAGTTTTTTACTGGTTGGTACTAGGTCCAGGCATGGCTTTAGCCCTGCCCAAAGCTCATGGCCCAATGGTGGCAAGAAGTTGGTGGCCCCCAGAGAGATTGAGTCCTGGAACCAGCAGGGGGCAGAAGAGATGCTGAGAAGCAAGAGCCCTTGGGCCTCTGGAAGGTTCCAGCAGGGCAGGTGTAACAAGAATATGCAAACCAGGGACAGCCCTTGCATGGGGAGCAAGTGTGTTTCTTCCTTCCCTGGTGACATTAAGCAAAAGGTGGATTGCTTATGGAGGCTGCTTTTGATGAACCACACCCAGGTTTTTCCTTACCAAGTGTTGAAATCCATTTTTATGTTTTCCACTGAACTGTTAACAGTGATATTTTTTCATCTGAAGGGGGGGACAGTTTGGGCTTCAGGTTATCCATTCACTCTATAAAGAGACCCTCCAATATGTCAGGCCATGTTCCTGGACGTGCCACAGAAAATTAAGGACCCTGTTGTCCTAGAGCTTCCCTTGCAGTGGGGGAGAGAATTAATAAGCAGAGGCACACATGTAGTTGTGTGTTGTCAAGCAGGGCTCTTGCTCTGAAGAAAAATATGGCAGGTCAGGGTGAAGAGCCGTGGAGAACATGCTATCAGATGTGTAGGGAGACTTCTCTAAGGAGTTGGCATTGGAGCAGACCCCCAGGGAGAGTGAAAAGGAAATGTTAGTTTCTCAGTTAGGAGCAGGACTTCCGGGTACAGATCTCACCCGAGATTCCTAATTGCATTGAGTGAGGCAAGTTACTTAGCCCTCCTGTACCTCCGTTTTCCCATCTGAGAAATGGAAACCCATTAGAAACCTACCTCCTACAGTGGCGGAGTTAAGTGACTTTACGTATATGCAGAGCACTTAGAGCAGTTCTGTATCTTGTGTTAGTAACATGATGATAATTTTGTCTGGGAGAATCTGTCCCAGGCAGAAGGATGCATGGACAGGCCATTTTGATCTAGTTTTTTCTCTGCTTGGAGCAAATGAGTTCAGAAGCAGCTGACTGGTAGAACAAGGGGGTTCTCATAAAGGGACGTGACTACAATCTATGTGAGGCCCTGATTATTGATTTATAATTATTTTATTCTGTTGTATTTGGAACCCTGGGCCAAACCAGGATGCTGTGTGTTTCACATCCTAACATAGGCCTCTGAGCAAACTTGTCAGCCTCTTCCATGTGTTTTCCATCCCTAGGGATCGACCAAGGTCAGATGACCTATGACGGCCAACACTGGCATGCCACCGAGACCTGTTTCTGCTGTGCTCACTGTAAGAAATCCCTCCTGGGGCGGCCCTTCCTCCCAAAGCAGGGCCAGATATTCTGCTCACGGGCCTGCAGTGCCGGCGAGGACCCCAACGGCTCTGACTCATCCGATTCGGCCTTCCAGAACGCCCGGGCTAAGGAGTCCCGGCGCAGTGCCAAAATCGGCAAGAACAAGGGCAAGACGGAGGAGCCCATGCTAAACCAGCACAGCCAGCTGCAGGTGAGTTCCAACCGGCTGTCGGCCGACGTGGACCCCCTGTCACTACAGATGGACATGCTCAGCCTGTCCAGCCAGACGCCCAGCCTCAACCGGGACCCCATCTGGCGGAGCCGGGACGAGCCCTACCATTACGGAAACAAGATGGAGCAGAACCCGTCCCAGAGTCCCCTGCAGCTTCTCAGCCAGTGCAACATCAGAACTTCCTACAGTCCGGGAGGGCAGGGGGCCGGGGCCCAGCCCGACATGTGGGCCAAGCACTTCAGCAACCCCAAAAGGAGCTCATCGATGGCCTTGAAGGGGCACGGTGGCAGCTTCATGAAGGAATGCCGAGAGGACTATTACCCGGGAAGGATGAGATCCCAGGAGAGCTACAGCGATATGTCGAGTCAGAGCTTTAGTGAGACCCGAGGCAACATCCCAGTCGCCAAATACGAGGAGGAAGAGGAGGAGGAAGGAGGCATAGCCACTCAGCAGTGCCGGACCCGCCATCCCATCAGTTCCCTGAAGTACACCGAGAACATGACACCCACAGAGCAGACCCCTCCGGGCTCCATGGAGTCACTGGCCCTGTCTAATGCAACAGGTATGTTCTGGTCATCTGGAAAACAGAACGCAAGAGGTAATGATCTCTAGGTGACCCGAGGCTGGTCTTCAGGACTTTCATGTTATTCTTGCCATGTGCTTTTCTCCAGCAGGGTGTCGGGGAGGGGAAGCGTGGTTTCAGATGGCTTCTGTCTTTGATCACTTTCCCTGTAAGCAGAGCCTGAGGCAGGGATGAGGATGTCTGTGACACAGTGAGGGCGGGCTCCCGGGGAAGGGGAGTCAGAGAGACAGGCTGGCGTTGGGGGAGGAGCCACACAGAGAATGCTATCTGAACTGGCATCTGACTGCAGCCTGACCCCACAGGGGGCTCTGGAGGATGGGTTGCATCGTACAGTTGGCTCCCTCTTGCAACAGGGGTTGACAGTCCCGCGTACTGTGTATCTGTCAGTCACAGGCTTTGGGCTGCTAGAGAGTGGCTCCTGGACGAGGTTGTGGGTAGGGGCAGAGGGCATGGCAGGGGCTGTTGGCCAAGGACAGCACTCAGGAGAAGATGCAGCTATGAGCCAGAAGCTGTACTCGCAATACCGGGTCGTGCTTGAGACACCGTGGCATTTGTGACAGCTTCTAAGGCTATCCCAAACTCTAGTATCGCATTAGGGAACTCATTTCAATGTGTAGATGGAGACCAAAGAAATGGGGAGCAGACAGGAGAAGGGAAGTAGGCTGAAAAGGAGCATAGGGGGAAGAGAGAGAGACCATCCAGTGTCTGCTTTTTCCAGACAAATGGTGCAGCCTGTGGGACCTGTGGGGACGGATGTGGAAGTTCTCTAAGACGGCACTCCGTGATAGGTAGTCTGAGTGTGGAAGCTAAGCGCAGTCTGCAGCAAGACAAGTACTAAAAGTGGCAATGTCGAGGAACTCTTGGAACGATCTGACCTTGCCGCAACTTGCCGCAAGTGTGTGCGCAGCAGGCTCGTCTTCTTGGTCCAGGTGTGGACCAGTCAGGGTGCCGTGGGTTGTGAGTTGTGTGTGGCATGGGCTGTGTGTCCGCCACGCTCAGGAGGGTTGCATATTCTCCCACGGGGGGTTGAACATTAAAAATGGGTCCTTTGCCATCGATAGCTGAGAAGGACTGCCCCAAGAGGTGCTTCCCTTATAGGTGGAACACCCGAGGAAGGGGACGCACGCCTACCCCTTACATCAGGGACCCCAGAGTTCCATGGGTCTTGGCGGTGCTTGTGATGAACTTGTACGTGCCAGCCCCATCCGGAGGTGACAGCCCCTGCTCAGCTCTAGCGGGTCGTTGCCATGTGCAACGATATTTAATTATTCACCCAGCAGCAACGTAGCTCTTACCCTGTGCCAGACTGTGTTCTACGCACTTCATAAATATTAACTCACGTAAGGAAACCCTCCCAGCCCTAGAAAATGGTTATACTATTCAGAGTCTCATGTCAAAATGGAAGAAACGGAAGCATAGAGACGTTGGAGAATTTGCCCCCAAGTCACTTGGCTTTTAAAAGGTGGAGTGGGGACTTGAACGTGTGCCTTCGACCCTCCCCCACCCCGGGCGGTGCTGTTCATCATACCAGGTGGCCAACACTTCCAGTTCCTCCAGACGAGCTAAACATGGGGATTTTTAAAATGTGAAATCTATTTAAACTCTGTTCGACCAGCAAACAGGTCTGTGAGTCCTAGGAGGTCTCCGCAGGATGTTTGTAACCCTTACGCCTCTGAGATGCGTTCACGTCTGTGTTCTCGTGTGTCCTAGAGGACAGCTAGCAGGTATCACTACCCTCCTGTTTCAGATGAAACAAAAACGAGGCCTTAGTGACTAAGCGTCTTACCGCATGTCAGAGACGCGAGCAGTTAGTGCCGAGTGATGACTGCCTGGCTTTCAGCCCAGTGTGTGCTGTTCTTGAAAAATGTATATGCTATAATTATTTAGGATGCCAGAAGATAAACAGGTAATTCAGCCTCTGAAGCAGGATTTTTCGAAGCTAGACCACGTGCATTTGATATTGGCTGCTTGATGCAAACATGGACTCCAGGGAGTCCCCTCAGACCTCCTGCATCAGACCCTATGGTGGGGGTGGGGGCGCGGGGGGACAGGGTGGGAACCTGTATTTCAACCAGCTCCTGCTGAAGCTGATGCAGCCACTGTCTGAGAACAGCTGTCCGTGCGCTTGTCTGTTTGACTTGATTGTCCTCATGCAGTGACTTAGGAGAAAATCAGATCTAGGTGTTGGGAAATATTGGAAAGGCCATGTCGTGTATGTTTGAAGAATGTACCATCTCGCATCCTAAAGAAGACGCATTTATCCCCATGATTTTCTATGGGCTCTTGGACAAAGCACGGAATGTCCCTCTGACTCTGAGATTAGGAGAAGCCTCCCTGAATTGTGTCTGATACCGTTACGAAAAAAAAAAAAAAAAATCCAGAAATCAGCACTGCCCCGTGAAGCCAGTAGCCACATGTGACTGTTGAAATTTGGATTCATGAAAATTAAATGAGATTAAAATTTCGGGCCATCAGCTGTGCTAGCCCCGTTTCAAGTGCTCAAGAGCACCGAGCAGAATTTGATATTCCATTTAACTTCAGTAGGCACGTGGAGCTAGCAGCCACCCTGTCTGGACAGCACAGCTGGCGGGAGGGAGCTGGTAGGACGGGCCCAGAGTTAACCCCATCCTTAGTCTCCTGGGAGGTTCTCACAGGAGCTCCAGTCTTTCAGATTGTCAGTTAATGGCTTGGAAGACCGGTTCACATCCAGCCTTCATCATGGCCAAGATGGGTGGCCTTCCACAAACTGCTTACATTCTGTAAGGCTCAGTCACCTCATCTGTGGAATTTAGTGAGTAACAGGACGTCCTTCATAGTGTTTTGGGGAGAAGTCTATGATAATGCATGTAAACTCATTAATATAGTCTTTGACACAGAGGACCTTCTATGAGGGTCACGTGATATTTTTTGCTGTGACTGCATTTTCATCATTCTTATCCCAAGCATACTGGTGCACAGATTGGGCCTCCACGAATGTTTGGGCTACTGACATCTCCCAGCGTCCACCAGCTGCGCAGGTTTGCATTTTTAGGTTTGCAGATGTTCCTGTGGGACGCTCTCCTTTTTTAAACCAGCATGCGAAGAGCATGAGAAACAGGGAACTGGAGAAATGCCTTCTGTGCCCCTGTGTTTCCATAGATCTGTCAGACACAGCCGTATGGAAGAAAGATTGCAGCTCATGTTCTAAGCACTGCTTCGCCCTTGGTCACTGGAGCAAACCTTAGATAGCCTTCTAGATCCTACACGGCATGCACACACACGCACGCATACACACGTCCATGCATGCACCCAAGACGTGGTATTGACTAGACCTGGAAACTCGGTCGCTTTGCTGCCAACCCCCATTGTTGCATTTAAATTTTGCTAGAACGTTCCCTCATGTTTTGAGAAGGCAGTGCTCAGAACTGTGTATCTTTAAATCCTGGAATCCCAGTCTGTGAGTAACAAGTATGGGTCATAGAAGGCTTAGCCAAAACACCTTAATCCTTAGGTGAAAGCTAGTTTTCTAGATAATGGATTTTTTTTCCTTCCATCGTCAATAACTCATGTTATTGAATAAGTTTGTCGTGTTTAATCTGGCATAAAGCATGATCTTGTTGTAGGCAGCATTTTTCCTTTGAACAGATCTGGAAAAACAGCCTCAAGGACTTATGAGCCTTAGAGATGGGCTTTGCCCTGTCCTGATTTGCTTAGAACCAGGAGCACATTGCCCCTTGTCCCTGGAAAATACCATCCACCCGTTAGGCTCACACGGAGCGAGTCAAGTAAGCACTGTCAGCCATTGACACCAGCACCATGTGGAGCCCTGAAGAAGCTCTCGAACCCTGTCATTGCCTAAACGTGCCCGCAAAGCAGCTTGCAGCCTGGGCGACCCTAGTACTGCACATAGTAATAGCAGCAGCCACGGGCATTGTGGGGTGTTGGGCACATACTAGGTAGATTCTAAGGGCTTTGTGTGAACTAGCTCACCATAGCTGGAGGAGGTGGACCCCACTGTTAGTCCCCTCTTAAGGATGACCTAAGTGAGACCCAGAGAGGCTGTGTAGCTCAAGCCGACCCAGCTTGGAAGTGGAGGAGCGGGAGGCAGTCTAGCTCCAGGCCTGTGCCCTCGACCACCGTACCATGGACATGTGCGCGGTGATGTTAGTAGTAACGGGCGACAACTGTAAGACCACAGACTATGGTCTGACATGATGGTGATGTCCCATGTGACGTCTCTCTAAATCCTCATAACAGCCCTGTGAGATAAGTCTGATTATTTTGCCCATTTCAGAGAAGTATACTCAAGTCCACAGGATTTGTGACCTCACCATGGTCACTACTGATAGCCAGAATCTCAACCTGCAAGGCGCTTGCTCTCAACCTCCTTGATAGAGTCCCCACAGGAAGAGTCATGGTCACAGTCGGGATTGGGATTTCTTTTCCTCTTGCAGCCAGTCTGCTGACGTCCGTCTGGCCAGGGCAGGGCAGGACCGAAGCTGGAGAGCACGGCAGAAGGCAAAGCTGGTAGTCCGAGGTGACCTGCGTGGGTCAGGGGATCTTAAAGACAAAGGAGACAGGTGTAGACGGTCCAGGGGCGGGCGCCTGGTGGGAGGCCCCTGCAGAGAGCAGGGGAAGGCTGTAGCGCAAGTCAGGGCCACTGTTCAAGTCACAGTAGAGCCAGGTGAAGAGTAGAGTTCAAATCGGGACCTGTTGCCTCAGGCAGAAGCTGCACCAAAGGACAGCTGGAGATGGATAGCTTGTCCCCAGCGAAGCACGCTGGAGCGCCGCAGTGAGGCTGGGAACACAGCTCTCCTTGAGGATCAGCCGCATGCCGTGAGGAGGGGCTGGGTCAGAGAGAGCTGCGACCTAAAGGAAGGAAATACAGGTGTGGAAGGGAGTAAAGAAAGGGTGGTTTCTGTGCATTCATGCAGCCAGCCACTGTGACTTGAGGGCCTACCCCGTGATGGGCTGTAGACCAGTCTGCCAGAGCTGGAAATTGGACTTTGTGGCTTAATACCCGTGTGGCCTTGAGCTTACCTTTTTGATGCCTCAGTGTCTTCATCTGTGAAATAAAATGACAGCAGTGCCTTATAGGGTGTTGTGGGAATTAAAGAGTTAACTCCTATGAAGAACTTAGGATAGTGCCTGATGTCTACTAAGTACTCAGTGCCAGCAAGAAGGTGCCACTGCCTGTGCAGTGGGTTAGGGATACAGTGCTGAGCAAAAGTGGACAAGGAGCCTACCTTCCTGCTCCTCACAGTCTAGTGGAGTTCAATAGATTAGAAGCATTGAATTGTGCAATATGAAATTGAATCTGTGGTAAATGTGGGCTAAGAGGGCATGCAAAGAGAGATAGAGCTGAGACAGGGAGGTTAGATCAAATATCCTAAAAAAGTGATGCTTAAGGGACAAGGGAAGGAGGATTCCAGGCAGTAAGAGCAGCATGTGCAAAGGCCCCGTGGTAGGAATGTGTGGCAAGTATAAACACATGAAAGAAGGCCCACAGTGTAAACAGCAGTAAAGACTGATAGAGGAAGACTGATAGGATGTTGACCTAGGAGAGAAAATTGGCAGGTTGACCGTGCCCTTGGGGGAAGGGTTCTGAGAGACAGAGAGGATCAAGTCAAAAACCTAGAACTGTGTAAGAGTTTGCCGACTCTGATTTTTTACCCAGGCCGCCATCAGCTAAAAGCGCACATGTCATTGGCCTAGATATGTAGAGACCCCGCCAAAGCAGAAGTCCTAAAGGACTTCCTGCTGCCTTTGATGAGTGTTGCACAGTTGTGGCACCGACACACCTTGACAAGGGACACTTTGTTGTGCAAGACCGAGATGCATGTGCAAGATGTACTGATGGCCAGGGAGTCATGGGATAATTTTTCAGCCTTGCTGGCAAACTGGGAGAGAACCAGAGAACAACAAGGGGTGGAGGGGAGTTGAAAGAACCAACTGGAACAGCTCACTTGACCAAGAATGTCTGCAATGTTTTTTAATCCTTATAATGCAAAACATTTCTATATTTAATTCTGGGCAGGAACATTGCTCCTTTTCTTCTGCATAGTTTGGATGTGCATCCTCTACCCCAGTTTTCTTTATTTAATTGGTTGGGTAAAACCTCCTAACCAGCTGCCCCCCACTCCCCAGAAACCCCCTTCCTCGCTACCCCCCTCTTACTTGAGCGGCCACACCTCAGTCATGCTCATGAATTTCACAACCCAGATCCTTTGTTCATCCCCTCTGCTGGGAAGGATGGGTGGCCCGGTCCGGAATTACAGATTAGAAAACCCAGAGTCCTGTCAGTTGGCCTCAGGGCCAGCACCGAGAATACGCTGGGATTGTCTTCCTTCATGAGAAGGGCAGAACTCTTGTTTGCAAGTGTCAGAAGCCCAACCCAGCTGGTGTACACAGATAAGTTTGTTTTCTTTAAGTCGAGTGTCCACAAAATTCACAGGATTTGGGTTCTGGGAACAGCTGGATCCAGGTGCCCAAATGATGTCGTGAGGACCCACCTTCTTTCCATCTCTCTCTCTCTGGGCTCTTACTTCCTCCCCACTGGCTGGCTTCGTTCTCAGGTGGGCTCTTCCCAGTGGTGGTTGAGATGGCCGTGGGCAACTCCAGGCTAACACCCATTAGCACGAGGTAGTGTCACCCAAAGCCCCAGAGTGGGGTCCCATTTGCCTGACTTGCGTCACCTGACAATTCTTAAAGGACCTCCTGCGGTGGAAGGAGCGGAGGAATGTTCACTCTGCTCGGTCCATCCTGAGTCACGTGCCCATCCTGGGACCTAGGGGATGGGGTAAAGCCCATCCAACCTGCAGGGAATGAGAATGGCATGGGCTTCCCAAAGAGGAATCCAGGTAGTATTTTCGAAGGAAATGGGATTGTACTGCAAGGAAGTAAATAGCACACAAACCTGCTCCCGAGCCTATCCCATCTGGGGCATTGCATTCCTCCAAGACTGATCCAGGATCTCGTTCCTTCCTCCAGAAGCCTCGTCATGTGAACTTGACCTCATATGTCCATATGTTTGTTTGCCATGGTTTTCTGGAGATGAGGGGGCATGTCTCCATGGTGATTTTAATGCAGGGAAACCACGATGGCAAGGGGATGTTTTGCAAGGGCAGATTGGACAGAACCCAACCCCTCAGCTCAGTGTTGAAGGTGTGATTCAGGTTTCTGACCGGTTCCACGGGGTGACTTTCTCTGTGTTCCTTATGGCAGCAATGCCCCCTTACTGGTATTTCATGACTCTGAACTGGACTCATAGACCAAGGCCCCAGATGAAAACCAACTGAGTGAAAATCGTGGTAGAATCTGTTCATCTTGTGTTTCTCTTTTTGGGTCAATTTCTTGCTGTGTGGAAGCCGAGGATATTCTCGAGGCCAGGTGAGAGGGAGAGGGGGCAGTGGACAGAGCAGTCTGAACAGAGCCCACCCCAGAGGGCCCGATGCATGCCTGCTTCAGGTCACGGTCTCGCTGACTTTTTCTGGGTTCAGAGAAATTTTTCCAGTGTCCTGGTTTTTAATAACCATTCAGGAGGCTTATTTATAACCTCCCTGGGCATGGGCAGTCATCTCTACCCAGAATAAGTAACCATGGTTGCTGACAGGAGAGAAAAGGTTGCTGATTTTATTCATTTTATTACTGAAAAGGCAACACAGGAACATGGGCCCAGGGTGGAGAGAGGGGGCCGACGGGCGCCTCAGACTGGTACAGGATTTTGTAAAGTAAATTTTTAAAGGACCTGTGTGCATTTCTCTTGGAGCTTTTGAATGTGGGAATCTCACAAAAGGAAATAACTTCGCTCACACCCACTTGATAATGGCCTTGAAACTCAGGTTTTTAGGATTTTTTTTTTTAAATGTGGGCAACTAGGAACAGCTACAAGAGAACAATTAAGATATAGGGGAAAATATATCATAGCTCTTACCTCTTGACTAGTGTGAATATTTTGGTGAATTTTCATATCTTTTCCCTGTATACCAGCATGTTGTTTTTTTTTTTCTGAATTGTAGACATTCTGAATGTTCTGGGTCCTGACTTTCTTCATTTGCATTCTGTTATTAGCTTCTTTTCATGGCTTTTATCACATCACGTTTAATGGCTGCGTTAATATTCAGTCGAATGGACGTCATCATGTTCCTGGAATGGGACCCTTAGGAGGCTCCCAAACTGATTTGTATTGGAATCTACATTTCCTTTGACTTGCAGCAACAAAAACGTACTTTTTTGACTCACTCTTTTTCTTATAAACATAATCAAACCTTCTAAATACTTTGGCACAGTTTCTCGCCAGATGCTTGACCTCCTTACTTGAGCATCTCCTCCATGGAGTGTTCTGGTAGGACTGGGAGGCCCGTCAGTGGTTCCGTGCCAGCCATCCTGGCCCAACTGCCCCTCCTCTACCCAGACACAAAGTGCCTCCCGATAGTAGGAAATGAGTGTGATTAAAACCCTGCTTCCTAGTATAAGCCACCTGGGGCAGCTTTGGGGAGTCTGTTTCTTCATGTAAACAGTCACCATCCCTCCATCAGTCCGTTACCCGGGGACCACCTACATCACATTGACCTGGGATGCTTGTCAACAGCACACGTTCTTGGGCCCATCCGAGTCCGGCAAACAGAGTCTCTCACTGGCCAGACCTGGGAATCAGCATTTCTAACAGACGCCCCCACAGAACTCTTAGGTCCGTCAAGTTTACAGAACACTGATCTAGAGAAACCCAGGTCATGCTGGGGTAAGCAGCCCTCCCTGCCGCCTTGTCTGTGGTTAGAAGTTTCTTCTCGCCGATGGTACCCCTCTTGCATCTTCTCTCAGTCATGAGTCTAGCCTCCTGTTTAGACAAAAGAAAAATTGGATTGTGTTTCTTCCAAAAAGTTCTGAAGATGTCCCTGACATCGGATAGCCCTTGGTACTGTAAATAGCATCTTAGCAAGCTAAGAGCATGTTATCTGAAGCACGGAGGGCGTGTTTCTTAAGCACTCCGTCTGGGCTAACTATGAAAGAGACTGATACCTGCTAAGAGCGTTTGGTGGTTTGGGTAGTGTCATTGAAGGCAGCAGGAAGGGTGAACAATAAAATACTCTGACTCCAAATAGGGCCTGTTTCGGCTGGAAATCGATGTGCAAGTGAAGGTCAGGAGACCACAGTTTTCATGAATTGGAAGTGGGTGGATTGGTTGGTTAACTTCGAATAATTTTCAGGCGCATCACCATGAACATTCAGGTAGTTGTGTGTGTGTGATGTGTGTGTGTGTGTGTTCCCAGCAGTGTGCCGCCAGGCACCTCCTCCCGCCTACCCTTCCCAAATCAAAACCAGAGCACAACGTGTTTCTGGGAGGCAGCTGCCACAAATCAGGCTGAGTAAACAGGCGGGGCACCATCTAGAAGATAAAGTCTGCGTCGTCCAACACAAAATTACTAAGAAAAAGCCTAGTGTTTTCTTTGGTACAAAAACTTCGAACAGCTTCAAAATGTCCTGCTGAATTCCCCCTCCACTTAACTAGAACAGACCCATTTCCTCCACTCCTTTCCTGGGTTCCAGAAAAGAGCCTTTCTCAACTCTGGGCTCCCTGAGGGTTTGATGGCCCCGTTTGCGGACTACCCAGCTGCCTGTCTTCTCTTTTGTCTTTTATCCCTCCCACGTACAAGGACTGGGGCAAAAACGTGCTCATTTCGCTCTTTGCAGAAAGCAGTAGAGCACGTCCTTTGGTATATTCCTTTCTGTTCTCTGGGCCTTTCGTTGGAACAGCTCCTTGACTCTTCAGCCCTGTAGAGTATAAGGGATTCTTGCTTCTTGGACTCAGCCCGTCCGTCCCGTCTGCCCACAGAGGGTGTTATCAGTCTGGGGCCACCTGGGAGGCCTTATTCTGATTCTGACGGCCTGTGTGACTGGCCCTGGCGGGGATTCTGTGCTCCCCAGCGGTGAGCGTGCTGGACCTTGCCTGGGTGTCTCAGCCTGGCAGGAGCAGGCTACTGATGGCTGCCTTGTTAGTTGGAGGCACTGATTTTCAAAGGCAGGAAAGTCCAGTTTGGGCTTTCCTTGTGTCTTTTCCTTGGAAGCAGATTGAGCTCAGAGCTGGAAGGGAGAGGAGAGAAAACAGCCTAGAATAACCCATTTTTTAAAAAAAATCTCTTTCTTTATATCTGGATACTGGGTCCTAGGTAAGAAGATCAGAAGAGAAATTCCCTTTACCTGGGATAAACACACAGACACAAAGGCCCCTGCCGGGTGAGCAGGGTGGTCTAGGTCAGCGGTTCTCAGCAGGGGTGAGTGAGGGGTTTTGTCACCTAAGGGACATTTAGCAATGCTTGGAGACAATTCTTTTAAAGACTTACTTATTTTAGAGAGAGGAAGAGAGCACGAGTGGCAGGGGGAGAGGGAGGGAGAGAGAGAATCTCAAGCAGACTCCATGCTGAGCACAGAACCCGACGAGGGGCTTGATCCCACGACCCTGAGACCATGACATAAGCCAAAACCAAGAGTCAGACACTCAACTGGCTGTGCCACCCGGGCACGCCACTTGGAAACATTTTTGATTGTCACAACTTGGGGTGCAGGTTGCTAGTAGCTTCCAGTGAGTAGAGGGTAGGGGTGCAGCTCCACAGCCTACAGGGCACAGAACAGCACCTTCCCTCCAACCAAGAGCCATCTGGTCCCATGAGACAGTAGCACCAAGGCGGAGAAAGCCTGGTCTAGACTATTGCCTTGGAAGTCATCCCTTCCCTCGACAGGCGCTTAGAATCCCGAACTGATGGCTCCAGAAGGCGCCTCCCAGGCTGGGCATTTCAGAAGTACCCCCTGCAGTGGAATGAGCCCATTGTGTTTCTTACTCTGACGCCAGCTGCAGCCCACCCTGGGGTTTAGTGTTTAAGGGTCACAATGACCTGGCTGAAATCGCACTGCCGCTGTAGCTATGTGACCTCAGGCTGGTGGCTTAAACCTCTCACTCCCTCAGCATCCCCTAGTGTGATTATCAATGTATTCTCCCCCAGGGGCCATCGTGAAGCGTGAGGTAGTATGCAGAAAGCACCTCATTGCATGTCTGGCACACGGCAAGTTCAATATTGGAGAGTTATTATTATTCTTATTATCAGGGGGCCCCAGAGTGCTGACCTCCTGCCACCTTCCTTTAACTGTGTCTCAGCCCCTTGCTCACTTAACCAGGGAGAGGAGAGAGCAAATGGAATTCAGAAATCCTTCCGAGGTGCAGGAATCGACAGATGGGCCGTGATGCCTGGCAGTTCTGCCGAGGTCAGCAGTCCAGACCCACGCAGACACCCAAAGTGGGGAGTCCTGCTGTTCGGATCTTCAGGGGTGATCACAGCAAGAAAGAGCTGCAGGAGACCCTTTCTCTCTGGATCTCAGTCTCCAGCCTTCTCTGAGCATGAAGAGGCTACCGCAATCTGTGGCCTAATTCTGCCCGTGTAACACTATTAGTACTAATGGAGCCCTCCCTCCCCGTGTGAGAAGGGCCCCTGCCAGCTCCTGGACTTCAGCCTTTGCTTCCCTGACCTCCCTTCCTCCCCCTCCACTACCCCCCCAACCCATCCCAGCATCAATTAACCTCTCAGAGAATTCCCATTCGATACAGCTTAGAGGAGTTAATTTGTTCTTTCCATCTGTGGATGAGAAGCAGGCCCTGCTCTGGGCCCTGAACTGGGAAGACAATGGGGACAGACAACAGTGGAAGTTTTCCATAGAGATCTTTATCAGCCGCAGGAACAAGCCCAGCCAGGCCCTCCATCTCCAGATGTGTTTCAAGCTCCGGCCCCTGGGGCAGGGGGGGGTGGGGGGTGGGGGGGGAATTCCAGCCTGGCCCCAGGGTCCTCAGATGGTTCTCCATGCAGCCCGATCTAGCCATCCTTGAGGGGATGGTGAGCTATAAGTGGCTGGGCTTTCTATCACCTTGAGCACTGTCCTTTGTGGCTTGCTTTCTGCTTGGGATTAGAGCCGCCCAAGAAGCAGATGGCTTCCTCTGTCATTCTCTGCTCTCTGAATCTGTTTATTGTGAGGGCCTCAGTAGTCAGGGCCCCTGGGTGCCACACTTTTATCTGCCAGTAAGAGATGGAGCACATCAGACCCGAGGACAGTTTTTATTCCAGCTTTCCTCTGAGCTCCAAGATGACAGCAAAAAAAAAAAAAAAAAAAGAATTTTAAATCCTCTTCCGTGGGTGCACAGAAGTACCATCTACTCCCCACCCCCATCCACCCTTTTGTCTTCCACCAGCTGAACCCGAAGTCCCGGGGAGCACTGAGATGTAAACACTGTCAGCCCAGCCCCTAATATCCTGTACCGCAACTGTAAACACAGGAGAAGATGCCACATCATCCCTCGTGGCATTCCCCCAAGATCTCCAACACGCTGGGTTTCTAGAGTTGCCATTCAAAAGAGGACCATGCTTGTGTGTCTCCCCCACCCACCCAGAATCCCAACATCCCTTTTTTATCTGTCTGCTATCCTAGAGTTTGATTCAAGATTGTTTTGGAAACAGAATAGGGAGGAGGAGGAGGAGGACATTTTTTAAAATCTTGATTCTTCATTCTTTTATATTCATGTATTCAACAAATATTTATTGAGCATAAATAGACATTTATAGACATTGGTGAATGAATCCCACCTAGTCCCTCTGGGGGTCAGAGCCCCAGCAGGAAATAGGCAGCACATTCAGAGAGTAATTAAAGGCTAATGAAGGAGGACTGCTGAGTAGAACTAAGGACTCAGGGAGAGAATTGCAGCCAAAACTGCAGCCTTGGGAGGGAACCAAGGCAACACCTTGACCTCTCTCACTCTCTGCACTCTGATCTCCTCCCAGAAGTCAAGCCCCACTCACTAGAAGCCAGAACACACACACATACACACACACACACACACACACACACACACACACACACAGACACGTGGACAGATTGTGATTAAATGCCATGAAGGAAATGAGCAGGGTCAAGAATAGAGAATGTTGAGGGTTAACCACCTCAAAAGGATGACCAGGAAGCTCTCTGAAGTGATATTGTAGCAAGAATTAGATTAAAGGACTTGGTCTGGCACAGGAAGAGGAGGGGAGGGGAGGGAGGCCCTATTGGCCTTAGGAATGGCATATGCAAAGGCCCCGAGGCAAGAGAGAACTTGTGCAGTTCCAGCAACTGAAAGCAGGCCAGCAGAGTTGTCAAGGGGGAGAGAGCTATATTTAGAGCTGTGAAGCAGTCACATTTTATTGCTGGCTCTGGTTCAACCTCCTGGAATCCCTCTGAGAACACTGTCCTCGTCCCCTTTTTCAGTGGGGGTGTCTTAAGGTAGAAAAAGTCAGCTGACTTGCACAGGGAGTCCAAAAAGCAAATGCACGTGTATAAGGAAGCATTAGGTGAAAAATTTCATGCATTGCAGAGTGTGAGGGGAGGACATGCCATTTAAGACAAAAAAAGTTTTTTTGAAAGTCTGTGAGCTCTTTCTGTTGATCTTTCTATTGCTGTGGCTTACATTTACTTTCAGTGCTTAGTCATATCCTGGGTTTCATATACGCAGTACATTTGCATATAACCCCAGGTATCCAGGCTTAGCAACGCAACTAATGCATAAATCTGATTAATGCAAAAGTCTTTCCTTAAGTAAACAGTAATCCTTGAAAACATATGTTACACAGAAGTATGATTCACAAAACCCCTTTTTTTATTGCACAAATTAGCCAGTATTGGCCCTGGCCAACAAAATCCAGGGTTCTTTGGATGTTTGTCTTGAAGAAAGATTGAGTAGCTGTCGTTTTTCCCAGGTGGATGTTGCCAAAATTACAGAAGGTTTTCACTTTACCTTCAAAGCTCTGGGTCCTTCCACCTTTCCTCAAAATCCCTAAGGCCAAGACCCAGAAGTTCAGCAGGAGGATTTTGTGTTGCTGGGACGGGAAGTTAGTGTGTGACATTGCACTTCTAGAATCTCATCACTGTGGTAGGACAAGAGATGAGACCTTCACTAATTCAGTTATGTCACATTCACTGAGTGGTGACCAAGACTTATCCTTAGCAAATCTCAAGAACCATCACATATTTGAGGCCCTTGACTGTGACTAAGAGGAAAAAGGAGCCAATATCTCATGGGATTTGCCACCTCAAACCCAAAAGGTTTAGAGTGAATACTTAACACTTATTCTAAAGACAATGGCCACTGGGCCTTCTTGGTCTTGCTTAAGGGAAAGTGTGATTCGTGAGATGTCAGATAGATGCTAAAATACTCAGACACTGCTTCTCAGTCTTGGTCAGACATGGAATCATCCCAGCAATGTAAAGGATGCAGGTGCCTCTGCCCCATCCCTAAGAGTCCAGTGTAACTGGTATTTGGCATTTAGTTTGGGCCAGGGGATATTTTCATGCTTCCCAGTAATTCTGTCAAGCAGGCAAGATTGAGAAGGAAGGTATTAAGGCAAATCCAGATTTTTCATTAGGTGCATTTGTTTCTAGCTTCTGGGATGATCTATGAGGTCGTTCTGCTTTTATTGCCCTACTCTGGCCCTGTCTCTGTGAAGTACCGCATCTTAGGGAGAAAATGTTCGTTTGTGAACACACAAAAATGTGCTGTAGGAACATCTGTCCTCTATGAAATTCTACCCAAAGGCCCTAGAAATTGCTATTAAGGTGATAGTCTCAAGAGTCAGATAGATTCCTGTTAACTCTCAGCTCTGTCTGTTACCAGCTCTGTGACCTTGAGCAAATGATCTAAACTTCTTGAGCCCATATTCCCTCACCTATAGCCATCTTAGGATGAAATGAGAATACACTTAACACGGTACACACAAAAAACGTGTGTTGTTTCCATATCAGCAGAGGTGGGGAATATTCTCAGGACCCATGTATTTTGATTCTGTTGTTGCTAAGGACTGAAGTGGAAAAGCCAAGGGGACAATAATAACAAAAAGAAAAATTACAGTGATTGTCCCCTTCTTGGAGATGAGAGAGCCAAGAGTCAAAGAATTTAAGGTCACATAGCTAGTGAATAGGCTAAGTGGGGTTTGCCAGTCCACACGTGTAACCACTCCTCTGTGTTTTCCTCCATCAAATAAAAGCTCCTGAAGAAGGAAAGGGGCCCTGGGTGACATCACCCCTTAACTGTGCCCAAGAAAAAGAAGTTTACAGAAAGCTTAGGTCTTTCTCTGGTGGGAAGGGTTCTCTAGGAAGACAGCAACATGTGAAGCCAAAATGGACAGGGTCCACCGACGGCCTCAGGCCCCTCAAAAAATCATCTTCCACACCTTTCACCGTTTGCTTCCCTTCCTCATAGCAGCCAGCCTGGGCTCAGCTAAAACCGCCTTACGAGCCACCATTGGAGGCTGAGAGCAGCCGGCTTGGACAGGGGAGTCCCACCTCTTCCTCCTCCTGCTTGTTGCTTTACCTTGTTCTGGTAGAACCAAGGTCCTCTGTCATGCTGCTTCAAACAGCGCGGACTCTGAGCAGTGTTTCCCACGTTTTGTTGGGTTTTGAATAAGGCATGCCCTCTCTTGAACAAACTAAACACAAGACTCGCATACCCCCACCCGCCCAGAGTTCCTCATTCTTTGCAGACCCCCCCCCACCATTCAGAGAACACCCGTTGTGCATCTCTGAGGCCACCAAGATCTCCCGTCACAAACAGAGCTGACAGCTGTGAAGCCTTGACAGTGGGATGCTGTGTTAACTACTAACATAGACTTTCCTTAGTTCATCTTGACAATAACGCCGTGAGTCATACGTATCATCTCATCTCCGTTTCACAGACAAGGAGTCAGGTCTTGAAGGTGTTGAATAACACGTTTGGGATCCCAGTGCAGCCGGTGGCTTGAACCAGGCTCCTAGCACCCAAGTCCTGTCCTTTTACACATAACCCCGTGCCTCTCGGTCAGGGTGAGTTTACTCTCCACAGGACATTCTGCCGTGTCTGAAATTCTGACTTGTCACAACAGAGTGGGGGGAAGGTACTGTATCCAGTGATTCAGAGGCTGAATCTGCCTTTTAAAGTGCCCGCAGCTCTCCCCCACTACACCTCTCCCGGCCCATCAAGGACGCAGAGCCGAGCCATACCACACCCTGGACAATCCCTGGTTTGGACTTTGCCCAAGGCCCTACCTCCCCTTAGCAACAGAGATTGAATCTGTCTCCGGAAGGTTCTTTCTGCCTGTGGAGAAGCTCCATGTGTGTGCCCTACCAACGGCAGGGACTCCGTTGCTCTGAGCGTGGAGAAAGCAGGGAGCACTCCTTGCCCCGCTGACGGGCTGTGGGCACTCTCAGACCACCCCAGCCTTCCTGCTTCCTTTCTCCTCCTTCTGCGCATCCTCTTCCGCCACCGGCACCTGTTCTCTGTGAGACTGGAGGCTCTTTCCATGGGCGAAGCCCGAAATGCCGCAAACTATAATAAAAAAGAAAAATGGGGAACTTCTTAAATTATTGTTTTAAAGACTTTATTTATTTGACAGAGGAAAAGAGAGAGCACAAGCCAGGGGAGCCGCCAAGGGAGAGGGAGAAGCAGGCTCCGTGCTGAGCAGGGAGCCCCATGGAGGGCTCCATCCCAGGACCCTGGGATGGTGACCTGAGCCAAAGCAGACGCTTAACCCACTGAGCCACCCAGGCGCCCCACTGAGGAACTTTTTTAATCATATAAACTATGAGGAAATCCTCTCCCTCCCCCACCCCCACAACCTCCCTGAGCCTCAAACTCCTCTTAGTTAAAAAAAAAAAAAAAAAAACCAAAGTAACAAATCCTACTTTTAAGCGATTTGTGAAAATCAAATGAGGATGAATATGTAAAATCATTTAGTGGCAATGCCTTGTCCTTGATAAATTATTCAAAAGGCTACTTCTTGTGAAATACCAATGAAGAAAAACTTACAAAGACAGGACGTGGCTGCAGAGGTAGGAAGAGAGGAGCAGGCAGACGGTGGTGGTGATCATGGTAGTCTTGGTCGTAACGGCCTTAGGCACTAGATGCTGTGGGATGGCGCTATGTCTGCAGAGTTACGTGCATTAGCCCATTCCATATGGGTGAGATCTGTTCCTATTCCCTGGGGCAGCCCCCCACAAAATGCTTCCCTTCCCCCTTCCCTGCTTTCTTTTCCTCCGTAGCATTTAGCACTATATGCCACTTATTTTGTTGATTGTCTCCCTCCCCTACAGGGAGGAGAGCTGCTTAAGTGCAGAGACTGGCATCTGGTTTGCTTTGCTCCTGTTGCCCCGGCGGCTGGAGCATTGTCTGACATATGGTGCGTATTGGATCAATTTCTTACAGGGTAGGCATTCATGAAATGTTGGTGAACAAATGAGCCTCCATTTTACAGATGGGAAAACAGAGAGGCGAAGGGAATTGTCCAAGAGCACACAGTTGCTGAGAGGCAACGGGATTTCTAGAGAGCCTTAGCCCCCAGGACACAGCTCCTTGTACAGCATTGACCTTGTGCCGCAAATGTCCTTGTGGCTCATACTTAACACCAGCCCTAGGGGTGGTCCATCCTCTGTCTGGGTTCAGAGCTTTGGGGTAAAGGTATGGGTGGAGATGGGCCGCTTGGAGATCTAGAACCACCGACCATGATTTCCCGTGCCTCCCTGTGAACTCCAGATTATTTTTCATCACAGACAGTTCCGAATAACTTAGCACAACATGTGGGGTAGAATTTGTCTTTGCTGTGCCTCATAGTGTTCTGTCAAGGGTAGACTTTGTGCTTAATATTCTTGTCCTGGGCTCTGTTTCAGCCCCAGAAAAAGCATCTTACCTCTAGCTTTCCTGAGAGATGGGCCAAGGTAAAAAGCGACAAGCTCCCAATGTTTTCTATGTAATTTTTGTTGCTCCCAATGTTTTCTTTCTTTCTTTTTTTTAGAAGATTTTATTTATTTATTTGACAGACAGTGATCACAAGTAGGCAGAGGGGCAGGCAGAGAGAGAGGAGGAAGCAGGCTTCCCGAAGAACAGAGAGCCTGATGTGAGGCTCCATCCCAGGACCCTGGGATCATGACCTGAGCCGAAGGCAGAGGCTTTAACCCACTGAACCACGCAGGCACCCCGCTCCCAATGTTTTCCATGTAATTTTATCGTCTTCCCTAAGTTACAAACAAAAATAGTTTTTAAAATATTACAAAACTACAGAAATATATAGTTGGCCCTTGAAGAACATGGGGTTGGGGGTACTGAGCCCCTGCATAGTCGAAAGTCTGCATATAACTTTTAACTCCCCAAAAACTTAACTTACTCAAAGCCTCCTGTTGGCCAAAAGCCTTACTGATGACATAAACAGTCAGTTAACACATTTTTTATATTAAATATATTCTATACTATGTTTATGCAATAAAGTAAGCTAGAGAAAAGGAAATGTTAAGACATTCATAAGGAAGAGAAAATACATTTATAGCACTGCACTGTTTCCAAAAAAAAAAAAAAATCCATGTATAAGTAGACCGACACAGTTAACACCTGAACAGGGGTCAACTGTACTATATAAATTGAAATCATCCCCCATTTTGCATCTACCCACCATTAGGTGACATTTCCATTAGTATTTATCTCTGGGCATACACTGACAGATAAACAATTATAAACAGCAAAGTCATCATACCATTCTGCAATATGTTTTTTTACTTAACATTGTATCTTGTTCATCTTTCCCTCTTGGTGCATATAGCTCTAACTGACATGAAGCCAAATAGCGTTTCATTGTGTGATGGTACCATCATTCTTTTAACACATCCCCTATGGCTGGACACTTGGATTTTTTGCAGCATTTCACTGTTAGGATCATTTGTATCCTTGTTGAGGTTTTTCCATAGGACCCATCCCTAGAAGTGAGACCCTCTGGACCAAAGGATAGGCACATGGCAAGTTTCTACAGATACTACTCAATTCCCCTTTTGTACTTCCATCGAAAGAGGAGGTGCTCTGAGCTCGGCACTTGGTAGGACCAAAAATCCTTCTTGAAGATGGGGACTACAGAGTGTGCTCAGCGTGGTCCCCCATCTGCTCTGGTATTTGGGGGTTTTATGTGCTCCCAGAGCAAAGAACAGCTCTGATGGCCCAAGAGCTGGAGCCGGACCAAGTAAAATCCCTTCCTCGCTACCTTCTCCAGCAGCCTGATGGGTTTCTCGGGAGCTAGCCATCTGAACGGTTTCCAGGGGAGCTGGGTTGCCATCCACCCTGGCTGGGCTGGCACAGGGACCACACTTAGTGACAGGGGCCGGGGAATTAAGTCATCAGTCTTCACCTGCCAAGATCTGGTGGGAAAGGTAACACAAACTGGAAATCCTGCATCTGAAAGCGGCTCAGGGCTTGGCAGGTCACAGAACCCTCGCACCTTGCTTGGCGCTGGCGAGGCAGAGTTCTGTAACAGGCGGCTTTTCAGACTCCAAATTCCAAGGTTGCCAGCTAGTGAGGGGGTCTGACCTGTTTATTTATTCACACCCATCTGACTTCAAAGCAGTGGGTTTTTTAATTTAAAAGAGGTATGGAAATCTACCAGAACACTTGCTGCAAATGTAGTCTTGAGCTCCACTCCCCTAAGTCCTGAGGCAGTAGGTCTGGGACAGGAACTGGGACTCTGCATTAATTTTTTTATATTAACATATAGTGTACTATTTGCCCCAGGGGTACAGGTCTGTGAATCATCAGGCTTACACAGTTCACAGCACTCACCATAGCACCTACCCTCCCCAGTGTCCATCCCCCAGGCCCCCCTGGGACACTGCATTTAAAGGAACCACCCAGGTGACTCTGAAACAGATGCTGTCAGGACCCCACTCTGTTTTATTTTATTTTATTTTATTTTATTTTATTTATTTGTCAGAGAAAGTAAGAGAGAGAGAGAGAGAGAGCAAGCAGGGGGAGCGGTAGGCAGAGGGAGAAGCAGGCTCCCCACTGAGCAAGGAGCCCGACACGGACTCCATCCCAGGACCCCAAGATCATGACCCTAGCCGAAGGCAGACGCCCAACCAACCAAGCCACGCAGGTGTCCCCCCACTCTATTTTAAAGTGAGCCTTCGCCGTTCCATTCTGACTTTCTGGGGACAAAGCCCAAGCTAGAAGGTACCACATGATCCGCTTGTGACCACCTATTGGTTCAGCGTAACACGCAGTGACGAAATACACAAATCTTGTATTTAGGTTTCTTTTTTTTTTTTTTTTAAAGATTTTATTTATTTTTCAGAGAGAGAGGGAGAGAGAGAGAGCACAGGCAGACAGAGAGGCAGGCAGAGGCAGAGGGAGAAGCAGGCTCCCTGACAAGCAAGGAGCCCGATGTGGGACTCGATCCCAGGACGCTGGGATCATGACCTGAGCCGAAGGCAGCTGCTTAACCAACTGAGCCACCCAGGTGTCCCTGTATTTAGGTTTCTCCTCTCATTTTCTTTTCTTTCTTTCAGCAGACTACGTCCTTAAATGTTCCCTAACTGTCTGGGAACGTCTTACGCGTTTTCATTTCAGACTGTGCTCCAGGACTTCTCCTTGCCCTCTCATTTACTCCCTTGATCAGACACCATTCCTTGGGGGATTAGGCGTGTTCTGGTATCTTCCCAGTAATCCATACTGATCTGATGGCGTGAGCTGTCTGTCTGCAGTCATAGAATCAAAATCACAAACTTTCACAGAAATGAGTGAAGGGGGTCAAAAGGTACAAATGTCCAGTTATAAATACATAAGTCCTGATGGGGTGCCTGAGTGGCTCAGTCAGTTAAGCATCCAACTCTTGATTTCAGCTCAGGTCATGATCTCAGGGTCATGAGATCAAGCCCCACATGGGGCTCTGCACTCAGTGCGGTCAGCTTGGGATCCCCCCCCCCTCTGCCCTCCCTCCCCCCCAAATAAATAATCTTTTTAAAAAAATTTTTTTAAAGCCGGGGTGGGGGGCAGTGCCTGTGTTGTTCACTAAGTTGGGCATCTGCCTTTGGCTCAGGTCATGATCATAGAATCCCAGGATCAAGCCCCACATCGGGCTCCTTGCTCAGCATGGAGTCTGCTTCTCCTTCTCCCTCTGCCCCTCTCCTCCACTCCTATTTTCTCTCTCTCTCTCTCAAATAAATAAATAAAATCTCTTAAAAAAATTTTTTATTTAGTAAGATAAATAGTAAGTCCAAGTGATGTACAACATAAGGACTGTAGTTAATAATACTGTATTGTATATTTGAAAGTTGCTAAGAGAGAAGATTCTAAAAGTTCTCATCACAAAAATTGGAACTTTATATGCTGACGGATGTTAACTAGACTTACTGTGGTGATCATTTTGCAAGATATACCAATATCCAATCATTGTGTTGTACACCTAAAGCAAATACAAGATTATATGTCAAATATATCTCCATAGAAACAAAAGACAAAAAGGCTTTTGAATCATCTTTAAAAAAAAAAATTTACAGACAGAGCTGGGGGAAGGTCGGAGAATCTCCAGTGCAGGTTCAGAAAAGGAACTGGGGTTCTGAGGGGAAAAATGATTTATTCCATCTTCCAGGAGTGGGCAGCAGAGCTGTGACTGGACTCTGGGTCCTTCCCTGTCCAGACCAATTACTTTTTCACTACCCTAGTAAACACAGTTTATAGGAAGTGTACAATCCATGGAATTTCACAACGGAAATGAAATATTTGAACAAGGGAAAAGGTAAAAGGGGAGTGGCCTGTCCGGTGGGGTGTGGGGCAGGGGGAGATGCATGAAACCCCTTCCATGGGTACAGAATTGAAAGGGGAGTCAAAAACTCGGTCATCAAGATACACAGTAGTTCATCGCAGCATTTTCAGAATCAAAATTCATGCAAAAATCCATGAGGAACAAAACTTAAAAACTGTATAAAGACAGGATCCATTTTACTGATTATTTCCTTTTTGCCCTAGGCTTCAATTTCCACTGCTCGTGCCCCTCTTCCAGCGATGGGGATAGAAATTGTAAGCAGACTTGTTTGGATTTTAACAGGAAGTTAGTGTTGAGCCACTGTTTCCCAAAACTCGTCCTTTTGAGTAGGCTGGAGGCAGGTGGGGAAGAGGTTCTATCGTCCAAGTGTCTCCTTTATTAATTCCTACTGCACTTAAGCAGTTAAAGATTTTCAGAAGTGCTTCAGAAACGGCCAGACTGACTTGCGTACAGAATCCTTTCTCACTAATCCAGAAAGGATACTTTGTAAAAGTTCCCTCAACTCCCAGGCTGGGATATGTGTGCCACTGGCAAGGTGTGGGGAGAGAGATCTGAGGGCTTTGGAGAACTCTGGATTCCCAGCTCCTCCTGGGCTAGCAGCTGCTTTCGCCATCTGTGTGGAGGGTGAGGCTCGCCAAGCCTAGGCTGCCTCAGGAAGCCCGGTGAAGGGCACAGACCGAGAGCAGGAAGGAAAGTTTGCATGGCCAGGTTCAGTGTTTTTATGCTTTCTAAGAACTCAGTCCTGGCTTTGCCCTTGTCAGAAGCAGGGAAATAGGGGGCACCTGGGTGGCTCAGTTGGTTAAGTGTGTGCCTTTGGCTCAGGTCATGATCTCAGGGTCGTGGGATCGAGCCCCACACCCGGCTCCTTGATCAGCGGGGCATCTGCTTCTCCCCCTCCTTCTGCCCCTTCCCCTGGCTCGTGCCCTCTCATGCACAAGCACACTCTTGCTCTCTTCTCTCCCTCTCCCAAATAAATGAATAAATTCTTTTTTAAAAAAAGAAAAGAAGCAGGGAAATAGGTTGTTGGCAGCCTCATTTATGTTGATGAGTGGAGAAGAGGGGAACAGGGCAGAGCAAGGCTGTACTTTCTCTCCCTCTTTCTCTGAGTTCTTTGGTCCCCTGGCCAGAGATTGGGGCTTTACATGCTCAGGAACAGCCCTCTGGTTGCAATCAGCCCCTTCCTGGATGTGTTATGAGAAACAAGCGAAACCAAGCTGTCTTTCCAAGTTCATGATACAGGAAAGTACCCAGACCTTTGCTGTTTCAAGTGTGGTCTGTGGACCAACAACATGGGCACCTCCTGGGGCTTGTTAGAAATTCAGAATCTTGGCCCCAGCCCCAGATGCAGTGGACCCAAATTATCATTTTAAGAAGACACCTGGGGGACTTGCATGCCTGCTGAAGTTGGAGAAGAAGCTGCCTTTGGAGGTCTGGAGAACTAATTCAGTCCCTGCCTTTGTCACTGATTCCCGTCGTCATCCATGCCCTTGGGCAAGTTGTTCATCATTTTGTCTTTCTTTCCAGTTCTCCAAGAGCAGGTACCACACTGCCTTCCCCTCTAGACACGGCAGGAGGGACCAATGAAGACTATCTTTGGTGTAAATGAACAAAAGAAGTAATAATGATTACTTGAAAACTTAATTCTTACCCCAAAACTATATTCTGTAGCTTGAATTTGTAAAATCTTGATGAAATCCCCAAGCCATGTCTTTTTCTATACGTGTATCGCCTCGCATGCATTCACTGATTCATCCATTTTCCCATTCTGTCCCGACCCTTTCAGTTCTACACACCATCTACCCACCCTTTGGGCAGCCACGCCGTCTACCTCTCCTTCATTGTGTCTTTTCACCCCCAGTCATCCCAGTCATTGCTCCGTCGTACGTGATGTCATGAACTTTTATGCCGAGAATAGCACTCTGTCAACTCCCGGCTCTGTGTAAGGTCAGTCAGATCTTGAGAAGTAAGGATCCCAAGCTTAAAAGAGGCTGTTGTATACTGCCCCTCAAATCCGTAAACCACTTGCATCCACACTTTACCCTCTTACCAAGCTGGCTGACCAGGGTGGGAAATGCACCCCTAAGTCGGGGAGGGAGGCTTGTGGACACGCAGGTAGGATACATGTGTAAATGTGCCCAGGGATGGGCACTGAATTATTGCACTCCTGCCCCACTCCCAGGTCAAGCACTAGACCACCACCAGGCTGCAGAAGCCCCCTTCCCCCCCTCCCCCCCTTCCCCCCTCCATCCCTCCCTTGTCTCCAAAGCAAGCACTGTCCTAACCTCAAACAGTTCAGATTCGCTCGGGACGGGTTTTGATCTTATATCCCTGGGATCGTACTGTTTGTGTTCTCTCGTGTCTGGCGTCTTTCACTTTCTGACCTTCACCCGTGCTGTTGCGTGTAGCAGTAATTTGTATTTATGCAATAGGAAGTTATCCCTTAATGAAAAGAGTTTTGTGAATTGTGGCCACCGGTTCAAAGCACCAGTGTGTGGATGGTGCTTTCCCTCTGTCTTCGCCTCCTGTCTGTCAGATCTCTGACTGTCCGCCCTGTGCCCATAGTCCTTGTACTCTTTCTACTCACCCAAATAAAAGGCAGAAAGTAGGAGTTCTGACGTGGCTGCTGTGTGACCTTGGGCACATTATTCCCGCTCTCTATTACCCACTTGAAAAACTTGCATCTCAATGCCGAGCACTTTCATCTATGACAACAGACAGAGGAGTACTTGCAAAGTGACAGATACTGAGGGAGAGAGAGAGAGCAAAAACATTCCCTCTGACGTGTCTGGGCACTAGCGCTGTTCTAAGCTCGGTGTCCTGACCCCCTTCCTTTTCACTGTCACCGGCAAGGAGGTGGAGTCCACGCCTCTTCCCATTTTACAGATGAGGGAACTGAGGCACCACGCAGGCCAGGGTCTTGCCGGTGGAGGCGGAAGGTGAACTGCAAAGCCAGCGCTCTTCTCCACTCTCCTGTGCTGCCTCTCGGGGGAAGGGGGCTTTATTAATCCTGCAGACAAGCATGGGAGGGATACTTCCAAACCCAAAGTGGCCTGGAAAAACCTCCCCCTGGCTGCTGTTTGCCTCCCTGTCCTCACCCCTGTGCTCTGGTGACACAGCCCTCCTGTCCCTTCTGAGAACACTCGGAACTTCATCTGGTACAGAATGTTCTCGTTCCCTCCGCCTGGAATGCCTTCCCCCACCCATGGCTGACTCCTTCGCATCCTTGAGGTGTTAGGATAGTTATCACCCACCACCACAGGGTTCTTTGCGGGCGCTCAGTTGGGGTACAGCCCGTCTTTAATTCTCTAGGACAACAGTTGCATTTCCTCCCTCCTGGGATTACTCCCTAGAGCCACTGTACCGATATGTGAATGAGTCGTCCGTCTTCTCTGTAGTCACCAGAACCTGGCTTCGTCTAGAATCATTGAAGAGACCAAACGAGTCTCAGAGGCCCTGGCTGCCTGCTCTCGGCCGCTGGAGAGCCACTGAGCTTCCGCCCCGTATTCCCTAAACACAGACTCCGGTGTGGTCTGCTGGTTGACTTGGGTGAATGGATTCTGGAAAGCAGCATGGGGTCAGTGTGAGCCCAGCGCAAACCCCGGCAAACATTCTTCACCTGGTTTGAATTTTTTATGCATCCTTTCAATTAGCAATAGGCTTTGTGGCTACGTGGCCGCAATCCCCCATGGAGCTGGATAGGAGTTAAAATTGACCCCACATGTTTCTAAAAATGTCACTTCCTGGGCTCCCCCCCCAACTGCCTTTTACACGTCGGTCTTTATTGGGGTAACTTTATGAGGGAGTTAATGAGCCATTCAGCAGATAGGAGGCGAGGGACCTCCCGTCTGCCCCAAGGTTTTGATCTTGACCAGGCGCTCTCCGGTAACTGTCCTGGGTGTGCCAGAAAAGCGGTTTTAATCCTCTTGTGCCACTTGTCACTTCCCAACTACTCTGGCCCAAAGGCAAGTCTCTGGGATGAATGCTGCTAAAAACCAGCGCCTCTGTTGTTGGGGAAACCGGAATTGGTCACGGCCTTCTTCAAAACCCGGCGGTTGTGAGGCAGCTGTTCCTTATTTCGGGCCGGTCTCACCCAGTGGTCGGGGACAGGGAAAGGGCCCTTCCCTGGAGGGGGATCCCGGCGGGCGGTGGGGTGGTGCGAAATTAGAAGCGGGCACCACCCCCCGCCTCCCACCCCCGGCCAGCCCGCCTCAGCCTCCCTCTGGGCAGCAGCTGCCCGAAGAAGACGGTTTCCTGCGTCTGCCAGCACTTTTCCTGGAACCCCAGGAGCAGATGTCGGGCACGTGACTGTGAGCACTTATGACCAGCTTGTCCCTCAGGACCCACTAGACAGGCTGTGACCGGAGTTAAGGAAGGAAGAGAGCAGGGTTTCGCAAGCTTCCGATGGGAGGAGGAAAATAAGGCCGAGAAGGCGCAAACCACCGGGACCTCTGGAAACCCACACTGAGGGGGAGACAGACTGTCAGGAGTGCGTGAGCTGAGGGGAGTTCAGAGAGACAACAACTTTGGGGCTCCCCAATTTGGGAGACATTGCCACGTCCAGCCTCGTGGGACGCACTCCTCCTTCTCTAGAAGGACAGGGCGTCCGGCCTCTCTGGTGTGCATGGTGGGCTCCCGTGTGCATGGTGGGCTCCCGTGTGCATGGTGGGGTGAAGCAGGGTTTACCCAGCTTTGCTGCGAGATCTGGAGCAGAGTCCTTCTGAGGCTGTGGTCTGCGGCTCCCCCAGGACTGGGTCTGTTCGGACAGGAGTCCTCAGCTGGGGCTGTTGTATTCCCACGGGACATTTGGCGGTGTCCGGAGATACTGCGCGTTGTCACACCTGGAGGGGTGTACTGCTGGCGTCTAGTGAGCAGAGCCCAGACGTGGTGCTCACCGTCCTGCGAAGCACACAACAGCCCCCATACAGGAAGAAACAAAAGTTATTCTGCCCCAGACGCTAAGAGTACCAAAGCTGAGAGACCCTGAATCCGTGTCTGGGGGTGTGGGGTTTCCTGGAGTCGAAGCCCTTTAGTTGCTAAGAAGATTGGTCCTGAAACTGTCACCACGCGGGCACAGTGTTCCTCTCATCCTCAAGGGCATATGAATCACCGAAGAGGCTCCAGTGCGAAGGCAGGTCGGGATTCCGCAAGTCTGAGTACGACGCCGTGGCCACTGGCCACAGGTCACACTCTTAGTAGCGAGGAATTTTGAGTGTACGCATAATTCCTCCCCTAGCCTCTCCCCTCTCCCTCTCTTTCCAGCCCCAGCCCCAGCCCCCACCCGTCCCTGTCCTGCCCTGTTCAAACATTCCGTGCCTTGTCACTGAGGAACATGTGGTGGTGGTTAAACCCCACTGCCCCGATGACAGCTTCTCTCCAGCTGTTGCCAATTTGAAATTCTGAGTGTTGATGAAATCAATGGACTTCGTTGGAAAAAGGATCCCAAGGGACCTGATCACACTACCCCTCCCCCACCACACACATACACACACACTTGAATCAGCTTGTCCCTCAAAGACATATTTTCGCAAGCTCTGAGATACTTAAACGGTGCGAGCTCACGACTTTGGGGTTGCTTAAGCTTGGTACAGCTTCCCGGCGCATCCAGGCTCTAAACCAGAGGTTGTCGGTTTCTAGAAAGGACCAGATAATAAATATTTCAGGCTTCGTAGGTCCTACCGTCTCTGTCATGACTGCTCATTCCCGCCATTGTAGTGGGAGAGCAGCTCTAGACGGTATGGGGGTAGTCCTGTTCTAATAAAACTTTATTGACAAAAGCAAATAGTGATCTGAATGTGGACCAGGGACTCTACTTTGCAGACCCCTCTTCCGAACAATTCCTATTCATGTCTCTGCTTCAGGGGGAGGGAAAAAAAGTCAGAAAGGGAAAACCCTACTGCGAGCGAACTAAATCATCATTGTGAGTCGTAAATGTCTGGAAGGCTAAGGTGAGCAGTTCCTCTTTTCTTTTTACAGAAATGTAAAATGGGGATGCACCATTTAGTTTGGCAGAAACACAACTCTGTCCTTCTGTGCCAGTTTCTTTGGAGGGGAGGGATAGGTCTAGGAAGGGCAATAAATAAGGAACAGAAAGATGCAACAAAAGGGTTGCGTTACCTTGAAGTCTGCATTGTCTTCTCTCTGGACTTGAGCGCTCGCACACCTTCTGGTCTCGGAATAAAGAGAGGGAGGGAACACCGCAAAGATTGCCTTTCTTCCATCACACCCAGGGCATCCTTTGAGGGTATTGATTTTTCTCGCTGTCCCCGGCTTCTCTGAGACCTTCCATTGGCAGTGCGGTTTTATTGCACATTCTGACACGCTGGCGTTGCTTACAGCAGCCCGGCTGTAGCTTTGTCCTGACGGTTTAACCAAAGAGGAGCACAGGTGACATTCCACGTGGCCCTTTCCTTGACGGAAGCCTGTGGCCCCTGGGCATTTGCTCTGAGCCACAAGGATCACTGGGCTAAGGATAAATGGAAGCCACTAGCTTCACAGTCCCCATGGAGCACAGCTTATAGATCCTGCATTATTTGGGGAGGAAAAGACCCTCTCTGCCTCGTAAGAAAACAGAGTTCCCTTGGAGAAGGAATGACTTTGCCTCCATGGCTCATGCAGTCGATTGGGATTCTGCAGCCAGGTTTTCCAGCATGTGTTGGGGCCCTGTGATCATTCCAGTGTCACCTGTGGGGTCAGAGTCTACAGGCTCCAAAGGGGAATTGAGTGGGCGGTCTCTGCCTCCCTCCCTGAGCCTCGCTTGCGGGCACGCATGCGCACACATCCCGGCTTGGGCAGCAAGGGAAGTAATGTGTGTGTGTCGCAGCAGGAGAGAGTGACCTAGGAGAGCCGCGTTTGGTTGGACTCTTGTCAGTAGGCAGTGATTGGACACGGAGACTCGGGCTGCACAGAGATAAATGGAGTAAAGACGTGAATTTCCTCCGCGTAGAGAAGTAGTTCCAGGCGCAAATCACTTTAACAGTGGCACGTCTTCAGTGAACATTGCCATCTCTCTGGCCTGGGCGGGGCATGGGGGTGTCGTCTTAGATTCTTTTATTCATAGGATCTACACCTTCAAGCATTTGTTTGCCTTTACGGTTGGCTGGGTACAAAACTCTTGGGGCACACTTCCTTTCGTTGGCAGTTTGCGGTCTTGCTTCCTGCTTTCTTCCAGCATGCAGAATACCACAGTACCAGTTAGCTAGTTGAGGGCTGGTCAACAGGAGCCCGCTCCTGCCCTCGTGGAGGTTCTAGACTACCCCAGGAGTTAAAGGTGCCCTAGAGACAACACAAAATTCCTGCAGCTGTGATAAGGCTTAACAAGGAAAAGTACATTTGTCCTCATCTAGTGGTACTACAATTTCCAAACTCAGATATGGTTGTTATACCCATTTTAGAGATGTGTCTCTAGAGGTTCAAAGATGGCCCCCAGTCACCCAGCCCCAGAGGTGGCTCTCCAGTTTGGCTCGCAGGGAGGGAGGGACGGTTTCCCAAGTTGAGGTATGATCTGTGATCGTCTTGGGGGCTTAGAAGCTGCTAATTTAGACATATCTCCAGAACTGTGATTAATAAGCCCAAACACTTTGTGCAGATCGAGGAGCTAATTATAAACCACCCGTTCCTCAGCTTTAAAATTGGAGAGGCCCCAGATGGTAGGGTGCATAAAGAAGCACCCGAGACAATGAGATTGACAGGTGGGACCATGTGTTTCTGTTCCTGCAGCTGGCAACCACCCATCTGAATTACAATTGGTTGTTCCTTAAGTCCTGGCCCATTCCAGGTCAGAGGGTAGCTGCTTTTTTCCCAGCTGTGGCAGTGTGAGGCTTCATTGACCTTGACTGCATAAATATTTACTGAGCTCCAGTGGAGCACTCCTGGTTCTGGGGTAGTCCGATGACCAGGGAACATGATCCTTGCTCCCAGGGGACATCCATTCAACTGCAAACATATGAACTTAAGAAAACAAGTCAGGGTGGGGACCTTAGAAGCCAAGGCTGCAAAGCGACTGGTTGTTGTGGGGGACAGCTTGCTACTTGAGAAAGAGCGATCAGGGCAGGTATCTCGGAAGAGGTGACATTAATGATGAAGAGAAGTCAGCAGTGCAGAGGGGACGGTTTTCCAAGGAGGGCTGGAATGAGCTGGCTGGTGGTGAAATGTATTGCTGAAGCCGTGTAAACTGGAAAGAGCATTTGGTGGGTGATCTTGGAGGCCCCTCAGGGTCTTTAGATCTGTGTCAGGACTCTGGACTTTGCCAAGAATGAAATTAACCACAGAGACACCTGTTTAGCGGCAAATGCATGATGGTTGCCCATCGGTGGGCCACATTGGCCATTCTGTTCATGTTCTGCGAGCAAGAGGACCCTGGAGACAAATCTGAGTTAATCTATCAGAAGGTTTATTCCTAAGTAAATTAATGTATTAATAATGTCTGCAGTGAGCAGGTAGCATTTACAATCCCAGCCCCATGTCCCCGAGGGAGTAGCCTATGTTTGGGATAAGGGAGATTAGCAGTAGGCTGTGGGTTGAGCACCAGGACCCCTCCTGCTCTTGACAGAGCATTTTCCTGTGTGGGGGAGGGTTGAGATGGTTACGGTTATCCTGAGATCACAACACAAATCAGCAAGATCACCTCCCAGTGGGACTGAAGCTGCCCTTCTTTATGTTAACCTCCTCATCGAAATAAGAATCTGTTCACATAACATGATGTCCTCAGAAATGACAGGCTTTGGGGCGTCTAAAAGACAGGGTCAGGAAGACAGCTCGTGTGGGAATTGACGGTGTTTGCTCGCTTGTTGATGCCAACGCTGATTCCACTCCAGAGCTGGAGGAGAAAGCCCAGCAGAGATCACTGAGCCCACCTGTACAGCTTTTGCTTTTCCCTGTGATTTTGAAGAATTTTTTCCTTCCCTACTGGATGGAGTTCCTCTGCCCCGACAACTCATTCATCATCCTTGGTTGCTGACCCGCATCCTCTCCGCCCTCAGGTTGGGGAGGTTCTGGAAGTGATTAGGCTGTTGTAAATCAGCTTTTATGATGTGTGTGTCAGAGATAAGCAGCAGAGAAAGGGGGGGTTAAAGAACTCATCCCCTCCTGCCCTGACAGTTACCCCAGTAATGGAATTAAAAAATCTATATGAAAGTACCGTGGTTGGCAGAATGGTTTCTCTGCAGGCATATCCAGCATTTAAAGGTGACTCTTTAATGAGAACACCGCTTTATTTTTATACCTTGTTATTGAGGTATAACCTATATATAAGATAAAGCAAACAAAATATTAAACTGCACCTCAAGAAATTTTTCCGTGTGTATCCTTTTATAACCATCACCCAGATCTGAATATAGAACATTCCCAGCACCCTCGAAGTTTCCCTTTATATCCCTTCCCACTGCCTTGATCTCTGCCACCAAACACAGCCTCAGCTCTTGAACTCTATACCGATGGGATCACACAACGTGTACTCTTTTGTGTCTGCCAGCATTTTCTGTGACGTTCATCCCTGTTACTGGGTATCATTGTTCATTCTCGTCGTCGTGTGGAATTCCGCCGTATGATGGTGTCTCAGCTGTGGCATGACTGTCCTATGGGGCTGGATAATTTTCTGTTGTGGGGACTGCCCAGTGTGTCCACCGTGAGGTGCTCAACAACGTCTCTCTAGCATCTGCCCATTAGTTGCCAACAGCGTACACCTCCCGCCCCCCTCCCAACCCCCGGTGACTTCCCTGGGCATGGAAAACCAAACCATTGTATATGCATACGCTGCTCGTTTTAAGAAACTTTTTATTTGGCTATTTATTTGAAGCTATTTATTTGAAACTATAATTTCAAACTAACTGAAATGTTGCAAAAATGGAACGAAACCAATACCCAGAATGTATGCTTTACCTGGATTCACCACTGGTTAACTGTTGATCCCATTAGTTTATTGCTAGTTTTCTCTTGCGCTCTCTCTCTCTCTCTCTCTCTCGATCTCACACACACACACACACACACATATACACACTGCATTTCCGAACTGTGTGTACACAATGTACACATGCAGTGTATTTCCAAACCATTTGAGAGGAAGTCATATCCAGTTCAGCCATGTACTACCATAGCCTTCCCTGTATATTTCCCAAGAGGAAGGGTCTTCTCCAACATTATCATAATTACCACCGTTATCAAAATTACCACAGTAGATTTAGCATAATATGGCTATTAATTGCCCATGTCCCAATTTTTGTCAGTCGTTCCACAGCTATGCTCTCTAACATTCTCAGCAGAGAACAGGTTCCAGAGGGATCAGGTGTTCTACACAGTTGCGATGGTTCCTTTGTGTTCTTCGACGTAGAACATTCCCTCAGACGTTTATGGTACTGAAAAAAAAAAAGTTTTAAGGATATAGTCCCCCCCCCTTTTTTTTTTCTTAATAGAATTTTCCTCATGTGGGAGCTTATCTAATGTTTCCTTCTGAATCCACTCGGGAAATGTCCCTGACTAGAACAATGTGTGGCTGATAGTGTGTCCTTCTCAGGACCTACGTCAGGAGGCACACGATGTCCAGTTCTGCCTCATCGATGATGTTAAGTTTGGTCTCCCGGTCAAAGTGCTGTCTGATTTCTCCGTTGTGTAGCTATTAAATATTTCCTTATAAACTAATATGGAGAAACACTTAACACTGTGAAAATATCCTGCTCCCCCTTCAAATTTTACCCCCTGACTTGAGCATAATTTGACTCTTCTGTGAATCAATCTTTATGTACAGTTGTTACAAAATGGTGGTCTTCCAAATCCAGCACCCCCTCTCTGCTCACCATTGTCCGGTGTACAAGAGCCCCGTTTTCTCCCCCATTTATTTATTGGAGTGTTTATGGACTTATTTCCTCCTTTTTCAATGGTTTATAAATCATTACTGTTTTAATGTTTTGATGCTCACGTTGCTCAGCTTTGGCGAGTGAGAGCCCCTCATTTTTTCATTTGTAACACTTCCTTCCTTTCTGGTGTAGCGAGATGTTCCATGCTCCTATCTTACCTTCCCTCCTCCTGTCCCAGAATCGGCCGTCTCTCCAGACTCCTCATTCCTTTTAAGGGGGAATGGTATAAAATACATTTTACTGATCCTCTTTCCTGTTAATTGACATCTGAGTTATTTATAGTTCTAAGCCACTCTAAAGAAAGCTTCTCTGAATACCCTTGCACATTTTTGGGACCTATAAACTGAATTCTGTTTGGTGTATAATCAAGAGTAACAATGAAAAATTGTAGCATCTCCACTCTGATAGTACACCCAACAGAAATAATCCATAAGTACACACACACACCCCCAAAAGGACACAAATGTTCCAAGCAACCTCATTGATAATGTGTGTGTGTGTGTGTGTTTAGCATAAACAGATACTGCTAAGTAGTTTTTCAAAGTGTTTATAACACTAGTTTTGTCCGGGGTTTGGAAGTTGTTGGCCCCCAGCCCCTGGGAAAGAAGAATCAGTGGCCTGGGTCATACTGGGCCATTGTAATCCAAAGATATGTTTTCTGCAACCAGCAATGGCAAAATGGCTCATCTTCCAACAGGTAATGAGTGAAAATGCTGAGCTTTTACCACCGGGGCCATTCTTAAGCTTCTCTTTTGAGAGTGCTGCTTTAGGGCAGGCAGCATGGAAGTTACTCAGGTCAAGAATCCCCTGCTACTTGCAAAATGGTTTTCATTTAAGTGGTGCCATTGATAGCCTTTAGGGACTGCAGGCCCATTGCTATAGAGATACCCACTGGTCGTGGTGTTTTAAAAAGTGCCTCCCCCAGGGGAAAAGGAGTATTCTAGAGTCCCACTCACATCTTCTAGCTGTTCAGGGCCAATTTAAAACCCTGGAGCAGTCATTCACTAAAGAGCCTGAGAGAGTAAATGTCCCTCTGTGTACACCCAGGGAGCCACTTAGTGTTCCAGACATTTGAGCTGGGGAGCTCAGGGACGGCAGGTGCAGGGGGAAGCTGCTGGAGGCTAACAGGAAAGTGAGTTGCTCTGGTTTCCGGAGATTAGATGCGAGGCTCAGTGTTGATAGGAACTGTTTGGGCATGGCCCAGCATGTGTCGCTGAAACCTTCCACATCCAGAATATCTGTGCCATGTACTTATAGTGCAGCCTTAGATCAAAGAAGTAACTAAAGCACTTTTTGTAAAGTGAAATTCTAAACAGAAGAAGCATGCATGAGATGCACAGTGGGTTCCTAGTGACTTCAATGAGCCTTTGGAGGAATTAGTAACTAGTAACATATACCTGTGCAGATGCATTTTAACCAGGTGTCCTCTCTCGTTGGGCACCACCCCCCTGTGGAGTGGGGAGAGAGCTCTCCCAAACATTCTGAGAGCACCTTTGTGCAGTGTACAACTGCGCAACTGTATGCAGCGATCCCGGACAGACGGTGATTCCGATGAGCAAGACTGCACAATTATATTAACCTCCATGGTCCTCTCTTCCCTCTCTACCCCTAGGCCTGTCCGCAGATGGTGGGGCCAAGCGCCAGGAGCACCTCTCCCGGTTTTCCATGCCTGACCTCAGCAAAGACTCTGGAATGAATGTTTCCGAGAAGTTGAGCAACATGGGCACGCTTAACTCGTCCATGCAGTTCCGGAGCGCAGAGTCGGTTCGCAGCCTGCTCTCTGCCCAGCAGTACCAAGAGATGGAGGGAAACCTCCACCAGCTCGGCAACCCCATTGGGTACAGAGACCTGCAGTCCCACGGCAGGCTGCATCAGAGCTTTGATTTTGATGGGGGGATGGCCAGCAGCAAGCTGCAGGGGCAGGAGGGCATGAGGATCCAGCCCATGAGCGAACGCACGCGGAGGAGAAGTACCTCCCGCGACGACGGTCGCCGCTTCCGACCTCACCGCTCCAGGCGTTCCCGGCGCTCTCGCTCGGACAACGCCCTGCACCTGGCCAGCGAACGCGAGGCCATCTCTCGGTTAAAAGAAAGGCCCCCCCTCCGAGCCAGGGAGGACTACGACCAGTTCATGCGCCAGCGGAGCTTCCAGGAGAGCCTGGGCCAAGGGTCCCGAAGGGACCTGTACGGCCAGTGCCCGAGAACGGTGTCAGACCTGGCTCTGCAGAATGCCTTCGGGGAGCGCTGGGGACCCTACTTCGCCGAGTACGATTGGTGTTCTACCTGCTCCTCCTCTTCGGAGTCTGACAACGAGGGCTACTTCCTAGGAGAACCCATCCCCCAGCCCGCCCGCCTGCGATACGTCACAAGCGATGAGCTGTTGCACAAATACAGCTCCTATGGGCTCCCCAAGTCTTCCACGTTAGGGGGCAGGGGACAGTTGCACAGCAGGAAAAGACAAAAGAGCAAAAACTGCATCATTTCCTAATAGGCTTGGGGTCAGGGAATGGGGGAAGATGGGAGCTAAGAATGTACATTCAGAAACTTGCACTGTTTTCCATTGTAAAGCGCTTTGGGGGGGTGGCTAGAGGAGAAGAGGGAAATGCTGGCGGTGGTGGAGGCAAGGTTATAGACGGACTCAATAGGTAGTCCCAGTTCTCGGCATGTTGAATATTATTTGCACATTTCACTTTGGAAACGCTATAGACTCTGGAGGCCAGGGTTGGTCCCCTCCTTCCCGTCAGTCTGTGTTAAGTCGCCTTTCGCAAGATGGCAAACTGTTTCCCGCTCGCTTATACCCTCTCTGGTTCCCTTACTTTTAGGACCCTTTTTCCAGTAAGTAATTTGTTTATTATTAGCCAGGACCCAAGACTAAGTTATTTACATGTCCATTGTAAATGCAATGTAAATGAGAGTTCTGATAAAATATTTTTGTATTTTGTAATATCAAAGGAATTTCTATATCGTAGGACTCAGTGGAAATTTGCATGCACGCCCAGCGTTGTCTTTGAGTAGTACATTCAGAGGCGGTCCAGGACCGCCTTTTCTTTTTTTTTTTTTCTTTTTTCTATACAAATTTGTTACATGTCAGTGAGACCTTTTTCAAAGGAGTTTATTCAATTTGACTTTTTGTGGCTGAAAAAAAAAAATTAACCATTACACCCAAAGTATTTTATGCTCCATTCTACCTTAAGGAGACATCCTTAAGTCTGCTCCCGCCCTCGGTAGAATTTCTTCTCTACAAAGTGATAGTAATTTTTTTTTTTTTAATTGCAAACGTAACTTTTGCCAATTAGAGAAACCAGCCAGTGTCCGTAAACTCCCGTGAGCAACGCCGTCCCTGCTGGGAACATTGAAGTTGCTTGCTGTTGATCTGTCCCTTGGGGAAAATGAAAGTGACTGTGAGTGGTACCCGTCGTGTGATGTCAGCATGACGTTGTTTTGAATGTGGCATTATTTTCTGGTGCTCATGTTTCCTGGATTCTATTATCTGCTTTCCTTTACCAAGGCAGACGGAACAGCTGCCTTAGCCCTACAACCGGTTGTCCTCAGTGCAAATGAACTTAAGCAGTAGACATGTAGAAGGTCCTGCAGGGCTCTGGGAGGGACGGGGTGTTCTAGATCATACGTCATGCGTGGAGAAGGAACAAGGGAATTCGAAAGCAGAAAGCAGGTCAAGGGTAGAATATGAAGGGGGATATGAAGGAAGGTCAGAGTAAAGAAGAGCTTCGGGAAATGAAGTAGAGTGGGAGGTGACTGCTACCTTGAATAACCACCCCCCCCCAACCCAGTGCTTGTAGAAAGAACCCAGTTTAACACGCCCCGTAACCAGAGTGTCTGGGTGACCCAGGAAAGGGAGCAGCTTGGGAGATTTCAGGGTGACAGCCTTGAAGAGCTGATGCTGTTCAAAGGGGGATTTCCGTGTTGAACTTTGGGGACTGTTGGTCAGACAGAAATTGGGCTCAAAAGTGAGTTTGCTTGAAGAAGACATTTAACGGTTGTGTTGTTTATAGTAAAATAAAACTTCCTACTTTGCTTCAGTTCACAATGAAGCCCTTGCTTTCTCTTCCATTCTCCTCCTCCCTTGAATGGATTGTAGCAGTTGAAATAATCCATCGGAGGACCCACCTTTAGTGAGATGTACTGTTGATGTAGTACACGGTGTAACTCAGTGGCCATCTGCCGTGGTGAGGTGAGCGTGGTCTCTTTTCAGTATAGTAGTTAATATTTTCTAATATTTTTTTTTATGGAGAGAATGTGAGATGTGGCTTTTCAGACACCATCCCAAATGGGTCTGGGGAAAAGAAGGCTGTAAAGGACGTGGAAATGGCACTCCATTCAGGATGTATTAAAATAATTTGCTTTTCAGGTATTAATATGACATTTGTCATTGTCACTGATTTAAAAAAAAAAAAGCAATGCAAATGTTGGTTGTGGCTGTTTTCCGCATGCTATCTTCATATCTAAATGCTTCATTACTTATCCAAGCCTCCGGAGAATTAACTCTATTACGTTTGTATAGTAAGTTTGTAAACTGCTTGGCAAAACTGATTAAGAAACAATGTGCAACACCATGCTACTGAAGTGGCAGGTTTCTGGTAGAAATCGGGCGAGTCCAATTTGGAGTTTGGAGTTCCTTGATTGATGAGAATGAAAAGGCATTTTGGAAAAAGAAAAGAGAGACAAAAGTAGATCGCTTAACATAGCAAACAGCTGAAAATCATGTCTGTCCTCTGTGGCCTGGAATCCAATGAAAGAAATTCTCCTGGTAAAAGCTGCTTTCTAAGTCCATCCTCTCCAGAAGTACCCCCTTACCTTCCCCCCATGAGGCTTGAGGCACCCTCCGCAGGAAGAAGAGGGTGGCCTGAAATCGACCCATAGCCACATCCCATGAAGGGGTTGGGAGGACGAAGCGATTTCAGAGCTAGCTGCCCAGGGGGCGCCCGGCAGCTCAACTGGCCAGAGCTTGAAATATACTGAGATGGAAGCCTCAGGGTCATACTGTCTCTAACCAAGGTCGCTTCCGTGTGTTCCATTGTGGCTTCTCCGCACCCCACACGCAGCCAGGCGCCTTACAGACGATGCCCACGAGGCTGGTTAAATCATCACAAAGGTGATGGGACCTCCAAGTGAATGCCCTGGAGAGAGCAGGATGTCATGGTCGTAGGAATCCTACCTGTTCGTGATGACTTACACCTAACATCACAGAACTCTGTTCCTGAAAACTCAATGTGTTCTCTTTGGAGGCAAGAACTTAGGGTCCTCACCTGATCCCTCTGTCATAACCACGAGCTCTTCCTCGTCAAGTTTTGCCTGTGAGTGGGGCTTACACTCACCTCTTCCTAGATCTCCTTGCATCTTTGATAGACCGTTCCAGAAAAGTAATTTTTCCTAGTTCCCTCTCATCTCTAATACCTTGAGTTTGCTTTTTCTACCTCTCTTCATATTGGTCCTCTTGGCTTTTGGTGAAAACGACCACTTGGGTCTTCAGGTCGTTTCTTATCGCTGCTCAAGTCAGTGGCAACAGAACGGGCTCTTTTCCAGGAGGAAGTAGCCATTGACGGTTTCCTGAATGTCCCTGCCAATACATATGACCCTCAATACTGTGAACAGCTTTCTTAGCAGCCTGGTGGCATGGAGGGTAGCATTTAGGTACCCTTCCCTCTGTCCTATAGTTAGGTGAAGGTGAATGAGGTGAGGAAAAGCAGAACCATGCTCCTAGGTCCTGCACAGGTTCAAGGTGGGTAGAGTTGTTGGATTTTTTGTTGTTGTTGGTTCTTCCTACATTCACCTTCTCATCACTAGTCCTTCCCTTCTGTCCTCAGCCAGCCCAGTGAACAAGCAATTTTGTCTTTCCAGGAGGGGACCACAAGACAGCTCTTGCTCTTTCTCTGTCCCCATTCTGTAGGATGCTTTTGCACTGCAGCAAACTGTATTTCCTCCTCCTGCGATGGTTTTCCACTTCTTGGGTCCCCCTTACTGTATCTGAGTTCAGGTGCGGCCAGTGATGACACAGACATAGCACACGCTCTCCCATTCCTGCAGCGCGGCTGGAAAAACCAGCGAATCTCAGCACACTCTCCCAGGGAGCGTGGATGCAGTCTCAAAAATCTTTGTGATGCTCCAAACACCCAGGATCAGTGGGTTAGAACTGAGGTCATCTGATAACAAATCTCATTTGGGAACTAATTTTTATCTGTCTTTCCATCGTTTGCCGTTGGCCCCAAATGGCACACCAACCTTGTAGGAAGCCTCATTCATAAATGACTGTGAGAGCCCCCAATTCCTTTGTGGATGCTAAAAGTGGAGGCTGACTTCTTTAGGCAAAACAAAGACAAATCCCTTGGGCCTCCTTCTGCATTCCCATGTTCTTGGCCAATTATTACAAGCAGCCTTCTGTTCATCGTTTTGCAGAGGTCAGATAAGAGGCCATCTTATTCTTCGTCTAATCCCACCTTCTAACCAGAAATAACACAAATATTTAAATTCCAAGGAGAAGTGCTCTTTGTGTGTTTCTGTCTAACAGAAACCAGATGGTAATGCCTAAGACAGAGGATCTCTCTAGGACCAGAGGAGAGTGGGAAATGAAACCAGTTCTCTATTTCGTGCCAGAAGAGTTGCTGTTAGCAACCCTTTAGCACCTTCAAGGCTTTGAAATGGGCTCTATGGACAGCCTTCCAGGCGCAGGACTCAGCGAAACCTCCTGATTTTGAAGGCGGCTTCAGATTGCCCCCTTTTGAGGTGCATCTCTCAAAGCACAAAGGAAGTAGAAATGAAGCCAGCTTTGCCTCGCCTCCAGTGCTGGGTCCCTTGGGGCCATCAGCAGACACCGGGGCTTGTCTTGTCTGGCCACTTGGAAGCAGTTGTCAAGGTTAGGACCAAGAAAGAATTGGATTCCTTTTCCATTTTCTTGTAACAGTAGCCCAGGCAACACAAGACTGCCATAAACCATGACTCACTGTTGGGAGCTATATATACTCTTTTATACGCTTACTTCCTGCTGACAAAGCTAGCTTTCCCCAAGGGGAATTTAAAAAGAAGGGAGCAAAGTCACGTCGTGTAGGAAAACATTTCTGGTGATTGAGATTCGATGACTGAAGGATAGAAAAAAAGGATTGTTCTATCCTGGCAGTTTTCAGAGACATCCCTTCACCCTACTGGACATTTGGCCATCCGTGTTCAATAGGTCTGTGACCCACCTTTTTTAAGATTTTTTTGGAGAGAGTTACCCACTAGTAAGATCTGTTCTCCAGCCTCTGGTTGGTACTCCCGTGTTTCCCTAAAGCATTTCAGTTCTACAATGGACCCTGACTTCACATTCTAAGGTCTACAAGTCCTTCATTTTCCTTAGGAAATTAGGACTTTGGCAGTTTTCCCTCTCCAAAACACATTCTTTCCTGCACAGGATTGCTTTGCCCATCTCGTGCTTTAACTCCAAGTGCATAAACAAAACCTCAGAGGGTCTGAGAAGGTGAGGCAGGCCAGACTCTGTGTTGTGTGTCGAGTGTCAAGCTTTTTCTAAAGAAGGTCTGCAACGGGCCTTTGGTGTGGGCTCTGCCAGAGACTGTTGTGAACACTTTGCTTGAGATCCGTGCCCTGTAAAATGGATATGTTTTACTGATGTCTGTAATACATTTGTAAACTTCCAATAAAATTTGAATAAAAGAAATGCCGCCCATCTTCTCAGTCCTCCCTCCCTTTCCGGATTTCTTGAAATGGTTGCCTTTGAGCGTCTCAACAAGGAAGACAGAGGCGACACGTGTCAGGGGATGAGATTTACGATGAAGGATGAACCCGATGAAATTGGGATTTTTCAGCTGCAGCGCTGCGGTCATTTCGGGCCAGTTCATTCTGGCAGAGAACGGGCCCATGCCTTGTAGGATGTTTAGGTCAGCGACATCGCTGACCTCCCTATGCACTAGATGCCAGTCGCTCCCCTCCCCCTGAGACGTGACCACCCAAAATCTCTCCATGCCTCATGCCCATTAGGATGGCTGCTATCAAAAAAATAAAGCCTAACTGAGAAAGCGAAGAAATTGGAGTCCTTGTGTGCGTGGGGGAGAGTGTAAAATGGTGTATCCTCCATGGAGAAGAGCACAGCAGTTCTTCCAAAAATGTACACAGGACCTAGAACACAGATGCATTAAGCCCGGAGAGATCTAAAGCAACCCATGGGAGCTGGTGCCCACGATGTCTCGCCCCAAACAGATTCCAGTTATCATTAAGCCTTTGAAGGATGAATCAGGCCTGGGTGGCAATCTCTGAATGTTTTCTTTTGCCCTGCTGCCCTTTAGCAATTTTTGTCAACGTTTTATTTATTTGTTTCAGGGGGCGCCTGGGTGGCTCAGTCGTTAAGCATCTGCCTTCAGCTCAGGTCATGATCCCAGAGTCCTGGGATCAAGCCCCTGTCCGGCTCCATGCTCCACTGGAAGCCTGCTTCTCCCTCTCCGTCTGCCTCTGCTTATGATCCCTCTCTTGCTGTCTCTCTCTCCATCAAATAAATAAATAGAATCCTTTTTTTAAAAAATTATTCTATTTATTTATTTGAGAGAGAGAACACAAGCAAAGGAGGGACAGAGGGAGAGAGACAAGCAAACTGTCCCCTGAGCAGGGAGTGCAACATGGGACTCGACCCCAGGACCCTGAAGTCATGACCTGAGCCAAGGGCAGATGCTTAACCAATTGAGCCACCTAGGCACCCCCAAGCATTTAGCAAACTGAATCCCCTCTTAACCACTTGTTTGTTGTATCACCTCGGGAAATGTGCGTGTCTTCGCTGAGCCTCAGTTTTTATCTAACTAATGGGAGAGAAATGGTGTCCTGTGCACTTATAGAACTAATGCATGGAAATCTCTTAGAGCAGTGTCTGCCCCTGTACGAGCTCAAAACATAGTATCTGTTGCTGTGATTACTGTCCTCACCATCTCAAAGAGAAAGAATTGCAGAAACCACTGGTATCTGGTCTAACAGTGCTCGTTTACTTTCATTTAACGGAAGCCTTACACTGGAGTTAGAGACATCCCCGGGAGGCTTGCATCTTTACTCTATGTAAGAAACGCCTGCAGATAATATTAAACAAAACCAATCTCCTGGTCCTGACCACAGATGTTCTGGTTCAGTGGATCCAGGGTCGAACCCCAGAACCTGCTTTTTTAATAAGGTTTTCCATGTCTTTCTAGTCCGGCAGGTTTGAGGACTACACTACTTGAGACTCTGCCTTAACATCTGTTTGTTTCTTTGTTTTCTCCCAAAACAGATAAACAAGAAGCCTGCCGGTCCCATCCACTTCAGGAGACTCTGATAACATGTCCGTTGGTCAGGCTGAAAAGATCTGAGGCTGGGGTTTACAGTACAATTTTGGAGAATCTGAGGGATATTCACTTTCTCCCGGGAGTGACAGTCTTCACAAGTAGAAGGGTAGTTTAACTGTTCTTAATTTTTCTGAGATACATATATCTCATGACTGCATTGAAGATGGTGAGCTTATTTTGGATTTCAGCCTAACAATTGCGTTTGGGTCTGGGAATGGCTACTCTTGGCTTATAACCAGTGGCTTTCACGCATCAAAACTACCTGAGTAGATTATTTAAAATCCAGAGTCTCTGGCGCCCCATCCCTAGAAAGTCTGATTCACCGGGTCTCCAGCAAGACTAGGAAAACTGCATTTTTTCCTAAGCATTCAGGGATCTGAGACCAGCCTTGGGAGAGACAGCTCTGAGCCTCTGTCATCATGGGAAATCCATCCCCTGAGAGCCCTTCGTGCTGTCTGTAGTCCTGCCTGTGTTCCAGAGCTTGCTTCGGAAGGATTGTCTTCTCCAATGCTCATCTACCATAGGTGTAGACACTGGTTTGCTTCCAGCCCACAGTGAGAGATATGGTTCAGTGGATCCGGGTTTGGATCCACTATGGAAACCAGTGTAGCTTCTAAATACAACTAATTTTGTCTGAGAGAGATGTCAAGACAAGAGCCCCAGAAGGAAAGCTTCTCAGAAGATGGGACAGATAAACAGAAACACAGGCTGAAGTATGAGAGAGGGAGAATGGAGCCCTTAAAGAACACAATCCAACCCCACCGGAGAGGAGATGCTTTAAGAGTTTCCTCAGGAAAATACTGACAGGTACTTGTTCCCCTGCGAGGCTGGTGATTCTAGAGACAACACAGATCATCAAGGTGGATGGCAGCTTTGGGCCATGAACACAACAACATAGCAAAACAGATGAGACCAGAAGTACCAGAAAGTAAACCCAAGAACTAGAGGAACTGGGACAGCTCTGTTAGGCTAGTTACTTCAGGTAACTTGAGCAAAAGGGAAATGGAAAGAGGGTTGATTTGGGGGATACTATGTGTCTTACAAGAAGCTAAGGGCAGCGCTTTCATGAGAGCCTGAACCAGGAAGAGGAAAGCCATCAAGAGCTGAGAAGGAATCTATCCCAATTTTTTGAATCTGTTTCCCACCAACTGTCTGCTTAGTCGTCTGCCTTTGCTTTTGTTCTGGGGAGCTCATGGACATATGGGGCTCCACGTAGCTCCTGAGTTGTCATTCTCCACATTTAGCCCCTTATTCTCAGGAAAAAAGGGCCCAAGTTGGATCAGGAGCTCCTTCCTGGTCAAATCATCTACTGGAGGAAAGGGCGTGACTCCCGGGGCTAGGATGCTGGCAGAGTGCTAGTTTTTGCAGGTGAGGAAACAGTTTTCAGACAGAGAAAGTCCTAGGCTGAACAGAAACCCAAAATGTATCTCCTGTAAGAACTATCCTCGTAACATCCCAAGGGAGGAACCAGGTCTATTATCTGTTGGTTGTATTTCTGAACAGTCACATGTATGCTACTTATTGAATTGGAGGTACCTCTCAAGGGGAAGTTTCTACAGTCCCCCAGCCCCATGACTCCTGTGGGCCCAGGCTCAGCCAAGCATTGCCTTCAAAGAAACACAACCCAGGAACCAAAAACTACTATAAACCTATGCTTTGTCTATCAAATCTGAACTGTCTCTCAAGGAAATACTAAAGGAAGAGGTAATTTCTTCATGCACAGTGAATATCTTAAGATTCTCTCTCTCCCTCGCTCACCCTGCCCACTCTCCTGCACGTAGTTGCAAACATTTCCCCCAGATGCTCTTCCCTAACTCTCAACCTGCGCCCCCCAAACACACCTAGTGCTCAGATCTCTTCTGTCCCACTTTCCCTTCTCCCTCACCTGCTCTTGATTCTGTAAATCAAAGAAGCCACTCTCTGGGGGTTCATTTTTACCTCTTCTTTGCTCACTACTCAGACTCCCTCCTGACGATGCTGCTTTCGACACTGGATGAATTTTTTTTTTCCTTCCCAGGCTGCAGGGACCAAATATTTCCTCTGACTGTAGCCTGTGTGAATTCCATCCAGTGGGTGGTCTCAAGCCTGGTAAGAGGAGGGCTCTGGGAAAGTCGTTGCATCTGTTCTCATGGTCAAGACCCGTAACCTAGGAAACCTTTGTGGTAGACAAGATCTCAGGTTTGGCCCCTGCTCTCTGTCTTCAGCTCGTTTTGTCTCACGGAGAAGTCTAGACATGACCGTGAACATATATGCCACAACTGCTGGACAGCCCTGCATGAAAGTCCAAGCAAACTCATCTTCCTGCTAACCGGCGCGGACTCTCCCTTGCACCTAGACCTTTGGACTTGCTGCTGTATCTGCTTTAAACACTCACAATTCTGTCTCTTCTCATTCTTCAGCTCTCAGTTGGACACAGATTTCCTTCATGATGAAAGAATTGTTGGAAAGTTGGAAATAGGTATCTCTGCCTTGGGCTCCCAGGGCCCCTGCATGTCCCCATCACCGTCTTTTAAGTATAAGTTTACCCTCTCCTTTATAACCTGTACTCCATGCAGGATGGTGTCCTGGCTGTCTTATCAACACTGTTTTCCTGGGTCCTAGAAGGGAAGTCAGAAGGAAGATTCTTAAAAATTTTGGTTCAGTAAATAAAAAGGGCCGAGAGAGATCACAGGCTTAGTCTTTTATATCTTTGAGTGTCCGGGTTCCCTCTGAAGCTCCAACTTTCCTTCCGAGGCAAAGGCTTTTCTCCTCTGAAGGATGAGTTGCCGCAAGGCAAAATTTCACCTGCAGCCCCTGATGATCAGGTTGGCATTACTGAATTTCCCCCAAATTGGTATTTTTTTTAAACTCCAGCTAAGCATCCTGTTTTCCAATTTCAAAGAGTAATAGTGCCCTTGGACTCCATAATGAAGCAACCAACATTTCGAGTATTATCAACTATAAATGCAAAAACTGAAGTCAAGGTCTCATGCCGCTGAATCATAAGCAGATGATTTATGATATAATGAAAGAACCATCCCTGGGAAGTGAAGGTTTAAGAATAATCAAATCCATATTGATCTGGAAAAATGCTACCCAGGAACAAACTTATATCGGCAAATGGAATAAATTACCATATTTCAACATACTTCTTTCATGGACCTCGTGCTAATTACACCACTGTTGTTTATTGGGAAATGTGCCTGAGCAAGCCAGGACAGAATCAGGGCACCCTTCATAGGTAATAGAAATCTACAGCTGAATTAGAAATAAATGAGATGGTACAACACTGAATAAAAGCCCCTGATGGCTGAAGAAACACAAAGAAAGACATTGATGCTTTCTATCCAGTAAAGTGAGCTTATATTATAACTCTAACATAGTTTATTTCCTATATTCCTTTCATTTCAAAATGATTCCCAGATAAAGAACTCAGGAAATAAAGTGGCCCATTTATTTGTAAAATCTATCCTCTTAAATTCATCTATCAACTGTGTCAAAACGGTTTCTCAGTTCTGCACGATAATGATTCAGGGGCATTTTTTTGGGTAAAGAAGGTCATATCTGAGACATTTAATGCCCACTGAATGTCCATGTGTTCCCTTCCACTCCCAACCCCCTTACAGCTGGGGGGGGTCATACAACTTGGGCTGCCCAAAACACGGAGGACAAGCGAGGTGTCCCTTCCAGACTAAGGTAGTGAACCAGCCCTATGTATCTATTTGCCTACTGTTTCTCCTTCCAGACCACGGTGATCTGGATGCCTTGGGGTAAGATGCTGGGTCACTGGACAGGAGCAGACTTCCCTGGGTCACCATATGCATGGAAGAAGCCATAACTTGTTCCGTAACAAGCTTTGTGGGAACCAGATATACACCTCCATTGAATTCAGTGGTAGAGATTTCAGGGTTAGACCCACACTGTTGTGACTAATACCTGGGGACCAATCTAGAAGGACCTCTCAAGGTTCTTTCTAGTCTGGGTGATCTGGTCAAGTGAGTCACTCGATGGCCATGAGAAGTTCTGAAGCCCGAAGGGGGTCAGTGTTTTGGATGTGGTTTCTTCGTGTGTTGGCTTGGTTGCTTTGGTTGGTTGGTTGGTTTGTTCTGGTCTGGTTAAAGTATTCCGTTATTTAAGCTTCCAACCATGAAAATGGGCTTAGAGAGCTAAATTCTACAAGACTGTAAGCTCCAAGCATGTGCATATCTGTGCCATTGCATTCACACATGTTAAGCTCAGTCAGTACCTACAGAGAGTATGGTTTTGATAAATATTTGTTAAACAAAAGGAATAAAAGAATTAAAGAATTGGAATGACCCATGCAAGGAGAATCCAGATGGCATGGAGCCCTCCATCAACCCGAGTGTTGCCCTAGAAAGACTGGGGAAGACTTTCTCCTCCATGCAAAAGCAGAGGCTCTGGAAGAAACCACTAAGTTCAATTCCCTGGATAGTACATTCCTTCCACAGATATTTACTGAGCACCTACTGTGTGCCTTATTCTAAGGTTCATGATAAAACAGTGAATAATGTAAACAAACTTCCTATTCTCATGGAGCTCTCCTTTGCTTTCCCCTCATCTTTTTTTAAGCCAAACTTTGACTTGCAGAAAGACAAGTTTTCAATTATCCAGTTATCTGAGCTATCCAGTATAAAAAAACAAGGTCATGGCAGAAGGTCCAAGTATCTCCCAAAATATCAACTCCGTAAACCCCATTTCCCCGGAGCTCCTGATTAGGAATCAACCAGCTTTGCTTCTCCGTCCACTTCTGCTGCTTCGCCTCAGAGATCATCACCTCCCTGTTTCTTATTTGAACTGAGCGGTTGACCCCTACCCTCATCCCTGGCCTACTTCATCCTTACGAGAAGCTGTTTCCCTCCATGGGCTTTTCTTTCATCTTCTCAGCGGACTGTGCTAATGAGCAAACTTCTAAGTAGCAGACATGGTTCATGTTGGAAACGGCTCACTAGGCTGCCCTGTGTTAAACATTCCCCGCCGGGGAACAGAGCTATGAGCTTCTTCAAAGGGGTCACTACATCTCCAGAGAAATGCTCCCCAGCAGTCCCAACTGAAGTCTGCCCTGAGCTGGCCCAGGGACTCAAGAAACTTGGTTCTTCCATCCGATCCCCACAGTAGTGCCTGAGCCCATGTAGGGTGGGGGTCTAAGCGGTACACAGTGCTTTGAGGCGGGGTGGGGGGAGTGGGGGGCTAGCACAGGTGCACGCTGCTGATCCCCTCTCCGCTGCCAGCGCTCTCCTCCCCCAATCACCCCACCGCAGGGGCTCCAGGCAGCTGACCTGCTCTAGGGGATCTGGGATACAGGGAACTTCACCATCATCCAGTCCTGCCTTTATGCCTCCTGCAGCCCCTCAAATGCTTGGCCAGTTTTGCATGGACCCAAGCTCACCCACAAGGTATATGTCACCCAAAAGCACGTTTTCCCCTAAAAGGAGTCTTCCTGAGATTGTCAGGCAGTTCTCTTCCTTCCTCCTCTTTCCAGCTCTGTGTTTGCAAATGAATGCCATCCACACTGTCCTGTAAATAAAACTTTTTTTTTCTTTTTCTTTTTAAGACAGAAGCCAAGAGCTCAGAACACAATTCCGAAGCACACCAACCAGGGCACAAATAAGTTTTCAACCTCAAGTGACAGCTGAGAATAAAATCTGTAGTATGGACAACGTGCCCAGCTACAGAAGCAGCCTGGAATGGACTAGGACCACAGAGAGCAGGAACTCAGGAGGTATCTGAGTCTTCCTGTGCTCTCTTGGACGGTCCCTCACTTCTGTTTTCTCCGCTGCCCTGAAGATGGGCCAGCGACCATGAGCCCATAGCCAAGAGCCAGTTCTGTTAGGTGGGCCATCCAGATAAATAACATGGGTGCTAACAAATAAAACCACACAGGAAATACCGAAAGCCCTAGAGAAGGAGCTTTTGTGCTACATCACTGAAGCAAGAATGAGCCTCCCCTGTGGAACCATCGAACCCAGATTTCAGCCGAGAATGTGAGTCCTCTGGACCAACAGGGAAGGGGGAAGGATAGGGAGGGCTTAGCCACCTCCAGGCCCCAGCACTAATGGTTCCAGGAGTTTGAAATCTGGACAGGATGTATGTCTCTGCATCCTCTGAATGGATCTTTGTCAAAAATGGTGAGAGCATTAAGGGAAAAGCTTCTCGCTAGACTCGGCCCAATATCCTCTTTCATCTTCTCAGCTGGCTGTGCTAATGAGCGAACTTCTAAGTAGTACACATTGTTCATTTTTATAGGAGCCACACTCAGTGGAATGAAATTAAGGGAATTATCATATCTTGTGCATGCTTACCAGTTCTATTTTTGTATTTCAATTGGATACATGATTTTTCTCTTGTCACTTCCTTCTCTGAGACTACACCTTGAGAAAGATACCTGCGTTGTAAGTACAGCTTCTCTCCCTTGCGTCTGTCACGTTCCATCACTAAGGACGGAAGTTCCGTGTTTAAGCCATCAGAAATAACATCTGTGTGATCAAGGTTCTGAATTCAGTTGCACAGAATCCTGGGACCAGGATTGGACCCAGAGCCTGCTCCCACTGTGCGGTGGAAGAACGTTAGTAATACACCCACATGTATGTGCATGTGTAATGATTTGGTTTTTTCAGGAATTGTGGCATCTGCTGAGACAAAGAGTTGTTGCACTGGTTTCAATCCATCAAAGATATTTATTTAATGATGTGTTATACAAAAGTTTTCTAAAAATACCACTTTTCAAGGGCTCCTGAGTGGCTCAGTGGGTTAAAGCCTCTGCCTTTGGCTCAGGTCATGATCCTGGGATCAAGCCCTTCGGGGGGCTCTCTGCTCAGCAGGGAGCCTGCTGCCCCGCCCCTGCCCCCCTGCCCTCTCTCTCTGCCTGCCTCTCTGCCTACTTGTGATCTCTGTCTGTCAAATAAATAAAAAAAAATTTTTAAATTTAGAGATCTTTTAGAGATTTTTTATTAGAGATTTTTTAAAATTTAGAGATCACAAGTAGGCAGAGAGGCAGGCACAGAGAGGGGGAAGCAGGCTTACCGCTGAGCAGAGAGCCCGATGCGGGGCTCAATCCCAAAACCCCGGGATCACAACTGGAGCCGAAGGCAGAGGCCCCAACCCACTGAGCCACCCAGGCGCCCTAAATAAAAATTTTTTTTAAAATCTTAAAAAAAATAAAAAATAAAAATACCACTTTTCAGCATAACATAGAGAGAAGTTGAATCACTATATTGTACACCTGACATGAATGTAACATTGTGTATCAACAATACTCAAATTTTTAAAAAATATTTTAAATACCACCTTTCTGTTTTTTAGAAATAAGCTTTTTTGCTAAAATGAGACCATGAAAGAACATGTAAGTGTTGTCAACCCCTGTTACAAATCTTAGGTATTGCAAGTGAATGTCGCTTTTCTTTTTTTTTTTTCTTTAGATTTATTTATTTTAGAGAGAGAAAAAGAAAAAGAAAGCACACACACATTTGCATGCATGTGAGTGGGGAAAGTGCAGAGGAAGAGGGAGAGAGAGAATCTCGGGCAGACTCCATGCCGAGCACAGAGCCTCCGGCTTGATCTTAAAACCCTGAGTTCATGACCTGAACTGAAGTCAGGAGTCGGACGCTCAGCCAACAGAGACATCCAGATGCCCCACAAATGAGTTTAAAAGAAGTTAGGGTGCTGTATTAGGGTTTTTTACTTCTTGTTTTTACTTCTTATTAAAAGAAGTTAGGGTGCTTGCTGTATTAGGAAAGAACCCATTCACCGTTCAGTCCCAGAGAGCACCCTAAGAGTTTTTATTATCAAATTTTTATATTTTTAGGGCCCAGAGAGTGTCTGACCCATACTAAATGCTCAACAAAACATTCTATCCCATGATCCCATTAAGAACATCCCATGTACAGCCACTGTACTTGGTACCAGACGTACTTAAAAAGACATTGCCACTGCCCTTGAGGAGTTCAAGGTCAGAGGTTTCACAGAGGAATAGTCAGAAAGGTTTTTCAAAGGAATTATCTGAGTTTGATTTGGAAGGATGTAAAAGGGTTCCGCTGGAGAAGATGTTGTGGAAAGGCAGAAGGAACCACGGTGTCAGCGCTCGGCAACATAGAAGAGTGTGCAGCGTTCGGGGAATACTGTGCCATCAGCGTGGCTAGGAGCCTTGGTGCCAGGAGGTGACTCTGGGGAGGCAGATGGGGTGGGCAGTGAAAGGCTGTGGGTGCCAAGCAAAAGAGTCAGCTTCATTTTTCTGGACAGTGAGGAGCCGTTAAGTTTCTTAAGTAAGAACATGAAGTGATTCCCCTTGTTTTGCAGAACAGGATAATTTCGGAGTGGAAGGAAAATGGAGAGCCGGGGCAGAGACATTGTTGCATCAATCCAAGCAAGGAAGCAAGTGGAGGTCCGGAACTGCCCAGTGGGATCCGAACAGTGGGCATCTGAAGGGAGGAATTGGGAAGAAAGGCTGGGAAGTTTGGTAAGAGGAGGCCACATGATGAAGCCATTGGAGATGGGCTGTGGGAACCAGCCAGGAGATGGAGTGCTTTCCTAATATTGGGATGTTTCTTTCCGCAGCTGGGGCTTTCTGGCGACCTGGGATCCCCTGAACGGGAGCTAGGCACAGATTCAGACCCTCACATTCTGCTTCTAGCTCTGTCCTTTGCCAACTGTGTGCCCTTGGGCACATTTGTTGCTTTCTCTATGCCCCTGTTAGAAAAAGACGCAAGATGTGAGAGGCAAAGATATTCCCATTTACTAAGAGAAGAGTGGGTACAAATGAAGCCCAGGTAGGCTGAACAGAGGAGAGACATGCAGTGGTTTGGCTGGTTGGCTCCAGGTCCTTCTTGCTAGCCTCACTCCTATGGACCTTCCTTGTTTTCAGGTGAAAATCATCACCCAGCTTCCCAGCCTAGGGCTGTAGCTGGGAGAGGTCCAAGCGGTATAGAGGGAGAAGAGGAGGTCCTTGCAGACAAGCCGGTTGAAATGCAGATGGGACAGGCCCCCGCTTATCTTCCCAGTGGAACACCACATGGTTTCCACTCAGTCTCTTCCAACCAGGATGGTCAAGGAAGGAATGTGGAGCAAGTAGTCAAGCCTTTGGGTCTGATCCACAATGCAGATCATCTGTGAGCCTCAGGGAGACACAGAGTTGGCCAGTGCTGGTTGGTGGGAACGCGAACTGGTACAGCCATGCTGGAAAGCAGTAGGAAGTTTCTTCAAGAAGTTAAAAATAGAACTATCCTATGATCCAGCAATGGCACCTCTAGATTATCTAGGTATTTACCCAAAGAATGTATAATACATTATCTAGATAATGTATTATAGATAATACATTAGATATTATCTAGATAATATCTAATACATTATCTAGGTATTTACCCAAAGAATGCAAAAACACTAATTCAAAAGGATACATGCACCCCAATGTTTATAGCAGCATTATCGACAATAGCCAAGTTATAGAAACAGCCCAAGTGTCCATCAGCTGATAAATGGATAAAGAAGTTGTGTTATCTATATACGATGGAATATTACCCAGCCATAAAGAAGAATGAATTCTTGCCATCTGAATGATGCAGCAGAAGCTAGAGTATTATGTTAGGCAAAACAGATCAGTCAAAGTCAAATAACCTATGATTTCACTCCTATGGGAAATTTAAGAAACGGAAAAATGAGCAAAGTGGGGGAAAAAATGAAAGGAAAACCAAGAAATGACTCTTAACTATGGAGAGCACACTGATGGTTACAGAGTGGGAGGTGGGTGACAGGATGGGTAACAGAAGGGGATGAAGCGGATAAAGGAGGGCACTTGAGTGGGGAGCACTGGGTGATGTATGGAAATGCTGAATCACTGTATTGTACACATGAAGCAAATACTACAGCACACAACTAACTGGAATTTAAATAAAAACATAAAAACAGATACCACACAACCCTGGCCAGGGCAAGAATCCAGCCCATATTTATGCCATTTCCAAACAGCATCTTTTGATGCAAGTACATGAGAGATTTCACTTTCCTTACTTAATAACTCTTTTGGTTTCCAACATGGTGATCATGATGCTTCATGCCTACCAACGTCTTTCAACAATTATGGTTGTAAGAAGGAGAGCATGGATAACAATGAACTCATATTTCATTTGGGACCTGTTAGAATGTCAGAGCTTTAGGAATTTGTCTTCCTGGGCCATGGGGCTAGACTGTATTCCCAAGAGTGAGGCAAGAGTGGCCCTTCCCATGAAGGCAATGGAATTCCCATTGCCAATCAACTGGGAATAAGTCACTCTGGGGGAAGGAATAATTTCCTTTATAGTCAAGATGGGGATGAGTTTGGCCAAGATTCTGAGGCATGGAGAGATCTCAAGCGTGGATGCATTCTCTGGCCATGTCAGGGACCAGCAGGCATGGCCCACAACAACACAATTCTCAGAGAATGGAACATGAATGGGACCCCTGGAGTTATATAGCAAGGAGGCCCTTCACCCCTCAGCTGAAGAACTGACTCACTTGGAGAACCTGGGACAGGTTTGGGCTTGGGCATAAGTTGAGAGGGCATATTGCCACCATGGGGATAAGGTGGCAGAGAAGAAGCCATATTTCCCACACTGCTATAATCAGAGAGCAGGGCACTGGAGCCAGGAGTAGCAGTGGCCCTGGGACCTAAGGTCAGCCCATAAAGGGTGCTATAAAGGGTGTTCGCTTTGGGGCACAGGTAGCTGGTTTCCAGGGAGGTCAATGTTTGAAGTAGTAATTGAATCCTTCAGCTTCATGGGGCAAGTATCACCTGTGAGCAGTCAGGCATTTGGATGAGATTAATTATTATGCCTCTTGGACATGTGTGTGAAGGAGGGAGACAGGCTCATTTGCATGGCTACGGACATGGAGTCGTCTTACTTTGGGGATCAGTGCGGAGCAGTAAGGCTTGTTCTCCATGCTAGAGAATGAACGTCCCCATTACTCATGATTCCTTAGAGTCCAAGGGCAGGTAAAAGGTAACTAAATGACTGGATTTTAGGTTTGCTTATCTGTAAAAAACAAAACAGAACGTAAACTAGGGAGATTTGGGTCCTAGTATGCTGGACGTTGTAGTTGGTTGAGTTTTAAACCCCAAAAAGGTAAATCCAAGTCTCAGCTCCAGGACCTGTGACTGTGACCATAACAGAGGGTCTTTGCTCTGTAATTAAGTTAAGGATTTCCAGATGAGGTCTCTCGAGATCAAGGGCGGAGCCCTACAGCCCACGACTGGTGCTCATATAAGAGAAAGGAGAGAGGGCCATATTGCGGCAGGCTCCTCCAGGAGACTCTGAAAGCTAGGTGGAGATTTCCACGGTGGCCCCAAGCCAAGGAACACCCAGGGCCACTAGAAGCTGGGAGAGACCCGGAAGGAGAGCTTTTGCAGGGAGCCTGGTCCTGCCAACACCTTCCCTGTGGACATCTGGTCTCCAGAAATGTGAGAGAAAATGTTTCTGTTGTTTTAAGCCACAAGGTTTGTGGTAATTTGCTTTGGGTTTTGTTTAGTTTTGTTTAGTTTTGGGGTTTTGGCGGGGGGGAGGGGGCTCTTTCTTTCTTTTTTTTTTTTTAAAGCTTTAATTCCAGTAGAGTTTCAGGTTAGTTTCCATTAATTTCAGGTACACAGCATAGCGGTATAGCGATTCAACAATTGTATAGGTTAGTGTTTATCGGTCTGCGGCAACTCATGGCAGCAGCCCAACACCACGCATGCGGGCATATTCAGTGTTTGCTGGTTTTATTATTTTTTTTTAATATTTTATTTATTTGACAGCCCGAGATCACAAGTAGGCAGAGAGGCAGGCAGAGAGAGAGGAGGAAGCAGGTTCCCCGCCGAGCAGAGAGCCCGATGCGGGGCTTGATCCCAGGACCCTGGGATCGTGACCTGAGCTGAAGGCAGAAGCTTTAACCCATTGAGCCACCCAGGCATCCCTGTTTGCTGGCTTTAAGTAAAAGCCGAGTCCACATGTCAGGAGGGTCTGAAAACCTGGCAGAGGGCACATGACTGATGAAGTGGTCTCAGGCAGCACTTCTGTAAACTGAGCCTTGGAATTGAGGGTCTCCTTAGAACAAGACTGCTGAGCCCGAAGCCCCCCACCCCCAACCTGGAGTTTCTGATCCGGGGAATCCGGGGTCGGCCCTAAGGGCCTGAATTTCTGACCAGCTTCCAGGTGATGACGCTGGTCCTAGGAACCACGCTTTGAGAACCACTGAGCTGCAGTTCACAGCTCCGCCCGCCCCTGACAAGGAAATGGGGCTTCTGATTTCAGAAACGAGTGGAGATCTGGGGTAAAGAGTCCCCCTTGGGATAAACGGATGATGGAAAGAATACGTGTGTTTTATTTGTTGTGATTTACAGCGGTTCCAGCTTATAGATCAAACGACAACAGGGAGCAAGTATTCCCTCTTTGTCTGGTCGACCCCCCCTGCCCTTTTCCTCCGAGTGTAGACAAGTGTAGGGATTAATGTGCTGCTCTGTAGGCAGCCCTTCTGGGGTCCTTTTGAGATCGTGGATCCATGCAGGAATTCCAGACTTGGTTGGAACGGCAGGATTGTTTAACCCCTGGATCCCTCTTGTACACAACTTCGCACCCTCCCAGGCCAGCCTCTCAATGCACCTGCTACTCTCTGCCTGTGAGCCCCCCACCCCCACCCCCCTCCCCCTGGGCTGCAAACAGCCCCATGCTGATGGATAATGCCTCCCTTCGGGTTTTGGCCTGAGGCTACTTGCCTCTTGCTTTCTGCTCTGACTCTTGTCTGACTTTTCACCCCCCTCAACTCCAACTGTGTAGTGATAGTTCATGCCCATGAGCCCATTCCTGACATTAAGGAACAGAACAGAAGTGTGAATATTGCCCCTTGCCAGTTTATAGGTGGACAGTTCTGGTTTCTGGGTCTTAGGACTTCTCAAAATGTCCTGTGGGATTTTTGTTGTTCCCAGAGTCGTCCAACTAAGTGATTCTTAGGATCGACTTTCACTCCTTTGTTGATTCCTCCATCCCTCTCTCCTCCCTAGGATCACTTCCCAAAGAAGACCTACCTGCACCCCAGACTTTGCTATTTAGGGAACCCAGGTGTAGACCTGGACTGTAGTCCCCTTCCTCCTCTCCTACCTTCTGGAGATTGGTGCAAGTCTAGAGATACAGGTGGGGGCCTGTAGGCTTCTGTTGGATAGACTTGACCCTGAGAACTGAAGTTCCCCATAAGTGGGTCATAGAAGAGGGCAACGGGAGCTGAAATACCCCAGTCTGCCACCCTCCCTGGGAAAGCCTTTACACATCAATGTTTTCATCAGAGGGAGGCCCTTTATGGGCTCAGATACCAAAAAAGGCTTGGAGTTCATCTGTGCTCCCAAGTTCCTGTATTCCAAAGGGAAGCCCTGTGGTCTGTTTAAATTAATGCTGTGAAAATGCTTTGGACTATTTAAGCCTTTCAATCTCATAAAGCTGTGTGATCAACTAGTCCAGTGGTTCTCCAGAAGTGCTCTTTAGGAGCCTGGCATGCAACAGGTGCTTAATAAGTGCTGGAAGACCAAGTGAATCCCATTTTCAAGCACACCAGACTATAGGCTTGGGATGATGATGTTGTGTCAAAGTAGGAGTTTTTTAAAATTGTTATCAATTATGCATTTGTATACATTGTATACTATTTGTTGTATACAATTGTGGTAAAATATACATAACATAAAACTTACCATTTTAAGAGTACCTGGGTGGCTCTGTCTTCATCTTCAGCTAAGTATCCAACTCTTGGTTTCATCTCAAGTTGTGATCTCAGGGTCATGAGATCAAGCCCAGCTCTGGGCTCAGCAGGGAATCTGCTTGAGATTCTCTTTCCATTTTCTCCTCCTGCTTACTTGTTCTTTCTCTCTGTCTGTCTCTTTCAAATAAAATCTTTAAAAAAAAATAAAATTTAGGGGCACCTGGGTGGTTCAGTGGGTTAAAGCCTCTGCCTTCGGCTCAGGTCATGATCCCAGGGTCCTGGGATCGAGCCCCACATCAGGCTTTCTGCTCAGCAAGGAACTTGCTTCCCTGTCTCTCTTCCTGCTTGTGATCTCTGTCTGTCAAATAAATAAATAAAATCTTTAAAAAAATAAATAAATAAAATTTAACATTTTTTCCCTTTTCAAGTGTAAAACTCAGTGGCATTAAATATATTCACAGTGGTGTTAAACCATCCCCATTATCCCTTTCCAAACCTCTTCCTTTACTCCCAACAGAAACTGTAACTGTTAAGCTGTAATTCTCCATTCCCCTTCCCCTCAGCCCCTGGTAAGCTCCAGGCTGCTTTCCGTTGCCTCGTCTATCTATTCTAGATGCTTCATGTAAGTGGAATCCTGCAATATTTGTACTTTTTTGTCTGGCTTATCTTACTTAGCATCCTGTCAGCAAAGTTCATTCATGACATGGCATTCATCAGAACTGCATTCCTTTTGGGGTTGGAATAACATTTCCTTGTATGTATGTACCATATTTTGTTTACCCATTCATCTGTTGATGGACATTTGGTTGTTTCTACCTTTTGCCTACTGTGAATAACACTGCTGTGAACATAGGTGTGCAAATGTCTGCCTGTTTACAATTCCTCTGGGTATATACCTAAAAGTAGAATTTCTGGATCATACGATAATTCTGTGTTTAACTTCCGAGAAGCCACCACATGGTTTCCCACATCCGCTGTTCTGTTCTCCCTACCAGCAATATACAAGAGTTCCAGTGCTCTTTTCTGGTGGTGTTGGGGGGTGGGGTGGGGAGAGTGTTGAGGCCGAGGGAGGGGCAGAGGGAGAGGGAGAGTCTCAATCAGGCTCCATGCTGACCACAGAGCCCAGCAGGACACTCCATCTCATGACCCCAAGAGTGACATGAACCAAAATCAAGAGTCAGACGCTTAACCAAGTGAGCCACCCAGGCACCCCGAGGCTTCCAATATTTCTTCCTCCTTGCCATCATTTGTTATACACACATGCACACACACAGAGACAGACAGACAGACACACACACACACGTAATGAGCCATCCTAATGCCTTCTCATACCTAATGGTTGTGAATGGTTTTCTTACTGTGGTTTTGATTTGCCAAATAACTGACGGGGGTGGGGCGGTTAGGTTAAAAACCCTTTCCTGAACTCTATTTTTGGATATTCGGGTTGGGGCCATAGACCCAGCATAGCATCCTATCTATTACAGAAATCTTTTTAAAAATTTTTATTCAATGTATCTTTTTTAAAAGGTTTTTATTTGACAGAGAGTGAGCAAACCCAGGTAGGGGGAACAGCAGAGGGAGAAGGAGAAGCAGGCTTAATTCCAAGACTCCGGGATGATGACCTGAGCCGAAGGCAGACACTTAACCAACTGAGCCACCCAGGAATTCCATTTTTATTCAATTTAAACAAAGAAATAAAAAACCAGTTTCTCTATCTTTTCCCATCCCATGGCTCTAGCATCCACCAGTCTGTTCTGTGTATCTGTCAGCTTGGGGTTTATTGAAGATTTTACATATAAAAAAGATCACAAGGTCTTTGTTCTTCTGATTGATTTCACTTAGCTTCATGCCCTCAAGGTCGATCCATGTTGTCACAAAAAGCAGGTTTCATTCTTTTCTACGGTTGAGGAATATTCCGTTGTAGATACACACCGCCATTTCTGTACTCATTCGTTGGTGACAGTTGGGTTGTTTGCATAGCTCAGCTCCACTAGATAATCCTGCAGTGAGCACTGGGGTGTAAAATGTCTTGTTGAATTAGTGGGTTTGTTTTCCTTGATTAAATACCCAGAAGCAGGATTGTTGGATCATCTGATCATTCTATTTTCCTTGAGAAAGCTCCGTACTGCTGGTCATAGTGGCTTCACCAGCTTACATTCCATCAACCATGCACGATGGTTCTCTTTTCCCCACACTTACTGTCTTTTTGATCCTAGTCCTTCTGACCTCTGTGATGTGCATTTCCCCGATTATGGACGTCGAGCACCTCTGCATGTACGTGTGAACCATCTGTACAACTTCTTTAGAAAAATGTCTGTTCAGACCCTCTGCCCATCTTTTAATCAGTGTTTCTGCTGTTGAGCTGTGTGATTTCTTTTTGTTTTGGATAGGAACCCCTTATCAGATATGATTTGCAATTATTTTCTCCCATTTAATAGGTTGCCTTCTCATTTGGTTGATGGTTTCCTTCTTAGTTTGGTGGAGTAGGACTTGCTGACTTCCCCTTCTGTATCTCTTGTTTTGGGTGAGACATTTATTAGTGGAATACCCCCAAAATATTAATATACTCTCTGCACATTTCTAATAAATGGAAATTGCTGTTTTCTGGGAAAGTCCATTCCATTTTGACAGTTTTAGTTGCTAAAGTCCAAATTGAAATTTGTGTAAATTACAGCCCCCGACCCAGTGGCATGGCACCCAGGTTTCCTTCACCTGAAGTATGCTATTCTCTCCCCTCTACTTACCCAGCTCCTTCACACTCTACCTCTTCTCCTGTGGGCCAGCTCACACATCCCTACCCCCAGACTGAATCTAGTGAACCCCTTCTCTGCTCCCATAGCATCTTAGTCTTACTCTGTCAGCGTTTCCACATGTGTTGTAATTTCCTGTTGACTTGTCTTTCTGTTCCTACGCTTCAAAAAAAAAAACAAAAAACGACTATGACACAGTTCACTGATGTCCCCCACTACACAGGCCCACACCAAAGGGACATTGAGGCATTGGTGGGAAAACACAAGTTCTGCCCTGGGTACACAAGTCTCCATTCCGGGGTTTCTTCAGAAGGAAATCTGCACGCTTGCTAACATGAAGAGCTCCTCAATCAGCAAGAAGGGAAAATGTTGCATTAAAACTTGCACTGTCTTCCAATCAGGTGATGGAATCCTAAAGCCGTGAGAAATCCCATCTGTAGGTACACAGAGCTGGGGAAGCTGCCGAATGTCTTTCTCCACTGTTTTCCCTCCACCAGACTTCTTGCAAGCGAATGCATTTGCTTGAGCTGGACTTCGTACTAAAGAAAAATAAAGCACCTTAGGGTATATTTAAACAACCACAGTTCTATTTTTCCTTGTGCATTCTACCTACAGCATTGGAAAAAGTAATTTTGTCCCAATTAGGATAGGTCTTTTCGACTGCTGACACATGTTTATAAAGCATCTGGATATAATCTGATTAGCATCTGGTGTAAGGCTGTGAGATACCATCTCCCAAGGTCTCCCATGGAGAAGGAAAGGCATAAACTTGGGCCATCCTAGTGTTGACATCTGTAGTTGGGTCAAGGCATCTGGGCCTTCCATCCTCCACCACTATGCCTAAGTTCATGTGGACAGAGCATTGACCTAAACTCTCAAGGTCCCCCACTAAATGGAGCAGAAAACCAATGTCAGCACTCTGGCTGATAAGAGACTTTTAACGTTCTTCTTCCTCTGCATATGTTGGGCCCAGCATGGAATGGATCACATACATCTGGGAAGGAGCGGTATCCATAACATGGGTCTCTCCCTGCCCCAGCTGTAGACATTGCCAGCTGCTTGGTTTACATGTTTCCCAATCACGTTCCATATGCTTCCTCAGATAAAGGTGAATGATCCATCCCTTGAGAATTCCCCGCCTTGTTTTTGCTTTAATTTTTTTTTTTCTCATTTTCAAGGCAGAGGTTTAAAGGCAAATAGTTACATAAAGTTGTGTTTGTTTTGTTTTTTTGTGTCTGTGTTTGTTTTAGGTTGAAGCAAACAGAAAAATTAGTTAATACGTTTAACTGAATTTTGGATGTGGGATCAGTCAATACATTTAATTGAATTCTGGATGTGGGAGCAGTCACTTGGTATGTAACCCTCAGGCCAGAATAGCTACAGTGGGAGGGGGGAGAAAGGCTATTCTGTATAAGGAGGAAGGGAAGGTGCCCTTAGGTATTAAGTGGCTAGTTGGGCTGGGTCTGATCTAATCCTAGATTCATAATTTTGTCTGATGGGTTTGGAGAGAGAGAGAGTGTAGCTTGTAAATATTTGGCTGAGTCTCACCTATCCTTTACCTAATTAAGCCCAGAAGGGCCAAACACAGTGATTTATGATAAAGATTCAGGCAATAGGTATTTCCTGAGTGTCCCTAATCTCCCTAATCTATCAAGCACAGGAACTCCTGCAGATGGAAACAAGTGCGACATGTTCTCTTGTCCTTATAACAGAGAGTCTAGTGGGGAAGACTGGTCATCCGTGATGGTTACACACACCACGGTGTCCCCCCAACTGTGGAGAAGTCCGGGGACAGCGTGTAGCCCAAGAAGAAGGGAGGTGAGGAAGTCCTACCTGAGATGGTGAGGATGGCTTCCCCGTGAATGTGGCCCTTCACCTGATGCTTGGAAGCACCGGTTAGTTGGGGAAGGAAAGTTCGAGATGGGCAAGAGCCTACGCAAAGGAAGGAAAGTACAGCCCATTCGAGGAGGGGAAATAATGCCCATGCAGTTGGAACAGAGAACAAGAAGGTAGAGGATGAGACTATGGTGGGTGTGGGGGTGGGGAGGGGAGGAAAGTGGTGGGGTCAAGTCACACAGGTGTTTTAGCCTTACGTGGTTATGGTCTTGTCCAAAGGATAACAGAAGCTGTTGAAGTGTTTAAATTGGAGAGGCCTCATAATCCAATTTAGAAATAATGGTTATTTGGGGAATGAATTTTATGTACAACAGTAGAAGCTGGAAAACAAGTCTGTAAGTGTGGGAGAGTGCTAATGGCCCACTTCATAACCTTTTCCTCCCTTCTACAACGGAACTCTGATTTTATTCTAGTTTGGTGATGTGATTGTATTTCCCTAACCCACTGGAGCTACGACTGAGCTATGAGATGGATGTAAAGCAAGTGAAGTTTTTGGTTAAGGCTTCCGAATGTTCTTTGAAAGGAATTGATTATCTAGGAGGAGGTCTTTTTTTTTTTTTTTTTTGCATTTTACCTCCTTCCCCTATCTTGCTGCCTGGAATGCAAATATGATGGCTGGAGTGTCAGCAGCTATTATGGACCATGCGATGATCAATTTTGATGAAGATTTGGACTAAGGAAGTGGCAGAGGGGGTGGAATGATGGAGGACTGGAAAAGGAGGGCATATCTAGTCAAGCTTCTCAGAAGAGGTGATGCTTGCATAGCATTTTGAAAGACCGGAATGATTTGATCAAGAAACATCAGGGCAGCTATTAACAACATTTCTTGTTGTTTTTAGAAGTTCAGTTTCATGTTTATTTCAACCTACATGAAGGGTAAGGCCAAGGGTTGAAAATGATTGCTCATGATTATGTCCAACTCTGTGATATATTCTATTTGGACAACACTTGGTTTAAAATAAAATTTAATGTCTTGTAAAGATTGAAAAATTAAGAGCATTCATATAAAAACCTTGCTTGGAGGGGATTCTCTGGACGATCTCCCCAATTGCATGCAGCCCTGTTTGTGCAGGAGAATTAGCTAAGTAGTGACCACCTACTTGTTCACCTGTATTCCCTGTGACCCACTCACTGCTGACCTCCCTGCCCCCCATAAGGCCCTGCATTCACTATGAGTTTGCAGCCCTAAACCGGGGTAACCTGCCACCATGTGCAGCAGGAGGCCCCCTGTGCCAACCCTCTCTGACAGCAAGGAGGTGGATACCAAGTGTTTGCTGCATTTGGAGAAGCCAAAGCAGGTAAATATGACTGCTGCCACATTGCATATAGTCTTATACCGGTGACAGATGAGGCAAGGAAACACAGACACCAGACTGGGGAGGCTGTGTGGGCTAAGCTGTGGAGGTTCAAATGTTTTCCAGAAAATGATGGGGAACCGTGGAGCATTTAGACCTGAGAGCCGCATCATCAGGATAAGTTTTCAAATTTTTCATGTTGGAAGCTGAAGAAGGGATTGGATGAGACTATTTTGTTGTAAATGAGTATAACTATCATTTTGTGTATAGTTTTCTAGCTTGTACATTTGACTCTCCTCACCCTTCCAAAGTCAGGGAGTATGTGTATTTCTTTTAAATATCAGAAAACTGAAGCTTGGAGAGAAATAAAAATGGCTCAAAGCCCTATAGTAGGTGATGGAACCATGACTTTCCAGACCAAAGAGCAGACCAAAGATGAAAATCTGATGTATCTCAGCAATGAATGAGTAATCAAAAAGAAATACTGTAAAAACTGAGATGATGAAATAGGCCTATTTCATCATCTCACAGCCCACTTTTCTTCCTTTGCATTCTATTAAATTGAAGTGTCACTGTAATAGTCTTAGTGGCCTTTCATTTGTCCTTTGTCCATATGTCATTTTTTTAAAAGATTTTATTTGACAGAGAGAGAGAGCATGTGAGTGAGACCACAAGCAGGGGGGGCAGCAGAGGGAGAAGGAGAAGCAGGCTTCCTGCTGAGCAGGGAGCCCAATATGGGCTCGATCTCAGGATCCTGAGATCACCACCTGAACCAAAGGCAGCCACTTAACCAACTGAGGCACTCAGGTGCCCTATAGGGCACTTTCTAAAGATCCTCCCACTCTCCTCCTCTGCTTCTCCTTCTTTCTCTGTGTTCTTCCGGTGGGCTCTGATGCACACTGGAATATAGAAGTTTCTCTGGGGTTCATCTTCTGCTCATGGTAGCTACCAACCCCCCAGAGCTCTATGTTACTGGCCCCATGCCTTGCTGCTCACGCTGCCCACTCCCAGAGCCCACACAGATCTAGGACTCTGTGAGCTGTGAAACACATCTTGAGAGGTCAGTCCGGTTGTCTGGGCCAGATGAGACAAGCAAGAGAGTCAGAACCACCCAGGTGGCCCTGACCTCTGGGAAAGGGCATCCCACAGCTGCCCGGGGCATCCTGTTGCGGGATTTGTCCACACTGGTGCTCAGGAAGTTTTCTCAATCATTCACCTAAGTCATACCATGCATATTTGGCAAGGACCGTGGCCATTCATGCCGGCCTCTCCCGGTCTTCACTCCTTTTCCAGAAATGAAAAGCTTGGCCTTCCCCTATACACACCCTCCACTCCGCTCCTCCAGGGAATGAGAAATTTGGCTCAGGAATCTACTTAGGGCTCCCAGCTTGAGCTGGCCATCTGGCATAACTGCTGCTTCCAAATTATGTTCACGTCCATGGATAACCAAGTGGATTATCTCCAAGAATCATCTCAGTGAGAAGAGAGGAGGCGGCGAAAATAACACGTTCATTTGCTTGCTCAGAAAAGACCGCGGACATCAGCTCTTTGCCCTTGCTGGCAAAAACACTTCGTTGCTACTCTGTAATGCAAAGCCTAAATCAGGCTTATTAGTGTGGAACTAAAAGGCCCTGGGGGGCAGCCAGCATTTCCAGAACTGGCATTCGTCGTAGTCTGGCATAGCCATGGAACGGACAGGTGCCAGCTTGGGAAAGGTCAGTAAGGGCTTAGGGCACCCCAAATGCTCACTGACCCATTAACCACGGCAGGTATAATTAAGATACACGTCCTTCCGCTGCTGGATGTCCTCTGCTTGTTGACAAGCTGTTCAGAGAACGGAAGATAATGTTTAATAATTAGTCCAAACAAAATATCATCAGGGAGGCAATCTGGGAGAAGGACAATGGCGAGGTGGCCTCCCTTACACAGGGAATAGATGTCAAGGCCTATTTAAGAATCTCTACTCATGAACTACAAAGAAACAGGCTTCCCCTACTTTCCCTTGAATCACTGGTTCTCGGTCAGGTGCAATCCACACACACACCCCCCCTCCCTCCAGGGGTCATTTGGCAATGTGTGACCTTTGGTTATCAGAACTGGGGACAAGGAAGGGATGGTACTGGTCTTTGGTGGGTAGAGGTCACGGGTGTTGCTAAAATCCTACAATGCACGGGACAGACATCACAGCAAAAAATATCACCCTGCTCCACGTATCAGGAGTGCTGGTGTCAGGAAACTTTGCCATAAATCAATGTAATTTCTAACCCAAGCCTCCTACTCTTCTGGCAAGATGATCAATGTCCATTCTGACTGGAGTTTTAACCCAGGGCTGGACCGTAGTTTGAGGGTTTGCACTGAGCAGAACTTGGGTAGAGGGTGCTCTGCTGGGAAGGGGGCATCTTGGGGGGAGGCCGCCAAAGTACCCCACTGCTTGTTGCTCAGGCCCTGTTCCTTGAGGTCGTCCCTTCTCCGCCAGGTAGTTGAATGATTCTAGAATCTGCAGATTTTCTTCTGCCCCTAGCTTGGAACAACCTTTGATCTAGTTTCTTCCCCCTGCTTGTTCGGTCACTGTCTCCTCTTGGAAATCTTGCTTCCTCCTGGTTCTGCGGAAATTTCCCAAATTCTTTACAGGACAAGAAACCTCCCAGGCCCCTTGGACCATCTTTTTTGGCATCTAATTCCTGTAAGCTCCTTGTTTTAATGAAGGGAAGGGGAAAAAAAGGACAGAACTGGTGGTGGGGGGGGTGGAATTAACATCTCAAAGCCTTATCCAGTAGTCACAAAGGTAATCGTGAAGTCAAATGAAAGGATGTTGCCAGCCCCAGAATCCATCTCAGGTTGCCAAGCATCCTTGCCTTCTTCCCAGAGCACTGCTGCTTGTGCTTTTGGGGTAACGTGAAGTTATCAGATATGCCAACCCCCATTATCCCTGCACACTCGAATGAGAAAGGCTTTTAGGTCTCAGCCCTGATAGCGTTTCTTGTAAACATTTCCACATTGGCATAAGAAGAAAATGTTGAATTTCGGTGCTCTCACTGACCAGAGCTGACCTGGCTGGGTCAGAATCACTGGCGAACTAAGAGTTGGGTTTAAGCACTAAAACTCGTTTCGGAAATGATCTGATAGCATCTGTTAAAATACAAGTAAGCATATCCTGGGACACAATCGTCTTTAGGGATTCTATCCTGTGGTGATGAAGGCTTTTAATTCATGAGCATTGTTCCTAGTAAAGTGAATACAGAAAAAAGCACCTCGAAGTCCATCCCTAGAGGAATGAATTGGGCAGGGAGTGAATTGGTTGCATCCATGTATGTGTGATGGATAATTTTGTGGGTCCGTGTTGAGCTGGGCCCCAGTGCCTGCATGTTTGGTCACATGTTCTTCTGGATGTTTCTGTGAAGGTGTTTTGGGATGAGATTTGCACTTCAATAGGTGGACTTGGAGGGAAGCAGATTACTGTCTGTGGTGTGGGTGACCCTCCTTAATGCTCCAAAGACTAACCGCTCAAGGCAGGAGAGAATTTGCCAGCAGAATACCTTTGAATTTGGACTCCATCCCTTTCTCTGGGTCTCCAGCCTGCCAACCTACTCTGCAGACTTTGGACTGACTAAGCCTTCACAGTCCTATGAGCCAATCGCTTAAAATCTGTTCTGGCCCCCCACCCTGCTGATTCTGTTTCTCTGGAGAACCCTAATTAATACACCACGAGACATGATGCAACTCTGAGTTATGTCAGAGCCTAGGCACCTGGAGATTTGCCATGATGTATTATGTGGAAATAAGGCAATATGCAGAGATACATGTAAAAGAAGCAATAACCAAGCATACGTGCGTATGTATTAACATATTTTGTGTGAGCATAGAGATGGATGGAAGAAAATGTGACATGTTTAATCAGTAGTAATCTGGAAAGGGAGTAGGGAGGTAAAAACCTAGAGTAAACGAGAAGACTCATCAGAAAAGGAAGTGTAGAGTACAACAATACAATGAGATTCTTTTAGTATGAAAAATACAAAAATCCTAAATATGCCCAGAGACCGGGAGTGTCAAGTTAACTTAAAAAAAATATTTGTGTGTTCTTGGATCAGGATGTAGAGCTACTCTTTTACTCAAATTGCTGATTCTTTAATGTTACAATAATTTTTAAATTTTTAAAATACCAGGTTCTCAGATCCAAGACTTAACCATTTCAATCTGGTAAGGTAGCAAGAAAACTGGACACCAGAGAATATGTACATATATTTTTTTTAAGATTTTATTTATTTAAGAGAGAAAATGCTAAAGAGAGAGCAAATGAGCATGAGCAGTGGGAGATGTTGAGGGGGGATATACGAAGGAGAGGAGGAAGCAGGCTCCCCAGTGAGCAGGGAGCCCGATGTGGGGCTCGGTCCCAGGGCCGGAGGCAGACATGTAACCAACGGAGCCACCCAGTGCCCCTTTGCTCTAACTTTCTAACTAAAGTCTCCAGCATGATTTTTGGACACAGCTGAGCTTGGGGACTGCTGGCGGCCGGGGTGGGGGGTGTTTTGTGTGTGTGTGTGTGTGTGTGTGTGTGTACACATAATATATACATACACGCACGCGTCTAGGAGAGTCAGTTAGAGAGGCAGAGAGAGTCTCTACACATCACCCCCTGAGGAGCCACGCTTCTATTCTTGGTCTGTCTGCTGGTGGCAGCCTCATGGAGAGCCCTGAATCTTCAGTGAACTTCATTCTTATCCCATATCTAAGCCCAGGGCTCAAAACTTAGCCCCAGGATGACATTCTGAGCAGATCCCACGAATCTGCTGTCCTCTGGGCATTTAGGGCTGGGAAAATCCTTAAACTTGAGCTTCAGGCCTCAAACCCAGAACTTCATTTCTTGGCCCGCAGTGCACCAGCATCCTCCTCAAGAATGGCCTTGGCTCCTGGAGGAGAAGACAAAAGGTATAGACATCCATGCATTTAGAGTCCGGTGTCCCTTGAGTTTGATCAATCTGCCATGGCCATGGGGATGTGGGAGACCCGAGTATGTGACACAGGTGAGCTGTGGATGGAGGGAAGCGATGCCCCCTCAGTTTGCCAAGTCAGGACGTGGGCTTGCTGCTGCTGGGTACCTCCTGTTCTTCTTCTCCTTTACTTTATTTTTGCTTCTTCCTTTTTCTTTCTTCTCCACTTTCTCCCGAAGCCCTCAAGTGACTGGAGCAGAGTATACAGTCCCAATCACAACAAAATCATTTCAGGTTACAACTTTCCCCCTCTTGCCCCCAAAGAAGCCCCAGACAATCTCCAAGCCATGAATCGAACCTCACCAACACGCCAACCGCCCTTCACCAAGTGTGTGGCTAATTCTGTTAACACTGGTTCAAGTTCAAAGGCAGCTGAGTTTCCCATAAAAACAATGAAGGAGGGCTCTTATCCTGAACCAGAGGCAAATTCCCAGGCCTTGGCTAGATCCAGCTGCATGTCATGTCCCGAACTCTCCCCTGTGCCTCACTGGAAAGATCTGATAAGTTGACCCTACCAGAACGGGGAATGAGGGATGCAGGAGGGAGCCTGAAGGGGCAAGTCATTCCCAGCTCTCACATGCCACAGCCCCATCCACGGGCTCCCCACCTCTGTCCTTTCAAATGACCTCTTAGAAGTTCAAATATTCATAGAGCATGATGCAATAACTTGATGTCCCACTATCTCCTTTGATTCTCATGAGTTCTGAACAGGGGGGATGGAGAGCTGTTGTTCTCATCATTCCTGTCCACCTAGGGTGGAAATGAGGCTGAGAACCTAGTCACATGACCTCCAGAGACCCAAATAATTCACAGAAGAAATGGTACTTGACCCCAAGTATGACTCCAAATTTCTTTTTTTCCCAAACCCACTGCACTGTTCTCTCACCTTACTTAAATTCTTTTTTTTTTTTAAGATTTTATTTATTTATTTGACAGAGATCACAAGTAGGCAGAGAGGCAGGCAGAGAGAGAGGAGGAAGCAGGCTCCCCGCTAAGCAGAGAGCCTGATGCGGGGGCCCCATCCCAGGACCCTGAGATCATGACCTGAGCCAAAGGCATGGCTTCAACCCACTGAGCCACCCAGGTGCCCCCTTACTTAAATTCTTAAAGGACCCCCTCTTTTCCATGCCTTAAATATCCAGCCCTTAGTCTTCGATGACTAAATGTGAAAAACATTCTCTTGTGATTGACGTGGCACCTGACACATGTTGTTTTATTTTTGTGTTTGCTTTTCTTGTCAGCTGTTTTGCATCTGCCTCGTTAGTCATTCCATGTGGGGGTTTTTACTTTATACTCTGTGCATCACAGATTATTCAGGGCAAAGAGTTTTACAAATGTGTTTGGGAAAATGTGAACGGAATTGGCAAGAGGCATTTTTCCCCTTAAGTGGAAATTATTGTTCCGTTGATGGGATGGTTTGTCTTCTTCATCCTGAGGACACTTGAACAATGGGCTTGAAAGTTGCTCCTGAGCCAGCAGAACAAAGAGAACACCTGAGAATTCAAGCAGAGAAATGTCTTGAAATTTTTGATAAGAGTATAGTTCTCCAGTTAAGGAAAACTTTCCTGTTCTAAAATAAATAAATAAATAAATAAAATAAAGCATGGACTGAAGCCAGGCCCATAGGCAGCAGGAGAACATCATTACTGCTAGTGGAATTCTCTGGAGCCTCGATTTTTGTTCCTGACTAAAGGGGACAGTCTGCTGTTTGCTCCTAGGAAAACATGTTCCCAATGGAAAGCCTCAATATATTTTTAAAGAATTTTCCAGGTGTCAGCAACCGGTAGTAAGGAGAAAATACTCATTAAGGGTAAGAAGGGAAATAAAAAGAGGGAGGCTTCGAATAAGATTATTTGCTTGGGCAGTTTTGGTGATCTGCAGCGTTTTGATGGAAAGGCAGCGAGTTATTACACGCTAAGATTGATCTCCCAGGGTAGCATCAGAGAAGCTGAAATTTTCCTTAATGAACTGCAAGAGCAACTAACCTCATGACCAGGATTCTGTCGGATGACCAAATTCCTTCTGTTCAACTCAAAGTGCACTTGAACCCGACCTTTCATCTGGCTTGCATTTGAGGTCATTGGAGGGTGTCTGTGGACACCATGCTGCTGTATCTGTCTCAGCCACAGTGAATAGCTCCTCTTGTGACACTGGAACCCCTGGGGCCTAGTGGGATGGGGGACGTGTCTCCTCAACAACTTAGGAAACTAAGCAGGGAAGCTACCCTGCTTCCTTTCTTTCTCCCTGATGCTCACATGCCCTAATTTTGTGTCTTGGTCTTTGACCCTGCAGTCAAGAGTCACCTGCTCTACCCACTGAGACAGTCGGGTATCTTTCTCTTGGTCTTTTTTTTTTTTTTTTTTTAATGTCAAATTCAAGAATAAAGTTGAAGGAAACAGTCTTGTGCCGTGTGCAAACAAGCCAGCGTCCTGGAGACAGGCTGCAGGCCATTCTGAAGGCAAAGTCCAATCTATCTTGTTGATAAGAGGGAATGGAATAGCCTTGTCTTAGTAAGAAGCCCGATGCCTCAGTGTTGGCGGAGAACGCACAGACGGGGTTCTTATTAATCTAACCCACAGGTGACTTTTCCTTCAGGCTCTTCTCTTTCCACCTCCTCTGGCAATAACCACTCACCAAGTAACTCAGATCTGTTGTCAGCCCACCTCTCTGAAGCGTACTGAGAAAAGAGAGCAGCTTTAGCTTCGTTTTATCTTCATAAGGCAGACAGGAAAATATCCTCTTGATCAGCAGCTAGAAGCCCTCCGAATCCGGTGGTTTCTGCCTCTGGGAGCGATGGGCGCCCTAAGAAAGAGAACAAAGGTCTTTGAAGTTCCCCCAGTTCAGAACTGACTGCAGCTGAAACACTAAAGCAATCTGCTTCGGTAGAGAACAAGCTGTCATGACTCCTTCATCACGGAATGGCCCAGAGTTCGGCATTATTGGAAATGCCAAATTGGAAATTACTGGAAATGCCCATGTTTGGCATTAAACATGACCACAGGCATGGTAGACAGTTACAGCAGCGGCTCTGCTCTCTCCCCCCGCCCCCCGACACAGGGCTGCATAGAAGGCAGGGTTGGGCTTTGCTTTACCGTTCGTGGGACACTTCGATGCATAGGAACTCAGCGGGCTTCCCAAAACACAACTGGGGTGGTGGTGGTGTCCTTTTGCCCACTTTACAGATGAAGTTACTGAGTCTCACAAGAGCTTAATTAATATGTATATTTGCTAGTAGTTGCTCTGATCGAAGGTGAAGACCTAGCCTTTGTGTGTCTTTCTCTTCTCCAACTGGTCGGTTCCATTATTGTTCTTCTGACCGGGGAAAGCCAGTACTGCTGTTTAGGAAAAAAAATGAGATGCCACCATGGTCTCCAAGCACAGAGGTGTCCCACAGGACTGAACAGATAATGTGAAAACACCAGCGTGTGTATTTATGTACCTGGGATGAATAGAAAGTGTTCTGAGAGCACGGTCACGTGACCAGGAATAGTGGTCCCTTCCGGAGAGGTACAGGTATATAGTTTATATATTTATGTACCTGTTACTTTGTAATGACACCAACAAGTTACATTTGTAATTTTCTTTCCTTTCTTTTTTATTCGGTTTATTTTAATTCGCGTATCGTGAACATGCAGGGTTATATTAGTTTCAGGTGTGCAACATGATGATTCAACAGTCCTACACATTGTTCTGTGGGCATCACGAGGTGTGTACCCTTAATTCCCTTCTGCTGTTTCACGCATCCCCCCACCTCCCCTCTCCTTCCCACTTTCTTTTACTGAATACAAACAGGTAAAATCTCTTCCCCATCTCAAATCTCTCCTTTCCCTTCTGTCTCCACTTCGGCAGATCTGCAGTAAGCACAAAGAACGTAATTATTCTCTGTGTTAAAACTAATCCACAGTGACACAGATGCCCACGGCCAGTGTCCCACGGTACGTCACACCTGCTCTTGTGAGAGGCAGCCTGGAAGTGTAAAACAAGGAAGGAACAAACGTTCATTCCCTTGCGTGTGGAAGGCTCTTACCATGGTGAGCCCTCGTGAGCCATAGGTGTGCATGGAGAAGGTGTGAGTAGCCCAGGTTCTCCTGCGATAAATCCAGACCTTCTGAAAGAGCAGGCAGCTTGCCCGGGATCACATGTGATATGCCTCTTGCACTCGCAATGCCCCCTGGAAACCGGCCTCATCAAACTATACGGCAGTGAAATGTAAAATTCAGATGCATCATCATTTGGTTTCTATTTCTGCTATTGTGAGACCTTTGAGTTTAACTCCTCTTGGCAATAATGTGTGTGATCCTCGCTTAGAGAAATAGGCAGAGTCCCCTGGGAGAGAAACCGGGGCCATGGGTTAGTGTAATTTTGTTGTTGTTCAATATAAATTTTATTAGCTAAATAGAATTTTGGGTAGCAGAGGCATGGCAGGAGAGTTGGTGATAGTAGCTCTCCTGGAATGGCAAGCTGCCTCTTAGCCTGGAATGTTCTTTCCTATGTCCTGGTCTCTTGTGTCCCACTGTGTGTCCTTGGCCCGGACCTTCTCTAAAAGGGGAACACAAAGGCTCCCACCTGGGAAGAGCAGTTTGGTTGCACCTCTAAAGCCCTCTTTGTTCCCAGATAATACTGTATATTCTTTCCAAGAAATTAACTTAATTTGTAATAAACTATTTGACTTTTCCTGGAGTTTTCAATGCAAATCTTGGATAAGTGGTACTCGAACACTTGAAGAATGACCCCCCTCTCTCCTGTGAATCTACAGGTTTGTTAAAGACCAGAAAGGAAAAAAAAAAAATCCGGAAAGGGAAGGCTACCAAAATATTAACAGTGATTATGTGAGACAATAGGATCCCTAGTGATTTTTTGCTTCTTCTTTATACCTAATTGTTTTCAAATTGTCTACAATGAACACATATCCACTTTTAGTCAGAACAAAAATGTAGTTTTTTGAGTTCTAAAAAGCAGGATGCAAAGGCTTAGTTGTAGTATTACCCTTGCTATAAAACAAGGCTGCTTACAAAATTACTAGGGGAAAATAAGCCAAAATGTCTGTAATGTCTGTTCCTAGGTAAAGGCATTACAGTGGTTTTGTGCTTTTTTTTTCTTTATAGTTTTATGTGTTCGCCATATTCTCCCTAAGGAGCCTGTGCAGGATTTTTATCTTTAAATAATAAACATTGTTACAGTGTTTAATAAACATTTTTAAGTTCGAATGCATATGGCAGGGAGGAGATTCTATTAAATTCCAAAATGTTGTTATTCCTACAGTAATGACATATACTCCTAATTCCTGGAATAGTTGAGATTTCTCCAAGATACCTAATTTTATACTTGGGGACTAACATTTTCATATTTTGGGATCTAACTCAAATATGCTCAAAAATTCCTCCCAAACTGACCTAAGTTATCTTTCTCACAAAGTACAAAATGAGCCTTTGCTTCATGCCAGACACGGGAAAAGACCGTTTGGAGGACATCATCATCTTCAGGGGGCCTCCCTTTGATGGTGTGCCCCGTCCATCCTCTCCGTCCCTCTGGACTTCTGTGTCAGGAGCTATCATCATCAGAGGGGGCCAGACAGAGCCGGCGAGTCCTTCTATGCTCTTCCATTCCTTCCTTTCTTTCTCTCCTTAGCAGGAGCTATGCTTATGGCTTCAGTCCCTATTAGCATAAATGAAGTTTCGTATCTGAAACAAGATGATGACCCTTTGGCTTAGCAAGTTACCCTCTACTTCATTTTAAAGTGGTATTCAGTGCGGTAGTTGGAGGTGAGAGAGGAAACCTGATGGAATTCATGTAAGAAAGGTCAGCACTGGGGCGTCTGGGTAGCTCAGTCATTAAGTGTCTGCCTTCAACTCAGGTCATGATCCCAGGGTCTGAGATCAAGCCCCGCATCAGGCTGCCTACTTACCGAGGCGCCTGCTTCTCCCTTTCCCACTCTCTCTGCTTGTGTTTCCTCTCTCTCTCTCTGTCAAATAAATAAATTCTTTAAAAAAAAAAAAGAAAAGGAAAGAAAGGTCAGCATTACCTTCCTAATTCTGTTAATTCTCTATCTCTTTGTTCATCTTTGAGATTATGACTGAATCTTATCTAGCAGTTATTGCTTGGAAAAAAGAAATTCCTTTGGCCGGCTGCTTTTAATCTGAGACCTTATTTCATGAAATACGTAAGGTCTTTGGCACACCTATGAAGTAACCTATGAGGCTAGATCATTTTTTTTTTTTTAAACACACAAAGAGTTCTGATTTTAGGTCTTAGTTTAAAAAGGGACTTCTTCAGTTTAAATGAACACTTGAAACCAAACGGGGAGGGAGGTATTTTTTCTAGGAGGAGGAAATAGTGACTGCAAAGTACAGATGTAAATCAAAGCAGCTTAGCAGCTTCGAAAAAAAGAAATCTGTTTTTGGAGCTGAACATTCCCTCTTTGACACAATACAGTAAATGCAATATGGTGACACAAACCATTTAAATAAATACCAGCTCTAATAATAGCTGCGTATCAATTGGAAAGTATTTTTATCCTGTGTGTGCTGGCTCCCCAGCCGTAGCCTTTATCAAGCAGAGTGAAATGTGTGATCACTCTGGCCCCCTTTCAGAGACAGAAATGATTGATTGTTTGATCCCCGGAAGCATCGATGCTGCTTAATGGGTCCTTAGCGTGAAGAATAATGGAGGAAAAAGCCCTGTGTGTCATTTGATAGCCTGCATGGCTAAGGAGAAGGGTTTGGGAGGGAAATGAGTAGAACAAGAAAAGAGATTTAATTCCCCAATTAATCTCACTCTGCTTCTGACAAAATTCTGGATGGCATAGAATATTAAAAATCAGCATGCCCAATATTCACATTCTTCTCCTCCATCCTGTCTCCTATCTATCTCTGTCAGATTTTCCCTATAGAATGGGGCAGAATTCCTCAAGGACTTGTGAGAGAGAGGAGGAGAATGAGTTCTCCCTACATTTTATAGTCTATGATTCAGTTTTCACCTGAAGTTACCTCTCGGTGGTTCTGTGTGATTAAATGTGTTCTCCTCACAGTGGTTTAAAATATGCCCACACTCTCCGGCATTCTTTTTAAAAAGTGGAGCCTTGGGGCACCTGGGTGGCTCAGTGGGTTAAGCATCTGCTCAGGTCATAATCCAGGGTCCTGGGATCAAGCCCCACATCAGACTCCCTGCTCCGTGGGGCGCCTGCTTCTCCCCCTCCCCACTGTTCTTACTCTCTCTCTCACTTTCTCTCAAGTAAGTAGTAAATACAATCTTTTTTTAAAAAGGTGGAGTCCAGTTCCTGTTCCCTAATTTCCATTCCCTTAGTAAATTGATTCTAACTAATAAAATATGACAGAAGTTACATCCCGAGACTTCTGAAACTAAATTGTGAAAATCATCATCCCCCGGGCCTTGTCAGTCAGTCTCAGGGGAGCCAACAGCCATGTTGGGAGAACACTCCATTGGTCCTGTGGAGAAAGGGCTGTGTGGTGAAGGACTTCTACCGAGGATGTGTAAGGAACTGAGACCTGTGGCCCATAGCAACGTGAGGGAGCCATCTTGGAAGCTGGCACTCCCAGCTCAGTCAAGCCTTCAGATGACTGCAATCCAACATCTTCAGAGACTGAGGTAGAAGCTGAGCTCAGCCACTCCCTTTTCCCAAAAAACCGTATGACATGATACATATTTCTTAATCTCTAACTGCTGAGATAACTTAGTTGATAACTTAGCAGTTCTTCACCTTTCTTCTTCAGGGCTAGATAATAGTACATCCTTCTTGAGAACGCGGATGAGAAGTTGAAATCTTGTGCTTGTGTGTTGATTTACCGTGAAGATTTTTGTGTACCTTCATGTTCCTATATTTGAGGCAGATGTAGGTTCCCTAACTGCTTTTGGACAGACTTAATCATTTTTACGTCATTTTTCAGCTGTGTAGATGACACCCGTGTTTTGGTAGACGCTGGCTTTCATCTCCACCTCACTTTATAGATACCTCAAAAGTGGCCTGGTTGTACCCCACTTGACAGCTGGTGGCAGAGGTGCTGGTGTCTGAGTAGGACGGATAACTTCAGTCATTTAGATGGGGTGAATTTTGGAATAGTAGCAAATTCCAAATGGAATAGTAGCAGGGACCACTATTCCCCTTAGAAAGATAACTATCTCTGAAAAAAAATACCTTGATGAGTTTCCAAGAGAAAAAAGAAGGCTTTAAGGGCACAGATATTGCTGGAGTAAAGACAGGATTTGGTTATTAGGAAGAATTCCATTTAACAGTAGAAATGGTTAGGAAGGAGTGAACAACCAGGTGAAGGGCGGGAAGCTCCAACTTACTCAAGCCTTGGAAATAGCTGTGGCCCTTTAAAGAACAGGATTTTCTAGTGTTAGATTTTTAGTGGTCTGAACTACAGCAACAGAAATCTCTACACAAATCTTCTAGATTTTAGTAAATGCTCTGATTGTGTGAGAGATTCATTTAAAGGAAACTAAGAAAAGACAGACAAGACTTGGGAAAGGAGACAGTAGAGGGTTAATTCAGAACCTGGTGAATTAGAAAAATCCTGGGGACAGCAGTGGACTTTTCACAATCTGTGAAAATTACATGAGGTTCAAACAAGGTGCCCCAGCTGACCTCTGTGTTGCATGCATAGCTCATCTCAGCCTTCAAAATGATTATAAATCCTAACTATGGAATTTTGCTCATGGTTACATGTTTTCCTTCATTTCTGTGTTCAAAAATGTTACCTAGATTTATTTTTTCATGACTTCCTCTATAACACACACCTAGTGATTATCATCTAATAGCATGATTCCATCCTTTGTCCAGTGTCTGTGTTTGTTAGCTTCCTCTGAAGTGTTACAAGTGAGTGGTGTCATTGGTTGAGAGTCCTAACTCTTGGTTTCAGCTCAGATCATGGTTTCAGGGTCATGAGATTGAGCCCCGCATCAGGGTTATCCTTGGCATGGAGTCAGCTTGGGATTCTCTCTCTCTCTCTCTCTCCCCCCACCTCTTGCTTGTGTGTGTGCACTCTCTCTCGCTTGCTCGCTCACTCTCTCTCTAAAATAAATAAATAAATCATTAAAAATATGTTTTGTAAAAAAAGTTGTCACATGTTAGCCTATGTGACTACTCTGTGAGGTAGACCCCTTGACCACCATCACACTGCAGATAAACTAGATAAACTGAGACTCGATGAAGTTACATAAATGTTCCAAGACACAGAGCTAATAGACAAGGCGATCAGGACCCAGATTTGACCTTGTTCAGCTGAACAGCCTCCATGGTTGAGTGAAGTGCTGAGCTACCTTCCTACTGAAAAGGGGTGAAATTTTGCAAAGGATCCCAAGGAAGGAAAAAAAAAAAAGAAAGACCTGACACCAGAGCAATGGATTGGGGGTCAAATAGAAAATAACGGGCAACCAAAATGATTAAAGCAATGTGTTGTATAAATAGTTGAACAGGAAAGATCGTTGACACCAGGAGTCATCTGGAAAGGCTTCTTTGAGGAGGTGGGATTTGACATTGGTGCTGAAGAAGAGAGGCAACTGAGGGAGGCAGAAAATACTGTCCAGGCAGGGACACATCAGGCTGGTTACAGCCAGAGACATGAGCATGTCCTGGCATATTTTTCAGAGCAAACTGGCTGGTCTAGGGTGGAGGATAGTGGCCGGTGTGTTGGAAGAGAAAGCTGGGAGCAGGTGGAGCAGAGAGGGGACGTTAGGAGAGGTCACGGCTGGCAGGTGAAGAGCAGGGAGGAGTGTGAGACTCTGGGCTGGGCCGTGCTGGCTCCGAGCACTTTGCATTTGGGGCTCCCTTTGCCCTTGAGATGCTATAATAGTCCATAGAATGCCTCTGTTTCCTTTTAGGAGCATGTTCATTTCTTACTCTTCCCAACATCTGCCCCTGTTCATAGCAGCGTACCTGGTGCCCAGAGGCACTCATTCATGGATGGATGAATGAATAAATGATCAAACTATGAAGAAAGAGGAAGGGTGGTAGCATAAACTAATGGTAGAATCAGATTCACCTGACTGCCTACCTCCTTTCCATCTAGTGTCTCAGTGCCTTTGGACATGTTTCTTCCTAAGCCTTAGTTTCCTTGTCCATAAAATATGAATAGCAGCAGTAGCAACCCCACTAGGTTGTTGTGTTAGTTAAAATAATGTGTGTAAACATTACTGTGGTGCTTCCCATATCACAAGCTTTCCTTACAGTATGTTAATGTGGTATGTCAAATTTAGTGAGTCTAGACCAAGAGAATATAATCCTAGAAATTATCTTAGGGAGAATTGTAAACCTTCATCAGAAACCAGGAAAGGGCCTTAAGCTGAATTTTGGCCAGGTCTCAAGGGGGCATATTGACCTCAGCTGGCCTTTCAATTTTAATTGGAAAAAATGCCAGGGAATGTGATTGTGTAGGGTCTTGAATATTCTCCCAAGGGTGTTGTTAGAGTAAAGTAGTGACAAGATTGTATCTCTTTCTGAATGATCTATCTGGTAGCCATGTGAGTGATGCCCGAGGGAACAGCAGGAATAGAAAAGTTCACTTGGAGGCTACTGCAATGGTCCTAGTAAAGATGATGAGGACTTGCATTAATGCTGTGACTTTGAGAATATAGAGAAGTTTGATTTAAGAGGCTGTGAGAAGAAAGTGACCTGGACTTAGAGACTGAATGAATGTTGGGGCAAGATAAAGGGGAGAAGGCAAGAATCACTGAGGTTTATTTGAGCATCTGGGTGGCAGGCAATGTTGGAGACAGGGACTAGGGCAGAGGCAGGAAGAACTGAGGATTTCTGTTTAGACAGCCAGGGGAAGTGAAATTAAGAGTGGATGAATCTGATTTACGTCTTTATAATCTCTCCTTTTAAGAACACTTGTCCAGACAATGAAAGTTGTCCTTGACTTGCTCAAGTTCCAATGGACTTTATAAGAAAGAAAGGAAGGAGGAAAGGAAGAGGGAAAAAAGAAAATGCCTTAAGACAGTCCTTTTATTTACCTTTGACCTGGCCCCTCTCTCTACCTGTATTTCACCATATTGGACTTGAGGAGGGAGAACTTCGCCTTCGGGGAGGAGGCCTATAATCACAAGGAAAATTTCTGTGCAACAGAAAATCTCCCTCCAATTCATGACCTACTCATGAGAAGTAAGATTCAAAGTAAGTCAATACGAGGAGGACATTCCTTCCCACCAAAAGAATCCGTGATTGGATTTGGCTTGTGTGTCTTTGCATACACGTGTGTGTGCCTCACCCCTGCTACAAACATGTTGAGAAATACACAGACACCGAACACACAACACTTTCGAAAACTCCCTTTGAATCGGCCTGGGTATTGCCATGGTAACCTGAACAAAAGCAGTCCTCCTAATCACGGAGGGGAAAACCTGCCGTTCTGTGATAGGTGCCCCCGGGGAGGGTTTTAGCCGCTGTGGGGACCATTGCAGCCTCTGATGCTCCAGTAACCCCATGGGCTCTGTTTATCTCAGACTCTCTAATCTTCCTTCTGTCCATGCTTTCGAGGTTCTTTTGGCCACTAAAAACGGAGCCTTTCCTCACTTAGGGGACTATGGTGCAGAAATAAAAATGATTCTGCTGTACCTTAAGGTAATTTGAAATTATATATCATTTTAAAAATAATCTTTAAAAGGGGGTTGAGAAATGCCAGGGGCATCCATGTCTCAGGTCGGTTATGTAAGCACGCATGAAAACGACGTCTCTGTGACCTACAGACTCGAAATACCGAGTCAGAGGTCTGCTACCTGGGCGTGAGGTTTAAGAATGCCGACTCAGTCCCTGCCAAAGAAAATCAATCTGGCCTTTATTATTTTTCTTTGGAGAAGCAGAAGTAGCATTCATTAGAGAAATCCACTTCCCTCCAACTCCGAAGGGAATTTGAGTTTTCCAATTGTACTTAAATATTGTGTCTCTGGTAATAGTTGTCCTAAGGGAGAGATTCCTTCTTCAAAATAGCATTCAAGTAATAATCTTCGAAGGCTTCTGTCTACTAAAACAGATCTGAAAACTGCAGTTTATTTAAGAATTCATCTTGAAGTACCCAACCATTGCTTTTGCTTTGGTTCTGTGTTGTTCAAACCTTTAAAAAGTCAATGATTTTCTTCTGAGGTTCAGTTGAAACAGAAGTTGAAAAATTTAATTTTAGACTGTGCTACAGTATTAATTTTGAGAATCTTTTAGAATATTTTGCAGTAAAGATAGGTTTCTGTGTATTCACACGAACATGCACACATATATACTTGTATGTATATGTGCACTGTACATGTATTTGTATGTAAGGATACATGTGTGTTACATGGGATAGAGGTCAAGAGGAGGGTTCTGGAATCAAAATGTCAGGGTGTGACTTTTCCTTCCTGTGTGACTTGGTGTAAGTCACTTCTCTGCTTCTCAGTTGCATCTATAAAATAGAAACAAAACTAGTAACCCCTTCCTAGAACTGTGTGATGATTGAGTTAATCAATATTTGTGTTAAAACAGAGTCTGCTACATAGTAAGTGATCAGTCGTATTAGCTAACTTTATTAGAAGTAGGCTATATGACTGATTTTTTTTTAAAAAAACTGAGTTACAAGCAAACAAAAAACTTTTAAGTTACTGGTGTGTCTTATGCAATGTACCAGTTAGTAATGGTGATGGCCTTTTGCTATTATTTGCTCTGCCTGGAGAACATGAGTAAACCGTGTCCTTCCACTGCCCTATTCTCTGCTCTCGTGACTCCATGAGAAGAGTCTGGTTCCAAGGTTTTCTCTCCTAGAGTTTGCCATTCCGGGGGACAGTGCACCCTTAATGGCTTCAGCTCGTGGAAAAGCAAGTGACATTGAGGCACCCAGCCTGGTGCAGGGTGGCGACTTCTTGCGATTGTGGTGGTCCTGGGGTTCAGCGTTTGACTGGGTTGTGAAAATTCTTCTTTTCATCATTGGTGTAACTAGTAAGAAAGAGAGAATATGGGGTTTCTAGAATGGACACCTCCAGTCAAGCAGGGTTGGGCTCTCAGAAAAGGCTATAGAAGAAAGAGGATTTGTAGATCTGCTGTTTTGAAAGTCAGAGTCAGGGGTGGTGGAAGACAATGGCGGCGGTGGGGGGAGCCTTCCTTCAGCTCATTCTTATCTCAGAAGTTAGACCCATACCTTCCACCTTCGAAAAAGCTGGACTCAGAAGAGGCTAATGGCTGAGATAAAGTAAGAAAGAGGAACTAAGGGGTGATGGGCCCTGTGCTTTGAGCTCTCCCTGTGGGCCAGGGATTACACTCGGCTCTCGGGGGCCTCCCTTCCCCACAGAACCACCTCCCCCTGCAGGGAGGGCCCTGCTGGGCCTTACGGTAGCCCCATATGCAGTCCCCACTTCTCCTTTGGGGTCTTCACACAGCTCTGAAGGAACACTTTCTCTAACCACACCCAGAGAGCTCTTCTACTCATTTTTAATAGATTTTATTTTTTTTTTAAGATTTTATTTATTTATTTTACAGACAAAGATTTATTTATTTATTTTACAGACACAAGGAGTCAGAGAGGCAGGCAGAGAAAGAGGAAGGGAAGCAGGCTCCCTGCCAAGCAGAGAGCCCGATGCGGAGCTTGATCCCAGGATCCTGGGATCATGACCTGAGCTGAAGGCAGAAGCTTTAACCCACTGAGCCACCCAGGCGCCCCTAATAGACTTTATTTTTAGAAAGCTTTTTTTTTTTTTTCAACAGATAAATTGAACAGATAATACAGAAAGTTCTGATCTACCAGGTGCCAGGTTTCCCAGTTAGTAATCTCTTAATTAGTACGGTACATTGGTTACAGTTAATGAATCAATATTGGTATGTTATCATTAGCGAAAGTCCATATAAATTGTCCCAGCTTTTACTCATGTCTCTCTGTGTCTCTTTCTCCCTCTTATCTTTTTAATCTTCTGTCTCTATTCAAATTGTCTTAGTTTTACTTAATGCCCCAGGACACCAAATCACATTTTGTCATATCTCCTTAGGTTGCTCTTGGCCATGATGGTTTCTCAGACTTTGTTTCCTGTGACCCGAACAGTTCGAAGAGTACTTAACTGGTCAGATATTCTGATGGATGGCCCGCCGTGGGAATTTTTCTAATATTTTTCTCATGATAAGACTGGGGTCAAGGGTCACTGGGAGAAAGACCATGAGGGTAACGTGTCTTTTCATCACATCTTACCAAGGGTGGAGACTATCAACATGATTTATGGCTGTTGGTGTGATCTTGGTCACTTAGCTGAGGTAGTTGTCCAGTCTTCCCACTATAAAGTGACTCTCCTGCCTCCCTTTTCCATACTGTGCTATTGAGAGGGAACCCACTGTGCACAGCCCACACTGAAAGAGTGGGGAGTTATGCTTTCCCTCCTTGAGGGCAGAATACCTACATAAGTTATTTAGAATCCTTCTTCATGGGAGATTTGCAAAGTCATTTTTCAAGTGAGACTATGCAAGAAAATTGGCCAAGGGAAAATTATGCTCAACAGATGTGTAGAGATAAAGAGGAAGTATTGAAAATAACAAAGAAAAAAGAAGTCTGAGAAACAGCATTTTTCATCTATTTATAAAAATTACCTGAATTGTCAGACCAGGGCCCCGCAATGCCCAAACTATTAATTGCTTATAATACCTAAAAACAGAAAGCAAGTAGAAAATCCAAATAAATCATGGTACATTCATGTAACTGTAAGTCAAAAACATTTTTCTATGTGTATGTGTGTGTGTGTGTATATATATATATATATATATATATATATATATAAATTATTGGCATAGAAACAACAATCTGTTGGTAAATGAATTATATATAATTTGAGTATACTTGTATAAGCACACACACCTATATTCTTAAATAAGTACTTAAATAAGTACACATGCATATAAAAATACACTTACACCGTAAGTATATGCACAAATATGTGCGTGCATGTATGTATGTGCAAATTTAATGCGTGCAAGGTGAGCTTCTGCCAAAAGAAAATAGTCATTATCTCTAGCTGGTTTCTGTGTCATTTAGAATAGAACCTGTACATACTTTCTATTTTCTTCAGTAACTTTTTATTCATCAAAAAAAAAACAAAAAAAAATGCAAAATTGCTTAAAACAAAGGCTTTACTGGCACATAGAAGAGTAGCACATAGTGTTAGTAATCTAAATTATTAAAAACCTACTAGGTAACACAAGCGTCTAAAATGCCTCTGCTCGGACTTGGAATCAGAAGGGAGGGCAAGAACATCACTGGAGTTTTGATGCTATGGCCCTGACACCGCGAATCCTGACCAGAGAGCTCTCCATCCATCCTGGGAGGCTGGACTCTGTGACCCCACAGAACAGGAGGCTCTGTCACCCAGCTTTCCCCCATCTCCTCTACTGTCCCTCACAGCCTCATGGAGCCCTGCAGTGTTCCCCTTGGACTTCCCACCTCCCAAATCCTGCTCCCTCCTGCCCCTCCTGCCCACCTTAACTCTCTCTGTGAGCTCCTACACACCCCTCCTCCTCCATCTACAGGGCTCCCACTAAACACCAGATTCCGGACATTGCCATACAAGACCCTGCATCGTCTTGCATGGAGACCCCTTCGAATGCAACCTAACCCCTCACATGAACAAAAAGGGTCACTCCAGCCAAAATGTCAACATGGCAGGTATAATCTTCTAAGTGCCTTTGCTTTTCCTCCTGCCCCTTCCCTCCATGCCCTCACCTCAGTTCCCTGCTTTCTGACCCCTCTCTTTCTTTGAAGGTACACGTTAATCACCCCCATAAACACACACACACACACACACTTTCCAGCTATCTCAAAGCCTGCCCCCGCTCCCCCATATCTTCCTATTGTTTCTCAACTGGGTCTTACTGGAGGCTGTCTTGGATGGTTGGATTTGCATTATGCTCCCCAAGAGCTGGCAGGGCTCATTTCTCCTCCAGTCAGGTACTCTTGGTGTCTCGGAAAATTCAGGGCACCCATGGGACCCTCACTAATTATTCATTGATGTGTGTGGCTATGGAACAGTCCCAGAGAGAGAGACATAAAAGTGCAGCCAGTGGTTTGGAGGTTACGAATCTGTGCCTCATAAACGCATTAAAAACCCAGCCACTGGAGCCAGATAGTGTCTGAGCTCCTTTGGCCACGAGCTGAGTCCTCTGGAGCTCCTTCCTCTTCCTCTCTGAGTCTGTTTACCCTTGTCACCCGGGAATGGTGCTGGCACCTCGTGTGTAGAGCTGGTTGAAGATGAAACAAGTGAAGTCCTGGGAAGCGCTTGTAGTCTGCATGTCCCAGACGAGTTTGGCTGCGAGCAGAATTAGCTGGTTGGTGAACTTGGCCTTAAGATCATATAGGTCAGGAGCACAAAGTCTGTCACACAGCCTAAGGCTCTACCAACACTGTTTAGAAGCACACACAGTCTTGAGGATTCAGAATGATGTTCTGTAGCTGTTTTAAATGTACCCACATTCTGTCTTCATCAGGGATGACGCGGCACAGAGGTGATGGCCATTGAAAGAAGACTTTATGGCTTGCTCTTCTCAAGAGGAGGGGACACAGCCCACCATGCAGGGCCCCCTGGAGAGGCACCAGGGTTTGGGGCGGGGGAGCAGATCGGTCTATCCCCTGTGGGGCAGGAAGTAAAGTCGAGGTGGGGTTTGCGGCTGGGGGCTTTGTTGCACAAACCCCATGCGCTGGCAGAAACCCAGGGGTGGTACCGCCGTCAACAATGGTGGCTGCTCGTTTGGCCCCTGACTTCATGATGCCAAATCTCCAAGTCCAGGATATCCAGAACAATTGTGACAGCAGCTGGGGCCACTTCCTCACTCGGGGTTCTCTTCCTCTGGCCTTCTGTGACTCTGATGCGTTTCACGCTTCAAGATTGTATCTCTTGCTGTCTTCTTGAAGTGGCTTCACCGGACCCTGGGTGTTCGTTAGATCTCCTGTTCTTTGGCCCGTTTTGGTTTCTCTCTCTCCAAGCCCGACTCTGCTTCCATTATACCCGAAGAAAGATTTTCACCTTTTCTCGGTTTTCGCCCTTCCTTGTGCATAGAAGAGCTGCTCCTTTCTATAGATAAGCTTAGAACCTTGGAAAACAGAGGAAGCTAAGGCTGTGTTGCCATGTCAACCCAAAGCAGAACTGACTTGTCAGCATCGCACACTAATCGTTCCAGTTTTCCAGTTTACGGACTGGCAGGGGCCTGGAAGATTGTTTCCTCCCTAGGGGAAGTCTCCCAGTGGTGGTGGAGGGCCTCCAAGGCTGGCCCATCCTGGCCCTGGGGGAGCTGCTGGTGACACCTGGTGACAGGATTGCACGGTCAAGACAGGACCCAAACCATGGCCCCACACCCTTCTCCCTTTTCCAAAGAGAAGCCCCACTTCATATCCACCCCAGCCCCTGATTGCATAATTACAGGAAATCCTGGCTCCACTCAGCTGCAAAGACAGAATTCTTGAGGAGGAATTTCAGGCTCTCTTACTATTTCCCTCTGCCTTGTAGTCTGGCTCTGTGCCCTCGTTTTGCTTTCTTTTCTCTGGGGTAGGGCTGCGTCCCCCACCCCTCACCCCTGCCTGCCTATGTCTGGAGCAACGTGAGACCCTGGCTAGGCAGCCATCCACTCTGAATTGGCTGAAATTCTTTTCTCTTTAGGAAGAAAAATATATATATTTTACTACATAGCCCTTGCTGTACTATTGTATTTTTTGCTTTTTTTTTTTTTTTTTTTTTTTTTTTCCCTTTGAGGTAGGAAAATTGGTCAGTAGCTATTTCACTAGCCTTGATTCCTGCTCCCTTTTATGGGGCAGGGGCTAGGCTCCCCCCCTCCCCCCCACATCACACTCTTTAATGATGGTAACAGAAGAAAGGAGGAGACTCATTCAGAGTTCTAGAAGGATCTCTTGGTGTAGGTATATATTTATGAGTAGAAGGACAGATTCCACAGAAGCCTGGGGATGCACATCACAGTAACTGTCTTTCTTCGACAATTGTACTTTCCACAGTTGGGCATCCCTTTACCTTGCTCCGAGTGTCCCAGTGCATTGTCTCAGCAGATGGGACAGAGCAGACCTGTGTTAGGTGGGTAGGTAGGGGGGAGGGGAGAGCCTGCCACTGACCAACCAAGCCCAGCCAGGTTCCAGTGACAGAGCTGATCCCAGCATAGATGACTGACAGAAAAGCAGCTGCATCTTTGCTACATCTGACTGAAGCAGATGTAATCGGTTTTCATCTTCTCTGACATTTATTATTTGGGGGAGGAGCTGTCAGGGGAAGGGGCATTTGCCACAAATATGACAAGGTTAAAGGACAATGAGTCTGGTCTGAAGCATTGTATTCGAGACGGTTGACATCCTAAGTTCATCAATCAATATTATTGACTTGGCTGAGCTTCAGGTTGGAGTCATTTCTATAATGTGATTTAGCCCGTGCCACAAAATGGTGTGCTGGGGATAAAATGTCTGAAGCCAGTTAGTCGTCTGTGAGATACATTTTGGGAAACATTCTTCATCTTAAAAATAGAACTTGAAGTGTTTGCAGCCAGGAAGATGCTTAATTAGATTCATATAGGAGCCACCAGCTGATCACAAGACAAATAGAAATATCTAGTCTCTTCCGCTTCTGTGGAGACGGGCAGAATGGCTCCCCCTTCTCAAGCCAAATCAGAGAGACCCTTCAGTGAAAAGCTCTCCAGGTCTGAGAGGCCACGCTCAGCACACAGAGCTCACATTTTCCTCCTCCTCTGTCCTCTTGCTCTGCTCTCAAAGCCCGAGGAGCTTCTCGTCACACTGGTAAAATGTCCACAAAGGGACGCTCCCGTGGAAAGGGCCACGCTGCGGCATGTGGGACCGGCCCTATCCCCCACCTCCCTGCTTCTTCCTCAGCTTCTCCTTCACACTCTCAGAGCTAAATCCTGTCTTCCCCAGACTGGTTTCTGGATCTCAGTGGTGCAGTTGCAGGTGGGGATGGGGGGAACGGGCAGAGGACGCGCATGAAGGAGGCGGGGAGGCAGGAGGGGAGGTGGAAAGAGTTTTCCACAAGCATTCTGTTGATCTGTATAGCAAGAGTTGGGAGGCAACAAGAGAGTGTGGAGGGAGCCAGGCTGCTGGGACTGAGAGAGCTCGTGCGATTCTTTTTTTTTTTTTAAGTTTTTTTGTTTGTTTGTTTTTTGTCTTTTTTTTTTTTGAGCTTGTGTGATTCTGTAAGTTACAGCTCTTGAACTGAGGAGGTAACAAGGAGACTGAGAAGTGTGGTTAGGAGTTAGGAACCTATCAAGAAGATCTGGGGTGAGGAAGCCTGGGTGACTCAGTTGATAAAACGTCTGCCTTCAGCTCAGGTCATGATCTCTGGGTCCTAGAATCAAGCCAGGTGTCATCGGGCTCCCGGCTCAGCTGGGAGCCTGCTTCTTCCTCTCTCTCTCTCTGCGGCTCCCCTACCCCCACCCCCCACCCCGCCATACTCTCTCTCTGTCTCTCTCTCTCTCTCAGATAAATAAATAAAACCTAAAAGAAAAAAAGAAAAAGAAAAAGAGAAGAAAAAATTGGGGATGAGTCACCAGCCTCACAGGTTGACAGGAGAAGGGGGACTTAGAAGTGATGTAGCTTAGCCTTCCATTCAATGCAGGAAGCTCTTCGAGAGCCTTCCTGGAAAGGGGCTGCCCAACCCTTACTTGGAGACCTTTGGCGAGAGGCACCGTGCTGTTGCACTGGCAGGATAGGAAAGAGGCGGAGAACACAGATGCCGGCCGGAGCCAGACTGCGTAGGTTCAAACGCAGGAGCCGCCACTTACCAGCTGTGGCCCCTTAGGTATGCTACGGGACATCTGTGCCTCAGTTTTGGTGCCCATACACTGAGGATAGCGATAGTCGAGGGTAGGTATGGGGATTGACTTTACATATATGTGTAATCCTTCATAAAGGGTGTGTATCCCTGAGAACACTGCTTGGCCTATATTGAGTATCCTGTAACTATTTGCTATTATTATCACTGCTGTAAGGGTGTTCCACATACCAGGAAGTTCTTTTTCAGATGGAATAGGTTTGGCTTCTCTTATTCCTGACCGTTGATCGCATTTCTCTGCACTGAGATAACTCAAACCAAGGCTATTCTGCCTTCCACACAGGTACCCACCAAATGTCTGAAGATAATTATCCTGACCTTCTTTGTTCTCACATTATAAAGGAGAGCTTCTTGCAAAGGCTGTTCCTTCTATGGAAAACACCTTGCCCTCCCATGTTCATGTTCTAACTCAGATTCCTTCTTCCAGATGCCTTTCCACATCCGCATAATTGACGTGATATTTTATCCATGGTCTGTGTGTATAAAGATGAAAGGACTCAGTGCAGGTTCTCATAGCCGTGTTGCCATTGTAGCCTGTGCCTTGTTCATCTTGGCAACCCAGCACCTAGCACAAAATTCTTATTGAATGAATGAGGTGGCCTATGAAAGATGAATGGGTGTACAGCAAAAGCCTTCTTTTTCTTTTTTTTTTTTTTTTTTAAGATTTTATTTATTTGACAGAGAGAGATCACAAGTAGACAGAGAGGCAGGCAGAGAGAGAGAGAGAGGGAAGCAGGCTCCCTGCTGAGCAGAGAGCCCGATGCGGGACTCGATCCCAGGACCCCGAGATCATGACCTGAGCCGAAGGCAGCGGCTTAACCCACTGAGCCACCCAGGCGCCCCGCAAAAGCCTTCTTTAAGGCATATATATAGCATCTCCCTTGGAAACTAGAGTCTTGGGAGCCAGGAGACAGATGAAATAACATTGATTGACTTTGTCCCACAATTGTAGGAAGCAGGCATGCCCAGAATTCCATAAGCTGATAATGTCGTCCCTCTTCATTCTATTAGAAAGAAAAGTTTTTACTGGATCTGTGATTTTTGATTGGTTGGTAACAGGTTTTCAGACTCCGCTTTGTTGTGTAGGATCCTGTCCATGAGGGAATTGAAAAACGTGAAAAAAAGACGCAAGCAAGGATGAGGGAGCCCAGATAATGAAGAAATAAGCCAGGGAGTGACGCTAGGGACTGCAGAGGAAGGAGAGCCCCTGGGACTGGATGTGGCCAGAAGGTCCGTGGGAAGAAGAGAGGCAAGACGGAATTCTGGTAGATGTCCCTGGGAGAAAGTGTCATAGACTTCGGAAGTGGAATGTCATCTAAAGGGACTTTTTAAGGGAAAAAGTATTTGCATTCAAAGTATTCTAGTCCGTGTTTTCTTGTGAGACCGAGCGAGATTCAGTGGTTTTCGATGTGCATTTTCTGCGAGACGGGCTGTTTCTTTGACTACGACATGGCCCAGAGCCCCAGCCATGTGCGAGCCCACTTGTGTCCGGGTTCTGTCCTGCCGGGTGGGTTAACCCTCAATCCTTGGGTGCTCCTGTTCTGTGCGAGGCTGAGCGGTGCTTCCCCATAGCCCCCGGCAGCCCTGTAAGAGAGATGCTGTCTTAACTAAGCTAGAAGTGGCAATGTTAACTAAGATAGAAAATGCACGTAAAAGACCTCTTTCACCCCAGGCTCTCGAATTCTACCAAGATATTGGCATAAAAGTCTTTGGTCAGTGAATCTCTATTGAAATCTCAGCTTATATTTGCAAAAGCCCCCCTCTCTGAGGTAAGATGTACATCCTGCGGCTGCGCAAAGTACAAAAGGACTGGCTATTCCTATCCCGTGGTGGTCGCGTGTTCATACCTTCACGTTGCTGTTTTAATTGCACGAAGAAGGGAAAGTTGACTTTTTCCAGTTGTTCAAAGGAAGGGTGATGTGTATACCCTTCCCATTTGGGGATTAGATTTACTTTTAAGGAAAGCATCAAACAAAACTATGGAAGAAATTGCACAGTGGTGAAACGTGGAAGAAGGCTCTTTAAAAACAATTCCCTGTTGGACCAGTTCTTCGAGAACATCAGTTTCTGCTTCTGTTAAAGAAATCCAGTCATCTTGCTGGTTTCCTAGCCTGTTGCTCTTTTGAGGTTAAGCTTTTCCACCTTCATTATAGAACACTTAGCATAAACGCCATAATTAGCAGCTTGGAATTGTGTATTTAGGTAATCTTTCCAGACAGCTCCATCAGAACTGGCCTCAGCTTTTCAGGAATTCGTTTGAGTTCATTTATTATTTGACGGTTGGAACAATGCCAATTCGCTACCAAACCGTGACTTCATTTTACCACTAAATTTGACTTTAAAAATGTAGAGAAAGCTTTTTTCCCCAAATTCCCTCTGTTTACAAGAGATGAGGCTCTTATACACCAACAGGGTAAAAGAGATGATCACTGAAAGGTAGAAGTACAGACAATCTTACTTTTCTTCTCTTGAACAATAGTAAGAAGTCTAATGAAAAGTACATGTTATTTTTAAAATATGTTTTAAAATACATTATAAAAAGAGACTGCTTCCTTTGTGTCCCCAAACTTTCAGAGGAGGTAGAGGGCATATTTCTGTGGCATCGTTCACATGTGTTCTAGATTATTTATAAAATAATCAGAAAAGAAAATTCAGCAAAAAATGAAGACGGGGTAAAAAAAATGATGCATGGTGACATGCAAAAACAGGTTGTGTTTTAAGTGTCTGCAAAGTTTGAAAGTGATTTAAGCTGGGTCTGGGGCAATTACTTGGCCAATTGAGGTCAAAAGCCACATTAAAAAACAAAACAAAACACTGGGAATTCAAAGCAAAATTTTTTCCTTTTTTTTTTTTTTAAGTATAGTTTATGTGCAATGTTCCATTAGTTTCAGGTGTACCACATGGTGATTTAACAAATAAGTAATTTGATGCTTATCGTGGTTAAGTGTAGTTACCGTGTGTCTACGATATTGTTGACTCTATTCCCGATGCTGTACTTTTTATCCCCCAGACTCATTTATTTTTAACTGGAAGTGTATCAATCTTAATGCCCTTGACCATATAAAAGTATTTGACTTTCATTAATTTCTTCTCCATACAAATATAAAACCCACCCAAACTTTTGGAAGAAAAAAGAACAGAAGCCTTCTTGTTCTCTGGGTCTCTTGCTCAGAATGTGAGTCCATCATAGATGAAAATAAAATGGAGTCAGGCTGGAGTTGCTGCAGGCATCATCCAGGGAAACCAAGGGAAGGCTGAGCATGGGCCATGGGTGAGGAGATGGTAAGAAGAAAGTTTCCTCTTCTCGGTTGCTGAATTGCCTGTGGAGCGGTGCCCACCTCTCCGCTCTGCTTGGGTGGGGCTGCTGTGCTCTCCTGTGGTTCCATGACATTCTGTGACACGTGCCTCATAGCTCTGAGATACGGCAGGGAAAATGTCACAGGGTAAGGGCAGTCTGTCTCCGGGCAGTGCAGCACGGCTGTCAGAGGTTCTGCTGGGGGACCCCGTGAGTCCCAGAACGCAAACACCAAGCTCTATGGATCTAAGGGCAAGACACGTCTGAGAGCGGGCAGATGCTGAGCAAGTGCGGGGAATTGTATGGCCCCCAGCGAAGGAGGGGGAAAAGCAAGGACAGAAATCCACGCGCAGGCGACAGAAGCGGACAGGATGTTCACAGTTACCCTGAAACAACTGTTGTTCATCCAAGGACACTCCCTAGAACCACCAGAACAAACCCATACCGAAATGGGGTCCACGGATAACGATATTCTAAGATTTTTTTAAGCTAAAAGGCAGTTTGCTTTGGAGCAGGCAAAATGCCCTATTAAAGATTCATAATTGCAAAGCACTTTATCAACCTCGCGATGAGGAGGGTACTGTCACCTCAGTGCCTGCAGGAAAGACACGGAGCCGATTTGCATTCGGCTCAGAGCTAGAACGAAGGGAAGGGGATAGGGATTCTCCTAGAAAATGGATCTTCAGTTCTCGTGGCCTTTGTGTCCATGGCTCTCTTGGAGTTTAGTCTCAGTAAAGTGGGCAGAGAATAATGACCCCAGAAGTGAGTGAGGACGCTGCAACCCCACAGGGAGCTCCGTGGTTTGCACAAGATGACACTGTCCTGGGGAGCCTGGATGTCTCAGTGGGTTAAGCCTCTGCCTGGGATGGAGCCCAGCATTGGGCTCTCTGCTCAGCAGGGAGCCTGCTTCCCCCTCTCTCTCTGCCTGCCTCTCTGCCTACTTGTGATCTCTGTCTGTCAAGTGAATAAATAAAATCTTTAAAAAAAAGAAAGAAAGAAAAAAAGATCACACTGTCCTATCTGTGCCCTCTGTCCCGGGCAGAGCCAGCACGCCCCACCGCCGCCCAGCGCCAATGGAGACAGTTCCTGCTGCGGGAGGAAAACGCAGCAGATGATGCTTCATCGGGCTCAGGAGGGCATCTGAAGAGAAGAAAGTGAGATCCAGAAACAGAAAAGGAAAACCAGATCTTGTTCAAGTCACAGTGCAGAATTAAGGTCTGTTCCTCGCCACACACCCCCTCTCAGCGCTTCCCCTCATGATGTACAACGTTGAAGTCTGACTTACTGACCTCATCACCTCACTTTGTCTAATTCCCTCGGAACACCTACACTTGGCCTTATTTCCTAAAATAACTTAAAATAGTGACTTTGTGCCTAGGTGAAGAGATGTCATTTTTTTTTTTTTTTAATTTGTGTAGCGTGAGGAGCATCTGTTTAACACATGATAGGCATTGGACAACTATGAGCATGTCCCCTCCCCCTACCCTGGGGGACACTGTCCTCAAAGAGACTGGAGGCAGGGAGGCCAGGTGGAAATCTCCCGACACTGGTCCAGCAATCAGTGATAAGGTGGTCCCAGCGGAGTATTGGAAATCCACAGAGTAATACTTCAGGACTTCAGCCCTCCTTCCACTGGGCACCAGAACCTCCCGACCCACTGAAGAGAGAATTACAGGACTTGGTGACTGCGCTGATCTAGGAGAAAAGAGAGAAAGAGGAGCTGCAACCGGGGCTGGTTTTTCCGGCTTGGGTGGCCCAGTGGATGGAGAGGCCGGTCCCCCAGCGGGGAAGTCAGGTCTGTGGGTCATCCTCGAGAACATCAATCACTGTGCCGTACTCAGAAGCCCTGGGGGGTTACTGAGCTGTGCTGGGCTGTTTGCTCGGCTTTTTAATTTTCTCACTTCTTCCTTAGCTGACAAACTGTCAGCTGTCCCTTCTTGCTGCTGCCAGTGTGCCTGCCTCTAAGCACTTCCCTGTTTTACTTTCCAATTGGCTGCTTCTGGAAAACCCAAGAGGCAAGGTTGCTGGAAATGTATGGAAAGCAAGAGTCTATAAAAAGCGATGGCCCACGGGCTGGGGTCTGTCTATGATAAATCGTCCGCCTTTGTGCCTTCTGTCTCTGCTGCTCTGAGGACCCTGATTCTAAATGGATTGGGTCTTCATGGATCTGGCATTCACATAACTAAAGAGAGTTTAATTTTTATTTTTATTTTTTCTTTTCTCTTTTTTTTAATTCAATTTTATTTTTTCAGTGTTCTAAGATTCATTGTTTATGCACCACACCCAGTGCTTCATGCAATACGTGCCCTCCTTGATATTAATTTCTATCTGGAGAGCAACTTTGAGAATAAATAGTTCCTCCCTTCATCTGATGATAAATTTTTAAGGTAGGATTTTTAACATTTCTTGGCTGTCACCTAAAAAATACTGGCTGACATTTACCGGGCACTTCCTGCGTAGCAGGCCGTGTTCTAAGCACTTGGCATACAGTAAGATGAGGGGTTGGCACAGGAGGCCCAGGGGCTGGGCAATGCTGTGATGATTCATTTCGTAGATAGGAACACTGAAGCCCTGAGAGGTTAATTCTTCCAAGGAGCCACAGCCTATTAGCAGCAGAGCCAGAATTCCAACGCAAGCTGCCCTATCTCAGCCCCTGGGTCCCAAACACTTTGCTGGGCTGCTCCACGAAGCAGGCCATGGGTGGAGGGCGGCTACCCCAAGTTCGCCAATGGACTCTCTGGTTAGGTGAGTAAATGGGGTTTAGAACAGACTTGCACACTGTTTCTGGAGTCTTTCGGGTGGAAAGGTCGTAATGGGTTCGTAGCACAACCCAGGCTTCACGCCCCTCCACCTCTGTCTAAATTCCAGCATCTGACACACAGACACACGGGCAGGGCTGTGCCTTGGCTGCTAGCGCAGAACAGCAAACCGAGGCTGAAGCAGTGTCTGGCGGTTGAGGGGGCACAGCGACGGCCGGCTTCATAACAGAGTGTCCCCAGCGGGTTCCCTGAGGCGTGTTGCTGGGTGCTGTTTCCGCTGTGTTTCTTCTATCCCTGCACTAAGCAAAGCTGGAATTCTGGCCTCTGATTATCCATATATTGAAGTCCTCACCCCCTAGCCCCTGCTTTACTTCCGAACATAACTCTCTTTGAGGACAGGCCTTGAAAGAGGTTATTAAGGTAAAGTGCAGCCATACGATGGGCCCTCCAACAAACCCTGCTGTCCTTGTAAGGTGAGCTTAGGACGTCGGCACCTACACAGGAACGACCATGAGAAGACAGAAGAGGGCCAGCCACAAGCCATGTAGAAGGGACTCTGGAGAAATGCACTCGGCTGACCTTGGTGTTGGCCTTTCAGCCTCCAGAAAGCGGAGGGAGTTGGTGGCTGTTGTTTAAGGCCCCCCATGCAGCGCTTGGTCCCAGCAGCCCCTGGGACACCAACCCAGTGGCCACACAGGTCTGTTTGCAGAGCGTGAAGTAGCAAGTTCCTGCAAACAGCCTTTCCCTGGTTCATCCTTACTCTCCCCATGACACCCACCAAAGCTAAGTTTATTTAGGAATTACCTTGGGAAAAAGGAAGGAAGTTGAATTTCTTGATGGAGATAGAGCGTGGGGGACAGATGTGAAGCTGAGGGGTAAAGAAGAGGCTCTCAGAGCAGAAGGGCGGCCGCTCAGGGAGCCGAGCCGGAGGCCTCCTATCTGGACCCTGGGGCGCTGGTGTTTTCACCACACCCCAGCTCCTGTGCCGCATAGGCCCGGGTCCAATGCCTGCCTCAGCAGTCTGAAAGAGGTACTATCTTATCATTTGACTATTCCTATTGATTCACAATATAATGAAACGCCTTTCCCACTCAAGCTTGTTGAGTAGAACATGAGTGAAATCCCACCCGAAATTCAAGTACTCATCAATGCCAAAAGGCTCCACACAGAGAGATGGCAGCAGTGACCTCCATGGTTGTCCAGTGCTGTCCCCTCTTCCTCCAGTGACCTTGATACCACTTTAAGGAATGACGCCCCCCCCCCAAAAGTGCACAGTCCCGAAGCATTCGGGACGATCGCCTTGGCAGGGACGGAAACGGGACCCACTGGACAAATTTGGATTCTCTCCCACTTTTGAATCTTGAGAGAGGTGATCTGAGGAAGGGCAGATGCTGTGATGAGTTCACCCCAGCTTCCGCGCCGTGAAGTGAGTAGCCAGGTGGCTGGAGTCCCTTGGACCTCGCTTGATGAAACTATGTTCTGGAGCTTTACTTGCCTCCTGGGCGGGTCTGCACCTCCCTCAAGTAAGTCTCCTTTTTGCTTTAGTCCACCGGGTTCTAGTCTGTGGCTTACGACCACAAAGCCTTCTTGGAGGTTAAGCGGGGGAAACAGCAAATATTGACCACGCCCCCCTTTGGGGAACATCATTATTTGTGGTTTATGGAGACTTCCAGCCATTCCTTTCCTCCCAGGGGGGTCCCTATGCTAAATTTAAATATAAAAATTTTGGGGGGTGCCTGGGTGGCTCAGTGGGTTAAGGCCTCTGCCTTCGGCTCAGGTCATGATCCCGGGGTCCTGGGATCGAGCCCCACATCGGGCTCTCTGCTCGGCGGAGAGCCTGCTTCCTCCTCTCTGTCTGCCTCTCTGCCTACTTGTGATCTCTGTCAAATAAATAAATAAAATATTAAAAAAAAATTTTGGGATTAGAGACCATTTGCCACTGAATCTAGAGTTGAAACCATGACTGCTCTCTGCAATCAAAAATGGGTATTATTTCAGAGCCTGTGGCGGAAGTCGTGGTTCTAATTCATTTACTTATTTGTTCAACGCAAACCTGAGCTCCCGGTTTGAGCCAGAACCTGGTCTAAGCAAAGACGGCAGCAGCAGATAGAACCCTGAAAAGTCACTGCGCTTGTGGAGTTGACTTCCATGTAATTTTGAATAAATAAGCCGAGAACTCAGAAATTTACGTAAGGTTGCCTGTGGATACCTGAGGGAAGCAAGTTTCCCTTTATTATTTGTGTATCCGTTTTATTGAGATACAATTTCTACACAAGTCTCCCATTCAAGGGCAATGCCGTTTCCTTTAGTATAGTTCTGGGGCTGTGCAACCATCAACACAGTCGATTCTAATACGTTTTCATCACCCCAAAACAAAACCTTGTAGTCTAGCGATCAACCTCCAACTCCCCTACCCCTTGCCACCCACCCACCATCCCTAAGCACCACTAATCTATTTTCTGTCTCTATAGATTCATGTATTCAGGACATTTCATGGAAATGGACTCATAGACTATGTGGTCTTTTTTTTTTTTTAAAGATTTTATTTATTTACTTGACAGAGATCACAAGCAGGCAGAGAGGCAGGCAGAGAGATGGGGGGAAGCAGGCTCCCCGCTGAGCAGAGAGCCCAAGACAGGGCTTGGTCCCAGGACCCTGAGATCATGACCTGAGCCGAAGGCAGAGGCTGTAACCCACTGAGCCACCCAAGCGCCCCATGACTATGTGGTCTTTTGTGAGTGACTTCTTTCAGCATAATTATTTGGAGATTCGTCTGTGCTGTTGCATGTACATTGTTTTTTATCGCTGAGCCATATTCCATTGTACAGATGCACCAGAATTTGTTCATCCTTTCATTTCTTGATGTACATTGGGGCCATTTCCAGTTTGCGGGCCCTTACAAATAAAACTTCCAGGAATTGTTGTAAACATGTTTTCGGATGGATCTGTTTCCTATGCCCTTGGGTAAATGACTGGAAGTAGAACTGCTGGATAAGAATGTACCATACTATTTGCTGAAGTGTCCTGACATCTTATGTTCCCACCAGCCGTGGGTTACCACTCCAGCTCCTTCCCATCCTTGGCCCCACCTGGCATGGGCAGACTTTATAATTGTAACTGTTGTAATTAGTATCTCCTTGAGGTCTTAATTCCCATTTCCCCGGTGATTAATGGTGTTGATCACATCTCCATGTGCTAATTTGCTATCTGGATGGGTCTTTTTTGGTGACGAATCTGTTCACATCTTTCACTCATTTTTATTGGGTTGCTTGCTTTCTTATTGTTGAGTTTTGAGATTTTATTTATTTATTATTATTTTTTTTTACAAAATCTGGGTGCAAGTCTTTTATCAGGTAGACACTTTCCGGAGAGGGTCTTCCAGTCTGTGGCTTGTCTTTCTATTCTCTGATGTATTAGTGTCTTTTACATTTTTGTAAAATCCAATGTACAAATTTGTTCTTTTATGGATTTGGGTGTTACATCTAATCTTTGTTTAACCTAAGATCACAAAGATTTTCTCTGGGAAGTTTTATAGACTTAGGTGGTCATGTGCTGAGAGGTAGAGATCCAACTTCTTTATTTATTTATTTATTTTTGCCATATGTATATCCAATTGTTCTAGCATCATTTGTGGAAAAGTGAGAATTCTTTGCTTTGCCTTTAACCCTTTTTCAAAAGTCAGTTGTCCGTGTGGTGGAATGGGCAGAGGAATATATAGGGACAGTCTAGTCTGCTCAATTGCTTTGCCTATTTCTATACACCAGTGCCATGCTGTTTTGATGACTGTAGTTTTATGGTATGTGTGTGTGTGTGTGTGTGTGTGTGTGTGTGTGTGTGTAGATCGCATATATCATAACAATTCATCCCTAAATACTTGAGCACAAAAGTTGTTTTGAGCACAAAAGTCTCTCTCTATTTGAGAGAGAGAAAGAGGGCATGCACAAGCGGAGGGAGAGGGAGGGAGCGTGAAAATCTCTAGCAGAGTCCCTGCTGTGCATGGAGCCTGATGTTAGGCTCAGACCAGGACCCTGAGATCATGACCTGAGCCAAAATCAGGAGTTGGATGCTTTAGCAACTGAACTACCCAGGCGCCCCTAGCACAAAAGCTTTAAGGACAAGAGCTTCGTCCTACTTGTGACAGCAAAGAAAATTAGTTGTGATACCCAAATATCATTTAACATACAATCCATATTCAAATATTTCTAACATCTCCCAAACATTTTTGAAAAAAAGTGTAATAGATCTTTTATCATTATCTCCAGCTATGCTGAATTCAAGAATGTAAACCTTTTTCCTGGGTCACTTTTCATAATTGATCCTATTCCTAGGAATTTATCCCTCCAAATTTTGAAATTATTACTATGTAACTGATTATTCTTTTTTTAATAATTTTTCATTTATACACACAGATACTTAATAAATTTTGTGGCATAAGCAATGTTACATTGACACAAGAGAAACTAATAGAATAGAATAACTCAGAAATAAACCTTATTATATATAAAAATACATGATAAAGAATCCATCACCAGGAAGGAAACATTGTGTTTTTTCCCTTTCTTCTTTTTAATGGTACTTTTTTTTTTTGGTCTCACCATAGCACATACCCTCCTCAATGTCCATCACCCAGCCACCCATTCCTCCCATTCTCCTCCCCTCCAGCAACCCTCAGTTTCTTTCCTAAGATGAAGAGTGTCTTATGGTTTGTCTCTGTCTGGTTTCATCTTGTTTCATTTTTCCCTCCCTTCTCCTGTGATCCTCTGTCTTGTTCCTCAAATTCCTCATATCAGTGAGATCATATGACAGTTTTCTTTCTCTGACTTATTTTGCTTAGCATAATACCCTTTAGATCCATCCACAGCATTGCAAATGGCAAGATTTCTTTCTTTTTGATGGCTGCATAGTATTCCATTGTATGTATTTGTGTGTATATATATATACCACATCTTCTTTATCCACTCACCTGTCAATGTATAGTAACTAATTATTCCATCTCTTAATTTATTATAATCACTTCTGTCTCTGTGGTTATTTCTCCTTTCTCCGTTTATTATTTTTTTCTCCTTTTTAATCTAACCTCTGTCTCCTTAGGTTCTCTCTATATCTCTCTTTCTGTTTCTTAATCAGGATCTTAAAGGCTTTTTAAAATTTCATCAGTCTTTGCCAAGAGGCAACTTCAATCTATGTATCCTCTCTGCTACCTATTTATGCTACCTTATTACCTTGGGGTTTTATCTCTCTGTCTAGTTTCTTTGGATTTATTTTGCTGTGCTTCTTAGGAAATGATACCTGCTTAGTGCCTCTTGGTCTTTTCTGTTTAGTGGAAGGCATTCAAGACCGTGAACTCTCAGGATGGGTCTCGCTGTGTCTTAAAAGATTTATACACTCTGTATGACTCTCTGTTGCATTCTAGAGAGCTATTTATTTTTCTTTATGACTACTTTTTTAATCCAATATTGTCAACAGCCCCTTTTCCCATTCCAAATGGGAAAGATTTTCAGTCATTTTTAAGCTATTTATGTCTGATCTTATTTGGTTACAAGATGGAAAATTGTGGCTAATAAAATCTTAGTGCTTTTGAGTTTTCAAAGTTCTAATTGTGGACTTAGGTCACTTCTCTGTGATACCTTTGAGGATATTCCTGGACCTTTGAAAAGAATGTATAGTCCCTCAGGGCACTTGGGTGGCTCAGTCGGTTAAGTGTCCAGCTCTTGATTTCGGCTCAGGACATGATCTCAGGGTCACGGGATTGAGCCCTGCATTAGGCTCTGTGTTCAACCAGGAATCTGTTTGAGATTCTCTCTCTCCCTCTACCCCTCCTTCCTGCCCCATGAGCACACACATGTGTGCTCTTTCTCTGAATTAAATTAAAAAAATCTTTTTTTTTTTAAAGAATAAACATTCCCTCTTCAATGAATGTAAGGTTCTACATGTACCAGTTTCCTTAAGTTTATTGATTGTATTTTTTTAAATTCCTCTCTTTTCTTAACTTTCTTGCTGGGTATGCTATCTTTGGGAACAACCTGGAAGTCTCTGATTATACTAGTAATTTTAACAAGTTCTCCTTGAATTTGTAATCATTTTTCGTTTTGTGTGCTTAGCTTCCAGGGTTTGGTGCAGAAGTGCTCTGTCTGTTCTACTGCTTTAATTAATGTCAGCTTTGTGGTTGCAAAATGGCATTCAACATCCTGTTGAGTGGCTGTGACCTCTCCGTTTATCTTCTTCCATCTTGGGATCTCTCTTCTGGCTCATCTGCAATTGGTTTTGAGACTCAATTATTGCCTTGGAAAGGGGTATCTGGGCATTACAGTTTCTGGCTATTTACTTATCTCCAGCTGTTTTCTTCCAGCCTCAAAGCTGGGCGGTATCGTGGCGGGGTACAGGAATCTTAGGTTGTGGTCCTTCTCTCTGAGAGGCTACCCTACTCTGTGAGTGCTACAGGTGTGAGGTCGCAGGCCCTCCTGATGAGGTTTTCTCCACATGCGTGTTGGAGGAGAGGCAGTCTGAGAGGTTGAGGGAACAGTATCAACCAGCGCTATCCCCATGCACAATTCCAGGAGGCATCAGCCACATCGATGGCAGATCAGACTCTTTCCGGCATCTGCCACTCTGTTGTACTTGCCCAGCCTGGGAACGGGGGGCTGATATTCCCATAGGTTTCTCCACCAGACTTTCCACAGAGCTGAAGGCTTCACCTGAACCCCACTGCCCTCAGACTTCAGCAGAAGGACCCCAGGAGATGCAGAGAGATGGAGGTGAGCATGAAGACACAGGGAGTGGCCAGCTTGCTGCCATGTTCCCAGAACCCTCCTCAACCCTCTCACGCAGAACTCTTGGAGCGAGGCTTGCTTGAGATGTTTCTTCCAGAAATGTGCGCTCATCATGTTTAGAGATCTCTCAGTGATGACAAAGCTTTTGGGCAGTAACTGGAACATCCTTTTAAACAGAGAAGATGCTAAATTATTTTTCCCTAAAATAAAGCTGAATGCATGGAATCGGTGTTCTCCATTTAAAAAAAAAAAAAAAGGAATGCTGAAAATTGCAGACATTTGGCTTGTACATGGTCTAGGAAATCTCTCAGCTAGCTTGCTTTTGAAGAGGGGTAGATAAGACTCCACAGTACAGACATGACTGTCTAGAGCACTGACGACCCCTGTGGAGAAAATATTCCACAAAAGGGCATCTGATTGGAAAGCAGAGTCCGTGAAATAAACTTGTTTGACTATTTCTGTATCCTTTTAGGAGGCCTGTGCTGACTAAGAAGAAAGAAAAGACTGTTCCTATAAACTGGTGACAGAAAAGCAGTAAAAACCACTAGGGACCTTCTGAAAGTTTTATTCTAATCTTTCACTGATCAGAGGTAGGAAGGGAGGAAGCAAGAAGCCTTGCAGCATTCCAGAAATAGTGGACTACATGGAGAGCCCATGTTTGCTGCCTTGTATAAGAGTGAAAAATAACGGGCGGGGGTGGGGGGTGCAGTGAGGTTCAGAGAGACACAGTTGGTCTCTTGGACTAGAATATCTCGAATTTTTTTATTATAAAATATATATAACATAAAATTGGACATTTTAACCATTTTTAAGTGTTAATTCAGTGGCATGAATTACACTCGCAATGCTGTGCAAACTTCATTCTATTTCTTTCCAAAATATTTTCCTTTCCGAAAGCAGTCACTTTGTGATGATTAAGCATGAACTCCCCACTTCTCCCTCCCCCCGGCCCCTGGTAACCTCCATCCTACTTTCTGTCTGCATAAATTTGCCTATAGAATGAAGCATTTTTTGGACTGGGGAGTAGTAAAAAGTTGGAGCCTGGGTAAAAAGACTAATCCTTAATGGATTCAGTACTTAATTCTGCAGACAAGGGAAGCCATGCAAGGTTTCAGAGCAAGAAATACAGCCTGATCAAAATGTTACTTTCAGAAGCATCATCTGGCTGAGGTCCGTGGGAAGGATGGGGGTCTAGAGACCAGTTGAGAAGCTGTTACAAAGACCCAGGCTGAGGGGAGGGAGCATTTGGAACTGCTGAAATGGAGAAGATTTAAGAGGCGTTTTTGGGAATCTAGAAGGGGAAGCCACTGCATGACCTTGGTAAGATCACCTTGGGGATAAGGGAGGGAACATGACAGCTGTTTTGAGTCTGGGTGTAAGTCAGGTGACTAATTTTTTTTTTATTACCTAATTTTTAAACTATACATTTGGAATTAGGCTTCTATTTGAAAGTCACAGAAACAGTGGTTTAAATTATCAGCAGAGAGTTCGAGCAAAAGTCAGAATCAGTGAAGCCCACGTGAAACAACAAGAGAATTCGGTCTTCACTTAAATGTCAAGGTTCATGTGCTTGGCACCTCGTGGAAGGGAAAGGGATGCAAAAGACTGGGGTCATCAGTCAGTCTAGTGAGACTGAAGGTTTGAATTCTGGGGAGGGAGAGGGAGGTGATTCTACAGGAAAGAGCCACACTTGCAGGGGAGCAGGGTGTGGTTAATGTTTGACACCAGGAAGTATGATATCATGGCTAGGAGCCTACAGTCAGATCCAGACTTCCTAAGTTCAAATCCTACCTTGTCATGGACTAGCTGTGTGGCCTTGGACAAGCACTTAACCTCTCTGAACCTCTGTAATATGGAGAAATAATAGCAGCTATCTCATTGAGTTGTACCAATTAAATGACTTCATATTTGTCAAGTGCTTAACCAAGCACCCAGAGCACCATAAATGCTGTGTGAGTTTGGTGCCATTATTATTTTTAGGCTACTTTAAAATATAAACCAAGGGGTGCCTGGGTGGCTCAGTGGGTTAAAGCCTCTGCCTTCAGCTCAGATCATGATCCCAGGGTCCTGGGATCAAGCCCCACATCAGGCTCTCTGATCAGCAGGGAGCTTGCTTCCTCCTCGCTCTCTGCCTCCCTCTCTGCCTCTCTCCCTCACAGAGATCCTTGTGATCTCTGTTTGTCATTTAAATAAATAAAATCTTTAAGATCTGGTTATTAATCTTTAAAAAAAATTAAAAAATAAAATATAAACCAAAATAAAGGTTTCCCTGTAAATTTGAACAATTTAATTTACCCAGGAAATCAGAAATGAAGAAATCACAAAGGCTCAGAAGCAGGGCTCAAATGTCTACTCTCTGTGGTTTGAATTAACCAAGAACCGCCAGCTTCCAGGTCACTGCTGATTACTCTCCATGGGGTTACACATTATTTTAAAAATACGTGATTGGGGTCATCATAAGTCACCTTTAAAAATTCATTGGCTTGGGGCACCTGGGGGGCTCGGTGGTTAAGCCTCTGCCTTTGGCTCAGGTCATGGTCTCAGGGTCCTGGGATGGAGCCCAGTCGGCATCCGGCTCTCTACTCAGTGGGGAGCCTGCTTTCTGACCACCACCGCCCCCCCCCTCTCTGCTTACTTGTGATCTCTGTCAGGTAAATGAATAAAATCTTTAAAAAAAAAATCATTGGCTTAAAACTTTTTCTTAGTTTTGTCTCCAGAATTAGGGTCTACGTCTTTTTTTGCCTTATTTTGTTTGAACTAGTCAAGCCCATAGTAGGGGTGGAAGCAATCCATAGCTGACTACAGGAAGCATCTGCTAAGTTATTTCCATGTTTTCCAGTGATCAGTGTCAGGATCTCAAGTGAGGAAAACAAATCTTTAAGGATCTCTTGCTTCAGCTGAAACTCAAATCAGGAGCAAGGTTTCAAAGGTCATATTCAACTTCTAAATGAGTGGACTTTCCTGACTTTTTCCCCCAAGTGAAATTAAGAAGAAGACCATTCGCTGTGCTTAATACCGAGTCTGACCCCGGTTTCCCCTTCCCCTTGGCCGACAGCAGACCCCCTGACCCGCTCGCCTGGAATTCCTGATCTCCAGGTGGGCCAGGGCCATGGGCTCTGCGAGACTCGGTGGGCACTGCTGCCCTCTGCTGGTCACCACGCGAAACACCTCACGCCCGTCCCTCCCCCTGACTTTTCAGAGGAAAAGAATGCTGTAGTTCTCCATCTACCCCGGGTGTCCTGCGAGCAAAAGCTCCAGATAAAGTGATAGAGATGAGCGATAGCAAGGCCAGCACAGTTGTGATCTATACCACCATTAGACCACAGGCCTTGTTTAAATGCTCGCTATTTAATTTGTTCCCAAGGCTGACTCTCTCTTGCCATTGCACTGCTGAATCTGTGGGTGGTCGAAACCACGCGGTTTCGGTGGGTCCCTGGTAGGGTTTTCCAGGCTTATCTTAAGAAGAGCTAGGAATTCAGGTGCCACGTGTTCCACTCGACTGGCGATAGTTATCCTGTTATAGTCATGCTCTGTGGTTGTGTCTTAGACTCTTCTGGTAATCAAATTCAGAGACCCACTTTTTTCTCTTTTTATACTTTGTGTCCTAGTAGTTACCTTTGAATTTATACCTTTTACATTGCCTACTGCCTTATTGATATCTTTACATCGCCTAGTGGCTAGAATTTATAACTTTTACATTGCCTACCACCTCAGTTACCTTGGAATTTATACCTTTCACACTGATAAACCTTGATTTCTGGAAGTCAGTCCAAAAAAGCTCTTGAAGATCGCCTTTGCCTCTTTTTCACTGCTGCGTAGTATTTCATTGTGTGTTATGTGCCCTAGTTTGCTCAACCAGTTTCCTATATTTGGCTATTTAAATTGTTTCCAATATTGTACAATTTCAAAGAGTGCCATCATGTGGATAGAAGCGCGGGGAGATACACCAGAGGTGTATCTTCATGGTATATTCCTGGAGGCGATTGCTGAGTGAAAGGGTGAGGGTATGACTGCTTTGTTCACTTTTACCAAAGGGCTCTTCCTAGAGGCAGAAGTGGCCTCTAAGACTGTCAGGAGCATTTAATGTCAGGATACTTAGGATAAAGAAGCAGGGAGGGAGGGAGAGAGGGAAAGGGACTGGAATATTAGCCATGCAGCCCTGTCTTAGGAGTCCTCCAGAAAATAGGCTCTTTGAGAGAGGAGGGGGCAGCGAGGCTGGCACAAGAGCTCATCGAAAGGTCGGAAGCAGTTCTCCTCGTCCTCATCGAGCAGGATCTGCTGTGGGTTCTGGACCTAGAGTGCCCTGGGTCCCTTCCCCGCATGAGGTTGATGAATATTCATTCTAGTGTGTGAAGCCACTCCCTTCTGTCCACCCGCTCTGCCTGAAGTCACCACCCGATGTCCTTGCTCTCCAAGACATAAACACCTTCCTCCTGCTCCTGCTTGCTCATGGTTTCAGCGTGCTTTTGACTTATGGAGGCTCTGTCCCCCATCCAATCTTCCTTTTCCACAACCCTGGTTTCTGTGCCTACTAAGGTGATTCGTACCAATTTTTTTTTAAGATTTTATTTATTTATTTGACAGAGAGAGATCACAAGTAGGCAGAGAGAGAGAGAGAGAGGGAAGCAGGATCCCTGCTGAGCAGAGAGCCCAATGCAGGACTCGATCCTAGGACCCAGAGATTATGACCTGAGCCGAAGGCAGCGGCTTAACCCACTGAGCCACCCAGGCAGCCTCGCACCAATTTCTAATTCCAATTCTGACAAGTCTGAGTCTGAGTGTCCCATACCTTCCCTTTAGGGTCAGAACTTTGCATGGCAGGACTCTCCCCGGTAGATGCTCACTGCAGTTCCCACAGCTGTACCCAGCCTCCTGTGCCTACCTGGAGCAGCCCCTCCCCAGGGGTGATGGGCAGGGCTAGAGGTAGGAGGGGAACTGTGATGGGTAGGTCCAATCCAGCAGCTTACCAGAAATGGGCCACTCTTTAGACTTTACCTGGCATGTGCTCAGTGGCTGCAAGGGGCAGTTGCATATCCCTGCTCTTTCCCATCACTCTCTTGTTTTTAAACAGTGAAGTCGGCTGGGGGTGGTGGTGCCTGGGTGGCTCACTCAGTTAAGCATCTGCCTTCCATTCAGGTCATGATCCCAGGGTCCTGAGTTTGAGCCCATGTTGGGCTCTCTGTTCCGCAGGAAGCCTGCTTCTCCCTCTCCCTTTGCCTCTCCCTGCTCCCCCTGCTTGTTTTCTCTCTCTCTCTCAATCTCTCTCTCTGTAAAATTTTTTTAAAAATCTTAAAAAAAAATAAGCAGTGAAGAAGGATAAAGTGATAACCCTTTTCATCCTGACTTATACTGTTTATGATGGTAAGTAATTACCAACAGAATCAAGAGACTTGACACAAGGTAACTTCCTCTAAGAAGGATCCTAAACCAAACCCATTCCTTTTTATCTTACCCTAAATGGCACCTCACCAAAGAGCCTTGCCTTAGCATCTTTGTTCCAGTAATGTGTCCATGTTACCATGGTTCTTGCCACTATTTGAGTAATTCACCTAATGGCTTCATGTTGGCATGTCTTTCCCTGTGTCTTCCCCACCAGAATATAAATGAGCTCCATGAACCCAGTGGCCACTGCTCTGTTCTGCACTCTAGCACCTCGAACACATAGCCACATAGCCATAGCTTGGCACACAGCCGGCATCCGACAAGGGTTTGCTTAGAGCATCAGCAGGGTTGCATGATGGAGTCATACTGTGCGAGAGGCTTCTAGTAACCCCCCCGCCAAAAAAAAACCGGATCTGGTTTACATCAATTACTCAAGCTTGATGACCTGCTCCAGGAATAAAAGCATTTTTTAAGCCTTCTTCTGGCTCCAAAATGATCCTTTGGAAAGGTATAATTTAGTGAGGAAGAAATGAGCATGCTACATCAGTTGATCATTATGTTGCAATGACTCTGAAACTCCCTATGTTCCAAGCAGATGCTCTCTAGAAAGAATTTACGTATCCAACAAGGGGTCATCAGTAACTGCCCACCAGGAAAGACGAGGCAGGTGCAGAGAGAACTGCCCATGCCAACCCATCCTGGACACAAGCAAGGGATCTGTGACCAGAGCCTCTCACCTCAAGTCTTTGAAGTTCAATGAAAAACGTAAAAGCACACGCAATTCAAAGTGAGCAAGACCACAGCCAAGCAGATAGAGTTAATTATACAGTAAGAGGAACATTTTGTTTAATTTTTAAAATTTTTTTCATGGTAGGTATGGTACTCATCATGGTCAATGGCCAGCAGCCCTGGTACAGAGCGCGAACTCCGTTCTGCTCCGCATGAAAACCTCCAGCGCCCTGAACCAGAACGTTCTGGTCTGAGCCAGATGCTCTGACAGAAAAGCAAAGTACAAAGTGAAGGAGGCGGAGGAGGGCTTGCTTGCTGGGATCTCTAAATAAAAACCAGGCCTGAATAGAAGAGGGCTTGTGATACAGATAATAAAAAATGAAGAAAGTATCATTTTAAAATGAGCCCCAGAAGCAGAGCGAATAAAGAAGGCATACGTGCCCTTAGTTCATCGGAGCCTGTTTTGGTTCAATGCTGTTCATTTCCGTGGAGCGGGATTCGACAAAGAAGATGCATGTTTATTTTTTCCTCTGCGCAAGGACAAAGATCCCAAAACTCAAGGATAGAAGAGGGGTCTTTGTAAAAGGCGTTAATCCAGTCAAATTGAGTTAATGGCTACAGAGAGGCTCATGGAATGGGTGATCGAGCGTTCAATAATGAGTTGTCGATAAGGGGCGAAGAACGGCTTTGGTCTACGGAATCACAGCAGCAGTTCAGGAATCGATTGATTTCTCAGCAATTAGAGGTAACAGTGCTAAAAAGCCCAGAGAAAGACACAATGGACGGGAAATTTGTCTCCTCTGTGTTGAGCGGAAGGCACGACAGCAGGACTTGGAGAGTGGTTCGGAGGATATGGGCACGAGCCGGGGACCCCCTGAGGTCGTGAGCGAGCTCAGTGTGATCATGAATCTGTACGGCAAAGAGAAGGAAACCAAACTCTATCAGTCCTACGCGGTTTAAACTGCCTTCTCTATATTAATGATGATAGAGGCAGGTGTTCCCTTCAATGCAATACTGCATTTTCCATCGTATATCCAATTCCTGTCACGAATCCGTGTCTCTGATGATCACTTTTTTAAAAAATTCTTTGCGGATGGACTTGAGTTCATCTCACCCCACTCCCTCTTTGAATGGAAATACTTCTTAGTTCTTAGTTTTATAACACTGGGTAATCTGTGTATTGGATTTTGGCGTAAAGCTGGGGTTCACCTACCCTGATCGAATGACAGACGATTTTCAAACAAGTACCCCAGAGATTTTTCTTTGCACACACACACAGACACGTGAGAGAAATAATAAAAGACCGGCAAAAGTATCCCACATATTCAAGTCAAATGTCTTCTGCGTTTGCTACAGTCTGCGTTATTTTCATTCAGGAATGCCCACTGCGGTTGGAACTCAGCCGTCTTGTCTGTGGGGTTAAAGTAATTCCCTGGTGGAGAGCCTCCACGGGTGACACAGGTTTCTAGAAGTGTCAAGAGTGAGTAATGCATTTACGAAAACACACTCATAACGCATCTGTGAAGAAGAAGAATTTTAGGAGGCAAAGAGTTGCGGATTTCACAGTTAAACATTCAAAAGAGAGCATTAAAACAAAAAAGCAGAGCCTTGTCTTCTTTTCTCAAATATTTAAATATGTTCTCCAAAGTATTCAAGCAGTATATGGTTTGTAAAGATTTATTTTGGAAAAAAAAAAAAAAAAACCACCATGCCTGGATGTGTGCATCGCCCTAATAGAATCCTGCCGTCTGGGGACCGTCACTTTTAACCTTGCATTTGGGGGGCTTGGCCCCCATATTCTAAACAATTTACTTGTGCTACTTTTTCCTTCTTCTCCAGTTTTGGATATTAACTTTGAACTTCCTGCTATGGACAATAAAGCCCCATGCAGTTATGTGTTTTCAGGCCCTCTGAGAGTGGATTCAGTCCTGGCTTATAACCCACACTTGGGACCCCAGGGTCCAAAACAGACCAGCTCGGCCCACTCACCGCTGACAGAATCCAAAGGCAGAGAGATGAGTGATGGTTTATTTCAATGAGGCCAACACCAGGAAGACAGTGGACAGGCATCTCAAAGACTGTCTCCAAAAAGCTGAAAACACCTCTAGTTTATGTAAGGACAATGTGGGACAAAGGTCTGCAGGTGGCGGCGGGGGTGCAGGTGGGCAGTAAAGGGCACGGGGGTCACTGTCTTGGGGTCCATCATGTGGGGTTCTCCTAGCACCAGGGCTGTCCCTGTTGCTTGGGGGGAGGGGGATGTGGCTGTTGATGTTCCCATCACTGGATCCTTTTGCCTGAGTGACCAGAAAAGCTGGAAAGCAGAGCACAATCAGTAGGAAAGTACTGAGAGAGCTCAAAATGGAAGTTTTTGGAAGTGCCTTTATCAGGCTGAAGAAAGAAAAATTAGGACGAGAACAGCAGGGGAGTTTGTGCGGACGGAGCCCAGCAATCCGCCTCCCTCCGGCATGGCACGGGTCCCACCTTGGTCAGTCCTGCCCCTCCCCCTCCCCATTCTTCCAGTCTGCTTCTGTCCTAGCTTCACTTCCATTCTTACCCTTGGTGTTTTTATACCTACAAAAATGTCGCTCACAAGGGAGCAATGAAGTATTTTAGAGTTACACTTGCTTTCTGGGACAACCGGGGTCCGGTTGGAATTCACAATTGCCTCGTGTTCTTTTGGCATCGTTTTCCAAACTCCTGGAACTGTCTCCCCCTTGAACTTGTGGGCAAGAGCATCAGTGAGTTCTCAGAATTTTCAAACTCATGTATTTGACCTGTTTGTTGTTCTTGGAGGCTCTCACTCGTTCGCTCAGGAAGCATCTGTGGGGGCTTTCTAGGTGCCAGGCTCTGTTGCAGGCACAGGACGTAACCGTGCACGTGACAGAATCCGTGCTCTCCTGGCGTTTACCCTGGAGTTGGGGAGAAAGAAATAAGCAATAAGGATCATAAAGAACAGTACTTCCGAAGATATTTTATGGGGGACAAAAACTGAGCTTGGTATAATGGCTTGAAAGGGCAGGCAGGGAGACCCAGTGGAATTCTTTTTTTTTTTTTTTTTAATTTTATGTATTTATTTGACAGAGAGAAATCACAAGTAGATGGAGAGGCAGGCAGAGAGATAGAGGGAAGCAGGCTCCCCGCTGAGCAGAGAGCCCGATGCGGGACTCGACCCCAGGACCCTGAGATCATGACCTGAGCCGAAGGCAGCGGCTTAACCCACTGAGCCACCCAGGCGCCCCTACCCAGTGGAATTCTAAACAGGTGGGGAGAGCCCCTCTGAGAGGTGACGTCTGAGTAGCCCTGAAGGGAACGAGGACGTCTGGGGGCAGCACATTCCAGGCAGAGGAAATGGTCAGGGCTAAGGGCCTGCCAGGAGAGGATGCCCGGTAGGTGCTGGCAGGGGCCTGGGGCAGGGGCGGGCAGCCGGATGAGTGACGAGAAACGTGGTGGTGCGCACAGCAGAGAGGTTGGGAAATGCCGTCTCGTCGGGCCTTGTGGGTCACTGCCGGGGCTTGATTTCACAAGCCAAATGGGGAACTTAAATTTTGAAAGGACGATGCCTTCCTGGTTGCTCGGTCAAGGAGATCGCAAGGGGAGAAGCAGGGAGACCCTTGAGGAGAGCACCTCGATCTAGGCTAGAAATGATGGGGGGCGGGACCGGAGCGTCAGCGGTAGGGATGGTAGAAACGGTCAGCTTCTGGATAGATTTCCGAGTTAGAGTAAGACCTTGTGGACTGAGAGAGAGAGAGACTTGTCAAGGAGAACCTGCTTCTTGCTGGACTTCTGATGAGCCGCTCCCCAGGTCACCTGCAAGGTTGCCCTCCCGAGGCCTACCTTTATATCATCCCGGAGATAACTCCTCTCTCCTGGGTGGGATTCCCCATTCTCTAGGGACAGTCCATCCTCCACAACTTTCTTCCTGAGGACAGGTGCGTGGGAGGTCGGTTTTGAGATGTGGGAGGTCTTAAAGTGCCCATATTTGTTGCAAATAAAAGTTGAGGAGGGAGTTCTAGGCTGGAAACAATTTGACTTCGATCTTTTTTGAAGGCCTTGTTCCATTGACTTCTGGCCCCTAGTATTTTTGTTTGTTTTGTTTTAATATTTTTAATTGCTTATTTGACAGATCACAAGTAGGCAGAGAGGCAGGCAGAGAGAGAGAGGAAGGGAAGCAGGCTCCCTGCTGAGCAGAGAGTTGGATGCGGGGCTCTATCCCAAGACCCTGAGATCATGACCTGAGCCGAAGGCAGAGGCTTTAACCCACTGAGGCACCCAGCAGCACCCCACCCCGGCCCCGCCACCAACCAGTGTTTTTATTTTTTTTTTAAGATTTTATTTATTTATTTGACAGACAAAGATCACAAGTAGGCAGAGAGTCAGGCAGAGAGAGAGAGAGGGAAGCAGGTTCCCCACTGAGCAGAGAGTCCGATGTGGGGCTCGATCCCAGGACCCTAAGATCATGACCTGAGCCAAAGGCAGAGGCTTTAACCCACTGAGCCACCCAAGTGCCCCCAACCAGTGTTTTTATTTCAGAAGATATTTCATCCTGACTCTTATTCCTGCCTAACTGACCTTATTTCCTCTCTTTGAAAACCTTGGGAATTATCTCCTTGAACCCAGTGTTCTAAGTTTTCACAATGAGGTATCTTGGAAAAAAAAAAAAAATCTGTGTTGCTGGGTATGCAGTGGTTCCTTCAAATTGGAAATGCTGTGTCCTTCAATTCTAGGATGTCTGCCTTCTCAGCTTTCGTATTCCTTCTAGAATTGTTGTTCTAGAGTTATTATTCTTGAGTTTTATTCAAGTATTGGCTCTTCTGAACAGCCCTGGGGTGTTTCCTAGTTCAGATTCCGAAGAAAACAGAATTCACCCAACCAGCTCATCTAGCTGAGACAAGCCGGATTAGTCACGAACTGCCAGCCAGACAATGAGTTGGCTTCCTTTGGCTTTATTACTTGGTCTAATCAGCTCTGGGTCATGTGACCCAGAGGGGCCACTCCTATGGGTTATATAAGCAGGAGGGCAGTCCTTTGAGAACAGGCTTATTTCATTAAGATCAAGCTAATTGCAAATATTCTTTGCTGTCTAATCTTACGTCAAGCGGTTCTGGGTAAAAAAATATCATTATAGTATATAGTATATATACGTGTGTGTGTGTATATATATATATATATATGTACATTTTTTTAACAGAGCAAATTTTAAAAATATTTTAAATGTGACATACAATATTCTTTAGACATCCATTCCAGATGGATCAAAGATTAAAGCACTGAAAGAAAGAAAAAAAAAAGAGAGAAGGGAAGAAATATATTAGAGGAAACATGGGTTAATAATTTTCAAACTAGGGGCGCCTGGGTGGCTCAGTGGGTTAAAGCATTTGCCTTCGGCTCAGGTCATGATCCCAGAGTCCTGGGATGGAGTCCGGCATTGGGCTTTCTGCTCAGTGGGGAGCCTGCTTCCTTTCCTCTCTCTCTCTGCCTGCCTCTGCCTAATTGTGATCTCTGTCTGTCAAATAAATAAAATCTTTAAAAAAAAGAAAGAAAGAAAGAAAGAAAGAAAGAAAGAAAGAAAGAAAGAAAGAAAGAAAGAAATGGCTGTAAAGGGGGACCTGCATGGCCAGTCGGTTAAGTGACCAACTCTTGATCTTGACTCAGGTCCTGATCTCAGGGTCCTGGGATCAAGCCCCACAGCGGGCTCTGCTCTCCATGGGGAGTCGGCTTGAGCATTCTCTCCCCCTCCTCTGTGCCCTTCCCCCTGCTCACTCTCTCCCTCCCTCTCTCTCTCTCTCTCAAATAAATAAATCTTAAAAAAGAACTGATTGTATAAATGTGAAAATATATGCACATAGATGATCAACACTTTGGCATTTATGAGACTGAAGACATAATTATCTAAATTGATAGCAGTTAAGGATTGATGGGATCAATGTTGGTACATAAAAGCAGTGGAATCCTATGTGGTCGTTACAGGTGGTTAGAGGTGATGATGTCAGTCCATATTTATTGGCAAGGAAAGGTATCTATAATACATGGTGAATGGAACAGAACAGTTTATAAGGTACAAGTACAGAAGGATCCTATTAATATATCTGGTCCCTTTCAGTGAGGCTAAGTGTCTCTAGAAGGTAAGTTCCACAAGGGCAGGGTGTTGTACTTTTCCCTGCTGTGTTTCCAGTGCCTGGCACTGCCCCTGGTACTTTGCAACCATGTAATAAATCTGTTGAATCAATGAATGAAAGATGTCGAGAAGGTTCTCCCCCCAAAGCTTAATATGATGGGGCCCTCATAATGTTTTTCTATGTTCCTTGTTACCATTTGAGGGGTCTTCAAAATGCTTGTTTTTACCAAAACAAGTAAATCATAAAAATATGGGGTATAATGCTTACTGCTGGCAAGACTGTGGCAGTCCCAGATGTTTCACAAGCTGTATAAACTGGTTCAATTCTTTTGGAAAATGATGTGACATTAAATATTTAAAAGTCACAGAACATTCCTACCTTTTGTGTATTAATCCTGCATGGGAATTTTTTACAGGGGGGGGAACCTAAAATATCAAATAATCTATGATGTTCATCTCAGGTTTTATATTAAGAAAATAACAGCCCTGGATGACCTAAAGGGTCAACCTGTAATGGAGAGAAGAGAAAAAAAATTATGGCAAATTCACTGGGTGGAATTTCACATAACCGTTACCAAGTCTGAAGCTACACAGCTTCCTCAAGAACAAAAAGAGCCTGAACATGCAGGCATGCAATGATTTAAATAATGCATAAACGAAATATTAATGTTGTTGTATTAAGACCGGAATTCTGGGTACCATTTTCTTAGACTAGTGGAAAGAACATGGGTTTTAGGGCTGTGCACAGAGATCTTTATTGTTGGTGCTGATGATGATATTTTGAAAAATTTCAAAAGCTTGCCAGCTCCTGTCAGTTATGAACAGAATGAAAAGCAGACTAGCTAAGAAGGGAGGGAGGGGAGGGAGAGTTTCGGGAAATCGATCTTCAGAGTTGGGCAACACGTACTCGGCGGCCCGAAGCGAGGGGAAACCGTTCGTAACCACACGGGGGCGCCAGCGCTCAGCCCGGGTGAGGTGTTCTAAGGTCTGTCCAGCAGGAGGCGCTGCTGACGGAGGCTTGCCCGGGACCGGAAGCCGGGCTGGAGGCGGCCGGGCACCCTCGTCGTCTCCTCCCGCTTCCGCTGCCGTAGACGCCGCGGGTCCGCGCTGAGTTGCCGTCCGCCCTGTGTTGCTAACCCCGCCGCCGAGATGCCGCTGGAGAACCTAGAGGAGGAGGGTCTGCCCAAGAACCCCGACCTGCGCATCGCGCAGCTGCGCTTCCTGCTCAGCCTGCCCGAGCACCGCGGGGACGCGGCCGTACGCGACGAGCTGATGGCGGCCGTCCGGGATAACAGTGAGTCCCGCGCGAGCGCCGAGTCAGCGGCCTAGGCCTGGGCTGGCCCCGCGCCCCGGAGGCTGCGGGCATTTTTCCCCGAAAATGCCCGCAGGGGAGTGCCCGCGGGGCCCTCCAGCCTTGCTCTTGGAGGGGGTCTGCATCCGTGGGGGCCCTGCTGCTCTGAAAGCAGCTCTGGGGGGCTGTGTCGAGCTCCGAGCGAGGCGCAGAAGAGAGGCTGCGGGCTTGCTGTTCTGAGCGGCCGGGCCCGGGCTGGGGCAGCCGTGTAGGAGAGGGCAGCTGTCCGCAGGACCGGGAAGCGTGGGGTCGGTGTCGGGGGCCGTCCCAGGCAGTCAGTGCCCCTGGGCCGCGTAGACTGAACGTAGGTGCCTGAGGATGTGTCTGAGCAGAAGCTTCCCCTTTCCGCGGCTTGAAGGCTTTGCTGGAGCAGAAGCCGTCGGGAGGCCAGCAGGACTGGCAGCGATGCCCGTCTCCCAGCAGCAGACGTTTACGCTCTGGCAAGCCCTTCGCCAGGCTCTTCTGTCCCATGCCTTCCTGGACACGGGGCGGAGAGGGGTCGACTGGACAAGGGTGTGTGTGTGTGTGTGTGTGTGTGTGTGTGTATGTAAGACGGGGGTGGACCCTGACTTTGAGGATGCCAGGGGCACCCGCTCCTAAGTCACGGCCCTCTTTTTGGCTCTCAGACATGGCTCCTTATTACGAAGCCCTGTGCAAATCCCTCGACTGGCAGATGGACACGGATCTGCTCAATAAAATGAAGAAGGCGAACGAGGAAGAGTTGAAACGTTTGGACGAGGAGCTGGAAGATGCGGAGAAGAATCTGGGAGAGAGCGAAATTCGGGATGCCATGATGGCGAAGGCTGAGTACCTGTGCCGGATAGGCGACAAGGCAAGTGGAGAGACGGTTCCCCTCTCTCCCTCTCTGCCTAGTGGCAGAGAGGCACTATTTAAAGAAATAACTTCCTTTCCAAACAAAACAAAACAAAAAAACAAGCCCATGGGTGATGTGCTTACCGGGCCTAGCGAATCAGCACAAAAAGGAGCCAAGAAAAAGTTTCCTTTCTATCCCTGCTTAGCCAGGTGTGTGTGTTCTTCTCTGTGTCCACGCCAGTCAGAACTCAAGGGCACTTGCAGAGATTTGATTCACTGCTCTTGCAAAATTGGGATCATTCTCAGTAGTGCACTTTTCTCCCCTTGGTTGGAAAACATTGGTTCTGTTGAATTTAAAAAATTTATACAACTAATAGTCTCCTTATAAGAAACTGAACATTACAGTTAATGCTGAAGTTCTTATTTGATTTTTCTTTATTCCCTTTCTTCTCAAAGGTGACCTTTTTAAGTTGTTTTATTGCATGCTGACAGACATGAAAATTAGGCAGGATTATATTTTAAAAAATTGTTTTTAGGGGCCCCTACCTGGCTTCATGAAGCATGTGATCCTTGGTCTCAGGGTTGTGAATTAGAACCTCACGTAGATATTAAACATAAAAATAAAGTATTGGAAAAGGGCTTTTTAAATAAGTGGGACCATAATATTCTCATGTCGTCCTGTTAATTTTTTCATTAAGCATTGTATCGTGCTCTTTCCCCTGTAAGGTACATAAACGGGGTACGTATTCCGGTTAACTGCTAGCTAGTAGTCCTTTGTAAGTCTGTGCCAAAGTTTACTTTGCTCTTTAGCTGTTTACTTAGCTCTCCAACTGCTGATGGACATGGATGTGGTTTTCAGCTGTTCTTGCTAGTACAAGCCGATGTAGAAACGTGCTGAAATGTGCTTCCTTGTGGATGTATGCTAGTGTTCTCTAGGATATAGAGACAAGGGACAAGGAAGGATTTTTGTCGTAATATATGTGGCCATCATTTCTTCCACATGGTGGCCAGCCTGATCGATACTTTCCTATCCACTGCATGAGACAGATGCCTACAGGTGTTACATCTTTTGAATTTAATTTAGCAGTTAATAGTGGTTAGGAGGATGGGCTTTGAATGTCATTAATTCTAAGCAGTGTATCCTGAAGTACGCAGATGACAGATGTCATGGCATCAGTAGAAGAAAGTTTAATAGTGTGGGTTCGTGGATCAGATTGCCTGGGTTGGCGCTCCGGTTTCAGTAATTACCCTTTACTGGACCCTCCATTTCCTCATCTGAAATATGGTAGAACAGTTCCTACTTAGTGAAGATTAAAGATAGGGGCAGAGAACTCAAATGTTAGTGATAAGAACTATTATTATTTTAGGCTTATTTATTATTTTAAAAAATTTATTTATTTGCCAGAGAGAGCACGCAAGCAACCAATGTACACAAGCAGGGGGAATAGCAGGCAGAGGGAGACATAGGCTTTCCACTGAGCAGGGTCCCAATTGTGGGACTTGATCCAAGGATCCTGGGATCATGACCTGAGCCAAAGGCAGATGCTCAATTGACTGAGCCACCCAGGTGCCCCCGTTTTAGGTTTATTTATTTATTTTATTTATTTAAATGTTTTTCCCAAAGATTTTATTTATTTGACAGCAACAGTGAGAGGGGGAATATAAGCAGGGAGAGTGGGAGAGGGAGAAGCAGGCTTCTGCTGAGCAGGGAGCCCAGTGGTGTGCCCGATCCCAGGACGCTGGGATCATGACCTGAGCCGAAGGCAGACAGTTAACGACTGAGCCACCCAGATGCCCCACCATTTTAGATTTAAAACGAGATTTTTTTATTCTAAATTTAAGATCTCATTGTAAAGAATTGGGGAGCTACAGAACAGTTTAAAAATAGCTAATAGAGGGTACTTGGGTTGACTCGGGTTGAGCCTCGGACTCTTGATTTCAGCTCTTGATTTCAGCTTCGGTCATGATCTCAGGGTCCTAAGGCTTTGCCCTCAGCGGGGAGTCTGCTTAAGGATTCTCTTCCTGTCCGTCCCACCCCATGGGTGTGTGCACTCTCTCTCAAATGAGAAGTCTTTTAGAAAAAATAGCTAGTAGTTTGTGTGGTTTTCTCAGTTGTGTGATGTGGTTTGGTTTTATTTATTTATTTATTTTTAAAGATTTTATTTGACAGCGCTTGAGAGAGGGAACACAAGCAGGGGGAGTGGGAGAGGGAGAAGTAGGCCCCCCGCTGAGGAGGGAGCCCGATGCGGGCGGATCCCAGGACCCTGGGACCACAACCCAACCCAAAGGCAGATGCCTAAGGACTGAGCTACCCAGGCACCCCTATGGTTTGGTTTCAGAGAGGATAGGTTATTACAGGTGAATGAGAAACTAAAGCTTTTGATTTTGGATTTGAGGAATTTCGACAAGGATGTGCTTGAGTCAATATCAGGAGTTTATAAATCGATGATGGGCTTATGTCATTTTCCGTGTTTATTAAGTAGGATTCTTTTTAAAAGAGCTTGCTTTTTTCCTCTCCTGTTCACTCTCACTTTAAATATATTATTAACTGTTATGTAATGGATTTTTATTATTCACTGTGTTACACTGATCATGGTCATTATGGTGCTCATCTTGGTACATGCCTGTTAGTGGAAGCTCCTTTGAGAAGTCTTTGTTTGACATCTCCTTGGTCGTCTTTTCTTTTTTCTTTTTTTTTAAATTTTATTTATTTATTAGAGAGATCACAAGTATGAGGGAGGCAGGCAGAGAGAGAGGGGGAAGCAGGCTCCCTGCTGAGCAGAGAGCCAGATGCAGTAGTGCGCTTTTCTCCCCTTGGGAGGAGGTCCAGGGCTCGATCCCAGGACCCTGAGATCATGACCAGGGCCAAAGGCAGAGGCTTAACCCACTGGCCACCCAGGTGCCCCTGGTCTTATTTTCTCATACAACAAGCTGTTACAGGCTTACCTGTTATTTCTATTCTCCAAACCTGGAATCATCCATTTCTCCAAGGATTCTTGGTTTCTTTTAGCATGTGGAGAGTGGAGAGTTGTATTAAAAACCACGATCTGAGTGCCAGCTCTGCCCATTACTGTTTTGCTAGCCCCCGTTATTAATTTATGAGGTGTAACTCAACAATTACATAAACCCAGATACAGACTAAGAAGTACCATGTATTGACAATTGATTTTATTCATGTTTGTGTTTTTAAAGCAATAGAACATTTTATTCCACAGTATTTTGATACAGACTTGTATATTTGAATACTCCTTTGTATTCTTATGGTGACTAAGGTAAAGCTTCCATTACCCTTAAAGTAGTGTAATAATTTACAGGAAAGTAACATTGTAATTAGGGAAAAAAATGCTGAATATGTGCAAGAAAGAATGTTGAAACAAGTGAGGATAAATTGTGGCTGTTCTTCCTATGTTTTAGAATGTTAAGTATATGCTTAGGCATAGCTGATGTATTTTTTTATACTTTATATAAGTGGAGAGAAAAGTATAATGAACCCCCCCCCGCCCCCGTGCAGTTACCACCCAGCTTCGATAGTTACCAGTTCATGGGTATCTTACTTTCTCTCTCTTCATACCTCTTCCCTCTACCCTTTGTTAAGAGAATTCCAGATAGTTGGTAGCATTTGAAAATTAACCTTTTTTCACCTGTTGCCTTGGATCTCTTGACAGGAGGGTGCTCTGACAGCCTTTCGGAAGACATACGACAAAACTGTGGCCTTGGGTCACCGACTGGATATTGTGTTCTATCTTCTTAGGATTGGGTTATTTTATATGGATAATGATCTCATCACACGAAACACAGAGAAGGCCAAAAGGTACTTCTTAATGATGATGATATATTCCCCTGTAATTATGCTATAAATAAGAAACTGATGTAAGAAATTTACCTGTTTTATTTATAACTAGTAAATTAGGTGAAATAATTGATGTGCTTATTTAGAAGAATATTTTAAATACTACCTTTTGATTCAACTTGTTTTCTGTTTGAAAAGAACACAACACTTAACAAAAAATGGACTTGTCTGTTTCCAGATTGTGACATTACTGTTTTTTATTTATAGCTTAATAGAGGAAGGAGGAGACTGGGACAGGAGAAACCGCCTAAAGGTATATCAGGGTCTTTACTGTGTGGCTATTCGTGATTTCAAACAGGCAGCTGAACTCTTCCTTGACACAGTTTCAACATTCACATCCTATGAACTTATGGATTACAAGACCTTTGTGACTTACACTGTCTATGTCAGCATGATTGCCTTAGAAAGACCAGATCTCAGGGAAAAGGTAATGCCTGAATCTTTAATACTCATGTTTAGAAATTACTCCATACTTTCCTAACCTAAATACACATTAAAGCATACATTTGTTCTTTTTTTTTAATTTGTAGGTGATTAAAGGAGCCGAGATCCTTGAAGTGCTGCACAGCCTTCCAGCAGTCCGGCAGTATCTATTTTCACTCTATGAGTGTCGTTACTCAGTTTTCTTCCAGTCCTTAGGTAAGGATAGAGTTGCTCATTTCGATAATCTGTCTTTATCTCAATCCTGATCCTGTATGCAGAGAACTAAGATGATTGTTCACGTATGTGACAGACTGTACAGGTCTTTGATTACCAGGGCTCAGTTTTTTGCCCCTTTTTGTTTAGGAGGGGATGTTAGCAGACTGTAACCTGTTTTTATATGACCCACCAGGTAAGATTGATGTTTACACTGTTAAAGGTTAGTTTAAAATTTTTTTTTAAATTTATTTTAGGATGAGAGAGAGCAGGGGAAGGGCAAAGGAAACGAGAGAGAGAGAATCTCACGTAGGGCTTCATCTGACAACCCTGAGATCATGACCAAATCAAGAGTTAGATGCTTAACTGACTGAGCCACCCAAGTACCCCAGTGCTTATTCTATTTTTGAAGTGGATTTTGGCCTAGTGATTCTGGAGTGCTTTTTCCAGGCGTCAAAGTTGGGACTGGTTCATGAGAATTCATACTACTTACCTTATGTGATAGGGGAACAGGGCCCCTGGGGCATGATGAGTTACCTGCGTGGCCTCGTCTTCTCATACGTGTGCACAGGCGTGTTTGCACACAAGATCGTACTGCACAGTTGTTCCTTTTTTATGCTTGCAGCTCTCCTGGCATTATTCTGCTCAAATATGGGGCCTTTCCTTCTTCCTTCATCAGAATGAACCCCTTCCCTTCATTCCTGGGGAGCTCTCATTTTATGCCTCCCCTTTTAACTGAGATATGAATTACATACCATAAAATTCACCAGTTTCAAGTGTAAAATTTGGTGGCTTTATTTTCTTGACAAGGTTGTGCAGTTGTCTTACCTAATTCCTGAATGTCGTTACTGCAGAGGGAAGTCGGTACCCATTGAGCAGTCACTTCCCATTCCTCCTCCCACTACCACTGATCTTCCTGTGTCCATGGATTTGCATGTTCTTACTCTCACATTTCATAGGAATGGCATCATCATCTGTGTGGCTCTCTGTGCCTGGTTCCTTCTCCCTGACATCATCCTTTCATGGGTCCTCTGTGTGGTGGCATGTCTCAGGGGCTCCATTTAGTTTTATGACTGAAGAATGCTCCATTATATAGAAAAACCACATTTTTACAATCCATTTCATCCACTGACAGACATCTGTGTTGTCTTCCCTTTTAGGCTGTAAGGAACATTTGTCTAATGTTTTATGTAGACTTGTGGTTTCATTTCTCTTGGGTATGTATCTAGATACATACCTATTTAATAATGGACCTGCTGGGTCATACGATGATGCTTTGATTAACTTTTTGAGGAACTGCTGAACGGTTTCCCAGAGCGGTTACACCATTTACATTCCCACCAGCAGTGTGGTCTCCGTCTCCTCACATCCTGTACTTGTTACTGTGGCTTTTTGATTATAGGCATCTTAGTGGGTGTGAAGTGGTATCTGGTGGTTTTGATGGGCTTTTCTCTGATCTGATGGTGAACATCTTTGGTGTGCTTTTTGGTCATATGCCCCATTTTTAAAATAGTATGTCATTTTGTGACTTTTTCTTAGTTTGTTCCTTCTGCTAACTGGAATTATTGGGAGATTTTTTTTTTTAATCTTTTTAATCTTTTTAATGAACTTGACACCAGTACATTGCCTGTACATTACTGTGTGGTCTGTGCAAATCTGTTAAATTCATTAAATAATTTTAGAGGAAAGTGAGGAAAAAAATGAAATTCATGGCTTTGGGAAACCTTTAAATTGTGTAGATACTAATCTCTTCCTACTGTCCCCATTCCTAATAGCAATCTTTTTTTTTTTAAATTATTATTTATTTATTTATTTGACAGACAGAGATCACAAGTAGAGAGGCAGGCAGAGAGAGAGGAGGAAGCCGGCTCCCTGCTGAGCAGAGAGCCTGATGTGGGGCTCAACCCCAGGACCCTGGGATCACTACCCGAGCTGAAGGCAGAGGACTTAACCCACTGAGCCACCCAGGCACCCCTCCTAATAGCAATCTTTTATTTGAACATTCTAGGTGAAATTTTTATCACTACCAAATTTATACATTTTCCAGATATTTTAAATGCAAAAGACAGAATATTACATTTTCTTTGATGACAGTTGTCTTTATATCATTTATTCTCTCTAGTATACTGAGACATGGAGGATTTATTTAGTTTTGTAAGCCTTTTTGCTTCCCTGAGAATATTCATAGTGCATGTATGTACTTTAAAATATTTCATTAGAAAAAGGAAACTGCATCCTTCTCTAGATAATACCCGATTGTTTTTAAAATTAAAAATAGAGAGGGGTGCCTGGGTGGCTCAGTGGGTTAAGCCTCTGCCTTTGGCTCAGGTCATGATCTCAAGGTCCTGGGATTGAGCCCTACAACGGGCTCTCTGCTCACTGCTCAGCGGGGAGCCTGCTTCCCCCCGCACCCCCACCTTCCTCTCTGCCTACTTGTGGTCTCTCTCCGTCAAATAAATAAATAAAATCTTAAAAAAAAAAAAAAAGAAATAGAGAAAGTGCTGTTCCCAGATCCATAAACGTGTTCACTCACAAAATTCTTCCGGAAATAACCATTTTAAGATTTTATGTATCTTTCTAAACCTTTTGTACATTTAAATGTGCTTTGAGAAATGGAAACAGTATACCAAAAACCCAAGGTTATACATACCCATGGAAAAATCTCAAACAGTATCATATAAAGAAGAAAAACTCTCCCTAACCAGCGATTGCCAGGGTCCTTTCTCTAGAGGTGACTGCCACTATCCGGTTTCATGTATGTCCTTCAGGGACATTCGTATCCAGAGATAGAAGCACGTAACACCGTTAAACATAGGTGGGTGTATTTTACATGCTGCTTTCCAAGTAGGGTTTTTTTCTCTTAACAATCTAATGTGAATACCTTTTCATGACTGTAGAAAAAGAGTTGGTCATTGAGTCAGTAAGGATTTTTAACCTGTCCTGTATCAGATACTGTGGACGTAGTGGCAGATCAAACAGCTGGAGCTCCTTGGAGCTGTAGTTATCTTAAAGAGACCGATTTCAGTGTGATGGACGTGCCACACTTGATCCTCTACTGACAGAAAATTGTGTTGTTTACAGTTTACTCCTGTTGGGAGCAACTTTGTTTTGAACATTCTCTTATAATTCACCTTTTCTACTTCCACTTATTTCGTTAGGGAAAAAATTGAAGAAAGTGAATTTTACAAAGTGAAAATACATCTTGATCACTTTTGCCCTCCAGGAATCCTGTGCCAGTTGATAGTTACACAGTTTTTTTTTACTGAAGTAGAACTGAGATGCAGTGTCAGTTTCAGGTGTGTAACATAGTGATTTGATGTTCATATACATTTTAAAATGATGACCTATATCAATTTAGTTACCACCTGTCACCGTACAAAAGTAATATTTTGGTAATGTTTGGTATTAAAATATTAATATTATTATAATATTTATTACCAAATATTAAATTATTACTAAATATTAAAATATTTGGTAATAAAAGTTGTATTTGACTATTCCCTGTGCTGATTTCAGTTTCTACCTCTCTTAATTTACATTGATTTTTTAAGATTTTATTTTTAAGTAATTGCTACACACATCATGGGGCTCAAACTTCTGACTCAAGAGCAAGAGTTGCACACTCCAACTGAGCCAGCCAGGCACCCCTCAATTTACATCATTTGAGGAGAGCCTCCCCCCCCCAACTCTTAGCCAGTTTGAGAGGAGAAAAATATATTCATATTTTATTCATTTCTTGTTTGTTTCCAGGGATTTTTTTTTTTTTTTTTTTTTTAGATTTTATTTATTTATTTGACAGAGAGAAATCACAAGTAGACAGAGAGGCAGGCAGAGAGAGAGAGAGAGAGGGAAGCAGGCTCCCTGCTGAGCAGAGAGCCAGATGCGGGACTCGATCCCAGGACTCTGAGATCATGACCTGAGCCGAAGGCAGCGGCTTAACCCACTGAGCCACCCAGGCGCCCCTCCAGGGATTGTTTTTATTGAACTCTTGAATTTTTTAAATGGCACACAAATGATGGAAGATATTTTATGTTCGGCTTATGAGTATGACCCATCCTGATGAACATTTTTCTTCCCATTCTCTTTCACAGGTTTTCTTGCTGTGTTTTTTTTCCCAGTTTTACTATCTGACATATAACACTGTATATGAGTTTAGGCTGTACAATATGACTTGATGTTTATGCATTTTTTTTTTTTTTTTTTTTTTTTTTTACTATTTGGGAGAATGAGCATCGTTCGGCTGAAGGTTGCTAAACCATGTGCTGCCTTGGCCTGCTCATCCTGGTCTTTTTTGATGTTGAGCAGCCTTTGCATCTTGCCACAATTTTGTTCTCTTGAACAGTAACACACCCTTGTTTTCCCCAGACCCACCACCTCATCCTCTGTTAGACCTCTCAGTGACTGCCTCAGACGTGGTCACTACCCTTGTCTCTACCTTCATTCTGTTATCAATGAGATAATACATATGAAGAGCCACCTTCATATCTATTATCTGGGTGGCAGTGATTCCCAAATTCATGTCTCCAGCCCTAAACTTCCCCATGGGCACCAGACCCATGTCTGAATTCCTCCTTGGTAGCTTCACCTGGATGTGCAGTAGGTGAATCCACTTGAACACTGTGAATCTCCCTTGCCCTGCCCCCCTCCAAAAGATCTCCAGAACCAGAAAACAAAACAAAAATTCTTTTCCAGGGATTTGGTTCTTGTTAAAGCCAGAGACACAAGTCTATTTTTAGTTCTTTTGTCTTGCTCACCTTCCATATCCCTGTAGCTGCCCCCCTGCTGCTTTATGCTGAATCTGTGCTCCTTTCTTCTCTGGGGCTGAGCCCGGCAGGAAGAGTAGGGGCACTTCTGCATTGGGGACATTGCTCTTTGCCTCCTGCTGTTTGGCTGCCTCCTCAGAGAGGTTGTCCCTGTCCACCCAGTCCAGCAAAGGCCTCCTAGTTGCCCTGTCACTCTTACTTTGCACACAGAATTTGTTACTAAAAGTATCTTGTTAAGTCCTTTATCTCTGCTCTTTGAAAATTTAGTTTCTGTGGCAGCAGGGATCTTGTCTTTTGGTTTACTGCCATATCCTCACTATTTTGAGCAGTGATACAGTGTAGTTATTTGGTAAACTAATTCATGTGGATGGCTTATCTGTATCCTGTGTCCATTTTACCATTCAGTCTTTCTTCGTTATTTCTAAGAGCTGTCTCTTATAATTTGGCATCTTATTCATTGCAGCTATCGTGGAACAGGAAATGAAAAAGGACTGGCTTTTTGCTCCTCATTATCGATACTATGTACGAGAGATGAGAATTCACGCATACAGCCAGCTGCTGGAATCCTATAGGTCATTAACTCTTGGCTATATGGCAGAAGCCTTTGGTGTTGGTGTGGAATTCATTGATCAGTAAGTATAAATAATTATGTTAATGCATATCTCTGAAAAAGTTACCTTTTAATGTCTCAGCTTGTACATTTTCTCCATTTACATTGCTTCATTCAATTATAAAATGTTTTTTTCTCTAAATGTTATTAGAACAATCATCTGTCATCTCTGCCTTCATGATGTGCCCCTTTTATGAACAGATGGGATACTGAGTTGTAGAGTGGTTAAGTGATTTTGCAAAAGGGTAACAGACCAGGTATTGTACAGTAGTATTGTGTCCCTTTTTTGTGGACCACACTGCTGCTATAGTGATGACTCCTAGATGTGTCTCATATTTCACATTAAGGGCATGTTTTCTCTGATAATGCCTTCGTTGTTTTTGGTTTCTGCTGCAGTTCTGGTCACATTAGTTAAAAGTGAGGCTTTTAGCCCTTAAATCAATGATTCATCAAATACTGACTAAGCCATTGCTGTATGGTGGGCATTGGCTAAGGTCCTTGTCACGGACTTTAATATTTGATACTTTTTATATGGGGAGAGTTAATAAGTACATAAGGTAATTTCAGATAGAACTGAATCTCTGGAGATAATAAAATGCAATAGAAAGATGCGTGTGGCTGCAGTGGAGTGGTAGTGGCGAGAGGGGCAGCTGTGGGCGACTCAGGCATGCGTACGTCTGTGCAGGGCCTGGCTGGCTGTGGTGTGGAGCTTGGGTTTTAATCTAGGCCCTGTGGGAAGCCATTAGAGGATTTTAAGCACGAGAGTGATAGTGAAACCCTCTCTTACACAGGCTGCAGGGGGACAGGGAGACTGTGCCCGTGGAGTATAGTCGCTCATGGAGCAGTATTACGGTGGTCTGGACTAGGGCGGTGGGAGTGGAGTGTGGGAGACGTACACATCGAGATGTGCTGGCCTTACCATATCTGGATCAGTGGTTCCCAAAGATAGATCTTGTCAAGTGCTAATGGTAGATTTCAGTGGCCCACATGAAAAGATGGTCATATAAATTTCAGTGATGGTATTATTTCATTAAAAAAAAAAAATCTCATTTTAGGGGTTTGATTTTTCTAATTTATTATGAAAAATTTTAAACATGTAGGAAATTCTAAGGAATTACAGTTACTTTCATGATTGATTCTGTAATTAACATGCTGTTTTATCACATATCTGCCCATCCTATTTTTTAAGCACTTCAGAGTGTTTCAGACACCAGTACATTTCATCCCTAAACACTTTAGCATGCATCTCAATATTTATTGATAGGCTTGTTTTGAGGTTTTACATATTTACATATGATGAGAGATACAGATCTTAAGTATAACCTAAACTATGGAGCAGCCCCTACTAGAAATCCCCTCACTCTCTATTTGAATGTGAATTCTCTATTCACATTTCGGGTGGGTATTTCAGTTTGTTCCCTTCATGTTTGCAGACCAACTCTAAAGGCAAAAAAGTTGTATGTACACACACAGCTCTAGCTAGTGTTACCTACTAAAGATCTTGTTTTAATTTCTGATACCCAATTCACATAGGGGTTTCCCTAGATTCTTTTTGTCCTCCCTTATAAAAATCATTTTTGGTGAAATCCTTTTTTAAGGAGGGTCTGATTTGTTAAGTTGAACATGATTCTGCACCCTTCCTCCACTTCTCTACTTCCTTCGACTCAGTAAGATACTGTGGGGAGAATAGGAAGGGGCCATTACTTGAGGAAATGCTGCTGTTGACAGGTTTAAGGTTAGAAATCCATGTACTGTGTACGGTTTTGTTGGTAGGTCTTCTTTTTGGAACATGGGATGTAAATCGGATTGGTGGGATGTTTGTTCAGTAAGCACTTGGGTCGTCATGACTGCATACCTCCCGCAGTGAGCCGCCACGCTCAGGACTTGGAGAAATATCTACAGCTGGGGAAGAGGAGTCATCCTGGGGTGTGACTGGCACATGAGGAGATGACAACTGGTCTGGCTCTAGAGCTAGGGATGGGACTTGAATGGAAACCTAGGTACAGGCCGTTAGGAGTTAAATTATGGTGTGGTAACCAGGAAGGAAGCCGTGGCCAGATTCTTCTTGATGAGCATACCTAGGAGTCCTCGCATTTGACTGAAGCGTCTGAGAATCGGACACATCCACTGATGCCTTCTGTGGACCTTTAGACTGGTGTCGCTGCATTTGTAAGATTTTTGAAGGAAAAAAGTGCTTTCCCAGTGGAAGCAATAGCACAAATACCTGTGGGAGCGTTTCTCTGAAACCAGTAGCGTCGTGTCCCGGCCAGAGTGTGTGGCGGTGTGTACAGGAACTGAGAGGAGGAGCACCGCGTCCACTGCCCGGCTCCGGAGTTAGCGAGCTGGCTGGACTCTCGCTGAGTGGTCCGGGCGGCGGTGACGGGAAGGCCTCCGGTCCGGCGACGCGGGGCGACGCGGGCGACGCGGGCGACGCGGGGCTCGGGCAGCTGCCGCGCTGGGAGCTCAGGCGTGCCAGCTGTCAGGCTCCTAGAATGGAGCAGCCTGTCCTCACCGCAGCAGAGGGCATTCTTCAGTCAGAGTTGGCTTTGGAGCTTCTTTGTAAGTCAGAACCACTGTCAGAGGTTCCCCCTGTCTTGGGCTTGGTGCGGGGAGGGGGGAGGCGGGGAGAAGTTAACTGTCTGGAAAAAGAACACAAGTTTAGAAAGCCACTCAGTAACAGAACTCAAAAGCAGCTGAAAAAGACTGGGCACTGTAGCACTTGGAGCCAGGTGTGTCTTGATGGAGACCGTAGAAATAACGCCTGCTCCGGGACTGTCAGCCGTGCCGGCTACTTTAGGACAACCTCCAGCCTAGTAACTTTTTTGTCTTTCCAGCTTTTTGAAGCTCACAACCAGATTTTCCAAAATTATGTACTTCCTTATTAAAAACATTAATGCTTTCTCATTCTTCCTACCAAGATTAAGTATTAATTAGTTCCTTTTCGTAGGCTTTTTTTTTTTTTTTTTTTTTGATACAATTAGTACAGAAGGCATAGTGGGTCTTTCACCACTGCCTACTGGGGCAATTAGGTAAGAGACTTGACACTTTAAAAGCACAAATCCAAATAACACACTTTCTCATCTAATTATATCACTTCCTCTCCAGTAGGTGTGAGACATTGTGTTTGTCTCTGACCTTCCTCAACACTGCATTATGCTTTGTTCTCCCCAGAATGATGGCATTTCATTACAGCTTTAATTTGCATTTTTAATGAGTGAAATTGATCTTTTTTGTGTACGTACTTTGCCTGTGTTTTAACGAGCCACTTGTCTGATTTGTTGGTTCCCCCCCCCCAGTTTATACTGCAGACATCTTCTGTCCACATTGTCATTTAGTTCGTGACTTGGTTCTGGTGGTATTACCTACGTGCACAGTGTCTACACCACCAGGTTTAGCAGGCTTCTTTCTGGGGTTTGTCACAGAGAGGCTGTCTCATCATCAGTCTAACCAGCCCTTCCACATGGATTTCAGATGGCATCTTTGTTAGAAAATTGTTCAGGATTTAGAGTCTCTCTTTTGTTGTTTATGTGCTGGGAGCAAAATGTTTTAGTATCTGGGAGAGTATAATTTTTATTTAAACTTAACAGTTCTATTATAAGTAGATTTTTATTTTAAAGCACTCATCTTTCCATGTAAAGTCTTCATCTAGCTCTTATATATTTTTAAGCCTTTTTTTCTCCTTGTTGGTAGATGATCTTTGCTAGTGTTTCATTGGTAATGCAGTTGTTGAGGTTTATGTGTAAGCATGTTACAGCTATCTTAATTTTGAGGTTTGGGTTGTGACTGTACATAAATATTCAGAAACACTTTTTCACAAAGATTAATATTAGCTGTGCATTCCTGATGCTTATTTATTGTGGCATATTCTTTCATCTTAATTTTGAAAATCCTAAGCATCATCTGCTCTTGTTTCATTATTTCCGTATTATTTTTCTGCGAAGCTTTAATGATTTCATTCTTTGACACCTGCCCTCAGTCTGTTCTTACCGTTCTGGGAAGATCCTGCGCGGTTTGCCTGCAACAGTCTTCTCAGCTGCTGCGCCGTCAAGAGTGCAGGCTGGAAGCCAGCGGGAGGTTACCGTGGGCAACAGTGCAAGTGTGTAGTTAGTGCAGTTTAAGAATTGTGTATAATGCTCATACTAATGCCCCTTTCTCCCCGCTCTTCATTGTAGGGAGCTCTCCAGATTTATTGCTGCAGGAAGACTACACTGCAAAATAGATAAAGTCAATGAAATAGTGGAGACCAACAGGTACTGCTAAGTTTGTGCATCGTTTGTGTGGTAGAATAAGGGGCATTCTTAAGTGTCTTTTAAAAGTAGGTCAGCTCGTGTTATGGAGTAATGTGACTGGTAAATAATTCATTTTTTTCTTGAATTTATTTATAGGCCTGATAGCAAGAACTGGCAGTACCAAGAAACTATCAAGAAAGGAGATCTGCTACTAAACAGAGTTCAGAAACTTTCCAGAGTAATTAATATGTAAAACCATGTAAACGAAGGATTTCCTTTAGAGATAACTGTGGAATTTTTATAGCTTACTTTACTATGTACCCGGTTCAGCTGTATAAAATAAATATTGCATTGTTGTTTCTTTCAGTTTACTTTTCCAAGACTACAGTGCCTGAGTTCAAATCTGAGTAGTACACTAGGGATAATACAAACCCTTCATGTCTTACTGTAAGTCTCCTGAGTTTTAGAAAATATATGCCATACAGTACGTGTTTAAACACAGTGTCTCCCAATTAGTACACAAAAGACAGAAGATAAATGAAATGTATCTTAAGCTTTCCCTCAGAAAAAAAGGGAAGCTTTTTTTTTTTGCTATAAAATTTATTTTTTGCCCTCATTTCAGCAAAATTATCACTTATGTAGTAATAGATTTTCATTGATTTTTGTTCTTCTGACAGTATATATAAAGGATTAAGAATTAACTGAACTGCACTTGAATTGTACACAATATAATTTTTTAAATAAAATGTAGACATTAAGTCAAACTTTAAAATATTTAAAAATATTTTGTCAGATGCTCTTTCTGCATCAATTGAGAGGACCATGTGGTTCTTCTCTCTTCCTTATTTATTCTATCATATTGATTGATTTGAACCCAAAAAGGAAGCTTTTGAGGAGGCAACCATAACCGTGGATTTCAGAATCTGCCAATCTCACCAAACAACAAAATACCTATGTCAATAATGATGATGGGATTCCCCCCCCCCCAAACAGAACCATAGTAAGGAAAACAAAATTGTTCTTTTTTTTTTCTAAATATATGCTCGGTGAGTCAGATGGGGCTAAGTGCTAGAAAAAAAAATCTGAAACTGGATAAAGGAGACCGTGAAGTAAGGCGTGGAAAGCTCTCCTATGAGGTGGCACAGCCTCTGCTAAGGTGACATTTAAGTAGAGGAGGGACATGCAAATATCTGGGAGAAGAAAGTTCGTTACTGGAGGTTTTAAGTTGAGGAATGGCCCTGTTTGACCTAAGTGGCACCAGCCGGAGGGAATGCCTGATAGTGGGGGTGCAGCCTGCTTTGCTGAAAGATAAGAATGGGGGGGTGGGGGAGGGGACCTGGTGAGGAAAAGTGGGACAACCCCAAACGTTTTGGATGCCATTCTGACAAGGCCGTTCTGGTAGAGCTGAGTTAAAAGGAGAATGGGAAATGGCATTGTACTGTAAAGGGAAGGCGAGAGAAGTCTGCTTTTATAGTTTACATGCTATTCTAGTTATGAGCCAACTGGAATGATTCATTAACATCAGAAAAGAAAACCTCTCAGTCAATGGAAAATAATGTGATTCAATTCAACATTCATTCATGATAAAAACGTAAGGAAACTAGAAATAATGAAGGTTGGGAAATCAGCATGATTGCCAACGGCATAGTTCATGGCAATGTCTTAGAAGAATTACCGTAAGGAGCGTCAGTGGCGCTGTGGGAGGCACCGTGGGCGCCGTATGGTGAATGGCAGGCTAGTAAGATGCTGGATATGCCTTCAGCATTTGAGAATATCCACTTTCGGGTTTCCGAAAACACTTATTTATAAAACCTTAACAATGATCACTCTAATTTCTTGAAGAAAATGTGAACAGAAGTACTCTAAACCCATGATCCTGAAAATCAGGGCCATTTGAGAAATCCAATGTGTAGTCATTGAGAACTCACCGTGTTCCTTGTCTCCATGTAAAAATCAGAATTCTGTTCTTAGCAAACTGACTCATTGCAGTTCATGCTAAAGGAAAAAAGGATGCAAACGTCCGTTTCTTAAAAAGAGCCCTTTCCCTGGGCTCCCACCTCTTAAGACCACTGGGACAAATGAGATCACAGAGCAATTCTGGCCTTTCATTCAAGGTTTATACTAAAGGTCCAGAATGGGGATTCTCAAAACTTTTTAAAACTCTGCTTGCTTAAAATGTACTTGTATTTTTCTTTCACTAGTTATGCCCAACTGCCTAAAATTAGTAGGCGAGGATGACAGGTAAGGGAAGTGAAAAGAAACAGATGCTCTCTCTTCTGAGTTCAAGATAGGGAAACTGTAAACTCCAGAAGCTGTTAAAGGTCCAGTAGAGTAACTAACTTATCACGGGAACAATACAGTTTTGAGGTGAGGGAGTAAATTTTTTCCTTTTTTTTTGAAAAAGAATGTATGCTCACTGCAAAAGACATTCAAGATACTGACGGGGATGGCCTTGTATTCCCACCCAGCAGGGACAGCTACTGTCAACATTTTCATGCTCTCTACATGTATGTGGAGATGCAATCTCCACATAAATCCTATTGAAATGCAGTTTTTAATACACTACTGGAGCTTGTTACATGTTAATAAGTTATTCCATGTAATTACAAGTCCCAGGGGAACACAGCCTCAAAGTATCTGTTTGGAGGTGAAAATAAAGTTAAGACTCCAACACACGCTCTTTAAGTGAGGCCGTATGGTATGGGAGAAACAGCACAGACACTGAAGCGAGAGAAACCAAATTCTGATCCCAGCTCTCCTCACGCTAGCTTCGTGATGCAGGGAGAAAGGACGTTCTCTCTCGGACCCTGTTCCCCCTCGTCTGCAAAGTAGAGGAGCAACCGGGCCTTAGGCAGTTCCCTATGTGAAAACACTACTAAAACACTGAACACTAAAGCAATATACTAAAATATTTCTTAGTATGTGGAGCGTTAGGAGAAAACTCACATATGGTGAGTAAATTGGGCCACCTCGGCCAACTTTTATAGAATAAACTGAAAACGGAATTTTTTGTATTTGATCAAGATCAAACTGATGTTTTTAACAAACTTACATTTGTTTTGTAATTATGGAATGCTAAGATTTGCTTTATGGACAGAGTATTTTAAACCCAGTAAGAGGCTTATAGACATTTTATTCAGGCCCACATTTCCCACAGGTGGGGATCAAAGAACTCAAAAGACCAAAGCCCACCAGGATGGCAGACGATGCTTCCTGATGATACGAAGTTGGCTACTGGCCACCCACAAGAAGCAATGCTGCCACGTCTGTCCCCACCCCACGCCCCAAATTAGTTTCCTAGATAAAAATTCATTTATGGTCACCTTCTAAAAACTGAAAACAATTCCAAGGTCACTTACCCAGCTTCTGTGGAAAAATGGACAGATGAGGCTGCCTCCAGGCTCACTCTCCCCATCAAGCTAATGGCTAGCGTGGGTTCTCCAGCCCGGTCCCGTTCCCACAGCCTGCCCTGTTCCCTTCCACTACCTGCCCTGCATTACCACCCCACCGCCCCATTCTGTACCCATTTTATGATGGACGCCTTTAGTCCTGTAGTGGCCTGACTAAGCATTAGTATCAACTGATCAGCAGGTTACTGATCAGCAGCAAACTGCGTAATTTTGGATTAATCCTTGGTGCTGTTTTTAACCTGTCTTTTAAAGAGGATTAATGGCTCATCATTGAAATCTTGTTTCTTCACCATTTGGAGGAAGAAAGGAGGGGGATGACGATCATCTCTCACCTTCCTGAGACTATACAAATGACAAACTGTAGCAAACTGCCAGCTCCACGTTGGCAATGGGGGCGTAAGGTTAAATCCTTATCTGGAAAAACATGACAAACTCGAGTATGCGCGAATGTGGGTTTCGCAGGCAGAGAGCCACAGGTGTGCATTACTCCTGTGTTTCTGAAAACCTACAAAAGATAAATGTAGCAGTTGGGTCCAGGGGGAGGATTACGTTTGTCCCTCCCAAAGATCTGGCATAATTTTCCCTGGACAGACTGGCTGTGAGACGTAAAAGGGACAATCTGCACCTGAATGATGGGTGGGCTTCCCTCCAGCGGCTGCGAATCCCACTGCCTCAGGCAAGTGGCCTCTTTACTCAAGTCGGCCAGTAGGTAGCGTCCTGATAACTGCCCCAACGCTCTTAGAGTTTACCAGAGTCTCAAGGCTGACGAAACTCTACACTTGGCCTCGGAAGATGCTGCTGCATTCATTTCTCGAAGTCCTCTTTGGGTTAGAGGCTGTTCATTCAAAAATACATCAAGGCCTTGGGGCCAACATGAAGTCCAAAACCTCCAAGTCTCCTCTCCTGGCCAGAGGCTTTTCGCCCTCATTCAAAATGCCTTCTCTTTGAAGCTGCTCACCACCCACTTAGACCACCAGTTCTCTGCGCTCACTGTCCCCAGACCTCCAAGCCACCCCACGCTATTCACACCAGACCAAGCAGCTGGCTTCTCTCCTCTTCCTCTCAACGCCAACCACTCTGAAACCAGCAGCCTACACAGTAATAGCCTCGCCTCACAGTGCCTAAGCCTGAACCTCAGTGCTTTCCCCCGGAGGCCACTTCCAGCCTCTGCCATGGTCTCACCCAGGACCCAGGAATCACAAGCACCTCTGAAGAGCTCTGTTGTTCAAACTGAAACCTGATATTCTACTCCAGCTCCTACTATCCTAGTCCTCTGTTCCCTGACCCATCACTAGAAGCGCTATGCCACCATCCTAACTCTGTTACCTGGATCTACCGCGGTTAGCCCCTCCTCTAGTAACAGCCATAATGAATTGAACTTGGACTTAGCTCTGTGACGTTGAATAAATCACTTAACTCGTCTCATTGCAGACAAGTACCAGAAAGGAGGATTCTAAGATTTACCCAGAGGGTAATTACAAATAAAATGTTTTGAGAGCGTTTCAAGGATTCTACATGGAGGCTTCTGGTTCTGTTCCTTGAATGCCCCAATGACGGCCATCGTCAATGACTCAGCCATACCCTCATATGCTTTAACTGCCTGGCAGACTCCCTGCGCAAGTTCTAACCTCTCCACGAAACTAACACCTGCTGTTCCCATTATCCTAGAGAAAGAGGCAAGAGGAAAAAAAAATAAAACCAAAACATTACCTGAGTGGCTTGGTGGGGTTAATTACAATGGAGTCAACTGTCCAAATTTCGAACTAAACCATTTCAGCCTCTTCACCAAAAATAGGCTTTCCAGGGTCTCATCTTGGGCTTTCTTCTTTCCCTGGGCCACGGAGGATAGGCTTCAGGTTTGTGAAGTCCTGGAGATGGAACATGAAATGTGGTATGTCTGTGCCTCTAGCAGAGAGAATCCATACTACTTTCTTGAAATCTGTGGGAAAGAAAAAAAAAAAAATTAAGAACCACTGATGTGACAGACCTGAATTCACAGTCTGGCAACACTACCAGCAGCTGGAGAACTGTAGGCGGGACACTTAACTTCTTAGATGTTCCTCCTCCATTTGACTAGCATCAAAACTACCTACTCTATAAAACTCCCCTTACTCTATAGGGGCTTCGTGAGAGACAATGTTTGCAAAATGCTTCAACGGGCATTATAAGCATTCAATTAGATGGGCATCATTTTAACATAATAATGAGCCCAATCCAACAGCGACCTTATTTTTCCTAGGTGAACTCATACACTCCCATGACCTCATTTACCACCCAAGAATGAAAGACAACCCTCCACCTTATAGCTCACACCTTTCTCTTAAGCTCCGTCCAGACTGTACGTATAGCCACTGGGCACTAAACAGGAGTATCCCAGTGGCAACTCAAAGCCGTTGTGGATTTCTCCTTCTCTGTCATAGATCATACTACATACAAGGCTCATCAACCAGTTTAGTTAACCTTGGATTCAAGCTTCCCCTTACCGTTCAACATAATGAGACCTCAGGACCTGCTGGTTCTACCTGTGAGGTATCTCGGCCATCAGTTCCCCTATTTATCCCTGTGGTCATTGCCTTAGTTTGGAAACTCAGTTAGCTCTGACCTGGATTTTTATGACAGCACCATACCTTATTCTTGTCCCAAGGTTCTCACCTGTCCATGTTGTCCTCCATAGTTACTGGATGGCCCTTCCATGATGGGAAAAACCCTTCTTCCTGAAAACCTTTTCCTCTGGCTCCATCTCCCTTTCTCCTGAAAGACAATCTCTGCCAGTGGAAGCTCTGGTCCCCGGGCTTTGGTTGTGGAAAAGGGGGTGAGAAGTGCCAAGAATCGCACAGTCTTACAAGGTGAAAGGTAAGTTTGTTTAACTCCCGCCAGCAACAGGAGGCAAGAGTTTCCTACCAGACAGAAAAGACCAAAAGAGTAGAAAGTGGGATGAGAAGGGGACAGGGCAGTGGGTCTGATTTAGGGGAGAGCTTTTTGATTAAGCTGGGGAGGGGGGAAGACAGAAGAGGGAAAGTTATAAAGGATGACATGTGAGGCAAAAGACAGAGAAGTACAAGAAAAAGGGAAAGATGTGAACGGCTTTTACTTCTGACACCTGCAGCACCCTGGCACTGGGTCCCGAAAATCTCTGGGCTGTGACAATCACGTTTGGTTCAACTGTACATTCCTGAGGTTGAAGGCCCCATGACACTTCAGGTCCTTGGCAATCTAGTGCCGACTTCTGCAACCTCCAGCCCCTCCTTTCCAGAGGCTTCACCCAGAATGGTTCTTGTCCACACTGTTCCCAGCTGCGCCTGCCCGGACTGCTCTCTCTGCCGACAATGACCTTCCTACCCCTGTCTTCCTGCCAACCCCCCTTCCTGGAATCGGGAGAGTCTCCTGCTGTCCATGGCCAGGTTACCTGCAAGGGAATGAAGCAAAAAGGGTTAAGAGACTGAGCGAACCTCTTCCCAGGAAGTTTAAGAAGGACACCTGAGGCGAAAGGAGCGTCTCAGAAATGATTTTAGGAGTTGGTTGATCTAAGGAGGGAATGGGAAGTCCGTGGCGTGGTGGGGGTTGAAACCAGAGTAATAAACGGACATTTTCTCCATTACACAAATCAGATGCTTCCCTTATTATGTTAAGCAACAAGAATACTTTTTAATTTCTTAGAATGATTTGCAAATGGAAAAACTGGCCCAGTTTCTAGAGATCCAAGATTTTGTGCTCTGAATACTACCAGCACACACTTGCACTTCCAGGAGGGAAGAGGTATATAAAAGCAAGGAAGGGACCCCACTAGCCACGGAAACAAAACTTACCTCTGGAGAAAAATGAAAACTGACCACATGCCATCGAATTTACACCTAAACAAATACAGACGGAATGTGTTTCTCAATATATCAACTTCCCTTGGTTGACAAACCTGCAATAGTGTTCAGTTTACCCCATTATTAATTTCTCCAAATCTTCTTGTGCCCAAGAAGGGAAACATCTTAAGCCCTGTACTTAGCTAATACAGAAGGGAAGGAAACCAAAGGTGCTTCACAAGGATGTCTGATTCAAAAATGAAGACAAGTCAGACTAGATTGAAAGGGGTTTAGTATCACGAGGCAGAAACATGTAAAATATTTCATGCAGCCAACCTTATTTATTGAGAAGTCCTAATTTTATTGCCCATTTAGTAACATGTTTGTTCCACAAACTAATTTCTCATAAAGCAAAGCACAACTTTTCTTATAAATAGTATAAATTATTTTATTTACAGAAACATGTTACAAAACAAATAGACTATATATTTCTTCTCTTTTAAATAGCCAAAGTAATTTTCTATCCCTTGACATTTGTTCATGTTCTATACAGCAGCCAACACAAAGTCCAGCTGAGATGCTCTTGATTACGTGTACAAATTATCAAACTATTCACACATTTTAACACAGGAGATTGCTTTTATAACCAAGCTCAAAGAAACAGCAAAATGCTTTTCAAGGCCCTACATTCACACTGACAGTATGTAGTGCTCATTTAAATGATCAGAAAATGTAGAATGTTTTGCACAAAATGTAAAAATGATTATTTTCTGCTAAACAATGAAACTTTCAACAATCATTTTCCAAAGCCCCCACCCACCCCCATCCCCGGACAGAGAGATAGTAAGAATTCCTTGGCAACAGAACTCTTGCAGGAAGACAGCTGCCTTTATAAGTTACATTTTTTTCAAATTATACATTTTTCAATGTTCTCAGAGGTACTTTGTATTATATTTTTGGAATATAAAATTTTTTAAATATTCTATTTTAAACTCTGTATTTCATGAGTGAATAACAAAACGGACCTATTGTGTAAGTCGCTGGCTGAAAAAAAGATCTGTAACCCTTGGTGCCACCAGGCAATCCATCGCCAGTTGAATTACTGTGAACCAAAAGGCCTTAATTTTTAAAATACCTTATAAAAATTACCAGCATTGGTGGTTTTCAACTCCTCCCCTAAGATTTCAGAAACAATATTTAGGTGGAAAAAGCAAACTCCAAAAGTTGAACTGAACATTCAAGTCTTTTTAAAGAATCTGTCGAAGCTTAAAACTAGGTTCAGGCACTTTCAGTTTTTCCCGTTAGTTTTAAACCACATCACACATGAACACACATGTGCTCAGAGTGTGCACACACAAACGCACAGGCACACATGCGCACTCACACTCACACATAAAACACAAACAAAAGAAAAGCAGTGTGTCACTTCGTTACGTGTAGTCTATCGGGAAATCAGGCAACTAGAGAAGCAATGCCCACTTGATCGGCACGAATCCGCTCCCGAGACATTAAAAGGGACAAAAAGACTTTCACAGAACAGAGACATCCCTTAAACTGTAAAGGAGGCAGGTTCTAGAACTATTGGCTTGGCAGTGAACCACTTCAAATTATAAAAAGGTATTTACTTTTATTAATTAATAAATAAATACTAGATGATCTCAATTGTACCAAAACAGGATATCAGAAAAAAAGACCTGTGCAAAAATACATATTTAAATATGTACAATTCATTTTTAACAAAATATGTCTTCTGAAATAGGGATACTTCCATATTTATAATAGAACAAGAAATTCCAAAATAAAGATACAAAAGTAGGTTTTGTAGAATTCTTTGTTCATCAATGCAGCACTTTTTCTCTTTTGTAGGTTAAGAAAACTGCAGGAGTTGTCATGAAATTCTATTGGAAAGAATATAAAAATTATCTTGGTTTTAAATTGATACCAAAGTCTGTCTAGAAACAACCCAACCACTGCAAATTTGGTTTTTGCAAGTTAATTTAATTCAAAAAAATACTTGTACTCCCGTGTTTTAAATGGTCTTAATTGTTCATTATAATAAAAAGTAGTTGTAGGAGAAAATAAAATATCTGAACAGTCTAAAATTTAATAGCACTGTTTAGAATAGGTCTGTTTGTGGCAGGCAGAATCCAAAATGGCTAATTTCCTAATCCCGATGATCTGTGTACTACCGGGAGACATAATGAAATCCAATTAAAACCTCAGTCTAAGAAATCAAATGATCAACACTCGCTTATCTAAATATCTACAGAATTCTGAATCAACTTGCTATCATGGATCCTATTCACATCTTTCGGAACAACATGATCTGTCTATAAATTCCATCGCTAAAAGCAACTTTATTTATAACCATCAAGTCCCCTTGGCTCTGAAAATAATTTCTACCCATATCCCCATTGCACTTGTCACCAAGGAAATCAACCAAGTACGTTCTGATTCCCTCTTACCTCCGTTCTCTCCCTCCACTGGGATGGAACCCCAGACTGATTTCTCCTAACTATACCAAACTGGCCCCTCCATACGCTCTCCTTACTAAGCTCTCCTATAGTATCATTTTTTAAAAAATATTTACTGATTGCATAATAAGTGAACAAGATACTCTTCTCCCCTTCCTTTAAAAAAAAATCAATATTTTACATCAATTTATAGCTAACGTATCTGCATAAAGTTTTTGTTGTCTTACATAATAAGAATAAATCTGTAGCAATTCACATTATTAGGCTGGTAACCAAGTATTTATTCATTCATTCTACTTGTTGTTGACTTGAAATTCCCTGAAACTGATGTTTGTAACCCAAGAACTGTAGGCAAAGAAAGGATGCACTGACTGGCTCTGCCCAGGCCCTGCCCAGAGCAGTGATCAGAGCCCGGGGAAATGTACCCTGTGGTGTTCGGTAACTCTAAGTGTTCCTCTAGGGAAAAGTGCCTGGGTTCTTGTTTCAGGAGCTGTGATCATGGAATCACCAGCTCAAATGCCCCAGCTCATTCCCCAATGCAATGAGACCTTCTCAAGCAATGACAGTTTTAACACAGGAAGCTCTTTCTTTTGGGATGGGGTACTCAAAAAAATAAATAAATAAATAAATAACCTCGAGGGACTCCAAACTCTCTCTGGAAGATGGCTGGTAGTAATCACCAGAAAGAAGGGTTTGCAGGAAAGTGTATGCATCCCATCACCTTGGCCTGGACATGTGTACACATATGCCTACTCCCCTCCCTGGGTGCCTGCTCCCTACCCAACGGCATCCAGATGAACCTACGGAGAGGAAGAGAGACACACAAAAGGGGGAGTGCTCAAAGCAGAAATGTATACGGAGTTCCAGGCCAGTCGCCACAGAGACTGAGGGTAATGCGCACGATGCCCTGGAAACACTTAATATATTAATGACTCCGTGAGGAACAGTTTCTGCTATATCCTAATCATTTCACTTAACAAAGGCAAGTTTTTAAAACCAGGAAACTGGGCAGGGCAACCAACCCAATCTGCCTTTCTGTATAACATGAAAACTTAAAGGATAAAAAATTCCATCTCTTTGGAAATCTTGGAAAAACACGCCCCCCATAGTGATTTTATCTACCCACCCCATTCCCCAACCAAAATTTGGCTTTCCATTATCAAAACTAATTTGCATTTGCATTTCCTTAAGAAAAAAAAAAAAAGAAAAGAAAAGAAGGAAAGAAATTACATAGAATTGCTTTTGTACCATGAAAAGTAAGCCTCTAAAGTGTGGTATACTTGCTCTCTGGGCGTCGATGGCTTGAAACCAGTTTGTAAGTTAGAAAAGGCTGGGGGAAATACAGGCTATTTTGTCACGGTGCCTTGCGCTCATGTCCATATTCCATACCCGGAACATTGCTATAAAAACCTAACAGCACATCCCTTCTCTGGAGGGCTGCTCAGGGCGCAGCTCTGCTCTCCTCTGGAACGTGTCTCCAGACAGGGCACCTCACTGCTGGAGGGTGACGTACAGGAGACAGTGTAAAAAAAGAACTGGGACAGGAAGGGGGAAGAAGGGAGAAAAGTCTACAGTAATGCTCTTGCCAAGACATTCTTTCGCCCAGCCAATCTACTCAAAGAGCGGCTCCATGATTTACTGCAAGTTAAAAAACAAAGCAACAGCTTCTCACAGATGGGCAGCAAGCAGTCCAGGCCACTTTAACACTGACAGAAGCAACTCAGTGGCTGAACTTGATCCAGTGTCCTTTACAAGTACTCACTGCTACAGACAGAGCTTCAGGGGAATCCTTGTTACAACAACAGCCCGGCAGATTCTACCCTCGAGGCCCACAGGAGGTTGGGAAAACAGACTCAAAGGCATCGTGGAGTCCATAGTGCTGAGTGGAGGTGTAACTTGTCGTCAAAAGTGTCCAGATTATTCCTCCCCGCGCTATTTTCAGCTGTCAGGGACGTGCCTTTGGCTTTCAAAAAAGAGGGGGTAGGGAAACAATGAAAAGGTAAGTAAGCAGGTGTGCGCGGCCCCGCCCTGCCGCCCAACAGAGCATCCCGAAGGCCACACACTGCTCGGCTCTCTCTGGTGACTGGGGGACACTGGGAGCGCTCAGCTAAACAGTTTGGCCTTAGCCACTTGGGCACAATCATTCTAAAAGACTGACTTTTAGAAAACCATCTAGAAGAGAGGCAGGCCAGGTTTCTAGCTTAGAGAAAAGGCTCTCATTGTTTGCCTTCTGGTTTTATTTACTGATTTCATTTCCTTGAAGGTCTTCCAGGTTGTCAGCTGAGAACTGAACAAGGCCTCCACACCAGTATAAGAACTCACACCCAAGTACCCATGCCTGGGGTGGGGGAAACTCAGGCCCCCAGTGATCCACAGGGAGCTACTGAACTCCTGGGCGGTAGAGGCCACAAGCAGACTGGGGGCTGGCTGGGGGAAGCTGCCAAGCCCCCAGGCTTCCCAGTACGGCCCACCACACCCATTCCCTTGTTTAGGGGTCTTCAACCAGCTCAGTTTTCTCTGTTTTAAAACCACCTCCACAAGGGGCACCCAGGTAGTGCAGTTGGTGAAGCATCTGACTCTTGGTGTTGGCTCAGGTGGTGATCTCAGGGTCATGGGATCAAGTCCTGTGTTGGGCTCAACCCTCAGCACAGAGTCTGCTTGAGATTCTTCTCTCACTCTGCTCTACCCTACCCCTCAAATATAAATTAATTAAATCTTAAAATCAGCTCTACAAGATACAGGGAGGTAAGGCCCCTACTCTTCTAAGGGCGCCGTTCTCTACAGCATTTGGGAGTCATGGATACCTTTGAGAATCTGATGAAAGCTATATAGGATCCCTCCTGCAGATAAATGAGCACAGACACTGAAGATACCTAACACTTTTTTGGGGGTTCACTGATCCTCCAATCTCTAGCCATCCCCCACCCCCAGATTCATGAAGCACAATAAAAAGTTTTCTACTGCACAGGGGAAATCTTTCCCAAATACACACTTAGGATGAAACTAATTTTAAGAACCCAGACTCAGACTGTTTGTCCTAGTGAGGCAGGGCCCTCCCCAGAAGCGGTAAACGGGAGGAGCCAAACTTGGTCAGCAGATATGTGCGCTGTATTAGATTTCAAAACAACACACTACATAACTTCTAAACACGGCCGAACTTTCTCATGCTGAGTCCAGATCTGCACTTTCTTCGAAATGGGTGACAAGTTTCTGTGAGCACCTGCTTTGTGCAGATGGGCTCCCATTCCCTCATTTTCCAAAAGCACTGTTCACCTCTGCTGCGCCCGCCAGCCTCCTCCTCTCCTTTCTGTGACTTGTGGGCACCAAGGGCTGGAAGTGCTGTCTACGGGAAGCCAGGCGCACGCAGTCAAAGAACACGTGGGGCATCGCAACACAAGGGAACATCCCTCCCCCAGGTTCACAGAGAATCAGGAAACTACACTCAGAAGGAAATTTTTCAAGCATGGCTGGCTGTTACCACTTTCTGCAGTATTTGCACCGTACTTTTATGCTGATAAACTCTAATGAATAACTATAAACCAAATGGTAGAAGCCCATTTTCACATGTCCAGGGACCCCTTGCTCAAAGAGCCACGCAACACACAAACAGCCCCTATAGCCTCAAGGCTCAAAGAGAAGAGTTTAAACAGCTGCTCCTTCAATTCCTGGGTAGTTCTTTGCCCGCACCTTTGGCAGTGGGCATTCATGCACACAGACCGTGGGAGGGCGCGCTACTGCTGCAGGAAACGTCCTGGAAAGTTCTGCAGAAGTCCCAACCTGCCCACTGAGTGAAGTTCTGCAGAGGAGGAAGACAGAAGGACAGGACAGAAGGACCTTGCACTGTACCCCAGGGCTCCGGGGGTGCTGTGGACAGCCCCGTGTGCAGGCAAGGGGAGGAGACACGCTGATGAGTGACAGGATGAGACGTGGATGGACACTTAGAGCAACGGAAGCTAGAGGCATCGGCTCTAGGAGAAGAGGGGGAGGGGAGGACGGGAACTGGGGAGGAGTGGGGAGCAAAGAGCGCAAGGCACAGCCACGGGTCACTATGAATCTGACGCCCAGCTGGCCACTGCTCTGCATTCACACTGCCTGCATTCACACTGCCTTCCCATCTCTTCACTGAAATGAGATTTTAGTCTTCAGCTCTGCCCACACTTACTGCCACTTCCCTGCCTCCCTGGAAAACCGGGAGAAAAGATAAGGTGAGAGTTAACTGGAAAATCTGAAGTCCTTTGATAGGAAGATTATTAAAAGGTCTTTCTTTCAAAAATGTAACCCATTCCTTTCTAGATTAGGGGGTTTGCAGGCCAGCTTTCTTCAGAGGAGCAAGCGAGAGAACCAGTCTCCAGGAGATCACAGCCTGCGTCCTCCCTGAACGGTGCCCTAGACATGCGCTCCCCGGGCCTGCACCCACGGGCGGTGCTGGGTCTGCTGCCGTCACGTCACGTGGGATGGCTTCTGTGGCCCTACCTGCTAAAATAAAATGCGCTTCATGGTTTCCTTACCCGGGAGCATCTTCCGAGTCTTAGGAGATCCTGGCAGAGAAACTCTGTTTTACCTTCACATGGCCATGAACTCTTCCTTTGAAGAGAGACCATGAAGCTGGCCACATGCTTACAGGCAAACCAACCAACCCTACCACCTCGATCTCTGAGCTGGCCAAAGAGCTTGAGGGAGAGGAAATGGGCACCCCACAGGGCTCACAGTCCATTTCCTACCTGATGAAGGAGGGAACTGTTCGTCAGTCCTTGTGCCCCTGGGCTGGTGCCCGCGTGTTTCATGTGGACGTTGTTCATGGCTGGCAATTTGGCAACCTTTGTGGGTTTGCTGCTGCTGTTGTTGACGCTGCTGGAGCCGGGCGAGCACTTCCGTTTCTTTCCGATCAGTCTCTCGAGAGGAGTGTGAGAGTGTGAGTAGCTGCCGTGGGAGTTGACGGGCAGCTCGCTGGACTGGTGAATGAATGGGCCAAGAGAAAGCGTGGAGTCACTGCTGTTCACCATCACACTCATCCTCTTGATGGATTCGGCAGGGCTCCCCCCCGGGGGGCCCCTCCCTGACTGCTCGTGCCGGACACTCACCGAGTTTGCCTTATTTACCACACAGTTGAGGCCCACGCCGTGGGAAGATGCTACCGTGGAGGGGTAGGGAGTCCCAGAGTGCGCCACACAGTTTTTCCGAAAAGACTCCATGGAATGAGAAGAAGAGGAGGAGGAGGAGGAGGAGGAAGAGTGAACTAACAGTGGGGAACTGTTTTTGCGTTTCTTTCCTGAGCCACCGCTGGTACTGCTACTGGCGTTGTGACAGTTAGTGCTGTTACCAGAAGGCTCCTTGGGCCTTAAAGACTTGCTGGATTTCAACTTCTGAGGTTTCCTGGACATAGGGGACGAGGGCACCGAGGATAGGCTTGAGGGCGTGGAGGGGGACGAGGAGGAAGAGGACACTTGTCTGGGTTGCATACTGCACACGGGATCCATTGCCCCAGAGGCGGCGGGCTGCGCATTTAGTGTGGTGCCATGAGCTGGTACCGATTTGCTGTTCGGGGAGATGCAGGTGGACGAGAGCAGGACGGGGGAGGCCGACACAGTGGCTCCCGCCAGATAGCTGACCCCACACTGTGACGTCGGCACAGAGTTTGTCCGATGAGGAACACGTGTAGAGACGGGGGGTGTGGTGGTGGGCACCGGCGGGATTTTCCTGTGAAGAAGAGAGAGGGCAATAAGAATCACCACAGCCATTCCCAGAAACTTGGAGATGGACGTGCCCTTTACCTCTGGCACTGAGCAGCACACACCTGTCAGAGGGATTCACCTGAAATGCACAGCCCGTCCTTCCCGCCACTTCTCTCCTTCAATTCCTTCATGCCTTCCTCGGGCTCTCAGAGCAATGGTCTGTAAAGCACGCGGGCCTCACTCCCTGCAGGTCCCTAGCCCCACACTGCCTCCTCCCATCCACCCCCCTCCAACCCATTCCCAGATTCCACCTACTGACCTTTCTTACATCTCAGAACAGGCCTGGACATGAGGCACTGTCCATTTTCCACCTACAATGCTCTGACTCCATATTCGGCTCAGCCCTCAGTTTCAGACCATTGTCATTTTCTTAGAAAATCTGTCCTGACCATCTTGACTTGCTTGGTTCTCCAGGGACTCACACTGCCCATCCCCAGACTTGGGGGCATTCAAGGCAGTTCCCACAAGTGACTGCTGATCGTGGGCTAACTTCCCTACAGACAGAACAGTCCACGGCATATTTATAACTGTACCGCAGTGCCCAGCATGGTGCTATGAATACTAGAGGCATGCAAATGTTGAGGGAATTCACGAACAAATGAGGAAAAAGGAAAGCCACAGTGATTTAATAGCAACTGCTAGGTCCTACCTATGGCTTGAATCCCATCTCTGGGGGTTCCCAATCACAGTGTTGGAACAAAGTATTCTGTCAATAATGTTTGGGTTAGGTATCTATCTGAAGATGAGAGTGTCATTCAAATGGCAAACCAGAGAGGTCCCCTTTTGGTTTTGCTCTGATTTTAAAATATGCCAGCATCAGAATTTCAACAACCCCTACGGCAGAATTAACACCCAGGTGACAACACAGAAAATGGCCTGAATAAAAAGCACATGTCAAGACGGGACTGCTCTTGACTTTATGGGGAGACTCTAGGGGGTCCAGGCCAGCTGGAGCACCAGCTCCTCATCTTCCAGGTGAGAGGTGTCCTAACTGCTGCCAAAGTGCTTTCCAAATGCTCTGTGAGACCTACAGCTATTAATAAAAACAACTATTGACTGCATATTTACCAGCTGTAACCACCCCATTCAGGAGTGTTGTTCTGCTCCCAGGGATCCCTGCATCCAGACCGACCACACCCAGATCCCTGTGGGGCAGGGTCCAGACATGGGAAGTTTCTCAATCTCTGAGGGATTCCAAAATGAAGAACAAACTGAGAAGCTGGGCTCTATTCCGATGCTTCTCACAGAGGGCAAATACGGACACCATCTGAAAGGCTTATGAGAAATGAGGAGACCCTGGCACCCCACCCACACCTACTTCATCAGAATCTGCATCTCAACAAGACCCCCAGGTAATCTGAGGGCACTGGCACGTCTGAGAAGCCCTGCTCTGAATGTGTGGGTGCAGCACCGCCCCCGCTCATGGCATGCAGTGGCTCCTCGCGGCCACCAGGTGGCTTAGGGAGATGAAGCCTGAAGACCAGGCTGCTGGAACTAAATCCTGGGAAAAGGAAAAGCTTCCAGACTGGGAGAGATGTGGATCTCTCTGCACAAGACACTGGTTCCTGATGAAAAACAAGCAAACAAACAAACAAACAAAAAAAAAATACAACAAACATAAACACACACACACACACACACACAAACTCTTTTAAGTCATTCATTACCTTTTGTATAAAAACATGATAAAGAGAGATTATAAAGTTGTACAGACCTATGTCTGTATAAGTGAATTCGGTAAAGATATACAAGCAATTAATAAAAATGCTCCTGTCTGGGGAGGTGGGTGGGAGTGTAAAACTCTGAACTGTACACCTCTTTACATTCATTATTATTTTTTTTTTTTAACCCCAGTGAATTTATTAGCAATCTAGAAAACTAAGTACCACTCTCTCCCACTCTACCCTCCCCCTTCCCCCACCCAACCACCAAAGAAAAATCCTATCCCTTCCTTAGGATTTAGGATGTGTGGAATAGCGGTCCCCAACCAACAGTGGACAAGCAGCTGAAAAAATCACAGGAGCTCAAAACTGGCCTTTGGGGTCATGGCCATGCTCCAGAGGAAGAGCTAGTCTAATTTCACCAGTGTTCAGACTCCATACACTGAAGATGACTTATTTCACGGCCATACTCAAATCCCATTTTCACTTCTCCCCAAATGAAGCGGAACATGTAACTAAAGAGACTGAGAAGACTGCCACTGAAAGTAGGGGACCTCCTGGAAGGGAGGACTTTTGGCTGAGCCACTCTGGGAGTTTCCCTGAGTAAGTCAAAGATGCCACCTGAAGCCCATTCTCGAGCTGAGAAATGCTGAATTCCTTGCGGCAAGTTTCAGGAGCTGCCTGAGAAGCTCGTCTGCACTGGCCGGCCTTACTGCCCAGCACCTTCCTACCTTCCTCCAAGCTCCTGTCTGCCCCAGGCCTGTGTGCCAGCTCATCACTGAGCAAAACGTCTCAGTTGTACTGGCTTTTCTAAAACCAAAGTTCACGTTAATGGAAAGCCATGATGTCCTCCTTGCTGGGGATCAAGTGACTGATAAGGCCATCAGTCTCTGACAGAAAAAACAGAGAGACAGTGGAGACAACCTCATGATCATGCATCTTCAAGAGGTCACGGCACAAAAACAAAAACCTCCCCCCACAAGCCATTATGAACTGAAACCATATTCACCCCAACTGCTGGCCATAAACCATTTATCAGTCTAATGGAAGTAAGTCTTTCTGAGCACCCTTTGAAACTCTTGGGAGTACACTAAACCCATAGGAAGCTCAATGAGCTCTTCAAGTCCTAACAGGTAGTCTGCAGAAATAAGCAGCTGAGATTTCACCTATCTGGGGGTTTCCTGATGTGGAGAGACCCTCCCAGAATCCCAACAAACCAGTGCCCTGATTCATTTTCTAGGCAAGGACAAAGTTCCTTCATAAAGAGGGAAAAGGAGCCACTTACCTAGTAAAAACCAGGAAGAAATGTGAACTAGAAAAACAGAGCAGCACTGCTCTGGATCTGATTTTCTAAGAGAATAAATTCAAGTCCCATTAATGACCATGAGGCTAGTTCAGACTGTGGACTGTCTGAGGCCTCTGACCAGCCTCCTCTGACCTTCTGGGGGAACCAAGGCAGCAAGGCAAATGGATGTACTGGCAAAGTCCTCTCAAGAAAGCTCTAGTAAATGATGCTCAAATGGAGACTATGGAATGACATGTGGACAAATGGACAGCTCCCTTCCTTTAGCAAAACTCAAGGTTTCCCGAAGTAGGGTCTGCCAAACATCAGTTCTGTAAGATTCTCCCCTAAAAGAGGTTCCCAAGTCAAAAGAACTTGGGAGATGTTCTACATTATACATGGTATTCCCTGCTTTGAGAGTTACAAAGGCTCTGAGAAGTCCTGCAATAATGAAAACTATTTCACTTCAGAAAAAGCTGAGCCTTTTGGCCATGAAACTCTTCTTCCACTTAATCCCATGTAGGAAACACTAGCACACATCATGGCATATAAGATGACCATCTTATCTCATGCTGTAAATCAGAGCACATGGCTCCTCTTCCTGAAACCTTCAGCAGCTCCCTACTACACTCAGAATCAATTTCAGGGTCATCTGGCCCCTGCCAGCTTCTTGAGTTTCATCTTATAGCATGCTTGCTTTCTTGCTTTTTCTCAAACAGGCCATGATCTTTTCTGACTCAAGACCTTGACACATACGGTTCTTTCTGCCTATAGCCCACTCTATCCCACCATCCTATGGGCTGCTCTTTCTCATCCATCCATCTCAGTTTAAGGATCGCCTCTTCAGCAAGGCTTTCCTTGAATCCCTCTGGCTTCTTGTTTTCCCATCTCAGCTCCTTGTTTGGAACCAAGCTGCCTCTGGATCCAAATCCTGGATGCCCTACCACCAACTCGCTGTGTGACCATGCTTCTTGGTTTCATTATCTGTAAAAGAATGATAATCAAGGTGTTCCAAGATGGCATACCGTGAAAATTAAATCTAAGTTGTCTGGAATACAATAAACTCTCAGTAAGTGCCAGTGGTTTCTGGTGCTTCCAGGATCTCCCTTCTGACAAGCTACAACCTCTACTGATTTTCTGTTTAGTGGTTTTTGTGTTTCCCCCAACATGTGGGAGTCCCTCTGCCTGGAACCACAGCACCCAGAGCAAGACCCACCTGCTCAGAGTAAATGAATGAATGAGTGATGAGGGGCCTTCTCAGGGACAGTCAGAGGCCGTGTTTTCATTTTAAATAAGCTTATCTTATGGTGCCCAGGTGGCTCAGTCAGTTGAGTGCCAGACTCTTGATTTCGCTCAGGTCATGGTCTCATGGCCGTGGGATGGAGCCCTCCATCAAGCTCCGTGTACAGCGGGGAGTCTGCCCGAGATTCTCTCTCCCTCGTCCCCTCTGCCCCTCCCCCTGTTTGCTCACTCTAACATAAATACATCTTTAGATAAGCTTACTGAATCATCATCACCATCATCATTATTAAGTCAGTCCCGTAAGGAGAGGATGCAGCACCAGGTAAAGTCGGCCCCTCTCCGCACCCCCGGAGTGGCAGGACAGGCACTCACTTCCACAGCTGCGCATTCAGATGCTTCTCCACCATGAGGTTGAGGGCGCAGCGAAGCCGGTTCCACCTGGAGTCAAACACGTAATAGCCTCTTCCAATCTGCCGGCTCCCGAATGTGCAAAACTGCAAGAAAGAGCACAACCACGCGTGCTTGCTAACTCTGCCAGCAGCCCAGGAGGTGAGGGCTCTCTCGCCTTCAGAAAAGGAGCTAACCATGAAAGAGCTTACTCTGAGTACCGTAGGCTGTGAAGCATGAGAGTGAAGATGCCTAGCCCTGAGTTTCATGGAAGAGACAGGGAGAAGCACGAGTGTCCCAGGAGAGAGTGCATGCCGCCTCTGGGGCACCCTGTTCTGAGCTGCTCTCACACCTTGACCACGTCTCCCACAAGAACGGGCATGCCAAGGCCCCTGGCACGCCCCCCTGCAGTGCCCTGTCCCTGCTGCGTGGGGAGGGTCAACACGGGGGTGCATGTGGAACTTACAGATGCTGGCTGAGGATGATGACCTGAATAATGACAGTCCAGTTTGTCAACAGACTCTTCTTTGTCATCGCCTTCTCCCTCCTCACTGGATAACCGAGAAGCTGGCTCAGTGGCAGGCAGGGGAGGGTGTGGAGATTCATGGACTGGAGGAGGGTCAATGGGGGCACTCCCACCTTGCTGAGCAGGGCAGCCTGGAGGCCTTGGTGAGTAGAAAGTGCAGCACTGATCAGATCACACATCTGGGAATCAGCCGCCTTAACCCAGATACAACAACGTGTCTGAGACCACCTAGGGAGGTCTGGGGTCCCCCACTAGCACTGGGGCAACAGATGCTGATCAGGTGGCCGGGGAGTGAAGAATCCACTCTCCTGAACCGCACGATGTCACAGGAACTGTCTACCAGTTCTACCCAGAGGTAACTTGCAAATGGTTCTCCTTTCTATAGCCGATCGAGTGGCTCAGGGCCTCTTCCTAGTTTCCCCAAAGAAGAGGAAATAGAAGTGGAACTTAAGAGAAGTATTTCTTTGATTCCTCTTCAAATTTCACCTAGACTTGGGTTACTGAGGCAATAAATGAGATAAATGGCAACGTGCTCTAAGCCTGAGAGGGACCAGAGGTGATCAAAGGAGGAGGCAGCATGACCACCCGCTGTGGACAGTGTACAGCCTACCACTCGGGCGGTACTGTAGGCTTCCTACATGTATGAATGCCTGGTGCTTCTAGAACTAAGTTTACTTTTTTACAGATGGAAAAATTTCAATGAGAAGATGGCCAAAGAAAGGACTTGCCAAGGAACGGACAGCCTGGGCTTGGCCACGTTCTGGGGCGCCGTCTCCGACGGCTTCCCCGCCGTGCTTCTCACAGACCAGAGGGCCCATGTTGGAGCAGCTCAACTACACATGGGTCTCCATGGACAGCCACTTCCACCCGTCACGCGACCATGTTAAGGAACAGGCACATGAGGGGGAAAGGTTGGGCACAGTGGCCAGAGGCTGGCACGTCCCTAAGCAGAAGCCCTTGGTGCCCATGGCTGGCAAGGAAGGCCCTCATTCTCTGTGCCTTTCTCTTTCCCTTCCCTCTAGAAATTGGGGACAAAGTCCTTTACTTCAACTTGGTTAAATACACAAGCACAAAGACACATATATTCAAGTACACCTTCACTGTCTCCAAGGAATGTGCATTAAGTTCTCGTAAAACACTCTTGAGATCATCGCTTACAAAACAGCTCAAATGCCTAGTACGTGGTTAGGCCCAGGTCTCAAATGAATGAATGAAAAAACAGGCTGATAAATGGATGCTGTAAAAACTCAGGCTGAATGCCCATCCCCAGCAAGGACTCCCACTGCTGTGTTTTTCAAGAACTGAGACAAGTGAATGGGAAAACGCTGCCAAAGCCGTGTGAGATGTCCAGGCACTAACCTGCAGTCAGGACCCAAGTCTCAGCCCGCCTCAGTGGGGTTAAGAGACCCCAGAAGCTGAGCAGGGGTGGAGGAGATCATTCTGGCTTCTTTTTGCTGCTTGCATTTGGCCAAGAAGAGCCCTGGTTGAAACTGACTGATGAACTCAACAATTTTTTTTCCTTAAATTAAAACCCAATTAGAAAAATCTCTCATCTTCTTAGAGTGAGTGTGACGTACACTCCTCAATATCATGACTATACTGGGGTTTTAGAGCGTATGCAAGTCTTTTCTCTGGAAAAGGGAGAGAACTGGAGGATTTGGCTTACCTTGGAAGACTGGGGGTGTGAGGTTTAGGTTTACTAGCTACGAAAGGCTTTGATTCAGAAGGAATCACTCCGTGAGAGTTTTGGTGTGGCTCCTGGGAAGGTCTGGGAGGGGTGGGCTGCGGGTCCCTGAGAGGCTGCGTTGGTTGCTGAGAGTCCGGATGGCGAATCGATTCCTTTTCCCTGGTTTTGTTTTTGTGCTCGGCTAATAACACATCAAATCGTTTTCTTCTACCCTGGACAGCCCTCCGCTGAGTTAAGGAATGTGTCTACAGACCAAAAAAATACAGAAACTGAGGAATCTCATCAATAATTATTTCTTCATCATATATTCAAAAACACCATTTCCAATTAAAAACCACCAACAACAATCTGGACCATAGCACAGTTAAAGGCTGCTCACCATTTGATAAGCTAAAAATCATAGGAGTGTGACCTTTTTTCTTTTGCTAGAATAGAAGCATATATCCCAGGCTCCAAATACATGAGAATGTGGTGATGTTGCTTCCACCAGGAGAAAGAAGGAATGTTAGCTGTGCCACCTGGTATGTAAGTGAATGGCAAACAGTAGATACAAACAGGTGTTAGGTACTCATGCTCCATGCCATTGTAACAGTTTATTTATCAGGGCTCTTACTAGCTCAAACAGAAAAATCCCTCTTGGCCCATTTAGATTTTAAATACTAAAAGGGAATAAACACTTAGGCCATAAACATGTCCCAGAGGGGTGCCTGGCAGGCTCGGTCAGTAGAGCACATGACTCATGATCTTGGGGTCGTGAGTTCAAGCCCCACATTGGGCACAGAGCTTACTTTAAAACAATGTACCAGAGACTCCTTTTTCAGTAGCAGCCGGGGAGTAAAAAATTAGACAAGTGTTTCTCTCTTCCAGTGAAAATGCCATGTCAAGAGTGAAAGTGGCTCAAAGCATCCTGGAGGTGGGGACTGCTTTGGAAGAGGAAGCCTGGAGAGAAGCAAAGACTACAAGGCTGAGAGGAGAAAGTGTGAGCTGGAAGAGATGAAGCGGAGTCAGTCCCTACAGACAGACACACTACGTAGATCAAGAAAATGGGACAGACAGTATTTCTGAATCTTAAGACAACATCTATTTCAGAATTAGGAAATAGGCACATTGAGAAAAAGGAGGTCAATCCCGGCAGGGTAACCAACAACAACCCGTGCCTGAGGCATATCTTATAATAAAAAATGTCTATGCTCCAGATGCATTTGATAATTCCTGTTTGTTTTCGAAGGCTAACTTGGGGCTAATACTATTCCTAGAAGAAGATAAAGTCTAGTTAACTATTGCCTATTGCGGAGTCCTAGTCTGTAAAAAACGTTTAAGGAGACAGTGGCCACAAATCACGTGCTGCAAATATAATTCATCTACAAACTTCCTCCATTCTTCCATGTTACAAACGTAACACAAAAGTACTTGGTGTGTGTTTATGGCCTTACACATTATACAAATGTATTACTGCTCCAGAAGCTTAGAGGCTTGATATAATTTAAGGGCTTGAAGGGGAATTAGGCTTTTTACTGTCCTTCTGAACTTTAGTTAATGACCCATCTCCTTACAGACCTACTGCAAACTATGCCTGCCCCACACTGAAGCTGACATAGATGGGTACACAAGTGGATTTAGCTTCTTTTTCAAGTTTTACCTAATTTCCTTTACTATGTAATATATCCAGAGGAAAGTAATTGAAATGAGAGAAGGAACTTTGTTATGTTCTAGCTACCTAATACTGCACCTGTCACTCAGGAAATACTTCAACAAAGCATGTAAAAATTATGGCCCTCTACTATGTGTTGAATGGATGAATGAATGAATGAATGAATCAATGAATATATATCACTCATCCAGTCGCCCGTCTCTCTAGACGGATGTAGAAGCCATTCTTCTTCTTTGAATGACTCTGGTGCTTAGCACAGCAAGACCAAGTTAAGTCAAGCTAGGGAAATATTGGTCATCTTATGATCTTATGATCTTATGGTTGGTCATCATAAGATGACCAATATTTCCCTAGCTTGATTTGAACAATAACCAGGATTTCTATGGAGCTCTCTCCCCATCAGAACCCTTGAGGGCTACCCAGGAATCACAGGACAAAGAGTGGGTATGTAACTAGGCTCCTGCCCCCCCACCCAACCCCTTTGGTAACCAAGTGCCTCCTCCTGCTCCTGCTCTTCAGCCTCCTGGTGGGCTCAGACCCGACCATGTCTATTCTGCCCCATCATGGAATATTTACACATGCTGCTTCCTTGGCTTCTCCCACCCCTCTGTGCCCAGTTAAATCATGTGGATTTCAGCCCATATTCCTATGGCAAAGGAGGCCTGAGATTCCCTGCTCAATTCGATATTGAAGGCTGTCATAACACATAGGCTTCCTTCCTGTTACTCATCAGGGGTAACTTCACACATATATGAATGATTATGAAGCTAACCTACCTCTCATTCATAAGACTGTAAGCCCCTCAGGGCTAGGGGCTGTGCCTTGATTCTGTTAAAGCCTGTATCTACTGAGTCCCAGAATGGGGCCTGTGCTCAGATACATGCAAAAAATTTTCCACAATGACCAAAGGGGCAAGGAAACCAGAGCCAAATTTTATGTGCATGAAAGACAGAGAGGACATGAAACAGGATATCAGACAGACAAGGAAGTGAGGAGGGGCCTGAGAGGGTGGCAGGCAGACAGAGTGGACAAGCGACAGAGTGGGCAGCAGCAGGTCCCCAGACACCGAAGAGGAAGGACTACGTTCTCGGTCTGAGGCAGGACAGACCCAGCCAGCAACATGGGAGACATTCAGCAAGGAGGCCCTTGGGCATGGGCAGCCCTCCACAGCTTAAGAGATGCAGGCCAAAATGGCGACAGGAAGAGGGAGAAGCAGTGGCAAACAGAGGCAGGAGGAGAGGAAGGGCCATGTGTGAAAGGGCAGACCTGCCACTTCTATGATGACCTCGGACAGGCCAGGGCTGCAGATGCATACTAACATGAAGGCAGGCCCCGCATGGGGCTCTGTGGACGCCACCCTTCACAGAACACACGAAAAGCACACATGACTTAAAAAGGAAGATGAGACGACAATACAGAACCCGTATGAAGTCTGTTCACCATCAATAAAGACTCAGGGAGAAGGCTGGTCAATCCTGCACATTATGACTTGATAAAGCTTATGGTCCACTGGCATGCCCAGAGATGATTAAAGGCCAAGCCTCTGGGATAAGGCAAGCATTCTTCATCGACCACAGGCACCCTAATACTGAGAGATCTGGGGTCTCGAGAGCCAGGGAGGTGACAAGAGAGTTGAGAGCAGTCGGCTGATCGGGACCAGGTCGGGGTACCGGGATGAGGCTTGCGCTAATAAATTCCTCTGCAGCTGCTGCAGCAGGCCACAGCTCTTCAGAGCTCGAGGGGCTAACTTCCAACAACACACTGTGCTCTGTGTTCAACTAATGTTACATAAAATAAAAGCAGTTTGTCCTGAGAAGGGAGTTTTTAGCCTAGAGATTTAAGGGTTGGGGCTTGGGGTGAAGATATGTGTGAACCCTGAGACAGAATGCAAAATTCAGAATATATATATATATATATATGTATGTATGTATGTATATATGTATTTCCTCCCCCTCAGGAAAAACGATTTGTGATTTTTTTTTTAAGTTAGATATCTAAAGGGGCTCTGGCCAACACCTTTCCGTAAAAAGCTTCAGCACCACTGTTGTAAAATAAAATCTACATGCTAAAATTAAATTAGAAATTTAAACTAAAATAATAACCACTTAGAAACAATATTTACACTTTCTGAAGGATTTTATCATTCCTCCACTGTTAGGGGGTAGAGTACGACCTGAAGTCCCTTATTCAAACATAATCTTTGGTAAAATTTAAAATAATACACCAATAATACACATTCAAATTTTTAAAAGACAACACTAATTTTTGTAATTCTTACCCCCTTCTCCAAACAAGTGTTTTTTAAATTACTTTAAAGCAACGACCTGTGATAGTTTCTGAACCCCTCTGAAGGGTAGCTGGAGACATTCTCCAGAGAAAAGCATACAAGCACATCTGCTCATTTATGCAGGGGTCCCCTGACACCACTCCACGGCAACTCCGACTATACAGCAAATACACCACCTTCTTATTAGCATATCGGCATTTGAAAGGAAAACTCAGGGCAGAAAGGAGGATCATAACATTTTCTTCGCCTTAGTAAGACCGTATGTTATCTAGTACTTTCTTAGAACTGGAAAAATGAGTCTATCTCAAAATCAGATGATTTTAAAGTGGCTCTTTAAAATTTAGGAACCACACATTACACAAGCATTTTAAAGAATATTCACACACAGGCAAAGTAAATTCCTGGATTTGTTTTAAGTCCATACAATTTAAACCACAGTAAAGGGTAGTCTCTCACATTAAAATTCTCTGCAGAAATACTAACAGTCTTTGAAAATAACAGACTGATTAGGAAAGAACAGTATTCCCCTGGATATGACACCAGAAGCTCACTGGGGGCAAAACACCTCTTCTGACTGCAGCTTATCACAGAAGATGTCGCATTTTCCGAACTGAAAGCATTCTTCATGGAAATCCAGTTACCCGCTCATTTACAAAATTCAGAACAATCCACAGATCACTCCCCTCTGGCTGCAAGAGCCTTATGGGGCCATGCCATGGACCCCAACTCCTGTGCTTACTGGAGAGTTCCCAGTGCCATCTAGGAGGTCACCTACCTTGCATGTCAAAGACCGGGTGCAGGGCTTCTTGGTGTCGAGGTCGATGACCCCACAGTGGATGTCAGGGTCAAACTCTCTTTCTGTCAAAAGCATACAGACATTACCAAGGGCTCATCAAACATTCCTTCCTTTATTTTGAAAACAAAAGGAGAAATCTCGAAACAGACACATTTTTAACTTGAATACAATCTATGACATCACCAATAGAAAAAATCTACAACATGTGAGCCCCACAAAGCAGCAGGAGACCCCACAGAGGGCGGGGGTCTACCATCATCACTTGACAGAAAAGAGAACGTGCAAATCAGCACTATTACACCTCTCCATTTGCAAAGACACCCGAGAAAGCTAGTTTTACAGTACCTACAGACACATGCACTTTTAAAAGCAAGAGTGAAGAGGTCAGATGTCTTACTTAAGGAACTTTCTCCTAAAGCTGAAGCTGACCAGCCTTAAAGCGAGGACTTGTAGACAGCAGCCCATCTGTTCCCTCACGAATGCCCAATTAATAGACACAGAAACACTGAGACAAGAAAATGTGAAGTTACCTGATAATCTCTTATTTAAAAATTTCCTGTTATTAGAATTATCTTCAGACTTCTTTTCCAGAGTGGATGGTGCAGGAAGCCCTTTGCCATTCAGAATCTGTCCAGGTGAAGGCAAGGTTGGCTTTGGTATTGAGGAGCAGTTAAGGCCAGGCTTGACTGAGGAACTCACAGTAGCAGGACAGGTGGGCCCCACCGCAGATTTCAGTAGTGTGCCATCCATCTTTGGATGAATCTTTTCCACTTTGACAGAGGGCGTCATGCTATCAGAGAGGGAAGCGAAGCATCAGCCCGAGGGCCCTGCGGCCCCAAGGAAGTGGGGAGCTTCCCGTCAATGAAGGAGACCAATATTTAATTAGTTAAGTGATGTGTCACTGACGGGATAATTCTCCAGTCTCTGAAAAAAGTTTCTATGACAAGAGCTCAGAAGTTAAGTGTGTGGCACACAGCTGGTGAGCACCGAGTACCTGGGCCACTAATAAAGAACTGAGTTTTCTGGGAATCTTCCGCTCTCATTTGGGTGGCAAATGTTAGTACAATGCTAACAGTTGGCCTCGAACCCCTCTAAAGCCCAGCTCCATCCAAATAAAGAAGATTGGGATTGATGAAGTTTTATAAACTTTGCTCAGTGAAGTCAGTGCTCAAACAGCTGTTAAGCTGGCGAGTGACTTACACATAGCACTGGCATTTTCTTTGGCTTTCAGACAGGTCTGGGAACGAAAGCCAAGCCTGCTGTACTTGTACTTCTGACAGATGAGCAGAGGCTGGGGGCTTAGCAACCAGGACAAACAGCACCAAACAGCTGTACCTGGAAGAGGCCGACAGCAGCAGAGACGCTGCAAGAAGCCACGGCCTCTCTCAGCTGGCAAGGTCCTGGAGCAGCAGCGGGTGCTAGATGCTGCCCGGAGATTAGCCAGGTTATCAGACCTGGGGACTGAGATGTGGGTCATACCCTCCAAAAGGGAGGCAGGCCAGGGAAAAGCCACCCACACCAGGGCAGAGGGCTGCCATGACGAGACAAGACAGGTTTCTATGGAGTGCTTGGGTCTTTCGTCATCCAGGTTTCTATGGAGTGCTTGGGCTGCTCCCTCACATGCCCACAAGGAGCCTCCCAGGCTCCAGACCCACTGTGCAAACATGCCAAAGCCTTGCCTGGAACTGGGAACTTCTTCCAGTCTTCCCAGTCCGCTACTGTGATGGGAGCCCAAGACTGTGGGGGAGGAAGCGTTGTTTCCCTATTGCTCTGCAGGCTCCAGGAAATCCTGGAACAGCATCTAGGAATCACCTCATCTTTTTATTCCTACTGTTATCAATGGCAGCAGCAGAAGCACCAGTGTCCGTTCGTTCACTGTCTCCCGTGGGCCAGACACTACGGCAGGTGCGTGGTGCCACCATGTTAATTCTACTGCTATTCTCACACTGAAAGAGAAACAGTGCTCAAAGCTCTGCAGTTAGGGAAGGGACAGGACGGGCGTGTGAACCGGGGGCTGGTCTGACTGGAGTGTTCTTTGGTTAGCACTCCTTGACCTTATTACGTTTCCTTCTCCTTATCTGCAAAATGGGGCTACCACCAAGACCTGTTTCATACGGTTGTTGTGATAATTAAATGACAGGACACAAAGACAGCCAAGTTTCCACAGCTGGCACACGATAAAGAATCAGTAAGTATTAACCTTAAACCAAAATGAAACATCTATTTGCTTCCCCTCCTTCCCTGCCCCCGAGCAGCCTCTCTTTCCCATTATTCACAAGGCACTTGGATGCTACTGGGGACACAGTTCCACCTCCTGCAGGGAGGCTTCAAGGACTCTCTTGGCCATACTCACATTCTACCATGGGGGACTCTACTTTGCTGAATGGGATGCATTGGCCTGGTGTTCCCCCTGAGCTGGAACTTCTCTTTGGGTGATTTCAGCAACTTGGAACTTAATGAGGATGTGCTTAGAACACCTCCACTGGAAGAACGGCTGCTTCCACTTCCACTGCCACCTTTGCTTTTGGACAGAGAAGGGAAGAAGGAAAATACTGAACTGGGAGGAACAGCCAAAGAAGGCTTGCTGGATGAGCTATGTCTTCTTTCTGAAAAGGAAAACAGGAAGGGGGAGGAAAAAAAAAAAAAAAAAAAAAGACACGGTTTCAGGCAAGTCTCCAATGGAATCCTGGAAGAGTCCCCTGAAATCAACACATTTAGGTTCAAATATGCGTCACTAAGTGAAAATATATTTAACTCAGCAGCTTTCAGAAATGGCTTATCTAGGCCCCACAGACTTATTTAGGATTCTAGGAACTGGTCCTTCTGCTTCGGAAACATCTCAGCATAAAGTGGTTTATCATACATAGATAACCATTAGGAAATTAAATAGCCATTCTAAACCTGAGAATATTTGGTTTTTCAGGCTCGAAATGAACCTCACTCCAACTTGCAGGTGGAGAGGCAAGTTACTCACTCATCTGCAGAGCTGTACTAATTGACGCTGCATGGGTCTCTTTCTTCCTTGCTAGCAGAGCATCTTTCCAATTTTTAGAATTGCAAAATGTTAAAAAACAAGTTGTACCTTATTTTTTTTTTGTCACTACCCACCAGCATATGACAGCAAATAAGAATGTTTCTAGGGTTATCTTATAATTCTTTAAGAATCTGTTCTGCAATTTTCCAGTGAATCACTCCCCCCCCCTTTTCTTTTTAATAATCTCACTCCAGTACAGATGGCATAGCTCTGGTTCACACCACGAAGATGCCAAAGGCATAAGACAAAAATACCACAAATAGCTACGCCTGTTTTTTAAACCAGGAAGTAATTCATGGTTAAATACAGACTATACAGGTTTAGCTGAAAATAAGTCTACCCACTGGAGAATCAGGTTTTCTCTGTGTAAGGTAATTCATACTAAATAAATCGAGAGCTGTTGAAGAACGCCACTATCTGAAACAAGTGAATTATTTAGTAACTTTTATCTACTTAACTACCTTATGATGGTAGCTTAGTATTGTCAATTAAACTTGCAATTTAAAATGACATGAGGCTTAACTTAAAATGTATGGGATCCAACATTTACTTATCACAATATGGAAGCTAAAGGAATATTTTTAAAAATTTAAACTAGAATCAATGATTATAAGCGTCACACAAATGGTTTATTTTTAAAGGTCATTTTATAACAGTCCTGAGGCTCTCTGGGAAGCTGAGATGACTTATTTCCCAGAAGGCCATTAGTTCAACAGTGCTTTACGTGGTACTTAAGAACCTACTCTACAGACAAAATTCCAGTTGCCCAACTAGACCACACCAAGGCCACAACAAAGTTAGGATGGCTAACTGGATAGTGGTTTTTAAGTGCTTCCCCCCCCCCAAGGAAAGTTGTGTGTTAGGGAGGGAAAATTAAAATAACTTAAGTTTATTAATTTTCTAAATTTGGCATCTGAGAGGTTCCCTCCCCACCCCGTCTTCTAATTTAGTTCCTCTCTCCTCTGTGATCCCCAAACACTGTCTGAGGATCCTTCCAAGCACCAGCACTTGTCAGCCAGGACTGTAAAAATCGGTTTCCAGTTCTGCCACCTCCCCTTGGATGGCGAGGCTTCCTGTCTGGGTCATCTCTGTCCCTCTGAGGCACAGCACAGAGCAGACCTTCAATTAACATTTTCAACTATCGGTACAGGTTTTCTCATGAGGAGGAGTGACTGCCAATCACTCCAATGGTTCTCAACCTTCGCCACACCCTGGTGTAACATAATGGGCTTTAAAAATGCTGATTCCCAGCCCCCGAGATTCTGATTTCACTGGTTTGGGGTGTGGTCTGGGCATCCAGACTTTGATAAGCACCCCTGTGAGATTCCACTGTGCGGTCAAGGTTGAGAGCCTTCCTCCTACTAGGCTAATGCTCCAGAACCATTCGACACGGCTGAGTAGGCTAGCATTTGTGGCGCACTGAGAGCGCTGCCTGGCTACGGCACTCTGCGTCAGGGTCTAGTAAGTGCGGCTCACAGTTACTACCTGCAGTGCTTTCCAGACATTCATCAACGGCAAACTATTTTCATCGTTCTCATAAAGCCACATAAGATACTCTTTTTTACTGGACATTTTTATTTAAATGATCACCTCTCCTGTTCTGTCCTCCTCCTCAGCCAGCATTAACCGGTCTCTCTCAGGGGGGCATCACTGGTACTTTGGACAGGAGAATTCTTGTATAGGATATCAGGATGACTAGAAGTCCTGCCCCCTATCCCTAATCACCAGCAGTGCCCCTCTGCTGGGGGCAACCTGAAACTACCTTCCAATCCATTTTTACATCACCCAGTATGAAGCACAGAACCACCTTCGACTGAGAGTTATTTCTCCAAACGAGACTATCTACGAAACAGGTTTTGATAAGCTTGTTATATATATTTTCTGATATATCTTAAAATAAATATTAAAATATTCCTCCAAGTTCATCCACAGCAAGCTTGTACACTTCTGGTGGAAGCGCACTAAAGGAATAATACCATGTTTCTGCTAGGAAGAGGGAGCAAAACCCCAACTACAACTTTTACTTTAACGAAGCGCACTCTCTTTTTACTATTCTCTGGGGATTAGAATTCTCAGCATGTGTCTTAGAGTAAATGTGATACATTTTCTCTTGATAACCAAATGAGGTAAATAACATTCTCAATCTAATTCAATAGTTATGCTTATTTGGAGAAAGCAAATTTATTCTAAAGTCACTGATACACTAAGGAATGAATGGAGCATAATGAAATATTGCACTTGCTTTTGCAAGATTTCATCTGCAAAAAGCACTACGTCAATGCAGAAAATTACACCTGGCTGAACGGAGCCACGTGGGCGTACACAAAACACACCCCTCTTCTCAAACGTCTACCATCCACCCCAGGCTGCCTTGGATGTGAGGAGCCACACCCACCCACAACCGGTGCTACAACTTTCCCTCAATTTCAGAAAACCTGCCGTCCACTACTTCCCAAGAGCTCGCAAGCTGCAACCCTTCCAAAACCTACTTTCAGAAGCAAGTATCAGGTTGTTTTCTTGTATTTACCTACTCTCAACCGTTTAATCGATGTAAAACTGTGCTACCATTTTTGTTAGGCTCCTATTCTTTTTTGGGTTCCTATCCTTTTTATCAGCAGTAAAGTTTTGAGTGTTGTACCCATAACCCCATTTTCCCAATTCGCCTCATGTGGATTGCATTACACAATTTTGCACAGCACAGTAATTTCTTAGGAATGCATGCTGTGTGACAGCAGAACTGACTGTAACTTCAAGCTTCTCCTTCTAATTCTCTATTCCCATCATAGTCCATTGCTGCCATTTTCTTCAGCTAACGCTTCTTTTCTAGTCTATTAACTCTGATATGGGATTTTGCACTAGAAAAATCAAGCATCAAAGTTTCCTAACATTAGAAGTCAGCTGATGTATCGACAACACTTCAAAAAAATTGTATTTTCTACTTCAATAATAAAGGCTATTTAGAAGCTAAGAATGGCAATCTATCATGTGAATTTCTTTCATTTACTTAAAACTTGAAACCAACTTGTGTGATGTGTGCGTGAGTATGCGTGTAACAGATTCTGGCTGAAAAGGGCCAGCTCAAATCCTTGTCATGCTGCTGAATTAAGCTGTTCCTTCACATCATGGTCTGGTAACTTATTCTCTGGAAAGGGCGGTATCTGGCTTACCCTCTGCAAGAAGCAAAGAGGAAAAAACAAATTTAATTACAGCTGAGTTGGACTCTCCTCATCCTTTCACTATGGGCCTTTATTTTTCTTAAGATTTTAAACTGGACTTTAAAAAAAAAAGTGTTTGTTCCTAGATCAAAAGAGAAATGGGCGAGTTACGGGTAGGGTTAGGGACCTTATATTAAGTGGGCAAACTGGTGGCCAGATGCTAAGCATAACTGCGGTGTGGTTTGGTGAGGAGTCCAAGTTGAGGTTTCAAAGCACTCCTCTCCCCAGGGTCTGGCACCAGCTCAGACAAAGCACACTCTCTTGTCCCTGAATGAGGAGGGCACTTTGAATGGCTTCAGCAGAAGGGAGAGATAATCAGGGAGACCAACAGATAGACAAATACAGATACAGGGAAACACAGAACAGAGACCCAGTGGCATCGGGGGTTTGGGTTCGACAGGGGAGATAGACAGATGTGGAGAAAGAGGTACAGGTAAAGAAGAAGGAAGGAGGGAGAGAGAAAGAGACCACATGCAAGGAAACAAAGAGAAGAGGCACTGGGATTTTCTCCCCCTGTGGCTTGAACGTGTGTGACCACTGAACGCAATAGCAGGATACTGGGAAGGATAAGGCAGAGGACAGCTCTCTTTAAGTCTTCCAAAATGCAAAGCAACCAAGAATACTAAGCTTGCAATCTGGGATTCATGCTGAGGTTTAAAAATATATGTAAGTACATGTTGACACCCAGGTACAAACCAAATAGGAGTTCAAAGCAAATAATTAGATCTTTTAAAGTCATAAATAAATACTGCTTTGGAAATAACTAAAAATAATTTATATGTACAAGCGTCAAAGTTAGGACACAAACCTTAAAAAGCTGTCAAAGCAAACTGTAACTTCAAACCATTCACAGTGGAAAAAAAAATTTACAAGGGTGTATATCAAATTTTAAGCAGTTTTCCCTGAATTAGTGTCTATTTTTTTGAAAATTTTTATATATTGTTTTCTTTTTCTACAACTGCTACAGTTTACTTGATTATACTTATAAAAAATCGGGGCATTTCATGTGGTGCTCTAGCCTCAGTCTCACACACGCCAGATTACATCAAGGCGTATTATTGTTTATGAGCAAAGAGTCCATCTGTCCCATTCTCAGGGGTCATCATATAAGAGCAGGAAACACCTAAGAGCTACTAGACCACTTTACAGTCTTATTTTTGCTCAGGGCTCTTTTATTAATGTTTTATAACTCAACCAACCGAATGATAAGAAGTCTCACCTTCAGCGACGTCAACAATAGCAGCCATTGTTTACTGGGCAGAAACCACGTGTCAGGCACTATGCTGCTTAATTTACAGAGGTTATCTCATTCAGTCCTGACCATCTTTGTACAAAGCAGATACTGTTATGATCCCCACTTCCAGATAAGGAAGCCAAGGCTTTAAAGGACTCATGACGGTTGCCCAACATCACCCAGCTAGTTAAGAGGCAGAGTTGGGATACAATCCCAAGCAGGTTGACTCTAGCATCCAGGCTGGACCACACCATAACCCACCTTTCCTGACGTGGCGTTATTAGCAAGCCATAATTCATGGTCCGAAGGCAGGCAGAAGAGAGGGGCGAAGGTGAGGGTTGGGACATATAATAGTGGGAAGCCCATCTTCCCAGGTGCTCAGGAAAAACAGGCTAACTGCCAGCACAAAAGGCTGCAAAGGCTAAACACAAGGTCAAGACTGAATTTCGGTGAATTCAGGATAAGGATCCAGAATCCGTTTAAATGAAATCCAGGTATTTTGGATTTTACCTTTCCATTATGCAAGCTGCTATCCTAAAGATTAGCTGTGCCCATCAGCCTGTGCAGCTTTCTCTTTTGCTCAGGGTAATTTTAAAGCATCAGAGATAGTCTGAAGAGTGAATTCTGGTACAAAGTATCAGGGAGAGCTGTCTTTCTGGCTGAAAAGAAACATTTCACAAAGTTCCCAAATGACTCTGTTTTACTATAAGAACCATCAGGAGGGGCAGCAAATACCTGTTCTATAGGATTAAGCTGGCCCCCTCTGGACCAATACAACGCATGCTTCTTGTCACTCTCTGGTCTCTGGAGGTCATGGTGGCCTTTCCAGCTGAGGCTCAGGGCTGTTGGGCACAGTCTTGATGTGGGCTAAGTAACTAACCAGCCTGAAGAGAATCCAAATTAAAATAAAAAACGCTTTTTTATAGATCCCCCGAAAGGGCAAGAACTTCGAAATCAAGAGACAGATGGGTTCAAAGCCTCTGCCACTTACCATATAGGTAACGCTAGACAATAACCTGATTCTACCTACCTTGTTAACCTCTTCATCTGTTGTGCCTACCCTGCAGGGCTATTGGGGATTAAACGACGGAGAGTTATAGAGCCTGCAGACAGGGATGATCATGGACCGGCACCGGGAAGTCAGCGGGCACCAAAGCAAATGACACCTGTCAATTCAGCTAATGCCAGTTACAGACTTCTGTGAGAAAGGTGTGCTGATTACCGAAGCAGGCAGAAATCACTTAGTCCTAAACCTAACCCACTTTAAGTTACCTTCTCCAGTGTGGGACAGGGGTAGGCTACATATCTAGTACATATGTCAGTCCAGGAAGAGATTAAGCTCTTCTCCTAAAAGCTCAGAGGAACAACTTTTAAAATTTACTTAAAAATGAGTAAATTTACACTAACCAAAAAGAACGCTCACTCAAGCTGAAGTTATTTTATCAATAAAAGGTTGGCTCATTTTTGACAGAAATGAGTCACTCAGGAAGAACTGCAAGGGAATGGAATGGAGTAAAGTGAAGATCAAGTCTCAAATTCAGCTTTATAGATCCAAAGGTGGAAATTTTAGGCCGATTATTGAAGAAAGGATTCCAAAAACTCATAAATTTTTCTCTAAATGAAACTGACACTTTTGGATAGATTTGGTCAGATAAGGTCACAAAGACTGTGTACTCTGTACAGAAAGAGCTTGTGAAAAAATACCAATCCACACTTCAAGCACGGTATGGTTCCATGGGGTCTCTGACAGCCCCATCCCATTAATACTCTACAACTCTCCCTTTTAAAGCAAGGATATTTTAATAATCAAGCTTGTACGTGGCTATAAAATATTAAATGCACAAGTATGACCATTTAGTCAGGCATAGCAAGTAATAACTGCACAGAGCAAAAGGTGCAGTTTGGAAACTTCCAGTCATTCATTAAGCAGGCCCATTACAAAATTTATTAAGTTTTTTATTTTAACATCCAGGTGGGAAAATAACCCTAATGTGCTTATCATCCAGCTCCCAATTAACCCAAACTGTCATACTTCACTTTCAGACAGCCAAAGACAACTCATGAGGTGTCACATCAATCAGCATCAAGGAACTATAAATCAAGACTACATAATGTAAACATTTTTCAACTCTCAGAGCATCTTCCTTACACATCTCCTTTGCTCCACATCAGGGTTTTCTCTAGACTTTTGTCATTCAAAGCTGAATCCCATTCTGGATCTTTCATCATTTCTACACATTATCTAGATTATTGTTTATTTACTCTATTTTTCAAATTTCAGCGGCTGACCAGGCATATGTTATTTTAGCGTTATCCTAAGCATTGTCAGTAAAACCAGGGCTTTGTGTCTGACACAGCAGTTATCTATTTTTTTCTTAGTAAGTATTAAAAAAAATACTTGGCATACTATCTAACTTCACAGCGTGGACATGAAATCATTGCATGTGAACATGAAGCTTTTAATGTCTTCTCACTACTTTCATGATCAACTTTTCCTCTGTAAGTTTTCTTCTTCTTGTCTAACTGCACCCTCATGTGTCTGACCAGCAAACACGGCCTTACCCCACTTCCTGTCCTCACAGTCTCTTTAATTCTCAATCTGCTTTTTCTTTGATCTGACTTCTTTAGGATCTCCAGACACTCAATTAGACTACTCCAGAGAGAGCCGGGTGTAGTCCAATGCTAAAAAGAAAACAAGTCAATCCGTGAGACTATCCCTGGAATATTCAACTCTCAGGTTGGGGAATCCAGAGCTGACCTCTGAGAGGCTGTGCCTCCTCAAAGGATGATCGGCCAACACTGGAGCTGGGAGGCAGCCTCCAGAAAGCATGCTTAGGTGGGTTACAAATGGCACTGAAAAACAGGGAGGAAGAAAAAGTCTTTACCACAAAGCACTCAGCATCATTTCCACTAGAGAGATTTAATTGAAAAGGATGATTTCAACACTGGCTGCCCTAACAAATTAGTCTCCAACTGCGACTTTTGCCAAACACGTTTCTCCTCCCTCTAATGCAGAGGTGCTTTTAAATTAAAACATAAGGGGAAAGTGCAGAAAAGAGTCATTTACAGCACTTGGGCCACTTGAAACAACTTTTCACCAAAGGTCTATAATCAAATTATCAAGCTCTTCAAGTCAGTGCTTTATGACAGAAATAAAAGGCCCACTAAAGTACTCGGGCATTTCCCCGTCTCCGGGCAGGGTGCACACTTGCAGCACCCCCCATTCATGCTAGCTGCATGAAAGAGAACAGATCACAAAGGGCAGATTACAAGGGAGAACGACTCCGACTCCAGTGGGGGAAGGGACAGGCGTGAATGGATTGTAAATAATGTTGCTAAGAAGGGAGCAGAAATATGGCAACTTCAAATAATCCTCTTGCCAGGAATTCTTCCCATGGGGAGGGACTGTTCTTTCTGTACTTTGCTTTCAAGCGTGTGAGAAATATGAAAACCTTAACTGAGTGTCTGGGGGTACTCCTCCCCTGCCATCCCAACTAGTAGCTCTTTGCAAACATTGTTTAAATGTTTGAATTTTAAAATTCAAGTACTTTATTAGAGGGGATGAAATGAGAGAGAGAAAGAGGAGGCAATGAATGATTAGCACAGGAGATCACCTTGGTTGTGAGTATAACATCGTTTCTTCATAATCACTGTCATAAAACAGCTGGTTTTAAGGAACAGTGAATGGTCCGAATGACCAGTTCACTTCTTGACGGGGGCCCTTCCTATGCTTCTGTGACTGTGTTCAAGATGCAGACTCGGTGCTGAAGGTTATCATCATTATCTCACACAGGCATGCACAGATGTTTTCGGTGAAAGTACCTTTGGGGGAAAAGGCTGCGGCTGCCTTGAGCAAAATACAGCCACCAAACTCTACTTCTGCTGCCACCATTTCTGACTACAGGCTATCACGCCACAAACGACATGCTGACTGACACTTCTACGATGCTAACAGTCATAAGGACTTCTCTCTGCTGTACTCAAGGAGCACAGTGTTACCCAAAAGATGCTGGCAGAGTACAGCAAGCCATCACCCTGCCTGAACAAACATGATCTCCCCAAGAGATGCACAGCACTGCCCCCAGATCCAGTCCTCCCTCTCCCTCCCTCTCTCTGTTATCAGTGACTTGAAAAATCTGCATTCCTCAGGTATCAACACGTGAGAAGAAAAAAGAGCCAAAATCAAAAATCAACCAGTCTCCAGCTACGTCTGATTTAATCCTTCACTGGTTAGGGAACAAGGAATCCTACAGCTCAGTGATTTATCATTCCAAGTTTAGTCTTCCAATTTGTTACATACCACATGCAGTTCAATCATCAACATACTCAGTCCTTACCCAAACTTCTCTGTAGTCCTATGTTGGGCCTACATCCCAAATGAAAGATACAAGGCTATCATCAAAATGTAAAAAGGGGGTGGGATGCCTGGGTGGCTCACTTGGTTGAGCAGCTGCCTTCGGCTCAGGTCATGATCCCAGTGTCCTGGAATCGAGTCCCACATTGGGCTCCTTGCTCGGCAGGGAGCCTGCTTCTCCCTGCCTGCCATTCTGTCTGCCTGTGCTCGCTCGCTCTCCCTCTCTCTCTCTCTGAAGATAAATAAAATCTTTAAATAAATAAATAAATAAATAAAATCTTTAAAAAAAAAAAAAAGTAAAAAGGGAATTAAAAAAAAAAAGTATGCCTTTGCCACTCCAATCCAAATTTTAGACACACACACACACACACACACACACAGGAAGAGACAGAATTAAAGGAACCTGGTAAAACTTTAAAAATTCAAGTTCTCTTTTTCATTGTTTTTGTTTGTTTTTTAAAAATGAAAACTGCTGTGCAGGAATGCCCACAGGGAACACTGTCTATCCAGGCTAAAAAGGAGTAGCAAGTCCAAAGTGCAATGGAATGACAGCACCATCTGCCACCAAGAGCTATACTGAGTCTAAGTCACATCCTTATTGCTATTTCCCACTAATTTTGTATCCTTTTAATTTCACTTTATTCTGGATGGGGAAGGGAAGCAAACAGTGAACAGGGGAATGACAAAAAACTCAAACTCAGAGCACAGCCCCCAAAGCCTTCTTCATTAAGCACTCTGTTAATAAGGAATGGGTGATTCATTACTTAAAATGCCAATGTTTTCAATGGATCTGTAGCACACATTTTTTCTTTTGAAAAGAGAAACAATATCTGCCCCACCTTCAGGATGGAGCTAACAACTAATGAACATCAAAAGTGATATTCAAAAACGAAACCACGAACAGCAAAAGTGAAACTGCCTGACAAGAGACAGTTTAAAAAAATAATAATAAATTTTAGGGAATTAATAGGAATTTGATTAAAGGTTTAAAATCTGTCTATATTTACAGCCCTTCAAACTGGTAGTTAAATTTCAACCTCAATTAAAATCACCCGGTCAAGCTCATTACTGCAAGAAGTCATGAAATGTGAATCCAGGGAAAAGTCAAGCACTCCACTGTCACCTCGCCCCCTGCTCAGCCAGGGAAGCACGACACGGGGCAACTTTGAGAACAGACTCCCAACACAGCCAGAATCAGCTGAACTGCACTGGCTACCTTGATAACACAACTGAAAAAAATCGTTCTTTCTGGCAGTCAGTATGTAATTAAAATTTTATACACTCAATTTAAGTTACTGAATGACTTTCCAGGGCTACTGTTTATATTTTGAAGTTGTTCTTCCTCTTGACAGTGTTCTGTTTGAAACTTTGCTGTGGATTTGAAGTATCTGACAAAACAGCTTTCAAACACATTCTACAGGAAACACTATGAACTGCCTGTCACAAAACCTCACTTACCGCAAGTGAGATAAAAAACAAACAGTTAAAGCGTGTCACAGCGTTCCTCCATTTTTAGAGAGCGGCGTAACTAATGCTTTCCCTGTTTTGAGATACGGGAACTGTTTGGTGCAAACCTCAGCATTTTGTTGGAGTTAATAACAAGCCAGACTCCTGTCTGTGTTTGAACTTTGTCCAGACCACTCAAATGACATTTCAGAATGGCTCCCGTGAACGGCCTGCAGCAGCTAATCCCCCTTGTTGCGATCACCCACTCAGCTCCACTAGCTCTGCAGAGCTCTCTCCCTCCACCACTCCAGCAACGTACAGCTCAGGGCCTGCTGGCAGGGGAGGCCAAACGCCAGGAGGAAAGAGGCCTGCACGAACTCTTTTCCATGTAACGTTAGCAAAGACCTAACCCACCTCCCTCACGCTCATCCACAACTGGGCCCCAAGCCAAGCCCAGCCTCTGGAAACTGCCTCAGAAAACTTACCCAGTGGAGCTTTCAGCCCTCGTGTGGAGGAAGGGCTGTTCTGGAGAGGCTTCTTGTCACCTTCCATTCACAGAATCTGGTTGTGCTTCATTGCACGCTTGCTACTGCAAGCTTGCATCATGACTTGGGTCTGCCCACCAACTCCAAATATGCTCCATGTTTGGTCTTATGTAACATTTGCTACTACTGTAAAAAGCACTTGAATTACAAAGGTCCTGGCAGATCAACAGAAAACAAGGGGTGGAGTCTAATTTCATCTAATATGGTCATACAAGGCGTCCTGGCTGGTGTAAATCAATCCTTCTATTTGAAAGGCAATTGGCCAAAACTGTGCAAGATGGAACTTACGAATTTAACCTGCTAAACTGTGAATTTTCTCACACACTCATTTTTCTGAATACCTTGAAATGCATGCCGCTGCTACCAGGTACATTAGAAAACTTAGATGATTCTTTATGCAGCCTACATTTTAAGCCTCCATAGACCTAGAAGTTTTAAAGTTAATACATCTCTATAAAAATCAGCAGCCTCTCTCAACATTTTAGTTCCCCATGATCTATACTTAAAATAATTAAAAGTTGTCATACTGAAGCTTACTTTTCCTTCCTAAATCTAGTAATAAAAATCTTAACCAATTTTCTGTGCATTTTTGTAAAATACATCTAATTTCAGAAGAATATACATCTTATTGTCTGGAGTTTGGTGTTCAATCATTACATGACTGACTAACACACTTTTTATACCTTTAATCCAAAAACTTCTCTCCCCGGTGGCTCTTTATAAATTATAAACACTGTCTTCCTGGTCTGTTTCCCTATCTCAGACCTATTATACTCCCCACAAAGCTACCCCCCTTTCCTCAATCCCCAAATCTTACTGTCAAATACACATGGAAAAAAATGGCCAACCAGATCGGAGTTTTATGATGATAAAGGCTGCATACATAAATAGACTCGGATGCCTGATAGTTGAGAATGAACACTTTTAAATGTCAAAAGGAGGGGAGAAATTCCTCTACAGAATCCCATCACCCCATAGAGAATATCTGGCAAGAAGTCATGAATTACATGTGTGGAAAAGATTTGGCCTGGAAGGGGTGGGAGTCATGAGGCGTAGGAAATGGTTTCTATTAGACCAGACACAAATTCTAAATTTACTCTAAAACAAAAGAACAGTAGCCACACTGCTTTATTTTCACGGCAAGCATGCAGATCCTAACCAAGGCAGCAATATTAAGATCCAGAGGGTTTTCTGAAACCTACTTTCTTCCCCCGAGACTTCTTATAGTCACGTTCAAACAATGCAAAACTATGGTGGTCCTTAAAAGATGCCAAAACACCACGTAAGGGGCATCAGCAGGTCTCAGAAGCCCAGGATGAGAAAAATCTTCCAAAAGCTTAGCAAAAATAAGAAGTTTAGGTTAAATTGCCAGAGGTCTTCTTACGCTAGAAGAAAAAATTCCATTGCTATCCTACCTGATTGCAACAGGTCTTAGCATTGTTCCCTATACCCACCCACCCTCCCTAAGGGGCAGCTGAGGAGTCTCCTTGATGTCATCGTCCACAGGGCACAACTGAGATAAGAGGCCCTTTCTCAGACTAAGCCTCAGTTCCACATCACTGCACCTGTCAGGCCAGACCCCAGAGTCCTCGCTGTTCTCCCAGCACAAATGCTTGCCTTTCTAATGTTCCCTTTTGTAAACGGAGGTAGGGCAAAGGGGGAAAAAATCCTTACAAACCCCAACTGATCCATGAGGTCTGAGAACCAAATCTTATCTGTAATTTTGATGAAAACCAGGGTGAATTTCAGCAAACATTCTTAATTGCTACAAATACACATCTATATTTAATTTCACAAATAGATGACCCTTGAACAATGTGGGGGTTAGGGGAGCTGACCTCCCATACCCCACAGTTAAAAATACATCTAACTTTTGACTCCCCCAAAATTTAACTATGAAAAGCCTCCTATACTGATGGGAAGCCTTACTGTTAACATAAAGCTAACACCTATTCTCTATGTCATACATATTACATACTGTAACAGGAAAAGAAAATGTTATTAAGAAAATTATAAGGAGGGGCACCTGGGTGGCTCAGTGGGTTAAAGCCTCTGTCTTCGGCTCGGTCCAGGGTCCAGGGTCCGGGAGCGAGTCCCACATTGGGCTCTCTGCTCAGCAGGGAGCCTGCTTCCTCCTCTCTCTCTGCCTGCCTCTCTGCCTACTTATAATCTCTGTCAAATAAATAAATAAAATCTTTTAAAAAAAAGAAAATACATTTACAGTACTATACTATATTTACTGAAAAAAACATGGATAAATGGATAAAATCTGCACAACTCAAATCCATGTTGTTCAAGGTCAAGGGTTAATTGCAAACAAGACAGAAACAATTCAAACTTATTTTTTTTTAAAAGATTTTATTTATTTATTTGACAGAGAGAGATCACAAGCAGGCAGAGAGAGAGAGGAGGAAGCAGGCTCCCTGCCGAGCAGAGAGCCCGACATGAGCCTCGATCCCAGGACCCTGAGATCACGACTTGAGCCGAAGGCAGCGGCCTAACCCACTGAGCCTGTAAGATCTATATCCAAAAAGGGATGAATGATAGGGTAAGCCAGGAAAATATAATTTTGTACAATAAAAGTATATATAAATATACAAAAAATGGGCATAAAGCTTTAGATCAAATTTTTAAACACACACACATTCTCCTCTCTGAATGCCCCAAGTAAAATGTTAAAGCAAATACTTAAATACCTCTTTGTTCTGCTTGGACAGCATTCTTACTCTATTTTCTACAAACCAGCTCCCGATAGCCTACCCAAATAAAGTTTATTTTGATACTAAATTTCCCAATGATGGCTCATATTTAAGCATCTAGGTCTGAGGACATGGTCACATTTCATTCTTCCTATGGAAAAAAAATTCAAAGACTACAGCCTAAAAAACGACTGCAGACTAAAATATAATTTTAACAGAGAAACACCCATGCCTCACAGACCAAAAATTCTAGGTATCGCCTGTGTTGTGGATGGTTTGTGTTCATCAATTTTATGTTGATGCACAAAGGGAGTCCTGAACTGACAAAATTCTTCTGTGAATGGGCCTGCTCCCAGCAAATGAGCACACCAGCAGGAGCCAGGAAGGGCAGCGCCTCGAGGCTTCGGCTGAGGGGCAACCGGCCCTCAGTCTCCTCACTTGCAGTCGTGTGGCCTCAGCCAAGAGCCTCGCATCCCGCTGGGTCTGTGTCCTAGGAAGTGCTAGGATGGCTTCTCCCGTGGGGCTGCGGTGAGGAGGAAGGAGGTCATGCCCGTCATGCAGAGCCCGGCACCGCTTCTGTGCTCCATACAGGTTAGCTCATAGGAGCGGAACCAAGGAGAAATTAGACGGCAGGCATCATTGCAAAGGGAGAGGGAAGAGGAAGAAGAGGTTCCTGCTACCAAAATAAGGGACGTCCCCAACACAGCTTGGCATTTCCTAAGTCAAATCTCAGAGAGGCGGGCAGGTGTCATGTGGTGTTCAGTAGCCCCCAGCAGGCTGCAGGCAGTGGGGAAAGGCTGTGTTGCGGTCACTGGTGGTAGTCCGTTCTCCAGCTTACAGGAGTGCAAGTCTCCAGTGACTCCACTTCATTGTCTCAGCAGGCCGGGCAAGTTATAATTGGCCTTAATTGGCACTTACAGGAGCTTTAACATTCCTCACCTGCTGCCAAGGAACACTTGAAAGGGGGAGAAAGTATTTTCAAACTTGGAAATACCAAACGATTCATTCAGCTGTGGGCCTGGAAGCCTGCTATCCAGAATCAGAATAGCTTCACCAAGAAAGGGTGCGACGTTATTATCCAGGGCTCATTAGGTACTCATGCCGGATTAGGAGAGGTAGAAGATGAAGCTGGAATGGGGGTAATTCACCTTGGGGTCCAATACCATGCAGCAGCCTTCCTCGGGCTGGCATCCTCTGATCTGGTGGATGGCTCTTCAGGACTCAGCCACACTTCATGTGTGTATCTCTGTTCAATTGTTCCAATTGTTCAAAGGCAGGCAAATAAAGTAAGTATAACCTCATGGCCTGATTTACAGAGGCTTTGTAAACCACAGTCTGACCTCAGTCCAGTCATTCAGTATTTGATACACAAAGTGAACACTGTTAAAAGGTGACTGATCACACCAAATGCAAGTGGGATAATGAGATCAGAATAAAACGTCTGACAACAGATTAAATCCTTGTTCCTGCAATTAAATTCACCCAAAACTGTTATTTTCTAGGAGCCTACACATTTCACAGAGAGGAATCCCAGCCGAGCAGACCTAGTTTTCTCTCCTAAGGTAAATTCCAAGGAGGATGAATAGAAATTTCCCACAGATGCCAGGAAAATTGCCTGTGATTACTTAAATGAGTTTTTTTTTTTTTAATCATTGCTCGTTTTGAAAGATCTCTTTACCTCATAATATTCCATATTACTCAAATTCAGAAGATATGTGCTAACACTGGTAGTAAAAAAGTTTGTGCTTGTTTCAGAAACTCGGTTCAAAGTCGAATTACAATCAATTGTGTGTGTGTGTGTGTGTATAAAACACTTTAAGACGCTTTAGCAAAAGAAACTGAATTTTAGAAAGATAAATAAACAACTACTCCTGATGGTGATACTTTCGTATATGACTAGTAAATATAAAGTACTGCAGCCTTTGTGGAAAACAATTTAGTAGCAGCTATTAACAATGCCTATCAATATCCTTTCCGACCCAGGAAGCCCTTCCTGAGACTCTAATTCCATAGAAACAAAGCCACCAGTAGTTAAGGACATATGTGGCAGGAGGGTTACTGTTGCTTTGTTCCTGGAGGCAAAAAGCAGGAAACAGGTTTATGTCTACAGACAGAGGACTTCGAGGAGGAAGCTACTACCCAGCCACACCTTAGCATAGTAAGCGGCCAGTAAAAAGAGGGGATTAGCATTATCCTGGCCTGTGAATGAATTCCCATGTGGTACTGTTGAGTAGAAAAGCAGCAGAAGTGTGCATATTAGAATCCATTTTTCAGAAAACTATGACCAAAAGTCCCTACTAATAAAACATAGGATTATATGTATTCATATAGATTTATTAGCATTAGAAAAAATTTAGATGTATACTAAGTTATGTACTAATACTATACCAAGTTACATAGATGTTTTGCAGAAAGAGAAGACTGTTACAGTTGGAAAGAGCGAGTAGGGAGAAAGAGCCAACAAGATAAGAAAAAAGTAGGCTGAATTGAAAATAGCGTATTTGCGATTATTACATTTGTGTATCTATATAAAAATATATGATGTTTATATATTTGATATATTCATGCATCATTCAAAAAAATCCATAAAGAAACTAATTTAACCAATTTCTGTACTAAAAAAATGCACTGTGAAAGGAGCTGAAGAAGAATTTAGACAGCACTATATTCTGGTGTTACATCAAACAAGCATATCCTGATTAGGGCTCCCATTTCATTTGTTTGGCTAAGCTGACTGAGAATCAAGTAGCACAACTGAACACACAGAGAAAACAGGCCTATTAGCGACTCTGGCAAAACAGTATTTTAACATTCTAAAGATCATCCCAAAGCTTCAGTATTAGAAATTCTAATAATCTTTTGAAAATATCAAGAATATAAAGCAATAAACAAATTTTATTCCAGAATTTATTTCTGACCCTAGAAGACTACAGATCAGAAACTCTATCATGTGTGATCAGGGGCTTACTGCTTGTATTTTAAGTTTCAAAACTGAGATAATTACTTTCCCTGATCTCCCCTGCACCGCCCCTTTTTTTAACTTTCAAAAACACAAGAGGAAAAGGTACAAAATTTCTTTGACGTTCAATCTGAGAACTGTTGTATCAATAACAAAACGTAGAAGTAAACCTAAAGACTGGGATTTCTGTATACACAATGTGTATATGTGTGTATACACAATGTGACATGAGAAAGCCAAGAGCTAAGTTAAGCCACTACTCCCTTGCCTCAAACTAGTTTGTTTTATGGGCTTGGACTAGCGTATGCATGGGAGGAACTATTCTAGCCAGGTAGTAGGTGTTACAGCATAAAGAAGCAATAAAAACTCCCTCTTCTGGTCATATGTAAGACCACAGCTGAACAGGGTTGAAATAGCAGGTGTCTGTGTATCGTAACCAGTAAACACACACATTAGTCTTATGAAGTGACTCAGGAAAAACACTTTTTAGCAAATATCACTAAAATGCAGTTTTATATACTGAAATAACTCCTTTAAAATCTGAAGCACAGCCATCCTGATGATTTCTATATATAGTAGACAGGTCAAAAAAAGCACTGATGAATAAACAGTATTCATTTCCTGATTGATTAATGCTGCTAGAAACCCACATTTTCACTGTCTTATCCTGGTGACGCAAATCAGAACTGCTGAAGTAGTTCATTAAATTGCAGCCCTGACCAGCCTCCATGGGGAGAATCAATACACTGATATAAATGACAGACATTCCCAAAGAAGAGTGTTATTTAAAGCACTGCCTGACATAATGCGACACTGAGAAACTACATGTCTGCGAACAGAGGCCCGGTGAAATTAACTTAAAGACACTAATGAAGTGGAATGATCTTTAAAAAGAAGTGGCGTAGTGTGAATTCACATGAAAAAATAAGACAGATCATTAAGTTAAAAAAAGTAAATTTATAACACATCCAATGTTAACGTGTATGAGGCAACAAGAAACATGCAGCCAAACAGGTCTATGTGCCGCGTCTAGAAACCTTCCGAGGGTATGTGCCAAACTGCAGCCCTGAGAAGTAACATGGAGGAGATTTATTCATTCTGATTTTATATTCATCCTCTTCTTTCATATTTATTTTTCTTTTACAATGAATATTACCATGTTAACAATGAAAAAAAAATCAAAATGCCTGTGTTTTTGCTTTTGAATTGGTGTGTTTCTGTTAGCTGAATGAGAAGTTGAGGAGTCCCAGGAGAGCACGCACATCCTCTTTTGTGTCCCGGCATCTAGGACTGGGTAACTACTGTTCCATAAAACAACAACAACAAACTAAAAAGAATAAATGACCCCAAAGTTTGCATTATTGCACTATTTTCAACCCCTACAATATTTAGAAAATGCCTAACGACTGAATATAACACATCAAGGCTTTTCATTCCAGTCAGTACGCCTCATTTACAAGAAGAAGAAGAAAAAAAAAAAAAGGCTCCACACAAGCTGGAAGAACAACTCCCCTGAATCCATAAACTAGGTAAATTCCTCTGGTTGCTTGAGCCAAAAACCCCATGAGTCATTCCTTGTCCCTTCTTTCCCCATACCGCTAATCCCCCATACATCAGCAGGCCCTGATGGCTTTCTACTTCCATGCAGCCTGCAATGCTGGCCATAACCCTCAGCTTCGGCAGCCTCTGCCACAATCTCAATCTCAGCCTTTTCTCCTGATTCAGCCCTCAACTGGACTAGAGCAAAACAGCCCACCAACCGGCCTCTCTGATTCTGCTCTTGCCCCTATGTTCCACAGAGCAACCATCCATCAGATCAGGACACTCCCCTGCTCAAAACCCTCCAGCGACTTTGAATCACCTGCATTGTCCAATCCAGATCCTTTGGTGGCGTACGGGGCCCTGAACCACTGGGCCCCAGTCCCCCCTTTTCTGAACCTTAACTCAGACCCCTCACATCCTTACACAATGCTTCTCTGCCTCCTCACTGGCCTTTCTGCCATGTGCATTTCCACCCCAGAGTCTCTGTACCTGCTATTTTCTCTGTGTCCAACACTGGTCTTCCACATCCTCACATGGCTAGCTCTTTTTTTTTTTCAGTGAGCTTCAAAATCAACACCTTAGAGGAGCTTTCTCTGACTAGCCTTACCTAGAGAATCCTGCTCTGGTGGTCATTCTCTCGCACATTATTCTTAGCCTTTATCACTACTTGAAGTAATCTTATTTTACTTGATTTTTGTCTCCACCCTCCCTAACTAGAATATAAGCTGCATGGGAGACACTGTTTCTGTAGTTCAGTGGGAGCAATGCCTAGAGCCGACAGGGGATACTCAATAAATATTTGTTAAATGCATGAATAACATCACGGCCAATTTATTTATTTTTTTAAGCAATTGGAAAGGCATATTAATAAAGGCAGAGATTCATAAAGAGGAAAAATTAATACATTTTAGAACTACAAATTTAAATGTGGCTCCCATTAATGGCATAAATAACACCACATAAAGACACTGCTTATTACATAACCAAGGAAAACAGGTAAAATTCTATTAGCTAGGGACAAAGTGGTTCTTTACTTGATACTACTAAAGTCACACAAAAAAATTAATTAGCACTGTTTGGCTTGTGACAAAGAAAGCTGAATTTACTGCATTTATTTTGAATCACGCTACTTGCGATGACAAGAAGTTTAGGTCAAATGGCCAATTTCAGATTTCCATTGAGAGTTAAACTGAACGTCCACCTTGATCTCATTCCCATTTTGATGTGTCTGCTACGGTTAGCTCCCTTCCCTGACTCAGCCCTGACAGCTGGAGAAAGACCTGGCGTATGTCTCAGAAGCAAAAGAGTTAATTAAGTATGTCTGGCTCTGCAACAAGTTTCAATCTTTATACTGACTGAAGGAATAAATATGCCAACTAATTCTCTAAAGAAGCTACAGAATGTTATGGGGCTAAAACAAAAAGAGGAGGAGCTTGGCTTTGGACTACGAGTATTTAGGGTTAAACAGAGTAGGAGAACAGGCTGAAGAGAAATCCAACAACTATGCTAAATCAATTACCTACTACCATTACGTCTTCAAATTACTGAATGTTCTCTCTGAGGTAATGGGTTTATAATGCTGACCCAGCTACTCTACGCCAACTTTAAAGTTTTACCTGAGCTTGGACATCTGTCACTAATGATAGTTTTGTGACATGTGGAATTCATTACATCTTCCCTAGATTTTCTTTTAACTCTATACATCCTTATTACATGCAAGAGAAATGGATATGAGCCGCCAGAAAACCTGGCCTGGTACATTTTATCCATGTGAAAGAAATTTAATTTAGGGGAGTTTTATTTGTAAACTGGGAATAGAACTATCCACTCGGATAAGAGCAGGAAATGAGACAATACATACAACAATGCTTTGTGGATCACCAAATACTATTTAAAAAATCATCATTAGTCTGTGGACTTTTAGACGAATGGAAATCCTGAAAAGATTAACTATCACTAAAAGTTTCAAAGTAGTAAAAGGCCCAGATTATGAAAATGCTGTGGCCAAATTTAGCCAGCACATTGGACAGAACAGAGAAACATTTTTTTCTTTATCCAAAAATAAAGTCACTTAATAGTGAAATAAAATAACTCATTCAAATTACCTGAAATTGTTACTTTCAGCCAGATGGCAAAAGGGGAAAGGTGTTCTTTATTATACAGCAAATCCTCTGCTTTGTGATGTAGATTAATTCAATCAAAGGATAGCAATCACCGGTCACAACTATATGAAATGCTGTCAACAATGGCAATCAGCACCTATGCCAGAATCAGCCCATCGGCTCTCACAGATTCAGACTCATTCTGCTCATATACTAACATTCTTTGAAACCAATTTAATTAGCTCAAACAAGTATGAGTACTTTCTATTTACTCATCTTCTGATGAAAATTACATTTCTGAAAAATACAATTTATGCTGCCATCTAAAAGAACCCAAGCCACCTCAGTGCACTTCACGGAATGTGTGCGGCTGTTAATTCTGCAGGATCGCAGTATCTGCAAGTAGAGAAAGCTGTAAGATCACAGCAGTATTTCTGCTAATGCTACTTTCACAAAGTTAAGAAAAAGCCAGACTTGTAATATTCCCGCACCCCCACCCCCATCTATGAACAAAGATCTGAGAGAGGAAATGTGTTTTACAATGAGGACCAGACTCACACACCACTCCTGGTGACTGGCAGGGGCTCAGCACATAATCAATACATAATACCAGCTGATAAAAGACCAAGGGTATTCGTTCTCTGTGATTCTTCTGCAGATCAAAATGTGACTTGAGAATCTGCTTCCTAGGCATGACGACTTCCTAGGGTTAGGGCTGGCCTCAGCGGACAGCTCCTTCAACAGGAGAGGAAACCAAATCCAAGAGCTGGAGCTGGTGTTTCCCAAAACACAGAGTAGGTTTCACTCCCCATCATTAATAACATTAAATCTCAAGTGATAACTTACTCCTTTTCCAAATCTCTTTCAATTCTTCTGATAACAAACATCACATTACTGGGCGGATAACACTTGCCTAAAACGCGCTTGTCTCCTCTTCCACAAAGGGAGCAGGCCTCGGGGTTCAGAGCTAGCACTGGCAAGAACGTCAACAAGGAAATTTAATCACCTCCTCACTTTATTTATTTTTATACTTAGCATCTATGGCAAACAACACCAGTCTTCCTGATGATGATTCTGTTAAGGTTTTCTTTGCAAAGGATTTATTTAAATAGAAGTGGTATGATATAAAGAAAAATATTAAGTGGAATTATGTAAGCAAATCACAAGTAAAGAATCCAACTGATTAAAACCAGGAAAGGTGGCACAGGCACATGTGACTACGAGGCCTTGCTCAGGGACTCAGGGCTGAGCCAAAAGGTGAACAAATGGGTCAACTTAACTAACCTGGGGCAAAATACTTCAGCAGCAGACATTCAAGCAGGGTTTCCATTTCTTAGTGGTTCTAACTACGGCACCTGTCCGAGCTACATCAACAGCATTCACTTAGCCCACCGAGGTAAGATCACCTCACGTCTGCACAAAGACAGGTTGAGAGGAATTAAGGTATTTTTCAAACACACACTCAAAGAGAAGCAGCAGAGCAAACAGTGGCACATGCACGCAGTGTGTCAGAATCACTTGGGAAACTCTTACAAAACAGAACCCCAAAGGCACCCCACAAATCATCAGCCAATCCAACCTGTTCAGATCCACAGCCAGTGTACAGAAACAGGACTACACATTTTATGCTATTCAGTAGCCAGTTTAGGACCAAACACGTCTGTTCCTAACTGAGATTCCCACTGCGGTAAACAACCTCAAAAGGAGGATACTTCTGGCCCTACGGAACGTCACCGTCTCAGCCCTCCTCTGTACTCAAAGATTTAGAGGCAATTAACAGGACATTTCCAGCATGTGATAAAAAAAAAAAAAAGTTAAAAATCATTTAAAAAAAAAAAAAAAAGGGGGCTTCCTTTCGTGCCATCCTTGCTAGACTCAACAAATTTCCGAGTGCCAGTCTATGTCGCTCACCGTGCCAGGCCCCGGGGCGGCATGCGAGCAACAACCCTGACAGAGAGGAGGGTCGTGCTGGGGTCACAGTGCACCCTGGTCAGCCTGGGGTGTGGACTCAGTCTCCAGAGTGGTTGGGAATACGGATTGCTAGGTCCTATCCCACAGATTCCCATCTAGGCGGTCGGAATGGTCCTTGGGAAGCTGCCCATTTAGAAAGCTCCTCTCTGATTTAGATGCACAGCAGGTTTGGGATCCAATGATTCAAATTATACTTTTAAATCTGAAATTAACAGTTAGGAACATCTTGCTCTCAAAAATACTGAGTAACTAAAGGAAAATATGAAGTATCCTGGACTACTTCAAAACATTAAAACAACATCAAGAAAATATGATATTACTATGCAGTTTCCAAGAAAAAAAAAAAGAAGTTTATATTATGAAAGCAAATAGATCTATGAGAAACTGGGAATGCCACAATGACACTACCATCAATCCACATCATTGCTCATATGGAAATCCTGGGTACTTGTTAGCTCCCAAAAAGGTAGTTTGGCTAGCAAAAAAATAATATTATCTCTTACAACTCTTGGTAATAAGCTGCTTACCAATTCACAATAACGTTATCACCAACACAAACCAATTTATAAGCCTTGTTGCTATTGTGGTTTCCTTCTCTGCCCTAGCAGCAGTGGTTTTAAAGGAACTGCCTGTTGGAATTTATAACAACTGCTCAGTTGTTCATAAAATCACAGATGATTATCAGTAATACATTAATTCACAGAAGACTGCCCACACATTTTCACCAATTTCGTGCAAGGATAAGAAAAGAAAATCCCTCCATCGGCAGGTACGGATTCTTCCGAATACCTAATAAACAGACTATAATGGCCACTGGGAAGGATTTTGAATTTGAAAACTGTTTTTGGTGTTAACATGTAAGAATGGGCCTTTGGGAATTACAGCAAAAAAACACATGGGTTCCCCCCAAAAAACTTTTCCTATTATAACCCCTATCCCCAAGGATAGAAGAGACACCGGCAGCACTGGGAACACTTCTTGGTACCAGAGACCCTGCCCACACTCCTTCCCTCCAGGTGAGTGATGTGTCGGTCCCAAATCTCTCCAGGGTCATCACATGGTGCCCCCCTCCACTTCATGCAGTTGCACCCAACCCCCCACATCTTCCAATGTCCTAACCTCCTGTTTGTTTGCCATCAGCCTTCTCCTTGGTGCTGCCTCACAGAAGGAAGTCCTTCAACATCTCCCAGCCAAAAACCTCTCTCGGAACACGTGGGCCCCACCTTCCTGCCAGGGACTCTTCTCTCTTACAGCTTCAATATTTCCCTTGCAACCAGAGGGACCAAGCTCCCCCGTGCAACCACACACACACCCAACGGCTTAATCAGTCCCATCCAAGCCCCTGCGTAGCCACAGAAGGTATGGGAGTATGTGAATCTTGCATTCACATCTTCTCATTTACATGTCTGAAGTGACCACCATTTGTTTCTCCTTCTACAAGTATCTTTTTTTTTTTTTTAAGATTTTATTTATTTATTTGACAGAGAGAAATCACAAGTAGATGGAGAGGCAGGCAGAGAGAGAGAGAGGGAAGCAGGCTCCCCGCTGAGCAGAGCGCCCGACGCGGGACTCGATCCCAGGACCGTGAGATCACGACCCGAGCCAAAGGCAGCGGCTTTAACCCACTGAGCCACCCAGGCGCCCATCCTTCTACAAGTATCTTATTAGAAAATACTGAGTGGACTAGGTACTGGTACAGAAAAGGAGTAAAAATGTGATTTTATGGGACTCCCTCACCGCTGCTCCCAATACAGACATTCTTAAAGAGAGAATGAGAGAAAGAAAATCATCTCCATTAGGTGCTGGAACAACTGGGTTGAAGTGCTTCTGGAAGAGGGGACCAAAAGGGCCCTTTGTGCTTGTGAAGTCCTGTGAGTCTGTGAGCAAGTCAGTGAGCCTTGCCCCAAGCTGCAGCTTCGGGATTCACACTGCCAATTGCCTTTTGCTCCCTTTTGATCCACTCTGTCACCCACCAATCCTCTCTGGAGGACCACTAAGTCATCACTCTGGGGCTAAGAAACCTGAAGCACTTCCCCAATGACACATCAATGCCAGGGGGTCTAATGGGCACTGAGGCTCTGACAGCTAGTCCCAGCCTGTCTCTGCACATCGCTCATCCACGTGTGGGAACATCAGTCCTGGCCAATGAGGACTCCAGTTAGTCCATCCCAGACAGCGGGGGATTCCCTGCCTCTGCGCTTGCTCACTTCATTGCTACTGTCAACCTAAGACCACTAAATGTGGCTGTTCAGCACACCAATTGTGAAGTTATACACGGTAGCCCTATCTATCCCCATCAAAACACTTCCTGTTTTAGGGGATTAGAAGTGATTTTTAAAAGTCTTTTCTGGACATCCAGATGGCCAAGAGACACATTAAAAAATGCTCGACATCACTCGGCATCAGGGAAATACAAATCAAAACCACAATAAGATACCACTTCACACCAGTCAGATGGATAAAATTAACCAGTCAGGAAACGACAGACGTTGAAGAGGATGCACAGAAAGGGGAACCCTCCTACACTGTTTGTGGGAATGCAAGCTGGTGCAGCCACTCTGGAAAACAGCATGGAGGTTCCTTAAAAGTTGAAAACAGAGCTACCCTACAACCCAGCAATCACACTACTGGGTATTTACCCTAAAGATACAAATGTAGTGATTCGAAGGGGCATGTGCACCTGAATGTTTATAGTAGCAATGTCCACAACAGCCAAACTATGGAAAGAACCTAAAAGTCCATCAACAGATGAATGGATAAAAAAGATGTGGTGTGGAAAAAAAAAAAAAAAAGATGTGGTGTGTGTGTGTGCGTACACACATGCACACACACACAGGAATACTATGCAGCCATCAAAAGAAATGAGATCTCGCTATTTGCAATGACGTGGATGGAACTAGACGGTATTATGCTGAGCGAAATAAGTCAATTATCGTATGATCTCCCTGATGTGAGGAATTTGGAAGGCAGAGTAGGGGTTTGGGGGGCAGGGAAGGAAAAAATGAAACAAGATGGGACCGGGAGGGAGACAAACCAGAAGAGACTATTAATCTCACAAAACTGAGGATTGCTGGGGGGTGGGGGGTAGGGATAGGGTGGTTGGGTTATGGACATTGGGGAGGGTATGTGCTATGGTAAGTGCTGTGAAGTATGTAAGCCTGATGATCCACAGACCTGTACCCCTGGGGCAAATAATACATTATATGTTAATAAAAATAATTAATAAATTAAAAGTCTTTTCTGCATCTTCCACAATGGACATATGTTACATACCTAAACACTGAAGGAAAACATCTGCATATGGGACAACAAATTCATTCTACTCTTCAGAATCACCTAACCTGAAGGCAATTTTCTCCAAGAAGCCTTTTCATCGAAAAGCAATTTGTGTTCCTCCTTGTTCTTAAGGCCCTGGACTGTTTTTTGACATTAAACACAAACCTGCCTGTATCCACAGTTGTACTTTTCTCTCTCCCTCATCCCTATTATGTGTCAGGCATTGTATGAGGAGCTTTACCATGTTGTTTCATTTATGGTCACTGAGAACCTATGAGGTTGCTATTACCATTCTGACATTGTAACAAAGGAAGCTGAGGTTGGGAAACTTGTTCAGGGCAAATGAACAACTTATGGTTCTTGCCAGTTTAAATTTAAATCCAGTCTAGTTTGGCTTCAAAATCCTGAACTTCAAAATACTTGGCAATTGATTAACTGCCTTTTCCAATACTAACCTCTATGACTCTTTATCAGGAAGATAGTATCTTATTCACCTTTGTTCTCGCTTTAGACCCTACCCAGGGCTTCACTCAGAATCAGACTCTCAGAAAACCTTTTTCTGGTTACTAAGGGAAAAAAATCGATTCCTAAGGGAAAACATGGTGGGATGTTGATATGACCGCATGCCTCTTAAAACAACTGTTGTCCCAACAACAAGCCTTTTTAAGTTTTAGCCTTACAACGAATCTCAAAGCTATGCTGTCTCCTCAACTCTAGGGTCCCACCTTAGCCTTAGTCTGTTACCATGTCTTGCACCTTGAACTCCTCCCAGCTTCTACCCTTCTCAGACAATTTATTCTCTGCAAATTCACCAGTGAGGTGGACCTGTGTTACTTACTTTCTTATAGAATAAGCCATACAATGCCTCAAAGCTGCTTCTTACTCTGCCCTTCAAGGCTGCGCATGATCAGGGTCCAATCCCTGCCCACAAGGGCAGACCTCTCTAGTCTCTACTTCCCTCCACTAACTACCCTCAACCTACGGCAGTCAGCTAGCTGTACACCAGCTCTTCCCTCCATGTAAGAATGCACTTATTCCAGACTGCCACATGGGTGGCTCCATTCGATCACTTACAGCTCAGGTCACCAGGGTCACCTCCTCAGAAGCTTTGCTTAAACACTCTATCTATAGAAGGATCCCGCTGTTATTCTGTCTCAAGCTTGCATCTGTAGTAACAAGGACAATGAGGAAACAACTCACAGTTGTTTAAAAAGTATGTCTAGTTAGTTCTGCCTGTCTCTTAAGCTAGGTTGTAAACTGCAAGGAAGTAAATATGGATCATACTATACACATCCCCATGCCTGAAATAAGGTGTGCCCTCAAATACTTCTGAGCTATTACTGAAACCAACTAGGTATAAAATGATGTCTTTAGGTGCCATTATGACAAAGCAAAGCCATCTTATTTGGATTCTTCCATGATCAAACACCCAGACAGCAGGCCTAGAGCCTAGAAGCCCAGGGATGGCTCAGGGGTTCATGAAATCTCCGAAGACACACTGCTTCATTTCTAAGTACATGTGCATTTTAATGGAAAAGATGTGATAGTTTCATCATATTCACAAACTGAACATGTCGTCAAGCTGGATTTAGAGCTACTGAACTTGGAAGTTTCAAAATCAAGAAGACATGTATCCACACTGTGTATATATAATTTTACCAACCACTAAATTCACAACCATGAGGTCTGGAAGGAAATAAACCTTTCACTATGCTGACTCAATATTTCAAAAGAGATTTTATAAAATGTATTTTTCCTTGTGTAACTTCAATAAATTAGAAAATACACATCACTTCTAATAAAATTCAGAAAACATCCAACATCTGATAGGCATTAACCCATTCGATGAATTAGAAAGCCTAGCTCCTGACAGACGGAGGAATATTATAGCCTATCCATGCTGTCACTGGCCTTCAGTTTAATCCTGCTTTACCTTTTACCCTCTAATAATGATTTTTAAATGGTTAAGCACTTACCATAATGTGATTGAAATGCCTGCGGTTTGACAACCTGATTACAGTCGTTACACACCACCAAGTAGAAATCATCGTGGGCTGGACACAGACCAAATATTGGCATGTCTGCAACAAAGAAAGAGAGTATCACTCATCTGGTTCTGATTAATATGAAACCATTTAGCTCGCAATACTTTCTAAAGCTCCTGCCTTAAGATGAAGTACACCAGTTCAAATACTACTCCAGTGACATTTAAAAGTAACTGATGTGCCACCATAACTATTAAGAGAGAAATCAAATCAGGCTTACAGAAACACTGTTCAGAAAGTTAAAATAAAACACACCCAAAATCATCAGTATGAGGTGAAAGAGACAAATCTATTAAAATGCAAACAATGAATACACTCACACAATAAAGCAACTTTAGATGAACTCCACCAAGGGTTATGGGTAAAAACCTGGACCACATAAAATGCTTAGCAATTCATAAAGCTGTATCATCTAATGGTTTTGTTTAACTATGCATTCTATTCCAGCCATTTGGTTGCTGAGTTCTATGGAACAGTTAAGAAAGGAAGCAGAGGTTTCACTGAAGAGTAAAACTGCCGGTCTGGTCAGGATGTAATACAAAAAAAAATATTTTTATACTCTTTTTTCAGGTCACAAGAACCCCTAGTCCTTTTGCTCACATACTGATGTCCCTGAACTCATGAAACTTTGGTACAAACACAGTATTTCACACATTAATCTCAGTTTAGTTACTAGAATAGGGCAAGATACAAGTTGGACTCTTTAGGGTTAAGAAGTTAATTAAAACACAAATGTAAAACTAAACTATCTGCATGTACACAGAAACGGAGTGTGACTTGATATTTGGTAATATGTGGTTAACTAACAAGTCCTAACCATGAATAATCACTTAACAATAATCTAGGTAGGGAACAGTGCTAACATTTCAGATTCAGAATCTAATCTCTTAAATATTTCAAAATTGGTGAATTTAGGGGTGCCTGGCTGCCTGAGTCAGTAGAGCATGGGACCCTTGGTCTCTGTCTGGGTCGTGAATTCAAGCCCACATTGGCACAGAGATTTAAAAAAAAAAAAAAAGACAATTGCTGATTTTAAGTATTGCACACTGTCTAGAATATCTGCAATGAATGGATAATTAGCACATTTCAATTAGACAAATAGTTTAATAGACCAAATACCAAGTTTAAAGGGGAAAAAAGATCCAAAACTAATTGGCATCTGTTTTCTTTCCTGTAAGATCTGATTTCACATTTTCTCCAGCTTGGGTGATCATGGTAGTTTTACAGGAAAAAGAAAATGCCCTGAGGAGATGTAAAGTGATCATAGTCTCAAAGCATCAAATCACTGATCTAATATCTACACATGGATATAGCTCAGATTTTCTTCAACAGTTTCTATTACACTGAATTGCACAGATTGCAGGCTATAAATCTGAAATATACCAGGGACCAACAAGCTTCTGGGACGCAATGGCAGCACTGAGCAGTTTCTAGGTGCTATGATCTCATTCTTTTCTCACAACTACCTAGGTCGATACCACTACAACCCCTCTAGAAAAGGAGGAAACTGATTCACAGAGAGATGAAGTACTTTGTCTACGTCAGTAGCCGGGATTCCATTCTGACTCACAACAATGGCTTGGATCTGGTCCCCTGAAGATCAGAGGAACGTGATTTCTAGAAATTCCTTCCAGTTTCCACCTCCATTACCTTGGAATGTCAGAGCTGAACACCTCTGATAAACTGATTAGATAATGCAAGAAGCTTCTATCTAGTAGACTACGGACTTCTGTGACTAAGCTTAATAATTTAATGAAAAATAAGAACCAAACAAGGTGCTATTTTCCTTGAAAGCATGCCCACATTTAGTTAAAAATAGTTCATGTGGGAGAAAAGGAAAGGTTATATCCCTGCAATGATCAACACGTAATAAGCCATTTTGCATGGCTACAATTTCTTGACATGACAGTTCATTTTAAAAATAAAATGTAAGTAGTTCCCTTTAAGTTCCATATACCCGTGTGCTCAATGCCTCCAATACAAGACCAATTAAGAAAGAAAATCTGAATTACAGAACACAGCATTCATAATTTACAGCTGTGAAGTATGAAATGTCTATAAATATCAAATCAACAGTTTAATTAATGAAATTGACTCAATTAGTTTTATTAATTAAATGGTAGTTAAAACAGCATTAAATTAAGTGGTCTCACTTTAGATTTAGGCGACTGCAATGAGCTGGTTTTGTGTGGTTTCCCACAGCACTCAATGTTAAGCAATGCTGTTTAAAATATATCACTTTCCCAGAAACCAAATACTTTGGGGAACGAGCCCCCTCTCACCCCTTTATAAATAAAACAACTTTAAAAAATTAAGAACTGTACCGATACATTCAAGTAATAGCAATTCAACCAGCAACAATAACCTTTATATAGAAAACTGTTCTTTTTTGCTGTGATTCCTATCTTCCTTTTGTGAGAAACACTAGTAAAAATAAGAAGGTAGGGTTCATTCTGTAAGGGACCAGGAATCAATACTTCTGGAAAAACTTCAATTTCCTCAATAACTTAAGACTCTGTGCAATCAATGATGACAGTAATGAGGATGAACAGTTGGCCTTTACTGAGCGACAGCTATGTACCAGGCCCTGTGCTAAAGACTTTTTATATGGTCTTTACTACAATAAAATCCTCATTTTACTGATAGAGACATACACTTGTCCACTATTACCCACCAAGAAAGCATAACGAGGACTCAAAATCAGGTGTGCTCCATGAGCTCAGTTCTTAGTATCTCACCAGCGTATCACACTCCCTAAAAAGCCTGCCTGCGTACATGTGTGCGTGCGTGCATGGGTGTGTGTTGTGTTGTGTTCACACACGTGCACGATACACACACACAATCCCCATGGAAAGAAACACGGCACACTTAAATCCAATTCATGTTACCCTCAGAAATCAGGTTCCAGCTATGAAAATCTAAAGCAACTTTAATTTTAGCTTTCTAAATTCTTTACTTTCAGAGATCCATATTTGGAAGTAAGCTAGAAGATACAAAATAATTTAAATAAAATATCTTCAGGAGGAAAAAAAAAAAAAAGAGTTCTATATCCTTTTTCTGTACTGGGACATTCCAGAGGCCTTAGCAACAGGAACAGAATGTGGAATGTTGTGGCAACAGAGAAAATGAAATTTTTGTGAGAGACAGTATGTATGTTTCTGAATATTTTTAAAGCGTAAGTTTATAATCAGCCTATCTACAAATTAACATAAAAAACTTGCCCAAATGCAAGGAGGTAAAAGACTGAATTACTCTGAAAAAAAAAAAAAAGAAAGAAACAAGAAATAGAATTGATAAAAATTAGTTATTATTGAATTTTTTTTAAAGTTCATAAAATATACTGTAAACATACAACTTAGTCTATTATATACTTCAAAATAATGAGAAGTTTTAAAATTGTACCTGGCTCCATGGACTCTGAAGCAGTTTGAAAGAAAGGATTTTATTGTGTGTAAGCCCTAAATCTTTTTCAGGATTCAGGTCACTCCAATCTTCCAGTTAGCAAGTAGCCCAGCACCCACATCTAGGCCATCATGTACTTTGGAGACCCCAGGCCAACACACTGGGAAGGGCTGGGTTTAAGCACATGGACACATGAGCATGTGTGCAGAACCTCCACAGGCAAACGTAGAATGAATGCTCTTTGCCAAAACCAGACCCTAAGCAGGAGGGAATGTATTCAGTTACTTTGGTGCTACTATCCCCATTCTGAGAACTGAGTCCAACAATAGAACATGTATTTTGTAAACAAAGCATTCTACCTTAGCAGTACCCGGAGTGTCTCCCTTCTCCCATGCTCCCCAATCCCCACATGCCAAAGACTCCCACATTTCCGTCTCTAGCCCAGATGGCTCCTGAGTTCTGTCTAGACTCATATATCCAACTGCCTACTAGACACTGCCATCTGGACGTCTTGTATACATCTCAAAAGGAAGAAGCATGTCCAATAGAACTCCACTTTCTACCCTGCCCTGTTCCTGCCCCACAAAACTTTCCCTCTCTTGGGTAAATGACTATCCATTCTCCTTGACTGTTCAAAACTAAAAACCCAGGTGTCACCTCTGACTCCCCCTTCCCTCATGATTTTCAGGACACCAGCATGTCTGCTGGGCTCTACTCTAAAATCTGCATCCACTTCTCTTACCTACACCACTGCTGTAGAGCCTTCCATCAGTACCTTTCTGACCGGCTCTGGAAGAAGTCCATCTATCAGCTGGTCTACAGTCTCTTCTGCATGGCTACCAGAGTGACTCTCTGAAGTTCTCCAGTAGATCACATCACTACCATTAACATTTCTCTGGTGGCTTCCCACTCCTCTAGGAATAAAATCTCGGCCCTTACCACAGCCCCAGGGCCCTGCCAGATATCCATCCACCTCCCTCTCGCCTGTACCCTGATTCCCTCCTCGCTCCTCTCTCCTTGGCTCACTCTGCTCCGGGCACACTGTCCTCCACTCTCTCCTAGACCCAGAAAGCTACTTTCAGCTAGGCTCTGCCCTTTCTCTTCATCCGATACCTAGTACATTCACACACTGTCAGGTCTGGTTCAGCAGTCTTGTCAAGGGGCTCCACCTCTTCCACCCCCCAATTAGTTACTCTCCATCACAAATATCATAAGCAGAGTGGCTAACAGAGAGGATCACTCCCATCACTCTGAATCCAGTGTGTCCTTGGACAAGTCTATAAGCTCTTCGAACTCCATATGTCAAACGGTAATGATAAACAGTACCTAATTTACTGGGCACTTCACAGGACTGAAAGATTAAGAGAGTTAATATAGGGCACCTGGGTGGCTCAGTCAGTTAAGTGCCTTCAGCTCAGGTCATGATCCCAGCCAGGGTCCTGGGATCAAGTCCTGTATCAGGCTCCCTGCTCAGCAGGGATTTTGCTTCTTCCTCTCCCTCTGCCCTTCCCCCTGCTCATGCACTCACACTCTCTAATAAATAAAAAAAAACAACAATAGTTAATACATACAAAGTTCCAGGAGATCTTAGACAGCACTCAAGCAACAGACCCCTTCCCAGCCTGTGAGACAGGAGTCACACACCCACACTACTGCTCAGAAAACTAAGGTACACAAACATTAAGACCTTATAAGTTAGTAAGTAACAGAGTTGAAATTTGAACCCAGATGTGTGGGGGCTCCTGTGCCCTGGCTGTTACCAATGTTCTCCCAGCAACACTGCCTAAATCTGCCTCCTCCATGTCACTCCCACTGCCGATACCCATGGTGGTGGCCACCACACACCAGGACAGGTGTCCTCACAGAATCAGAGTTTCTTCCCTTTGCAGGCTCCTCTACCCAATGCCAAAGCTATAAACCTATAAAGCATCAAAGCTGTTCCTCTCCTTGAAGACCTCTGCTGGTTCCAAGATAGGGTTGGGACCTCTGACTAACCCCTCCTCAACCAAGGCCCCAGCACTCTGGCTTCTCCCATCGCTCTGGCCTGAGGCAACCTGCTCCAGTCTCACGACTGCCTGGCCTTCTCAGAGCCTGCCTTGTCTTCCCACAATCCTATTTTTTGGCCAGAACAGTTCCTGTAGCATGCAAAGCATTCCCCTCTTCCTCCTGGAACTCCCACATTTAGTAAGAACCAGTTCCAGTGCCCTCTCTGCTGTGCTCTTACTCACACCATTTATTATCCCTCTGCAGCCCTTCGCTCACTGATTTATGGCTTATGAATGTAAGTTACATGCAGACATCTCTGTAAGTCCTGCCTGACAGATGACTCCTTGCCTTCCTCAGCACGGATCCTGAAGATGAGCTCTCACTGCTTGTGAAGTAACAACCAGCACTGAGAACTCTTCCGTAGCTTCCAGTTGCTCTTAGGATAAAAACGGGCCGACGAGGCCTTGACCTTCGACCTGCCTCTCTCCTCACTAGCTCTTTGCAGCTGGCCCTTCCGGCCTTTGATATGTTCCTGGAGCACATCATGCTCTCTTCTGCCACAGTACCCAGGTACCTGCCGCTCCATCTGCCTGGAACTACCACCTTCTCCACATCATCACCTGGCTTATTGCTTTACTCCATTCCTTCTCAGCCTTGAGGTCATGGTCCTGGAGACTTGGCTAGGCAGAGCCTGTTACATGTTCCCAGAGCAATGCCTTAGTTATTAGCCTTGCCACAATGCACCATGCCCAATTTTTAACAGTCCATCTAGCCGTGTGAACCTTGAAAAAGTTCTGTATTTATCTGGCTTCCTGCTCTAGTGACAGTGCCTGATAATGCCTAACTTGACCAGTAAGAAGCAGCAAATAATGTGTGTCATCTATTACCTGATGAATAATAAGTGAAATATTAAAGTCCCTGTGGGGCCATCATAAGTCAAGGTTATAATTAGGCCTTTATGTCATTGAATGACAGAGTCATCCACTAGAATTGGGCATACCACTTAGTGATACACACATTCAAGAGTGAGAAGGTTTCCCTTGAACACATATCAATCCCATTCCTGGAGGCCATTTCGGGAAAAAATATGCATTTCAGGATCCGATTCTCAAACATGCACATCAGCAATTTCTCTTTCGCTAGTATGCCAGCGCAGTAGCTAACGGCAGTGTGACGTCACTACTTGGATTCAAGTCCTTATTCTTCCTCTTACTGGCTGTGTGACCACAGTTTTACATTATTTAACCTCTTTGAAGATTTTATTTATTTATTTATTTGAAAGACAGAGATCACAAGTAGGCAGAGAGGCAGGCGGGGGGACGGGGAGCATGTTCCCCACTAAGCAGAGAGCCTGATATGGGGCTCGATCCCAGGACCCTGAGATCATGACCCAAGCCAAAGATAGAGGCTTAACCCACTGAGCCACCCGGGCGCCCTTATTTAACCTCTTTGAACGTCAGTTTCCTCAATGGTAAAATACAGTTAACAGGACCTATATTTCAGAGTGTTATTTTGAGGTTTAAATGAACTATCCAAGGGGAGCACTCAGGGCTAAGCATGTTGTAAACACTCAATAAATGTGAGCAAAAACACAAAACTATATACATACTACCAATGTCTGCTGCAAGGGCCCCAGCTCTAATTAAACTCACAGAAGATTGATATGTATACAAATAGGGACTATTTTACAATGGGAGCTGAATTCTCCAGTGGTCTCACGCTCCTACTGCGGGCTACACACACCTCCCTGTAAGTGACAAAAGGCAGCGGGGCAGCAGCGGAGGCTCGCTGGCACCCCACTCCCTGTGGAGGGTCAGGGCCCATGCTTCAGAGTTTAAGCTATACCTTTGCAAGCCAGAAAGAATGCAAGATAAGTGAGGAAGCCACATGGTAGAAAAGGTCACTGGCACGAGTGTAGATCAACTTAGGTAATGGCAGGGGGGAAACAGATCGAAGACAGTGATCCCTAAGGGCTGATGCAACAGACTACGACACAAAACGTCTGTGTAATGAAAATGGGGGAAACCTGGCTGAAGACAAGCTCTGGAGGACCATGTCAAGCCCTCAGGAGATACCGCGTGCAGTGTGAGGCCAAGGGAGGAAACCAAAGATGGGTCCGCAGCTCCTTCCTCGTTGCAGCTAATGTGAACACATGAACCATGGGAGACACTGCTGGAAGAACTTTGTTTGCAAAGACAATAGAGCTTCATGGTTAAAGGCACAGCCTCTGGAGCCAGACTGGCTGCATTCAGATCCCAGCCATGCCACCTACGAGCTCAATTTCCTCACCTGCAAATGGGTCAAGTAATTACAACCACGTCGTAAGTTGTTGAAGGGACCAACAAATATAAAATGCCTCAACAGTGCAAAGTATTTTAAAATGTGAGCCATTTTTTATCATCTTCCCTATCACTGCTCTCTGGTCTTAGATCTAAACAGTAGCTACGTTCCCTTCCACCAAGTCCAAGCCCCACCCCACAGCAACCAGTGATATTTTTCCATCAAAATATCACCCAGTCTTCTTAACACCTTAGTAGTTCTCCAATGTATTCAGAATGAAAACCAATGCTTAGAAGGCCTTGTATGACCTCTGCAACCTCAAGACATATTATTTACCCTATAATTTCCACTCCAGAATTCTCATTTCCTTGACAATTATTCCAATATGCCAACCAATTGCTGTCCCACCTCAGGGCCCTTGCTAATTCTGTTCCCTCTGTCCAGAATGCTTTGCCTGGCTGGCTCCAGGTCTCAGCTTGTATTCCAATAGAAGGACCTATCCTGACCACCCCTGTTTGAAGCAGTCCCCTATCTCTTCAGATAATTCTTCTCTTTACTCATTAGTTATTTCTTATTTGTGTTTTGGCTCTTTCCCTAAGAGGTAAGCTCCATCATGAGGGTGGGTATAATACCTGCACAGCATAGTGCCTGGCACACAGCAGGTGATTAATTAATTAATAAAAAATTAATTAATTAATAATTTGAGCAAGCCCTCTTCATCAGACTTCCCGAGTTTAAATCCCAATGCCATCATCACTCACTAGGAGTGTGACCTTGGGCAAGTTCCCCTGCTTTGGTATTCTCATTCATAAATCAGAGATGATGCTAGTAGCTAACTTAATGGGTAGTTACAAGAATAAAGTTAGTATACATAAAGCTCTTAGAACTGTGTCTGACATGTGCTAAGTCTGCCTTACCTATTTTGATTCCAATTATTCCTACTTTTACTGTCAGTGAACTACACTGGTCACTGCTTCCAATCTCTACCATCTATAGCCAGCACCTCTTATGGTATTATGTATTAAGTACTTACAGGCATCATGGTAAATACTCTATATACATCATTCATTTATTCATGCATGTACTGAATCCCTGTGGTGATGCCTAGACACCACTGGAGTACTGGATAGGTATCAGTGAACAAAAATCACAATAACATGAAACCCTAAGAAGCATTAATACATAAGGCAAAAGTAGTAAGTTTATAGTTACTGAATGCTTCCTATGTTCCAAGTACAGCGTTAAGTATTAAGTCATTTGATCGTCACAATACTACCTGACTTTCAAGGTTAGTATCCCCACACTTCACAAAAAAAGCAAGAAAGGCACAAGATTACCTGCCTTAACTCACAGCATCAGTAGACAGAGGAGCCGCGATTTGAAGGTGGCTTTCAAAAGTACATGTTCTTTTCCACCTCAGGACACAAGCCTCTCCATTATTCAGTGCCCTCCCTAATTCTCTCAGGATATCTCTGCTCTTCTGCCTTTAGTCAAAGTCAACCAAGGCAACCTATCAGAGAGCAGACTGCTTAATCTACCTCTGGATGGTCTGCTCTCATTGCTCCTCAAGGGTTTCCTTAGATACTAGGACACTCAGCCCCGCTGGTGTATGAAACACTTCTAAATAACCTGACACACCTGGAAGGCTGGTCTGCAATACTAAGCTTTTACTACAGTCAGCCCCAAATTTATTTCAAATGCTAACTCTCAATTCTAGATAATCAAAAGTAATATCAATAATCTAAAAAAAGTTTTTATTTGCTATTAAATGAGCTTTAATATCTCAACTGGGAAATGACAAAACAGAATTTTATTTCTAACCTCCACACACTCTCCCAAATTAAAGGAAATGAGACTTACTTTGACCATAAGAGGTTAAACAATGGAACCAAGTAGGCATACAAAGGCCAATCAATAGCCTGCTAAGATATATGTGGTTTGGGGCCTTATTTAAAAGTAATCAATAAGGACTGGATTAAAAAAAAAAGAAAAATGACATGTTTTAAGTCAACAAGTAATGAACCAAACAGCAGAGACCCAAAGAGTTAGATCAAAGAAAATGGTCCTAATATTTTGAATCACTATGAGTGGCCAGCCTTACAGTGACCCTCCACAGATAAAAGTCACACAAATGCTAATGTTGTCACTGCTTGTACTGGAAGTGAGATACAGTGCCTGAGACAGAAGAGAGGAGGCAAATAGCAAAATCCTAGGAAATCTGCGTTAGGGAAGTCACGTCAGGCTACAAGGGTGACCAACTGGACAGTACCCATGACAAGCGGTCTCATGTGTACCTTAAGCTACTCAAAATACTGTCAGTAAATTCTGACCTTTCAAATCAGAACCCAAGCCTGAAATGCCATGTGCTCTAAATCTGGAGGTGCCTGCCAAAATCCTTACTGAATCTGATTTGCAACACTGCCATTCAGCTAAGCTTGTAGCCCATGGGGTAAGATGTGGGCTAAAACAGAGGCTACCCCTTTGCTGGTATTGTAATCTCAAGAGAAGTACTTAACCTCCAAACAAAGGTATCTGTCTCCACAGATTGTTGGGTTAAATTAGACAACTCATTAAAATGTTTAACTCTATTCTAAATACAGTAAGGAGAGTATATATAAGGACTCCATAAAGAGTACTGTTGATTTTACCATCATTATTATTTCATGACTCAATACCATTCCTCCTTTTGTTCAAAAGACAGTCAATACAACAACACTTTATCTGCCACTATCTTATATGCAGAAAATCCATGGCTCTCTTGTAACTAAGTACAGCTTTAACTATGGAATAGCACTGCCTACTGACCTGTTTTTAAATGGTTGGCCTTATACAGACTATACCCTGGACCACAAAACCAACCTCGACAAATTCAAAAGATCTGAAATCATACCACGTATGTTCTCTGTCCATGATGGAATCTAATCAGAAATCAGTAAGAAAAAGATAACATTAAAATTTCCCAATACATGGAAACTAAAAATACATTTCAAATAATCCATAATTGAACAATGCAATTAGAGCATTAACAGACTAAGGAAAAAAATCATACCATCATACCATGCAGAAGTTTTTAGGATAAACAACCACCACCTCATATTCACCTCATTCATGTATAACCACCGCTATTCATAACTAGAAATAGAAGGGACTTCCTTAACTCGCCAAACAACATTTACCAAAAAAACACCTACAACTAATACCATACTTAATGAAGAAAGATCATATGCTTTCCTCCTAAGCTCAGAAACAAAGCAAGGATATCCACTCTCACCACTGCTATTCATTTTTTTAAGATTTTTCATTTATTTATTTGAGAGAGACAGAGAGCAGGAGAGCAGGAGAGCAGGGGGAGGGAGAGAAGGAAAAGCAGACTCCCCACTTAGCAGGGAACCCAGTGCAGTGCTCAATCCTGGGACTCCCGGATCATGACCTGAGCTGAAGGCAGATTAACCGACTGAGCCACCCAGGTGCCCCTTGCCATTGTTATTTAGCATAATACTGCAAGTTCTAGTCAGAGAAATAAGGCAAGAAAGGGAATTAAAAAGCACACAGATTGGAAAAGAAGAAATAAAGCTGTCTCTATCTGCAGATGACCCAGGAACCTACAGAAAACCTCCTAGAATTTACCAGTTTAGCAAGATGACAGGATACACAATTGCTTTAGTCTGTTTGGGCTGCTAGAACAAAACACCATAGACTAGGTGGTTTATAAACAACACACACTTCTCAGAGGCTGTAATGTCCAAGATTAAGGTGCCAGCGCATTCCGTGTCTGGTGAAAAACTGCTTCCTGGCTCACAGTCCTCTTTTCCGTATGTACCCCATATGAACAGGGGGAGGGAGCTCTCTGGAGCCTCTCATATGAGGGCATTAATCCCATGGAGTCTCCAATTCTCATGACCTAATTACTTCCCAAAGGCCAAGCCTCCAAAAATCACTTACATTGGGGATTAGGTTTCAACATATAAATTTTGGAGGGCATCACAAATATTTAGCCTATATACAAAAACAACACACAAAAATCAATGGTCTTTCTACATACTAGCCATGAACATGTGAAAGCTGAAATTAAATGGCTAGCCTTCAGTTAGCATGTTAAGCATGATATTTGCTTTACAGTATAACCAACCGAGTTATTCAACAGCCATGTGGCTGTGATGAATATGGCAAACTAGAGATCTGTATCTTTCCTAAGTACCTTAAGGGGATACTATAAAACATAATTATCCCGTATTTATAAAGTCTGTAAATATCTTACCAAAAACATGTCCCAGAAGGTTGACTTTTAATAGACAATGAAAGACACAGACTTTTAATAAATGTCAAGTCTGGCTGAGATTCATCAAGTCAGAGAGAAGATGGTTATAGATCCTCTACCTTAATGATCACAATGAAAAAGAAAGTATATACAACTCTATGTTCACCCCCAAAGCCCCCTGCAGCTTAAGTATGACCCATGGACCATACTCTCCACATCACCAAGAACCTGGTTAGAATTACAGAATTTCAGGCCCTGACCCAGACCAACCAAACCAGAGTCTGCTTTTTTTTTTTTTTTAAAGATTTTATTTATTTATTTATTTGACAGAGAGAAATCACAAGTAGATGGAGAGGCAGGTAGAGAGAGAGAGGGAAGCAGGCTCCCTGCTGAGCAGAGAGCCCGATGCGGGACTCGATCCCAGGGCCCTGAGATCACGACCTGAGCCGAAGGCAGCAGCCTAACCCACTGAGCCACCCAGGCGCCCCCAGAGTCTGCTTTTTAACAAGATTCTCAGATGGTTTACATAAATGTTTGAGATGTGCTGAAAATAGAGCATCATATAATTTGGACCGAAAGCTGAATAATGTTACCAACACTGGAGAAATTATTCTGAAATAATTCAGATTTATCTGTCCATCTATCAATTGCATCTTGAGCATACTTGCTCAAATGTATGTTACTCAAGTTTAGACTAAGTATATGTGCATTGTAAATTATAATAAAGTATACTATATACTGTACAATGAGTATATTAGTCTGTAGTTTCAGTCTTTGGTTTCGGTTATCAGGGTACTGGTCTCAGAAAGAGTTGAGAAGTGTTCCCTCTTTTCCTATTTTTTAGAAAAGTTTGTGTGTGATGGGTGTTAATGCTTTATACATTTAGTAAAATTCACCAGTCAAGTCATCCGGGCCCCAGGCTTTTCTTTGTGACAAGTTTTAAAGTTATGAATTCAAATTCTTGTACTAAGTCTATTTGGATCTTCTGATTCTTCTTGAGTCAGTTTGGTAGTTTGGTAGTGTCTTTCTAGGAATTTGTCCATTTCATCTAAGTTATCCAATATGTTGAAACATAGTTGTTCACGGTATTCTTTTATAACCCCTTTCTGTTCTGTGAGGTCATCTAATTCCTGATTTTAGTAGGAGGAATACTATGGTGAAATCTAGCTAAAGGTCTGCCAATTTTATCAAAATCAAAGCCCTCCGATCTTGTTAAAGTATCAGCTTTTGGCGTCACTGATTTTATCTTTTTTTTTTTTTTTCTGTTCTTTAGGTCAGCTATTTACACTCTAATCTTTGTTATTTTCTTCCTTCTGCTTGCTTTATGCTCACTTTGCTCCTTTCTCTAGTTTCTTAAGGTAGGTTAAAAGAATAATTTGAGATCTTCTTTTTTAAGAGAGAGGTTTACAGCTTTAAGTTTACCCTTAAGAACTGCTTTAGCTGTGGTGCAAAAGTTCTGATACATTGTATTTCATTTTCATTAACTTCAAAGAATTTTCTAAATTTCTCTTGTGATTTCTTCTGTGACCCACTGCTTATTTAGGAGTGTAGTTGGTTTAATTGTGCATTTCCCAAATTTCCTTCTGTTGTTAATTTCTAATTTTACTTCTCTGTGGTTAGAAACCATACTTTGTATTTACATGATTTCAGTCTTTCTACATTTCCTGAGGCTACCTACAGATGGTCCTGGAAAATATTTCATGCACATTTGAGAAGAATGTGTATTCTGCTGTTCTTGGTTAATCTAGGTGGTTTATGTTTTTCAAGTCTTCTATATCCTTGTTGATTTTCTGCCTAGCTGTTGTATCCATTCCTGTGAGTGAATTATTAAACTCTCCGGCTACTATTGTTAAATTGTCCATTTCTCCTTTTGGTGTCAGGTTTTTTTCCTTCATGAATTTTGAGGCTCTGCTGTTAGGTACATGTATCTCTATTATGGTGAAGGACTGACTTATTCATGATTACATGCCCTCCTTTATATCTAATGACATTTTTTAAAACTCTGTTTTATCTGATATTTGTATGCCACTCTAGTTCATTTGTTCATTCTTACTCTCTCGGTAATGTCTACACCCAACATGGGGCTCAAACTCACAACCCCCAAGATCAAGAGCTGCATGCTCTTCTCAGTAAGTCAGCCAGGCATCCCTGGTCTAGTTCTCTTTTGACTACTGTTTGCATGGTATATTTTTTCCATTAACTTACAACATATTTCTTACTTCGAACCTGAAGTATGTCTCCTGTTGCTAGCATATTGTAGGGATTTTTTTAAAAAATCATCTTCTGCCAATTTCTGTTGATTAGCAATCTGTTTACATCTAGCATAATTACTAAAGATAAGATTTACGTCTGTGATTCCAATTTTTTTCTAAATGTATTGAGTCTTTTGTTGTTGTCATTTCTCCATTATTACCTCCTTTTGTGTTAAATTGTGTAACCTTTTTTTTTTTTTTTTTTTTTTTGAGAGACAACAAGTGCAGGGTGGGGAGGGTAGAGGGAGAGAGAGAATCTCAAGTAGGCTCCACACTCAGCATGGAGACTAATGCAGGACTCAATCTCATAACCCTGAGACCATGACCTGAGCTAAAACCAAGAGTCACACACTTAACTGAAGGAACCACCTGGGTGCCTTCCTAGTATACCTTTTTGTCCCAAATTATTAATGGCTGGCTTGGGGATTACAACTAACAACTTCAAACAATGGAGTATGAGTCAAACCAACTTAATTTTAACAATATATAAAAAAGCTTTGCTTTGACAGGACTCCAATTTGTATCCCACCCCACCCCCACCTCCCCGCTGCTGCATGTGGGCCATATTTTGCTGTTTCTCTGAAATTCTTGTAATTTTGTGTTGAAGACTAGACAAATAATATAATGTGGCAACTCTGGAAATCATATCCACCTGTCCTTGTTCATTTGTTTAGCGATTTACCTGGTCTAACTGTTGTAAAGTCTATATTCTCTGTTATGTGTGGTGAGGGCAAAAGTCTGTGTGTAGTCAGCTAATTATTAGACAGGGATTTCCTTAAATTTGTTGAACCAGTGAGTCTCTCAGCCCTTGCCAAGGGGCTCTATGTGTATGCTGGAGCATACCTTCAATGATCTCGAGCAAGCATTTACAACTTTTCTCCAGCCTTCACTTCCTACTTGCCTAAAGCCTCAAGGTCAGCCAGAAGTAAGAGATTAGTGCTTTCTCAGGTCCCCCAAATGACATCTTTTCCCCAGTGTTTCCCACTTAGTTTGTTGGTCAGGCTGTAGTGAGCCTCAACTGGTATCACCACCTCAGACAACTTCAATGGTCAATAAATGCCGCTCATTTTCTTTTCTTTTTTTTAAATAAGCAGGGCACATAGTGAACCCTGAGCCAGCGCAAGTAAAGGCAAGTTCCAGGAATGGAACTTTTTAGGGAGCTACTACACAGTTTAAAGAGTGACAAATGCCTGGGAATAGGACTTTGGGGGAGTTCCAAACCCCTTCTGTCCCTTCTGGTAGCTTCTAGGCTGCTGGTTTTCACAGTTATCATAGTTGTAGGGCAGTTGGTTTTCAAAGTTACTATGGAGTTGGTGGTGGGGTTTGAAATAGAGTGAATTACACTCCCCCAGAGTCTGCTGTATTTACAGAGAATCCGCTTTCTTTCTTGTGTAAGAAATCAACATATCCCTCCAGTCTTAATTTTCGGAATGCTGACAAAGTTAATTTCGACAATTCTTGACAGTGTTCTCACCATTTTTATGGAGGAGAGATTTTCGGGGGTCCTTACTCTGCCATTTGGAAGTGCTTACTGCAAGAGTATCATCGAACTGTTTACTATTATTTTCAGCACTGCTCAGACTGCAGTGTGGAGAAGGGAGGTTCATGGTTCAAAGCAGAACTGAGAAAACCAGACAGGATCTGTTTGCATTAGTACAGCAGAGAGACATGGAGTAGTCTGCACTTGGGGATGGCAGGGTGATGGCACAGAGAAGATTCTGCGACATTTAGAAGGAACTGTCGCCATAACTTGGTAATGGCCTGGACACAAGAGTGATGTAGAGAATGACGCCATGTCTTCTGTCCTGTAGAACAGGATGGATGAGTGGCACCAGTGGTACCAGTCTCTGAAAAGGAATTCTGGAAGAATGCCAGGTCTGCGAATGAGGAACATACACTTGGGACATCTGAAATCTAGGTACCTCTGAGACATCAAAAAAGATGCCAAAGAAGCCTTCATCCTGAAGACTTCCCCCGATTTTAGAGAAATGTCTTATAAATTCTAAAACATTGGTTCCTCCATATGGGAAAAAAACAAACAAACAAACACCAAAAAAACAAAACAAACAGGCAAGGCATAAATACTAAGTTGTCAATAATTCAAAGTCACCCAGGAATTAAAAATATGGTTCCAAGAATGATGAGAACCAGGCATAAATGCCTAAAACTACTCATTCCTTACACTCAAGTGAATTAAAGCTTTCCCCACAGGCAGCTATATTTAAAGTGAAATTATAATAAAAAATAAAGATAAATCTTCCTTGTGTCTGAAAAGATGCTGCTGCACTCGTACACATGTCAGTTTAATGTTCTCACTGACGCCTGTGAAAACAGCTCAAATCAATCAGATTCGTTCAGGCCTCCACTCATTCCACAAATATTAGAGGCTTCCTAATTGACGGCACTTGGTCTGACCTGGGAGACAGCTGGATCAGACTAGGTCATCAAAGTGCCAATTGTTCTTTTGGTTGTAACACTGACTTCCCTGAGTATCCTACATTTTTAGCTCTATAAACATTTCTGGTAGTCCTCCCATTCACGCAGGAAACTCACTTGGACAGCTGCTGTCTCCAGGTGGGTATGGGGAGGGGAGAGACTTATAAGGCACACTAAGGGGAGAAAGAAAGAGGAGTGCTGACTGCTGGTCAATTACTTCAACTCCTAATCTCTCCTAATGTTACAAAGGCTTTTTCTGTGTAAACAGATAAGGTGCAGTTTATTACTACTAGGAAATATTTAAGTATCTCAAGTTCGTTCTGACTTTTAGCTCATTTCTGCTTCAAAATACTCTAGGAGCTAATGGGCAATACCTTCACCAGAAAGCTTCATGTGTTCTCTTATCTCAGTCGTACTTCTTTAGACTGTGCAGCTGCATTCCTTGTCCTTCTAGGGCAAACTGGTCAACACACCTGAACAAGGTACTCAAAGCACAGTTTCCACAACCGTGTGCAAACAGATGTGGCTGGCAGATAACACCCTGCGTAGCCACAATTCAGAGCGATGCCTCAAGTTAAACACCCGTTTCTCCTCAGTTGTTTGTTTGTCTGAGTGCTTCTGAAGTAAAACGTCAGACGAATGTTTAAAATACAGTATGATAACAATAGTCACTGCATCACACATTGATTGCGCACTCACTGGGCTACACAGTGTACTCAGCTCTTTACATGCTTTATGGCTTTATGTTATGTAATCTTTGCAACAACCCTGCAGTAGAGGTACTATTATTAGCCTGCTTTTACAAATGAAGAAACAGGCATGGAATGATTAAGTAACTCACCCAAGGTGGCACAGCTGGCAAGAGATGGGTCTGGACTTAAAGGTGAAATCTAGTTGACTCCAGATCCTAGTCTCTAACCAACACAATGACATGTCACTGGTTAGAGCTTCATTCCCTCCTTCAAAAGTATTCGCTAAGGGTCCCACTTTTATCACGTCTGGGCAAGAGTAAACAAGAAATACAAAGATCCAACCCTTGTGGAATTGACACAGCTTCTGACATTATGAGAGCTGTTTCCTTTAAGACACTTGGGTGGGCAAAACTGTTCACATACATTACTTTATACATAAATAAAACTCACCACTGCCCTAATAAATCCCAATTACCTTAAAGTAATGGTATATAAATATTACACTGAAAACGATTTCAGTGGATGTGGGTGGGGTCTCAATAGGTTCGAAAGAAGTACGAAGCATTCAGCTATACTCTTAAAAGACTAACATGACAATACGCACTCTCTCCCCTCATTCAACACATCACGAAGCACTTAAGACAACACAGAAAAAGAACTTCATGTACTAATAAATGGAAACTAACAAAGTAAGCTTTTTCACTCCAGTAAGCCTTTAGTTTATTTTATTTTAGTTGACATATTTCTGTCCTCCCTTGTTTCAGGAAAAACAGCCAACGCACTGCCTTATTTACGTCTGTGCTTATCGGTAATGACATGTCCATATCTCTGCAAACAGTTGGTTAATTAATTTGTACCCCTATCTTCTGGCAGCCTGCCTGTGCAACCGAACAGCAAAAATAATTACACTAGGCTAAAGTGGGAACATTTTCACTCTTCTTTTTGAGATTTCTTATCATGGGACTTGTTGCCTTTTTTTAAAAATGGGTTTGAGTTGTAGAACGCTTGCAAATCAGATTAAATTATTAGAAGAACCATGTTTCCATTCTTTACTCCAGCATGAATAAGCAATCAGGAAGAAAATGAACAGACTGAAAACTGACCAAGCAGTCAAAGGCATAAAACTGGGCTGAGTGGAATCATGGATGAAGACAAATCAAGCTCTACTGCAGTTAAGACCTTCATCTCTTTCATTACATTAATCTGAGATTGATCTATCAACACAAATTTACCTAGAACCTACCACAAGCAATCACCAAACCCCATGTGAAAGTCAAGTAAGAGATCACTGGGATCCTGTACCTGACACCCAAATCACAGAATTTCTAATTAGGGATCACCTTTGAAACAGTCTCCAGGGATATATGTCTAGTACTTCAAGGCAAACACAACAGTCCCCTGAGCCCGGCTTAAGCCAACCTAACATATAACTGATGTTATAGTTTCCTGCAAGCCTGATGATTTACATCTGTCTTGATCTTAACAGTGGAGCTCCATTTTAAGAGAGGAATTAGTTAGTTTCTAACAGTTGAAATCACCCTTGAAAATGTCTCAGACGCCACGTGGAGGCCAACCAGGAGGTCCCACACAGCCAGTTGTGTCACTGATGTTAGAACAGATGGCTGTTCCTACCAAATGAAATAGATGGCTTGTTTTCAGGGGCCTTACTGTACAAAAATATCCATGTAATTCAACACCAGACTCACAGGACAATGAGATGCTTGCACTTGGACTCAGTTCCCACAACCATCTCCAAATAAAGGAAAAGCAATCAATATTCATAATTGTGTGCTTACTATTTTCAAAACACTCTTTTGGGATGCTAAAGGTAACAGCTGTGAGCAAAATCCTACCCCTGCGAAACTTCTATCTGAGTTGATTCACACCTCTCTTTTCAAGCTCATTTCAGGGCAATACACATGGAATGACTAGTGAAATCAGCCACACTGTTTTTTCTCTTTTGTACCATCTTAAGCTATAATTTACATAAGTTACAAGCACGTATGATGCAACCCTCCTGTAAAAGTTTGAGACCTAGGTTTCTTTTTTTTTTTTTCAAGATTTATTTATTTGAGAGAGCGAGCGAGCAGCAGACTCCCCGCTGAGAGGGAGCCCTATGAAGGGCTCAATCCCAGGATCCTGGGATCATGACCTCAGATGAATGCAGAGGCTTAACTGAGCCACCCATGACCCATGACCTAAGTTTCTTTTATCAGCAGTGTCAGAAAACTGGCTTGTACTATTTATCAAAATGCAGTAAAACAGTCACATAACCACACTCACACTCACTGCTGAAATTGCAAAACAAGGACTATTGCAAAAAACACTGTTGGTACCCACATCATGTGAGAGGCTGCACTGCTTTTTGTCCTGAGTCGTATGAAGGTCCAAAACCATATGAAAAGCAGTTTAAGGGCATCATCACAGAACAGTGAAAAGTGCAGGCTGTTCAAATGTTCGAGATTGTATGTTTGTGGCATTGTGCTGAGTACTGGGAAAAAACAGCATGGTAAAGCAGACTTTGCCCATAAAGAGCTTACAATCCAGTCACAAAGCTGAGACATTCACAGAAATACCACATCTCTTCATTTCAAAGCTGCCACCAAGTGTGTCAATACCAGCCTTTGGGGAAGAATAAAAAAATGTATTTTTCAACTTTATAGGCCAGTCCACTCTTATTTCAGAAATATTAACACAAAAAAGAGGTGAGGCAGCTCGGTGGCTCAGTTGGTTAAGCATCTGCCTTAGGCTCTGGTCATGATCCCAGGGTCCTAGGGTTATGCCTAAGGTCAGACTCCCTGCTCAGCAGGGAGCCTGCTTCGCCCTCTCCCTCTGCTTATCCCTTCTCCACTCATGCACACCAGTACAAGTGCACGCTCTCTCTCAAATAAATAAATAAATAAAATCTTTAAAAAAAAAATAAAACAAAACAAATAAAAGAAAAAGTGGCATCTTGGAATCAAGGATATACAATAACAGTTACTCTGGGACTTCTCAGGTGTGGCTGTGCAACATCAGTGAAACTCAGGATAAGGAAGGGAGCACTTCTCTTGATAGTCACCCAGAAGAATATAGTTAATGTAAAATCACAACGATCTCAGCAGCGAATTTCCTCCATAACATGATTTCTAAGGAAGGGGCTAGTAGTCTTTCAACAGCATCACACCAGTAACACCAACATTCAGTCATTTGTTCAAACATTTATCAAATACCTCATATGCACCCAACACTGAAGAACATTCCTATATGCCAGGACCTGAGTGAGGGGCTTTATATTATGATACGTGTTTTGTATTATATGTATTTTTATATATACTTATATTTAGGGGCAACTCTGCCCCTAAAGGGATGCTGGCAGTGTTTGGAGACATTTCTGGCTGTCACATGTGGGACATGTGGTTCTCCTGGCACCCGATGCAGAGGCCAGATGCTGCCAAATACCCTACAATGCACAGGACATTCCCCACAACAAAACAATTATCTGGCCCCAAATGTCATTAACACTGAGGTTGAAAACCCCTCCATGAATTAAAGCACCCTCAAAAAACCTATGGGGGAAAGTCTATTGTAACCCATGCCCACTTGTGAGGTAATGGGAGGCCAAGAGGTATGAAATAACTTGCCCAAGGTCAGCAGGGAAGGATGGAGCCGGGATTGTAACCCAGGAAATGCAAAGCACGGTGCAACGAGCATTAACACCCTGCAAAACTCTTGGTGTGATTACAGGAACCCAGAGAGGAAGTACTTTAAAAAAAACTGAGTCACCAGGATGTAATGCTCTTCATTTCACCCTTTCTTCCCTCAGTTACCATCCAGAAGTATTCCCTTTCCGCCTCTCACAAAGGCCATCTCTTTCCAGTGTTCCCCCATCGCATCTTGATCTCTGGAAAGAGGTAAGTAAGATGACCGGCTGATTTCTGATTTCTCCTTCCACTGTTCAAAGAGTGGTTCCTGTCAGCATAAACAAAAACATCCCCTACCCCCAAGAACCAGAGAAACAGGCAATTCTTTTTGTGAATTCTCTTCCCAGAAGTGGCGTAAGTTCGGCACATGGCACGCCGAAGAGGCCAGCCTCAATCATAACTCCGAGTGGGCAGGGATGCAGAGGTGGTGGGAGAGGCTGCCAGCTGGCAAGCAAATATGAAAGGACAGGACACAAGGGGGTGGTTTTCAGACTTCCCAGCTCCTGGAGGAACTAATCTTTGGCTTCTCTGTGCAAATGCAGTATTAGCCATTAGCTGCAAAGGAATTAGGGCAATTGATGATTCTGAAAATAAGGATGAACATCAATAGCTTTTCAAGTGTAAAATTTGCTAATGAATCCATCACCCAACTTCCAATTAACTTTCTTCTAAAAAACAAAAAAAATTAGAGTCCCATCTTAAAATAAATACCATACAAACAACAACAAAAAGCAACTAGTCACGTATTCCTTTAGGTATCTGTCAGAAACCAATTTTATTATCCCTTCAGCAAGAACCACTGCCCTCCCTCTCCAGAAAGGTTATCTTAACAAACTGCTCTGCAAAGGTTTATTCCAGCAAAGGTGTATTGACTAAAAAATGTCCAAAAAACTGACATTTTTTTTTTTCAGGAGGGAAAACAAGGGAGCTTACCGCAGTCACAGGGAAATTTTTATTTCCTCTTTTTTTGTAAAAGAAAATTAGCTGAGACTACAGTCACTTAACATTCTGTTCCTTATTCAACCCCAAATCCTGTTATGAGATGTGCAGTTCACTCATCATGGACTTTCTAGAGGGAGGTAGAAAACAGCTTCTGCCTCTGACATTGGAGAGGCTGAGGCTTGCAGAGTGAAGAAAATCATCAACAGGTGGCAAAAATGGTACCCCCAATTCTGCATAGATTGAAGAGGGAATATGTCCGGTACCTTGTGATTCTCAGATGAAGACAATCATTGTAACCAGGAAGCATACAATGAACTCTTCTTTTAACAACACTCTGAAGGGGAGACTGCATTTTCAAATCACAGGGCTCTAAGTTTCTGCAGAACTGAAGACTGCCATTTTCAACAGCCCAGAACTCGGGAAGTAGGAAGTCTGGGTAAAAAGGTGAGCCTGACAGTTCCATAAGGAGAGACAGACTCCAGGAGAAAGGAACTGTGCTCCCAGCCATCAACAAACTTTTCTGTCATCTAGATGGACCTCTGACACCAGAAAAGCCTCTCTGGAGGGCACTTGGGCATTATCTACTTAAATATACCTTCCATTTGCCTGTTCATTAACAAAATCAGCAAATAAAAATTTCACTGGTGCTAAGGAACTTGTCAGAAGTACTGTTGATAAAATTAGCAAAACTACCAAGAGCCTAAATATCCACCCACTGAGATTTAGTTTAAACAACCATAGTATATCCCAAATACAATTTACAAAGTAGTTTAAAAAAAAAAAAAAAAAAAAAAAAAGGCAGAACTCAACGCGATGACATGGGAAGCTCTCCTTATGGTTGAACACAAAAAGCATGCAGCAGGCTTAAAGCTGGACCACAGGTCCAGAAAGGCTGCCTGAAAGAACTAAGGGCAAATGTGGGACCTGAGAGATGAAAGTTATTTTTCTTTAAGGGGAGGGAATTAGGGGAAAGAAGGCAGCAGCAAAAGGAAGGGTGTCTGGGGTAAGGGGGTAGTTACCCTGCACAGAGACAGACATAATCCAGAGGGAAAGACTAAGGAGCCCAGATGCTATGGCGGCCTCAGGTAAACAGAACTGTGTCCCACAGCCTCGTGAACAGTTTTCACTTTACTGTAAGGGCAATGGGCATCTATGAAGTCAGTTAAACAAGAACAAGTCATTTAAGCAATAATAAACATTATTTAATGTGAGTTTCAGAAAGATCACCCTCATGTCCTAAAGTCTGTCCCTTATGTGCTCAGAATTTATAAGCAGTTTCATGACAAAATGTCAGGTAGGACTGGGCTTTTACTCTATTTGCCTGTGTGTCTGAGATGACGCAGACCTACAGGCATCATTACAACAAAAAAATGGTAACTTCTCGTCTCAGGCTGGTCAACTATGACTCTTAACTTTGAATGCAGCCAGAATACTATAAGTTTCTAATGAAAATAATAAACAATTGTGCTGTGAAATCATTCATTAAAACAAAAGATTTAGAAACTGAATAGGAGTTTTTTAAAAACTATCTTGTATATGAACAAAAAAACATGCTTTAACTACAAAAAGCATAATAATGGAGACTAGTTACAAGCTTACAGGAAGTCTGGTTATTTTTTGGTGGTGCCAAACCCTATTGGGTTTTAAAAGGCCTTTGAGTATCTGTTCAAAAGTATACTCTCTTTTTAGAAAACTGTACTTAGGCAAATACGGACAGTATTTTGCATGTATCTACAAAGGGGTTCAAGGACCTCCCACTACTCAAATAAACCCAGTTTGAGAACCACTTATTTCAAAGCCCTAGCACTAGTTACTTCTTCGTAGGTCCATGCCCACTTCTCCACTTAAAGGCATCTCTGTCCTGACACAAGGGCGTAACAGTCACAATTCATAGCGGTCACCTACATCATGACATGAGATCAGAAATGTTAAAAGGGAGCAGAATTTCACATGAACTCTTTTCCTGAAGTAAGAGTGGAAGGTTTTGGGGGGGAGGTGTAATTTAAAGAGGGTGTAGGTGTACAAAGGAGACCAACTATCCCAGAAAAAATATAGCCAAGAGCACTGAAAACAAAGCAAAAAGAAAGGATATGGCAATAATGTGCCTTTTTTTCTGAAGAGAAGGCAAAGGCTCTAAGGGGAACAGTGGATCGGTCCATAAGGGGCCTCAGAGGCCAGGGTTTGGGTTTGTTTTCTGCAGGAAGAGCAAGTTCATGAATGCCCTCTCTCAGTCTCCAGAGCTCTTCCTTCCTGACACTATAGTCAAGGAGAGGCACCCTAAACGCATTGATTCCACACACAGTAATCCACAGGTTATTGCCAAAAACGTTTTATCAGAACTAAGTTAAAATTTTGAGTAATTAAGTGTCATGTTTTCCCCTCCACTTTTTTGTGGGTGGGGGAGGGTGTGCTTACAAGTAAGTAAGATCAGCAGTAGAAATAAGAAGTTAGAACTTCCGGGGCGCCTGGGTGGCTCAGTGGGTTAAGCCGCTGCCTTCGGCTCAGGTCATGATCTCAGAGTCCTGGGATCGAGCCCTGCATGAGCCCGCATCGGGCTCTCTGCTCAGCGGGGAGCCTGCTTCCTCCCCTCTCTCTGCCTGTTTCTCTGCCTGCTTGTAATCTCTGTCTGTCACATAAATAAATAAAATCTTTAAAAAAAAAAAAAAAGAAGTTAGAACTTCCACTACACACTCCACTGACTCCAACTTTAAGGACTGATTCTTTTAGACCCCTCTGTGTTGCACTTTAATTCTTTAGTGGCTGTCTGAAAGAGACTGCTCTACTCTCCCATGCCCCATATGGTACTTCACAGCCATATTTAACAAAATCAGTGCACATTCTCTTAATATGTCTCCAAAGAAGTAGCCACCTGTCCAGTGTCTTAAACCTTGATACGAAAATCCTTAAGCAATAGGGGTATGTTAGAAGCCACCCCAGATTTTAAACTGTGGGATCTGAAAAAGATCAGGCAACTGTTCATCTGCTCTGGCCCCTCTCTTCATTTGACAGTGCCCAGATATAGACATAATTATGGCCAAGGCCTTCCAGGGAAAGCTGTGGAGGGGCTGCACACAAAGGGATCTTATTACGAGATATTTTCATCAGGCAAATAAGAACTTGAGTGATGATGCCAAACCAACCGCTTGCAAGACATATTCCCTACTCACTCCCTAATTACCTTTTCATAAAACTGACAGCACTGGAAATTTCCTGGGGATTTAGGAATAAAAATAAAAACTTGTTATCTTTTAAAATGGAAGGAAAAGCTGTCTCTGAACAGGGGCTGCTAAATTTTACCAAAATCAAACATTAAAGTCTGACCTGTCAAAGTACACAGCATTATTTGAAAACCATTAAAATATACGTAAAGATCTATTTTTCCCCTAAAAGAAAGAGAGATAGAAAGAGAGAAGGAAGGAAGGAAAGAAAGAAAAAAAATAGAAAGAATACAGAAAGAAGGTAAGTAGTTAACTAATTCTGTCCAATTCAATCATAACCATTTCAAAACCCTAGATTCCTGCCCAAGGCTATGGGGCAGGTAATTTCCAGTTCCTATAGATGGCTGGAGAGCCTCTCAATCGTGTCTGCACTGACAATAGGCAGCGTGAACCCACTGTGTGCAGAGTAAAGACAGAATGCTGGGAGTGGCTCTGCAGCCAGGAAGAGCAGGCTGGCCTGGCCTTCAAGAAAACTCCCACTTGTCTGTGCCAGTCGTGAGGCACGTAGGCAAGACCACAGCAACACGACATGACCAAAGCAAAAAACAAAACAAAAAACCTGATGGGAAGTTTTGTTGTTATTGTAACCTATTTCTCTTTTGGGAAGCACTACCAACAAGGCCAGCAGAGATGCAAAAACAAGAATGAAAGATCAGATCAATCAATTTAGCTACTTAATACCAACGAGAAAAATGGTTTGCTAAGTGAGACAGGAAAATTTAGTGAGTCTCATTCTCAAAACAAACACTCCTGGAGAATCTCCAGATTACAAGCATCTTTGTTCATTATTATAAAAGACTTTATTAGCTGTGTTTGTTTATCTGCCTAGATGAAGACACTGTCCTCAAAGATTAGTATACATGCCACTTCCCTGGTACATTTAAGAAATGTCTAAATCACTTTTTTCTATTTCGGTTAATAAACTATTAGGATTTACTTCCAGAGCGTTTACCATTTCTCCACCATGCATTCTGGAAATTATGTTTACTACAGATTTTAAATGAACCCCTGCATGGCCTAATTCTCTCTCTCCCTTCCCCTCACCCCCTCCTGCTTGCTCATGCACACTCTCTCTCTCACATGAATAAATCTTAAAAAAATAAAAATAAAAAATATAACGGTGATAATCTAAGTACCTGTTTTGCAGTACTTTGTAAGGATTAAGTGAGGCAATCCATGTAAAGCTCTGGTAGAGTGCTTGGCACACAGGAAGTGGTCAAGTAATGAGAGTCACTAATATTAGTTACTAGGTATGGGTTAAAATGTTTAATTTTTCAAGTTCTAAAGTACTTCTTAAAAGCATTTTCCCAGTGTTAAGTAAAATGGGTATGTAAACCATGCAGCTAACAGGATTTGACATGTTTCATAATTCTTAAATGCCATTTATTGAAATCCTATATTTAAGGAGCTGTTTTTATTTCAGAATTACTAGCAAGGAGAAAAAAGAGGCTCTCTGCAAAATTTCTACAAACACTTACATGGCAATGGGTGAATACTAGTGCCTACCAATTTGACTAATCTATCTGGATGGTTTGGTTTTCAAACTACAAAAAAATTAGTTGTTTTATTTGTTACCCTGACATAACTATCTCTTTAATGAGAAGAGACTATGATTCATGGAGAGACTGTAAACTCACACAACAGATTATTTTCAGTAACAGCCACCAGCTTTTAGGAAAACGTCTACCAAACACACAAGATCTTTTAAAGAAATAGCCATTGCAGCTGCCAGTTAACAGTGAAAAGCTCCTCAGACATGAAGCTAAGGAAGAGAGGAGGAATAGAAAGTGTAGTACATAAAATCTACAGTAAACTCTGAGCTCGTCCCTAGTACAGTGGTTCATCAGAGGAGACAGAAAAAGGCCTAGAAACAGGAATAAAGGGAAGGAAGAAAATAAATTTCCTATTCAGAGGCCGAAAAAAAGCACAGAGTTTATCTGGGGAAAGAAAACCCCGATGATGTAATAGAGGGATTCAGGCACACTGTCATTTATTCCTACAAAACCAGTTATTACAAAACCAAAACCATTTCTCTCTTCACGGCACACTGTTAGTCAACCAAAAAGAGGGTGCTGGAACACAGGAAGCAATAATGAACAAGGGTCTATCAAACTTTATATCCAACAGGGAAACGAATGTTACTGCAGTGAACACTACTGGGCCTCCCCAACAACAAGAAGCCCAAGAACATTATTAGTAGGTAGTCTATATATTGTTCTTTCCTCTAGGCAGACCAGTTTTGCAAATTTAGCCAAGACCTGTGTCGTGATAACTCCTTCTACCTGGTATTTACACCCCAAATCTAACAGGAAGGTCACATTTTAGTAAGAGTGGTGGCTTACTTTCCATCATCACAGGATACTAATGGACAGCTTTTGGTAAGGACTACAAAGCACGGAGGGACGCCTAAGCTAAGGAAGGTGTGGGGCCAGAAACAGCAGCACTAGCCCAGGCAGAGGGAACAGCATGTGCAAGGATTCAGCATATGCAAGGGTTCAGAAGTAGGAAAGAGCCCAGAGTGTGTGAAGAATCAAAAAGAGGCTAATACCCCCAGGGGCAGTGTAGGTAAAGGGGAAAATGAAGGTGAGAAGGCTGGACAGCCTGGCAGAGGCAAGACCAAGCAAGCCTGTGGGCCACAGGAAAAGGATCTGAATTTTCACAAGGCTACAAAGCCCAATGGGACCTGCTGCCCCAACTCACCCCAAGCCCGCAGCATGTGACTTCTACTGTTCCCCAGCAACCCTGGTCCCCTGCCTTTATGTCAACACCCTAGGATCCTCTCCCACCAGGGCCTTTGGATTTGCTGTTCCTTCTGCCTGAAGTTCATCCACGATATCCAGATGACTCACACCTTCATAGTCTGTAAGTCTTGGTTCAGAAAACTCCTCACCCTATTTCAAATTGTACTCTTCCATACACATCTTTCTTCAGAACACTCATTACCACCTAACATTCAGAGGTTCTTTTTTTTTTTAAACTGTTGCCTATGTCCTCCACTAGAATAGAAGCTCTATGAGGGCAGTTCTGGAACCCTGAAAATTAGAATAGTATCTAGCACAAAGTAGATGCTCAGTAAATATAGGCTGACTGAATGAATGAATACTAACAAAAAGAAACACTTAGGGTGCCTGTGTGGGTCAGTCACTTGGGCATCTGCCTTTGGCTTGGGCTATGATCCTGGCCCCCGGGATCAAGTCCTACATCAGGGGGTTTCTTCCTCTGCCTCTCTCTCTCATGAATAAATAAAAATCTTTAAAAAAAAAAAAAAAGAAAAGAAAAGAAACACTGAGTTTTACCATAAAGAAACAATCTACTTTAGACTTTAGAAATTATATTTTAAAACCTCACTTTCTGAATTTATCCTTACCTAGACATGTGAGATTTCACGTGAAGGAAGTAAGCTAATGCCGCACAGGCCTCCAACTTCTACTTTAGCCACGGCCAGTTCAATTTCCAGACAGCTACCGTGCTGAGCTCTCGACATCCACCCTCCTTGGGAGTGACCTTCCTCCTGCTGCAACTAGCTCACCTCCTGGCCAACCACCCCCACCCCCCCCACCCCCCCCCCCCCCCGTGTAGCCAGGTTCCAGGCTCCCTCGCAGAGATGTCCCCACCTCAGAAGCTGCTCCCACACAAGACGGGCTAACTCCTTCAAGGATTAGCAAGAGCTCCAACTCTCCCTATCAACTCCAGGAAGCCTCCCCCTTACCTAACCCCTGCTTTCCCACCAACTCATTCTGTCCTCCACTTCAGAATTACTAAGATTCCCGATTTCCTGGGCCTACCCTCTCACCATCCACGGCCTCAAAGGACTTGCTAGGAAGTTTGGATTTCCTCCAAGTGCACTGGGAAGCCTCCAAAGGATACATAACAGTCAGTTTACTTGGCTATCCACCCTCCTCCACCCCATCTAGATACTTGGAAAAAGTGGCAGACAAAGTTCTTTTTCCTGTCCACTCTCAACAGATGACCTCCTAACTTCTCCCTTACTTCACGGAAAGAACTAATTACCTTATCTTCTCCCAATTCCACATTTTACCTATAACTGAATCTACAATCTTTATTACAACACGAAAAAGCCTCATTCTATCCAAAGTTGACCTGTCTACTTGGACTCTGATTGCATCCCCTTTTCCCATCTCAAAGTATTATCCTTGTGATGATCAATCTTCTCCCATGCAATCAATTATCCCCCACTCCTGGATACTTCCAGTGGCAGACAAACATGCCCTAGTATTATCCAAAATAAATAAGACAAAATAAAATGGAATAAAATAAGCCTTCCCTAGTCTCCTTTATCCATGCTCCCATCCGGCTACTGCCGCATTATCTCCGCTCTCTCTCAGAGCAAAACCTTTTGGTCACCTGCCCACGTTTGTCCTCTCCACTTTTTCAGTGCTGGTCCTCACAGCCCCCTGCAACAATCCCCCTCCCAACCACCCTCCAACAACCCCCTCCAATGAGATGCCGGTCTCTCCGACCCTTCCGATTTAAGGTCATTAACCACCTCCACACTGCCAATCCAGAGATCAATTCCCTGGCCTGGCTTGGCTTCATTTCACACGGCATCTGACACAGGCAATCGCCCCTCAATTAAAGTGAATTCTACACCACCGCTTACCTGGCTTCCCTTCCCGCCCATTGGAGCTTCCTCCCTCCCCCTGCAGATTCCTCCTATGCACCCACCTCCTCAAGGAGGGCTCTGCTATTGGCCCTCCTTATGGATACTGGCACCTTGAAGGAACTCACCCCGACCCCAAGCCTTCCATATTCTCCGTACACTGGTGACACAGACTGATACACGGCCGCCCGCGCACGCTGTCCTGCTGAGCCCCAGACTGTACACTCAGCTGCCGACTCCACAGCCACACGTGAATGCTAAGTATATCACACACACTGTGGCCCAAACCTGAGCTCCTGACCGCGTCTCCGCTTTCTCCACAATTCCTCAGCTTACTAAGGTAGTACTCGGCTGCTCCATTCTTACCCTTCTCCATCATCCACATCCAATTCTTCACTAAGTCACATCAAATCTGCCTCCAAAACATACCCTTAACAGGACCCCTGTCTATACTGCCACCGCCACCAACACCTCTCACCTAGCTACTTGGCCCACACCCTCCCCTCAAATCACTCAGCATACAAGACCTGGTGGTTTTCACACTTCACAATCAGGCCATTGCCCTGCTGAAGGCTCCCATTATGCTGAGAATAAACCTAAATCTTGACCGTGACCTTTGTGATCTGACCTTCATAAGCCTCATTTTCCTGCACTCTTCTTCATTCCCATCTCAGAAGCTGTGTACTTGCTTTTTCCTTCTGCTTGGAACACTCTTTCCCCCCCATCCCAGAAGATCCAGTGGCCACTTCTTTCACACCATTCCTATTTCAGCTCCAGTGCTAGATTCTCAGAAAAGCCTTCCTTGGTCAAGTTAGCTAGAACTCCCCTCCCACCCCCACATCATTAGCCTACTTTACAGCACTCTATGCCCTTGAAAAATGTTTGTGTATTTACTGTGTCTCCCTCTGGCAGAGGGCAGGGGCTCTTTCTGACTTGTGTCACTCTATCCCCAACACCCATGAGAGAACCTGGCACTTAGTGGGTAACTCCATAAATATTTGCTGACCAACTGCCTGACTGGGGGGTTAGGGCTGTGCGTTCGTACCTTGTTTGCAGTTGTACCCTCAGACTCTAGGCCAGCAAAAGGTACACATAAAATGTCTATCACACATTTGTGGGATAAAAACTAAACGAACAAAGGCAAAACAGCCAGAGGATTCTCAAGGCAGGAATCAGGCTGGACAAAATATCCCAGAGCAGCTACAGGGGTGTCCTTGATCAAGTATGAATCTCCCTATGCCCAAATCCTGTAACCAAAGACTTAAAATTGGCTGGAACAGGATTACAGAGAATGACAGTTTTCATGTCCCATATTTCCGTGATCTGTAAAATCTTTATAATGAATAGGTATTAACTTCTACAACAATGATTTCTTTCCCCCATTAAAACATATCTGCCTATATAGTTTCCAAAGAGAACAAGGTAACTTAAATGAAGAACTGCTTCAAGCTGGACTGGAAATTTCCAAGAATTAAAAAGGCAATTTTCTAAATTCCCTCACCAGGCAGAAAACCCCTTGTGACCACCACCACACACACACACACACACACCAAATCACATAAATAGGAGTGCCTCTGTCATCCTATCCACTGCATAATTTCATGAGGATGCCTTGTTCTACTAGCTGTAACTTACCTTTCTTGCTCAGAAAAAGAGGTCTGTAAAACATTTTAAGAAGCTACCTAAAGACAAACTTGAGGCTTCCAAAAGAGGAGCAGTGCCACTGTGCACACGCAGGAGTGGGTAAAAAAAACCACACTGGTATGTTCTCTGCAAGTCAAAAAGAGAGGACTAAAGGAGGAAACAAGAAATGTCAATTCCCACTTCTCATTTTCACTAGAGTCCAAGAAAACTCGAAACCTGGGTTCATTTCCTACCCTCTGCTCCCTTGAGCACACTGAGGTTTCCTCTGACTGCCAACACAAGGCCTGCTGAAGGAAAAGTGGCATCTCACTTCCTGCTGCTCCCTGACCACCTTGGTCCTCCACCTGATCGGAGGCATGCTCATGGCACTGCGTTCTCATCACTGATAAAATTAACAGAATTAGCAATTAACATTTAGTGAACAGTTGGGTCTGCTAGACACTGTTCCAATTGCTGAAACTGCATTATGCCATTTAATCCTCCCAACCACTATGAGGTACTACTACTGTTCCCATTTTATAGGCCAGTCAACCTAGGCTTAGCAAAGCTATGCAGTAGTTACTCAGCAAGTACAGCCCGAATTTGAGCCCAGGTTTGTGTAACTCCAGAATTGGTGGTGGCCACGACTGCCTCTAAAGTTGCCTTTTTCAAACTTACCACATGGAACCCCTTTCCTGCATAACTCCTAAGAGCAGCACAGAGAAGCAAGGCTGCACGACCAACACTTTGGGAAACTGATTTAAAACAATGGTTCTTGGGGCGCCTGGGTGGCTCCATCGGTTAAGCGTCTGCTTTTGGCTCAGGACATGATCCCACGGTCCTGGGATCAAGCCCCACACTGGGCTCTCCTGCTCAGAGGGAGGCTGCTTCTCCCTCTCCCTCTGCTGCTCCCCTTGCCTGTATTCTTTTTCTCTGTCAAATAAATAAATAAAGTTTTTTAAAAATAAATGAATAAATCACTGTTCTCAAGTACCAAAAATACATGATGACCTCCAAGAAGTCGAAAAAGAAACAAGAAAAACAAGAACAGTGCACTGTGCCTTTCTTAAACTTTCTTCAATTTTAAAAAACTGCCCTGTATTCCAGAACAGTGACCCTCATACTTTTATAATGGGAAGAATTATATGTGTGTCTAATTACATATATTCTAGAATGCCAGATAAATAAATAAATCTCCAATTTATTTAGGAAACTTTCTGGTTTGAAATACAGAAGCCTTGGGCCATTGGTTAAAAACATTTTTCTTTTTCCTACTGCATTACAGGAGTTCAAGATTGTGGAAACCGTCCGGATAACCGGAGAGGGAGACATTTTCTGTTTTAAGACTGTGGCTATAACTGACAAAAACCTATGACTTTTGCTTGCCATAAACTTACACAGAACAGAAAAAGCACTTCATGTTAACAGGGTCTTTATTACAAAGAGGAACGAGAACACTTAATCTAGTTTTACGGTGAGTGCCTGAAATGCAAAAATCATTCTTTTCCTTCTTTTGCTCATTTATAATAATCCCTGCTGTACAAGATGAATATAAATGTAATCCTCTGCCTTTCTTTCAAAAGTACAGTAACTCCGACTGTTAAGTCTACTAACAGGCTTCTTTTTCCTCCTTAGAACTTCAATCAAAAAATACTTTAATAATCAGAGGGGCACATTTATTAAAAATACTGCCATAAACTTTGAATATCAATGTGATTAAAAGCAATCTTGCACTGAAATACTATTTAAATAGTGGAATTTCATTTCTTTTTTAAAGGATTCTTTCTAATGGCACAAATCCCAGATGATTGTGTTTGCTATCTGCTGCAACCTTAGCTTTCATTTAATCTTTTTTTAAAGCCAATTACTTCTCACGCAAACTGCACACACTTCTCCTCCCCCTCAAAGAAAAGATTTTATAAAAGAACTGCTAAATACAACGTATAAGCTGCTGTAAGGCACAGCAAGGAAAAGGCTCTGGTATCTTTAAAATGAATTTGCAGGGGAGGGCGGTAAGATTCGGTTTTTCTAGCTGAGCATACAGAGAACAAGGGTCATAGCATCCTGCTCAAGCTCGTGAAAAGCAGGTGAGCGGTCTGGAACGGGCTCAGCACAGCAGAGGGCCACGCACGTGGGCCGCGGAGACAGGCAGATCTGGGTTAGTCTCTTACATGCTCTATGATCATGCTGAGGTACCTCATTTCTCTGAGCCTCAGTTTCCTCCTCTGTAAGGCACGATGTGCTTATGAGAAATGAGGCCATAGAACATGTAGGTCGCATTCAATAAGGATGCATAAATTCCTCATGCTTCACCCTCAAAGTTAAAGATCACAAGAAAGAAAACTGTAACTGGGTTAAAGCTCAGGAACCCCATCCTACTACAGCTCATGTACAGGATTTCTGCGAAAAAGGCCTTGAGGGTTGAGGAATTCAGCATGGACTATACAGATGTTACACTCTTCAGCAAGCACAAAGTCTTAAAAATGTGATATACAACGCACACATATAGATGCTGTGTACCTTCTCCATCAATCAAAATGAAGATACGTTTTCTGGTGAATCTGCCTTATGAATCCCAAGACGACCTCCAACGAGGCTTCAGCCTTTCTAAACCAAATGCAAGGGCAGAAATGCTGAAGAACTGGAGTCAGGTACCCTTTTGAAGACCCCATGAAAGTTCGAATCTTTCTCCAGTCGGGCTTAACAGAAGCCAAGCATCACCCTCTCACAGTTTAAGGTCCTTGAAAGCTGCGACAATAGCAGCTCTGTTCATGCTCTGTATCTGAATTGCTCTGAAACAGATCTAGGTCCTAGAGAAGTGGCAGCAGTAAATGACAAAAGTGGACAAGGACAGGATCCTTCCTACAAAAAACCTTACAGAGAGTCTTATATGTTTCTTCTAACCCAACATACTTCTTCAATACCAAATAGACTTTTGGTTTAAGAAGAATGAATTTTAGTATTTTAAAGATTGTCCCCTTCAGAACAGAAAAGATCGAGGAGGGACGCCTGGGTGGCTCAGTTGGTTAAGCAGCTGCCTTCGGCTCAGGTCATGATCCCAGGATCCTGGGATCGAGTCCCACATCGGGCTCCTTGCTCGGCAGGGAGACTGCTTCTGCCTGCCTCTCTGCCTGTGCTCGCTCGCTCTCTCTGACAAATAAATAAAAAATCTTTAAAAAAAAAAAAAAAAAAGAAAGAAAGAAAAGATCGAGGAGTACCAAAAGCACATTCTGCAGAATGAGTCTCCCTTCATTAACCAAGGAACCCATTAGAACCAGAACTGGCAAATTTTTTCTGTCAAGAGCTAAACAGGCATCGTGGGCCCGGACGACCCACAAGCCGAAGCATGGCTTCGACTGCACCTGCTTGACTCTGCTGTTCGTGTACGCAGAAAGCCGCCGCAGATGATCAGTAGAGGAGCGGCTGGAGCTGTGTGCAATGAAGCCTTACTATGGACTCTAACATCAGAATCTCGTGTGTTTTTCACAGGTCATGGAATAACTAGTTTTCTTTTAAGGTTTTCCTCTAGTGCTTCACCATGTACAAACCATTCTTAGCTAGGCTGCAGGCCCAGTTTGGTCCACACACGGGCTACAGTTTGCACTAAAAGAGCTAAGGAGCCAGAATCACGGGAAAGGAATCCCTGCTGTGGGAGGGTCTCGAGGCCTCCACGGGGTCGTTCACCCCCAAGTCAGTGCAGACTCAGAGGCAGAGAGTCACATACAGGAGCTGTCAGCAAGGACACTGCCCACTATCAATGCAGCCCTAACTCCCATGCACAAAGCATCAGATGTGGGTGACCTGCACCTGAATCACCTGAGCGCTCCTGAAATGAGTATTAACAGAATTCTGATGCAATGAACTTGGACCTCACTGATTCCCATCTGAGGCTCAGTTTCCATCTCCACTTGAGATGGAGGCAGAATGCAAACACTGCCGCCTGCAGAACCCTCACACACGCTTGGAAGAGGTCAGAAAACGGCAGCCCGGCTTGCCGCAAAAGAACACAGAGCTCACAGATAGGCTCCCATTTTGCAGGAGGCAAGTTGAAATCTGTGTAAGCAGAGAAAAGAAAATCAAGAGAAATCACACACTGTCGGGAACATGCTTCAGAATAATTCAGTGTGGGGAACAGGGTAGAGGTCAAACAAGATTGGGCCATGACTCATGAGTTGTTTAAGCTGTATGATGCATTCAAGGAGGCTCATCAAAATTTCTTCTGTACTTCCGCAGATTTCAAATTGTCCATAAGAAAAAGTTGGGGGAAGAAACAAGAGAGAAACCCTAGAGAAAAACAGAAATGTTCTTCACTTCAGGAAGAGGGTTTTATGCCTATAATGCAATTACTTTTGGAGTACTTCACACAGAGATACCTATTTGTTTTCAGTAACTAACTATGAACATTTTTTTGCCCCCAGGAAAGAAAAATTGGGGTACTGTTGACTCTGTCTCTGTTGATTGAGGCTCCCCACCTCCTAGCCAGTCTTTTATTCTCTTTTCTTTTAATCTAGCTGCCCGTAGATGCCAACTAACCTCTTTTTCATCTTGCCCTAGGCTCAATTATGTCATCATTATTATGACAGGGAAATCACCTGTCATCAAGTGTGGATATCACTCTGGGTTGCCATCCTACTCCCTTGCCTAAATATCACAGATAAGAGAGGTGGTGTCCTGTCTGCACTTTCTGGAAAGTGTAAATGGAGTGCTAAACTCAGGACAAAGCAACAGGAAGCGCTGAAAGACAGCCTCTGGCCTCCCCTGGGGCCATAAAGACTGTCTTCCACAGAGCAGGTACTTGGGGAGGGGGGTTACAGTCAAAAATTTATCCTTTGACCTCTTCATCCTTGAGTGACTCAGTTGAATCTTTCTAAGTAGCCCAATTAATCCATTTTGGGTCACAAGTTTTTACTGAGCACAACCTGTGCAGAAGCTGAATGTGCCCCCATCGACAATGCTCCAGTCCTCTGGGAGTGGATATTCTAATGAAAGAGTCACCACATAATACATACTTTCCAATGGTGACAGTTTGAAGTGTTTATTGGAAGGAAAAGTACAGGCTACTTTGACTGTTTTACAACAGGTGGCTTAAAAGAGGTTAGGGATGACTTTCCAAAGAAAATGTCATTTTTCTAACCCTACTGTTGACCCTCACAATGATATCATTTATTTTTTAAAATCTGCCATGAAATTAAGGCATTTAACATTCTCATTTTTTAAGGCTCCCTATATGTTCAGGCACTAATATGGAAACCTTAATCAGTTACTCATACCAATTGAGTTCACCTAAAAATAATTTTGTTAAATGCAGAATTTCACAAGTCACCTTTGGAAAAGAGGGTAATTTGTTTTCTGAGTTTAATCATTTGAAAAAAGTAGAAATTGTTATCCATCTATTTCCACCTGGATCAACTCTGTTATCAACTAATATTATAAATTACAGAAAATAAAAAGCAATAAAAATATGAGGATGCAAACAAAATATAGGCTGACCTCTGAAAGATAACTGCAGTTTTATCCTAACATTTGCCCACTTGTGCTAATAGGAAGAAAAAGGATGATATATTAGCTAAACCACAAATAATCTGACTTCCATCTCAATCAATACGTCTAACCTCTCCTGCAGCATTAGCCCTTGGGCAATCTTGTCAGGAGGGAAGTGGCCCAACTAAGCTACAAGAGGAAAAAGAGAAAGAAATCCTGGCTTAGGAGTTCTGAATTTTGGGGTTTGAGATATATGAAGGATCCTTATGAATTCAAGAGAAGCTGTTAATGCCTGCCCTACAAAGTAGACATACCTAGTTTTTCCTACGATTCCAAGGCAAAGATGACCATCCTGAAGCCCATTTAAGTCCCAGACTAAAATCCCCTGACCTAGATAAATATCGAATTCAGAAATCAAATCTAAGAGTTTCAACAGCTTAAAGGGTTGTAAGAATTAGTATGCACAGAGTCATTTTCCATACATTATCTAATTTAACATCCACTCCAACAACCCTGGGAAGCAGTTACCATCAAGTCCTTTTACAAAAAGGGAAAGCTAGATTCTGAGAGGTAAAATAACAAATGCAAGGTTAAGCAACCTGCTCTCATACCCAGGTTTTTAACCCGTAGGTCCACAATCATGAACTGGATGAGAACTCAATAAGTCCAGGGGCACCTGGGTGGCCCAGTTGGTTTAGCGGCTACCTTTGGCTTGGGTCTTGATCTCAGGGGCCTGGAATTGAGCCCCATATCAGGCTCCCAGCTCAGCTGAGAGCCTGCTTCTCCCTCTCTTCCCACTTCTTATGCTCTCTCTCTCACAGTAAATAAATACAATCTTCCCAAAAAAAAAAAAAAAAAAAGTCTCGTCCATAGTTCTAGACATCTTCCAACATGGAAGTTTTTGATTCTTAGTGCTTTGACAATATGATCAATTTATCTACATTTTCATCTCAATTTAACCTCCTTGTCAAGAGGAATTAGTACAGATTTAGTTCCATACACCTCTTCTTGGAAACAGATAATCCTAACCAAAGACAAAAGATAACTGGTCTAATAATTTTTGATAAATTTAAAATGTATTTTCACTTTTTTTTTAAAGATTTTTTTTTTTTTTTAATTTGACAGAGAGAGAGCGCTCAGGCAGGGAAAAGGACAGAGAGAGAAGCGGACTCCCCAGTGAAAAAGGAACCTGACATGGGGCTCGATCCCAGGACCTTGGGATCATGATCTGAGCCGAAGGCAGTTGCTTAACCAACTGAGCTACCCAGGTGCCCCTGTATTTTCATTTCTTAAACAGTCTAACATGAACTATTTGTTAGACAAACAGAGCCCACTGCATGAGTGCTGAATGTTCTCATGCTTGAGTATTAAAATTGTCTCAGAAAATCCTTCAAGTCACAAACGAATCAAGAACTGACTGAATTAAAAACTTCAGTCTCTACTCAAAGCCGCCAGGCAGAATTTCAGCCATCCTGGTCCCTTCAGCATCCTCTGAATGGTTAGAGCACCTTTTAAAAAAACACCACCTTTAATAATCACTCATCATTTAATAGGTCAGAAGCATACACAACCAAATCTATGATCCCCTTTTGCCTTAAGAAGATAGTTGAGAGGTCTTAGATCCTCATGGTGAAAACCTGCTGATGAGTATGTCCCAGCAGAAAATAATATGACAAAAATTGGGTTCAGGCCACTAAATTTGGTTGGGTCAGTCCAGACCAAGTTGCCCAGTAAAATACTAATAAACTTACTCATCCTCTATTGGGGAATTACCAATAATTAGCACACTGTTTTCACACAGATTTAGAAACCCTTTATGGGAAATGTATCCACACCCAAAGAATAAAAACTAAGAACAAGAGTGGGTCAGGTCCTCTAACGCTCTACTCCAACTATTTCCTATGAGAGTTGCCACCTAGTGATTTTAATTTTTTAAGCTCAGGCGGACTGCCAACTCAACACTAAAACCGGACTAACAACTGATTTTTCCTATTGCAACATCGCCAGCAAGCCTTTTGCTTTCCCTCTCTTTCCTTCAAACTCAAACAGTGATTCTCATTTTCAAAATCAACTAATTTGCTCTATAATCTGTTCCAATTGGAAGCCCTCACAGAGCTGCCACTGGTATTACTCTTCCTCGCAGTGCCAAGAGGCCAACAAGAGGCCAGTTCAAAACACCAAAACAGCAAACATGGGAAAAAAAAAAAAAAAAAGGGCTCTAAAAACAAGAAGTAAATATGGAGACAGTAACAACGGGCCAACTCTGGACTTTAAAACATTCAGCTTGCCGAAGTTCTACCAATTCTTGGGCTCTGGACATTATGCCAAAGTTAATGGCTACACGTGAGGAATGAAATTGCACTGGGGAATATAAACTCAGTATTTTGGATACCAAAACTCATGTAAGGCCTTGTCCTTACTACCACTAAAAGAGCAACTTAAATTGAACCTAAAGTTGACTGGCCTCCAGAAGTCCCTTTGGATCGCTGTGTGCCCAGGCACAGACATTAGATAGCAAAGTTGACTATTCAAATAAAAATAAATCTGAAAAAAAGTCTGACGATTTCTAGATACCAGAGCTTCCATTTAGAAACATACCTTTAGCTACAAGTATTTCCCTAAGTATCAAACAGTTTTATTAAAAACTGACTATAATCAGACTCTGGTTTCACTAACTACGGACACTAAAGGCTTGTTTCACCAAATAAAATTCTGGACTTTTTCCTGCCCTGATCTTGGCAGCTCTCTCTCTCTCTCTCTCTCACACACACACACACACACCCCTCTGGCCAACTGCTCCTCAAGCAGCTCTCACACTCACACTCACATACACACACACACCCTCTGGCTAACTGCTCTTCAGTTGTAATGATCCTTCTGAGGCATCCTAAACTTTGTAGCTTAAATCCCATAGAAATAAGGCCACACGGATAAAGCATTATCTTTTCTCAAGTTTGAAATCAATTCTGATTGCCAGCAGAAAATTTCTGGTAGCAAAATGTCCTTTCCAAAGCCTCCTAAAGCATGCGTGGAAATGCTTTCAAGGCGAAAAACTTCTTTCTTCACTTGTGTTTCTTGGGAAGAGGGTCAGACCATAAGGATTTGGGTTAAATTCACTGCTGGTCCCCAAACCTTATCACTGAGCAATGCACCTCATGCTGCACCAAGTTAGGCCTAGAAGTGAAGGGTTCCGGGACGCTCCCCATTACAGGACGCTCCCCATTACAGGAAGCCCCGGAAACCAGATTTTCCAAACGTTCGGCAGGCTCTCCCCCTTCTTCCTCCTCAGACAGCAGAATCATCACTGGGATAAGGAGTGGGTTAGGTGGGATCAAGTCTCCCACCCTGGCGAAGCCCGCTAGAAACTTCCTCAGGGCTTGCAGAAACTCCAATGGGAGGCTGGACTCACCTTCGCGACAGAGCCCCATGACTTCGCGGTTTTTCCCAAACTCCTTGAAACTTTCGTCCAATTCCGTCCCTAGGAGATACACACACACAGGAGGAGGGGAGAGGCAGATCAGTGGCCGGGAGTGTGACGCACGCTGACGCACGCACGGAATAGGTGCGGGCACCTCCGCGTACCCCAACCGAGCGATAGCATCTCTGACCCCCGAGGGGGCGGGTCACAGGGTGGGGGGAGGGGAAAAGGGTCAGAGGATGGGGGACTAAGGGACTTGGGGAAGAGGAGGGCGTGGACACTCACCGTCCTTCCCAGGAAGTTTGGAAGCCTCGACCCACAGATTCCACGACTGTCCCAGCATCGCTTCTGGACTGGGCAGGGGCCTGCGCTCCCCGACGGTCGCCATTGCGGCAGCGGTCGAGGTGGAGGCGGCGCCGGGGCCGCCGTCCTCCGGCCGGAGGCGCCGCGGCGGCGGCGGCGGCGGCTGCCGCTGGGGCTGCGGAGGCTGCTGCTGCTGCTGCTGCTGCTGCCGGGCGGCCGCCGCCACCGCTCCGCCCGCTGCCGCCGCCGCTCGGCGCGGCTCCCCCCTGACGTCATCCACGGCCCGCTCCGACATTCTTTCCGCTCCTACAATGTAACAAAAAAGGGGGAAAAGAGTCGCGCGGGGGCCGCTTTTAAGGAGGCGCCGGGGAGTTCCGGCGGCGTGCGCGGCCCGCAAGCCGGGTGGGGCGCGCTGACAGCGCCCCCCGGCCGCCCAGCCCTCCCAACCCGCCTCCTCCTGGGCCACCCCCCGCCCCGGGCGCAAAGTCCGTGGCCCGGGCTCGCTTTCGCTTTCGACTCCCGCGGCCCCTCGGGGGAGGGGACGAGCCGGCGGCGGCCCGCCACCACGGCGCAGGGTCCCTTGCCTGCCTCTGCTGCCGAGACCCGCACGGAGGCCGGCGCCCGGGGCTGCTCCCGTCACGGCTGCCCGCGGCGGGGAGGCCCGAAGACGCACCCCCGACCCTCGGGCTGCCCACCCTGAGGCCGCTCGCATCCCCGGGCCCGGCCCGGCGGCCCCGCTCCTTCCTTCCGTCCGCGCGTCCGTCCGAGCGGCGGCGCCCGACCGGCTCCCTTAAGCAGAGGCGCCTCCCGCCGCCTCCTCCCCCTCGCCGGTCCCTCCCTCTCAGCTCGCTCCGGCGAAGTTTGCACGTCAAGCCCCCGGAGTGGAGCCAGGGCGAAGTCGGAAACGCAGCCACCTATGGAGAAGCGAGCCGGCCGGCGGGCCCCGAAACAACATCGAGTGTTGTCGCCGTCCGGCCCTCCCGCCAGGGGCTTTGGACCAGGGGCGCAGGGGTTGGTGCAGGGAGCGCTTCGCTCTCAGCTCGCGGGAGGCCGCGCAGCTGTCAAAAAGCATGAATGGCAAGCCGCCGCCTAATATGTAGGAAACCACGGGCCGGTAAGGAAATGCGGCCCAGGTGCCATCCCAGGTGTCAGCCCGAAGGCTGGTGTTTGCCCAATGCCCACCACTAGAGGTCACAGCGTGCACCCGGGGAACTTGAACTTCTCATTTAGCAAAGAGACCATAAAATCAGTGTAAGATGAAGAGAGAGAGACGGAAGCGAATCCGTGTGCATGTTTTGGAAGCACTATTCGAAATTTTTCTATTTCCACTGCCCCTAGAAGTGATTTGTTCGCGCCCCCCACCCCGAGTGGAGGGGGGGGATCTTGCCATTTTAAAATCGGACTCATTTTTAATTCGAGTTGTTAGTCCCTCCCTTTTCATGGTTGCCTTTGCTTGGGAGGACGGGAACCCAGGGCTTGGAGAATATACAGCATTCCTAGAAAATGTGTCTAGAAGATAGTGTTTGTCAGGCTTTGTACATTAAATTAAGCACTAGCCCACAAAACTTAGCACCCTTCCCCAACACACAGGATGCAAAGCTTTTGCTTAAGTGATAGGTATAGATAGCAAAATAAAAGTCTACTTAATAAACTACAGCATGCGAAGTACTTGAAACAGTAGTAGACCACACCAAGCACCTTTGAGCGCTCTGTTGTCTCAAACTGATGGGAGAATCTGAAGCCTGAGACAGAACAAGGATTTTGATCATGTTTCACACGGCAATAATATCAGAACTCCTAGGCAGATGTGTCATAGTTGTTTGCTTACAGGTGCTTTCTCCAGGTGGGAAGGCAGACGCTTTCATGTTTTTTATTTTGAATATATGCTGCGACAGAGGTGGCCAACTTCTCTGCTACAGAAACAAAGCCCAACTTGCAGAAACAAAAATAAGAGCAAAAATTAAGAACGAAATGTTCCTGCAACCTAAACTTAATTCAGGGCTCCTAAAGAGTTTCAGCTGAAATTTTACAAGCTTTAAAAATACACACATACACATATATACTTACACATGCATTTTTTATTTTATAAAGATTTGGAAATAACGGTGTAAAATTTTCCTGGACTGCATGCAAAAGTAAGTTCCAAAGAGTGAAATTATGCATGCTTTCTGTCATTATCTAGTAAGTAGTAAATACAGGGGCCGGTCGGTGTCTGACTCTTGATTTTGGCTCAGGTCATGATCTCAGGGTAGTGAGATTAAACCCCTCTCGGGCTCTGTGCTCAGTGTGGAGTCTACTTAAGATTCTCTCTCCCGCTTCCTCTGCTTCTCCCCCAGTCACACACCCTCTAAATAAATAAATAAATAAATAACATCTTTTTTTTTTTTTTTAATGGTAATAAAAACAAAATAACCAAAAATGGTGGAAATTATTGGAAGGATAAAAAATCATTTCTAAGGCTTTAATTTCCTGTATAAGTTACCAGTGAGAAAAATGCATGGGCAAAACATGTAATTAACCCTGTTAGTATCAAGGGTTCCTACTTCTTAATATAGGCCCTCAATACTGGAAAAGGAAGTCCTCATTGCACTTTCAACTTTTCATTCATTCCAAATCACTGAAAAATTTACAGAATCACATAAAAATGTCCAATTTCTGTTTTCCTAGATTAAAGTACACAGTTTATTAATTGCTTTGAAATTTTTAGTTCAATATTTAAGATAAACAAAAATTTGAATTGAAATATCATTTGGACCTGCCATTTAAAAAAAAAAAAAAAAAAAAGCCGAGGGCCACCCAGCTATATAGATAGGAAAGGGAGCTGGCCTTTTGAGTATAGCCCTTCTGATCTCTGAGAGAGCAGTGTGAGAACAAAAATAAGGGGAAGAATGGCAAACATGAAGTACAGACTGACTTCCCCAAGACGTGGCTTGGTTTTCCTCTTTTTACATGTGAAATCCTTCAAGATTCACTAATACAACCTTTAGCCAATGGGCTCAACATAGTACTTTATCATACTTCGCCTTCTGTCCTTACTGTTGCTCAATATCTCTTTTTTTTTCTTCACAGTTTTTGAGTGGTTTAATAAAGAAAACACAACAGGGCTTTAAGTGAAAAATACTAAGTATCCTCCTAGCACTATGATAGTTATTATGAGAAACTGTGACTAATAACAACTATGAATACTGAGTACCCGCTAGGGGCCAAGCACTGCCCAAGGTACCTTACTGCATTATCGCAACTGATATTCAAAACTGTATAAGGTAGAAGCTGTATTTCTTGCAACTTACAAATAAGGACAATGAAGGAGGGCTCTGGAAGCCAGGTGCTATGAATTTCTTCTGGGTCCACATACTGGCTCTTCTACTTACAAACTGTCATTGGAGCAAATGACCTAACCTGACTTGTCTGTACTTCAGCCTCCTAATATGTAAAATAGAGATAAAGCCAGATTCTTCTGAGGAAAAGATCCATAGAAAGCACTTGGTACAAAGCTTAAAACAAAATAAACCCTATCAAAAGGGTCTAATATCAAACTAAGCAACCCAGATCAATTCTCATCTATGAAATTCATTTGAATTTAAAGTTGAAGATGTGGGTACCAAAAGAGTAACAGGCAACTCCGGGCACCTGCCCACCAATGCCATTCTGCTACAGCCAATGCATCTTACTGCACTCTCTTCACCCGTAAGTACATCCTAAATCCTCCCAGACTCTGATATCCATAGTTGGTCTGTGTTTCCCAATAGTTCAACTGAGTCACTGACAAAAGTCAAAATTGGTAACTGACAAAGTACAGTGTTCTGATATGCAAATTTGGGCAACATTTCCAAACTACTCCTTATAAATAAGGCATGGGTCTATAAAGAAAAGTACAGCAGACACTCAAATTTTACCTACCAGTCCATAATAAAAAAAACCTGATGACTTCTTACCTAAATACCCCTCCTCCATACCCAAATATTTAAAATGAAAATTACCAATACAATTTGTATTCATTTAATGTAATTATTTTAATACAGTAGTGTCCCTTGTATGCTATCAATCCGTGTTTCTGCCAGTGTACTGGTGATGTCTTATAGCTCTGAGGATCTTCACTACCCATCCGTACAGACAAATGATATGTTTCATAAGGTCTGAGTAATTGAGGACTCAATTTTTCAAACACTTCCTGATTGCCTAACACATACCTGGCGCTCAGACTGACACAAGGTAAACACAACACAGTGATTTTGTTGAGGACCTCATAAGAATAAGAAGTAGGGGAAAAAATTTAATTCATCAAAATCTCTTATGCAAAAGGCTGTCACCACCAATTAGACTGTACGTGGCTTAAGAACTAGGCCGTCAGACGTGAAATGCTGCCAAATTCTGGGCATTTCATCCCTTCCAGGGATGCATTTAAAATATGGCCTTACTTCACCATCCAAATTTAGGGATGTTCCCAGTAGGTGCCAAGGGTAACAAGGTCTCTCTTTACAAAATGTATTCTTTGCACAGCAGATTCACTTGTAAAATGCTTTGTTCAAAGGCCAAAGGCATCACTAAGTGGAAAAAATAAAAGTTGAACTTTTCCAGTCTTTAAATTCGGTTTAATGTAAAATGGCTGAAACTGTCCAAAAACTTCTAAGATGTAAGACCCCACCATACAACCAGCCATTTTATTTGGAAAGCGAAACAACACAAAACAAAACAAAACAAAAAATCCCCACAGGTCCCACTACAACATTTTAATAAACTTGAAAACCAGTAACTACAGTATATTTATCTGTGCAAATTACAGGATTGGTAACAGAGATTCTCCATTATCAACCCCAAAGAATTGCAGTTATTTGAGTAACAAGAAACTCAGATCCCCTGAATTAGGAATGTGTTGGTTTTGGTTTCTTTATTTCTCCTAAAATTGGCTGAGCCTTTATTCATATCCTCTCTCCTTCGTCTGACCACACCTCTCTCTCTCTTCCTTTCTTCTCCAGAGCCAGGGCTCTGCTCTCTGCCACATGTGGGGCTGGCAGGCAAGGACCCTTTAACCATGCTCCCTCTAGTGAAATACTTGCAGCCTGTCATGCATACCTCTACTCCAGCAGGGGGAGAACAGTAGAAGGAGGAAATTGAATTCAGCTCAGTAGCTGGCACTGCTCACAACCAAAGGCAAAATTAGAAATAATAAGGATAGCTGCAGAGGTGGAAACTTAAGGATGATGGGTAGTTACCTTTTTAAAGATTTAACCTATACACATATTCATTCTATAAGCTGTGCCAGGCGCCAAAAGATCCAAAATTTTGAGTTCTGAGTTTGCTTTCTTAATCACAAGTGTAAGCTACAGGCGAATTCTCCCAAAGAAACATTCACCAGTAATAGCAAACTGAAGGAAGAGAAAATTTAAAAATACAAAATAATAGGAGCACCTGGGTGGCTTAGTCAGGTTAAGCGTCTGCTGTCAGGTTAAGCGTCTCCCTTCAGCTCAGATCACTGGGATCCTGGGATGAAGCCCTGCACCAGGCTACGCTTCGGACTCCCTGATAGGCGGGAAGTCAGCTTCTCCCTCTCCCTCTGCAGCCCTGCTGCTTGTGCGCGCGCTCTCTCTCTCTCCCAAATAAATAAAATCTTAAAAATAAAAAAATACAAAATACAATAATAAGTTTTAACTTTAAACTGACTAAAGACCAAGTGTTCTAGGGAGTTAATATTGGCCCATAATTTTAAACTACTAACAAACTTGATTTAAAATCTTCACTTAAAGCCTTTAAGTAGCTAAAAAAGAGAGAGAAAGAATAGAAAAATGTTATGAGAAAAAATGGAGAAGTCAGACTAGCATTTAGCTATAAAAAGAAGCTGACTATATAAAGTTCTAGTGCATTGCCTCAGATGCAATAAAATGCAAAGATTAAACACATTGTTAAAAATAATTTCCAAAATCTTTCTACTGATACAGGTTTTACTGACATGACTGTAAATATCACAACCTATGGGCCCAGCAGTTAAGAACATGAGTTCTAAAGCCGGTCTGCCCAGGCCGAATCCTTGTGCTACCATATGTGGTGTAATTCTGGGGAAACCATTTAACCTCTCTGTACCTGTTTCCTCACCTATAAAATTAGTAAAACAAGAGTATCTACTTTATGAGGAGAATCAGGAAACCTTACAGTACAAAAGCACCCCGTAAGTGTTAGCTATTTTTATTAATACCATGTCTGTCACACAGAAAGTCCCAATTTTAATGGAACCATGCTACTGCGTCAGGTCAGTCTCCCAGAATGAAGAATGGTTTTAGTTATGTCAGTCCTCACTCTACCAGTTGTCGGGACTCCCCACTGACCACTGAAGTCAGTAAAAGCTTCTCACCTAGCACTCCAGGCCCTCACAAGTTGGTTCCATTTCACCACAACCACAGTGCTCCCTCCAGCAGATACTCTACAGTCCTGCCAAAATGACCAATCTATAGCTTCAAACATGCTCCGCACTCCAGAGCCCTGGCGCCCAGGCTTTGTTCATAAAGATCACTCTATTTATCATATTTTGCATCTGTTGGTTTAAATCCTACTTGCTCAACCAAGGACCTCCTCAAATTCTGTTTCTTTAACAAAATCTTCCCCGATTCCTCACACTTAAGCACAAGAGAACTCATCTCCACCTCTAAATCATAGGATTTCATGGACTGAGGTTAAGAATTCATGCTCGAGGGATGCCTGGATGGCTCAGTAGATTAAGCTGCTGCCTTCGGCTCAGCTCATGATCCCAGGGTCCTGGGATCAAGTCCCGCATCGGGCTTCTTGCTCAGTGGGGAGACTGCTTCTCTCTCTGCCTCTGTCTGCCACTCTGCCTGCTTGCGCTGTCTCTCTCTGACAAATAAATAAATAAAATCTTTTTTTTTTTTTTAAGATTTTATTTATTTATTTATTTGATAGACAGAGATCACAAATAGGCAGAGAGGCAGGCAGAGAGAAGAGGAAGCTGGCTCCCTGCTAAGCAGAGAGCCCGACTTGGGACTCGATCACAGGACCCTGGGATCATGACCTGAACCAAAGGCAGAGGCTTTAACCCACTGAGCCACCCAGGTGCCCCTAAATAAATAAAATCTTAAAAAAAAGAAAAAGAAAAAAAGAGTTCATGCTCAAAATCAAGGTGGCAAAGAGATATATGCTTAGTCTTCCCAGGGTCAAACATTTGCATTCCCAACATAAGGGTGTTATTGGGAGTTTAGAATGTACCTACCCACAAACCTGGGATGTGCAGTGGCCAGTTCCCACAGTTAGTCAGCAAAATGCTTTAAGGCTGAACTCTAGGACTAACAGTGCAGGTGCGTCAGTGCAAAGGGAAGGAACAACACATCTTCTTCCTTCTTTCCTCAGCAAAGTTCTAGCTCTGAGCAAAGTCCTAGATTCCACAAATTCAACCCCCCTGACTTTTCCCCATTCTTTGTGATCCTGTAGCCATCTGGATTTGTTCTGCTTCCCAAAGGACAGACTGTTCCACAAAGGCTTTCATCCCCTGTCCACCACCAAAATAAAACCTTCCTTTTCTTAGCAAACATAAATGGCACGCAGATTTAACTATTTTTCATTAAACATGTGAATGAATGAATAATGATTTCTGTCTTCAACCCCTAATCCTAACACATAATCTCTTATACAGAAGGGAGACCTTAACCCAAAAGACTTTATAAATGTGGTGGTCCCTAAACCTGTCTTCCTAGAAACACACAGTTACTGCATCCCCATGGCCATTCTGATTTTAAATGCTACAATCTATGAAAGAAGGCAAAGTTTCTGACATTTTAACCTCTTTAACCTTTTATGGATCAATGTAAAAATCTTGAGGACTCTTCTCCACCTTGTACCACAATCTCCTTCCCACCAAACTGCTCCAAGTAAAGGAACTTCAGCAGAGGCAGAAAAACAGAATTGAAACAAAATTGCTACTGTTGAGTCTACCATTGCTACTTTCCAGAACCTCTTGCCTCTCTCCACTTCAGAAAACAGGTATTTTCACAAAGCATTAGGATTTTTCCAAATAGTTTCTGTGGGGGAGTGGCAGCAGAGGACAGCAATCATATGTAAGTGGTTAGTAAGCTAGAATCTGACTTACCAGGTAATTTCTTAAAAACAGAGCCAAATAGATAAATGGGATTTCACCAAAACCATTAAACCTTTGGGCTTCAAAGGACACCTTCAGGAAAATAAAAAGACAACCCACAGGGAGAAAATTTTTGCAAACTATGTATTCTAATGAAAGACTTGTATCTGGAACGTATAAAGAATTCTTATAATCCACAAACAGGGGGTGGCAAATAACCTAATTTTTTAAACTGGCAAAGGATTTCAATAGACGTTTGTCCAAAAAGATAACACAAATAACCAACAAGCAAAGGAAAAGATATCCAGTATCATTTTTCATTTCAGAAATACATACATGGGTGAAATAGGTAGCTCAGGGAGTTAAGCGTCTGCCTTCGGCACAGGTCATGATCCTAGAGTCCTGGATCAAGCCCTACTTCAGGCTCCCTGCTCAGTGAGGAGCCTGCTTCTCCCTCTCCCCCTACCTGCTTTTCCCCTGCTTGTGCACATGCTCCCTCTCTCTGTCATATGAATAAAATCTTTAAAAATAGAGAGAACCCCATATAAAATCCACAAGAGTTACTGATTCCCATCCATTAGGTTGTCTATTATCAAAACAAAACAGAAAATAATAAGTCTTGGCAAAGATGTAGAAAAATTGGAATTCTTGTATATTGCTGGTAGGAATGTAAAATGATACAACCCCTGTGGAAAAGTCTGGCAGTCCTTCAAAAGGTTAAACACAGATTTGCAATAAGATCCTATAATTCTACTTCTAGATATATACTCAAAAGATTTGAAAGCAAGGACTCAAACACAGATTTGTACACCAATATTCATAACAGCATTACTTACAACTAAAAGGTAGAAGCAATCCAAGTGTCCATCAACTGATGGAGGAATAAAATTGTGCATATCCATACAATGGACTATTATTCAGCCACTAAAAGGAGTAAAGTACTAATACATGCTACAACATAGATAAGCCTGAAAAACAAGCTAAGGAAAAGAAGCCTGACACAAAAGGCCACATATTATATGATTTCATTTCTATAAAATATCCAGAATAAGCAAATCTCTACACACAGAAAACAAACAGGTGGTTTTCAGGCCCGAGGGGAGGGGAAAATGAGGAGTTACTACTTGATGCAAATAGGGTCCTCCTTTGGGAGTAATGATAATGTTTAGACCTATATGGAGGGGACAGTTATACAACACCATGAATACATTAAAGATTATTAAATGGGTAAATCTGTGGTATTTGAATTATATTTCAATTTTTTTTAAGCCAACATTAAACTTGGAAAATTTCACACAGAATTCCAGATTGACTTCTGAAAAAATCTCTACGATCTCACACCACTAGCCACAAGGTCCCTCAGGACAACCATCAGTGGGAGTGAGACATGTCCTGGAGTCTATCTCTGCCACTGCCTAACTCTGCACCTTAACAGGACAGGCTTTGTCTCTGCCTCAGTTAGCTTCTCTATAAATGGAGGACCATAACAATATCTATACCTCATCTATGCAGTATCATAACAGTATTCTACCTTATCAACTTGTTACAAGGAGTCAACTATGTAATATGCTTAGAACAGCACTTGCCGCATAGTAAGTACTCATTATGTGTTAGCTAATTTTATATTTTATACTTTATAATCCTCATCCTCTTTGCTAATTTTATATTTTATACTTTATAATCCTCATCCTCTTTGGCTTTTCATTTTTTGTTTGTTTTTACAAATGAAAGTATAGCATATAATGTAGCAGTCCCAAAGAAAGAAGTAGAAAGACAGCCAAGGTAAAATTTTTTAAAAGCAAATTGCAAGGGGACACCTGGGTGGCTCAGTGGGTTAGGCCTCTACCTTGGGCTCAGGTTGTGGTCCCACTGTCCTGGGATCAAGTCCCGCGTCAGGCTCTCTGCTCGGTGGGGAGCCTGCTTCCTTCTCTCTCTGCCTACTTGTGATCTCTGCCAAATAAATAAATAAAATCTTAAAAAAAAAAAAAAAGCAACTTGCAAAGTACTTGCATAATACATGCCTATTTTTGTGAAACAGTAATAGTGATGAGGATGACAAGTCTATGCATAGGAAACAGTCTAGATAATTCTGGACTTATGGAAAACTGGAAGTAAAAGAATGTAATTAAAGGGACTTTTATTAACATACATATTTATATAATGTTGCAATTCTTCCAGCTTTATTGGAATATAACTGAAAAATAACATTATATAAGTTTAAGATGTGCATATTTTGATACACCTACTGAAAATGATTACCACAGTAAGGTTAGCTGACACATCCCATCTCCTCATACAGTTACTTAATTTTTTTTTTTTAATAACCTTTTCTAAAACCAGGAACTATAATATGGGTTTTTTTTTTTTAAGGAGAACCCCTAAATTCATTTTGTTTGAAGCCTTTGTATGATTGTCACAAAATTTTACCAAGTAAATAGCAGTTATCACAGATTGGTAAGACCAGAAGCCATTTACTTTGCTTTGAAACACAGAAGCGGGGATTCCCAAAACACCAACCTCTCTTTAGTCTCATTCTTCCTCATGGAATACATGGTGTTATACTTTACAGCCTCCAGCAGAAGAGATTCTAGCAGGCAACGCCTTTCAGTACCTGGCCCAACATCCTTTTTCCAGCTTTACCATCCATCAGTCCCCCTTACAAAGATTCCACTTGAGCTAAACAGAACCTAAAATATACATCTCTCAAATGTTTTTCTGTATGCCATTCTTCCCCCCTCCCCGACTGAGGTAAAATTCACATAACATAAAATTCACAATTCTAACCACTTTAAAGTATACTACGTGGTATTTAGTACATACACAGCATGCTACAACCATCATCACTATGTGGTTCCAGAACATTTTTACCACCCCAAAAGGAAAGCCTGTACCCATTAAGCAGTCACTCCCCATCTCCCATCCCGCCCCCACATCTGTTTTGTCTCAATAGATTTGCCTATATTGGATATTTCACATAATTAAAACCACACAATATGGGCCCTTTTGTGTCTGGTGTCTTTTCAGTTAGCATAATGTTTTCAAGGTTCATCCATGTTGGAGCACATATCTGTAATTTATTCCTCTTTACGGCTAAATAATATCCCATTGTGCGGAGGTACCACAATTTATCTATTCATCAGTGACGGACACTGGGGTTGTTGCTACCTTTTGGCTATTTCGGCATGCCATTACTTTTCCCTTCCTTCACTTTCACCTCCTAAACAAAGTCGAGCTTTCATGTGAGTTTCAAATTAACTCTTACCCTCCCCAATTTAGCCTGTCCCAAAGTTCTCATCCTCTGAATCCTTCTCCACTTCCATAGGTGAGGGAGCAAACTGTTACCAGATGGCAGAATCCCAAAGGCTTATTTAGGTTTACTCAAACTGTTTTTCTTAAATTAGTTGCTAACATTGAAAAACTCAGGGAAAATAACTGAAGTTGAGTTCAGCTCCCTTAAAAATCTGCCTGGCTGATTCCAATAACCACAGCTGGCCTGGTTTTTACCCTTGCCCCTTACAGCCTATCTCAATATAGCTGCCACAGCACTCCGATTAAAAAAGTCACAGGGGGGGCGCCTGGGTGGCTCAGTGGGTTAAGCCGCTGCCTTCGGCTCAGGTCATGATCTCAGGGTCCTGGGATCGAGTCCCGCATCGGGCTCTCTGCTCAGCAGGGAGCCTGCTTCCTCCTCTCTCTCTCTGCCTGCCTCTCTGCCTACTTGTGATCTCTCTCTGTCAAATAAATAAATAAAATCTTTAAAAAAAAAAAAAAAAAAAGTCACAGGGGTGCCTGGGTGTCTCTGTCAGTTGAGCGTCTGCCTTGGGCTCAGGTCATGATCCTCAGGAGGTCTGGGTCCTGGGATTGAGCCCCACATCCAGCTCCTTGTTTTCCTCTTCCTCTGCCTGCCACACCCTGTAAGCATGTGTGTGCTCTACCTCTCTGTCAAGTAAACAAACAAAATCTTAAAAAAGAAAAAAAGAAAGAAAGAAAAAAAAACAGAAGTCAAATCAAGTCATTCTTCTACTCAAAATCTTCCAGTGGCATCCTACTCCTCCCAGAATAAAAGGGCTGGGGGATGGCCTTTAAGACTGTACTCACTGGTCTTGTACCTATCTGATCTTATTTCCTACCATTTTCTTGCCTGCTCAAGCAGCTCTGGCTCTCACCTTTCTCACAAGGCTCAGGCAGGCTCCTGCTTTAGGCCTTTGCATGTAACAACATTCACTCCTTCATCCTTAATGCACAGATCTCACCCTCTCAAAAAACCTACCCTGACCACCCTTATTTAACGCTAAAACTCCACCCCTCATCAGCACACATGATTCTCATTATCCTGACTTGCTTTTTCTAGCCAATTCTCATCATCTAGTATAATTTATTTACTTACTAGATTTTCTATGATCTGTTTCTTTCCATGAAAAAGTAGGTGGCACAATGGCAGGGACTTTTGTCCCTCTGATTTGCTAATTAATCCCCAATGCCCAGAGAGCACAGCATGACATAGGTAGGCACTCAAACATTTACTGAATGGGTACTGGGCCTATAATCAGTTGGCATGAAAAGGGGCTGCCCTTTCAGACTGGTCATAAATTTGACAGTTTCTCACAGTTCTACCTGGCCCATTTCAGTACTCTACCTGTCTGGACTTGAGTTCGTCACACTTCTTGCGGACTTGAGTTTATTATGCTTCCTCCTTTCCTGCCCCTTGTCATTGACCTTCTGGTATCAAATTAATCTTTCTGTCTGAACACTATTCAAAAAAGAGTAAGTCATGGGGCACCTGGGTGGCTCAGTGGGTTAAGCCTCTGCCTTCGGCTCAGATCATGATCTCAGGGTCCTGGGATCAAGTCCCGCATCGGGTTCTCTGCTTGGCAGAGAATCTGCTTCCTCCTCTCTCTCTCTCTCTGCCTGCTTCTCTGCCCACTTGTGATCTCTCTCTGTCAAATAAACAAACAAAATCTTAAAAAAGAAAAAAAGTCATAACTGTAACCTGTGAAAACCACCTCCTATTCTCTTTTCCTCTTCAAGGACAATCCCTCTGCTCACAGTTCTAGAAGCTCAGTTGAACAACTACAGACTAAAGAGCTCCTTTAGCATTTCTGTCAAATGTGTTTTCTCTCTACCTCCCTACCTCCCCTCCACTATCACCCTCACCCCCCCTCCCCGACCACCTGTTGCTCACCACCATCTAAGAAACCACTGGTGCTTTCCAGATATTCCACAATGAATGCCATCCTTTGTGATGACTTTGATGATCCCTGAAGGATACCTCTGAAATGCTGCCCTTTCAGCTTTAGGTCAGAAAATTTTAGGTGCCCCTTTTGAGGGCAGAGACTTCAGAGCCATCCTGTCACATGCTCCAAGCACCTAAACAAAACTGCTACATTCTCCCTGAAGCTCCTGTTTCTGTTTGTAAAGTTATCTTTGAGGATGAGTTATTCATGTTGTTCAAAATGTTTCCATCTTTGCTACAGTTGCTTCAGCCTAACTGAAGCACTGCATTTGTTGCCTAAATATACAAGTTGATCAATTTCAGAAGCTGAACCGCCTTTGTGGTCTTCCCTGTTTGGATCATGCTCAGTTTTATCCCTCAGTGACTCATCTTACATTGCATCTTAAGCTCTAGCTCCCTCATTCCTCTCAGGAGTAGATAGGAAAATGGATTTTTTGTTTTAATAAAAATTCCTCCAGGACTTTTTCCTCCTTTTCATAGTTTGTGAAACTTACCACCCTCCTCCCCTAATATTAAATGCACAAAGGCAAATACGTAGTGAGAAACTCAATTAATAGTGACTGTTATCTTTAAAAAGAAAATAGTGACTGTTATTTTTGTAGTGATCTGGGACTGCCCATAAGCACACAGGGCCTGGCAGTCTAGGCAAAGGCTCTGGGCCCAGAGTGTGTGTCTGAAGAACTCCTGCTTCTTTTAAAATTCGCTTAGGATCTTCCCTGCTCTGAGCAGCTGGGTCAACATTGTTTGAAGAGAGAAGAAAACAGGAGTGAGAGAAAGTGGAACTGAACAGAAACACAAGAGCACGTCTTTGAACCAATTCCTAGGAAAAGGTGGAGAGACATGGACAGTGGGAGATGGTCCTATCTCCAAGTCTTCCTACAGTGTTAATAAGTTGGGGATGGTCATTTAGCACTTTTTCTTTTGACACACAGCAAATAATACTATACTCTTAATTCAGTGTCATTTCCTATTACAAGAGCATATTCAGGGTTATACTGGAGATCTTACTCAGATACCCTGAGTTTTAAAAATTATCATCCTTTGGTAAAAATCTAACTCTGTTATAATCAGAAGCATTGCATTTATTTGGCGGTGCTATTTGGGACAGCCAGTTACCTTTTCTTTGGAGGGCAGGCCAAAAATTCTGATTGAATCACCAGTGGATCTTCATCTGCTGTGATTGTGGAAGCTCTTTCTTCTTAATTCTGTTTAGATCTACAAAAAGAGAAAAGGAAAAAAAGGATGAAACAATGGATAAAGCTAGTCAGGAATCTATAATCTGATTTGCTACCAGATGTTCCGAAATTATTATATCTCTCTTGAAATGTCGAAGTGTTAAAATTAGAGGCACTTTACCAATTTTCTAACAAATGTAATTCATTTTTTTTCTTTTTACAGTGAATTTAACTGGCTATATTTACAATAACCTAAGAACAAATGACTATTCAATGTGTACATAGAGGCAGCCTCCTGGGGCTTAAAATCATTGTGTGTAATTTGCCACTAATGACTTTTCACTTAATTTTTGAAATGGTTATTCAGAGAGCCTGCTCCTATGAAACCTGTCAGTATCACAAATTTAAAACACACACTGAATGAGATTATTATTTGGAGAGCTCACTCAGTCCTTTATTATTCAGCAATTCAAAAAAGTAATTCATAACACTACAAATAGAAAACAAAAACTCAATTAAGCCATCCTCCTAAAAAGCACAAGGGAATTATGTGTTCCATCATGCACATATTTCCATAGATATGCGTACATATATATTGCAAGTAGAATGTGGTTACTATTAAAATTAACTTGGAGAAGAGCACTGAGTTAAGAAGTCAAGGGACTGGAGGTTAACAAACTAGAGTTAGAAATTAAGCCAGTTTTCAAGTCAGACAGGCAGCACAAGAGAAAACAGCAAATACAGGTAATGACACAGCTTCAAAGCAGATGCTCTCAGGGTGTAAAGCATAAGGCAAGCTGATTTCATATGAAAAATTCACTATTAACATACTTCTCTTCCTATAATCCTCAAAAGCTATATACCAAGGCTAGATGGCAAGAAGATTGTTTTGCTTAACTTTCACTCTAAGATAGTAAGCCAAAATTTTCTATGATCTGAGACGCTAATAAAGCAACTCTAAAAGTCAGGAGCTGAAATTCTATACCATGTTTTGAACATTTATTCATAATTATCTTTACTGGCTCTTTAAGTTATCCTGGACCATATCCTTTCCCTCTTCCTTTTAAAAACAGTTTCAGTTTCATCCATCCACAAGATGTTATTCAGTAATGTAAGCATTCATAATCATTCCTCCAATCGTTATAAGCCAGTTGCTTGTCTTCCTTGGATTTCTAATTCCTTCCTAGTCTCCTATCTTTTAGAATTTTTCTCTTATTTCCATTTTAGTGTTCTTTTTCTGCCTTATTTCTAATAAAAGCCACTATCTTGCTTAACATGTCTGTCCTGAGCCAAAATTCATTTCTCTGCATCTTAAATACTTTACAGCTATGCAAAATCACTCAAAGGAAGCTACAAATTACCAGGATAGAGACAGCCAATAAAGATGTTATGTTAGAGATAACCATTCGGCCCACTGGCAGTGATTCCTTCAGAGTAGACTAGAGGTGGAACAACATTGGCATCAGATTAAACTCTGTGCTTGCTAGCATGAATTCACTGGGTCAAGCTTTTTTTCCGTTTTCCATCAGGATACTCCAGCCATATCCCCAAAGTACCCAAGGAAGTCATCAGATTTTGGGTGCCATGAAATCGTCCCCAAGACAGCATTTACCTTTAAAAGAATTTACCATTTACTAGCCTGTATACCTCAAAAATGCTTTAAAGGAAATTCTATTCTTAGAGGAAAAAAGGTAGTGGCAGTTACTAAAAATAAGCATTTAAAAATAGCAAGTTCTCTTAGAACAGGGGGCAGAAAGGCAATTATCCTATGTTTGTATATGTTCTTTTTTATCTTCACAAGAATATTGTACTCAAAAGAGCTCTTGTTATGGTCCCCATTTTACTAGAAAGAAAACAAACTGAGAGAGATCATAATTTGCTCAAGATTGCCCAATAAACAAATGGTTTGGAATTGGAACTAGATGGAGGCTTTTGATGTTATTTAGCTCCCTTGTATACCAAACTGCCTGAACAGTGACTTAATTTTGTTTTGCAAAGACAAAGATATATTGTTTAAAAGGTAGACTGTAAAGCGTTTTCTAAGAATAGGAAAAAACTGGACAGATTTTATTCATTTACTAGCTAAAATGTAACAAACGTTCAATAAATATAATTTTTAATAAGATAGTTTTTAAATGACAGGCAGTGAGAGATGGGAGAGAAGGAAATAAAAAAGATACAGGAATGCCTGAGTAGCTCAGGCAGTTAAGCATCTGACTCTTAGTTTGGCTCAGGTCATGATCTCGGGGTCCTGGGATCAAGCAGAGCTTACATCGGGCTATGCACTCAACAGGAGAATCTGCTTGAGATTCTCTCTCTCTCTAAGTAAGTAAATCTTAAAAAAAGAAAAAGAAAAAAAATTATAACTTGAATTTCTCCAAAGTTCTGAGAGAAGCATACATTTATTTATTTGGGGGGGAGGATAGGCAAGATTGTAGAAGATGCCCTTCTTCTCTAGAGGAGCTGCCTAGCCCATGGTGATCCTTTTTCCTAAGTACTATGCAATTCTCAACTCTCTGCCACATGATATTTATATTATGTGATCCCAACCAAACTCCTCCTCTGTTTTGGCCAAAGGACACATGACCCAAATTGAGATATTCCATTTGGTCTCCTTGGAACTAGAATTTGGAATGAAGAGGTTCTGCTCTGGGCTCGACTGTAAGCTACTCCCATGTACTCTCAGTCTATAAGAAAAAGTTGGTCAGCAAAGAGAAAAAACATGCTGCTCAGAGAGAATCCAACCTAGGAGGCCATGAAATCCCAGAAGAGAGAAAGAGAAGAAGTTTCTGTTGTTGGGGGGAAGGTGGGGCTGTTCTTGGACTTTCCTGTCCCAGGTACAGTCCTCCAGAGGCCCAAAGCATTTCCTTCCCCAAGGGTTTAAGAATCCCACAGACCTGTAAAATAGATGGCTCCTCTCTTCTCAGCTTAAATGTTAATTGATTCTTGATAAGTGCAACAAAAATTAGCTTGCTCAAGACAGTGAAAACTTTTGTTTTAAAAAGGGCAGATATCACCAGAATTTGTTGTAAAAAGAGGTTCTGTGAAATGCTCAAGGGTTCAAGAAAAATCCTCTCATCTTTAAACAGAGAAAAGCCCACACTGTTACGTGAGCAATGTTATATCAACCTTTATGGGGAAAAGGACTTATTTTCTAGGAGAACATTTTTATGTAATTTTAAGACTCTGAGAGCCTCACTGTAATTATTTATTATACAGTCAAGTCTGTCAAAATTAAGCAAAAATGCAATAACCATGATAGAGGAAAGAAAACCAGGCTAAACTGAGTCAGTCTTGTATTGAAGCATACCAATACGAACTTTCTTTTTATTTCTTAAACCTTCTTAAAATCTAGAAGCTTGAACCCCTAGGTACCTACCTAGGTGCTTGGAGAGGGCATGAAAGGGAAGAGACAGGGTAGAGAGGGCAAGGAGGGCAAGACAAGAAACAGAGGTTTGCCCCCTGTATTTATTCAGTAAAAACATGCAGAGTGTGTGCTCCATGCAAGGTTCTGTGCATGGCACCAGAGCTGACCGTGTATTCAGCCGTGTATTCTCTCCACTCTCTGATGCCTACTGCAAACAGGTCCACAGGCCAGAACAGTTCACTTTATGGTCTATGTTACTTTAGTGACCTTAGGGGGAAAAAGGAATTTGTTGCTAACATATAAAAGGTGGGAAATCTCACCTAAAATTCCAAATTTCCTTTTTCTCTTGGAAAGTTAAAAAAAAATGTGGCCAAAGGTGGAGCGGGGGGGAGGGGGGCAGCTCTCCTGTCACGGGTTACCCCTTGTCACTCACTGGGCATGTTCTTTTCAAAGTTCCCACCTGGCTGCATTACTTGTTTTCCTTATCCACCTATCTCCTGTGTGTGACCTTTAGCCCATGTGATAATTGTCAGGCTCTTCTCCCACATGAAACACCACAGACCAAACATTTTAAAAACAGATTACGTATCACCTGTAATGCTCCAAAAATATGAAGTAATGTGGCCCTGGTTTACTCATTTTCTTCACTGCTTTCACCCTGACAAGCTTTCTCCCTGGCAAAGCAAATTTAAGAATAAAACGCTACGTTCCACACAACTGGACTTTTCAGTGGTGCGTCTGGGCATCCACCTCTTCAAAGATCAGCTGGAGTTCTCCCACCTCCTGAACTTCAGGGTCTAGTCTCAGGGTCACTCCGTTGAACACCAAATGAGAGTATGAAAGTGTAACTGCTGAACAGGGAGCCGAAATGACCTCCAGTAAGGACTCCAATAGCTCTGGCCCAGGTTTCCAGGACACATTTTAGTCCCCACAGTTGGTCATAGAGCTTGCTTGACCCTCCGCAAAACTGCGTCAAAGGAGCCTCCATCTTCTGTCAGTGTCTGGCACCAGACCATTTCCATAAAAACTCAGCCAGTTCTTTCTTTGGAAAGATTTCAGCGTAGCCATCCCTCACTTCCCTTGACATTTTCAGTCATATGACTCTTCTATCTCAAGCCTCATCTCTCCCAGACTTCACTGAGGGTAACCCGGCTCTCCCTCCGTTTAGCTGAGGGGTAAGCCATTTGCCCATCAAGTGTGACTACAGTACACTATTTCACCATTAGCCTGAAGGAAAAGCAAAAATATAATAAAAATGTCAATAATTTATGCAAAATACTTGCTCAAGTCAGTAGATTTGCAAGTCAATTACAAAAGCACAGGACAGGGCGCCTGGGTGGCTCAGTGGGTTAAGCCGCTGCCTTCGGCTCAGGTCATGATCTCAGGGTCCTGGGATCGAGTCCCGCATCAGGCTCTCTGCTCAGCGGAGAGCCTGCTTCCTCCTCTCTCTCTCTGCCTGCCTCTTTGCCTACTTGTGATCTCTCTCTGTCAAATAAATAAATAAAATCTTTAAAAAAAAACAAAAAACAAAAAACAAAAGCACAGGACAGTAACAGTGGCTGACATTCACTAAGCACTTATTGTGTGCCCAGTTTCAACACACAGTAAACCCTTTACGTGTATTCTCTAAACTTAATCCTCCCAGTTCTATAACATAGGAACTTTCACTATCCTTGCTGAGGCTTGTGAGATGAGGCCCAGAAGGGGTAGAACTGTGGCAGCTGCATACAAAGGTGGAGCTGAAACCCATTCCTTCTACTGCTACCCTGCAATCCCTACCTCTGTTCCTCCATACCAGCTCTTCCTACCACCCTGAACTACTTCCTTCCTACCTTCCCAGTAACTCACATCCAGCCTCCAAAACAAACTCAGATAAACCTCTTCAGATCATCACACCTACATCCCTAAGTGGGCTTCTTTGAGGCCAGGTCTGCAACATTTCCTCTCTGCATCCCCAGGGCCTGATATTCTAAGTGTTAATAAATGCCTGCTCAATAGAACTGAATTCAATGGAACCACAGACTCTGACAGCTACTCAACCACTCAAAATAACCAGGCCTGGGGTGGGATGTTCCTGCCTTGCTAAGAACTTGAAATTACGCTTGAGTAATATGGAGCTGTTCTGGCACCTACCCTCACTCTTCCCAGCCAAACCCACCTATCCATGAAAAAGGGGAAGGAGGGATAAAAAGTCAAGTCCCTGACTCCTGCTGTCCTCTTGATAGGGGAATTAAAAGTCTGTGGTGTTGACAGGGAAGAGGGGAGCCTGAGAGGGACGGAAAGGGTTTCTCCCCCAATATTCTGCCAAGGGGACATTAATTTCCTATTACTGGAGTAGGGTTATAGAATTCTAAAATCCACATACTCAATCAAATCATTCTTTGCTACTCTAACACAGTCCTTCAGGAAAGATGTCAAATAAATGAACAGCCAGCAAGTATTTCCCTCTGGAGGCATACTTATCAACAGTACCAACAGCAGGTACAACTTTGACTGTTTACTCTGGGCCAGCCCCTGTGCTGAGTACTTTACATGCACTGTCCTGTTTAACGTTCACCACACCTCTATGAAGAACGTTTAGAAGTGAGGAAATGGAGGTCTAAAGTAGTAAAATGGCATGCCTAAGGTCACTACCAAATAAATGGCTCACAGTAAAGACAGTTGCTAGTGCATTAAATATGTAATTTTTATTGATAATGCTTGCAGGGTTTTGGGGGCTTTTTGGAGTTTTTTTATTTTTTAATTCTTCTACCCTTGTCTTTAAGTAAGGCCACCTAAATAAAGGTAGTCTGGGCAACCTACAACTCTTAGTGGCTTCTCTAAAAGATCCATGAAAAGTCCTGCCTCTTTAATAAGCCTTTCTAAATATTATTTGTGATAAAGATTGCCAATGCCAACCTATACTACATTCTTCATCTTCCAAAACACACAATTAGACTAAATTTCCCAATAACCATTGCAGGAAGGCCTAACTATGTGAGCCCTTAAAATATGAAGAGAAACATTGTGATCCACTTCTAGGCTGGATCCACATAAACCTCCTTGTTTTGATTCTTAGCCTCTCATATGCTAGGCTGGTAAAACGGAGAGGCCTCCAAGTCCATAGGTGGGCAGAGCCACAAAACTTCACCCCTTAATGACTGGGTAAAACAAGAGCCTCCTTGCCAAACTACACGGAGCTATGACTTGAGTAAGAAATGAACATGTATTTTATTATGTTACTACAGTTTTGTGTAACAACAGTCAATGCACCCTAATACAGCATTAGTGCTGTTGCTATTATTACAATTTTCATTATTAACAGTACGGCTATGATTTATTGAAGGTGTAACTACAGGCAATATATATAAAAAGGCTTTTACTTACACAGTTTATTCATTTCTCACTATGAAGTAGGTATCATCTGTATTTTACAGGTGACACAACCAAGGGTCAGAGATCAATAATCTTTTCTTCCTCTGAACAACTACAGCACTCAAAATCTGAAGGATTTATTTGGTAATTACTGATGGATTGCCTTATTATATATGCTGCATTGATAAGTTGAGCAGTTTTCACTCCTGTAATTAACTGATTTGTCTTCTATAATTTCTTCTTATAATTGGTTTTCCTCATCTGGATAGAGAGCTGCTAATGGGAGAGGTAGGTTTTATATTCTTATATTCCATATCACTTCACACATTGTCTCATGAATATGCAAATTAATATATTCTTTAAATTACCTACTTATATATAAATCAACATATATATATATATACATATATACATATAACTTCAAATATGTGTATTTGTAACATATACATTCCATTTTGAGCAGCAGGCCTCTTAAGTAAATCTGACCAAGAAAATTGAGTTACTTGCTATGGTTACTTAATACACTTGCTACAGTGCCTGGCATACAGCTGATGATCAATAAATGACTGTTTCCCTTTTTCCCCCATCCCAATGGCTATTTTAAGTACAATGATACACTGCTTGAAGAAAACAAGGATGATCAGAAGAAAAATGTTAAAGTGGTGGGGCACCTGGGTGGCTCAGTAAGTTAGGTATCTGACTTTGGCTCAGGTCATGATCTTGGGGTCCTGGGATCTAGCTCCCTGCTCAGCAGGGAGTTTGCTTCTCCCTCCACCTCTGCCCTTGCCCCCCTGCTTGTGCTCACTGGTTGGCTCCCTCTCCCTCCCTCTCTCAAATAAATAAACAAAATCTTAAAAAAAAGATAGAAAGAAAAATGTTAAAGTGGTAAAGTGGTAGGTAGAGATTGTTTTAACTACAAAGAATATTTTCCTATGGGGAGGAAGGCTGTCTACAACGTTAGGAGCTACAGTCAAATAAAGATCATTTGCCAATTATAATAGTATTTCATTTATGAAAAATCTGCTCTGACACAACTTTCAGGAACATGAATTCTGGGCAAGCCAAGGAGAGAGTGCTCACATCCCTCCTTCACTGCCAGTGAGCTGCAAAATGTTGCCTGGGGACTCACCTTCTATTTGCTCAGTTACATAGGTCTGGCCACATGGGATTCCCTAGAGCGACGGTATCATTTGTAAGGAAACACTAATGTGTCCTCCTACAGCTCCTAGCATAATTTTTATATTTTGTTAGAAAACAGCATATAGTCATCTAAGGAAGATCTGTTCCCTCTGAGATTGGTTGTTCCCATCCTTCATGTACCACAGGACTCCATTTCCTGCTTATGACAGTATTAACACGATGAAGACACTGACCTTCATGTTACATTTCACACTAACCACACACAGGAGGTCCCTGACTTAACAATGTTTTGACTTAATGATTTTTCAACTTTATAATGGTGCGAAAGTAATACACATTCAGTAGAAACCATACTTAGCATGTTGGATTTGGATCTTTTCCCAGGCTAGCTCTATGTGGTATGACACTCTCTCGTAACGCTGAGCAGCACCACAGCCCAAGTCAGCCCTGCAATCATGAGGGTCCACAACTGACACAACTTACGACCATTCTGTACCCATAGAGTCATTCTGTTTTCACTATCAGCACAGTTTTCAATGAATTACATGAGACAGTAAAATTTTCTTATAAAACAGGCTTTGTGTTAGATGATTTTGCACAACTGTAGGCTAATATAAGCAGGTTTAAGGTAGACTGGAGTAAGCTATGATATTAGCTGAGTTAGGCGTTTAAAAAAAAAAAGATTTTATTTTTAAGAAATCTCTTTTGAGTGGAGCTCAAACTTACAACCCAGAGATCAAGAGTCCCATGTTGTACTGACTGAGCCAGCCAGGCACCCCAGGTTAGGTGGTTTAAGTGCATCTTTGACTTAACAATACTGTCAACTTATGATAGTTTATTGGGGCATAACCCCATTATAAGCTGAGGATGATCTGTACAGCAATTCTCTGATCTTTCATTATCTAATTAACATAAATATTTAAACTACTATTTATTTAAATATCATGTTCCAAGGACTCTTTCTTTGAAAAATTCTTTCAAGAAGAAATGAACATAAATGTGGCTCAGTTACTTTATTTGGTATAACTAAAGTATACATTTGGTTTTCTTATTCCTGCTTCATAAACAATTGCAATATTTAATTCGTTGATGGGATGGGCTTTTCCCGGGGTAATTTTCCCTTTAACTTTGCAGTACCATCTTTTAACGGTAGGCAAAAAGGTCAATGCTATAATCAGTTATTACGTCGGCACATACGACTTTAGCTGCTGTTCAAATACAGCAACAGAGTATAGAATACTCAGGCTAGAAAAGTACAGGTTTGAAAATTAGTGAATCAAACTCTGGACAACAACTTCTTTTAAAAATAAATATATGTTTTTAGGGGCACCTGAGTGGCTTAGTCGTTAAGCGTCTGCTTTCGGCTCAGGTCATGATCTCAGGGTCCTAGGATCGAGCCCCACATCGGGCTCCTTGCTCAACAGGAAGCCTGCTTCTCCCTCTCCCACTCTGCCTGCTGTGTTACCTCTCTCACTGTGTCTCTCTCTGTCAAATAAATAAATAAAATCTTTAAAAAATATATGTATTTTTTTAAATGTTTAACATTGATACTTTTTTAAAAATTCTTTTTAAACCGCTGATTGAAAATGCCAATCTCAAAAGATCACATTTATGTATTATTCCCAAAATGACAAAATTATGGAATTATAGAACATTAGTGGTTGCCAGGAGTTAGGAGTTGTAAAGGTAACGGGAATGAGTACAACCATTAGAGGACAGCACAAGGGAGATTTCTGTGATTATGGCAGTGGTTACACAAGTCTGCATATGAGATAAAATGACACAGAACTACACGTGTATTTTATACCAATGTTACTTTCCTGGTTTTGATATTGTGCTGTATAGATAAGAAAGATGCAACTGATGGGAGAAACTGGGTGAAGAGTAACCAAGTCCTCTCTGAACTGTCTTTGTAACCTGTGAATCTTTAATTATTTCAAAATAAAAAGTCAAAATAACTAAAAGTATGTTAGATTATAAACATATGTCACAGAATACTTTATGCAACCTTTAAGATTAAATAAAACCCAAGCATGTGCAATTATTTTATCATCTAATTTTCCATTTTGTATACAAACTACCCCGGATCTTAACAGAGGCAAGGAAAGAGTAGAAATGGAGTAGCTTTTATAATTGGTTTTGTTGTCAGGATGCTTACTGTTCAATACTGACAATATAAGTAACATAAAGCACTTGGGCAGCAAGTATCTGGATGTCTTAACAAAGGACAAGTAGTATATAATGTTAAAAAAAATACAAACATGTATTTAAAGGCTTATCATAAAATCCATAAGATTTTGCCATTAAAAAATAGAAAGCCAGGACACCTGGGTGGCTCAGTCAGTTAGGCGTCTGCCTTTGGCTCAAGGTCCTGACACTGAGTCTCACAGTGGGCTGCTTGATCAGCAGGAAGCTTCTCCCTCCGCCTGCTCTGCCTGCTCTTTGTGCACATGTTCTCTCTCTCTCTCGCTCTCTCGGACAAATAAAATATTTTTAAAAAAGAAAGCAAAAAAAAAAAAAAATGAAAGCCATTGGATGGTGTACTTGAAACCTAACTTAAAAATAAAAAATATATTTTGTGATTTCTGTATGCTAATGAAGATCCCATTGCACATATGATTATGTGTAATTTGCAAAATACATTATTAGACTTCTGTGATTACCCAACAAGAGATTCTTTTTTAGGTACACATGGCAATAGTTTCTACAATTCAAACATCTCCCTAGCTAAATTAATATAGATTGCCTCAATATACCAATAATAAATAAGAGACAAAAAGAATTCCAGAAGCTGGGAGATGCAAATTAAACAAAGCCAGTACAAGTTATTTTCACCAGGGCTTCAGACAGAAATCTTTTTATTACTGATTAAATGTAACATTCTGGGACTACATCAAAAACATGACTCTCTGACTCCATGTATCTCACACCTAATCTGGCTCAACACTGGCTCATCATAACTCAGAATCTAAAGAGAGGCTGGCAGCACTTCATAAATACCTTCCTGTTCACTCCTTTCTACAGTGATGCAATTTGACCTACATTTCCAGTGCCCATTGAAACTTCATAGGAGGGGGAAGAGGAGAGTTTTTCATTTCTCCTACCCTCTGATTAACTAGGACAGTAAATGCCACTCAAGGGACTGCTACCGGGCAGAAGCAAAGGGGAAAAAAAAGTCATGCCGGTAGGAAATTCCACAGGAGAACATTTAAAATTCCTGCATTCTCTGATTCTGCAAACAAACTGTCATGGATTTACAAGATGACAGCAAAGAAGAGTTGCCCCAGTTTACACCATAATCAGCCTAGGACACCAAGGGCTTTTATTTACTTCAGGCTCCCAGCACGATGAAAATTAAACCTGAACTAGAGACTCTTGTCCTTGCCACCGTCTTTTTGTAAAAATAAGCTTTAAAAAAAAAAAAAAAGCTTTTAATTTTAGAATGATACTAAGCTTACAGAGCGCTCTACACCTCAAATACTATACATTGTTCCTATTTACCCTACACCCCATTTCCCCTACTGCTAACCTCTCCTGTTAGTATGCTACATTTGTCACAACTAATGAACCAATACTGACCTATTTATCTTAAATGAAGTCCCTACTTTATTCAGATTTCCTTAGTTTTTGCCTAACATCCTTTTCTGTTCCAGAATCCCATACAGGATATCACATTACATTTAGTTGTCACAACTCTTTACCCTTTTTTGAGACTGTGATAGCTTCTCAGACTCCTTTTTTGATGACCTTGACAGCAGTTTTGAGGAGTTCTATTTAGATATTTTATAGATATTTTATCTCAATTTTCCACTGGGTTTTTCATAATCATAATTGGATTAACAGATCTGAGGAGGAAGACCACAGAGATAAAGTGCCATTCTCATTACATCATATCAAGCATACATTATCATTGTTCATACTAACTTGATCAGCTGGCTGGGGTAGTGCCTGTCAAGTTTCTCCACTATAAAGTCCCCCTTCTTCCCATACTATGTTCCTTAGAAGGATGTCATGAAACACAGCCCACATTTAAGGGACAGACAGTCATGTTTCACCTCCTTTAGGAGGATTTTTGACAAAAATCATTTGGAATTCTACACACGGAAGATTTTATCTATTCTCTCCTATTAGGTTACATATCCAATCATTTACTTACATCAGTATGGACACACAGATATCCCTTTTTTATTAATAATTTATATTTTTACATATTTATATTGACATTATTACAATATATATTATATGTATAGTGTATCTTTTATTTATATTCATTTTCTATCTTGGGTTAAGATTTAAAATTATGTTATTTAGTTGTTTAAACTGTCCCAGCTTTGACCCATTAGGAGCTCTTTCAGGCGCCTATGTTCATCTGACATACCCCACTACTGTGTGTTTTGTGTTTTGTTTTGTTTTGTTTTAGCACTTTCATGCTTTCTGGCATCAGAAGATGCTCCAGGCCCATTTTGTTTATTCCCTGCCCCAGCCATAGAATTAAGTCATGTCTGGTTCCTTTTACTGGAGAATGGAATTAGAAACCAAGGTCTGGGCACTGGCTCTTAACATAGACATTTAGTTTTACACTTTAAAATTTCTACATAAACTATTTCTATAGTAAATTAACTCCTCAGTAATATCTTCATGTTGTAGTAACAATATATAAATCATAAAGAGGATGTTTAGTAATCAAACTGCCATCTGACCGGCCACCTTTCAGGTTTGGTATGTCCAATAAATGCCTTATCACAATAAAGTTCCTCCAAAAAAATTTAAAAATTTTTTTTCTGTTACCGGGGAGGAAGAGGAATCTAGATTTAAATACAGCATGCTTGCTCTTCTATGCAAAAGGTCTCCTTTCTTCCTCCATAACCATAAAATGCTGCCAACACTGAATTGCCTAAGCTAAAAGAAAATACAAATATTTGTCAGATCTGGCTTTGAAATATGTTAGTGATGAGTTATGACAGCAGCTATACCTTCTTATTTACAGTTGTTTTATTTTAATCTTACACATAGTTTTTCTTCACTGAAACTAAACTAATTAGCCCAACACAAGGACAGAGCCAGGAGTTTCTTGGGCAGTGGGGGCACCTAGTGGGAAGCAAAGAGATTTCTGTAGATAACAACTCTACAGACAGGAGTTAAACCCCTGCAACACACAAAGGAAAATTTGTCACCTCAGACTCCAACTGTTAATCTGTGTAAACACACCATGCTAATAAAATCTTTGGTGACCTCAGATTTGTTTTTTGGATTTTTTGTTCTGTTTTGTTTTAGTAGAAAAAAGGCTGGGGCCAGGCCCTAATACTGCCTTTCTCTGTCATCTTTTTCTCACTCAATTTGATTTAAGATTTACAGTCAATAAACATTTCTTGAGCCTCTACTAGGTACTAGGCAGCACACGATGCCTGGTGCTGCCAATTAATCCAATAGATTAGAAAAACAATTAAGAGCCCTGTTTCCATTTTCACCTCCCAGGGGAGCTGCTGAAATTGCTGGGAAATAAGTCAGCCCATTACAATGATAATGGCACAAAATGGTTTGGAGAAGCACATGGTTTAATGTCTACTTCTACAGTTGTCTGGTATCAACACCTCAGAAAGATCCTAACTTCCTTATCTGTAAAACAGACATAATCAGGGCGCCTGGGTGGCTCAGTGGGTTAAGCCTCTGCCTTCGGCTCAGGTCATGATCTCAGGGTCCTGGGATCGAGTCCTACATCGGGCTCTCTGCTCTGCAGGGAGCCTGCTTCCTCCTCTCCCTCTCTCTGCCTGCCTCTCTGTCTGCTTGTGATCTCTGTCTGTCAAATAAATAAATAAAATCTTTAAAAAAAAAAAAAAAACAGACATAATCAAACTCACTTCCCAGGGATAACGCATGGAGAGCACAGCCCTGGCATACACAATGGGTTCTACAAGTATTAGACCATTTCACATTTTGCATTTCATCATAAACACATCTAGGAAACACCAGGACTACCCCAATAAGATGACTCATTCTTTTTTTCATTGACAATTTTATTATCTTTGTAAACACTAAAATCATGATCTTTAAAAAAAAATAAAGAAAGTCAGTTACTGTGTCCCAGTCAACCTGTTTTTGATAAATAGACAATGCACGAAGAGTCTTCAAGAAGCATGGCCAGAATGGATAGGAAATATATATTAATAACAGAAGCACCTAACACTGCCTGAAAGCTTATTTTGTGCCAGATACTGTGTGGATGTTGCACAAGAAGCCTATAAGGTAGACATTTTATTTTATTTTTTTAAGATTTTATTTATTTATTTGACAGACAGAGATCACAAGTAGGCAGAGTCAGGCAGAGAGAGAGCGGGAAGCAGGCTCCCCGCTGAGCAGGAAGCCTGATGTGGGGCTCCATCCTAGGACCCTGGGATAAATGACCTGAGCTGAAGGCAGAAGCTTTAACCCACGGAGCCACCCAGGCGCCCCTGAGGTAGACATTTTAATTATGTCTAGTTTCCAAATAAGAAACTGGGGCTATAGAGGTGAAGTGACTTGGGTGAGGTTGCTAATTCCTTTCTCAAACACTACTGTGTTGGGTGCTACAGTGGAATGAAAGAGCTAAAATGCTTCCTTTGCTATAGAGATGCAAAATGGGAGAAAGGCTATGGACACTTTGGCCCATAAAGGGGACTCCAAATTGGGATCTGTTACCGCCAAAATATTTTCAATAAATAAAACTCATTGACGTTTCCCTACAGTGTTTTTTTTTTTTAAGATTTTATTTATTTATTTGACGACAGAGATCACAAGTAGACAGAGAGGCAAGCAAAGAGAGAGAGGAGGAAGCAGGCTCCCTGCTGAGCAGAGAGCCCGATGCGGGGCTCCATCCCAGGACCCTGAGATCATGACCCGAGCTGAAGGCAGAGGCTTTAACCCACTGAGCCACTCAGGCGCCCCTCCCTACAGTGTTTTACAGCAAGTAGCAACTCCTGGGCCTGGCCTGCAAAACTCTTTACCCTCTGGCCCCAGTTCTTGCCTTGGGGCATTTTATTACACACTGCTTCTGGATCCAGCTAACTTCTTCAGGACTCCGTTTAGAAGTCACTTACCTTTCATCTAAATGGAGTTAATCCCACACTCCAATTCCCTAAAACTGGTTTAAGCCTGCTTCTTCATGAATGTCAATATCCTCAGAATGGACAAGCACCCTCCTGCCAGGTATCAAGGACCTCCCCTACAGGTCTTACCCCCAGGACAATCGCATAAAGGCACAGAGAAGCGCAATCAGTTTTTGAAATTAAAGAGAGCAGGATTTAAATCCGGTTTTCTGCTTATGAACTATTTACCTCAACCAAGTCATTTCACCTCTACGATTAAGTTTAATTGAGGAGGTAACAAAAGCACAGTGCCTAGCACATACTAAGTGCCATTATCATTATTATCCCCATATTACACGAAAAAATTAAACTCCGAATTAGCAACACACCAAAAGCCACCAAGAGGGTGAGTGGTAGGGGTCTAGGCTAAAAGCCAGTTCTTTTTCCTTCTTTCTACAATTTACTGAGCACCATTATTAAACACCATGCTTGGCACTGAAGACAAAGCTGTGAAACAGACAGGTACCCAGCTCTCAAAGTACTTACACTCTGGTAATGAAGACACCCATCAAACATCTACACTAATAAATTTAAGTGTTTGAGGAAGAAGAGCAAAGTGCCTGGTTATATACGGGTTTTAGAACAAGTAGTAAGATCCCTGGATTTTATCTGAAAGGTCAAGGAAGGATCCTGTGAAGAGGTAGCATTTAAACTGGGAGCAGGAGGCAAAAAAGGTGTTCTTAGATGAGGGTAAAGCTGGGACCCGAGGCAAAGGATATCTCAGGAGAAAAGATTCTAGTAAGTATGGCTTGACTGAAGAACTAAAAGGTCAGAGTACCTGAGGAGGCTGGAGATAGAGGTGGGGCCAGATCAGAGGACCACAGAAGGACGTAAGGGTTTTGAATACCATCCAGCCTGAAAGTATTGGGAAGCCACCAAAAGACTGTCTGCTCTTGATGAAAGAGTATGAAAAGGTTAACTAATCCCAGCTCTTCGAGTTCAGGGCCTTTTGGTATCTTTATCATCTATATTTCTAACACATGGCAAGTGTAAACTTTAATAAATATTTGTGAGATTGGAAAGAATCGCTGATAAATACAGATTAAACCTCTTCTCCCTCTTATAGATCTCACAGCTGATGCTTCTATTCAAGGACCTATCACTGATTACTATAGTTGGGTGTGGACCTCTCTCTTCACTGTTTAGTCTTAAGTTTCAGAATCAAGTAAGCATTATTTGTACATTTCTCAATGCCTAGTGCTCAATAAATTCATGGATTGAAAGAGACCCTCTTTTAATAGCTTAAAATCTTTTCTTATATTTCTAGATTGGCTGAGTAAGAACTTTCATGCCATTTTATCCACCTTAGTTAAACAGATCTGAAGGGATAATACACAGGGACTTAAAAGAAAAAGTTCCACTTTCCTTTTGCAACTTAAAAAAAAAAAAATTTCTTTTTAAGTAATCTCTACACCCAATAGGGTCTTGAAATCACAGCCCCAAGATCAAGAGTTGCATGCTCTAAGGACTGAGCCAGCCAGGGCATTCTGGCAGCTTAATTCTAACAACAAAAAACCTTCAGCAATGTGGGATTAAAAGTACAATTTTTGTATTTTAGGATATATCACTTGTACAGTTCACATGCATATTTTTTTAATCTTAGTTTAATTTTAGTCAAGAACAAAATGCCCCAACAGGTCTTTCAGTGGTTTTCCAATTCTTCTGAGAAGTGTTCAGATTATTTCTTTGAATAATTAATCTGATAAGGGTAGGATAACTGCTTGGACTATTTATATTAAAAGATTACAACTGAGTCATAATGAATAGTTCACCTGCTTTAAGGTTTATTCCAGGACTTCAAGAGATGAAAATGATGCGCTAACATGAGGAAAGTGCAATTACGCATAAGTTACTAGGGTGTGCTGGTAACTCTCCATTTGATAGTCCCCTCCCCATCGCTAGACCAATTTTCCACCACTCTGGCCCTGCTCTGTGCCCCCAAAGACTTGACCTTTATGGGCAGAATCACTGGGTTAAAGCAAGCAGGCCTCCAGGTGAGTCTGGCCAACTGAAGGCACCGGAAGAAGATCAGAGAGAGAGAGAGGAAAGAAAGTGGGGGAGTACTGCTTCCTTATTCCCTCTCTGCTCTTGGCTACACATTCAGGCAGCAGCTGAATCATCCAGGACCCCCCCTCTGCGGCTCCAGTCCTCTCACTAAACTCCAGTAAAGCTATTTCTTTTTTGCTCCTTTGGACCTAATAGTGATAATGGCTTTCCATCGCGCTTGGTTCCATGGATGACGGGAGACACACTGTCACCCATAACTCCAGCATTCCTCTGAAAATAATCCTTTCATTAGTCTCCTGAACCATCTCAATGAGCCCTGTTTCTTGCCCGACCTAAGAATTCAAACCATAGACTTGTAAAACCAGCCATCTCCCTCTTTTGCATATAGCAGTTATCATCACAATGGTTGCGCATCTTCCAAAGCAATTCCTTCATACCAAGCACCGCATGTAAGCTCTTAAAATTCTCAGACAGAAATGACCCTTTTAAACTGGTCAGTGCAGGAAAACACAGGCAGGCACTCCTGAAGGACAGCTGGCAGAATGGAGAGGCTGACACAATTCTCTAGGCGGGAGTCGGTTACATGTCAAGAATAAAACGTTAACAAAGAGATGCTACTTCCTCCTACTTCTCCCTGGGTTTCCTCTCACCAAGGGCATGGGATCAAAGCCACCATTGTATTTTCACACAGAACACCAAGAAGTTGTATCACTGCCTGGGGAAGCCGTCCTGTGTGTCGCTTCACTTTGCTAGTTTCTCAGACCTAGGGATCTGCTTACCACTAGGCCAAGGCACACAGAAAAAGAGCCAACCATCTTGTATTACCAGCCACCTGCCCATCTTTCCTTCTTTCTCTCTTTCATCCCAGGATAAATCTTTCTTCTACACTAAGACAAAAGATGAGCAGGATGAGAAAATTCTCCTTTGTGCTGCCTTGCCTGTCTCTTTAACAGATCTGACCAGATTAGCACTTTTCTTTTCCACAGGAGAGGACTGGCATATGCTTATACCATAATCTGCTCTGAGCTCCTTCAGATTTTTCTTTTATCAAGTTGACTGGATTTGAGGTTAGATGTTAACTGAAATCACCTGGGAGTGTCTAACCGCTCCACCTTGTTCTCACTTAGTACAAATAACTGAAGGTGACTCTATTTCTGAATATTGAGACATTCTTTTGAGTAAGAGCCAATTTAAAGAATTCTTCAAGGGGCTGAAAAGAACTGAGGTGGCTTAGGAGCTCCTGGGTGGCTCAGTTCGTTAAGTGTCTGCCTTTGCCTCAGGCCAGGATCCTGGGGTCCTGGGATGGGACCCGGAGGCAGACTCCCTGCTCAGTGGGAGTCTGCCCCTCCCCCTGCTCTTGCACTCTCACGCACAATGCACGCACTCGCTCTCTTCCCCTTCTCAAATAAATATATAAAATCTTAAAAAATAGAAAAATAAAATAAAAATTTAAAAAGAACTGATGTGGCTTATTCAATAAGCTACTCCACCAAAAACTCCTAAAGTCTCCCTCTGCAACCAGTAGTCACTCAGCTTAACAGAGTTGCTAAAAGACAGATAGACTACAGTCTACAAAAAAGATGCTCTGCCTCACTTCAGCCAAGGCTAGCCAAAGGGCAAGATAGCTCTCTTCTCCCATCCTGGGGTTGTGGGGGGAGATGCCCCTCTCCTCTGCTCTTGGCAATACCTGAGAGACAGTGAGACTAAAGAAACTTGGTTCACACTACCTATACATTTCTACCACTCATTATCCTTCCTTGTAAGCATTCATTCCAAAGGTTATTTAATAGGATACCTCTATAACTAGCTGCGTGGATCTATATCAAATATTAGTAGTGGTATCTTTGGATAGTAGAAGTATGAGTAACTTTTATCTGCTTCTGTGTATTTGTGAAATTTTCCAATTTTTCTACAAACACCTATTTTTTTTTTTAGCAGTTTCCTGTTCTAAGAGGAGATTAACAAGTCAAACACTTGATTTTTGCAATCAGGAAAAAGTTATTAAACAAAACTTTGCAAGCATTCAGAAATTTCAGTTTTCTATGAACACCAAACTTATGTAATTCTTTGTTTTATGGAATTCATTTTTTAACTTTTTGTTTTTATTACGTACTACATGAATATACTGAATAACCTTCTAGAATGGGTAGATGAACATAACCAAGTTACTCTTCATCAGTCAGGAAAATGCTTCGTTAACTAATATTCTCCAAATCCTCTGGTGCACAGTAATGATTAACTACAGAGACACGCCTATCTCTTTTCATCAAACTCCTCTGACAGGGATAATAGGAAACCCTTTTTTCCTTGCCCCCCCCCCTTACTGAACCTGTAGTTGTGCACCAGGGCGATGGGGGGGAGGGGCAGATGGCAAAGCACACAGTAAAGATACTGATCCCGGGCAGAATCTCGAACCACATCAGACCATGGTCACCAGGGCCAAACTCTTCCTTCCCAGAGCTCTAACGGTGACCCAGCCTCACCCCCTTCCTGATAGGCTCCCCGTCCCCCGCATTTTTTTTTTTTTGAAGATTTTTATTTATTTATTTGACAGAAAGAGATCACAAGTAGGCAGAGAGGAAGGGAAGCAGGCTCCCTGGTTGGAAGAGAGCCTAATGCGGGGCTTGATCCCAGGACCCCAGGATCATAACGCCATCCGAAGGCAGAGGCTTAACCCACTGAGCCACCCGGGCAACCCCCCACCGTTTTAATGGGATTCTTAAAACTCAAAATCAAAATATATTTTTTAGTGTTTTTGTATTTTAAGATTTTCAATACATTTTATAACTTTTGTTTTAAAATTAAGAAAGTACTCAAAATGTGAAAAACGGGAATACTAGATTTAACATGCAATCTTTTTTCTAGTACACATCACAACCTTAATTTACATCATTTAGACTCTTCAGGGTAAAATTCACTATTTTCATACACTTCAGTACTAATTCAGTTTTTTTTTTTAAAGGAACTGTTTCTGTAAGAACACCACACAGATGATATCATGTGTAGTTAAATGGTTAAGAGACTACAGATAAAAAACAGACTGGTGTTTCTTCCACTTACAAATGCTAGCCAATAAAAACTTTCCAGTCTACAGCTGATTAATGCTTGACACCAGATCTATGGAAAGGAAAGCTAATCGTTGCTGGCTGTTAGCTAAAGCAAGAGACACACTAAGAAACCTGCCTCCTATCACATCGTGACTGCTCTTTACTGGGACAACTGATTTTTCAGTTTAGCTCCATTATAGTTCTAAACAGAAAACTGGAATACTATCTTCTCTAGTAGCTACTGTTCTCATAATCTATAATAGCTAAACATGTGTTACTGTCTTATAGTGTTGAAATATATTCACAGGGAATCCTGAAAACCATAAACATTTTTACTAGCTTCAGGAAGCTAGTAAATTTGAACAAGTGATTCCATTTAAACTGTCCTAATGTAATGGCAAATGGTCTCTTTTCTAACTTCGATTTCCAAATGATTTATAGTTATAACTACAGAACGATAATAATAAACAGGATGAGTAGTGGAGGAGCTGTGAAGAGAGTCTTACATACTCCTTTTAGAGCAACTAAGAGGAGCTATGCTCCAAAACACTAAAAATGTCTTTGTGTTCAGAACATTAAAACTTAAAAACAGCAAAAAACAAAGCAAAAGAACTCAAACACTTAACAGCATGAACAAAATATAAATATAAACAGATTAGAAAGTATGTATTTTTCTTTTTGGTTTTTTAAGATTTACTTGAGAGAGAGAGAGAGAGAGGAGCAGAGGGAGGGGGACAAGCAGACTCTGTACCTAGTGTGGAGCTTGATCCCACAACCCTGAGATCATAACCTGAGCGGAAATCAAGAGTCTAATGCTTACCAACTGAGCCACCCAGGCACCCCAAGTATGCGTTTTTCAACGAAGAACTATGCTAGCACTTTCTCAGGATTAAGTTCAAGGATTCTGAAGGTTTTGAAATGCCTGCAAAAATGAGACCATGAGACAAACTAGAAATGCAAGAGAAAAAAGACAGTTTTTGTCTAGTATTAAGTGTTAACATGTTTAGAAGCTGTAGAAATCAGCACCTGAAATAAATTAGAAAAAGACAATTTAAAAATTAGTGTTAGATGTTAGGACAAGGTTCTACAAGCTACAGAAAAGTCGAGATGTCTCTATTTACAAAAAGTTCTGGCCAAATAAGAACTACCATATTAATACTTTGATCACATTAATGGTTCAGACTATAGTGAAACTTTACAAGCAAGGGGGAAGGGCCTAACATGCAACCCTATTGTTAACAGAACCCTGTCTAGAGACCCTAATTAAACAAAAGTGTCAAGCACTCCTCTCAAAATCCCTTGTAGTGGTGGGCCTAAACAGCAGAAAACAGAGCAGACCATTAAAAAGAAGAGTCCAGGGATTGGTAAGACAAGTGACTACACCACAAGGTGGTAATTACACCGTGGGGAAGTAAAAAAGGCCAGACTGAAGGGCTCCAAGAGGTACTTCAAAACCAGCTAATCATGGCAAGAAGAGGTGGGACAAACTGGCTTCTCATCTGGCTATCTGTGGGGACATAAAAAGGGGCCAGGCCTCCAAAGCAAGAATAAACAAAAGTGGCAACTAATGGCCAAGGTGACGACTAGATACCTCCATGACACACCCATGTCCCAACATATATTCTCCCATCTCCAATTCAGCTCAGAAACCTAAGAAACCAGAAGAAACTTCTCCAATTGGGAAACCAGTGTTCTTGAACCATTTGCAGCAAAGGCACAGGTAGTCAGAATACCTAAATTTTCCTGCCAACAGTCCTATGTTGCAGGGGAAATTGCTTACCTCTTCTAAAACATATGTTCAGCTGAAAATTAGGGAAAATATCCTTGTCTTTGACTTCAAAACATTAAAAAAGATAGGAGCAGATACATGAAAATGCTCTGAATAAAATCACACTGTATTTGCACAACATTTTACCACTAGAAACATGGGTTAATAACTAACGGCTATATAAATGTAGGTTGTTCCTTGGACCCATAAACTGTAAAGTCAAAAATATTCATTTTTAAGTATTAGCAAGGTTACAAAGAAAGCCACTAGACACCTGGAGAAGACAGAAAAACAGAAGCAGGGCAGTGTGGGAACATTTAGAGCAGGGGCCAATAACTGAATATATCTTACTATGTCCTAAGGGAATCACTATGCACTAGGTAAAACTGTTCCTAACGGGAACCCTGTTACCAATAAATGGCTAAATTATAGCTCATATGGTTTTCTTTTAAAAATCAGGGAAATGGGGTGCTGGCTGGCTTAGTTGGTTAAGCGTCTGATTTTTGATTTCAGTTCAAGTCATGGCATTAGGATCATGAGATCGAGCCCCATTTTGGACTCACATGAGGCACGGAGCCTGCTTGAAGTTCTCTCTCCCTCTGCCCCTTGCCCTCCCCCCTCTAAAATAAATAAATCTTTAGAAAATAAAAATAGTAAAAATCAGGGAAATGATAGAAAAGAGCACTATGTAAAAAAAATGGATAAATATGTTATTGCCCTTGGAATGATAAGCACTTATTAGTAGAAACGGAAATAGATGGCGGAGTTACAAAAGTTTTCTCAAACTGGGGCTTAAGAACCTTTAGAGGCGTGTGGGGTTAAGAGGGAAAGGGGTGAACCAGGGGCCATCAGCATATTGCAAATAGTAAATGTGATCAATAATGCACACAGCAGCTTGCACGAATGTTCAGATAGTAGACATCTGTTGGGTTTTATCAGCCCTGCATTCACTCCCCTGCTGGGGAATAAACCGCACGCCCCCCCACCACCACCACCCCCAACCACCACCACCAGTAGGTACTTTCTTGGTGAAGCAGGAAACAAGGCACCTTCCCAGACCCAAGTTGACCCTAAGAGATACACTCTCAGAAGAGGGCGGAGTTACAAAGAGTTGGGGAGGTTAGTAAGGCCAGCACCCTGTGAAGACTGTGTATTGAGGCCTGCTTCTTCAGCTCTATTGTCAATTCAGGGAGCTACACCACATCCCTTCAGTAACCTCCGTTTTTGCTTAAGGTACTCCAATTTTGTTTCCACTACTTACAACTGAAGACTTTTAGCTGATTAGCTATTATTTTCAGTCTAGGAGAATCTATTTTCTTAAAGATTTGGGAGGTAAAATTTGACAAGTAATTTTAAAATATTAGTTTTATGGTGAAACAAATGGATGTATCATGGAGTAGAATACAGAATTCATGTAAAATTTTAAGACACTGGATTTTTCTTTTGAGATTCCTAAAGATATGCTCCCCACCCCATGCAAATTTCTTTAGCAATGGATTTAAGCACTGGTACAGGGATAAACTTTCCATGACTTTTAGGATCTGCCCCTAACTAGGTAAAAGATCTAGGGCAAGTTACATCACCTCCCCAAGGCTCACTTATCACAACTTTAAAATGGGAGTCATAACTGTACCTACTTCACAAAGCTGTTATCCCAAAAGATAACACAGGGAAGCACTTAACACTACGCCTCACCATAGAGTTTATCAGTCATGGGTTAAAGGAGGGTTAATACACAACAGCAAAGGGCATACTCTTCCCAAAGATGGTCACAACAGTACTGCTGCCCACTGCCTGGTAACCCACCACCCCCCCAACTGCTGTCAGCATGACTTACGATAATGTACTTTCCAGCATCTTCCATCAAAAGGTGGTGCCTACTTTCAGTCCTTGAATCTGGACAGGGATTGTGGTGTGCCTTGACCAACACAATGTAGCTGAGTGACCCTGTGTGACTTCTAAGCCCATACCTCAAGAAGCCTTGTAGCTCTCACCTTGAAACACAACATCTCTGTGTGAGGATAACCCAGTCTAGCTGCTGGAAGAGATCGTTTGGTGGTCAGAAGAGCTGTCCCAGCTAGATCCCAAGACCAACCAGCTCTGACAGGAGACTTCAGATGGTAACAGCCACATTAGGGACCTCAGGCTAAACAGGAGCAGTAGAAGAACTGTCCTGCCCTAATTTTGTGCAAATAAATGGTCATCGTTTTAAGTCACAAAGTTTTAGAGTGGGTTCTTCTTACTCTGCAATATGTAATTGATAGGTACACTTCATCAATTATCATAGTATTTCTACATTTTTTTATTCCATGCATTTCCTAAAATTTCCTACAAACAAACCCAAAGCCCCAGTGTCTGCAAATGAGTATGTCACAGCCAGATGGTAGTTATACTTCTCATTCTTCATGGCCAGGTCAATGTTTCTAATTTCATAGAACACTGAAATGTATCTCAGAACTTGGGTGTTTAGGGTGGAAAGTAAAACATATCCCCACACCAAAATAATTTAAGTGAAAAATTTCTAAAATTATCACAGGTACACCACAAGGATGCAGGTGCACTGAGCTGAGCTAAGAACTGAGGTAACCAACTAAGAGAAAAAAAAGTGAAACAAAATTTCTATGATTCATTCAAATATTAGAAATCAGAACAGATTCTCCCTTTTAACAGTTTTTGCACCTGACATTTTCTTCTATATTACTTTAAAGATGACCAAAATCCTCTTTTAGAAGTTCACTATCACTGTCAAGAGGAAGGCTTGCTTAGGTCACCATGCATTCAACAAATATTTATGAAGTACCAACTCTGTAAAGACCAGTGAACTGTCAGCACCTGAACACTTTTTCTGGTAGTGCACACAGAGATAGTACACTAAAGGGAGCATGGCTGATGACTAGGTGAACCTAGACAATACTCCTATCTTGGTCAAGGTACCGAGTCTAGTAGCTAGAGGGTTTAGGATGGTGAATGTGGCAAACAAGGCTCTGCCTTCATGCAAGCCTCTAGAAGAGGGAAATATTAGCAGCCAGTATTATTATCATCCCTGTCATTACTATTATTATTATTATTACATACCCTTATTTGTCCCACCACTTTTCCCTCCTTAGTTACTGCTAAGTATTTGGGACTCTGCGAAGCACTTGCTTCATTTCATCTTCACAACTTAGCAAGGCATTGCCTACATTTTCATTCATTCATTCATTAATCCATTCATTCATTCAGCTCTACACTCAATGAGGCCTGAATTCATGACCCCGAGAACAAGAGCTGCATGCGTGCTCTACTGACTGAGTCACCTAGGTGCCCCAGTTTTGCCCACATTTTACAGAGGAAGAGACTGAGGCCATAAATGGCTAAAAGTAACATAGACTGTAGTTAGTGGAGCTGAGGCTTTTAAACACTACACTATACTGTCTCCATACATATGAACTCCTTGTGATTTTACAGCAATCTCAATGGAGGAAAAACTTCCACAGCAAGAAAGGAGGCACAACATACTACCATGTAAATGTCTGTGTTTCAGTGAGTTTCTTCTGAAAGCTGTTATTTAGTCCTCTGTGGATTTTTTTTCTTTCTTGTTAGAAAAGTCTAAAAATATTCTTGCTTATTAGTAAAACAGTAAGCATTTTTAAGGTATATGAGAAAGCATATTTCACTTCTAATACAACAGAATATGAAGGAAAGTAGCCGTGAGAGTTAATTAGCCACAAATAGGAGATATTTTAATTACTATATTTATTCTTCAATAGTTTTATTTTTTCCTGATTACAGAAGCACATGCTACATGAAAAGAAAAATTGAGAAAAACCATTTTTTAAAAAATCACTCACAATCTTATTACCTAGAGATAACAAGTTCATATTACTCGATGTATATCCTTTAAGATACTTTCTTTTAGGTTTCTTAACCAGGGCTTTTTCCCACCTTTATTTTTTTTTTTTAATTTTTTAAAAGATTTTATTTATTTATTTGACAGACAGAGATCACAAGTAGGCAGAGAGGCAGAGAGAGAGAGAGAGAGAGAGAGGAGGAAGCAGGCTCCCTGCAGAGCAGAGAGTCCAATGTGGGGCTGCATTCCAGGACCCTGGGATCATGACCCCAGCAGAAGGCAGAGGTTTTAACCCACTGAGCCACCCAGGTGCCCCTTTTTCCCACCTTTAAAAACAGAACAAAACAAAGCAAAACAAACATTAAAAAGGGCACCTGGGTGCCTCAGTTGGTTAGGTGGCTGCCTTGGGCTCATGATCCCAGGCTCCTGGGATCAAGTCCAGCAACGGGCTCCTTCCTTGGCATAAAGCCTGCCTCTGCCTGTCCCTCCCCCTGCTTGTGTGCACTCTCTCTCTCCCTCTCTAGCAAATAAATAAATAAAATCTTTTTAAACATCGTTAAAAAAAATCACACATTATACCTATTCTCATGCTACCTTCTTTCTTTTAAACATCATTCCACGTCAACAAATATCAACCTGCATCAGTTTTTAAAAAGATTTAAGTATCTCTATTTCCAATGTGGGGTTCAAACTGACAACTCCAAAATTAAGAGTCTGCATGCTCTACTAACTGAGCCAACAAGGCACCCCTGCATCATCTTTTTACAGACTATACAGTATTTTACTGCATGTAGGTCCTCATGGACCTAACCAATCCTTTATTAATAGGCATTTGGATTACTTTCAATGTTTTGCTATGTTTTAAAAAAATGGGGCAGTAAGCAGTCTGATACACCCATCTACACACATGTGACCGATTCTTTAAGATAAATTTCTGGAAGTTGACTTGCCATTTTATGACTCTGGGTGCATATTGCCCAAATTGTCATCTAAAAAGTATATACCAAATTTATCCCTTTTTAAAAAGGAAACGCTTAAAATTTAAGAGTAATAACATATTTTACTACTATCTACATACATTTTACTACATAAAATGGCATAATATTTTAAAAACAGCATCTTATCTCTAAATATCTAAAATAACTGATATATAACTCTGATATTACATTAGGTTTACATTTGGAAGGGGGAAGATTCTAAAATACCCAATAACTTCAGCATAATGTTTTGAAAAGTTACTCCAAAAAGAACATACCTGCTGCAAAACAAGCAAATTAGTAGGGAATGTTAAAAGGCAGGGAGGCAAAAAATATGCCAGTCAGTTACAGCAATTACCAGGTCACCAAACTGCATCCCATACAATGACCAAGAGGGAAGGGTCAAGAGATAGAGAAAGAAAAGGTGAAACTAAAAGCAGCAGCCCTCAGAGCTTCAGTGACGGCCAGATGAAATTACACACAGACATACACATCTACATGCTCTGTACACATCAATCCTGGAGCTAATCTCCAGGGGTTGGAGCACAAGAGGAATCTTTGTGTGCTTTACTTAACCAAACATGGTTTGGTTTGGAAAGGGGGTGGGGGAGTCCAATTACAGATTTCCTTAAGGTAAGAGTGTCTAGTTAGCAGCCTGAGGGCCTAGTATCCATTATGTCCTTTCCAGGACAAGGGGACAAGAGGAACTTGAAGCATGAGACAGCTCCAAAGGCATAGATTCCTTTCAAAACCATCATGCAGGACAGGGTTCAAACATCAAGTCTTATGGAAAACTGGGCAAGGTGAGAACACTTTTAGCAATAAATAAAACTTCATGGTGATATAACAATACATGTGCTAAGAAGGGAAGGCCACACATTATAACTAAGAACAACTAACCTGATGGGGAGTTTCATCCTAATGGGGAAGACAGGAGTCTTAGATAATGCTGCCATATCAAAAGCATGGAATACATGAGGCAAAAGACAATCTGTATGCATTGGTAGGGGTGGGGTGGGGTGGGGTGGTATAGCATGGTGAAGCCACAGACCTACAGGACTTAGGAGTCTAACATTCTTCCAGATAAGAGGTCAGCCAACTATGGCCTATGATCAAATCCATCTGCTGGCTGTACATATCACCAGCCCAGAAGAGTTTTAACATTTTCAAATGGTTCAAACAAATAAAAACTTATTTCATGGCACATAAAAATTACATGAAATTCAAATGTCAGTGTCCAAAAAGCTTTGGTGGAACACAGCCATGGACATTCACTTATGTCTCTGGCTGCTTTCTAAATACACTGGTAGGGTTGCACAGGTGCAACAGAGAGATGGGGGGTGGGGGAAAGGGGATGCTGACAAACTGGAAAAATATTTACTATGGTGTCCTTTCAGAAAGTTTGCTGATCTCTGTTCTAGGCCAAAAAATCATGTAGTTTTTGAATGGATCATGGCTCCAAACCTGTGCACGCTTATTGGTTTGCCCCCTGAGAAAGTCAGGATTTAGACATAACCTGCCAGCCTAACAGAGAACACAACCCCACTGCCAAGAACAGCAGACAGGTCTAATAGGTCCTGCAAATGCTGGGATACCTGCCCATGGTAACAAGAAAGATGTGAAAGGCTTTTATGGGTTGAAAGCAGGATGATCCCTAAAGGTTTTTATGAGAATATTCTGAAAGAATATACTAGCTTTTCCTTCAAAAAAGACAAAAAAGAAACCATCCTCAAGATGGCTACCACTTTTTTTTTTTTTTTAAGATTTTATTTATTTATTTGACAGAGATCACAAGTAGGCAGAGAGACAGGAAGGGAAGCAGGCTCCCTGGTGAGCAGAGAGCCCACCGTGGGGCTCAATCCCAGGCCTCTGGGATCATGACCCCAGCAGAAGGCAGAGGCTTTAACCCACTGAGCCACCCAGGTGCCCCAGCTACCACTTTTAAGCATTTATACTAGGGGCCTAGGATTGAGCAAAGCCTTTTGCTTTTATTATCTCATCTAATGCTCACCTCCTCCAGACTCAGGCTGGCTGGCTCAAGCTGAGCACAATCAGAAACCTTAGGAAATGGGAGTCAAACCCAGTAAGAGTGTGTGTTCATACCACTACCCTACTCAAAGGCAGTAGGAATGAATGGTCACCACGAATAAATAAAAGGGGAAACAAAGGCCACAGAAACAGTGGAAACAAGTTTGCTCTTATAGACGTAAACATTACAAGTATTTTATTCATATCTCTCTTCTTACTCATAATTACCTTCTCTTCTTTCAATGCTTAAAGATAGGAAAATACAATTCAGTTCTTCAAGACTCTTTTCTCTGTTGAGAAAAAAAATCGATACAGGTACCCAACTGCGGAGGCATTTCAAAAATGCCAGAATTAGACAAAGTTACAGGTAGCTTCCACTAATGAAGTCCCTGGAGTACCTATGAGGGTCCCCAACACAAGGAGGTGAGTAAACACTTTCAGAGACAATGGGCTGGGAAGTACAAGGACAGTTTTTTTAGTTTAAATTTTTCATTTAAATTGCAAGTGAAGAGCAAAAGTTAAATGGAATCTTATACAAAGACGCAGCTATGATACTGGCGGGCTGCTACTATCTCTTCCTGCCCAGTACTCATGTCTTCACCTTTACCAAACACACCACCATCTTCCTTCAACTTTCCCCCGGATATCTACAAAGTAAGGACCACTTAATCCTAACTCATTTTTGAAAACCTAATCTTTAAAAAATGTTTCAACTTATTAATATTGCCATTATTATTTGGGAACTAATATGTATCATTACCATGTACCATGTTTATACATGTTCATTCCTGTGTTGATCAGTGGTTATCGCATCTAGCTCCCAAATCCTTAATATGGGCCAAATGAGGAGTTGAGAGGTTGTTTTACACAGGAAACTTCATTCCTGCTCCTTAAGCCTCTACTGCCACAGGCTTTATCCAGATGAGGAATTGGGAGGGTCAGGTAGGTTAAGTAGCTACAGTGAATGAAAGAAGCCAGATTTGAACTTGAGTCTGTTTTGATGAGAAACTTCTTCCCACCATGCTCTGCTGTTTGGCCAAGGCAAAAACACATTTTCTCAGAATGATTACTTCCCAGTCGCATTTCAGATTCGCTGGAGAGCCGTAAGAGAGTGGCACAGGGTGAACCATTTTCTCTAAGGGCTGGCTGTCAAGATCAAATCTCTGCTTAACAACCATCAATCTATCTGCTCTAAATTTTTTAAATTTAAAAACAGCCACAATGCACCCAGGACTAGCATGTCAAGCCCTTTATGTGTGTATATGGTTTATCAACTAACAGGCAATGCTTTGCTGTGGCAACAAAATGGAAGTGTTTTTGCACCTCTAAGACCACATGTCTAGGCTAAAGACAACTTTAAACAGCAAACACTGGGCACAAAGATATGTATTTCCTTTTTTCTTCCCTTTAAGGATTATTCTAACTCCCATTTTATTCAATAAGAACATAACTCTAACATTTTGGGGCTCTAGACCCAACCACAGACTTTTTTCCTAGAAGGACACAAAAAAGTTTGGTCACAACTACAGAGTTCAGGAGTCTCTCGAAGCCCATTCATGGACCCCCTAGAGGTCCAAAGACACCAGAACAACATTTGCTCTAAAAACATACTGCAAGAAATGTCTACATCATTTCATAGGACCCGGGTAAAGACATTAGAGCCAGCTCTCTCATCATCCTTTATCATTTCAAAAGGCTAATATTAAATAAACACTCAAATTTCTGTAACTAGACTCCCATAGTCTCCAAGAAACCAACAATCTAATGACAAATAAAATCACCCAATCTAAGATTATGTAAGTTCAAAGTCCAAATCCGTTTTGTTACAGCTCAGAATCTGCTACTTCTTTCTGCCTAAAGATTTCCCTATAAATGAAAGAAACATTAGTATGGCCTAAGGCTTGAGTCCTTCCTAGTTTAACATTCACAAACATATTAAGATATAATTATATGAAAAAAGACTACTAAAATTTACTAAAACATGTCATTTTACTATACATGATATGAAGAAAAGTCAATTAAGAGAATTCTTAAATGTTCAACACATCGATCTTTGTCAATGCAGAAGCAAGTTAAATTAAGTAGTTGGCAAAGTAGATTTTTAAAAATTTCACAAAGGCTCAAATTTGGATGTGTTTCGAACCACTTGGATCAAGAACTTTCAGAAATGTTTATTTTTTTAGGTATCTCTCAAACTTTAAACTTTCAGATCTCTCCTGTTCTTACTGCTTTACAAAATTTCTTGCGTAGTCCACCATATTTTTAAGTTACAAACTGAACATATAAAAGTTTTTGTCCAGAACTCCATCTATGAATATGAGAATGTCTCATGAAAATTTAACAGTTACAAGGAGTAGTGATACTCTGCTATAAACAACACTAAAGATTATTTTAAATCACTAGATACTGTTTCAAAATCATATGATAAGGAGAAGTAACAAGTAGTTTACACAGAACATCATTTCACCCCTTGACCATTATCTTTTATACAACCATCCCCACCAAAATGCAGTTGGGATATATAGATACTCAACAAACACTTCCAATTTACAGTGTGTCGGACCTAAGATTTAAAGTAAGTCTCCCTTTGGTTAGAGTATTTTCTCTCCTAAAACGAAGAAAATGAACCGGGCCTGATGCCCATGCGCACACAGAGTTTTAAGCCAGTATTATTTTAGGCCAAGGCGGGCTTCACACCCCTGGGGAGGTCAAATTATAACTCAGAATCATCACTCAAAGTAATTTTGGGGGGTTTTTTGGCCTTTGTGCCAAAAATCAACGATGCTAATTCTTTAAGAACATTGCCGGAGTTTCGACTTCATACATGTGAAAAAAATTTTACATATAATATACCGATATCTAGTTAGAAGTTAAACACATTTCACTGCCATCCATTCGCATTTACAACTCTTTCCTCTTTGAAAGACCTAAGAGAAAACTGAGAGAATGAACCCAAGTTTCGCAAGGAACCAGAAAGAACCAAATCCAACCCACGAAACTGCTTCAGCCCGGATGTGAAGAGTCAGGGTACCCGGGGGACGGGGGGAATAGAGGGGAGAAAGGAAAGCTGGAAAATAACTTAATGTTCAACAAATTACCAAACCTGGGTTAAAACTCAGACACGCGTCTTCGGGCTAACTGAATCTATCCCACTGGAGATCAAATCAGCTGTACTGGTTCTTGTTTCCTCTCGCCTCTCACCACCTATATGTTGCCATTTACGAGAAACTCATCGAAGTTGAATCAAAGTGACTTTTGGGAAGAGATGCCACTATGATCTCCACTGTGCTCCGGAAATGTGTAACTCTACACACAGGGCAACGTTACTCCTTCAGCACCAACCCCCCCCCCCTTCACTTTCAACTTCCCCTTAAGATGGGGACAATCACATAGCCCTTTTTTTTTCCCCCTTGAAAAATCAAAGAGAAAAAAACAAATAAAGCACCCCATCCAGATCACCGACGGGCTCCCGGCGTCCCGGGGGGTCGGCGGGCACCGCGCTCTCCGGTCGCTCCGACAACTCCTGCGGGAGGTCTCCAAGTTTCTCGGCCCCCTCGCCGAACACCCGCCAGGGCCAGGGAGGGAAGGGGGCGGCCCCAAGGGCCGGAACCGCGCGACCTGGAACCCGGGGCCTTTGAGGCTCGCAGACCGCGCCCGGCGCAAGTGGTGGCGTTCGAGACCCGCCCGGGTGCGCGTGGGCGCCAACTTCGCAGGGACCCTAGCACCGCGCCCCCTCAGTGCCCCAAGTCCTGAGCGCCTCCCGGGTCAGCCGGTCCGGGCGTCCCCGCCGTCCTCCCCAACCTCCCCCCCGCAACCCCGCGGAATGAGCCCACCCCCAGTTGAGCCAGCTGGGATGCGGCGACGGGGACGACGGTCCCCTTCCCCGGGAAGGCTCGGGGGACCCGGAGCCGGGCGGCCCGCAGCCCCCGCAACCCCGGCGGCGGCCGGGCGAGCTCACCTGGCGGCTGGCGACGGCCTCCGGGGCGGCCTCTGGGCGTGGGCCGGGCGGGGGCGGCAGGGGGGGCGGCGGGGGCCCGGGCTGCAGCCGGGGCCGCCGCCGCCCGCTGGCCTCGCCCCCCACACGCGCCGACCGCGGCCGCCCCCGGGCAGTGTGGGGAGCGCGGAGAGCGCGGGGAGCGCGAATCCCGCGGCGCGGCGGCGGCGGCGGCGCAGCGCGGCTCAGGCGTCGGAGCGGGCGGCCGCGGGCGCCGCCGCCTCCTCCTCCATGGCTGTTTACCCGGCTGCATTGTGGGAGTTTGACCTCCGCCGCCGCCGCCAACCGCCGCCTCAGCTTGCGCCGCCGCCGCCGCGCACGCCATGGGAGCCGTGACTGACGGTGAGGCCCGCTCGCTGCCACCCGGGCCCGTTCCCCGGAGCCCCTCGGCCGCCCCGGCCTCCTCCGAGCCCCCCGGCCTCCCCGGCCCCTTCAGGGAGCCCCTCGGCCTCTGCAGTCGGACCCCGCGGGGAGCCGGCCTTTCCCGGACGCTTCTCCCCGGGTCCTTCGGGCCTCTCCCCGGCCCCTGCTCCCCCCGGGAGCCCCTCGGGCTCTCGGCCCGTTTTTCGGAGGCCGCGCCTGGCTTGCAGAGGGTGTGCTGGGAGGATGGTCGGGGGGCTGGGAGCACACGTGCGGGGGTGGGGGGAGCGGGAACGGTGGCAGCGGTGCGTGGGCGGGTGGTACCGGGAAGGGGTCCAGGCCATTTCGCGTTTTTGATGAGGGAGCACTTAGTGAGAGTTTGGAGTCCGAGGAGTGGCGAAGGGGAAGAAGAGGTGGAGAGCCTGCCCCGGTGGTCCGAGGTCTGGAGGGTGGGCTGGAGGGTGTGGGAACTTTAGGGATGGGGTGGAAGTTTGGGGCCAGGCCCGGACGAAGGGAGAGGTTCCACGACGCGGGTGCTAAGGGTGTCAGCGTACACAGGGTGACACCTGGAGGATTCTTCTGGACGGGTTGGGAAGGGCCCCCAGACAGTGGTGTGGATCGCAGTGAGGCCTGAGAACTAGCCCCGGACTGGAGGTAGGAAGAGGGAGTTAAGGACAGTATCTAAAAAGAATAGATGTGGGTATCTGGAGGGCAATCAGAGAGTGTGCAGTGTGCGGGGCGGGGGGCGGGTAGGAGGACCCAGTGTAGGGATGAGGCCACCTGGGGTAGATAAGACAATAAGAGATTTGTCTGTGTATATGTGTTGGGGACGGTGGTTTGTTGGCAGGAATGGGAGGAGGGTCCGCAGGCAGAGATGGGGTTTGTGGAACGTTGTGAGGGTAGTTTAAGGCAGGTGGACTCATGTGTGCAGAAACTCAAGGAATGATCTGCCGACTGAGAGCAGAAATAAAAGAGGGTGCCACCGTGAGGAAGGTGGACAGGCATGATGGGCAGCTGGAGGGAAAACCTAAGAAGGTATTAGGTTAAGGAGGAAGGAAGTCTTTTAACATGTCTAGGGCTGCTGTATTTGAAGAGAAGGTGACCAGTAAGGGTTGATGCCTGTGGAGAGATCATTTCTGAAAAGCTGGGGATGGACAGGATCTCCACATTAAGGGGCCTGCAGTGGGGGAAAAAAAAAAGGCCTAAATTTGTGATAACAGATAATAAAGTGGGAGGCTCTTAAAGGTCCAGGAACTTCATGGGAAATTACAGCTTTGTTTCATTCTAGTTTTATTTATCCTGTCTTGGCTAGTCCTTGAGATTACAGTCCAGAACCAACACGGAAGACCTTTTCTCCCCTTTTAGGTTGCAGTCTGGTGGAAAGAACCACTTGTGCAAAGGCCCCCAAATGTTGGAAAATCTCAAAGTTGATAAATATTTTCTAAAATTAAAAAGTTATATCCAGAGATTCCTGAGGGCAGTGGGAATCAGTTTTTAACATTGGTGTTGTGTGATCAGAATTGCATTAAAAGCGAGAAAACAAAAACCACCACCACGCTATATGTACTATGTGAAGAATGATGAGGGGAAGGGAAGAGAGGAGTTCAGTGGTCTCTGAACATGTAGTATTCATCATGTGTCAAGGAGTGTTCTAATTATTAACTCCAGTTTACAGGTGAAACTGGGACACGAGGAGGTTAAGCAACTTCTCCAAGTTTGTGCAGTTAGTAAGGTATAGAGCCAGAGCTGAAACCAGGCAGTCTGGCTCCAGAGTTCTTGCTCCTTATTACTGTGCATCCAGTCTCTCCGTTACTGCTGCCCTAGTCCTAGTAAGAGATCATGGGAACTCAGAAAAAAGGGGCATGCAGAGAAGTAGACTGAGGTAGAATATCAGGACTTAAGCAGTTGAGTGGATGTTAGAGGTCACAGGAGTGCACACTCTGCCCCTTAAAAGCTGTCTGATCTTGTGTAGGTTAATCTCTTTGAGCCTCAGTTTCTTTATAAATGGGGATAATAAAATCTATCTCATAAGGCAGTTTAGAGGTTTGAATGCAATAAAAGTTGTAGTGCTTTGCATTTTGTCTGACATGCAGTAATGTTCAGCAGATACTATTAAATGTAAGAATTGGTTTACTCATCTCTCCTTCATTTTCCTTTGATTAGAGCTGTGCCTTCTTCATCTTTGTATTTGCACAGATTGCCCTTTCCTGGCTAGCAACTGCTATTTCTTCAAGACTCACCTAAAGTATTCATCTCATTTCTAGAAACAGTTGATCTTTCACCTATTAACCCTGTTATTTTATGCATATTACTGTTGTAGCACTTAATACTTAATTTACTTAAATGACATATTCCAGAAAATATTTAAGGCAGCTCACCATAATGTGAAACCATAAAAAATAAATGCATGAGAAAACAGGGCAAAAAGAGCATTGAGAGGAAGGAAAACGAGGAAGTTAGAAGTGGGGTGATCCTCAAAATGCAGTGGGTAAAATCTGGTGCATTAGGCAGCCAGAAGTGACTCTTTTTCTCTCCTAGTTCATACCAAGGGGCAGGACCTAGTCCACTGTGTGCTGTTGTGTACAGGAGAGAAGGCAATATTAGATACACAGTACAAGCAATTCTTTCTGATTAAAACACTAGAGATAAAGTTGTCTCTAGGGTCCCCATAAAGAAAAGCTAGTGTCATACCCTTAACCTCTTATCAGCACCGTTGATCATAGGGCTGTTTCCTAGCACATCCCTGACTAGGTCGGAGAAGGCTAAATCACAATTTAGAAAGGCATCCAAGTACTAACCAGGCCCGACCCAGCTTAGCTTCCAAGATCAGACAAGATTGTCTGATCCGGCGCATTCAGGGTGGTATGGCCGTAGACTGGAAAGGCATCCTAAAGCCAATAGGTGGTTTAGCTGAATACTTCTGCTGCACTGCCTTCATTCAGAGCAAGACTTTTGTTTGTTGTTAATTTGTCTTAAGAATACTTAGGTCCTAGAAGAGTGGATGAAGTACAACTTTTTCAGGCAATCCACAGTAAACATGGTTTTTCTCAACTGGGCTTTTGGTAAAAAGCAGAAGTGAGTAGTGGGTATGATAGGTCAGCAGTATATTGCATACCTTCTGGACCCAATTCAGGGTGCTGTCTACAGCAGTAAACTACAGGAAGCCCCGACTTCTGTTTGGGGGACAGAAGCAATGGTGTGGAATCAAATAAGTAATAAGATAGTTCCTGAGAAAGAACATAACTAAGTTCTGAAATGACAGATATGAAAGACCATAATGGGGGAGGGCTGCCAAAAGTCCAGTAGACTTCTCTGAAAAGTGACCCTCAGAGTAAGGCCTGAAGACGTCAACCCCTATGTAGACTTCAGGAAAGGATTCAGGACAGGTTGCAACTAGTGCAAAGGCCTGAGGCGAAAATAAGCTCTGCCCTGCAGAGAAGATAAGGAATAAATTCAAGGAATAAGATAAGGGTTGGTATCCAGGTGCGTCTGGAGGGGTGTGATACAAAGGAGGTCAGAGAAGTAAACAGGAGCTTGCCCAGAGCTACTACCTAAGCCGTGGAAAGGTGATTGGATTTGTCTTCTGTGGGGACTTACAAATACGATTAGAGGATTTTATTTTATTTTTAAAGATTTTATTTATTTATTTGACAGACAGATCACAAGTAGGCAGAGAGGCAGACAGAGAGAGAGGGGGAAGCAGGCTCTCCACTGAGCAGAGAGCCCGATGCCGGGCTCGATCCCAGGACCCTGAGATCATGACCCGAGCCGAAAGCAGAGGCTTTAACCCACTGAGCCACCCAGGCGCCCCCGATTAGAGGATTTTAAACAGAAAAGTTAATACTTTTTGATCATTCTGGGTTGCTGTGTAGAGAATGGATTCTAGGAAGGCAAGAATGGAGGCAGAGAGATCAGCAAGAAGTCCTCCAAGGCTCAGGGAGGGTTTGGATTAGGATGATGGCAGCAAAGAAGACAGGAGTGGCCTTAATAGCTCAGCCACCCTGAAGAGTTCTTGAAGTACCAGTACTTGTCTCTGGAGCTTAAAGGACAGCTAATGCCCTCTTACAAATTTGAGGTGCCTGGCAAGATGCTGTGCCCTCACATAAACCTTCCATATGGGTTTGCCTGTCCATTCGGACAGGGAACTCTTAGAGGAGAAGCTCTTATATTCCCTGCACCCTGTACAAGGACATTTTGGTGCCTGTGAGGAACTGCTCTGCTCAGAGGGAAGGAAAGAGATATGATACAGTTTCCATGGATACAGAACTATAGATATTACCACCAACACTACCATTTTATAGATGGCAAAATAGAGGTCCTGGGAAGCAAGTGGCTTACTGTCACATAGCTAGTTCTCAGCAAAGCCAGTTTCTCTCCTCACCTGTTGTGACTCCAGCATTTTGGCTAACTGAAACAGTTCGGGTTTTTGTTTTGTTTTGTTTTAAAGATTTACTTATTCATTTGGAAGAGAGCACAAGCAGGGGGAGAGGCAGAGCTGGGAGCCTGACAGGGGCCTCAGTCCCAGGATCTGGAGATCATGACCTGAGCCCAAGGACAATGCTTAACCATCTGAGCCACCCAGGCACCCCTGAAAAACAGTTTAGATGTTGTCACTGTTAACTTAAACTATGTTCACAGTTTGTATTTTGTATGTGTTAATTTAAAGGGTGTTAAACAGTGTTAGTACCCTGATAAGAATCATTTCAGAAGCACTTTTTTTTTCTGAGAGAAAGAGAATCTTAAGCAGGCTCCATGCCCAACGGTGAGCCAACGCAGGGCTTAATCTCATGAGATCATGACCTGAGCCGAAATCAAGAGTGAGACACTTAACCAACTGAGCCATCCAGAATCACTTTTTGCAGTGCAGAGAACATTAGGTCCGTACGTACACGGATGTGCCAGAGCACAGATGCGGGGTGAGAAGGAGATGGCAGGGAGCAGGGTGTGGCCGTACATTCCATTGAATAGAGTTTGTTGGTTTTGACTGTATTTTTTTTAGTTGAGGTGAAATTAGTATATATCATTAGTTTCAGGTGTACAACATAATTTGATATTTGTATGCACTACAAAGCGATTGTCATGATAAGCCCAGTTATAAGGGGCATATAAGGGAAGCCTACCCTGCAATGGCCCTGTCCCTCTAATAACCACTAATCTGTTCTCTATATGGGTTTTGTTTTGGGTTTTTTTGGTGTTTGTTTCTTCATTTGTTTTTTAGATGCCACATATAAGTGAAGATGTATGGTATTTGTTTTTCCCTGTCTGACTTGTTTCATTTAGCATAATACTCTCAGGGTCTATCGCATGGTTTTGCAAATGACAAGATTTCCTTTTTTATGGCTGAGTAATATTCTACTGTATATATGTTTTTGCTTTTTAATTAGAAATATGATGTTTGGATATATGCCATTAAAACTTGAAATAATGGGCTTTAATATGCCTATGAACAATATGACAGAATAATGGAACTATGCTCTGACTTTCTAATAATGTGATTGTGGATATTTTCCTATGGCAGCGGATACTACTCATCTGTAAAATGAAAGTAATAATACATGCTTCTAGGGTTTCTTCAAGGGTGAAGTGTGATAATGTAGGTAAAGCACTTCAAAATTGGCTATCTAATCTGCTGTCCAAACCAGGACACTCTCCAGAGTAAAAGGAACAGACAGAATGTATGGTCCTCGGATAGGAGTGGGTAAACCTTATTTAAGGGCCTGCTGCTGGGATTCCTTTTACAATTGCTGATCCAATGTTAATCGGACCTTTGTGGTCACAGAGTTTGTTTGGCTTTTTTTCCCCCCACTAAAGCCAATGGATTTAATCACTGTGTTCCCTCGGCTCTGATCCCAGCACAGGGGTTACTGATGCAGTGCACCTATTAAATACTGTTTCTTTAGCCAAGATAAATGGTTTTAAAAAGCAAGATTGAAGTTTCAACCTTGACTTTTTTACCACCACACTCTAAACACTTAAGTAAATCTAGAGAAAAACAAAAGGACCTCAATACTTTGTTTTGCTTTTTAAAAAAAATTTTTTTCTTTAATTTTTGTTTAAGTAATCGACTTTGACATTAGCAATGTATTTAGACTAGCCCTAAGTATCTCACGAGAGATTAGAATTTTAAATGGAGAAAGCAAACCATCTTATAAACTGTTCCTTCCACTGCCTCTTTGTAACTTCTTAATATTGTCAGCCTTCAAAATTGTTTTAGTGATTTTAAGCTTCTTGAAAGGAGGGGCAACATGTTATTTTACCATAAGTAACCTAAAGCAATGAGACATAAGTAATTCAGCTTAATGACCCATGAGCAGTGGCGATCCAGTGATAAATCTGAAAGGAATCTGCATGCTCATGGTTTTTACATGGCCCTAGTCTCTTGTAGGTCAAGTCAAGCCAGTTTTCTTGTTTCTTGTTAACACATCATGGATTCGTTAAAGAACACTGAATGAGACTTACAATGCAGAAGAAATGAAGAAAAATACCTCAAAGTGACCAATAAGCTCACTCCCCAAATAATCACTATTAGTATTTTTAAAAAGAAAAGTAATGCATGTCAGACAATTCAAGAAAAAAATACAAGTGACAGTGTGAAAACCCTACCCTCTCACTTTCCATGGCTAGTCCCTCTTCCCCAGAGGTAATCACCGTAGACTGTTTTTGGTGTGTCTTTTCAAAAGGATTTTTAAGTGCCTCTAAAGGGTGAAAGCATCTTCTCTCGTGCCAGACTTGTGAGTTTGAGTCTAAGCTCTACTCCATACTTCCAGTGACATTTAATTTGAGCAGCTAACTTTAAGTTCCTTCACTGGTAAAATAGAGGTAGTAATATCTGCATATCTGCATTTACATATATGTAAATGTGTGTGTATATATATATAATATAAATGTGTATATATATATAAAAATGTGTATATATATAATATGTGTATATATATAATATATAAATGTGTATTTACATATATATTCACATATACATATATACAAATAAAAGTTTTTTATATGTAAAAAACACATTCTTAGCATATTACAAGCATTATGTATATGTCAGTTGGTTGGCCACTATCTATATCTACTTTAAAATTTTATGCAAACATTTACACACTCTTCTCTGATATACTTCTATAATCATATCTTGGAGCTCTTTCTACTTCATGCTTTTGTATCACTGTGTAGTATTATATTTTTAAAATTAATTCTTGGGCCACCAGGGTGGCTCAGTTAAGTGTCTATCTTTGGCTCAGGTCATGATCTTAGGGTCCTGGGATTGAGCCCCACATCAGGCTCCCTGCTCAGCGAAGAGTCTGCTTCTCCTGCTCCTTATGCCCCTACCCCCTTGTGTGCACACTCTGGCTCCTGCGCGTGCTCTCTCTCTCTCTAATAATCAAAATCTTTAAAACAATTAATTCTCTAGTAAACACGTAAACATTTAGTCATTTTCAGTTTCTTACTCTTACAGGTAGTATTCCAATGGAGATATTTGTATAGATGGCTTCACCACACACCTGTGGGAATATTTAATAGGAGACAGGTCAAAGACTACATGTATTTTTAATTTTTGGTACATATTGCTACATTGCTGTAGGAGCCAGCTACTCCGTCCCAAAGTCACCCCATCCCAAAGTGTTTAATAAATTGTCCCTTCTCATGGTTTTCAGTTTGGATCTAGAGTGTTTAGGAACACGAAAAAAAACCAATGGTGCATTTCTGTGCTAATAGAATTCCTTGCTAAAGTGCTTTTAGAAAGGAAATACTAGTCTTCACTGGTCAGTCACAGGATTGCTCTTTCCTTTTTTTTTTTTTTTTTAAGATTTTATTTATTTGACAGAAAGAGATCTCAAGTAGGCAGAGAGTTAGGTGGGGGTGGGGGAAAGGCTCCCTGCTAAGCAGAGAGACAGAGAGCCTGATGGGGCCCTGGTCCAGGGATTCCTGGACCCTGGGTCATGAGATCATGACCTAAGCTGAAGGCAGAGGCTTAACCCACTGAGCCACCCAGGTGCCCCAGGATTGCTCTTTCCTAAAAGCAGGTGAGATTGCTGTGCTGTGAGGTCTAGAAGTTTAGAGAGGCACACCTAGGGGTAGATCAGCCCTAGGAGGAAGTGACATTAACAGTGACACTCTTGAGGGTGCCTGGGTGGCTCAGTGGGTTAAAGCCTCTGCCTTCGGCTCAGGTCATGATCCCAGGATCCTGGGATCGAGCCTCACATCGGCCTGTCTGCTCTGCAGGGAGCCTGCTTCCTCCTCTCTCTCTCTGCCTGCCTCTCTGCCTACTTGTGATCTCTGTCTGTCAAATAAATAAATAAAATCTTAAAAAAAAAAAAAGTGACACTCTTGATACTGGTTGTCAAGCCTTGACCTATCCCTAAAGAAATAAGTGTCTTGAAAGTTGGGCCACCGTTTTCTTCCAGATTGTTTTGCTTTTTGAATATTTGCTACCAGATGTTCTGAAAACTTGTTTTGTAATCAAGGTTTAAAGAGCTACTGTGAGGGAATAACAATGATGGGTTTTGAAAGTCTGGGTTTATGAGGGATTGTCCTTTCTGTGATAAAATGAGAACACAGCTAAAATGGCAGTGTCCTGTGACTCAAGGCTTGGAGAAGGAGAATGGGTCTAGTGACTGTAAAGCAGTCATTTCTTCCTGCCTCTCTGTTTATGGAAAATGAGGTATTAAAAACCTAACCCCTTGGACTATTTGAGGCTTATTTAGTGTCTTAAGCAATTACATGTGTGTTTTCTAGGTATAGGTATAGGTCAGCATATAAGACAAAGAGGGGTTGAAAATGACAAGTAAATCTTTGCTTATCAGCATATATGTGTCATAACTGATTTTAAAGTGATTCTGAATGGCAGACATTTTGTAGATATAATTATAGCACAATATTTAACTGAATCCAGTAAGAAATCTTTCTACAAGCCTACACTCAGGTAGAAAAGCACCAGCCTTGGGGCAGATATTAGATATTTGGGTTAAAAACTTTTCGGGGATGCCTGGGTGGCTCAGTTGGTTAAGCGTCTATCTTCGGCTCAACTCATGATCCAGGGTTCTGAGATGGAGTCCCGCATCAGGCTCCTTGCTCAGCGGGGAATCTGCTTCTCCCTCTGCCTGCTGCTCCCCATGCTTGTACTCTTGTGTGCACTCGCTCTCTCTCTATTTCTCACAAATAAATATATAATTTTTTTTTAATTTTTTTTTAAAGATTTTATTTATTTATTTGGCAGAGAGAGATCACAGTAGGCAGAGAGGCAGGCAGAGAGAAGGAGGAAGCAGGCTCCCTGCTGAGCAGAGAGCCCGATACAGAACTCGATCCCAGGGCCCTGAGATCATGACCTGAGCTGAAGGCAGTGGCTTAACCCACTGAGCCACCCAGACACCCAATATATAAAATTTTTAAAAGCTTTTCCAGATGGTATTGATCTTATAGTCAGTAAAGAAAGCAATCGTGACAACTAAGAAATGATATTGATAACATCATTAAAATAGTTTCTAACCCATCTTATAAAGGGTGGGCCAAGATCTGCCAGAGTTAATAATATTAGTATTTAAGTTGCTTATAGAGATCTTCAGGCATGATGATAATTTATGAAGTTAATGTGTATAGTAAACAAAGGTTTTAGGTGTGTTCAGTGTAGCACTAACTGATGAAGTACCATTAAAAATTAATGCTCGTCATCTGTGTTAGGAACCATCAACAGCCTGCCTGGACCTAGATAGAATAAGCTATTTTCAAACTGGCCTCTTTGATTGTTGTCTTACTTTGTTGCTGTTGGAGCAGTGCTGTGTATTTTTATTTATGTTACTTCGGGGATTTTTATTCCCAGAGTATTTTCTAGGCAACAGCTGACTATGCAGTTTAAGTAGAGATACCGTGACCTTACAATATGAAGCTTAAGAGAAAAGCAAATTTGGGAGAGATCATAACTAGGCAAAACTCTGAATGCATAATATTTACTTACATGGTTATACAGTTGTGTCCATAGATACAGACGTATCTATATATATCTATAAATATACCTTTCATAGTGTTCACTCACTTTTTAAGACTTTTTAGGATGATACAAGTTGTGAATTAAATTAACATAAAGATACGGGTAACTTTTTTTTTTTCATTCTCACCATGAAATGGCATTGTACTCCTTTGGATAATTTAATTTCAATAAAGTTTCACAGCTTTCCTTCAAGGTGCATATCTTATTCCCATTTTACAAATGAAGTTTTATTCCTGTTTTACAGATGAAGTGAAACTTGGTCCCACACACAAGTAAAGCCTCTGTGAACTAACCAGAATTTTGGCCCTAGTTTTTGACTTTGGCCCAGGGGTTTTGCTATGAAGAAATGCCATTAGAGGGAAGAGGGATAGGGCTGAACTGGGAGAAGGACCTGGGACAGGGAATCCATGGTCCTACCAGAATTGGACCTGCCACACTCCTACACGTGGTGCCTTGGCTTTGGCCCCTGCCTTTTCCCAGCCAAGTCTCTGTTCAGTCCTAAATTGCCCCAGGACCTGTAATTCTAATCTCTGATTTTCATGCTGTTTTAACTCCTACTGCATGTTTTTTGGTAGCCTCTTAATAGCTTCCCTGCCTTTGGGCTTTTCCTAGTTACTGTCCATTATGTACACTGCCCTCAGCTTTATACTCCTGGAAAGTCTTGGTCCTGAACCATTAGCAACTCCCAGTTGCCTACCAAAGTCCAAGTCCACTAGTATGGCATTCACTAGTGCAGACTCCCACATTTGGACCTCCATCTTTCTGTCCTTGGGTTCCAATATTTGTCTAGCCTCCTTAAGGTTCTCATGTGCTCATGTATCTTCTAGCCTTTCATTCCCTCCTCTGCTAGAGCTCACAGCTTTCTCCCTGCCTGGGGGGAACAGGGAAGGGACTTTAGCTTGCTTTTTAATTTTTTGCCCTTTTTAAATATTTAAAGTTGGTCTTTTTCTTTTTCTTTTTAAGATTTATTTATTTGGCAGAGGGTAGCAAAGGGAGAGAGAGTCTTAAAGTAGAGTCCTCAGTATGAGCATAAAGCCCCATGTAGGGCTGAATCTCATGACCCTGAGATCATGACCTGAGCCAAAGTCAAGATTCAGATGCTCAACTGACTGTGCCAGCTAGATACCCCAAAGATTGTACTTTTTTATGTAATCTTTACACTCAACGTGGGGCTCTAACTCATAACCCCAGGATCAAGAGTTGCATGCTCTACCAACTGAGCCAGCCAGGCACCCATCATTTTTTGTATTTTTTAGGTAGCTTTATTGAGGGATAATTTTATACAAAGAACTGAATATTTAATGTGTAAAATTTGATGTATCTGGACATATGCAAATACCTGTGATAATTTCACCATAATCATAGCTTTCTTTTTCAAACAACAACTGACAGACTTTGAGTGCTCATATGATTCAAAAATCAAATAATGTAAAAAGATATTTCCCCATCTTCCAGCCTGTTCTCTAACCCACTTACATTGCACCTCTCCCTTGGTAACCCCTTTTAGTTAGTTTCTTGTATATCATTCCAGGGTATTTGTATGAATATAAGCATATATTCTCATTTCTCCCCCATTTATATGTGAAAGGAAGCATGCTATACATTACTGTTCCTCACCTTGCTCTTTTGTCAAGTTATCATTTTTTTTTTTATTATTTTGTTTTTTTATTTATTTGACAGACAGAGATCACAAGTAGGCAGAGAGGCAGGCAGAGAGAGAGAGGGGGAAGCAGGCTCCCGGCTGAGCAGAGAGCCCGATGGAGGGAGGGCTCGATCCCAGGACCCTGGGATCATGACTTGAGCCGAAGGCAGAGGCTTTAACCACTGAGCTAGCCGGGTGCCCCTTGGTAAGTTATCTTAAGTGATCTCTGTATCAGCACATAAACATTTCCTCATTCTTTGGTTGTTGGGTTTTTTTTTTTATGGCTTCATAGTATTCCATCATATTTTTGTGCCAAAATTTATCTAGCTCCCTGTCAATGGAGATAGTCATATTACATATGTATGAGTTTATCTAAGCTTATTGGGTGGAAGGGTCTGTTATTTGAAGTTTAGGTAGATATTGTTGAAATACCTTTTAGCTTTCTTGGTTGGTGATTTTTAAAAGATTTTATTTATTTTATTTTTATTTATTTGAGAAAGAGTGAGCAAGAGAGAAAGAGAGCACAAGCAGGGGGAGAAGGAGAAGCAGACTTCCCACCGAGCAGGGAGCCCGATGCAGGGCTCAATCCCAAGACTCGGGATCATGACCTGAGCCGAAGGCAGATGCTTAATCAACTGCACTACCCAGGAACCCCCCAAATTTTCTTTATTTGAGGGATAATGAGAGAACGCAGGCAGGGTGGGGAGCAGAGAGAGAGAAGGGCAAGCTGACTCTGCTGAGTGTGGAGCCTGATGTGGGCTTGATCACAGGACCCTGAGATCATGACCCGAGCAGAAAACCAAGAGGTCACTTAACTGAGCGAGCCATCCAGGCATCCCACTGACTGATGATTTTTAAGTATGAAAAGAGCAGCCCAAATTCCATTTCCCTGAGTCCCCCAAGCCAAAGGAAACTGTCCTAATCTCTTCTGGTACATGTCCATGTCATTCACTTAACAACCCCCGCCTCTTCTGCATGTGTTCACATGCACATTATTTCTCCACCTAGAGCAGAAGAGCTCAGGTCTTCATCTCATATCCTCAGAACTGCTCTGGTCCCCTATGAACACATCTGCTCATTGATCAAGTATTCATGTTTTTGCACAAGAAGAGACCTGAAAATAAGGTGGTTGCCTGCTAGTCCTTGTTAGTATTTTATTGAGACAAAACTCTTCAGAGAGCAGATGGCCCCAGGCAGATACCACAATCCAATTTAAAAATATTTATTGCACATCAGAAGTGTAAAGACACAGGGGTGCTTCCTCCTCTCTCTCTCTCTGCCTGCCTCTGCCTACTTGTGATCTCTGTCAAATAAATAAATAAAATTTTTTAAAAAAGAAGAAGAAGAAGAAGTGTAAAGATACAGTGTGAAAGGTTGGGCAGGAAACAAAATGAATGAGACCCAGGACTGGCCCTCAAGAACCTTTTCCCAAGTTTATTTGGCCTGTACAGTGTTCTGACATTTTTTCAAAAACTTCTTTAATTGGGGTATTACATATATAAATGTACACAGATCTTAACTCTACAGCTGGAATGATCACCAAATGTGCTTGAAATATTTTTTTTGTCACCAAACCTTAAAAATCTCTTGAAAAACCAGCTGTGGTAATAGTTCCCCCCTTTGGGTACTTATTTCCTGATTTTCTATTCCCTTACATCCCTGGTCCTCAATAAAGTAAGATGCCCAGGTATTTGGGAGGAAGATGGGGGTTGTTGGGCAGGTTGGGAGAGCAGAGGTAAGAAAACGAGAAACTGAACAAAAGAAAGGAATTGAGCAGCATCAGATATCCAACTGCTCACTGCTGGATGTTTACTTTTAACAAAGTTAAAGCGTGTTTGTAATAAAAAATATAAATTCAAAACCCAATTCTAAAAATGTTCCTCTAATGTCGCAAAATAGATTTTAAAACTGCAGCCACCTGCCTTCCAAAGTTTATCTCTGCTGCACCTGCGCTCAGAAATACTTCAGCCTGCACACAGGAACTCTTGTTTAAAGATTTCGCTGTGGGGCGCCTGGGTGGCTCAGTGGGTTAAGCCGCTGCCTTCGGCTCAGGGCATGATCTCAGGGTCCTGGGATCGAGTCCCGCATCGGGCTCTCTGCTCAGCAGGGAGTCTGCTTCCTCCTCTCTCTCTGCCTGCCTCTCTGCCTACTTGTGATCTCTCTCTCTCTGTCAAATAAATAAATAAAATCTTTAAAAAAAAAAAAAAAAAAGATTTCGCTGTTGTTTCATTGTGCAGGCTCTCCAAGAATTAACCGCACTTAAAGAATTATTTTTTAGGGGCGCCTTGGTGGCTCATTGGGTTAAAGCCTCTGCCTTCAGCTCAGGGCATGATCCCAGAGTCCTGGGATCAAGCCCCGCATCGGACTCTCTGCTCAGTGGGGAGCCTGCTTCCTCCTCTCTCTCTGCCTGCCTCTCTGCCTATTTGTGATCTCTGTCTGTCAAATAAATAAATAAAATCTTTAAATAAATAAATAATAAAATAAAATAAAATAAAAATTATGTTTTATTGGGTTTCAGTCTTCCTTTCTCTTGTCATGATCCCGCATTATTTTGTCCAGCAAGAACACTGCCAGACGGGCCGATTGGAGCCCTATTTACCACTCACCATTATTATCTGCCATGCTCTCTGATTCCATTTTCTTTTTCTTTCCCTTGAAGCAAAAATGAGACAGACTTGTTAAAAAAGAAAAAGAAAAAAAAAGTCTTCATGGGGGAAGAAACATTACAGATGTAATAACTAAATTACACCTTTTTTTTTTTTTTTTGACAAATCCATTCCCATTTCTCTGACCTCTCTCTCGTTCTTGTCACCCAATCTGCCACTACATCTTTCAAATCTTTTCTTTCTGTGCCTTTCAGAGACACAGAAAGAGACAGGAACACTTCAGCCTGCCTTCTGTGTGAACAGGTTTTTCCAAAACAAAGTTCTCCAAGAACTATGGGCTTATGTGCTTGGCGATACCTGAAAACTATTTCCGTTCGGTACCCCAGCAGTAGAATTCCAGTTCCATGAGCGCATTGATAACCCCAGCCTCTAGTACACTGCTTGCATATAGTAGACACTCAGTAACTGTCTTCATAGTGACATAAAAATATATACATAAATTAGAGTAAAACCTGCATAACGTAAAATTTGCCATCCTAATCATTTTAAGTATACCATTTAGTGGCTTGAAGTATATTCGCATCCCAGTGGTTTTCTTCTGGATGAATGAGTAAGTCATGATATTGGTTATTTGCCCCTAAAAGTCAGCAAGAGCCAGACCATCGTTTTCATTCACGGTGTTGTTCTTCCCTCCAGACGAAGTCATACGGAAGCGTCTCCTGATTGATGGAGACGGCGCTGGAGATGACCGGAGAATCAATCTGCTGGTGAAAAGTTTCATTAAGTGGTGCAACTCCGGGTCCCAGGAAGAGGGGTATTTCTCTGACTCTCGTTGCTTCACTAGTGTCCTAATCAGAGTTTAGACCGTGTATACAGCCCTGTCTGTAGTTCAGCTTTTCACTCTCCTTCGGTTGTCCAGTGGAGGCAACTCTAGATTTTTCTGGCCCTTATTTCTCTTCAGAAGCCTGCTTTGTGTTTATTCAAATGTGCAAAAGGTGTAGTGTTTAAGAAATAAGGATTGAATTCTGGCTCATTCATTTGGTCACTTTCGGCATTTAGTTAGACAAAATATCTAAATGGAATTTTCTCTTTTGCTTTTTTCGTTTTTTTTTTTTTTCATAAAATATTTGAATCACTCTTTATAGCACTACTTTTTCTTTTTTAGTTTAAATTCAATTAATTAACATGAGATATATTATTTGTTTCAGGGGTACAGGTCTGTGATTCATCAGTCTTATGTAACACCCAGTTCTCATTACAACGCATACCCTCCCCAGTGTCTATCACCCAGTTACCCCAATCCTCCACCCCCCCCCCTCCAGCAACTCTTTTTTTCAGTAAGCTCTACGCCCAGTGGGGCTTGAACTCAGGACCCTGAGATAAGGGGTCACCTGTGCTACCAACTGAGTCAGTCAGCCCAGTGCCCCAATTTTCTCTTTCTTAAATAAGCTAATAAAAAGTTTTTATATACTGCAGGGTTTTATATATATTTAGTAACTTTTTTGCCTTAGAAAAATTTCCCTCATTTGAATTAGCTTTTTACATAAATCATTGTAAAGAGTGAAAAATTTGTGAAAATAAAATTCTGAGGATAAAAAGCCATCTTGATTAAAACATTTTTTTTTTTAAGATTTTACTTATTTGAGAGAGGGGGAGGGAGAGCAAACTCCCCACTGAGCAGGGAGCGCCCATGGGGCTGGATCTCAGGGCCCTGAGACCTGAGCCAAAGGCAGATGCTTAACCAACTGAGCCACCCAGACACCCTTGGATTAAGACATTTTTAAACAAAATTCAAACAAGTAGTTGAATTAAGTTTATATTGATAAGAACAGCAGTCCCATCTTTGCACTTGTAACTGAAGCAGTTTATAAATTCAAGTACTCCCATTAAGAAAAATTAAACATTAAAGAAAGATATTCTAAATTATTTTAAATAAAGCAAATGAGGCGTGCCTGGATGGCTCAGTGGGTTAAAGCCTCTGCCTTCGGCTCAGGTCATGATCTCAGGGTCCTGGGATCGATCCTTGTATCAGGCTCTCTGCTCAGCAGGGAGCCTGCTTCCTCCTCTCTCTCTGCCTGCCTCTGCCTACTTGTGATCTCTGTCTGTCAAATAAATAAATAAAATCTTAAAAAAAAAAAAAGGCAAATTATTCTCTCAGAACCTGGTAGTTCTGCCTGCACTGTAATATATATATAATTGTTCAACTTTGGTATTTCACAAAAATCTTTAATCTGTTTTTCTCTTTTCCACCAGATACAGCCAGTACCAACGTATGCTGAGCACACTGTCCCAATGTGAATTTTCAATGGGCAAAACTTTGCTGGTATATGATATGAATCTCAGAGAAATGGAAAATTATGAAAAAATTTACAAAGAAATAGGTAAACTTAAAACAATTTGTGTTTCTTTGTAAAATATTAATTTTTATGGTGTAAAGGAAGTAATATCTACTAGCATTTTTCTTTGATTAGTGGTAAAATAATAACAATGACAATATTAATAGAAAGAATGTGGTAAATGTTAGCTCCAAAAATGTATTCTGGTATGATTGCGGTACTTTGGATTTAGCTGTTTTTTAAACACCAGCATCTATTAGCAATGGAACTTAATTTAAAAACCATTTTAAAATTGAAAATGGATGAAGATGATGCATGTTGTTGCAACTGTCTTTAAAAAATCCCTTTTCACATAGAATGTAGCATTGCTGGAGCACATGAAAAAATTGCTGAGTGCAAAAAGCAAATTCTTCAAGCAAAGCGAATACGAAAAAATCGCCAAGGTAAGGGTTTTTCGGGATTTCGGGTGCAAATACTTTATTACTGAGTACTATTTTCATATGGTTTTTAAGGTTGTGTGGTAAAATCTTCAGCAAGAATCAATCTGAATTAAAAAAGAAGGAGCTAAACTTAATTCTTTAAAACTATATTATTCTTCAAAATAGTGGAGAAGGAAGGCTATGCTGAAAAACACTTTTTTTGATTATACTGATTATCCAAATATTATATTATATTGATTATCCAAATATTTCTTAAGTATTCATTTTTTCTTACTGTCTTCAGACCCCTTTGCCTAAGTAATGTTATGGTTAATCAGCAAAGACCATTCACACAAGTACACTAGACCTAAGGTTTTGTTTGTTATTTGTTTCATGGAGTTACTTTCCAGGAAAAAGAAAAGAATTTAAGCCCAGTGAGTTTTTAAGTACAAACCAAGCGAACATTTAAAGTTTAGCTTTGTCCTGATCTCTTTTGGTTTTGTTTGTTTGTTTGTTTTTAAGATTTTATTCACTTATTTGACAGAGAGCAAGAGCACAAGCCAGGGAGAGCAGCAGAGGGAGGAGAGGGAGAGGCAGGCTTCCTGCTGATCAGGGAGCCTGATACAGGGCTCCATCGTTATCTTCAGGGAACTAGAGTCTCTGGGAAAGGAACTAGAGCATCTTTCACATATTAAAGAAAGTGTTGAAGATAAGGTTAGATTATGACCTGAGCTGAAGGCAGGTGCTTAACCGACTGAGCCACCCAGGCACCTCTGTTTTGTTTTTTTATTAGGTTATATCCTCATTGCAGTCCATAAAAACGATTTCAAAATTGTTTCAATGGCTGGGGCATTGTTCCTCCTATAATGTAAGTTGAAAGAAAGGAAGATAAAGAATATAATGCATAATCACAACTGTGACCTATATACGAAAAACAAAAAGGAAATAGAAAATGTTGATGGTTATTTGGGGTCTGCGGATTTTTATGGCTTGGTCTTTTTTTTTTTTTCCCCCCTTGCAGTGGACATGTATTATTTTGTAATCAAAAACTTTTTTATTGGGGTGCCTGGGTGGCTCAGTGGGTTAAAGCCTCTGCCTTTGGCTCAGGTCATGATCCCAGGGTCCTGGGATCAAGCCTCACATCGGGCTCTCTGCTCAGCGGGGAGCCTGCTCCCCGCTCTCTGTGCCTGCCTCTCCACCTACTTGTGATCTCTGTCTGTCAAATAAATAAATAAAATCTTTAAAAAAAAAACAACTTTTTTATTAAAAGTCACAATTTTATTGAATCAAAATGCTGATTTTCAAAACAATGAACTTTACTTTTTAATGAGCCAATTAAGATGTTCAGTTCCTTATTTTAAAAATTGGTTTTGGACTCATTCAAAAATACATGTGGTCAAGTTCAGTGGCCAATTTGCAGAAGAATATATCAACTTATTTAATAATTATTATCTACTCTAAAATCATTTTAAAAGGTTCCATAGGGTTTTTCTCTATTAGTTGAGGCTTTTAAATGAATGCTGCCATTCATCAGTTCAAGGTTAATGGGAAATAACAGGGAAATTTGGAGACCTCAGTGGAAGAGAAAAAATAAATTTTATCATTTCTGAATTTTAAATTGTTTTTAAATTTCTGAAATCTTTACCTTTAGAATGAGAATGAGAAGTGTTTGCCATTGTTAAGATCTGCAGTGAATGGTAGGATATATTGACCTCGCTAATCTCCTCTTTGCTGGGCAAATAGTGAATAAGATCCTATTCATAATCAGTCCACTTAATGATCAATAAAGGGCTTCAGTTCACTTTGCTATGCTAGCCTCTTATATCCTGCCCAGGGATAGGTAAATAGAAAAACAGAGTGGATGCAAAAGCCCTTATTTGGAACAGTTTGAAATCGTGTTGAACCAAGTGACATTGGCAGTACTCTTTCCATCCTTAGTGTTTTCATCTTTATGCACTGAGAAAGAGATTAGAAGAGACCTGTGATATTTCACCTTTTTCTCACGTCCATGTTCAAAAGAAAACCTTAATTTGATAAATATTTTGTATCTTTCAGAATATGATGCTTTGGCTAAAGTGATCCAGCACCATCCAGACCGGCATGAGACATTAAAGTAAGTTTAGAGTCTACTTTGAAAGGAACTAATCTTTATAAATTTATAATGTTTACATACTAGCCTATGCATTCCATTTTTATGGAAGTACATAATATGTTTCAGAAGGAGGGGTCAGATCTTCCAAATTACATATTCTACTACCAGTTGACTGAATTTTTCCTTCCTCTGATCTTAGTGTCTGTAGTTCTAAAATAAATGAGTATATATATATATATCACAAATGAAAATAGATAAAATATGGTAGACTATACATATAGTACAATACTAAATGAGCAATTTAAAAGAACAAACTATCTCAGGGGCACCTGGGTGGCTCAGTCTGTTAAGCGTCTACCTTCGGCTCAGGTCATGATCCCAGGGTCCTAAGATCAAGTCCTGCATCGGGCTCCCTGCTCAGTGGAGAGTCTGCTTTTGTGTCTGCCTCCCCCAGCTTGTGCTAGTGCGCGCTCTCTCTCTCTCTCTGTCTCTTAAATAAATTAATTAAAATCTTTAAAAAAAAAAACCTTAGATCTTAAAAATATAATCAGTGAAAAGAAGAATAGAAGACATAATGAATTTTAAGTTATTCCTAAGTTTCTGTAACACATACAGAATAATCACCATTTATAAAAATTAACCCTCCATTACATACTAGTACTGTATATTATTTAGAGAGACAAATATGTGAATGAAAAAGGATTGGCATGGTGAAGTGATTGCCTGAGTAAGGAATAAAGGAGGAAAATTGGTCTGGGATAGAGGATAGCCAATAAGGTTCTAAGAGGATTTCAAGTTAATCTGAAATGTTTCATTTCTTTTACCAAGGGGGAAAAAAAAAAAGAGGAAGGACCCTATTTTTGGTATGATAAAATGTTAAAAGTTATCAGTTCTTTTGGTGTGATATTCTATTATGTGTGTTTTCTGAGGTTTTAAAACTTCTCTAGAAATTTGATTTTAATAAAGAAAAGTATATACTTAGAATTTAAAAAGACCATCCCTAGCTTCAAAGTTTCATCATAATGGAGTGTAATAACTTCTTATCCTCTTTTTTTAATTTTTAAAATCCTATTTAGTAACTAAAAAGGTATTAATTGTGACTTCTGTGCCCCCAGTTAGCAAACTATAACACTGTCTTATTGTTTTCAGGGAACTAGAATCTCTGGGAAAGGAACTAGAGCATCTTTCACATATTAAAGAAAGTGTTGAAGATAAGGTATCTGTACACATACATTGGTCTCTATGATATGTATATGTGTATAGATCAATGTGTATTAATTTTTTTCTTATTTACACAGCTGGAATTGAGGCGGAAACAGTTTCACGTTCTACTTAGTACCATCCACGAACTTCAGCAAACGCTAGAAAGTAAGTAGAAGTAGTCACAGAATTGAATGTTTATAAAGACTTTTAAGTGATCCGGGGCATGCCTTCTAAAACACACATTTTGTTGAGAAAGTAGACCTTCAGTTTCAGAACAGGAGTATAGTTGGATGATGTTAGAAGTACTCAAGCTGTTCAAGTTTCTGCATATATGATTTAAAATACATGTCCTGTGGTTCACATTAAGAGAAATTTAAGGATGATAGATTTGGAATTCTTCTTGGTTTATTACAGTTTATTGCTATAAAGTAACAATGCAGGATCCAGGCAGGCAGTGGCCAGTGAGTGGAGTAATCGTGCATAAGCACGTTTGCATAGTCGGTCAATGGAAGGTGCTTTGAGAAACTTGAGACTAGCTCTTTGTATTGACTGTTGCCAATTGGAAATGTCTATGTTATCTGACCTCCTTATTGTTTTTATGAAAAACCTAAAACCTAGATTTTTTTAATATGTTCTATAACATAAGTTTTACATTTTGACTTAACTAATTAACACCAATAACCAAAACAGCACTTTTAAAACCAAACACTGTGTTCACCGATGACAGTCATAGGCTGCCTTTTTGCCATCTTTGTTTTAGACATAATTGGCTCATAAAGGATAAAAATGCTGTCATGTATTTATTAAACATATAATTTAAACGAATTAGACTGAAGTTTTATGGTTTTTCTCAATTGCAGATGATGAAAAGCTCTCAGAGGTCGAAGAAGCTCAAGAAAGCACCATGGAAACAGATCCTAAGCCATAGACAGGCTCATGGTTCACACTTCCCAAGAATGCAGAAGTAACGACATGCTCCTAGTACATTCAGAATTTGTTGTGTTCTTCAGATATTTAAAGTTTTGGCAGATTAAACTACTTTGCTTTTAAATATTAATGCACAGTTCATTCCTATTTCTTTACACAAAGGAAAAAAACGTCACTATAGATTTGTTTCTATTGAAATGTGTTTTTTATTCTTAAAAGGTAGGAAGCAATATCCAAAAATGTTTAATAAAATGTTTTCAAGGCAGATATGTTTGTTCTCATTAGTTTTCTAAGTAGTTTTCATAAAATAAATTGAGGATTGTGAGAAAGTGGCATTTCTAGAATGTATGTGAAAAAAATGTGTCAGTCTGGAAATCATTACCATCTTTGAAAATGGAATTCGTAAATAGGCTTCATGAGGGCTTTGAACTTGTGAAATTGTGTACATAGTGTATGTGGTGTGTCCTCATTTGGCAAGAGGTTGCCTGATCTAACAGTCAGTGGTATAAGAAGTAATTACAAGAGCAAAGTAAATCAATCATGCATTGCCTTGTAGATCTCTCAATATAATGCTTAAGCAATGTGGTTGTTAAACGTTTTGTTGATATGTTTTTCTTCTACTGTTTCATTTTTAGGAGTCATTTTCAGTAGAAAAAACATATCAACAAAGAAAAAATTGTCTCAGAAAAATAATCTATTAAGATGGTCAGTCTTGCATAAACGATTTCATGATCTTAAAAATTAAGCTAAGGCTGAATCAGTTGTAATTTTCTTAAATAGTGAATTTAATGTTTCATACTTGTTAGCTTCCATCCATATCCATTTCTTTTAGTTCGGAAACATGACACTTTGCATGAATCATACCTTAAACAGTGTTACATTTTTGTAATTTTAGTAAGAATTCTTATCTTTAAGTATGAAAGTTTAAATTTAACTCAGTAGTAGTCATATTACAAGTGTCATAATACCATTAAATGCTTCTAATTTCATCTGGCAAATCCTGGGAGAAACTTCTTTGCAGAATTGCTCTGCCCTGATAAATATTTCTGTTTTCCAATATTAATAAGAATTATGAAGCAAAAATTTGCTAACATGGACTCAAAATTAAAAATCAGTTGTTCAAAAAAAGATTTATTTTAAAGACTGTTGGGCAGAATATTCTAAGAAATTTCCATCTCCCCAACTGATAATTCATTAGAGAGATTTATTCAGGATTATGTACCAAAAGATAAGAATTCCTATAGAGATAACTCTTTACACAGTCAGGAACAGAATTAGAAGCAGCAGCAAGTACATGGGAAACATACATTTTTCAATTTATACTTCCTCATGGTTCTCTTGGACATCCTCTGGAACTGCTTCGAAGACTGAAGAATTTCATCCCCTAGAAATTCACACTGTTGAAGCTCAGCGTGTCTTTGGGCCAATAACTTCATGGATTTATCTGTCACTGTCTCTATGAGGTCATCCACCTATGACAGATGCAAAGAAATGTAGCCATATATGGGAAATCCTTGTCAAAACCAACAAGACGGTGGTTTTCCCTGAGAGACAACTTCAGGAACCAGCAGACGTTTTGCAAATCCCAAAGTATTATTCTAATTCAAGTCCTAGCAAACAGAGCTTGAAAAGATGCATTTACCACCCAGTGGTAAAGACGATCTAAGTTCTTCTCAAAAGAAGCCTTTGTGCACGCCTTCATTTTAATTGAATTCACTTAATATTTATTAGGCACACAGCATCGTCCTAGGTGCCCCCAGCAATCCTTCAGCCACTCTCAGGATGCCCCCTACTAACATTACTTCTTTGTGCTAATCATTAATTTCATCCCACAGCCCTGCCGTCTAGCAGGGCTGTGTATTCAGTTAAATTTGCCCCTCTGTGATGCTTTTGAAACACAAAGTAAAAGCCTTTGTCCACTACCTGCATCTGAAGTTTTCCTACTGTCAAATCTGATTTTCGGAGGATGTTTTCCATGCTATGTTTCTTTTTTTTAAGTGCTGGAAAGTGTGATCTCTTCTTTGATGAATACGGAACCTATCATAAGAATGCAAAAACACATCAGATTAAGAAGTACCGACGTTATTTCTGTGACAGTGCTTAAATAAGAATTCTCACCCTTTGCACATTCTCGTATAAACTGAACATTTGCCACATAACAACGTTGGGTTGGAGAGCATATTCATATTATTCTCCACGCCCCATGTATCTCCTTTGTGCCCAGAGCTCTCTTTGAAGAGATCTATAGGGTGCAGAGAAATGAGATTGTCTGGTTCTGAAAGAATATATAGTGCCAGGAAAAAAGCAGGTCACTCATAAGAGGAAAAAGAAGAAACTGCCTCTGCAGCCGCTGAGCACAGTGAGAGTACGGGGCTGCAGAGGACCAGTGTCCCAGAAAGCTCATTATCACTGCCTCTAGTTGTTAATTTGGTCTCTTTTCTGCAGGTTTCCTTATTTTCGTGGCAGACATGTCTCCAAACATAAAAAGAAGGCTCTGGGTTCTTTTCGCCCCATGCCTGATACTTCTCCTGTATCAGGCTTGCTGTCCCTGGCTTGCTGCTTCTAAGTACCTGTCTTAATAGTGTTGCTATTGGAAATCATTCCTAGGTCATGGCTCCCAGCTAATAGTCCCCTTTTAGACTTACTGGGTTCACTCTTCCTTCCCCTTGTGCTTAGTGACTTGCATTGAAACTGTTGCAAAACTGACACAAAGTGGGATGTGGGACCACATCTGGGACTTAACCCCATGTCTGAGTTTACAAACGAGTCTGCTGACCCACCACTCTGCCCTGCCAGCTCGCCCAGGCTCACATGTCACTTGCAGGACCCTCCCCAATCCATCTATATCTATAGTTGGATTCCTCTTTTTTCCTCGCCCATAAAACCCAGTACTTTTTCCTACTGATCAGTTACCATATGGGGGTAATTCCTAAGTTATTTCTGTGTTTGTTGAATACTACTGTTCTGGAGTCAAACGCCTAGATGGTGCAGGAAGGTTGTATAAAACAGCACCAGCTGTGGCGTGTGGTATACTGGAGACCATGTGCCTCTTGCCAAGGGGCCAGCTTCTGCATGTCTCCAGCTCTTACCATGAGGAGTTGTGGGCCTAGTGTTTCTAAATCCTATTTTTCAAAAGAAGGCTTAAAGTCCAGATTTTTAAAAAATAGTCTCATTTTTAAAGGTGACCGATTAATGCAAACATGTTGTTAGATCACTCTGAGAGCTAAATAAAACCCTTCACAACCTTTTAAATCTTTTGCTGAACGCAATCCCACTGTCACTAGATGTATCCTTTTTTTTTTTCTTTTTTGGTCAGTGGTATTTGTGTCCCAAGAATTATTTCTCTACACTGAAGTCATTTCTATCCTCCACAAGTTTTAAGGTTTTACCTTTTCCACATAGATCTATATATAACCCAATAGGAATTAACTTCTATATATGGCGTGAGATGGGGATCAAATTTCCTTTTTCCCATATGAACACCTACTTGTCCCAGTGCCATTTATTCAAAAGGTTAGCCTTACCTCAATGCCCTGCAGAGCTGTGGTTTAATATCTATCCCCCTTACTAAATCATAAATTTCACAGGCCAGGAATATGTCCATTGGATCACCTTTAGAGTTCCCAAATCTAGAAATTGCCCAGTATGTAGTAGGAATACAGTAAATGTGAACCTGTCACACAAAAGACAAAATTCAAAAGTAATATCGGTGCCTTTTGACAATGATACTCTACTCCAGAGCCCCTCTGTTCAATAGAACTTTCTGCAAATACAGAAATTTTCCTTATTGGCTAATACAATAACCACAAGCCACATGTTATTATCGAGCAGCTTGAAATGTAGTTAGTGCAACTGAGGAAGTGAACTTGAATTTTAATTAAATAGTCACATATACTTAGTGGCAACCATTTTGGATAGTACAATTAGTATTTAGCATAAAAATTAAGAATAAGGACTCTAGAACCAGATCTGCCTGGATTTGAAACCTGTCTCTGCCACTTACCTAAGCAAATTATTGAACCTCTCGGTACCATCCCTAAAATAAGGATAATATTGCTACCAACCTTTTTCTTTTCTTATTTATTTTTTTTAATTTTTAAAAAAAGATTTAATTTTTTTATTTTACAGAGATCACAAGTAGACCGAGAGGCAGGCAGAGAGAAAGAGACAAGCAGGCTCCCCACTGAGCAGAGAGCCAGATGCAGGGCTCAATCCAAGGACCCTGGGATCATGACCTGAGCCGAAGGCAGAGACTTAACCCACTTAGCCACCCAGGCGCCCCTCTTTTATTTTTTTATTTTTTTTTTTAAAGATTTTATTTATTTATTTGACAGACAGAGATCACAAGTAGGCAGAGGCAGGCTGAGAGAGAGGAGGAAGCAGGCTCCCTGCTGAGCAGAGAGGCCGGTGAGGGAGTCTATCCCAGGATCCTGGGATCATGACCTGAACAAAGGCAGAGGCTTTAAGCCACTGAGCCACCCAGACACCCCTCTTTTCTTTTTTTAAAAAAGATCCTATTTTAAAATAATCTCTACCCGCAACATGGGGCTCAAATTCATAAATCCGAGATCAAGAGTCCCAGACTCTTCCGACTGAGTCAGCCAGGCACCCTTATTGTTACCTACCTTATAGGACTGTTGTAATTATTATCTGAGTTGATATTTCCAAAGTACTTAGAATTGGAACAAAGTCAGCTCTAAGTAAATGTTTGTCATATTCAAAAAATAATAATTCAGGTGATTAAAAAAATGGGCAATTTAGGCTGAAGTTTACATTTGCACAAATAAGGACACTCTTGGTTTGGACGCTCTTGGATTTTCTACTGTCACACGGTCTGTACCCGTGACTATCTTTTAATTTCAATTACAATGAAATAAAATTAAAAATTCAAATTTTTAATTGTACTGGCCACATTTCAGGTTCAAAAGTTACATTTAGGGTGCCTGGGTGCCACAGTCAGTTAAGCATCTGATTCAGGGTTTCAGCTCAGATCGTGATCTCAGGGTCATGAGGTTGAGCCCAGCATGGGGCACATAGTCTGCTTGAGATTGTTCTCTCCCTCTTCCACTGCGCCTCCCACTTGTGCTCTCTCTCCCAAATAAATATAGCTTTGAGAAAAAAAAAAAAAAGTCACATGTGGTTAATGGATATTGGCTAGCATATACTTCACAAGTTTCTACTGAGCAGTGCTGGTCTAGTGAATTTCTCTCCATGCCATGTGTGTCATTGACCTGATGCTGATATACTGACTTGTTACCTGAATAGCTGAGATGTCAGTATACTCCACTGTTGCCCCAGTTATAGTAGAAGCTGAACCATTTGAGCTCAGAAGTAGAGGAATCAGACCTGGAAACCCTGCTTGCTGTGTCCTCAGGTCTTGGATAGGAGGATACAAGCAGCAGCAGGTATGAAGGCTTTTACCTTCATGAACTTGGCCTTTACCATACCCCTAAACATCAACTTGTATGCAAGCCTTTAGAAGTGAGTTTGTTTTAGCACTGTACCTTTTGCAGTCCTGAAGGAAGGGATGTCACCGATAACCGCTTGGTGGTCCTCCTGGCCCGGAGCAGTGTATTTCCTCGGGTTATCTCCTCTGTCTCTGCTTCTACAACATCAAGTTGTATAGTCGCTTGGAGAGAACGGAGGAGGAAAAACCTGTAAGGACTTTTTCTTTCTTTTTTTTTTTTTTGAAGATTTTATTTATTTGAGGGAGATCGAGAGAGAGTGTGGCCTGGGCGGGGGGGTTGTGCAGAGCAAAGGGAGAGGGAGAAGGAGGGAGCCAAAGGCAGACACTTAACGAACTGAACCATCCAGGGGCCCCATAATGATAAACTTTCTTAGAAGTATTCCAAAAAGACTGCATCCCATGCTGCCTCAGTGGCTTTTCCCCTTCAGATTAAAGATTAAAAAATGACTTTGCTTTTTCTAATCTTATACTTTTTCCTAGAAACATTTGCCTTTTCTTGTGGTCGTGACCTCAGGGGTCCCCAACCCGTTCTGGCAAGGTGCCTATGTCTCCTTCAGACTTCAGTTTTGCCCTTTGTTACTTTTTCCTTTAACTATTGTGGAATTAGAAAAAGTAACCCTTTCTTGTGTAAGATGATCCCTTGAGTACTTGTTACTGATTGAAGGAAGGTTTAAAGTGACTCATTCTCTAGTGATGTGGCATTGTTTTTCTCATTTTCCAGGAGCTGTGTGAACCCCGGCCCCCTAAATATTTTTCTTTATATCCGTTCAGTTCTTAACACAAAAAATGCTTTTATGAAGGTAACTTTAAGACACCAGCACAAATCAAAAACCGGTGTCATAAATGGGCATTAAAATTAATATGGTAGGGATGCCTGGGTGGCTCAGTTGGTTAAGCAGCTGCCTTCGGCTCAGGTCATGGTCCCAGGGTCCTGGGATCGAGTCCCACATCGGGCTCCTTGCTCAGCAGGGAGCCTGCTTCCCCCTCTGCCTCTGCCTGCCATTCTGTCTGCCTGTGCTCGCTCTCTCTCCCTCTCTCTCTCTGATAAATAAATAAAATCTTTAAAAAAATTTTAATATGGTAAAAACAAAATGTCATTGCCTGTGGATGGCACCAAATTTGAGATTATTCTCCTTTTCATTAAAAAAAGAGGTCAGTAAATGAGGCTTTTATTTCCTATTGTCAAAAAGATTGACAGGAACATTGGGGAAGAGGTGTTTGCTATTCACTCTGGGTTTCAGGGCCTTCCTGCTGTGCTCACACCTCCGGCCATCCTGTCTTGCTTGGGGTCCATTGATAAGGACTTCACTAGAAGTGGTGGCTCCTAATCAGTGAATGGGGGTCTGCCCTCAGAGCAGGTGAACACCCCAGGGACTCTTCCCTCCCCCCCGCCCTCTGCTATCCAGCTCTTCCCCAGATCTTACAACTACTACCTATGTATGCTTCTCCCTTTCCTCCCCACCCCCACTGCCGCAACTAACTAAGCTACTATCCTTCCTTGGCTGAATCAATGTAGGAGGCTTTTCGCTGTTCTCCCTGCCTCATCGATGCCCCTCCTCCCATCCAGTCTCCACTCTGCAGCCTGAGCTATATTTCAAAGATGCAAATCAGATTATATAAATCCCCAGCTTGAAAGTATTTGATGCTTTCTTAGCAAAAAGTTAAAAATTCTTAGGAGAAAGTTGAAAATTGTTAATGTGACTTGCAACACCCTAACCACCTTATTCCCTAGCCTTTCCCTGGCTGAATTACTTTCATTTCCTTATCATACCCTGTTCTCTTAATACTGGGATGTGAATATGCTCTCCCTGCCTCCTGGAAAACTCTTCCCACATCTGACTCTAGCTGTCCTTCAAATCTCAACGGAGTTGTCCTTTTTTTGGGCAGGACTCTCAGGGGTAATGATCAGCCTAATGTTGGAACGTCCCTCCATGAGGTCAGGGACCATGTCTGTTCTATCTGCTACTCTATGCCTAATTGTGTGGCAAACACATAATAAGTATTCGGCAAATATTTGTTAAAAATTGCAAGGGTGTATGGGAAAGAGCCATTATCTTTGGGCTATAGGTGAGAGTGTTGTAATGTTAGAACTGTGTCCTGAAAGACAGGTTTCCTGAAGAAATCTTGGTGTAGAGATTGGTTAGTCCAACTAAGAGGAGAAAATAAGCCAATGCACACAGAGGAGGAGGAGGAACTGATCCTGTTTCCTGCTAGGATCTTCAACTCTATAGCCATCAGTATAGAAACACACCATTTTTGTTATGGTCAATGAAAATAGACAGGTGAATCTATACCAGCTAATTTCTAGATGCTTGGATGCTAGCATTAGTGACTACTTTTTCCAAAAAGGGGGGGTCAGTTGAAAGGGTCATCAGCCAGCTGGGAGTCGTCAGTTTTGGGGGGGGCTTGTTTTCTGGAAAAAATACTCACTAGGTATGCAGCCTCATCATTGTGTGAAATGTGGGATCACGTGTGGATTCCCTACAGGTTCTAGAAGGGCCATATTGGTTTCCTGATGCTGTCCTATAAAAAACATTAAGAAGCTACACAGGATATTTAGGGCAGTGAATTTGTCCTGTACGACACTTACTGGTGGATACAGGACATAACATGATGGGTTTGCCATATTAGGGCAAGATGTTAATAATGGATGTGGGTGGGGTAAGGAGAGAGGATATCTGGGAAATTAATCTTGTATCTTGTGTTCAATTTTTCTAGGAAACCTGAAACTGATCTAAAAAAAAAAAATCAAGTCATTAACTTAGAAAAGCTATGGGAAAGAATGTGAGTTTTAGTGGTATTGTTAGTCACAACTCAGAAAACATCCCCACCCCCAATAGCATTACTACCTTGCAAAAAAGACTTCAAGTTAACAGTTCAAATGCTGATTCTTCCACAAGGTACACAGGAAGTAGATACAATAAAAGCAAATGTCTGGGGTGCCTGTGTGTCTCAGCGGGTTAAGCCTCTGCCTTTGGCTCAGGTCATGATCTCAGGGTCCTGGAATCGAGTACCGCATCGGGCTTTCTGCTCAGCAGGGAGCCTGCTTCCCTCTCTGTCTCTGCCTGCCTCTCTGCCTACTTGAGATCTCTGCCAAATAAATAAATAAAATCTTTAAAAATAAAAAATAAAAGCAAATGTCTGTTATGACTTACCAATCATAAATTTTATTCATAGAATTCTTCCCACACCCTCCACTGTTGGAAAGTAGTTATTTGAAAAGCTGCATTATGACTTTTTCCAGAAATAAAAGAAAAATCCCACTTTAGTTTAATTTCTTAATGTATATGCATTTAGCCATATATGTGTATATATGCATGTTTAATAAAAAGTGGCTTCTATTTAATAAAAATAGAACAGTTAGACCATGAAGTGGACTGGGAGGGACCTCGAAGACAATGTAATTCAGAACTTTTATTAAAAATGTCTGTACAGGCAAGTCACCTGGGGCAAATTCTGACTCAGTAGACCCAGGCAGGAGCTGAGATTCTGAATTTCAGACAAGCTCCCAGGAGAAGCCATACTTTGGGGTAGCAAGGAGAGTCGTCCTAACTTCACTATTCCTCTTGGCCTTGACACTTAAGGATAAGTTGCCTTTGATTACCATTCTGTGACAGCTTTCTCGTTCTTGGTTTTGCAAATAACCTGGGGGCTGGAAGCTCCTTGACAATTCTGGGAAGAAGGCTCTGTGTGTTGGAAAGAAAGGATTCCTTTTGGTTAGTGGAGACCCCTCTGCCAACACTTGCCCACTTGCTTCTCCATTTGTAGGACAGCACCCTTCCCAAAACAGTCTTCACTTTTCTCATCACATTTTTTCTTTGGTTTTGCTGGCTTTCATGAAATTCCATGTCACTATCAGCAGATGATTCCTCTTTGGGGACCAATACATTTTGTTTTACTAAGTTGGTGGACACGGCTCTATGCCACCTGAACAAAATAAAGAAGAATTCGTGTTAAGGAAATTGAAAAGTCAAAAACAAACAATTTAAATTATCAAAACCCAAACTTGAGTTGTAAATAAGTGATCCAATTCCAAACAATAAAACTGAACACCAAGAACCAAATTACAGACAAACAAAGCCAAAGAAACTCCTCTGTGTTTTATGATCCAACTATGGTTACGTGAACTCTGGCCACTACCTCATTCTATCCTCATAGCTCCCTAAGAGGTGGGCTATACTCTCATCTTCATGGCACTAATGAGTTAACTGAAATGTAGAGAGGTTAACTGACCAAGCATAGAAGGCAAATCTTAATCCAGGTCCCTGACTGTTAGAACACATATTGGCAAATTGGTACCTTCTTTTCAATGATGGCTAGATGTCGTTTTTGCTGGGTTTGGTGGCTTTCAGTCTACAGTGATAAAAGGTGAGTGATGGCTAGGGTAGGGAATAAGGTCTGTAATCTCCAAGGCCCTGTAAATGATGCATGCATATAAAACACTCATTTAGGTAGAATAAACTCTTGTTTCTAAGATTCCAAAGGGCCTATTTTAGTAATATAAACAGGTAATGGGGGCATCTGGGTAGCTCAGTCGGTTGAGCTACCACTCAAATCAAGTCCCACTCTTGATTTTGTCTCAGGTTATGATCTCAGGGTCTTGGGATCGAGCCCCGTGACAGGCTCTGCACTCAGCAGGGAATTTGCTTGAGATTCTCTCTCTCCCCCTCCTTTGGCCCTTCCCCCCATTCACACTCTCTAAACAAACAGATAAACAATCTAAAATAAAATACAAACATGTTTCTTAATAATGTTCTATGCACTAAACTCTATTCTAAGTTGTTCATGTGTTTTATGTAGTTTACCCCGCATCCTGTCATCTCTGTTTTACAAATGAAGAAATTAAAGCTTTTTGAAAGAGAAGTGCCTGGGTGGCTTAGTCATTCCTTAAGCATCTGCCTTCAACTCAGGTCATGATGCCAGGGGTCCTGGGGTGGAGCCTGCATCAGGCTCCCCACTCAGCAGGAGCTCCCTCTCCCACTCCCCCGGCTTGTGTTCCCTCTCTCACTGTGTCTCTCTCTGTCAAATAAATAAATAAAATCTTAAAAAAAATAAAGCTTTGAAAGATTAAATAACTTAGTGCAGGTGATTGGATCCCAATGTCTGTGTTACTCACTATAAACATAGAGCCTCACACCATTATTTAGCTAATATTCTTCCTCAATGAGCTTTTATTTTTAGTGTCATCCAAAGCAATAATATAAAAAAAAAATCCAAGGGATTTAAAAAAATTAAACCTTTTATTTTGAGGTAATTGTAGTTTCACAGACAGTTATAAGAAATAATACAGGGAGATTTGCCCAGTTTCCTCCAATGGTAAACTCTTGCAAAAGTATAAATATCACAGTATTGATACTTTTTTTTGGTTTTTAAAGATTTTATTTATTTATTTGACAGACAGAGACCACAAGTAGGCAGAGAGGCAGGCAGAAAGAGAGTGAGGGGAAGCAGGTTCCCTACTGAGCAGAGAGCCGATGTGGGGCTCCATCCCAGGACCCTGGGATCATGACCTGAGCCGAAGGCAGAGGCTTTAACCCACTGAGCCACCCAGGCACCCCAGGTACCCCAGTATTGATACTTTTAAGATACAGAACATTTCCGGGACGCCTGGGTGGCGCAGTTGGTTGGACGACTGCCTTCGGCTCAGGGCGTGATCCTAGAGTCCCGGGATCGAGTCCCACATCAGGCTCCCAGCTCCATGGGGAGTCTGCTTCGCTCTCTGACCTTCTCCTCGCTCATGCTCTCTCTCACTGTCTCTCTCAAATAAATAAATAAAATCTTTAAAAAAAAAAATAAATAAATAAGATACAGAACATTTCCATCACCACCAGGCTCTTCATGTGTTATGGCTGCACCCACTCACCCCCACCACCTCCTTAAGCTGGCCTCCATTTGTATAATTTTGTCCTTTAAAAAATTTTATCTAAATGGAATCATATGGTATATAACTTTTTGGGATTTACTTTTTTTTCATGCAGCATGAATCTCTGGAAATTAATTCAGATTGTTGTATGTATCAATTTTTCCTTTTTGTTGTTAAGTAATATTCCATGATATGGATTACCACATTGTCTAATCATTCACTCATTGAAATTGAAAGACATTTGGATTGTTTCTAGTTTGGACCTAATAGGAACACACCCATAAACATTTGTGTATAGGTTTTTGTAGGAAGATGCATCTTCATTTCTCTGGATGAAATCCCAAGTTTTATATTATGTTATGTTATGTTTGCAGTAAATGTAACATTTCTAATATGGATGAAAATAAACTCATAACTATTAAAAACTGTTCTTCATATACTACCTAAAATATCTCAAGTACTACCAGTAGCACATAGACCATCCTCCAAGAAAATACTGTTCTAAACTAGAGCTAAATCCTTCAACTTCTCTGTAATTACACATGGGAGGTAAATCAGAAGACCTCAGTCACTGGAGTTAAAAGGTCTTATTCAAACCAGCACCAGACTTTCTAGCTGTGTCATTTGGCATGTTATTCAATCTCTTATAAGCTTAGGTTTTCTCATTTGAAAATAGGTATACTGTTTTTAGAAATGTGGGCATAAAAAGAAACAATTCATGGGCTTGGAACCTAAAAAATAATAGCTTTTATTAATATGTGGATCAGAAGAGTGAAGGAAAAAAGTAAAAGGCAAGAAGGGAGTTCAAACAGGCGGTCGAAAGAAAGGGGAGAGTCTGTTGGCTAGCCAGCCCACTCTTTTGGGACTGAACATAGACCATCTGCCAGTTACACACACACACACACACACACACACACACCAGGGGTGCTATTCATTTAGTCATCACAGTGTCTAAGTTAACTACAACTTTCTAGATGATGGCAGTAAAGAGTCTTGAGGATGGAGTGCCATTTTCTAATTTGCCCAAAGACCATTTATAGTCTAGGATTAATCTTCCCTAGAGCCCTGCAAGAATCATTTAATAAAGCCATCCATTTCTACTACCATAAATACACACACACACATCTCCAAAACAATGGTAATACAACTTCAGGAGGCTCAAGAACCCCAAAGGCCATCCACTTACTCCCTCAGGTTAAAAGTTCAACTCTAAGTAGTCTGAATCTTTAGAATGTATTTCCTAGGGCATCCCCTCCACCCTCATTCCAGATCTATTTGTAACATAACTAACGAAGGTGATTTTGCTCGGGGGCCTTGGAATAGAACTGTAACAATTTCCGTTTTGAAAAGAATCCTTCCCTTCTTAAGTTTTTAAGTATCTCCATTGGTAATGAATGTAATTTGTAGTATTGCTTCCCCCTTTAAACTCTTTTTTTTTTTTTTTTAAGATTTTATTTATTTATTTGACAGACAGAGATCACAAGTAGGTAGAGAGGCAGGCAGAGAGAGAGGAAGCAGGCTCCCTGTTGAGCAGAGAGCCCAATGTGGGGCTCGATCCCAGGACCCTGGGATCATGACCTGAGCCGAAGGCAGAGGCTTTAACCCACTGAGCCACCCAGGCGCCCCTAAACTCTTTTTCTTATTGAAAGTGGAACTCTCAGCAATATTTCATTTTGTCCGTGGAAGTTCAGAAGTTTGGTGTTGGAGGATTCAGGCCTCATCAAAACACCTCACTTCTAACCTTTGGTTAGAAAGAAACCAAAATAAATTGGAAAATAAATCATCTCACTGATTTTCCAAATTAAAGTATATAATGTCGGGGTGCCTTGGTGGCTCAGTGGGTTAAAGCCTCTGCCTTTGGCTCAGGTCATGATCCCCGGGTCCTGGGATCGAGCCCCACATTGGGCTCTCTGCTCAACAGGGAGCCTGCTTCCTCTCTCTCTGCCTGCCTCTCTACCTACTTGTGATCTCTGTCTGTCAAATAAATAAATAAAATCTTAAAAAAATAAAATAAAATAGATAATGTTTAGAGTATTTCATTGCCTGTCTTTACAGCTTTTCCATTGACAGGAAATACCAAGTTTAAGACAGTTTTAACATTACATTAAAGAGCACGCACAGCGTGTCCTACAGTTAGTAGATATCTCAGTGCATATTGCTGGGCAAGAGAACAGAAAGCATTGAACATGGACTCATCTCAAGGGATACGCTATGGAATTTCCACAATCATAGCACTTGCATGGGACATGTGATGTCTAAGATTCTGAGACTGCGCCTATTTTCGCATCATATGCCACATTAAAATGCAAACTCAGGTGGAAAGGAAAGCTTTTCCCCATTTCGATTACACTCATAAAATGAGGCTTCCATTGTGTCACTAGGTTTCCTGACCAACGTAGCGATGCGGTGCCTCCCCCACCACCAATCCGTTCAGAGCGTTCATTTCTAAAGGCAATGCTGAAAAACAGATGCTAACTTTTCTAATCATCACAGTGACTATCGCTTAATGCAAAATCCCAAGAATCTCGCTCAACAGAAAAGAAAACGAATCCCATTGTCCTACCTTTCAATTCCCCTCCTTTTGAATGGGCCGTTTTTCTTCCTGGGTTGCTGGAGTCTTCGGTACTGGCCGACTCTTCCACAGGCACCCTTAAAAGACTCGGGAAGATACTGCTGAGGGTGGTCCATTGCTGTGAGTCCTGTAGCTACACCTGTAGCAGCTGTTTAGGATTTCTCCAGCTCTTGAGCTCCCAAACGACAAAACAAAATCATCAGGTACCAGAAGGCCCTTTTAACCTCTGGGCTGTTTGGGGGGAAAAGTATGTAGGACATTTTTGGAATCGCTTTCTTATTCCCTTCTAGGTGTGAGAGACATCATTTTGGGACTGGCCCTGTTTACCAACCTCTGAGAGGCTGGGAATGATGCATTTTACAGAGTGGTGGGAAATTCCAGTTCGCTTTGTGGAACACGTGCTCTAGATTCCTGGGCAAGGCAAATGCAGAAAAGGTGACCTGATTTTCTAACCACTGTCACTTGGGTTGGTAATAAAATAATCACACACCAACTGATTATGGCATTCGGATGTGCGTGTTTGAATCCCAAAGAGGAAAGGCTTGGTAGGAATCCCAGTGTTCCCAGCTTCTGTTAGATCTCTCAGCTAGAATTGATGTATTGTCTCTCGGCCTGGGGTGGGGACACACATTAAAAAAGCCAGTTGTTATTTGGGTATCTCATAGTAGACCCCAAGGCTATTTTATTATATGACAAAATTTTGTACTGGTCTCTCAAGGCCGAAAAAGTTGAGTGCCTGGTCCATCCTTCTAACTTACCCCATTTCCCAAAGAGGAAATTCTGCCTGCAAATTCTTCTCACCGCAAGGTGGCAGCAGACACTAGGATTTAGTCCCATCATGCTCAATGGCGTTTTTCAGTTTTTTAGCTGGAAGGAACTGGATACTGAGAAAAGAAAATTCTAGAAAAGTGTGGGAGAGAGAAGCAAGGATTACCCCGCTTTTTGGGTTTGTCCTCATCAGTGATCTGAAGCATACGTCTCAAACTTTCATGTGCACACGAACTACCTGAGGGTTTTATTAAAAGGCTGATTTCTTTTTTCTTTTTTAAGATTTTATTTATTTATTTGACAGAGAGCACAAGTAGGCAGAGAGAGAGGAGGAAGCAGGCTCCCTGCCGAGCAGAGAGCCCAATGCGGGGCTCGATCCCAGGACCCGGAGATCACGACCCGAGCCAAAGGCAGAGGCTTTAACCCACTGAGCCACCCAGGTGCCCCTAAAATGCTGATTTCAATATAGGAAGTCTGGCGTGGGATCCAAGAATTTGCATTTCTAACAAATTCCCAGGTGATGCTGATGAAGCTGGTCCACAGACCACACCTGGAATAGTGTAAGAAAGAGCTTAAAATAGTCAAGAATGAAGTGTATTACTTGGAGGGATTAAGACAGTTCTTGTTCTAGCCCCACGGTCAATTCGCTTACCCTATCTGTGCTTGGTTTCGCATCTATGAACTCGGGTCACTAATACCCAAGTCATTGGAGAGTGGGTGCAGGTGGTCTTTCGAGAAGCAATAAAACGCAGCCTACCTAATGTGTGTTAGCCAAAAGGGCTTGTGGTTCTACCTGGTCTGTTTTTCCTCCGCTGTTGGCATTCCCAGAAGGCAATAAATAACAGGTGCTTGAAAGAACAAATGAATGAGCATTGTTTTAACCATGAGCCACTTATTTTCACTGGAATAGTTGTCTTAATTCTGTTGTATTTTGTCAAATATCTGGATGAATGCAATTAACTCTATATTAGGATTTTTATTTGTGTCCGTATGTCCAGTGTGTGTACATGTCCATGAGGGTGCAGGTGTGTGCATGTGTATAACAGGCAGAACCATTTGCTGGTTTGGCTTCTGTCACAAATGGCACAGTTTCTCCAAGGCATCCTGGAGCAGCTGACAGAGCTAGTGAGTAGAATAGAGAAGAAAAGCTAGGGCACAGACAGAGAAGCAATTTGAGCCAAATCTGTTTTTAAATTCTAGCTCTGCGCCTTATAGGATGTGGGTGCTTGGGCAGAGGACAAAACCTCCCTGGACCTCCATTTTCTCATCTGTAAAACGGGGAGAGTCACCATTGCCTCCCAAGAACACTTTATTCATTCTCTGACAATTACTTGAATGCCTACGGGTGCCAGTGTTATTCTAGATGCCTGGGATGCTGGGAAACAACACACCCAGAGTCTCTGAACTGATAAAATTTACAATGCCATGATGGGTGAGGGTAGCAACAGATAAGAAACCAAATCAACTAACTTCAGCTAGTGGTAAGGGCTATAAGGACGACAGAAAAGGATGTAGGTGTGTGAGTTTTCTCATCAGAAGAGGAGTCGGGGAAGGCAGGCCTGCTGACGAGTCACTGAGCCTTAGAACTGAACGAGGAAATAGTCGTGTGAAGATCTGACTGTCCCAGGTAGATGAATCAGCAGACACCAAAGCCCTGAGAAGGAGGAAGTGTGGTGTCTTTGAAAACACCTAAGGTATAGTGGTTGCAGCAAAGCTAGGCAGGGCCAAACCTGTTGGATTCTACAGAACAAAGTAAAAATTCTGGTCTTGATCTGTAGAGCAATGGAGAGGTGTTAAGGGTTTTAAAAAAAGCATTTGAACATAATTGAGTCGTGGGAAAATATATATAATATAAAATTCACCATCTTAACCGGTTTTAGGGGGACAGCTCAGCGGTGTTATGTATAGTCACATTGCTGTGCAGAATTGCCACTGAACTTCATCTTGCAACATAGAAACTCTGAACCCATTCAACAGTAACTCCCTATTCCTGCCTTCCCGCCTTTCCTCCCCCTACCTCCAGCCTCAGGAAACCACCATTCTTCCTTTATGTCTCTATGACTTTAATAAGGGCTTTTAAGTAGCTAGTCTAGCTAGTCATTACATATGTATTCTGTGCAAAGGGGATTCGGCCTTGAACAAAACAACTAGGATCTCTGCCCAGGAAGGACATCCTGGTAGAGGAGAGAGACACCAAACCTCTTAACAAACAGACAAAGCGCTGCCAGCGCTGAAAAAGAATGCTGTGAAAAATCTAGGAAAAGACGACAGAAAGCAAGAGCGTAAGTGGGAGTTTCCGCCACAGCGATCAAGAAGGTGTCTCAAAGAGGTGACATTGAGGTGAGACATTTCACGTTGAAAAGGAGGCAAAGTAGGGTAAATTCTGGGAGGAAAAGTAGTCCAAAGGTGGGGTTTTCTCAGATGGGTGGGAAACGGGATAGGTTTGAGGCCAGAAAGAAGACCAATGTGGTAGGAGCACAGGTGACAAGGGAAGGCAACATTATGTTTGTGTTTTATTTATTTATTTATTTATTTTTAAGATTTTATGTATTCATCTGAGAGAAAGAGAGAGACAGAGAGCATAAGAAGGAGGAGTGGCAGAGGGAGAGGGAGAGAAGCAGGCTCCCCACTGAGCTGGAAGCCTGACTACCTGGATGGATCCAGGGATCCTGGGATCATGAGCTGAGCCGAAGGAAGATGCTTAACCATCTGAGCTACCCAGGCGTCCCTATGCTTGTGTTTTAAAGAGAGTGTTCTGTTGGCTTGGGAAATGCATTGGAGAGGACAAAGTATGGTTGTCAAGAAGCCATTGGGCAGGCAAGTGGTCCAGGCTGGAGATGGTGGCGCATAGGAACCAACTGAGATAGAATAGTATAGATTCAGGAAACAGCTGGGGGATGCAATGCTGGAATGAGCGGAGTTTGGGGATGGGTGAGGAGAGAGCGGGACATAGAGCCTGGGCAGTCAGGCTGTGGCAATGGTTCAAGTGTGAGACTGCGGTGGTTTAATGGCTTAGGGGTTACTGGAAGCTAGAGAGAAAGGCACCAATGCAAGAGTCCCTGATACACCTTCTTTTCAACTGTCCTGCCTGGGGTATGGCTTGGGATCATATCCATATGGTCATTCCCTGGACATTCGTAAATGATCCTCTGAAAAGCCGAAAAGACGGAGCAGGGCAAAATCTAGTCGAAACACTGTCTTTATTGTTCCCAACATTATCCTTCTATTGAACAGGCCTGAGATTACATAATCTTATTTAGGGAACCATACAACAGTCCGCTCCTCTTGAGGTAGCAATGGACTGAAACCACTAAGTCCGAGACTGCCAACATGAATGCTTATAGGCACCAGTCAGGGGAATGTGAGACGCTGTGAGATGCAGCAGGAAGGGGTGGGAGCTGTGGCCAACTGTGGGGTGCTGGGCTGTTCAAATGCTCCTAAACTTCAAATTTCTAAGAGTCCTCGTGCATTTAGCAATGGAATCTGCAGGTCTAATTGAGCCTGTGGGTCACCTATTTGCTGGCCCGGGAGATTTTTTAATGTCAACTCTCCATTCAGTCAGCCAGATCCTTCCCATCAGTGGCCCTAAAGCTGATTTCCACCCCCAATTGTTATTTAAATGTATTGACTTTTATCCATTTCGAGTTTATCTTTGTGTGTGGTGTAAGAGAATGGTCGAGTTTCATTCTTCTACACATAGCTGTCCAATTTTCCCAGCACCATTTATTGAAAAGACTGTCTTTTTTCCAATGTGTATTTTTTCCTGCTTTGTTGAAGATTATTTGACCACAGAGTTGAGGGTCCATATCTGGGCTCTCTACTCTGTTCCACTGATCTATGTGTCTGTTTTTGTGCCAACACCATGCTGTCTTGGTGATCACAGCTTTGTAGTAAAGCTTGAAATCAGGCAACGTGATGCCCCCAGTTTTGTTTTTCTTTTTCAACATTTCTTTAGCAATTTGGGGTCTCTTCTGGTTCCATACAAATTTTAGGATTGTTTATTCCAGCTCTTTGAAAAATGCTGGTGGAATTTTGATTGGGATGGCATTGAAAGTATAGATTGCTCTAGGCAGTATAGATGGATAAAAGACCTCAACCTGAGGCAGGAATCTATCAAAATCCTAGAGGAGAACATAGGCAGTAACCTCTTCAACATCAGCCACAGCACCTTTTTTCAAAATATGTCTCCAGGGCGCCTGGGTGGCTCAGTGGGTTAAGCTGCTGCCTTCGGCTCAGGTCATGATCTCAGGGTCCTGGGATCAAGTCCCACATCGGGCTCTCTTCTCAGCAGGGAGCCTGCTTCCCTTCCTCTCTCTGCCTACTTGTGATCTCTCTCTGTTAAGTGAATAAATAAAAATCTTAAAAAAAAAAATATGTCTCCAAAGGCAAAGGAAACAAAAGCAAAAATGAACTTTTGGGCCTTTATCAAGATCAAAAGGTTTGGCACAGCAAGGAAACAGTCAACAAAACAAAGAGACAACCCGCAAAATGGGAAAAGATATTCGTAAATGACAGTGCAGACAAAGGGCTGATATCCAAGATCTATGAAGAACTCCTCAAACTCAACACACACAAAACAAATAATCATGTCAAAAAATGGGCAGAAGACATGAACAGACACTTCTCTAAAGAAGACATACAGGGCGCCTGGGTGGCTCAGTGGGTTAAGCCGCTGCCTTCGGCTCAGGTCATGATCTCAGGGTCCTGGGATCGAGTCCCACATCGGGCTCTCTGCTCAGCAGGGAGCCTGCTTCCCTCTCTCTCTGCCTGTCTCTCCATCTACTTGTGATTTCTCTCTGTCAAATAAATAAATAAAATCTTTAAAAAAAAAAAAAAAAGAAGACATACAAATGGCTAACAAGCACATGAAAAAATGTTCATCATCATTAGCAATCAGGGAGATTCAAATCAAACTCACATTGAGATGCCACCTTACACCAGTTAGAATGGCCAAAATTAACAAGACTAAAAGAATGGCCAAAATTAACAAGACTAAACAACAAGTGTTGGAGAGGATGTGGAGAAAGGGGAACCCTCTTACACTGTTGGTGGGAATGTGAATTGGTACAGCCACTTTGGAAAACAGTGTGGAGATTCCTTAAGAAATTAAAAATAGAGCTTCCCTATGACCCTGCAATTGCACTACTGAGTATTTACCCCAAAGATACAGATGTAGTGAAAAGAAGGGCCATCTGTACCTCAATGTTCATAGCAGCCATGGCCACAGTTGCCAAACTGTGGAAAGAACAAGATGCCCTTCAACGGATGAATGAATAAAGAAGATATGGTCCATATATAAAATGGAGTATTATGCCTCCATCAGAAAGAATGAATACTTAACTTTTGTATCAACATAGATAGGACTGGAGGAGATTATGCTGAGTGAAACAAGTCAAGCAAAGAGAGTCAAGTATTATATGGTTTCACTTACTTGTGGAGCATAAGGAATAATACAGAGGACATTGGGAGATGGAGAGGAGAAGTGAGTTGGGGGAAATCAGAGGGGGAGACAAACCATGAGAGACTGTGGACTCTGAGAAACAAACTGAGAGTTTTGGAGGGGACAGGGGTGGGGGGATGGGTGAGCCTGGTGGTGGGTATTAAGGAGGGCACATATTGTATGGAGCCCTGGGTGTGGTGCATTAAGCAATCTGGAACACTGAAAAGAAATTAAAAAAAAAATAAATGTATTGACTTGCATTCTGTTGGCTTTTGGCCAATTATTAGTGTTTTTGAATTTGTAAGCAACTTGTAAGCCCTCTGCAAACTTGATAAGCAGAGATTCTGGGTCTTATTCCAAGTATTTGAGGGATAAACACATAGAACAGGGCAAGACAATATACCTTGGTGACCCGAGGTCATTTTTATTTTATTTTATTTTATTATTTTTTTTTTAAAGATTTTTATTTATTTATTTGACAGACAGAGATCACAAGTAGACAGAGAGGCAGACAGAGAGAGAGAGGAGGAAGCAGGCTCCCTGCTGAGCAGAGAGCCCCATGTGGGACTCGATCCCAGGACCCTGAGATCATGACCTGAGCCGAAGGCAGCGGCTTAACCCACTGAGCCACCCAGGCGCCCCTATTATTTTTTTTTAAAGATTTTATTTATTTATTTGACAGAGAGAAATCACAAGTAGATGGAGAGGCAGGCAGAGAGAAAGAGAGAGAGAGGGAAGCAGGCTCCCTGCTGAGCAGAGGGCCCGATGCGGGACTCGATCCCAGGACCCTGAGATCATGACCTGAGCTGAAGGCAGCGGCTTAACCCACTGAGCCACCCAGGCGCCCCCCCGAGGTCATTTTTAAACTGAATCTTTTTGAAAATGAATGAGTGTAGCAAGCTGACCATTTTTTGAAGAGTTTCCACAAATTCTGGCACTTCAGATTTACCAGGGTTTGAGAGGCCTTTGCATGGAGGGGAAGATGAAATGGGGACATTTTGTCCTTGTTCAAGCAAATCTCCTTATTGGAGATTCTGTCTTCTTGAAAGAAGGTGTCACTTTCCTGATGGGTTAGCAAGAATTATGTCATGAGGAAGTGTACACAGGGTGCCTAGAGACAGAGTGTTTCCACAGAGAAGAGTGCTTATCCAGACTGTTCTACTCCCTAGAAGTCAGAGAAAACAGAGGCTGGAACAAAGTGTCTCTTAAGAGGCAACAGACTCAAGTATACAGTCCCCTTTTTTCATTTGCCTTTTGTGTTGGCTGCTGCCCCAGTCTGGAATCTCTTATCATATAACTTTGAAATAATCATTTGGTTTGCTTTTACTCTCCTTCCTAACTTCTCGGGATGGGTCTTAGAAGCTGCCAAGTGCTCTGGGCTGTGCCACATTGGAAAGACTACATTTTAATTAAAATATCTTCTCAGATACAGTTAATATGACTATAAATCAGTGTAAGGTCTCTGGAGGGTGATTTGGCAATATTCACCAGCGTTTGAAATCGCCATGTCAGAACCAGCAGCCTACCTCTGAGAACCTACTTTATTGAAATGCTCACACAATAATGTAGGTTTATTTGTAGTAGCAAAAACTAGTGGCAACCTACATGTTCATCAATAGAAAATTGATGGACCTCATACAGACATTGGAGCCATTAAGGAAGAAGGGCAAATCTATGTGTTCTGATGTATAAGTAAAAATGTCATCTAGGGTAGACTGTGGAGTGGATGCAGGACGTCCTAAAACTCTGAACTCAAACCAGTCCTTAAAAAACTTTCTCCAGGGGCACCTGGGTGGCTCAGTGGGTTAAAGCCTCTGCCTTCAGCTCGGGTCATGATCCCAGGGTCCTGGGATCGAGCCCCACATCGGGCTCTCTGCTCAGCAGGGAGCCTGCTTCCTCCTCTCTCTCTGCCTGCTTCTCTGCCTACTTGTGATCTCTGTCTGTCAAATAAATAAATAAAATCTTAAAAAAAAAACCCTGAAAGATAAATAAATAAAATCATAAAAATAAATAATAATAATAATAAATAAAATTAAAATTAAATTAAAAAAAACTTTCTCCATATTCACATGCAAAGAGGTATAGAAAGTTCTGGAAGAATATGTACCAAAGATTTGACAGTGGTTATTTTTGGAGATTGAGAGAAGAAGTGGTGGTAGAGTAGCAGAGATAGGAATGAGGAGATTAAAAATTTGTTACTTTATTTCATATTGTCTGATTTTCAGAAAATAGTGAGTATGGCTTACATTAATAATTTAAAAATCAAACCCAAAAATTTAAAAATCAGTTACCCAAATATTGAATGTGTAATACTAAGACTGATTATTGCATGGATGGATTTAATAAAATAACTCAACTGATGAACTTAACCATTTGTTTTAGAAGCAGTCACTTTGAGCACTGAGTAAAAGCTAAACTGTCATTATTGTCCAAAAAAAATCATGTAAATATGCTTAATATTCTAAGAATAAACGATGGGTATCTTGAAACTGAAAAAAACTTTCTGAGATAATCTCTAATTTCTTAGTTAGGAATCATTCAATTTGATATTTTCAATAAAAATAAATAATAATATTTTCAAAAACAATAGCACATTTCTATAGCTGTACTGTCCAACATGGCAACTACCAACCACTTATGGATATTACCCACTTGAATATGGCTAGTCTGAATTGAGATATGCCATAAGTGTATAACACTAGATTTTGAAGATTTCATAGATTTAATATAAACTATAAGTGTATATCTGAATTGAGATATGCCATAAGTGTAAAACACTACATTTTGAAGATTTCATAGATTTAATATAAACTATCTTATTAACATTTTAAAATGTTGATTACATGTTAAAATGATAATACTTTGAATGCATTGAATTAAAAAAGATATAATATTAAAATTAATTTTAACTTCTTTTTAAAAATCTTTTAAAAATGTTGTTACTAGGGGTGCCTGGGGCTCAGTGGGTTGAAGCCTCTGCCTTCGGCTCAGGTCATGATCCCAGTGTCTTGGGATCGAGCCCCACATCGGGCTCTCTGCTCGCCAGGGAGACTGCTTCCTCCTCTCTATCTGCCTGCCTCTCTGTCTACTTCTGATCTCTGTCTGCCACCTAAATAAATAAAATCTTAAAAAAAAATGTTGTTACTAGAGGGGCACCTGGTTGGGTCAGTTGGTAAAGCATGCAACTCCTGATCTTGGGGTTGTAAGTTTGAACCTCATGTTGGATGTAGAGATTGCCTTAAAAAAAAAAAAAAAAAACTAAGAAAGATTTTTTTTTTTCAGTTTAATTTGTTCTTTTTTGGTCTTTGGGGGAAGATTTTGGTCTTAAACCTAGGATCATGAACTAGAGACTCTCAATTGCACTTGGCTTACAAGATATTTTGAATATCAGATTTTAAGTAAAAATATTCATTTTAGGATACTCACAAAAAACAAGAACATCTGACAACTCGGTCCGCATCCCATATGGGCTGAGTGGTGGCTTCCTCCATTTAGGTAGAACAAATTTCATTTTCACCAGAGTCCCCACTACTCCCAGATGTCTTCTACCCTGCACTGGACCCTTTATTTTACACTCTCATTAAAAAAGTTGAACCAGTTTTTTAAAATATCTTCTTGTCCTTGAGTAAAAAGATGTAGCCTCCCAATTTCTATCATTTGATGAAGTCATATGCCAGCATTTTAACATAGCTTGAAGTACTATTTTCACAATTACTCCCTATGACCCAACATGGGACTACCCTCAATTTAATCCTTTCTATTTTGATTTATTGATTTAATTGCAGAAAGTGGAGAGTTTATTATAGAACTATTCTGATTGGAAATGCATAATAAAATGTCAACTCTACTCATTTAAATAACAGCTAGATGGATGGGTTGATTTATGTTCTGAAAATTATTCTCTTCTTTTCTAGAGATTATTCTATGTTCAAGGTATTGATCTGTGTTTCAGAAAATACTGTTAGTGAAAAGTTTAGTATTCCTAAGTTTCTCAGCATACAATATGCATTAAAGAAAGTTTAGAATCAATTCATTCTTTAATGTGATTATAATGAGGCATCATCGAATGCAGAAGTCATTGGTGACACAGCTCAAACTGCAGAACTGAATAGAAAATCTGAACTAATGAAATGACATCTATTTAGTTGCAAGTTTTCAAATGCATACAGTGTCACAAAATAATAAAGTCCTGATGAATAGGTCAGTAGGATCTAACCAATCTCCTTCAATTAGCAAAAAAAGAATCATCTTATTCACTCATTTATTCACTTATTCATTCCACAAATATTTATCACATGCCCACTGTCATCAGACACTGTTCTTATTACTGGGGATACAGCAGGGAACAAACAGATGAAAGTCCCCAATTTCATGAGGCTTGTTTTTGGGGTAGGAGGGAGGAGGCAAAAAATAAAATAATATATGATATTTCCTGAGCTTGGAAGTGCATGCAGCAGTGGCAGACTTGCTATTTTTGTGTAAGGGTGTCCTGGGAAGACCTCTCTCCTACAGGGACATTGTGTCAGAGTCCTGAGAAAGCGAGCAAATGGAACATGCAGATATCTAGGGAAAGCGCAGTTTGGACAGAGTATAGTAAGGGCAAAGGCCCTGAGGCAGGACCTGCTTGCTCTGTTTAAGGAACATAAAGGCTCATATGGCTGGAGCAGAGGGAGTTAGCACAAGAGTTGTAGAATACGAACCAGGTAGATACCAGGGGACTTACCTGTCATGTGGAGCCTGAAGGCTGGCCTATGCACATGGCTTTCACGTGGTGTGAGATGAAAAACTGTTAGAAGACTTTGAGATGTACCCCTGAAACAAATAATGCATTATGTTAACAAAAAAAAAAAAAAGAAATGAAATGGAAAAAAAAAAAGACTTTGAGAAAAACAGTGATGTCACTTGATTTCAGTTTTAGCACATTGTCACCCCAAGTAGCTCAATCGTGTCAAATGTGCTAATTAATATGTTCTTCCATAATTACCTGTAACAAATTACCACAAACGTGGTAGTGCCTTAAGACAGCAGAAATCTTTCTTACAGTTCTGCTGTTAGGAGTCTGACATGTCTCACTGGGCTAAAATCAAAGCGTTGGCATGGCTGTCTTTTCTCCTGAGTCTATAGGGTAAATCCATTTCTTTGTCTTTTCCAGCCTCGAGAGGCCACACACATTCCTTGGCTCGTGATTCCCTTTTTCCATCTAAAAAGCCAGCACATCTCTTCTGATTCTTGTCTTCCACCTCCCTCTTCCATGTTTAAGGACCATTGTGATTACCATGGGCTCATCTAGATAACTCAGGATAATCTCCCATCTCAAGACTCCTAATCACATTTGCAAAGAAAGTCCCGTGTACCATGTAAGGTAACATATTCAGACTCTCTGGAGAATAGGAAGTGGACATCCTTGGGGTGGGGCTGTTATTCTATCTAGTGTCATACTTTGCTAAATAACCGTAACTCCCCACCCCAACGCGCATACCTAAAGCCAAACAGGATGCAAATTTCAACAACGGAGAACAAATTTGGAATAAGACTTTGAAATGCTATTCCAGAGGGAAATTGACAAGCAGAAATTTATGAATTTCATGGTTCAGAAATTACCAGATCACATTTTTTTTTAAAGATTTTAAGATTTTAAGAGAATGTATGTCTGTGAGGGGGGAAAAAGGGGGAAGGGCAGAGGAGAAGCAGACTTGGTTCTGAGCAGGGAGTCTGACATAGGATTCCACACCGGGCTCAGTCCCACCACCCTGAGATCACAACCTGAGCAAAAATCAAGAGTGAGATACTTAGCCAGCTGAGCCACCCAGGAACCCATCAGATCACTTCTTACATGGAAGAGCTCTCTGGTGACCTAAAGCACACATTTGAAGCAAAAGGGACTTTGTTGGCACAGGACAGAGGATGGTGAAAATATCTATAGCCAGAAAGAGGCTTGCAACCCTCTTTAGAGACATGTTCATGAAATAATGGAGAGTCAAAAAGCAGCAGCAGCAGTAAAAGCATCATTAATTATCCAGCACTTCAGCCCATCAGGCAAAAAAGTGCAGATGCTGGCAGATGGAAGCAGAGCCTATGTACACAGAATGGTAAGAGCTGGAGAGATACAGCAGGGCATGGGTTGCTTTGTTGTTCTTCCTGGATACATCACACCTCCTGTTAGATGGGGAGCGCCTGGGCTGTGGGAGAAGAAGAAGACATGGGTCCTCGTTCATCACTGTGTCAGAGCTTACATACATTCTCTTACTGTGAATGGCCATTGCCATATTTGCTACGTTTTGTGGTAGGTTGCAAAAAATGGTTACCTAACAATATCTGGCTACCTCATAAGCACTCAATATTTGCTTGACCAACTAAATCAGAATGGAGTTTTAATTGGGGAATGGAGAAGCAACAGGACCTGAATTCAGGACACTATTTTAATCACTGATTTTCCAAAGAGGTTTTGGGACTCTAACCTTACTCTGTCTTCCCTAAACCATCACTTTTACCACCAGGGAAAGGTCCAGCTGAAATTGAAGGGTGGGGGAAAACAAATAAAAAAGAGGGGAATCTAGAAAAAGAGAGTCAAAGTCAGCCAGCTCAGTGGGACACATAATGATTTTTGTCTCAGAAGGCGTTGTGACTTGAGCATTCAGTCATTTCCTGGCACTGCAGAGTTATACACACATGTATAGAACACTGTCATCTAGAGAGCCATTTTTTTACCCCGAATTTTAGGCATTGGGTCTAGTTAAACTGATAATGGCTTCATGTGAAAAGAAATCTTACATTTCTTATGAGAGTGAATGACAAAGCTTTATTAAAATAATGGTCCATAATCTAGATCACTTATCTCTTAAATACAGTGATCTGCTCCTCCCCCCTGCTCCCCCCACTTGCCCCAGGGGGCCTTCTTATCAAGCCACAGTTGACATCTAGCTTCTGAAAAGATGAGTTGCTTGCCCAAGTGGTCATGTGGTCAGTCAGATGTAGAACTGGTATCTAAGTCAAAGTAGGCTTGATTCAAAAGTTCATTCCCGATGTGTCCCTCTCATTTCTTCCCAGAGCTATTGTTATAGCTTTGGTGAGGGCTTTCTCAAAATTTGAAATTCTGAGGCTTTTTCCAGTTTTTACCCCAAAGAACTCTACTCTGAATCATAAGCTTATCTTCCTCCTTTAAAAACGTCTAGCAAGTGTGGGGTTCAAATCCAGCTGCTATTTATTAGCTGTGTAATTTCAGGCCATTTGGGCTTTCTTTCTGTGTCTTAGTTTGGTTTTGTGCATCATTCAGATGATAATAGTAGTATCCTGACCCTAAAGCTTAAGGGTTAAACAGAAAAATTCATGGGAGGGTATGCCTGGCTCGCTCAGTTGGAAGAGCATGCAACTGTTTATCTTGGGGTCATGAGTTCCAGCCCCATGTTGGGCATAGATATTACTTAAATAAATATGCTTTTTAAAATGCACATGAAATAATAGTTTGTAGTTATTAATATTACTTATTTTTCATTCAACAAATATGTATTAGGTGTTTTTTTAGGGTTCAGAATAAACATGGTTCTTGGACTTGGAGTTTATGGTTCCGGGAGCAGTCATACAAGAGAAAGAAAGTCACACAATGTGTCACATGTCATGATAGGGTGGCATGCAAATATTGAGAAGGAGTGTCTAATCCAACATAGGCAGGGCAGGGCAGGCTTTTGAAGGGAGTGATGTTTTATTTTATTTTATAAATAAATTTTAAAGATTCTATTTACTTATTTATTTAAAGAGATTTATTTATTTATTTAGAGAGTGAGCAAGTGGGGGGAGGGTCAGAAGGAGAGGGAGAGTGAGAGAGAGAGAAGGAAGCAGACTCCCTCCTGAGCACAGAGTCTAATGCATAGCTCAATGTCATGACCCCGAGATCATGATCTGAGCAGAAACCAAGAGTCAGACGCCCAACTGACTGAGTCACCCAGGTGCCCCTAAGATTTTATTTTTAAGTAATCTCTACACCCAACATGGGGCTTGAACCCACAACCTTGAGATCAAGAATTGCACACTCTACTAACTGAACCAGCCAGGTGCCCCTGAAGTGAGTGATATTTTAAAGACAACTAAAGTTTGGATAGAATTATGGAAAGCAAAACAAATTTTAGAAACAGTATATAAAACTATCTAGAGGTGGCAGAGAGAAATGGAAAGGAGGTGAAGATAATTGGAACAGAGAGTACAAAGAGGGGAAAGGGGAGAGAGATGAAGCCAAGAAATGAGCAAGGATCCAAGGCCAACCAGAAGACCTTTCCGAAGTTCAGTGTGAAGCAAAGATGGATGCCTGATTTCCCTGATTCTTTTCTCTTACCATGAGTGGCCACTGAAATATTCTTTACGTTTTGTTGTAACTTACAAAAACCCCAAAATGATTCTATCATGTCATCTTAGTTTGGATTCTCCTGGAACCAGAGCCCAAAGAGAAGTGTTCAAGCACAAGTCACTTGTTTGGGATGGTGATCCTGGGAAACACCAGTAGGGGGATGAGGAAGTGAGAGCAGAGGAAGGCAGATGGTGAAGAGTGTGTTACCAAGCTTGTTAGCACCCAGGGCACTTGGAGCTCAGTCCTGCTGGGGAACACAAGGATTCCAGGTAGAAGCACCTCTTCAGTTCCTGAGTTACCAACAGTGAAATAGAGGAAGCCTGTCTGTTTAACCACCAGGTAAGTCGCTGCTGGTCATTGGTTGAGGGATGCCTCCAGGGGCATGAACTCTCTAGCACTCTGGCTTGGCCCGTGTGCGGGTCAAGGCTTAACTGTAAATGCTCTCAGTGGCCTTCCACACGTAGCTGAGGTGAGTATGGATGGAAAGGGGACAGAATACTGAGCGTCTGCTATTTTTTTTTAAGACTTTATTTCTTTATTTAAAGATTTATTTATTTATTTAAGAGAGAGAGAATGAGAGAACACAACAGGGTGGAAGGGTGGGGTAGGGGGAGAAGTAGACTCTCTGCTGAGCAGGAAGCCTGATGTGGGACTCTGTCCCAGGACCCTGGGATCATAACCTGAGCTGAAGGCAGATGCTTAACCAACTGAGCCACCAACCCAGGTGTCCCCCTGCTACCCATTTTTTTTTTAATTTTTTTTAGATTTATTTATTTATTTATTTATTTGACAGACAGAGATCACAAGTAGGCAAAGAGGTAGGCGGGGCGGGGGGGGGAAGCAGGCTCCCTGCTGAGCAGAGAGCCCTATGTGGTACTTGATCCCAGAACCTTGAGATCATGAACTGAGCCGAAGGCAGAGGCTTAACCCACTGAAAGACCCAGGCGCCCCCTGTTACACATTTCTAAACATGTTAAAAAGAAAAGTAAGGATCCCATTCTTGTAACTTCATTTAACCTTAATTACCTCCTAAAGATCCCATTTCCAGATATTGTCACATTGGAGGTTTATTTCAACATATGAAATTGGGGGAGCACAATTCAGTCCATAGCATTCTGTCTTAATTCAAGGACCCTAATTTAAATGTTAATTGTGTTCAGGTGCACTCTCACAGACACATCCAGAATAATGTCTGCGCAAATGTCTGGGGCCCAGTCATGGACACATAAAATTAATCACCACTGATTTGGACCCAGCAGCCTTGTGTCTCTGCCAGCATCAACGAAACTTTAGCTGGTTAATCTGTTAGCTTGTAGGTAGAGTAAGTTGTCAGATCCTTCACAGTTCTTGATGATCTTACCAAGTGAACTCAACTGATTTTAAGACTTTTAATTTAAAAAAAAGGAGCCATACCCATTTTGTGGACTTTTCCTTTGTGCTTGTCAAATACATTGCAGAAATCCTTATACAAAGTAAAATTGTGTGTTTCTCTAAGATGTTTTAGCCTTCCCAAATTCTGCCGTTGAAAATGCCAGCCTTCTTCTGGAAAATGCCTCTGAACATACATGAGTTGCCATAATCACTGTGTCTGTCTCGCCTCATGCTTCTCTGTTCTCATTAATGCAAATCCTGTAATCCATCCATTTGTGCTGTCTCATAGATTTCCACATCAGTGGGAAGTATGTAGACAACCAGTATAATTACTTGGTACCACAACGGTTTTAAGATGAAACTATCATCCTCTCCCTTTTCATCTTCCACCATATGTTATTTTTTTAAAAATTTTTATTTATTTGAAAGAGAGAGAGAGAGTGGGCACAAGCAGGGGGAGGGGCAGAAGGAGAAGCTGACTCCCCATTGGGCAGGGAGCCCAACGCAGGGCTCCATCCCAGGACTCTGAGATTGTGACCTGAGCTGAAAGCAGATAATTAGCTGACAGAGCCACCCAGATGCCCCTCACCATAAGTCATTAATTTAGCAATATCTCCTTGGGATATTATATGCCAGACACTCTAAAAATCTGGGGTATTAGGATCCATTTATTTTATAGATATATCTTGGGGTACAGGGCAAGACACTGGGACTCTTGTGGCGGAACATGGTCCTTGCCCTCATGGTGTTTACTAGTTCATAGGTACTTATATTATATCTAGTGAAAACACACAAATATAAAATTGTAAATGGAGTAAATGCCATGAAAGAAAGGTCCACTAGTGTATTTAACACCTAAACAAGACATTTGACTTAGTAAGTCTTTCCCTGAGGTAAAGCTACATGAGAAGCAACCTTCAAAATTAATAGAAATTAAACAATGAAGGGAAAGAGAACTCCAGGTAGAGGGAACAACATGTGCAAAGTCCTAATGGCAAGAAAGAGTATGGTGAGGAGAAGGGGGGACTGAGTGAAAGCCAAAGTGACAGGAAGTGTAGTGAGAGATTTGACTGTAACAGAGGTGAGGGACAGAGCCTGTGAGACCTATGAGACATATTAGGAAGTTTTATTTAGAACCTTGTATAAAAAAGCTTTTGTCTCTCTCTGGGGGCAGTGTTCAGGTAGACTGCTCATTTTAGAAGATTTGGTCTTCCTAATATCAGGGTTTCTTAAATATGATGCAAACCCTCTACATGCACAGCATTTGTCTGGGCCCCTCTGCATGACCATCATTGGACTTGAGAGCCAGGGGAACCAATGTGAACATGAAGCTCACACTGCTTGCCGTGTTGAGTAATGAAGTCCTTAAGAGCAATATGTGATTCCCACTGGAGGGTCTTATGTAGGTGAACCTGAATTGGCTCCCAGCTTTAAGAGATTCCAAAATTGATAGGAAGAATAGATATCTCAGTGAGGAGTCATGTTGAATCATAACAGGCAATATGAAATCATGATTAAGAGTGTAAACTCTGGAACCAAACCACCTGGGTTCAGATCCTGATTTTGTATGTATTATTTTCAGGAGATGACTTAACCTCTTGGTTCTAATTTTTGTCTTCTGTAAAATGGGATAGGCAGTATTAAGTAGGTAAAGTGCTTGAAGAGTCTCTGGTAGCTAGTCAGTACTAAACCAGTGATAGTTATGTTAGTATCATGGTGATCTGGACTAGACAGAGATTTTTGGCCCAAAGGTGTAGTTGTAACTCAGAGGAGGAGTCAAACTCAGACGGCTTAGGAGAGGCTCTGCCAATGAGCTAACATTCTTTCAAGAGGACTCAAGGACAGGGACAATATGTCAAAACAACACATCCAGCAAAAACCTAAAAGTTTGAAAATTAGCATGTCATAAAAACCAAGTACCAGTGTGCCTGGGAGAGTGTGTGGCAAGAAGCAGCCAGAGGGGAGCAAGGAGGTCCATGCATCTCAAACTCTACCTTCCAGAGAGCAGTGTCCCTGATACACTGTCTCCTTGGCTTGAATTGTCTGGTCTTCTTTGCCTCCCATAATTTAGATTCCGTTAAATGTTTGCATCAATTAGTATGTGGAAAAATAGTGCATCCCCTCCTTAATTGTTTAAACCTATCAATTAGAATACAGTTGTTTACATACTTTAAACACAGCCTACTAGGAAAACAGATAAAACGTTATCAATAAACTTTATAGATCAAACTTGCAGATGAGCCTACAGCAAATATCATTCTCAATGGGGAAAAACTGAGAGCTTTTCCACTAAGGTCAGGAGCACGGCAGGGCTGTCCACTATCACCATTGCTGTTCAACATAGTACTAGAAGTCCTAGCCTCAGCAATCAGACAACAAAAAGAAATAAAAGGCATCTGAATTGGCAAAGAAGAAGTCAAACTCTCTCTCTTTGCAGATAATATGATATTTTATGTGGAAACCCCAAAAGACTCCACTCCAAAACTGCTAGAACTCATACAGGAATTCAGTAAAGTGTCAGGATATAAAATCAATGCACAGAAATCAGTTGCATTTCTATACATCAACAACAAGACAGAAGAAAGAGAAATTAAGGAGTTGATCCTATTTATAATTGCACCCAAAACCATAAGATACCTAGGAATAAACCTAACCAAAGAGGCAAAGAATCTGTATTCAGAAAGCTATAAAGTATTCATGAAAGAAATTGAGGAAGACACAAAGAAATGGAAAAATGTTTCATGGTCATGGATTGGAAAAACAAATGTGAAAATGTCTATGCTAACTAGAGCAATATACACATTTAATGCAATCCCTATCAAAATGCCATCAATTTTTTTCAAGGAAATGGAACAAATAATCCTAAAATTTATATGGGGCCAGAAAACACTTCAAATAGCCAGAGGATGTCGAAAAAGGAAGCCAAAGTTGGTGACATCACAATTCCAGACTTAAAGCTGTAATACAAAGCTGTCAGCATCAAGACAGTATGGTACTGGCACAAAAACAGACACATAGATCAATGGAACAGAATAGAGAGCCCAGAAATAGACCCTCAACTCTATGGTCAACTAATCTTCAACAAAGCAGGAAAGAATGTGCAATGGAAAAAAGACAATCTTTTCAACAAATGGTGTTGGGAAAATTGGACAGCCATATGCAGAAGAATGAAACTGGACCATTTCCTTACACCACACACAAAAATAGACTTAAAATGGATGAAAGACCTGAATGTGAGGCAGGAATCCATCCGAATCCTTGAGGAGAACACAGGCAGCAAACTTTTCGACCTCTGCCATGGCAACTTCTTCCTAGTCACATCGCCAAAGACAAGGGAAAGAAGGCCAAAAATGAACTATTGGGACTTCATCAAGATAAAAACCTTTTGTACAGCAAAGGAAACACTCCACAAAATCAAAAGACAACTGACAGAATGGGAGAAGATGTTTGCAAATGACATATCAAATAAAGGGCTAGTACCCAAAATCTATAAAGAACTTATCAAGCTCAACACCCAAGGAACAAATAGTCCAATCAAGTAAAGGGCAGAAGACATGAACAGATATTTCTGCAGAGAAGACATCCAGATGGCCAACAAACACATGAAAAAGTGCTCCACATCACTCAGCATCAGGGAAATACAATTCAAAACCACAATGAGATACCACCTTACACCAGTCAGAATGGCTAAAATTAACAAATCAGGAAATGACAGATGTTGGCAAGGATATGTAGAAAGGGGAACCCTCCTACACTGTTTGTGGGAATGCAAGCTCTTGAAGCCACTCTGGAAAACAGTAGGAGGTTCCCCAAAAAGTTGAAAATAGAGCTACCCTATGACCCAGCAATTGTATTACTGTGTATTTACCACAAAGAAACAAATGTAGTAATCTGAAGGGGCACATGTATCTGAATGTTTATAGCAGCAATGTCCACAATAGCCAAACTATGGAAAGAGCCTAGATGTCCATCAATAGATGAATGGATATGGGACACCTGGGTGGCTCAGTGGGTTAAGCCTCTGCCTTTGGCTTAGGTCATAATTTCAGGGTCCTGGGATTAAGTCCCACATCAGCTCTCTGCTCAGCAGGGAGCCTGCTTCCCCTCTCTCTCTGCCTGTTTCTCTGCCTACTTGTTAACTTTCCCTCTGTGTCAAATAAATAAAATCTTTAAAAAATTTTTAAAAAATTAAAAAATAGATGAATGGATAAAGGAGATGTGATATATATACATATATATGATATATATAGAAATATTATGCAACCATCAAAAAAAGAAATCTTCCCATTTGTTAATGAAGTGGATGGCACTAGAGGGTATTATGCTAAGTGAAATAAGTCAATCAGAGAAAGATAATTATCATATGATCTCACTGATCTGTGGAATTTGAGAAACAAGGCAGAGGATCATAGGGGAAGAGAGGAAAAAATGAAACAAGAAGAAATCATAGAGGGAGACACACCATAAGAGACTCATAATCTCAGAAAACAAACTGAGGGTTGCTGGAGTGGGGATGGATGGGAAGGGTGGGATGACTGCATGATGGCCACTGGGGAGGGTATGTGTTGTGGTGAGCTCTGTGTATTGATGAGTTACAGACCTGTACCCCTGAAAAAAATAATACATTATATGTTAAGAACTCAAAAAAGAAGAAGAAGAAGAACAGAACAGAATACCCAGGAATAAACTTAATCAAGGGATGAAAGATCAGGGCGCTTGGGGTTAAAGTCTCTGCCTTCGGCTCAGGTCATGATCCCAGGGTCCTGGGATCGAGCCCCGCATCGGGCTCTCTGCTCAGCAGGGAGCTTGCTTCCTCCTCTCTCTCTGCCTGCCTCTCTGCCCACTTATGATCTCTGTCTGTCAAATAAATAGATAAAAATCTTAAAAAAAAAAGGATGAAAGATCTACCTGTATAATACACTAAGAACTATGAGATACTCATGAAAGAAACTGAAAAAGATGCAAGATAAATGGAAAGATATTTTATGTGCATGGATTGGCAGAAATAATATTGTTAAAATATCCATATTATTCAAAGCAATCTGCAGATTCGAAGTGAACTCTATCAAAATTCCACTGTCATTTTTTTCACAAAAACAGGAAAAAAAACAGTACATTGTATGGAATCACAGAAAAGACTCCAAAGGCCAAAGCAATCTTGAAAAAGAAAAACAAAGCTGGGGATATCATACTTACTGACTTCAAACTATATTGCAAACCTATAGTAGACAAAACAGTATGGCACTGGTATAAAAACAGACACACAGGTCAACAGAAGAGAACAGAGAGCCCAGAAAACAGACACATGTATATCACCAATTAATTTATGACCAAAGAGCCAAGGATATACAATGTGGAGAGGATAATCTCTTTAATAAATAGTAATGAGAAAGTTGGACAGTCACATACAAATGAATGAAATTGAATCACTGTCTTATATCATTATAAAAAAAACTCAAGATGGATTAAAGACCTGAACATAAAGCTTGAAACTAAATCTTTAGTGAAAATACAGGGAATAAGCTCCTTCACACTGGTCTTGATAATGCCAGAAGCAAAGGCAACAAAAGCAAAAATAAATAAATGGGACTATATCAAAATAAAAAGCTTCTTCATAGAAATCCATCAAAAAATTATAGACAACCTATGAAATGGGAGAAAATATTTACAAATACTATATCCAAGAAGGGGTTAATACTCAAAATATATAAAGAACTCCTACAACTTAACACCAAAATAACAATCTGATTTAAAAATGGGCTGAGGAACTAAGTAGACATTTTTTTCAAACAAGACATCCAAATGGCCTTTAGGTACTTGAAAAGGTGGTCAACATTACTAACCATCAGGGAAATGCAAATCAAAAGCATAATGAGATATTTCACACCTGTTACAATACCTAACATCAAAAAGACAATGGATAGCGGGGCGCCTGGGTGGCTCAGTGGGTTAAGCCGCTGCCTTCGGCTCAGGTCATGATCTCAGGGTCCTGGGATGGAGTCCCGTGTTGGGCTCTCTGCTCAGCAGGGAGCCTGCTTCCCTCTCTCTCTCTGCCTGCTTCTCCAACTACTTGTGATTTCTGTCAAATAAATACATGAAATCTTTAAAAAAAAAAAAAAAGACAATGGATAGCAAATGCTGGCTAGGATGGGGAGAAAATGGAACCCTTGTTGACCGCTGGTGGCAATGTAAACTGGTTAAGCCCGTTTAAAAGCAGTATGCAGATTCCTCAAAAAAGTTAAACATAGAACTACCATATGACTGAACAGTTCTACTTCTGGGTATTCAACAGAAGAAAATGAAATCACTATCTCAAAAAGATATCTGCACTCCACATTCACTGCAGGATTATTTATAATAGCCAAAACATGCAAACAACCTAAGTGTTCACCAGTGGATGATTGGATAAAGAAACACACACACACACACAGGACTACTATTCAGCCACAAAAAAAGAGAAGAAAATCCTGCCATTTGCAACAACACAGGTGAACCTTGAGGGCAAGTGAAAGAAGACAGAAGAGAGAGAAAAGTACTGTATGATGTCACTTCTATGTGGAATCTACAAAACCTGAACTCATAGATACAGAGAACAGATCGGTCATTGCTAGAGGTGGGAATGGGGGTGGGGAAGGAAATATGTGAAGGTGCTTTCCGGTTATAAGATAAGTAAGTCCTGGAAGGTAGTTTATAGCATGGTGACAGTTAACAAGAATGTATTGTAGACTTGAAAGTTGCTAAAGGAGAAGATCTTTAAAGTTCTTACTAGAAGAAAAAAATGTGTAACTATGTGAGGTGACTGATGTTAAATGAACGTATTGTGGTAGTCATTTCACAATATATATACCTATCACACCTTATCTTGTGCTAATACCTTGGAACTAATGTCATATCATATACCAATTACATCTCAGTCGAACTAGAAAAAGAAAAGTAAAAAAAGGGCTCCTGGGTGGCTCAGTCATTAGGCATCTGCCTTCTGCTCGGGTCATGATCGCAGGGTCCTGGGATCGAGCCCCACATCGGGCTCCCTGCTTAGTGGGAGGCCTGCTTCTCCCTTTCCCACTCCCCCTATTTGTATTCCTTTTCTCACTGTCAAATAAATAAATAAAATAAACAATAAATAAATATTGTCAAATAAATAAATAAACTCTTTTTTTTTAAAGAGTTTATTTATTTATTTGACAGAGAGAGATCACAAGTAGGCAGAGAGGCAGGCAGAGAGAGAGAGGAGGAAGCAGGCTCCCTGCTGAGCAGAGAGCCCGATGCGGGACTCGATCCCAGGACCCTGAGATCATGACCTGAGCCGAAGGCAGCGGCTTAACCCACTGAGCCACCCAGGCGCCCCTAAATAAACTCTTTTTAAAAAGGTAGAGAAAAAAGAAGAAACCTGACAGATGAAACTAACTGAATAGATGATAAAAATTGAGAACAGACAAGGGTTAAGTCATTTGCCCAAAGAAAAACCTACACGAACAGGAGTTTTAGCAAGGTTAGTGAACAGATGACTGGTCCCAGTGCTATCATTAAATAGTTGTAGCTCCTTTTGCAAGGTTTGGATCCATAGGGTTTATATCTGAAAAATGGGATCATAATTCCCTATTCTCTAAGAATCTCACCCAGTTATTACGGGCATCAAATGATATCAAAGGCATTGTAAAGCACATTAAGATGCTTTGAAAAAACAGCAAGAGGTTTCTGTGGCAGAGGAGTGAGCAAGAAGGAACGGCAAGGGAAGTGGTCCTAGAGGGAGGCTTTATAAAGCCTCAGGGGAAATAGCTGGAATTTTAGATGTATTCTGAGGAAGGTAAGGCATTCTTTATCATTAGCTGCAACAGGGATGTATAACAAACTATCTCAAAACTCAGAAGCATTTTTTTCTTGCTCATGTATCTGTGGGTTGGCTGGTGATTAGCTGACCTAGCCTAGTTTGGCTCCTGGCTTTGGGTGGGGTTCTGGTCCGTTTGTCCTACCTCTCATCCTCCTTTAACACTGAGGACATGCACAACTCCACAGGCACACTTCAAAGTATCTGCTCACATCTCATTGCTAAAAGCAAGTCCCACGTCCTTGTTACAGGATAGAGACATTGACACTGCTTTTAATGCAACCAACCACAAACCCACACTGCAAAGGGTATGAATAAAGGGATGAGTAAGGAATTGGGGACATTAAACCCACCTCTCATATCTAAGAAACTATTGTGGGTTTTGTGGAAGAGGGATATGATTTAAAAGAACTGCTCTAAGCGCTCTGGGGAGAACAGATTCTAGGGGGACAAAGACTATCTGTTAGGAGGCGATTGTTAAACCTTGCTATTTTCAGATTTTAAATTTGTTTTCAGCCTCAGTTAGATACAAAATGCTCTCATGCTCATTCTTTTTTTTTTTTTTTTAAGATTTTATTTATTTATTTATTTATTTGACAGATCAGAAGTAGGCAGAGAGGCAGGCAGAGAGAGAGAGAGTGGGGGAAGCAGACTCCCTGCTGAGCAGAGAGACCCATGCGGGGCTCGATCCCAGGGCCCTGGGATCATGACCTGAGCCGAAGGCAGAGGCTTTAACCCACTGAGCCACCCAGGTGCCCCATCTCATGCTCATTCTTAATCTGAATTTTGTTATAAGTCTAAACAACAAAAGGCAGCAAGGATCGTTCAAGTTATTTTTATTGGTTTTTGTTGTTGTGTTTGCTTTGGTTTTGGTAAGGTAGTGAATCAGAGCTGTTCTAAGCACAAGGTTCTGGGGTCTGACACACCTAGGCTGTGAACCACAGCTCTCCCAGTTAGTGGCAGCGTGACCATGGGTAAATTACTTGACTTTTGTGTGCTTTGGTTTTCTTTACAGCACAAAGAGATTAATAATAATAATAATAACTCCTCACTCAGGGTTTGGTAAGAAGATCCAATGGGATAAGGTGTGCAAAGTACCAACTTGGTGCTTGGCCCATAAGAAGCAATTAACACACAGTAGTTGTTAGTATAATGAATATTCACACTTCAATATTCACATTATTTTAGTCAAATTACAGACAATAAAAAACTGTAGGAAAGATGGTCACATTATCATAACTGTATCACAGACCAGTTCTAGGTAGCTTTAGAATCCGTTCAATTATGAAATCTTTTCAGAGCATAAATAAATCTGTAGATAAAGACAAAACTAAGGGAGTTAATATCTGTCTTTACAACATTATAGTATAAAAGAGAATATACTTTTCCACTTGAGGTTGAGACTATCATTATTCTTTGTTGAAGCTTGTTCCTTGAAGATATATGCTTGTTTGGTTTGCAAAAGAATGGGTTTTAGAGAAGGCTGGGCAGGGCGGGAAGAAAAAAAAAAAAAAAAGAATGGGTTTTAGAGGGGTGACTGGGCAGGTGTCAAACTGGGAAAAAAAAAAAAAAGGAAAGAAAGGAAGGAAGGGAGGGAGGAAAGAAGAAGGAAGAAAGGAAGAAAAAAGGAAAGACAGAAAGACCCAGCCAAAACCAAACTAGTTTCCTGGAGAAATAATATCAAAGCTTGAAGTGATCTGATTATACAGATAAATCAATGGAAATGAGACAAGGTTACTCAGGTTACGTAATTTTCAAATTGCTACCTGTCATCGAGCAATATAAGTGGGGTTGCACAGGCAGAATGGGAAAAGGAATCCAAGTTAATCATTGTGTATGCACTTTCTGTTCCCTGGATGAGAATTATCAGCCAAAGGGGGATTTCAGCCATCTTCCTGTCTTCTTCCATTGTAAAGTGTAAAGAATAAGTATTTGAAAATTTTTTTAAAAAGATTTACCCATTTATTTTAGAGACACAGAGAGCAAGAACAAGCAGGAGAAGGGGCAGGGGGGAAAGAGACTCTCAAGCAGATTCTCCACTGAGCAAGGAGTCCAACATGAGGCTCAGTCTGGGACCCTGAGATCATGACCTGAGCAGAAGGCAGACACTCAACTGACTGAGCCACCCAGGGACCCAAGTATTTGCATTTTAAAAGTTCAATAAATATTTGTTGAAAAGCCTGATACTGTGTGAGGTGCTAGGGAGCAAGGACAAGATTACTGCCCTTGTGGGGTTCCCAGGATAGAGGGAACCACAAACAGGAAGGTCAGTCTGTGTCCAAGGCTGTGCTTTTTGGGTAGGGGAGTCCATGAGAACAGTTTGCCTAATCATAGCTTGAAAATCCCATATATATTCAAATCAGTTTATAGTATTAAATTAACATACCAGGAAGCGTCAGGGTATGATGAAAGGAAAACAGGTTTTAGAATCAGGAAGACTCGGCTTTAAAGCTCTTCTGTCACTTACTAGCTGTGTTTCTTGGGCATCTAACTTCTGAGCCTCAGTTTCTTCATTGCAAGCATGAGGACAATAACAGCATTTGCTCTATTGGATAATTATGAGGATTGAAGAGATAAAATATCCAGACTATGGGAAGTATTCAGGAGAGGAGAGCTGTCAAATATGAATGCATTACTGAGTTAGGGTAGTGGAGAACACTAGGTATTACTGTCAGCCAGTGTTCGTCAGTGCAATATTAATATGTTAGCTGCATGACCTTGAGTCAGTTACTTAATCATTCTTTTTTAAAAAAAGATTTATTCATTTATTTGATAATACGTATTCTCCTGAAGTTGTTTCAAAAATAAAAACAGAAGGAAAACTTCCAAAGTCATTCTATGAGGCCAGCATTATCTTAATCTCCAAATGAGGCAAAGACCCCATCAAAAAAGGATTAAAGACCAATATCCCTGAAGAATATGAATGCCAAAATTCTCAGCAAGATCCTAGCTAATAGTAACCAACAGTAGATTGAAAGGATTATCCATCATGACCAGGTGGGATTTACCCCTGGGATTCAAGGGTGGTTCAACATTCATAAAATCAATCAACATGATGGAACACTTAAATAAGAGAGGAGACAAGAACCACATGGTCCTCTCAATTGATGCAGAAAAAGCATTTGATAAAATACAGCATCCTTTCCTGATTAAAACTCTTCAGAGTGTAGGGATAGAGGGAACATTCCTCAATTTCATAAAAACCATCTATGAAAAGCCCACAGTGAATATCATTCTCAATGGGGAAAGATGAGAGCCTTTCCTTTAAGATCAGTACCATGACAAGGATGCCCACTCTCGCCACTATTGTTCAATATAGTACTGGAATTCCTAGCAACAGCAATCAGACAACAAAAAGAAATAAAGTGTATTCAAATTAGCAAAGAGGAAGTCAAACTCTCTCTCTTCACAGATGACATGCTACTTCATGTGGAAAACCCAAAAGACTCGACCTCCAAATTTCTAGGACTCATACAGCAATTCAGTAATGTGGCGGGAGACAAAAATCCATGCACAGAAATCAGTTACTTTCCTATACACTAACAATCTAACACTGGAAAGAGAAATTAGGAAATTGGTTCCATTTACAATAGCACCAAAATCCTTAAGATACCTTAGAAAAAACCTAACCAAAGAGGTAAATTATCTGTACTCTAGAAACTAGACAACCCTTATGAAGAAAATTGAAGAAGACACAAAATGATGGAAAAACATTCCATGCTCATGGATTGGAAGAATAAACACTGTTAAAATGTCTACCCTGCCCAGAGCAATCTATACTTTCAATGCCATCCCAATTAAAATACCAATAGCATTTTTCAAAGTGCTGGAACAAACAACCCTAAAATTTGTCTGGAACCAGAAAAGATCCTGAATTGCCAAGGAAATGTTGAAAAAGAAAAACAAAGCTGGGAGCATCATGTTCCCTGATTTCAAGCTGTGTTACAAAGCTGTAATCACCAAGACAGCATGGTACTGGCACAAAAACAGACACGTAGATCAACGGAACAGAATAGAGAGCCCAATATGGACCCTCAACTCTATGGTCAAATAATCTTCGACAAAGCAGGAAAAAATATCCAATGGGAGAAAGACGGTCTCTTCAACATTTGGTGTTGGGAAAATTGGTCAACTATATACAGAAGAATGAAATTTGACCATTCTCTTACATAATACACAAAGATAAACTCTAAATGGATGAAAGACCTCAATGTGAGACAGGAATCCATCAAAATCCTAAAGGACAACATAGGCAGTAACATTTTCAACATTGCCACAGCAACTTCTTTCAAGACATGTCTCCAAAGGCAAGGGAAACAAGAGCAAAAATGAACTTTTTGGACTTCATCAAGATAAAAACTTCTGCACAGCAAAGGAAACAGTCAACAAAACAAAGAAGCAACCCACAGAATGGGAGAAAGATATTTGTAAATAACACCACAGATTAAGGGCTGATATCCAAGATCTATAAGGAACTTCTCAAACTCAACACCCAAAAAACAAATAATCAAGTCAAAAAATGTGCAGAAGACATGAACAGACACATCTCCAAAGAAGACATACAAATGGCTAATAGACACATGAAAAAGTGTTCAATATTATCAGCCATCAGGAAAATTAAAATAAAAACCCCAGTAAGATACCACCTTACACCAGTTAGAATGGCAAAAATTGACAAGACAAAACAGCAAATGTTGGAGAAGTTCTAGACAAACTGTTGGTGGGAATGCAAGTTGGTGCAGCCACTTTGGAAAACAGTGGGAGGTTCCTGAAAAGGTTAAAAATAGAGCTACTCGGGGCACCTGGGTGGCTCAGTGGGTTAAAGCCTCTTCCTTTGGCTCAGGTCATGATCCCAGGGTCCTGGGATCGAGCCCCACATCAGGATCTCTGCTAGGCAGGGAGCCTGCTTCCCTTCCTCTCCCTGCCTCTCTCTGCCTACTTGTGATCTCTCTCTGTCAAATAAATAAATAAAATCTTTAAAAAAAATAGAGCTACTCTATGACCCAGCAATTGCATTACTAGGTATTTACCCCAAAGATACAGATATAGTGAAAAAAAGGGCCATATGCACCCTAAAGTCCCTAGAAGCAATGTAAATAGCCAAACTGTGGAAGAGGTGAGATGCCCTTTAACAGACTAAATAGATAAAGAAGATGTGGTCTATAAATACAATGGAATATTACTTAGCCATCAGAAAGGATGAATACCCAACATTTGCATCAACGTGGATGGAACTGGAGGAGATTACGCCAAGTGAAATAAGTCAAACAGAGAAAGACAATTATCATATGGCTTCATGTATTTGTAGAACATAAGGAATAGCATGGAAGATATTAAGAGAAAGAAGGGAAAAATGAAGGGGGGAATTAAAGGGAGAGATGAACCACAAGAGACTATGAACTCTGGGAAACAAAGTGAGGGTTTTAGAAGGGAGAGGGTTAGGGGATGGGTTGGCCCAGTGATGGGTATTAAGGAGGGGCATGGATTGTATGGAGCAGTGGAGTTATGTGCAAACAATGAATCATGGAACATTACATCAAAAACTAATGATGTACTGTATGGTGACTGACATAATATAATAAAAAATTATTAAAAAAGGTTTATATATTTGAGAAAGAGAGAGAATGTGTGTGTGGGAGCATGTACATGAGCCGGGGGAGGGGCAGGGGGAGCAAGAGAGAAAGAATCTTAAACACACGCCCTGGGCATTGCAGAACCCCATGTGGGGCTCCAGCTCAAGACCCTGAGATCACTACCTGAGCTGAAACCAAGATGACTGAGCCCCCCAGACACCCTAGCTACTTAATCTTTCTAAACCTTAGTAAAATGGAAATAATAATAAAATCACCAGTGATAGTAAGTGCCTAGTAATTAATAAGCCCTCAGAAAATGTTTGATGTTGTTATTGTTTAAATTATAGAAACTATTTGCTTTATACCTGACACACGATAGACCCTTGATGAATGGTGTCTATGTAATGATTATTATGATTAATGGAAATCACCCTATAAGAACACCTGTGTTAAGGAAGCACAGTGCCTTAAGTTTTATCTCAAATCCTGGGTTGGAGGAAGGCTTTTGGGCTTGTCATTGTGACACTCATTCAAGCCTATCTATTATACCTTTTCTGGCAGTTAGTAAGATTTATATTCTAGAAGACACTGCCCTGGGCACGGTCATTTATAGAGCAGAGGCCAAGGATCTGAAGGATGCTGTTTTGGAGGTAATTTATGGGTTGGAGCCAAGGGTATCAGTACCTGGTGGTTTTATGTGTAACTGCATTCACATAAAAAGCCATAGGGATAATCAGGTCAATTACACCCACAATCCAAGTGCCAAACATACATTTTTGCTTCAATTATCAGGATATTTCAGATGAAAATGATTGAGGCCTATATTGTCTAGGTAATTGCTTCTCTTCTAATGCCTTCCACTCTGTGAAGACAGGCCCAGGCTAAACCTTAGGTAATATTTGACAAAAGATGCTAAACTATTTCCTTTCATTCTTGGGGTCTTGGCTACACACATTGTCAAGAAACAGTACAGCTTTTCTCCTATCATAATTTGTAATTCAAAACTCTGGGTCTCATCCTTAGCCTTTAAAATACTCCAGGAAAGTGCTTGTTTTCAGAACAGGTGTCTTCCTGTTATAGATACCATGAGGGTGGGGAGGTAGGAAACTATGGACTTGGTTTCAGGAGGCTTGGATTTCAGTCCTAACTTTACGGCTGCAAATCATTTAACATTTCTACTTTTCTATTTTTTTTTTTTTTTTTTTTTTATTTTTTTTTCCCAATTTATTTATTTTCAGAAAAACAGTATTCATTATTTTTTCACCACACCCAGTGCTCCATGCAAGCTGTGCCCTCTATAATACCCACCACCTGGTACCCCAACCTCCCACCCCCCCGCCACTTCAGACCCCTCAGACTGTTTTTCAGAGTCCATAGTCTCTCATGGTTCACCTCCCCTTCCAATTTACCCAAATTCCCTACTACTCTCTAACGCCCCTTGTCCTCCATGCTATTGGTTATGCTCCACAAATGAGTGAAACCATATGATAATTGACTCTCTCTGCTTGACTGATTTCACTCAGCATAATCTCTTCCAGTCCTGTCCATGTTGCTACAAAAGTTGGATATTCGTCCTTTCTGATGGAGGCATAATACTCCATAGTGTATATGGACCACATCTTCCTTATCCATTCATCCGTTGAAGGGCACCTTGGTTCTTTCCATAGTTTGGCGACTGTGGCCATTGCTGCTATAAACATTGGGGTACAGATGGCCCTTCTTTTCACGACATCTGTATCTTTGGGGTAAATACCCAGGAGTGCAATTGCAGGGTCATAGGGAAGCTCTATTTTTAATTTCTTGAGGAATCTCCACACTGTTCTCCAAAGAGGCTGCACCAACTTGCATTCCCACCAACAGTGTAAGAGGGTTCCCCTTTCTCCACATCCTCTCCAACACATGTTGTTTCCTGTTTTGTTAATTTTGGCCATTCTAACTGGTGTAAGGTGATATCTCAATGTGGTTTTAATTTGAATCTCCCTGAGGGCTAATGATGATGAGCATTTTTTCATGTGTCTGATAGCCATTTGTATTTCTTGATTGGAGAAGTGTCTGTTCATATCTTCTGCCCATTTTTTGATGTGTTTGTCTGTTTCGTGTGGGTTGAGTTTGAGGAGTTCATTATAGATCCTGGATATCAACCTTTTGTCTGTACTGTCATTTGCAAATATCTTCTCCCATTCCGTGGGTTGCCTCTTTGTTTTTTTGACTGTTTCCTTTGCTGTGCAGAAGCTTTTGATTTTGATGAAGTCCCAGAAGTCTATTTTCGCTTTTGTTTCCTTTGCCTTTGGAGACGTATCTTGAAAGAAGTTGCTGTGGCTGATATCGAAGAGATTACTGCCTATGTTCTCCTCTAAGATTCTGATAGATTCCTGTCTCACGTTGAGGTCTTTTATCCATTTTGAGTTGATCTTTGTGTACGGTGTAAGAGAATGGTCGAGTTTCATTCTTCTACATATAGCTGTCCAGCTTTCCCAGCACCATTTATTGAAGAGACTGTCTTTTTTCCACTGTATATTTTTTCCTGTTTTGTCGAAGATTAATTGACCATAGAGTTGAGGGTCCATATCAGGGCTCTCTACTCTGTTCCACTGGTCTATGTGTCTGTTTTTATGCCAGTACCATGCTGTCTTGGTGATCACAGCTTTGTAATAAAGCTTGAAATCAGGTAAGGTGATGCCGCCAGCTTTATTTTTGTTTTTCAACGTTTCCTTAGCGATTCGGGGTCTCTTCTGATTCCATACAAATTTTTGGATTATTTGCTCCAGCTCTTTGAAGAATGCCGGTGGAATTTTGATCGGAATGGCATTAAAAGTATAGATTGCTCTAGGCAGTATAGACATTTTAACGATGTTTATTCTTCCGATCCAAGAGCATGGAATGGTCCTCCATCTTTTTGTGTCTTCTTCAATTTCTTTCATGAGTGTTCTATAGTTCCTCAAGTATAGATCCTTTACCTCTTTAGTTAGGTTTATTCCCAGGTATCTTATGGTTCTTGGTGCTATAGTAAATGGAATCGATTCTCTAATTTCCCTTTCTGTATTTTCCTTGTTAGTGTATAAGAAAGCCACTGATTTCTGCACATTGACTTTGTATCCTGCCACGCTGCTGAATTGCTGTATGAGTTCTAGTAGTTTGGGGGTGGAGTCTTTTGGGTTTTCCATATAAAGAATCATGTCATCTGCGAAGAGAGAGAGTTTGACTTCTTCATTACCAATTTGGATACCTTTTATTTCTCTCTGTTGTCTGATTGCTGTTGCTAGGACTTCTAATACTATGTTGAACAAGAGTGGTGAAAGTGGGCATCCTTGTCTTGTTCCTGATCTCAACGGGAAGGCTGCAAGCTTTTTCCCATTGAGGATGATATTTGCTGTGGGTCTTTCATAGATAGATTTGATGAGGTTCAGGAATGTTCCCTCTATCCCTATACTTTGAAGCGTTTTAATCAGGAACGGATGTTGGATTTTGTCAAATGCTTTTTCTGCATCAATTGAGAGGACCATGTGGTTCTTCTCTCTTCTCATATTAATTTGTTGTATCACATTGATTGATTTACGAATGTTGAACCATCCTTGTAGCCCAGGGATGAATCCCACCTGATCATGGTGGATAATCTTTTTAATGTGTTGTTGGATCCTGTTGGCTAGTATCTTGTTGAGAATCTTAGCATCCATATTCATCAGTGATATTGGTCTGAAATTCTCCTTTTTGGTATGGTCCTTGCCTGGTTTGGGGATCAGGGTAATGCTGGCTTCATAGAAAGAGTCTGGAAGTTTTCCTTCTGCTTCAATTTTTTGAAACAGCTTCAGGAGAATAGGTGTTATTTCTTCTTGGAAGGTTTGGTAGAATTCCCCAGGGAATCCGTCAGGTCCTGGGCTCTTGTTTTTTGGGAGATTTTTGATCACTGCTTCAATCTCGTTATTAGATATCGGTCTATTCAGGTTGTCGATTTCTTCCTGGTTCAATTTTGGTAGTTTATATTTTTCCAGGAATGCATCCATTTCATCTAGGTTGCTAAGCTTATTGGCATATAACTGTTCGTAGTAACTTCTGATGATTGTTTCTACTTCCTTGGTGTTAGTTGTGATCTCTCCCCTTTCATTCATAATTTTATGAATTTGGGATTTCTCTCTTTTCTTTTGGATTAGTGTAGCCAGTGGCTTATCGATCTTATTGATTCTTTCAAAAAACCAGCTTCTAGTTTCATTGATACGTTCTACTGTATCTCTGGTTTCTCCCTCATTGATCTCAGCTCTAATCTTGATGATTTCCCTTCTTATGTGTGGAGTTGGTTTGATTTGTTGTTGATCCTCCAGTTCTTTAAGGTGTAGAGACAGCTGGTGTGTTCTGGATTTTTCAATTTTTTTGAGCAAGGCTTGGATGGCTATATATTTTCCCCTTAGGACCGCCTTTGCTGTATCCCATAGGTTTTGGACCGAAGTGTCTTCATTCTCATTGGTTTCCATGAATTGTTTCAGTTCTTCTTTGATCTCCTGGTTGATCCAAGCATTCTTAAGCAAGGTGGTCTTTAGCTTCCAGGTGTTTGAGTTCCTTCGGAACTTTTCCTTATGATTGAGCTCCAGTTTCAAAGCATTGTGATCTGAGAATATGCAGGGAATAATCTCAGTCTTTTGGTATCGGCTGAGTCCTGATTTGTGACCCAGTATGTGGTCTATTCTGGAGAAGGTTCCGTGTGCACTTGAGAAGAATGAGTATTCTGCTGTTTTAGGGTGGAATGTTCTGTATATATCTATGAGGTCCATCTGGTCCAATGTGTCGTTCAATGCTCTTGTTTCTTTATTGATTTTCTGCTTCGATGATCTGTCTAATTCTGAAAGAGGCGTGTTAAGATCACCTACGATTAGTGTATTCATATCAATATGACTCTTTATCTTGATTAACAGTTTTCTTAAGTAATTGGCTGCTCCCATATTGGGAGCATAGATATTTACAATTGTTAGATCATCTTGGTGGATAGTCCCTTTAAGGATTATGTAGTGTCCTTCTGTATCTCTGACTACAGTCTTTAGTTTGAAGTCTAATTTATCTGATATGAGAATCGCTACCCCAGCCTTCTTTTGAGTCCCATTGGCATGAAAGATGCTTCTCCACCCCTTCACTTTCAGTCTGCGTGTATCTTTAGGTTCAAAATGGGTCTCTTGTAGACAGCATATGGATGGGTCCTGTCGTTTTATCCAATCTGCAACCCTGTGCCGTTTTATGGGTGCATTTAGGCCATTCACATTGAGAGTGATTATTGATAGATACGTTTTTATTGACATCGAGTTACCTTTGAAGTCTTTCTTTCTGTAGACTGTCTCTATATTTCTGTTCAATGCTATTCTTGGGATTTTTCCTCTTTTATAGAACCCCCCTTAATATTTCCTGCAGTATCGGCTTGGTGGTTGCATAGTCTTTTAAGTCTTGCCGGTCTTGGAAACTCTTTATCTCTCCATCCATTTTGAATGTCAGTCTTGCTGGATAAAGTATTCTTGGCTGCATGTTCTTCTCATTTAGTGCCCTGAATATATCTTGCCAGCCTCTTCTGGCTTGCCAGGTCTCTGTGGACAGGTCTGACGTTATTCTGATGGGCTTCCCTCTGTAAGTAAGGAGCCTCTTTGCCCTGGCAGCTTTCAAGAGATTATACCTACAATTATAATTTCTCAATTTGACTATCAGGTGTCGTGATGTTTTTTTGGAGTGTATAGTCTTGGGTGGAGACCGTTCAGCCTCTAGTACATGAACGCTGGTTTCATTCGCGAGACTCGGAAAGTTTTCATGAAGGACTTGTTCCACGACATCTTCTAGACTTCTTTCTTTCTCCTCCCCTTCAGGAATTCCAATAATTCTGACGTTGGAACGCTTCATGGCATCACTTATTTCCCTAATTCTGCTTTCGTGGGATCTAAGCTGTTTGTTCCAGGCTTCCTCCTGATCCTTTCTCTCTATCTGTTTGTCTTCCAGATCACTAATTCTATCTTCTGTCTCAGTTACCCTAGCTTTGAGAGAGTTTAGATTGGATTGGAACTCATTGAGAGCATTGTGGACCTCCTCCCTGGTAGCTTTAAGCTCCGCCCTAACATTGTGAACATCCTGTCTGGTCGCTTTCAGTTCGGCTCTAATCAATTCTGTTTGGTCATCCATGGCTTTCTCCAACCTAGCTATTGCCTGGATAATTGTTAGCCTGAATTCTCTTTCCGACATATTGTCTATGTTGATAGCCGTTAGCTCTGTTGCGGAAGGTCCATCCTCTGTATTTTTCTTCTGTTGGGCATTCCTCCTCCTAGTCATTTTGGTGGGAGAAGACTGAACAGATGTAGCTGGATGTATCAACTCTGGTGCAGTCAAGGTGCACCCTGGAACACTTCCTGATCTCCGTCTCAGAAGCCTCAGTCTGGGTGCAGAAGCTGAATAAATTCCCCCTTGGCCGCTGGCAGTGCAGGTTCCAAGTTAAAGACCCTGGGGGCGCAGGATCTTTTGCTCGTCCCCAAAGCCAAGGCAGTGGCGGCTGTCTGGGAGCTCCCGACCGCCAGAGAGGTTCCAAGCAGCGATCGCACACTGAGATTTTGCCGCCGGCCCGGGCTGGGAGTGCCCGGCTTGCGCGCACCTCTTTTCAGAGGCGGCTGTGGGTCGGGCGCGCGTCTGGGGCACTGAGAACGGGGCGCTGGTCCGTAAGCCGCAGTCTGGGCTTTTGCGCGCCTCTGTCCGGGGAAGAGTTTCGCGGGCGCGCGGCTTAGACTTTGAAACAATGGCCCGGGTCAAGAAGCGCCCCAGGGCCTTAGAAACCCAGGAGAGCTGGAGCGACGTGCACGCGCATCTCAAGCTTTGTGGTAGGGCTAGCGCGCGTTCTGCAGACCGGCTCCCATCCCCTCACAGGAGCCGGAACCCCGCGCTCTGGGGCACGCTGGCGGCTTAGGGACCAGGAGCCGGTTTCTCCGCCGCACTCTCTCTGCCTCCGCGCCGGGGAGGCCGTCTGGGACCGGGGACTCAAGCCCCTGTCCCTAGCCGCCCCGATTCCCACAATTTGCCCCCACGATCCTTTGCTCTTTTGGAGTGCTTTCAACCAGTCTCCGAGTTAATGCTGGTCCCCAGACGCAGGGCACTCTCGCTCGTATCGGGGTATTACTTTTGCACCGGTCGCCTCTGGTGGCTCCCTCCCCCTTTTGTTTATCTTCCGATATCAGTCCGCTGTTCCCATTCCGCTTTACCTGCTCACTGGCGTCTTCTGCCCCTGTAGAGATCCAGACGTGTATAATTCTGATCTCAGGCTGATTTCATGGGTGATCAGAGTTCTTTGGTAGGTAATCAGCTCACTTTGGGGTACCAGCTGAAAAGACGCCTCTTCCTAGTACCCCGCCATCTTGTCCTCTACTTTTCTATTTTAACTGTAAAATTTGGGGAAAAGTATTTGCTTTGTCTTCTCTCATAATGAATGGGAAAGAAGCTTTTAAACTAAAATATCTTGCAAATGACAGGATTTATATTAATGCCTTTATTTTTGATGCCTTATGGAATTGTTGTGGCATTGTCGGGCCATCACATTTTTAGCTAATGGATTTACAGACAAGAATATTACATCTTTAATTTTTTAAAAAAATCTTTTAAAAAATATATATTTTTAAAGATTTCATTTATTTATTTGACAGAGAGAAATCACAAGTAGACGGAGAGGCAGGCAGAGAGAGAGAGAGGGAAGCAGGATCCCTGCTGAGCAGAGAGCCCGATGCGGGACTCTATCCCAGGACCCTGAGATCATGACCCGAGCCGAAGGCTCAACCCACTGAGCCACCCAGGCGCCCTAAAAATAAATTTTTTAAAGATTTTATTTATTTATTTGACAGACAGAGATCACGAGTAGGCAGAGAGAGAGAAGGAAGCAGGCTCCCTGCTGAGCAGAGAGCCCGATGCGGGGCTCGCTTGATCCCAGGACCCTGGGATCAAGACCTGAGCCGAAGGCAGAGGCTTTAACCCACTGAGCCACCCAGGTGCCCCTACATCTTTAATTTTTAATATTATATTACTTCCCCAAAATTGGCTAAAAATTAGGCAACTATACATGTTGATGCTATACTTTCAACATTTACAGTTTACTGGTAATGCTAGTAAAACCTTGTTGAAGGCAACTTGACTTCGATGAATGTTCTTTAAACAATGGATGACCACTGATATTTGAGGCACTGTCCACAGGGTTTCTAAAAGCATTGAATGCACGCAAGTAATTACACAAGGAGACGCTGCAGTTGTCAAGCTCCCACACACACATTTGTCTCATCCTCCTCCCAAAAGCACAATACCACATCCAGGATGGGAGTGGAAAGGTCACAGCTTCCTTTACAATATGCAATTAAGCCACCTAATCATGCATATTGCTCCAAATCAACATGTTCAAGATTATAGTATTGAATCCAGCACTGAGCAACTCCAGCCATATGGGAATCAGATATCATATTGCAATTGTTTCCTTGGCATGCTCCATGGCAGCTCACCCCCCATGTTGACATTTTAGGGTGGAAAACACGTCACAGTCCAATAGGATTTATCTGTGACTCTAACATGCAATCACGATGACTTACTAGCCAATTAACACAAGTAGTTCATTTCAAATGAAGGACTCCCAAATGCTTGCTCTTACAGATTAAATGCTACTGGCCCCGGCCCTATACTTTTCGTGGAAGGGAACTGGTTCCTGGGCCATATTTGGAAGGCTCATGAAATGTTCTTTGTGAATTTTACCAAACACGGAATGACATTTCAGTGTTGATATAGGCTGTGGAAACTTACATTTAGATACACTCCCACACACATCCTTCTGACACAGTAGATCAGACCAGATGTGTTATTCAAGTACTCATGACTGGGCAACGACTTTCATTTGTTTGAGCCTTCCTATTGATTCTTCCTGTTTTTTAGAGAAAAACTGGTTCTCTCCTGGGGAGAGTGCACCACTCTCTTAGAGCCTGCTGTTAGAGGGTAATAACAATGACATTAATGACTGTTAAGTGTTTATCGTGTGACATGCCCATAATTTATGTTGTTGAATTCCCATGTTAATCCCTGAGCTGGATGCTACTGTCTTCTGTGATATCAGCTCATGGATCAACAAGCTAGATTATTATGTCTTTAATTCATAGATTAATAGGATTAATGACATCTCTGGGGTTATAATAAGGAAAATGAAATTTCAGGTGAAGATCTGGCTCATAGTAATCAATGTGACAAAAGTGGATTTACTTTATCTCTAGAGTCACATAAGTTCCAGAACTGAGAATTTCCAAGCCTCACCACCATTGCACCAATTTGCCTAAAGGATAGGTCATGGAATTGAGGTTCAAACCCATGACGATTTTACTCTAAAACCTGTGTGTTTCCTATCATACCACCCAAGCAATATCAAAGCGCATCCCACAAAATGCAAGTTCCACCAGAGACACCATGAGGAAAACAAGAGTCTGTGATCAAATGATTTTGGGGAATGATATCTACCTGTCTCCTCTGAATTCACAATAAACAGCATATTCAATGCCCTGAAGAGTTCTCTAATAGAGAGATGTTTGTTTAATCAGATTTGTTGTAACTATTTGTCCATAACACTTTTTAAATAAAATGTGATGCTTGTTGACATTTCATGTAATGCCTAATTTGCATTGCACAGAGTAGAAAGATTATACTAGATCCCACTGTAAGACTGACATTCAATGTGGCATATCTGAGGTCATTGTAATGAGGAAAATGAAATTTCAGGTGAGGATCTGGCTCATAGTAATCAATGTGTCAAGAGTGGATTTACTTTACCTTTAGAGACATCTAAGTTCCAGGACTGAAAATTTTCAAACCTCACCACCACTGCTTCTGTATCTGTTTAAAGACACCTGATGCTCTGTTTCAGGGGATATTCCAACAGGGGGAAAAAGTGGGACCTCTCATCTTGAACAAACTGAAAATCAATGACTTGATTTTCAATCACCCCACAATCTAGAGGGACAGGTGAATCCAGAAAAATCACAGTCAAGTTCTGCTTACCTGGAGCAGAAGTTGATAGAACCATAATTGGTATAAAGATAGAGTAATTGGGACGAATTGCTGGAGGCTGATTGTGGAGTAGCAAGAGAGTGAACCACTTCTGGGTGCCACAGTATTATGGGGGCACATGGTCATGGGCTTTACTTGCAGGAACTGCATTAGGTTCTCACAGCACAGATCCAAAAAAGATTACCTTGTATCTCTGGGATAGAAAGGAGGAGAGAATCATGAAATAAACCCAAAGCCTTTTCTGCAACAACGGCTTACTCTCCAGGGGAAAAGATTTTCTGGAGCCTTATATCATCTGGGATCTCTCTCTCTCTCTCTCTCTCTATATATATATATATATATATAAATCTCCACATACAGCCATAGGAAGATCATACTAAAGTTGCAAAAACCAGAGACAAAGAGATACTATTTTTTAATTTTTAAATTTTTAAAATTAACATATAATGTATTACTAGCCCCAGGGGTACAGGTCTGTGAATTGCCAGGTTTATGCACTTCACAGCACTCACCATAAGACATACCCTCCCCAATGTCCATAACCTCACCACCCTCTCCTACCTCCCTCCCCTCAGCAACCTTCACTTTTTTGTGTAAGATTAAGAGTCTTTTATGGTTTGTCTCCCTCCTGATCCCATCTCGTTTCATTTATTCTTTTCCTACCCCCCAAACCTCCCATGTTGCATCCCTACTTCCCAAAAGATACTCTTAAGAGGAGCCACAGTCGGGGGTGGGGGGTGGAACCCCACCTTACCTATAGAGTAAAAAGGATAAGAAATATGACATACTTCTTGTTAGAAACCCTGCAAGTCAAAAAGGAGTGGAATAAAATATTTAAAATGTTTCAGGAAAAACAGTCAACTAAGAAGTCCATATCCAGTGAAATTATCTCTCAAAAGCAAAGGAGAGATTAAGACTTTCTCAGACAAACAAAATCTGAGGAGATTAATTTCTAGCCTACCTGACCTACAAGGAATATTAAAAGAAGTTCATCAGCAAGAAGGAAAATAATATAGGTCAGAAACAAGAATCTGAAGAAACACATGAAGAAAGGAAGAGAATGAAAGAAGAAATAATGAAGGTAAAAATATTTTTTCTATTTTTGGTTGATCTAAGAGAGAATTTTAATAGCAACAATGTATTAGAAGATTACAGTATGTCGATAAGTGAAATGAATGACAGCAATATCATAAATGACAGGAGGAGAAAAATTGGAAATACTCTGTTATAAGATACCTATACTATCTACACAGTGATATAGTGTTATTTGAAGCTATATTTAGATGAGCTGAGGAGCCATATTGGAAACCCTGTGACAGTAACTAAAGCAAAATTTAAAAAAATTCATATGCTAAGAGATAAAAGGAATCATATAAAATGTTCAATTAAACAAACAAGAGGGAAAGACAAGGACAAATACAATGAATAGAAGAGTTATAAACATGGTAGATATTAATTTAAATGACACAAATGCACTAATTCAATGACAGAAATTGTCAGAGTGGATAAAAAGCAAACAAACAAGGCCCAATATACATTGTCTGTAAGAAATGTGTTTTAAATATAAAAACTCAAATAGGTAGAAGGAGGAGCAAGACGGTGGAGGAGTAGGAGACGTAAATTTTGTGGTTCCCGGGAGTTCAGCTAGAGAGTTATCAAACCATTCTGAACACCTACAAACTCAACAGGAGAGAGAAAAGAAGTAGAGCAGCAACTCTGTGAACAGAAAATTGACCACTTTCTGAAAGGTAGGACGTGCGGAAAAGTGAATCCAAGGTGATATAGGGGAAGAGAAGCTGCGGGGGGAGGGGCAGGCTCCTGGCAAGCAGTCGAGCAGCAGAGCACAGAATCCGAACTTTCAGAAGTCTGCTCCACTGAGGGACATCGCTCCAGAGGCTCAGCGGGGGTGTGGAGCCCTCGCGGGGACAGTGTGGTCTCAGGTCCCATGGGGTCACAGAAAGACCAGGGATGCCTGAGTGTGGCAGAGCTCCCAGATATCAAAGCAAGGAAGCAGGCTGCAGAGATGGAGCCAAGGAGGAAGCTCTCAGCTCAGGGTTACCTTAAACTGTCATCCCAGGCACAGTTGGGTCACTGTTTCTCCAGCAGGGACCCCACAAGTGGCAGATCAAGGGAGACTCACCTTCCTCCCCAGGAGGAGCAGCCTGGGAGCTTGTGGCAGGAATCTGCTGGGTTTGGAGACTCCAAATGGGGTCGTGCGCCAGAGATAGAAACGCTTAGTCACAGGCTGGGTGACCACAGAGTGTGGCTGGAGACCAGGGAGACGGGAGGGATTGACTGCTTTTCTTTGAGGGTGCATTGAGGAGTGGGGCCCTGAGCTCTCGGCTCCTACATGGTGGGAGATTGGGAAGCCGCCATCTTCATTCTCTGCCTCCAAAGCTGTACGGAAAGCATTTAGGGAACAAAAGCTACAAGAGCGAAGAGGAGCAGATTACTTAGCCTGGCCCCTGGCAAGAGCGGACAATTCCGCCTCCGGCAATGACACTTGAGAATTACTGCCACAGGCCCCGCCCGTAGAAGATCAGCAAGAACATCCCGCCAAGACCAAGTTTATTGATTAATGAGAACTGCAAAACTTCAGAGCAAGAGGAATATAGCACATAGAATTCATGGCTTTTCCCCCCATGATTCTTTAGTCTTTCAAAGTTACCTTTTTGAATTTTAATTTTTTCTTATTCTATTTAAAAAAATTTTTCCTCTTTCCTATTTTAACCTTTTTAAACTATTTTACCTTATCAAAGCCTTTTTATTTTTTATCTTTTTATTTATTTATTTATTTATTTATTTGACAGAGATCACAAGTAGGCAGAGGCAGGCAGAGAGAGAGGAGGAAGCAGGCTCCCCGCCGAGCAGAGAGCCCAATGTGGGGCTCGATCCCAGGACCCTGGGATCATCACCTGAGCCAAAGGCAGAGGCTTTAACCCACTGAGCCACCCAGGCGCCCTATCAAAGCCTTTTTAAAATTCCTTTTTAATTTTCATTGTTATAGTCATATTCTATCCCCTCATTGTATTTAACCTTATTTGTTGTATACATAAAAATTTTTCTTTCTTTAAAATTTTGGGATACAGCTTCTTCTAACAGATCAAAATATATCTTAAATCTAGCATATGGCTTTGTTCTAGTTTCTAGCTTAATCACATTCTCTCCTCTTTTTTTCCTTTTTTAACCAACTTCTTATCAATTCTTTTCTTAAAATCTTTTAAAATTTTCATCTTTACAGTCATATTCCATTCCTCCATTGTGTTTACCCTTATTTTTTGTATATATATGAGTTTTTATTTCTTTAAAATTTTAGGAGGCAGTTTCTTCTTCTTTTTTTTTTTAGGATTTTATTCATTTATTTGATAGAGATCACAAGTGGGCAGAGAGAGGCAGGCAGGGAGGGAGAGGGGGAAGCAGGCTCCCCACTGAAGAGAGAGCCCAATGCGGGGCTCGATCCCAGGAACCTGGGATCATGACCTGAGCTGAAGGCAGAGGCTTTAACCCACTGAGCCACCCAGGCGCCCCAGGAGGCAGTTTCTTCTAACAGTTTCTTCTAACCCAGAATCAAGTGTGTGGCTCTGTTCTATTCACCAGTCTAATCATATACATATATATATATTTTTCTTTTTTTCCCTTTCTTCTCCCCCTGGTATCAGGTCTCTTCTGATTTGATTACTGTAGATTTTTCTGGGTTGTTAACACACTTTTAGTATTTTTTTTTTCTCTAATTCATCTATTCTTCTCTGGATAAAATGACAAGGTGGAAAAACTCACCTCAAAATAAAGAAAGAGGCAGTTAGGGACGTAATTAATATGGACATTAGTAAGATGTCAGAACTAGAGTTCAGAATGACGATTATAAAGATGCTATCTGGGCTTGAAAAAAACCATAGAAGATACTAGAAAATCCTTTTCTGGAGAAATAAAATCCCTTTCTGGAGAAATAAAAGAACTAAAATCTAACCAAGTTGAACTCAAAAAAGCTATATTAATGAGGTATAATAAAAAACAAAGTCTCTTACTGCCTGGATAAATGAGACAGAAGAGACAATTAGTGATATAGAAGATCAGATGATAAAGAATAAAGAAGCTGAGAAAGAGAGAGATAAACAACTACTAGACCACGAGGGGAGAATTCAAGAGATAAGTGATGCCACAAAATGAAACAATTTAGAGTAATTGGAATTCTAGAAGAAGAAGAGGGATGGGGGGAGAAGGTATATTGGAGCAATTTATACTGGAGAACTTCCCTAATTTGGGGAAGAAAACAGGCATCGAAATCCAGGAGGCCCAGAGAATCCACCTCAAAAATCAATAAAAATAGGTCCATACCCCGTCATCTAATAGTAAAACTTACAAGTCTCAGTGACTAATAGAAAATCCTGAACGCAGCATGGGACAAGAGGTTTGTAACATACAATGGTAGAAATATTAGACTGGAGGCAGACCTATCCACAGAGACCTGGCAGGCCAGAAAGGACTGGAATGATATATTCAGAGCACTAAACTAGAAAAATATGGAGCCAAGAATACTATATCCAGCTAGGCTGTCATTGAAAATAGAAGGAGAGATAAAATCTTCCAGGACAAACAAAAATGAACAGAATTTGCAAACACCAAGCCAGCTCTATGGGAAATATTGAAAGCGGTCCTCTAAGCAAAGAGAGAGCCTAAAAGTAACAGACCAGAAAGGGACAGAGACAATATATAGTAACAGTCACCATACAGGCAATACAATAGCACTTAATTCATATCTTTAAATAGTTACCCTGAATGTAAATGGGCTAATGCTCCAATCAAAAGACAAAGGGTATCAAAATGGATAAAAAAACAGGTTAACCTAAAAAATAGGTTAAAAGTAAAGGGATGGAGAAAAATATCCCTTGTTAACCCTGATCTAAGGAAACCTAGGGTAGCTATATTAATTTATTTTTTAAGTATTCAGGGTTTAAGTTTTCTTAGCTATCCCCAAAATATTATTTATTTATTTATTTATTTAATTTTTTATTTCTTTTCAGCGTAACAGTATTCATTGTTTTTGCACCACACCCAGTGCTCCATGCAATCCGTGCCCTCCCTAATACCCACCACCTGGTTCCCCCAACCTCCCACCCCCCCACCCCTTCAAAACCTAGGAGATTGTTTTAATCAGAGTAAAGAGTGGGCAGCAAGGAAATGTCCAGAAAGGGCAAGTCAGCAATGGCAGAGGTTCATCCTGGGATGGTTACAAACTGGCTTCAGAAAGAAAACCCAATTCCTTTCCCACACTGCAGTAATGTGATCCCCGGACTTAAGGCTGACCCAACTCCTCCCCATGGAGGTCTTCCAGATGCTTCCGTGGATTTCAGCTTTACCCCACATCTCCACATCACAACCCATTCACATGACAAACATTGTCCACTGCCATCCACGTAACCTTTGTAATCATCCTTGATTAGTGGTGATGGGAGTGGTGGTGGGGAGGAGGTAACATGTAGTTCTCTCTATTATTTATTACCTTGAAAGTCAGGTTTGGATCTAAGTGCTTCTAAATGAATGTCTCAATTCAACTCTGCTTTAAAAATCCTACTTCCTGAGGCAATACAGATGCCTTTGACAGTCATGAACGGGAACTAGGAGGGGCAAGAATTTTCTTGCTCAACAGGTATTCTGTCTTTTCCTTTTTTTTTTTTAAATTAATTAATTTATTTATTTGACAGAAGGAGATCACAAGTAGGCAGAGAGGCAGGCAAAGGGAGAGAGAGAGGGAAGCAGGCTCCCCACTGAGCAGAGAACCCAAGGCGGGACTGGATCCCAGGACCCTGAGATCATGGCCTGAGCCGAAGGCAGCGGCTTAACCCACTGAGCCACCCAGGCGCCCCCTGTCTTTTCCTTTCTTAATGGTAAAATAAACTTATTCCCTTAAAGTTATCTGTCATAGAAGTGTGTTGTGTCTTATTCTGCCTGCGGAAACAGTTAATTTGCACCTTGTGAAAATAAGCCCAGGCTTTGAGGACAAGCAGCATGGTGGACACTGGGGGGAGGGGGGAAGTCGTGTGGAAAATAGGAAAGATGGGATTAGGAGGGGATTGGGCGAGTTTCATACCGTTTTAAGGTATAATATGCCACTCAAGTTACCCTCAAATGAAAGACAAATCTCAGAATAGAGATCTTAGTTATACATTGTTATTCCATTAGTAAAATTTTAAAAATCTTTTTTAAAGATTTTAAAAAATTTATTTGTCAAAAAGAGAGAGCACAAGCAGGGGAAGGAGACAAAGGGAGAAGCAGGCTCCTCCATGAGCAGGGTCTCCATTGTAGGACTTGATCCCAGGACCCTGGGATCAGGACCTGAGCTAAAGGCAGACACTTAACTGACTGAGCCACCCAGGCACTTCCATTAGCAAACTCCTATTTTATATTGGGAATTAGAAATTTTAGGACATTTTTAACAGGCTAAGTGATCAGGTAAATCAACATTTTATTTTTTATCTATTTTTAAAAAGATTTTATTTATTTACTTGAGAGAGAGAGAGAGAGAGAGCGAGCACAGAAGGAGAGGGAGAAGGAGACTCCCAGCTAAGCTGAGAGCCCAATATGGGGCTCGATCCCAGGACCCTGAGATCATAACCTGAGCCAAAGACAGATGCTTAACCAACTAAGTCATCCAGGTGCCCCTAAATCAACATTTCAATAACTTGTTGGAAAGATTTTTTAAAAAACTCCAATAAAAGGTAGTTTCTAAAATTTTCATACTAGCCCTTGGTGGGGGGTGAGGGCTGATAGAAGATGTAACATTTTAATGACAAATCAAAATATATTTCTATGTTTTATTATTTTCCCTCTTTGGTTAAAATAAGTACAATGAGGGGCGCCTGGGTGGCTCCATGGGTTAAAGCCTCTGCCTTCGGCTCAGGTCATGATCTCAGGGTCCTGGGATCGAGCCCCGCATCGGGCTCTCTGCTCAGCGGGGAGCCTGCTTCCCTCTCTCTCTGCCTGCCTCTCTGCCTCCTTGTGATCTCTGTCTGTCAAATAAATAAATAAAATCTTTAAAAAAATAAGTACAATGAATCAATGTAAGCCACAGATTATAGATGGAAATAAACAATATATTCCAGTCGGTCAAGTATATTGACTGAAGACTGACAATGATCAGATTTTTATGGTGAAGTGGTATTTGGAAATCCTAAAAGGCACAGTTAGTGATGGAATCATCAAAAGACTCAACAATTATACTGCAGTAGAGCTTATAATTACGGATCTGAGGATTTTAATTATACAGTCCTATTTTTTAACTCAGCTATAAAACAAACATTAAAGGGAAGAAAAAGATGAGGCTATTGAGTTAGAAACCAGAATATGTAAATCTTGCTTTATAATTTGAGGTGGCAATTCTGGTATTAATGGATTGTTTTTAAGTATAATCACTTTCAGGAAAGCGCCTATGTTTGCCTTTTGAATAGCAACTGCATTTTCAGTTTTTTAAAGTTTCATGTGTGGCGAGAAAATGCATCAAATAGGTAAAATGTATTCAACTATTGAAAGTATCGGGTTTTTCATTTCTGTACCTATTTGGCAGACAGAATTAATAAACAGGAGCCCATTTCTTCCTTTTGTGAGCCTTCCTCACTCAGAAACTATATTAAGATTCTTGTGGTTGGAGTTAGGAGAAATCTTGACCTTAATGAGATTTGTGGCTACAATAATCCAGAACCTTCAGTTTCTTCTGCCTTCCATTGGGTAACATATTCATGGTAGGAATTTGAGTCCCTACAAGCTAGTAGTTTTGGACACATCTGAAACCAGACTACCGTCCAAAACCAAATGTTCACTATAGTGAGACCATTTGTATCGAATCAGCCTGTCAAAACTTCGAAATCTTCCTTACCTTGACTCTGTTCTATACAGAGCCCATTTATAATTGGAAAATTTCAAAATCCTTTCTCATTTTGTCCATTTGGTCAATATTAAAATTGTCCCTATTCTCCTGAAAGTATTTATAGAACTAGAAATGGTTCAAAATAATTAGCTTTTAGTATGGGTTATTGTTTGGTAAAGAGATTATTTTTTTCTTGTCTTTTTATAACAGTGATCACACTTAGTCATTTAAAAAGTGCCTCTCATGGAACTGTGCATTCCATTAAAGCAGGGATTGGGTTTCCCTTGTTCACAACAGTAATCCAGTGTCTGTGAAGCGTTTAATAAATAAATTTAACTTCAAATCAATGAGAAAGGTCATAAAATGAAATATTTTCCAGGAAAATAGCTTAAAATATTTTGTACTAAATTGAACTCCCAAACATTTTGAAAACCTATTTACTGTAAAGCATTAGAACTGTTTTGAAAACTCTAGGTATCCATTGTATGAGTAGTTCCTGAGTGCCTATTCTGGGTCTACGGTTCTAGATGTTGAGAATGCAATATTAAATAAATATTAAATGAGGCATGTTTACCTATGACCTTTACAGTCTAGTGAGGAAAACTGACAACAACCCAAAGTATAAATAAATAAAATAATATCAGATAGTAAGAGGTGTGGGGAAAAAAAATAAAGTCAGGCAAAGGTGAAGAGAATGGTGTGGAGAAGGGATGATAGTGTGCATTATTTTGTAAAGGGTGGTTAGGTAAGTTCTCTTTGAGCAGAGGATGTTTGCCAGAGACCTGAATGAAGTAAGGGAGGGAACCATGTATATATCTTGAGGTAGAATATTTCAGACCAAGGCAACAGCAAGAGCAAAGGCCCTGAAGCAGAAATAGGCTTAGCATATTCAAGGAACTACAAAATCCCAATTTGACTGAAAAACAGAGTAAGGACAGTTGTAAAGTTGATGTTGGAATGTAGTCAGTAACCAGATTGCATAGGTCCTTTTAAACTTGGTAAGGTCTGAAGATCTTATGTTGATCAACGTGGAATTTCCTTGGAAGTTTTAAGGTAAGGGAATATATGTTATTTACATTTAAGAGATTGTGCTGGCTTTTGTGTGAAATAATTGACTATAAAGAGGCAAGAGTGGAAGCAAGGAGACCATTTAGAGATGATGACAGAAGTCCAGGTGAGAAATGAGAGTGGCTTGGTCTAGAATTCAGGTAGTGAGAAATTGGATTTTATAGGCTTTTTCTCTCTGACATTTTATTATGAAAAATTTCAAAGATATAGGAGGGTTGAAAAGTTGGAAAATGAAGGAATAAACTGTCATATACCCATCCCTCGTTTCTATCATTAATATCTTAGCATATCTGCAGTGTCCTACTTATTTATTTGATAAATACAAATCATCCTTGTATTTATCCATCAGTCAATCCTCTTTTCTTTACCATTTCAAAGTAAGTTACAGACAATTACACCCTTTACTCCTAAACACTCTGACAGTTTGCATATATTTTATTTTACTTATTTTCTTAAGAGATTTATTTATATATTTTAGAGAGCATGAGAGAGAGAGCAGGGGGAGGGGCAGAGGGAGAATGGGAGAAAATCTCAAGCAGACTCCATTCCTAACGCAGGGTTCAATCTCACAATCCTGAGATCATGACCTGAGCTGAAACCAAGAGTCAGATGTTCAACTGACTGCACTACCCAGGTACCTCTACATATGTTTTTAAAGTGACCCATAGACCAGTTGGATGTAGGGTGTAAAGGAAAAACAGAAATCTAGATGGTTTCTAGGTTTTTAACTGGAACAAAACCCCATTGAAGAGGAATGGGGTTGAGGAGGAAAACTAAGTGCTTTGTTGCACACCTGTTGAGACTGAGAAGTCAAATAGACATCCAGGAAGAGTAGGCAGGTAGATTAAAATATTTGACATTGGCTCTAGTGAATCAATTTGGAATCACTAGCTTGAATAAAACCAGCACTGACCTCTGCAGAGTCAAAATTCCAAGTATAGCTTGACTCCCCCAAAACTTAACTACTAATAACTTACTATTGGCCAGAAGACTTACTGATAACATACACAGTCGATCAACATATTTTTTTGTGTTCTATTTATTATATACTGTATTCTTACAGTAAAGTAAGCTAGAGAAAATCATAAGGAAGAGGAAATACATTTACAGTCCTGTGCCATATTTATTGAAAAAAAATCTGTGTGTAAGTCGACCCTTGCAGTTCAAGCTCATGTTGCTCAAGGGTCAACTATGTTCACAGCTTGGGACTCAATGAAATCACCTAGGGAGCAAGTGTGGATACATGAGAGAAGAGAAAAAAACTCAAGGTCTGAGCCTGGGGGTGTTCCAACATGTGGAAGGTAGAAAGAGGAAGTGGATTGAGAAAATGAGACTGAGCAAGAGCCGTAAGGTAAAAGGAAAATCAGAAGAGTGGAGGGCTTTCAGGAGCATAAGAAGGTGTTTTTCAAGGAGGGATTGAGGCAGTATGGCCAAGCTATTGAGGTCATGACGACTGATTACTGATCACAGAAGCTGGCACCATGTCAATCGTGAGAACTCAGGTGGCTAAGTGCCTGGCACACAGCAGGTGTTCGATGAGTGAAGGCATGGAGCTCTTTGGTGATCTTGATAAGTGGAGTAGTTCAGTGCAGTGATGGGAATGAAAGTCTGATTGGAGATGCTTCAAGAGAATCAGAGGTGAGGAAAGTTAGTACAGTGAGCAAAGACAATATTCAAAGAGTTTTCCTAAGAAGCAAAGCAGAGCAGAGAACCTGGACAGTATCAGGAGGAGTTTGTAAAATCCAGATAAATTTTCTTTTTGAATAATAAAAAATATTATAGCATGTTTTATGCTGCTGATAATTATCCAGTAGAGAGAGGAGAAAATCAACAGTGTAGGAGGTAGTAGCAAAAATTGCAGAGTGATGTCCTGTGCAAGCAGTGGGTAAAGAGCTTGATGTTAGAAGCACGGTTTGGGGGGCGCCTGGGTGGCTCAGTTGGTTGAGCATCTGCCTTCAGCTCAGGTCATGATCTCAGCATCCCGGGATCAAGCCCCAAGTCAGGCTTCCTGCTCAGCAGGAAGTTTGTTTCTCTCTTCCTTTGCCCCTCCTTCCCACTTGTGCTCTCTCTCTCTCACTCAGTCTCTCTCAAATACAATCTTAAAAAACAAAACCAAACAAAATCCCAAAAAACAGAAGCACAGTTTGGGGGCACCTAGGTGGCTCAGTTGGTTAAGTGTCTGACAGTTGATCTCAGCTCAGGTCTTGATCAGGAGTTCAAGCCCGGCTTTGGGCATGGGTTGTTCTACAGAAACAGGGAATATAAACAGAATATAAGGGGACATACGCAAATAGGTTAATGGAAATAGTGGAAATAGTCGTTGCATGTTCCTTCTCTTGCCCATCCAACAAAGATTTATTGAGCATTTACTTGTGCCAAGCAGTACTTTAGGAAGTGGGACTTCAGCAATGAATAAGCAGACAAAAGCCTCTGCCTTCACAGGGCTTAAATTCTAATGGGAGGAAGATAAGCTATGTAGTTGAGTACATCAGATGCTGCCAAGGTTATGGAGCAAAATAAAGCAGTGAAGGGAAGAAGGAATTCCATAAGAAAATCATTTGTAATTCAAAAAATGATAATCAAGGATTTTAAATAGACTGGCCAGTGGATATTTTCTTTTGATTTCTTCTACTTTTCTGAGTGAAATAGAAAAATGAAGCCAGCAGCAGAGACTGGGGACAGGGAAGAAGCCATTGGGAGTACTGGAAATTGGAGGAAAGAGAAGCTGTGTAAATGAAAAATGTGGAAGTTGAAGGGAACATTCAGAAAAGGGGTGGAGGTTAGAAAGGAGTTTCTTAATGACAACCTGAATTCTCGAGAGTACATGGGGAGGTTTTGGGGGTATTGGGTGGAATGAGCCATTGTCCCAATGATAAAGACTGAATTCTCAGGGTGACTAGGGTATGTGAGCTGTAATGGGAGGTGTCCTGAGGCTCTCCTACAGGAGGCAGGATGTGCATAATGGGCACCGAGCATAACAGACTACCTGAGGTTGGTCTCTGCAGCAGTTTCCATCATTGGTGCCATCACTGTTACTGAGGGGACTGTAGGGGTGGGCATCCCACTGGGAACAGCAAGAGTTCTTTGTGGTTCTCTTAAAACTTGCTGTGATCAGTGTCACAGGGTTGGAGGGAGGGCAACCCTCCCAGGAACTACTACATAGGAATCCATTAATTTAAATCTATTTATAGAAGCGAAATGAATAATTATCCTGTTCAAAGTCAATAGTTATATTGAAAGGGCAACAAAGCAAAACAAAACACAAACAAAAATTTCCTGCTATTCACATTTGAAAAGTTAATCGGAAATTAACATCACTGGGTGCCTGGTTGGCACACCTGATGGAGCCTGCAACTTTTTTTTTTTTAAATATTTTATTTATTTATTTGACAGACAGAGATCACAAGTAAGCAGAGAGGCAGACAGAGAGAGAGGAGGAAGCAGGCTCTCCACTGAGCAGAGAGCCCGATGTGGGGCTTGATCCCAGGACTCTGAGATCATGACCTGAGCCGAAGGCAGAGGCTTTAACCCGCTGAGCCACCCAGGGACCCCGGAGCCTGCAACTTTTGATCCCGGGGCCGTGAATTCAAGTCCCAAGCTGGGCATAGAGATTACTTAAAAAAATGGGTGGGTGGGGTGAGGACTTGAACAAACATTTCTCCAAAGAAGACATACAAAGGGCCAAAAGGTATGTGAAAAAATGTTCTATGTCACTAATTATCAGGGAAATGCAAATCAAAACCACAACAGATATCACCTCATACTTGTCAGGATCATTACTATCTAAAAAACAAAAAGGGGTGACTGGGTGGCTCAGTGGGTTAAGAGTCCACCTTTGGCTCAAGTCATGATTCTAGGGTCCTGGGATCAAGCCCCGCATTAGGCTCCCTACTCAATGGGGAGTATGCTTCTCCTTCTGTTCCTTTCTCCCAATTTGTGTTCTCTCTGTCTCTCTCAAATAAATAAATAAAATCTTAAAAAAAAAAAAATCTTAACGCCTCCCTACCAAAAGACAGCAAGTGCTGGAAGGATGTAGAGAAATCAGAAATCTTTTGCACTGTTAATGGAAATACACAATGGTGCAGTCACTGTGGAAAACAGTATGGAGGTTCCTCAAAAAGTTAAAAATAGCACTACCGTGTGACTCAGCAGTCCTGCTTCTGGGTATAGCTGAAAGATTCAGCTGAGTTGAATCTGAGTTGCCCCCAGTGACCTGGTCTTCTGCCCCAACCTTGCCTTAAAATCTCATTTCTTTCCATTGCCAGAAGAAACGGAGGAGAGATTTGAATCATTCAATATGACATTCTTAGAATATTCTAATGTGTGATGAAATATTTAGTGTAGGCATCTGCTGGCCAAATGAATAAGAGAATTGAGGCAATTATCTGGGTTATTCAAACTAAAGAACAATTTTGCTTCGAATAGAATATAACTGGGGAAAAGTGATTTTAAGAAAAGCTTTAATTTCCTAGAAAAAAAAATCAAACTCTTCACATGAAGAAAATCTTAAACTCTTTCACCTGGAGAAAACCACGGTGATATTTGTAATACATATTTCAGGGGAGTATTTACTTCTTAACTGTACAACTCACACCATCCTCCACAAGATGGCATGCAAGTTTCTAACATACTTCAGGGAGTAGTCCTGCTTTTGACTACATTATCTTGCCACAAGCAGTAACACTGAATGATTACACAATAAATATTTTCTCTGGCCTCACAAATCGCAAAGGTACACATTCTAACAATGCTTTCGATAGGTAAATGTAAATATATGCATATTCACGTGTGCTTATTTGAAGGCTATGCTCATGGAAATCCGTAATTGAAACCTATTTACCCAAGGCAAATTTGGCAATGGCCAGCCTGATCCAAGTCCACACTGTACTGAAGATCTGACAAGACGAGACAAAACAAACAAAAATGTTCTGCTGTTCATGCTGAAAAGACACTTTTAGGAGAGTAAGGCAGGAGTCGGAAAGAAAATATTTATTTTTTTTGGGGGGGGCAGGATTTATTTCATTCTGTTAAAGTATTCCTGAAAACATTTCCTGGGACAACTAGGAACTAGCATGGCAATTCATTTCGAATATGACTGTGGAACCTTAACTTGGCTGTGATAGTAGTATCACCTGGTTTGTTTTTCACAAAGCACAGCTGCCAGGGGCCCTCCTCAGATTAATTAAATCAGAATTTCTGGAGGTGGAATCCAGGCATCCGTATTTTTAAAAAGCTCCGCAGACATTCTAATGGCTCCTTAGGCACAGACATTCTCTGACAGCACTGGGATTGCTTTCTCACTAGCTAGTGGCAGGTGTCACTAAGAGAATGTGGCCCTTTACCCACCTGGGCTCACAGTCCTTCTCAATGTAATGCTCCCCGTAGCTTTACCAATCAATTGAGAGTTGAAACGAAGCCTATTTGCTCTCAGAATTACCAAAGAATTTGGACAGAATTAAATGCTACTCACGTATAAGGTAGCTGGTTTCTTAATGTGCTAGCTGACACTGCTTTCTAGCATGATCGGACCAATCTAGCACGATCGGACCAATCGGGAGTTGTAGAGGCTGGAGTGAATAATATTCTTGCTTTTCCTGGATACCTGGCTACCATTTCTGCTTGTGGCTCCCCACTCCTGTGTGGTGTTCCCCACTTCCTTGTGCTTTTGGTTCCTTCAGCAAGAGGGGGAGGACTGTCCTCTGACTTTTCTTTCACTTCAGAGGGCAGGAAGTACCTGGAAATTTATGTCCCTAGGGTACCCTTAAACGTTGATTGAGGGGTGAGGAGTAGGTAGTCCCGCTTCATTTTCCTTGGGTGGGGACTACTAGGTATAAGGGCCATAGATCCCTTGTGGAATCAGGCTGTAACTATTCTGAAGAATTCAGATGTTACACTTTTGCCTGCCTTCCTCTCCTGCTCTGTCCTGATTCCCCCACTTCCACCCTCGTTTTCTTGGAACATTTAATTAGTAAGTCACTTGCCCACAGATTTTCATCTCAGGATTTGTTTCTAGGGACCCCTAAGACAGATGCCAACACCTAAGGTGGGTGGGCTTCAGGAACATCTGTATAAACTCGGCTTAAAATTATGCAGTTAGCCCTTCTGGAGAGAACCTGTGAGAGAATGAACGACACTGGTGTGTTCCCCTCCAGGAAAAATGTGGGACCTAAATAGACCATGGGGTTCATGTGTCAGAAAGGATAGGATGTGCTGTATCAGTAGATCTCACACTTGATGACACTGTGAAATTATCCAGAGTTTTAAAAGATACAGATGCCCAGGTTAAACCCCCAAGGAGTCTGATTTCATAAATCTGAGATGTGGTCTGGACTTTGGAACATTTAAACTCTCCAAGTGAATCCATTGTACAGTCAAGGTGGGGAGTCACTTTAAAAGAACCAACTTTAGAACACATAAAAATCTCTCTGGCTAGCTTGTTAAAAATTCATATTCCCAGGCCTCTAGGCCTGACATATTCTGAATCAAGTAGGTCTGCATATCAAATAAATATTTTGGGGGCACCTGGGTGGCTCAGTGGGTTAAAGCCTCTGCCTTCAGCTCGGGTCATGATCCCAGGACCCTGGGATTGAGTCCCGCATCAGGCTCTCTGCTCAGCGAGGAGCCTGCTTCCTCCTCTCTCTCTCTCTCTGCCTGCCTCGCTGCCTACTTGTGATCTCTATCTGTCAAATAAATAAATAAAATATAAAAAAAATGTATTTTTGGAAATTGTCCTACCTATATAAAAGTAGAGCAGTATAATGAATTCCCATTGAATTCTCAGCTTTAACAACTCATAGGTGAAGGTTTTTAATATTTATTTGGTCCATGAGCCACAGGCTGAAAAACATTGCAAAATGGTTTGTAAAGTTGGATTTTCAGATGCCATAACGGCTACCAGGTGAACCTTAAACACCTGGGTAAGTCTAACATCTGGCTTGGTTCAGAATGGCAAATCAGAGGCTCCTGGGTGGCTCAGTGGGTTAAAGCCTCTGCCTTCGGCTCAGGTCATGATCCCAGGGTCCTGGGATCGAGCCCCACATCGGGCTCTCTGCTCAGCAGGGAGCCTGCTTCCTCCTCTCTCTCTGCCTGCCTCTCTGCCTACTTGTGATCTCTGTCTGTCAAATAAATAAATAAATCTTTAAAAAAAATAAAAGAATGGCAAATCAGTTTCAACCTGCATATCATCTGTGATTGAAGGATAGATGCTCTAAGGAGTGCTGAGAAGGATTCTGAGGCTGAGTCTAAGTTCAGCTAGCAAAGACACTATAGTGGGTACTTGCATAGAGGTCCCTAACTTCTGCTAGTCATTGGGACAATGGTTGTTAAGACTTTGTTCTAGGAAGAATGACTTTAATAGTTCAGTGTAAGTGTATAGGTAGCAAGCTATTCTTACTGCATTTAAACTGAATGTAGGAGAGAGCTCTAATACTCTGGAGGAAAGTAAAAGTGATCTCGTGTGAAACTCCAAGGCTTTCAAGGGCAAATATCAATCCCGTGATGCTTTGGCTGAAGACAATGCTCACAGTGAGGTGTTATTAGTTTCTGCATCATTCTAGGATGAAAATACAAGGTTACAGTAACATAATTAACAATTAGCCTAGAATCACATCTGTGCTTATAGTTTAAAAATATTTTCTTGAAAATCTCTCTCTTTATAAAAGGTTGTATAGTTGATCACCAATCAGCTGTTGGTTGTGCTTTTAAAAAACCCAGAATATCTTGTTGTATAGAAAAAAATGAGCCTAGATCATATTTCTATACTAATTTCCTTCAAGGAAATATTGCCTTTGTTCAAAGTATGAAAGTAGACAAAGTGTATCAGCACGAGAGATCAGATTCTTGTGTTAGGAAGTCTAGGTTAAAGTATTTAGGCTTATCAGATAACTTCAAATCAAAACCATATTGAGATACCACCTTACACCAGTTAGAATGGCAAAGATTAACAAGACAAGAAACAATAAATGTTGGAGAGGATGTGGAGAAAGGGGAGCCCTCTTACACTGTTGGTGGGAATGCAAGTTGGTGCAGCCACTGGAAAACAGTATGGAGATTCCTCAAAAAATTAAAAATAGAGCTACCCTATGACCCTGCAATTGCACTACTGGGTATTTACCCCAAAGATACAGATGTAGTGAAAAGAAGGGCCATATGTACCCCAATGTTCATAGCGACAATGTCCACAATTGCCAAACTGTGCAAAGAGCCAAATGCCCTTCAATAGATGAATGGATAAGGCAGATGTGGTCCATATATACAATGGAGTTACACCTTCATCGGAAAGGATGAATACCCAACTTGTGTATCAACATGGACGGGACTGGAGGAGATTATGCTCAGTGAATATGTCAAGTAGAGAAAGTCAATTATCATATGGTTTTACTTGTGGAGCATAAGGAATAACATGGAGGACATTAGGAGAAGGAAAGGAAAAGTGAGTTGAGGGAAACTGGAGGGGAAGACAAAGCATGAGAGACTATGGACTCTGAGAAACAAACGGAGGGTTTTGGAAGGGAGGGGGTGGGGGGTTGGGTGAGCCTGGTGGTGGTTATTAAGGGGGCCACAGAGTGCATGGAGCACTGGGTGTGGTGCATGAGCAATGTATCTTGGAATACTGAAAAAACACAATTAAATAAAAAAAAATAAAGTATTTATACTTTCCCAATTTCTGGCTTTGTGACCTCGGGCAGCCTTAACTCTCAGTACCTCAGTATCTTTGTCTGTAATGGAGTTACATTTACCCCATTTACCCCAAGACTAATGTGAAGCTTAAATGAGGTAATACGTTGAAGGGCCTAGAATAGTGTCTGGCAGGTAGGGCTTAATAAATATTAAATCAGGTCATTAGTATTATTCTGTGATCACAAACTCTGTTATTTTCCCCCCACCTTTCTGACTACTCTTTCTTATTTTCTTTTCTGGTTTATCCTCCTCTGTTGGACCTTCAACTGTTGGAAACTTCTCAAGGCTCCATCTTTCCTTCCCCTATTCCTCTGTCCTCTGTTTGCCTTTCTTCCCTCCTTCCCTTCTGTTCCTGTCTTCCCATCCCTCCCCTTCTTTCTCCTTCCCTCCTCTCCCTTCTTTTCCTCTGCAAGCCAATTGTTCTGTCACTATGTCCTCACCCACCAAGATTCTTTAACCCCCTACCCAGAACATTCAAAAACAAGTTTAAGTATGATGTGTTCAAAATAGAAATCTATACTGCCTTTCTCCCAGGAAGACGGTCTCCAAGCGACAGGCAGTATAGCACTATATCTCCGCAGTCAGAAAGACCTGGTTTGAGTGTCAGCTTAACGCACTTGCTATTCCGAGACCATTTCCTTAACATCTGTAACCCGCAGCCTACCCCACTGAAAGATGGGGCTCAGGAGAGGACACACCTCATAGCATCGTTTTAAGGATTAAATGAGAGAATTCATGAAAAATGCCGAGCAGAAAATCTGGGTTATCACAGTCATTATTTTATTAGCACGGGTGCTCACAAGACAGAAGAATCTAGCGGGGCTTCCTGTGTAGCAGTCTCGAGGCAGTGAGACCCTAATTCTCCTCACTGGGTTTGGCCTGCAATTCGGGCTCTGACATTTCCAATTCCCTGGTTTCTCCAAGAACAAATAGTCATGAACAAGCCTTTCAGAGAAGAGAATAAAATGGATTTTGAAGATAAGTCCATCCAGAAGGGCAGACGTCTCCCCTGCTCTCCACTCTCCTCTGTAAGCTTTCATCATGTCTATGAGCCGGGAGTGGGGCCACCACTGTTATTTGTATGGCTAGTAAAGAAATACTAGTCAATGGCATTATTGCAGATAAAACACGGGAAGAAAACCCAAGTTGCCAGGCCCCACAGAGAGTTAATTTCTCATCCCTTGGACCGCCTTCCTGTTCAGGGGATCGTTCATTTGGGTGGCTTTCCCGGGGATGGCCCTGGCTGCCTAGCAACCACCAGCTCCCACCTTCCCCAAACAACAGCAGGAGTTGTTCATATCAGCGCCATTGTGGTGTTTTTTTTTTTTTTTTTAAGACTATCATTTTATGAAAAATTAAACCTCATAAAAATACAGCTTCTCAATATATGCTGATGCCAAACAATTGTTGACAACGGCGTGATACTGAAATTGAATTGGGAACTGCAAATTCTTGAGTGGCTACAAACAGAAATATGGGTGTCTTTTAAAAAGATCATATATATTTGTACCTAGCCAGACCGGGAGCTTGCAAGCCCTCTCAGGGAGTGTGACCACCAACCATCCTCTGACCTCCTGCATGGAAAGACCATCATTTTATTCCTGGGTTTTCCTTGAAAGTAAAGATGTGATGGATTTTTCTACAGTTCTATGCTAATATTTTACAACACCGTTGAACCGAAAAAGCAGAAATCAATTCCATCTTAGTTATATGTGTATAAACTGATGGTATGAATCTAAATTAATCGGAACATGATGATTCATCAGAAAATTGATAGATTAAAAGGTCACTAATTTTTCCAAATGATTTTTAGGCTGCTTTGCAATCCTTCTGGGTTTAATCTTCTCGATTAAATTATCTCTGGGTCTACACAATTATTAAGTCAATAGGCTCAGTATAATTAACTCCTGATATTAATCCCCTCATGGATTTTTGCCCCAACTTTTTCTAATCATCTGTTTCTTACCTAGTCTAGAAACCTTGACCTTACCTGCCTTCAATGGAAAAAAAAAATTGTCTTAGGCAGTGCAGAGATGTGCATTATGTTAAGCTCAGCTCTCAGACCAGGAGTGAGCCACCTGAACTTTGTAAGCCTCAGTATTCCTATCTGTGAAATGGGGGTGATATCAAGACCTATGACAGAGTTATGAGAATTAAAGAACAATGTATTTGAGGCATGTAACAGAATAACTGGTAGGTAGTATGACTAAGAAAAACACATTTTTAAAAAATGATTTTGTAATTTATTTGAAAGGGAAACAGAGAGTGTGAGCTGGAGAAAGAGAAAGAATCTGAAGCTGACTCTGCACTGAGTGCAGAGCCCAATGTGGAGCTGGATCCCATGATGACAGGGTCATGACCTGAGCTAAAACCAAGAGTCTGCTGCTCAACTGAGCCACCCAGACACCCCGCTAAGAGAAACATCTTGACGAAGTTATTGCACATAATGCACATAAAATAAGATGAACAGATCCTCCAGTATTTCAGGTTTTGTCTTCTACAGGTTTGCCCCCCAACCCCCAAAACAACCATGACTTCAGCACCACCAAACAAACAACCAAACAAACAAAATAATGTCTAAGTTCTCAGGAAACAGCATGTTTCTCTCCACATAATTCCTTTTTATTTAATTGTAGCTTTGGATGAAGTAAGAGAGAAATGTTCAGGTAACAGATCAAATGTAAGAAAATCTATTTTTCATAAGGGCAGATTGTTTGTCTGAAGTCATGTGGATGGAGTATCATTGCATCAGCATCATTATTAGTAAACCTTTAATGAGCACTTACCACATGAGGGAAGAGAAGGGTGTGGGTGGCCCAGAGCATGAAGAGATTTCAGGCCTGCTTCCTGGGGGCGTGAATAATCTCTCTAGGAAACTAGTCAGTGTCTCTGCAGTATTTTACTTCTTCTTTCCCATCTAATCAACAGTACTTCCTTTCTCTGGAAGGCTCCGGCTTCACAACTGACAGCATCGCAACAATTTCTACAGCAGCAGTTTTTGACTTTGAGAGTGACACTAGAAGGTGAACACTACTACTGGCTTTTCATTCACGCAAAACACTTTCCTTTGGTTCCTGTTTGCCACTTCGAGAATATTTCCCCCACCTGGCTTTCATGTGCAATGAAGATGCTTTTGGCATTGCCTCTGGTAGGAAATCATTACTAAAACTATGGTTGCCCATTGCTTGTTTGGGTACGAGGTGTGGCTAGTTGGGGCCCTCTCTGCATCACCCCCTTCATCCTGAGCCAAGCACCAAAATGATTTCAGTAGTGATGTTTTCCACCTGCTGTGGAAGTGGGCGGGGATTTTCATCTGGATCACTGGGATGCAGAATTCATCCAGAGTGTAATTCGGCAACTTTGAAAAGTACCGATTGACATTTTCTCTTATTTCTTCCACATCTGCCAAATGCATAGCCATTGGGCTCATAATTATCATTCCTATTTTTATTTTTATTTATTTATTTGACAGAGAGAAGGAGAGATTACAAGCAGGCAGAGAGGCAGGCAGAGAGAGAGAGAGGGGGAAGCAGGCTTCCTGCTGAGCAGAGAGCCCAATGCGGGACTTGATCCCAGGACCCTGGGATCATGACCTGAGCCAAAGGCAGCGGCTTAACCCACTGAGCCACCCAGGCGCCCTATCATTCCTATTTTTATAATGGTTTTAATAACCACCCTTTTCAGTCACCTGGTCTACATCAAAGCACTTCCTAGGAAGAGGAAATTTCCCAAGTGTTAACTTTTCAATAAAACAGAGTCAGGGGGTGCCTGGGTGGCTCAGTGAGTTAAAGCCTCTGCCTTCAGTTCAGGTCATGGTCTCAGGGTCCTGGGATAGAGCCCTGCATTGGGTTCTCTGCTCCACGGGAAGCCTGCTTCCTCCTCTCTCCCTGCCTGCCTCTCTGACTACTTGTAATCCCTGTCTATCAAATAAATAAATAAAATCTTAAAAAAAACAAACAAACAAACCAGATTCAGGATTCAAAATGGAACATGCTTTCCCTGTCCACATCATAAAGTTAGCAGGAGACAAGCACTCCTAAATGTGTATTATCTTTGTGTATTTTAGGATAGAAAAACTGAAAAGTCTTGATCCATTTTCCTTTACTCCCAAATCCCTCTGCCCCATGTTTATCTGATCTCATCAATATTGCTGGGGATAATAGACTGTGCCCATCACAGTTACCTTTGATTTTGGCCTGGTATACCTCCTGGGAAAATGATTAGGTATGTTCTAAGCTATTTATCAATCTTAGGAATTGCTAACAAATAGGAGTAAAAGTTATTAATGGAGTTTAAGAAATTAACATTTTCCTTGGTAAGTGAAAACTAAAGCTTTTCCTTTTTTCTTATGTTTGAAATGAGAGCAGCTGATGTTGAACGGAAGCTCTGTTTGCAGAACTAGAATAAATAATTATTTGGCTGAATTTTTTTTTTTAAGATTTTTTATTTATTTATTTGACAGAGATCACAAGTAGGCAGAGAGGCAGGCAGAGAGAGGAAGGGAAGCAGGCTCCCTGCTGAGCAGAGAGCCTGATGTGGGGCTCGAGACGGGGCTCCATCCCAGGACTCTGGGATCAGGACCTGAGCTGGAGGCAGAGGCTTTAACCCGCTGAGCTACCCACGTGCCCCATTTGGCTGAAGGTTTGCCTGGATTCTCACTGAAGTTCTATGAAGAGCTCACCATTCCTTAATTTTCTTCTTAACTTCAGAATTTCTAGGGTCACTAGCGAGAATAAAAGAAATTTTGGATGCCTCACTGATTTTTTATCAATTCCTTCTCTTTAAAGAAGTCTCAGGGCTGTGGAAATGCTTGTCCAAATCTTGATGGAAGAGTTTTCAGAAAGGCTCATTTCTTCTTTACCTTCCTCAACTAACTCTCCAGCACTCGGCTAGACCAAACGTAATTTGAAGTCTTTCTGGCTTCTTGCCAGGAAGAAGGATCTTGTTCACACCTTATTCCTTCCATTCTCTTGTACTTGAGACTTCCCAGGATTATTAAAGAAACACCTTTAGTCTCCAAAGTCGACTGGCTTTTTGATTTCTGTCAAAGGCTAGCTCACGAATCACCTTCTTATAGGAAAAGTTAGGGAATAAGAGGAAAATTGAAAACTGGTTTAATTTTTAGGATAAATAGAAGGAGAATAGTAATTTTGATCTCAGTGATCAGTACATTTCGAGTTAAAATACAGTGGTTTTTTTTTTCCTGAAAGTGTTACCAATCGTCTCAGTTTGCCTGGGACTAGGAAATTTCCAGGGATGTGTGTGGGACTTTTGGTGCTAAATTGGATAGTCCCAGGCAAACTGGGACCGTTGGTGCCTCCAGGTCACAGTCTATGGACAGGAGTATTCATCTTCCCATTCGAGTGCATTTGCTTCCCCCATTTCGAGCACTATCCTTTCTCAAACTCACAAGTATCTCTGCTAAAACAAAAACCCTTCTAATCATCTAACCATCCTAATATTTCCACGTAGTCATTAAGATGTTTTGAAGTGTTCTTACACCTCTTCCTTGCCATTTGTCAATCAGTTTTTAATACTGAAGAGTAGATGCTTGAATGGAGGAACCTATAGCTATTGCTTTGTTTGCTCTCCCAGGCTAAGGATTTCCCTTCGCTTTTTCTATTATTAATGGGGATTAACAGATTTTTCTGAGTTCCTTTCAACTGATTTGACTAATTTGGTTCCTAACAAAGTATCAGTTATTTCTTCCTATTAAAATAACTGGTTTGACTGACAGTTTAACTAAATGAATTGATTGTTTGTAGCTGGTAGTTGAGCCCCAAACAGTGCTTCTGTGAGTGTGAGGTCCTAGCTCTTTCTGCAGCCTTTCCCAGCTTCTCCCTAGTCATTCAAGTGGTTGATCTTGGAGGACTATTTACTGCTGGGAATCTAAAGATTTTCCTCATCAATGTCCACAAGAAGGATCCTATTCACAGCCGCAGGTAAACAAACAGAATAAATTCCTTTACCTCGCCCTTAAACTGGAATGGAATATGAAAATATAGTCTCTGACCCTCATTAGTGACATTTTCATTAGAATGAAATGGTTTTTTCTTCTTTCCTTTTCTTTTTTGCTGAAAAAGAAAATAAACAAGTAAGGGATAAGCACTCAAGATATAAGATTCCAAAGAAAAGACTTTCTTACAAATGGAAAGGAAACTCATTTTTAATAGTTTTGATAAAATAGAGCAAGATGTTATTAGTGCAAAATGTTCTTAGCCTCAGATGTGGCTGGATTAACTCTTATTACCCATAAGGAAAATACTAGTTAAAAGGATCACTACATAGTTTATAAAGTCATACTAGGGGTTGGCAATTTTAAGAAGTTGGTTCTTAAAATAGGGGGATAAGAGCTCAGTGCTTAAGCGTACAGGCTCCAGAGCTAGATAAGCTCGGGGTCAAATCCTCTCAGCCAGCTTGATACTGACTTCTGAAGGTTACTTTCTTAAAAATCTCAGTACCAGCATCTGGATGTTGGGGACAAAAGTGGTCCCTACTTCTGGGGACTGCTATGAAGAATAAATGAGTAAACACATGAGAGGTGTTTCGCATTGCGTCTAAACTCTAAGCAAATTCTCCATAAATGGACTGACTATTAACATCATTATCCTAGTTTACCTTGTCATGTTACTACTTCTAGCCCCTACCCTCTATGACCATGAGAGGTAGAAAAAAAAATACACACCAGGCAAATGGTACTCTAATAGTCTTTTCTTTTCTTTTCTTTTTATTTTTTTTTAAAGATTTTATTTATTTATTTGAGAGAGAGACAGTGAGAGAGAGCATGAGCGAGGAGAAGGTCAGAGAGCGAAGCAGACTCCCCATGGAGCTGGGAGCCCGATGTGGGACTCGATCCCGGGACTCCAGGATCACGCCCTGAGCCGAAGGCAGTCGTCCAACCAACTGTGCCACCCAGGCGTCCCTAGTCTTTTCTTTTAAAACAAGTTTACTCGTGAGGTGCCCAAGGCTCCATCGGTTCAGTGACTGCCTTCGGCTCAGGTCATGATCCACAGGGTAGGGCTCCTGCTCTGTGAGGAGTCCACTTCTCCCTCTCCCTCTCCCACTGCCCCCCAACCCATGTTCGCTCTCTTTCTTAAATACATAAATAAAATCTAAAAAAAAAACAAGTTTATTCAGTATTGAAAATGCTGTCTTGAGTATTACTTCTAAAATCTCAACTCTGCACAATAGAGCTGACATCACACACGGGAAGAAATTCCAATTGGGAAAACCATTAGAGCATGCCAGGCAACAGACGAGGGTCACTCGGGACATTTAACTTTTGAATTAGATCCGTGGAATGTTGACTTTCAGTTGACAAAGGTGGAGAATTGTTCTCTGCAAATTTTATCTCCTATACTATGCTGTTCTTATCATCTACTAATATTGTCTTCTCCACAAGACTGAGTTTCTCCAAGGCAGATAGCAGATTGTCTTCATTTTTAGAACCCCTCCCAGAAGCACACAATAGCTTGATAACCATCTGTTGCGTAACTCTTTGCAAGACCAACACTGTTCACTTGCGGCTGCTACAGAATGACCCCCTTAGCTCTGTCGATGCAGAATGAACAGACGGTGTTGATCCTCTAGAGGTAAGAAATAGAGTTTTGGGGAGGGTATGTGCTTTTGGATAAATTGGAAGGGGTGGTGAACCATGAGAGACTATGGACTCTGAAAAACAATCTGAGGGGTTTGAAGTGGTGGAGGGGTGGGAGGTTGGGGTACCAGGTGGTGGGTATTATAGAGGGCACGGCTTGCATGGAGCACTGGGTGTGGTGAAAAAATAATGAATACTGTTTTTCTGAAAATAAATAAATTGGAAAAAAAAAAAAAGAAATAGAGTTTTGTTCAAGCGCAAGTTAGGACGGTTGCCCCGGGAAAACAGGCTCTTCACGGGGAAGAAAGAGTTTCAGGGAATGAACGGTTTTCACAGGGTTATGTACTTTGTTGCATGTGGTGAAAATTCAGAAAATAAGAGATTCGTATGGAGGCAGGAATCACGAGTTTTAATGTCAAGGCGTGCAGGCTGTAGGATCAGTGATCCGTTATGTTAAGGATAAGAGGGTTTTCATTCTGGCTACTCAGGTACAAAGCAGGTGCACAATGTATGTTTGGTGGGCCATAAATCAGGCTTTTGGTTTAAACAAAGTTTAGGTACAATCATGCTGACTTAGGAAGAAGTCTAAAACGGCTTCTCGTGTATCTCGTGTATCTTCAGGTTTTTTCTTTCCTCCACTCTCCATGTTGCATGACTTTCTAGTTCATCTTCTCAGATCTAAAGCCCTCTTCTTTCTGCTCCAGGTCCGTATTTTTGTGAGAGAGAATCTGATTGGGCTTTCTGGGGTCAGTCCTTCACTTCCTGTCCAGTCAGCTGGGTCTGAGGCTTAGGTTGGCTCAGACTATGTAGTGTGTGAGGCTTCGTGAATGGTCATCTTCAGCGCATCTGCAGACTTAAGCCATTTTGATAGAGGCTGTCAATGTCCCACCCCTACGTCCTCAGGTCTTAAGATTTCAGTGGCCTGATTTCCAACTGCTAGTATCTGCATTTCTTGGCTTGAGAAATTATCTGAGGTCTGACACCTGCCTCCCACCACTCCCCTTCCCAGTGTTGGAAGTGTTGGAAAAATACTGCCCTCCCCCACGAGCTCCCAACCAGTGATTGAAGAGAATTGGTGTATGATTACTCCAGCTGCTTATCCTACTGGGGGAAATTTTTGCGTGCAAGTTATGTCCTGTTTTCTGCAGTTCTCTAGTGATACTAAGCTCTAGTTAGCCCCAGTGGTAACTAACTTGATAAGCACTTTTCAGCAGCAGCGTTCTCTTCCCTTCCCTGTGTCCCTTCCCCCATGCCACATTGCTCTGAATTACGGCCCAAATAAACCACTTGCACTCAAATCCTCATCTTGGCTTCTGCTTCTGGGGGAAACCCAGTCCAGACAACCACCATCCTCTCGTATGTGAATTACTGCCCAGACCTCTTAACTGTGCTTGCTTTCACTCTTACTCCTCCAATAGTCAGCAGAGCAGCTAGAATGAATTATTAAAAAAAAAAAAAAAAAAAAAAAAGAATGTCAAATTGGGTCATATTCCTTCCCCAGGTAATATCCTCCTCTGATTTTTCTTTTACATTTGGAATGCAATCCAAACTTCTCACCTCACCCCCAAGACCCTCTTTTCTGTGGCTCTTTACTCTTTCTCTTTCCAATCTCCTCTCATTCCTTAGTCCCAATAGTCTATGATGCTACAGCTGAATGACTAAGCTGCCTGTCTCAGGACTTCTGTCCTTGCCTGTTTCAGGACCTGACCATTAGACATTATTTTTATCACATCAGTTTTCATTTCCTTAATAATATGTCTATTTTAATTTTTTTTTCTTTTTCACTTGTTTGGTGTTTGTGTCCCAGCTCTGATGGTAAATTCCATTAAGGCGGGACTTCACTGTGGCATTTACAGTACCCAGCACAGTTCCTGGCACGTAGTTGGTGCTCAATAAATGTTTGTTGAGGGCACCTGGGTGGCTCAGTGGGTTAAGCCGCTGCCTTCGGCTCAGGTCATGATCTCAGGGTCCTGGGATCGAGTCCCGCATCGGGCTCTCTGCTCAGCAGGGAGCCTGCTTCCTCCTCTCTCTCTCTGCCTGCCTCTCTGCCTATTTGTGATCTCTCTCTGTCAAATAAATAAATAAACTCTTTAAAAAAAAATAAATGTTTGTTGAATGAAAGGATTGGTGCTCAATAAATGTTTGTTGAATGAAAGGATGGGTGGATTACTCAAAAAGAAGGACAGTGACTCCTAACCTCATTACAATGTTTTTATTTATGGTTTTCTCCCCATTGAGGTTGATCGCCCACTCCCTGTTTTCTTATCCTACTTATCCATGAGGGCCTAAAATAAAGACTCCTCTTCTAGAAAATTTTCCCTGTTCCCCTAAACCAGAGAGGTTTTTTTTTGCTACCAGCTAACATAATATGATTAATGAAGGTATTTTGGTGATAAACAATTACATACAGTGCCTAGATTTTAAGTCAGTTTCTTAATTCTAATGCATGGGTCATAATTCACCCTTTATCTTTTTCATCCCTATGTAATAAAGTAATTTTGAAAATGACAGCATGAGGCAGTTTGCAAGGAAATGTGCTGTTTTGTTACAGAGCACGGGCCCGTGGTTCTTGCTGCCCCTGTGGGAAGACAGCTGGGTTCGCACCAGTCTTTCTCCGTGAAGTCTTGGGACCGTGACCAGCAGCGTGCAGCAATTCCAGTGACTGCCTGTATCTGTGGTGTTGACGACAACTCACCTTTTTGTGATCAGCGTCTGATTAGGTGGGCTACAATGGGATGGGGTGGAATTCAAGAATTCAAGTGAGTAGAGAGCAGAGGTATTGCTATATTTATTGGCTCAGTGGGGGTGGGTATGTGGCTGATCATCACCTTGACCCTTGTTCAGTCTCATATTCTGGTCCTCAGAAGTGACCTATCGAAAGCGGGGTTTCCCAGATCTGACAGTGAGTTTTTAAGAGTCTGTGCTTTAGAGGGACACCTGGGTAGCTCAGTGGGTTAAGCGTGTGACTCTTGATCTCAGCTCAGGTCTTGATCACAGGATCATGAGTTCAAGCCCCAAGTTGGGCTCCACACTGGGCATGGATCCTACTTGGGGGAAAAAAGAAAAAGACTGTGCTTGGGAGTCCCAGACCTGGTTTAGAATCCCAGTTTTATTCCTTATTAACTGTGTGATCTAGGGTAATTTACCTAAGCCCCTCAATCTTCAGTTTCTTTCTTTATAAAATGGAATGACAATAGTCCTTAGGGTAGTTGTAAAGAATAAATGGGATAATTTCTGTAACATTCTCAGCACAGTGCTAAACATTTGGTGTGAATTTCATAAATACTATTGATCACAGTATTATAATCCCTTAGCTGAAGCCCTTCGAAATGGGTATGCTGCAGGATAAAGGTGTTTTTTAAAAATTTTAGAATAGTAAGAATATATATACCATTTACTACACACGTATCTCAAATTCAATCCCTGCGTATCTGCAGTGAAACATGAATACTCGCACCAAATGGGATGAAGAAAGATCTGACCCTTCACGTAATGTTCGGACATCAAAAATTTAAGGTTGAATCAGGTTTTGGTGCCAAATATGTTACAAGGAAATTCTGAGTTTCAGAGATTTTGGATTTTGGAATTTTTAAAAAAAGATTTTATTTATTTATTTGACAGAGATCCCAAGCAGGCAGAGAGGCAGGCGGGGGCGGTGGGGAGAGAGGGGAAGCAGGCTCCCTGCCCAGCAGAGAGCCCAATGTGGGACTCGATCCCAGGACCCTGAGATCATGACCTGAGCTGAAGGCAGAGGCTTAACACACTGAGTTACCCAGGTGCCCCTGGATTTTGGAATTTGAATAAGGGGTTATGGGACTGTGTTTCTGTCAGTATTTTTTTTTTAAGATTTTATTTATTTATTTGACAGACAGAGATCACAACTAGGCAGAGAGGCAGTCAGAGAGAAGGAGGAAGCAGTCTCCCCACCGAGCAGAGAGCCCGATGTGGGGCTTGATCCCAGGACTCCCGAGATCATGACCTGAGCCAAAAGCAGAGGCTTTAACCCACTGAGTCACCCAGGCGCCCCAGTATTTTTTTTTTAAGATTTACTTATATAATTTAAAGAGAGATAGTGAGCCTGAGTGAGTGGGGCAGAGGGAGAGAGAGAGAGAGAACCCAAAGCAGACTCCATGCTGAGGGTAGAGCCTGACATGGGGCTCCATCCTACAACCCTGAAACCACAACCTGAGCTGGAACCTGAGCCCGAATCACCCAGGCACTTCCAGTATGGCTATTTTTATTATTCAAAGCTCCGTCTCCCAACTTACATCTCTGCCACTCTTCTGTCTTCCCTTCCTCTCCCATCTCTGAGCTACACAAAGAACAGCGGCCCACCCCCTCCATGTTTCCTAAGCTTTATTCTTTTTTACTTCCTGAAAAATAAAACCTAGCCTCTGCTAATTATTACCCATGTGGTCTTGTTTGGGGCCCAATTACTCTACCTTTCCCATGGAGATAACAATGGATCCTACCTTGTGACACTGTTATAAGGATCAAATACAACAACACAGGGAATGTGCTCTGTATGGAGGTTGACATATGCTCAGTAAATGTGATCCTTTCTTCTTCTCCCGCTCTCTTTCCTTTTTCTTCTCTCAGGAGGGTCCCAGTTAATGAACCAAATACCTACCATGTGTTCCATCCCATTCTACAGCCGGTGGCAGGAGTGTTGGTTATGCCCATTTGCTGTAAGGAGGTTGTATATTGTCAGGGCGATAAGACAAGTGCATATAAAACAACAGCAAAAGATACAAGATAATTACAAATTAAGTAATACGGGTGTGCTTTAGTTGTTAAGAGGAAAAATGTGTGGGATTGAAGTATTCAGGGGGGCTTCCTGAAGGAGTTTTCTCAATGCTGGTCTTTGAAGAATGAGTAGGACTTACAGGTTGAAGAATTATAAGTGAGCATTTGGGGCAGAGAGATTCTAATGAAGAAATGTGTGAATACACAGAGTAAGTCCAATGTGACTATAGAATGGCAAGGATTGTCCCTTTTGACCACACCAGAGATTGGGCCACCCTATGCTTTACACTGGAACAATCTCCAGGAATTATCTGACTCCCACTCAGTAGACTTCCAGGTAAGTACCCAGTTAGGTTCAAACCCTGGGTGGCTTAGTGGGTTAAGCCGCTGCTTTCGGCTCAGGTCATGATCTCAGAGTCCTGGGATCGAGTCCCACATCGGGCTCTCTGCTCGCAGGGAGCCTGCTTCCCTCTCTCTCTCTCTGCCTGCCTCTCTGCCTACTTGTGATTTCTCTCTGTCAAATAAATAAATAAAATCTTAAAAAACAAAAAAAAAGAAAAAAAAAAGAAGTATTTCCAGACAATGAGGACATAGCAAATTCATAGCAACTTTGGGGAGATGGCTTCCCAGATGGTATTCCAAAGCTAGGCTGTCTGCTCCAGGATAGAGCAGTTACACCTGCCTTATCCAAACTACTGGATATTTATGGGGGAAGCATTACATTTTGAAGGACTATTCACCTAAAATGCTTTTCTTTTTAAAAGATAAAACAGGCATATAGGCATAGAGATGATTGCAAAAGATACAGAAGTTGCAACCTTTTGCGCCATGATCTTGATGAACCTCCTGGCAATCAGTCCATTGTGTTTTGAGCTCCAGGCTAATTGGTTCTGGACAACTCTTTGAGCAAGCGCCAAATGTTGAAAATTTCCCACAGGGGAGCACCATTTGCTGTATCTCCAAGGAGTTTTGCCACCAAGATGGGCTCATCACATGGCCACAGTTGGAACAGTGTTGATACATTCAGCAATAGGAGCTCTGACACAGCAGACAGGAGTCTGGCCTTCTCTGCTGTCTTGCTGGAAGGCATTTGGGCAAGTCCTTCATTATCTTGCTGCCAGCTGTCATTTTTCTCCTTCTTGTAATGAGCACAAAATAACTTACTTCCTATTTAGCTGGAAAAATGAATCAGAGGGTAAAAATCATGCTGATTTCTTCAGAGATAAGTCTGCACGACCACGCGTATGACGATGGCTCATTCTCGGCATTGGGGGTGGGAGATCAGCCTCGGTCTCCGTCCTCCTGGGATTGTAAACTTTCCATTGGCTGAAGATGGACAGAGTATGCTTCCCCACCCCTCTTCCCAAGATGGGATTCTGCCTTGGGAGAAATGCCTCCTCTAACTCCTAATTTCTGTAAGTCTTTATTTCAAGGTACTAGTTCCTGTTAGTTTGGCATCATTGTTTCTTAACCCAAACACCAAACACTCCCCCTTAGCCAGAAGGTGTGGCAGAGAAAGCCACTGATGACCTCTCTTTCTTTGACTCCTACCCTACATTTTCTCAATAAACTCATAAGCTATAGGCTGAGTTTTTGCATATGTTATGAGTTTTGGAAGGTTAGGCTCTGAGCCAACAGGCTTTCTGGGTTCACATTAATTTTAAATGCTATGCCAAACAGCCATTTTAAAAAATAGAGTTTGGATAGACATGGAAGTTTTGTAAACATGATACTAAGTAACATTTGGGCTGCCACAGATGCAAGTTCTATTTCTGAATAAATCCCTTCACCCATTACCCTCATCTCTAATAAATGTCTACATTTTCATAATTATCCTTTAGGCCTTAAATGTCACTTATTCTTGGCTTTCTTTTACAACCTACCGTAACTGGCTGAGTTCTCCCTGCTACAAGTTCACATTATAAATTCTACTTCCCCTATCAAAATGTTTACTACACTCTTTTACAACTGCCTCTTTAATTGTCGGTATTTTCTCATTAGACTATAGTTTTACATATATTTTTGAGTAGTTCATTTTTGTGTACCAACACCTCGTATAGTGCTCAGAGTATAGTGGGTACTCAATATACTTTAGTAAATAAATGAAGTGAATAAATGAGATATTAAATTTAAGAAAATAGAGTTGTTCCCAAACACCTGGGTACTTGGTACCATATTAAACCATTCCAGTTAATGCCAACTGAGATTCTTGCCAATACAATTCTATTAAGATTGTCTTCGATTCCTTCCATGGGATCATATATTTACATTGTTAAATCCCTCATGCCTACAACAGTATCTGCACTTGATCTTAGTCAAAAGGCTGAGAAGCAATTAGTACAACTGTATCTGGTGCTTAATTAGTACTCAATAAATATTTTTAGAAGGGCAGGTGACTTACCATAATCAGAATCACTGCATTTATTATGGTACCTTGGTGCCTTATCACTTACAAAATCCTTTCAAAGTATTGCCTCTTTTTAAATATTTTGCCTAAGGTCATATAGTTCGTGTGCAACGAAGACAAGATATGACCTGTGCTGTTCTCCCATTAGGCCAGGATGCTGGGTCCAAGAAAAAGTTGCTCTGGAAGAAGATCCAATTGTCCCTTTGGTGCACTGCATTGCTTACTTCTCTGTCAGTCTTGCATCAGTCTCAAATATATTTGATGCCATTTTTTTTTTTAAGATTTTATTTATTTACTTGACAGAGAGAGATCACAAGTAGGCAGAGAGTCAGGCAGAGAGAGAGAGAGAGAGGAGGAAGCAGGCTCCCATGCCATCTTTTTAAAAAGAAAATGGGCATACACTTGCCCTTTTCAGAATAATTACTTAAACAATGCACATTTTCTTAAAAAGTCATTTTTTAAAAAATATATACTCTTGTTCTACAGGGTTGCCAGAGAATTGGATTATGAAAACCCAGAATTGGTTGCAGGTCCATGAAATGACAGTTTCAGTATGTGATGACCTATCTCTTGATGATACAGGTAGGCTTGATAAACTTTCATAGGAGCAGTAGGTGCTTTTTCCTTAGACTCTTCACTTCTGATTTTAAAATGTAAAGATTCATTATATGTTAAGTTAGGCAAAGGAGGAAGGGAGGAATTAGATAGATTTATGTTGGAAGCTGTCATTTGATCTGGGAAGTCTTTTTCACCTTAAACAATACAGAGTTCTTTTTTTTTTCCCCCTTATTTTTAAAAAAGATCTAACTTATTTACATATTTTAGAGAGAGAGAGAACATGAGGGTGAGGGGCAGAGGGAGAGGGAAAGAGAGAATTTCAAGCAGATTCCATACTGAGCATGGAGCCTGACACAGGGCTCAATCCTATGACCTGAAATCATGACCTGAGCTTCAACCAACTGTATCACCTAGGCACCCCAGCAACACACAATTCTTTATTTTATTTTATTCGACAGAGAGAGAGAGAGAGAGAGAGAGAGCGAGCGCACAAGTAGGGTGAGCTGCAGAGAGAGAGGGAGAAGTAGTCTTTCCATTGAGCAGGGAGCCCAACATGGGGCTTGATCCCAGGACCCTGAGATCGTGACCTGAGCCGAAGGCAGATATTTAATGACTGAGGCACCCAGACACCCCAACAATACACAATTCTTAGACACAACTTTGTCTAGAGCTCCTTGGAGCTTGGAGTGGCAGGGACACGTAGAGCCCAGGCTTATACACATGATACCTAAATGACTTTATGTCTAGTGTCTGAGCCCATTCGGGTTGCTATCATAAAATAGACTGGGTGCCTTCTAAACAGAAGGAATTTCTTTCTCATCGTTTTGGAGGATGGAAAGTCCAGGATCAAGGCACTGGCAGATTTGGTTTCTGTTGAGGGCCTGTTTCGTGGTCCTTAGACGTTTGTCTTCTTACTATAACCTCACATGGCAGAAGGAGCAAGGGGTGATCTGTGGTCTCTTTTATAAGGACTCTCAACCCATTCATGAGGGTTTCACTCTCGTGACCTAATGACCTCCCCAAAGCCCTCACCTCCTAATATCATCACATTGGGGAATAGGTTTCAACATATACATTTTAAAAGGACACAAATATTTAGTCATTGTATTTAGTAATGCCAAACATCTCTTATCTGGAAAGAGTCAGATTTGGGGTAACATATAGTTCAAACATACAGGTAATTGGATGCTTTTTATTATTATTTTGTTTGAATTATTTCACATGGTCTAGGGAGATCCATTATTAAGGCAAACTACAGGACACTTGCCAAATTCCTCAGCTTATTCTCTTTTTTTTTTTTTTTTAAGATTTTTATTTATTCATTTGACAGACAGAGATCACAAGTAGGCAGAGAGGCAGGCAGAGAGAGAGAGGAGGAAGCAACCTCCCTGCCGAGCAGAGAGCCCGATGTGGGGCTCCATCCCAGGACCCTGAGATCATGACCTGAGCCAAAGGCAGAGGCTTAACCCACTGAGCCACCCAGGTGGCTTTATGAAAGTTCAAAGAGTAATCACCCTCTCTGCCATTGGCTTTCTCATAATTACCCCACCATTTTGGGTCAGGAATGCTGGAATGGGTACATTTTGTATCCTGAGGTTAAGTCCCCCAGACTGCATGGTCATAAGTCCTTCGCCGTTTGTGGACTTAACAGTCATGATTTTCCTAATTGTAAAACACTCTAAGGCACAGATTTGAATTGTGTGCTGCGGAGCCAGAGAAGGGTGCCTAACCAGTGAGTGAGCTTAGCCAACCACCTGACAATGGCTCTTGTTTTACAAAGGAGAATACACATGAAGTGCCCCAAAGGGTCATTTCCATTCTTGATTGCATGTCACCACATTTTAGGAATGAATTTATTGCTGTAGAGGTATTTGTGAAAATAAAGATTCACAACCTCTTCTAGACACATCTATTATTAGTGCCAAATGTGTATCGTATCTGGAAAGTATGAAAATAAGTAATCTCGCAGGTGGTCCACATCAAAGATGTCCAAGAAGATGTGCGTGTTTGGGCTAAGAAGTAGAATATCAATGCTTGGTGAGGGAGAGCCTACAATAGGGGTGGCATTTGAGTTTTAACCCTTATGCTAGCTCTAATTCATTGGTAGTTGTTGCCTAATTATTGAGTTGAGAAGGATTCTGAGGGCACATCTGGAAGCAGTGGGTAACTTTGTCATGGATATAAGAGGATGGAATGATGATATGCATCCTTACGTTTTCATCTAAAGGGAACTTAATGCTAAACTTTAAGCACAGACTAGAGCTCATGAAGCCCCTCTTAACTCCCTGATATGAGTTTTGATGGGACTGAGTTTCCAAATGTAATTTGTAGACTTCAGTGATCCAACCAGGTGAAGAAGTGATGGGTGAAGGACATGTATGCCTCAACATGGTGCAAGACGGTATTCCCAGAAATATTCTTTTGTTTTCTCTGTTCTTTACTGGTAGAGTTTCATTGTTTCATGTAAAGGCCCATCACATAGCCCAAGTAACCTTTTAGGAAGAATGTTTGGCTTGCAGCTTCTCATCCTGATGGCCTAATCAGATGAAATCTACTCTTCTCATTAGACTTGAGCCTTTCTCCAATATGGAGGGGGAAAAAAATCTCTCACAGTAATAAATCCACATCCTTTCTGGTCCTCACACTCCAACATATTTGCAACAACTGCTCATAAAGGATGTTTGTAACACTTTACACGTGATTTGTTCTATTTTTATAAGCCAGCTAATTAGCACAATTTTGAGTCTTTATGGATGCAATAAAAATCATAGTATGGCAAAGCTATAAATGGAAACTGCCCTTGTAGCACATGAATAGAATTTAGTAAAGGAAATACAGAGGCTTTCACATAAATCACCTGTCTCCATGGAACAGTGCTTCTTAACCTTTCTTGAGGTTGTCAAATTTGAGATGCTGATGAAAGCTAGAGACCCTATTCCTAGAAAAATACACAAAATAATATATAGCAGAATATAAAAATGTCACAGATTCTCTAAAGTAAAGTTTCTATGGTTCCCAGATTAAATTTTCTTGTTTGACAAATGTGGCATAGATTTACAGGACAATCAACAAGCATTTTTCAGAACATGATTTTGGCAAGATAATACATGAAAAAAGAATTCCATGGTCAAATAACTTTGAAGAGCAATGCATAGCTGAGGATTAAAAATGTGTAATGACATATCAGAAACCCTAAGAAGCCTTGCCTTAAAGAGCCCTTGTTATCTTTGTTTAACTTAACGTTTTGCATTTGACGTATTAGCATTTCAGAGGAGACATTTTGGGAGATGTTGGCAGGCACACACGGTCCAATAGCTCCTCAGTGATTTACTAGCTTATGGGAGAAAACTTACCTCTGTGAACCTCAGTTTTCTCATCTCTAAAATGGGGACAGTAATACTAATGCTGAATCAATTCCTTGCACAGGGAAGTTGATTATTATTTTACTTTTATTATGAAAACTTCCCTATTTGAAATTTGCTTGCTTTTACATTTAATCATCAAATTCCTTTTTTCTGTCAACTTTCTGATATGCTAGCTTGGGCTTGTTGGTCTGAAGTGCAGAATTCCTTTTCTTTAATACACAATACACAAGCATCTGTCCGAAATGAATAAAAAGTAATAACTGCTTTTTACTTAACATTTTATAGTACGAAAAAAACCTTCTTGGGCATGATTCATCTTGTCCTCATATACACACTGTGGAGTAGGAGTTGAGACTGATGCTGTTCCTTTCTTATTCCTGAAGAAACTGGGTCTCTGAGAAGTTAAGCTAGTTCAAGGTCATAGAGCATATATCAAAGTCAATTCTTGAACACAGGTTTTCTGAGTTTCTTTCCATTCTTTATCCAAGGACACACACACACACACACACACACACACACACATATATAATCTCTGTGTGTGTATTTAAAGACTTACTTATTCTAGAGAGAAAGGGGGAGAGAGCATACATGAGTGGGGGGAGGGGGAGAGGGAGAAAGAGAGAGAGACTCCCAGGCAGATTCCCCACCGAGCAGAGTGCTGAGCCCAATGATGACGTGGGGCTCCATCCCAGGACCCTAAGATTATGACTTGAGCTGAAATCAAGTCAAACACTTACCCAACTGAATTGCCCAGGTGCTCCTCTTCTAAGACATGTATTTAATTTAAATTCCATTAGCTAACATATAGTACATCATTAGTTTCAGATGTAGAATTCAATAATTCATCAGCCGCATATTACACCCAATGCTCATCATATTACTTGTCTCTTTAATTCCCAACACCCAGTTACCCCAACTCCCCATCCACCTCCCCTAGGATATATATGTAAAGCAGAATGTAGAATATAATATGCTGAGTCGAGAGTAAAACACCCAACAATTTCTCTATGGGAAGAGATTGAACTCACAAGGAATACAATAAAGTCTTTTGTGTAAAAAACATAATTATACATTAATGTACATCTATATGTGTATCACTCATGCAAGATAAAATCTGGCATGTAGTACATTGTATACCTTTGACTCATTGCATTGGTTAGCACCAGAATTCATTTGTGCTCCTTGAGAATGCAGAGTCTGGGAACAGGGATCTATTGGGAGCAGAGAGAATCTCTCCATAGTTTCAGAATCAGCCAAGAAGCCTGTTCTTAGCTCCAGTGTAGAATAAAACCATCACCACTGCAAAGTGTTTATTCACTCTTCTATTTCATAGGAACTGTGACCATTATTGTAGAGATTGCTCTGCTCAATGATTTCAGCCCTGTATTTAAAGATACTCACTGTTCAGTTTCTGTCCTGGAGGCTTCAGGGGGTAAGAGATCCCTTGCTTCTAGGGCGTTAAAGCATGCACAAGGAAACTCCTACCAGATCTGAAATGAGTGACCAATGGAAAAGAGCATGTAAGTTTACAACACATATCAGCTGAGGGGGAAAGGTGGGGGTCCAGACCTTCAGAGAAGTTCATTTTCCTTAGTAATGCCCTTAGTGCATCATTGTGATGGTTTCTTAAAGGCTGTCTTGAAGTTTTAGATCAGACTTAGGATTTTTGCAATGTCAAAAACATAAAATAATTTTATTTCCTCTCTCTCCCCTTTTGCCTCTGAATTAGGTCCCAATGTAAAGAAAGTAGGGATAATGTGAGCTCTATCCATACAATTTAGGTCCTGGGAACATCTGAGGTTTGACTTCAGGTCTGCAGTCAAGATCTTGGTCAAGGTCCTATGTCAGGTGTGAATTAGGATTGAATCAGGACATATTTGCTAGTATAAACCAAGGAACATTAGATTTGGAAGGAACAGCAGAGGTAATACTTGTATTTTCTATCATCCAGGAGAGGGACATTTTCCTTCTACAGCACCTCTGGAAAGTGGGTCTTCCAGGTTTGGCTTGAATACTTTAAGGGATGGCTGGAACCAGTTGTGTGCTAGAGTTAAATCATACTGGCATATAAGAGCCAATTATTAAATTTCCATAGATTTTGGGGCGCCTGGGTGGCTCAGTGGGTTAAAGCCTCTGCCTTCGGCTCAGGTCATGATCTCAGGGTCCTGGGATCCAGCCCCGCATCGGGCTCTCTGCTCAGCGGGGAGCCTGCATCCTCCTCCCTCTCTCTCTACCTGCCTCTCTGCCTACTTGTGATCTCTATCTGTCAAATAAAAAAAAATAAAATCTTTTAAAAAAAATTTCCATAGATTTTATGATCTGATTATTAATAATTATCATTAAAATAAAATTACATATTTAATTACATAAATGTAATACATTAAAAAGAAATTAGTAAAAACTCAAAACTCAGCATTTCTTACTTATGTTACCACATTTTACTATTACTTATACCCTTAAGGTTATTTCTGTTTAAAGGGTCTACATGGTCAAGTTCTGTGTATTGAATGGGTGTGCACCTCGTCTCCCACTTAGTGCATTACGTTGATAGCTTAAAATTGGCAATGGTGGGAGTATTTACACCATGGAAATAGGCAAATACTGCATATCGGGGCTTGATTTATTTTTTTTTTTTATCATTCAGGGTTAAGAAAGTGATAGAATAGAGAAAATGTTAATAATGCAGATTAAGCTTAAAAGTCTACTGTGTCTGAAGCTATAAATGTATCACCAACATTGTAGAAATATTTTTCTAGCCATCAAAAACTATAATCCAATTCAGCAAAGAAATCATTCCCATCATTGATGCACTAGTGAAGGTCTGAGATTGGTTCACTTTTGCCTTCCTTTTTGACATAAAGAAAAACATCAACTACCATTCATTTGTCAATTCAGTCATAGTTTGGCTGTGGGTAGAGAACTGGGGAAAAATCAAGGAAAGCCCTTCTCAAGAATAAACGTCTACATGGAAATTCACAACAGAGTATTTTGTATTTTATTATTTATAAATTTTATACTATACATCTTTGTATTAGTAGAATTTATAATAAGCCTAAGTATTTATGTAGCTATATATTCGTATGCTGACTCTCTGTCTCTCTTTCTCTCTTTTTTCAGAGAGCTGGTTGTTAAACATTTTCCAGCACGTTGCTTGGTGGAATCTCTACCACTTCAACGAGGCTTATTCCCTTATTAAGCAACTATATGCATTAGACAGTTGTTGTGAGGAGAGACTAGGAAATTAAAAAATCCATGTATTTATTTATTTTTAGAGATTTATTTATTTATGTATTTATTTGAGAGAGAGAGAGAGAGGAGAGCATAGAAAGTGAGGGAGAAGCAGACTTCCTGTTAAGCAGATACCCGATGTGAGCCTCAATCCCAGAACCCTGAGATCATGACCTGAGCTGAAGGCAAATGCTTAACCAACTGAGCCACCCAGGTGCCCCCAAAATCCACGTACTTAGATTTCAGTGCTTTGTTTGCCTCACCATGCATTTTTAGATAAGTTCTGAAGCTCTCTGTAAATTTCATGCATGCTTATTTATATCTTAGTTCTGGAACATCATCGTCGGATCTTGCGATATATGACCAGACAACTACAGAAAAATTGAATGTAAGTTAGTATAAATTATTATAAACAGGATCCTGGTTTCTTTCCCCTTATGGACGTTTGTCATTTCAGAAGTACTCAGTATTGATTTCTGCATAATCTTTTGTTGATGGAAACTCCTTACCATAAATTCTTACCTCCCTTTGCATTCTCTTAATTCTTTGGTGGTCTTCTAGCTCTAGGGAGTTCTAGAGTTAAAGGTGCAATATGATGAGCCTTTATGCATAAGTTAAATAGTTCACAATTTTCTAATTATTTCTTTGCTTATAAATTGTAGATCTGAAGCAGAGGGTCTGATCATTAGCTTTGAGGATCCCTGAAGGAAAAGACCAAGAGCCTCTGTCTCTTTATCAAAGGGATCCATGACTTTCCAAGGCTAACAACAACAAGCCTAGATTTTAAAATAGAGACGCATTTAAAAAAAAATAGACTATTTTTTAGAGCAGTTTTAGGTTGATAACAAATTGAGCAGAAGATACAGAGATTGCCCATGTACCTTCTACCCCCACACATTCATACTCTCCCCCATTGTGGGCATCTCCCACCTGAGTGATACATTTATTGCAATCAATAATACACTGATATATTGAACCTACACTGATATATTATTATTACCTGAAGTCCAGAGTTTACATTACGGCTCACTCTTGCTGGTGTACATTCTATGGATTTGGATACTATATCCCTCATTATAGTATCACTCAGAGCAGTTTCACTGTCCTAAACATCTTTCATGCTCTGTCTATTCATCCTTGCCTTGCCCCTAACTCTTGGAAACCCCTGATCTTTTCACTTTTGACTTTAGAGAGTGTCATTTTTAAAAAAACTTGAATTCAGTTAATATATGGTACATCATTAGTTTTTTGTTCAGTGATATGTTAGTTGTGTATAATACCTAGTGTTCATCAACCACGTGCCCTCCTTAAATGCTCACCACCCAGTTACCCCATTTCCCACACCCTCCCTTCTGCAACCCTCAGTTTGTTTCCCAGAGTCACAAGTCTCTCATGGTCTGTCTCCCTGCTGATTTCTTCCCATTCAGTTTTTCCTCCCTTCCCCTATTATCCTCTGCACTATTCCTTATATTCTGCATATAAGTGAAACCATATGATAATTGTCTTTCTCTGACTGACTTATTTCACTTAGCATAATACCCTCCAGTTCCATCTATATTGATGCAAATGCTAAGTATTCATCCTTTCTGAAGAGTGACACTTTTTAGTGCTTTATGGGAATCAAATACTCTATGTCAGTTTCTTTTCCATCTATCCAAATTTATCCTGAAATGTAATTTCATGTTTTAAAGGTAAAACTCTAAAATGTACTGAAGTTGCCTATGTTTTCTTAAGTATAATTTAGTACTTTCTTGATTTTTAATTACAGTGCTGTTGATTTGGAGGGACTGGAAAAATTCAATCTTTTTATTTACTATAAGAAAGTTGGGGCTGGTGATAGAGATGGACCACACACCTAATGAGTGGCAGAGATGGTACTGAATGCAGACTCCCAAACTCCTGGCCCAGTTCTCTGTTAAGTAGTCCAGGTCATTTTCCTTGAGTGGATTTTGATGACTCAGGTCACCAGAGCTCTGAAAACAACTTCTGAGAATGCAAAGAGATAAGTGGGTCATCCCTACGTGTACTATTCTCCAAATAGCTGGCTGCTGACCCCCAGTCCCAGAGAGAAGACTTCTAGGTCTTCATAAGGGAGGACATGATATAGCAAAGAACTTATAAGTGTTGGACTCAACTGGAAGCGGGTTCAAATTCTGTCTTTGCCATTGTTAGTCAAATGATCTCAGGCAGGTCACATACCCTCCACCTGAGTTCAAGTTCCATCTATAGAATGGAGATTACAATGACTACGTCACCGAGCTGAGATGAAGTTTAACCGATAGTTGTATGTATGGAAACTGCATAATATAAACCAATATTAGTCATGGCAGCATTGCCAGTAGTAGTTGTAATCATAATAACTAATAATAACTGCTAATGTTTATTGAATACCGACAATGTGCCAGAATTTACCCTTTTCTTTTCTTTTCTTTTTTAGCCATTTCTGATCCTCTTACCTGAGTACATAAACTAGATGAAATTAAGGGAAGGGTTAGTGCTTTGAAGCTATCCCTTAGAAGGGACAAAATCTTCACAACTCAGTGGCAATTTGCTTTAAAAGAGGAAATTGGAAAATAAAAACTACTCTGAAAACAAACACTCCTCAGAATTTCAAATATTTAGCCTGTAGACCTTGAGGACATTAAAAAAAATTCCATTATTGTGGAAATCTTTTCTCATGCTGTGTTGGTTAGCACAGAGGATTTGAGTGTGCCTTCAGGACTACATGAGTTGTTTTATCTTAACAAAATTATGGGAATATGTAATCTTTAAAGTAAAATAAATTTTTTCTGATGGTATGTGAAGAATAACTCGATTGCTCGTTGACAAAAGGCTTCTGGAGGGGAGGTAGGCATAGGGACAAACAACAACAAAAAACCCTAAAAAATCTTTATTGGAAATGATATAGAAGAAAACACAAGAAAATTAAATCACACAGGGTTGCCAGTCACAAGAGGAAACATATTTCATTTCCAATAGATTTTGATGAGGAAGTTTGGCAGAGTTGCAGCATTTCATAATTACTCTATTTTAAACTTAGCTAAAGATGTTCCATATAGCTTTTCGTTCTATTAAAAGGTTGATTTTACACCTACAGAAGAGCTTCCCATTAGATTTCACCCAGGTTTTCGATGTGAAAATGACACCATCTTTGCCCAGATATATGTGACAGAGATGGTTAGCTTACCCTTAATCTCTTTTGTGTGGCCCTCTATCAGTTGTGACAACTTTCACTTCATAACGATGCTTTTCTAGAAGCAATAGTTTGGGTTTTTTGTCTTCCTGATTTGCCATAATGAAATAACAAGTTCTTCTCACAAATGGGTCTTCTTTGTTCTTGGTGTTATGAGTTGTGTTCAACTCATCATCAGAGATTGGTAAAAAGGAATGCAAGCAGAGAAAGAAATCGTGTGAAGTTGAGGTGGGAACAGTCTGTGAAATGGTTTCTTCATCATAATTTCTCATTCCTGTTTATCAGCAACCAAAAAGTCCTATATATGTGTTGTGAGCCTAGTCACTGTGGTGGTATTTATCTCACTAAATGGAGGAGGACAACTATCTGCCTACAGTTTATAATTGAGGCAGAAGATGAGGAGTAAACCTGTCATATCATGTATCTATCACTGTACATATGTTGTGTAATGAAACCCTCAAAAATTAGAGTAATACAACAACAAGCACTTTTTTAGCCAATGCGTTTGAGATTTGGCTGGGCTTGCTCAATATTATGGGGATTAGCTCACTTTTTGCTGGTCTAGCCTGGCTTCAGTTCGGGTGACAATGATTTGGCTCCCTCCAACAGGTTAGTCGAAGCATGTTCTCAGGGCAGGTGGGAGATGCAGGAGGAAGGTGAGGGTGATCACACAAATGTTTTGAGGCCTCTTTGTGGCAGGTTTGCCAATATCCTATTGGACAAAGCAAGTCATACGGGAAGACGTTAAGGTTCAGGGCAAAGAACATGGAAGGGTATGGAATTCGGGTTTATTAATGCAATCAATCTATCATACCTATATTTCTAAAAGATTATTGGGGGGGTGACACATTGAAATTATAGCAAAGTCATTAAAAAAATATAGGCTGTAGATTCAGCAGACACAGATTTGAATCCTGATTCCACCATTACTAGCTCTATGACCTTGGGCATGTTGCCTAACACTACTGGACTATAGATTCCTTAGCTGTGAAATGAGGAGAGTAATAGTATATATAAAGCTACTGGGAAGATTCAGTGAGATAATGTGTATAAATAATAGCTAATTCTTATACAGCATTTACTCTGTATTGGACACTATTCTATGTGCTTTACATTTTAACTCATTTAATCCTCATTAGTCTATGTGGTAGATATGCTATTATTCCTAGTTTGTAGATAAAGAATATGAGGCCCATGGAAGTTATAGAATTTTCCACTGAGTTACAGCTAATGAGTGGCAGAGCTGAGAAGTGAAACCTAGGTAGTTTGGTTTCAGAGCCCATGCTGTGAACCATTATCTGATGCTAATCTTAGCATAATGTCTGTAGAAAATAAGCATGTAATAAAACATGTAGGCCAATTATTATTATTATAAGGTTATTGTTAATGCATATCATTTGACCCATGTTATGTCATTTAAAAGGAAGACAACTATCTGTAAATCTGCCTTTCATCACGTAAAGTTGGGCGTTTCAAATGCATTTCGTTATCCAAATGGATTCAGAGGATCCCTTCAAGAAACTATAATACTATTTGGAAGGCAAAGCCACAGTAAGCCTATTCAAGTAGTGCCTCTGCATGACAAGAATGAACTTTCATGCACGTTATGGGCAGTTTTCCACAGAGCTGGAAGAGTGACTGCCATTGAGGAAGACTCCCCACCAAACTGTGACATGCAGTTTGGAGACCTCCAGTTTATAAAAATACTCCTGATTCACCCTCTCTCTGGAATGACTGACCTCACCATACAGCCAGACTATGAGACCCTGACGTAATGTAACCTCACCATGGATGGTGTGGACTGTGACAGATTTCATCCTCCCTTGACAATGACCATGGTAAATAGAGAGCCCTGGGTTTTGATATATTACAGATGATTTATTAAGTTCTAATTTATCACAATTGAAATGGTCAAATATTGATGATGTGAAATAGTCATAAAATAATTCTCATGAGATAATATATTACATATATATAATATATATTATATATATATATATAAATAACAAATATGCCTCTACCACTTACTGTGTTCCTGCTTTAGGTACATTTTATATATTGATGTAGTGCATCTTCACCTTAAATCTTCAAGGTTTGCAACATTATTATCATTTCCATTAGACACATGATGAAACTAAGGCACAAAGTTTAGGGTTTGTAGAACCAGACTCAAACCCAGACTACCTCACTCTGGGAGGTAATATTTCCAATGAAGGTGATATTAACCAAGGTAGACCTTTTTGGCATCATAATGCGGAAAAGTGTGGTCCTTTAAATTGTTTTAACAACATCGAAGGACTCTTGAAAGATGTCAGAGTGACCAGTGCTATAATGATGTGGTATGTGTTAGTCATGACAATAAGGTTTTTCATCAGTGTAGAGGCCCCAGTAGGATTGAAGAACTGTAAGGTCCCCATCCAGTCTGATGACTCAGGTCCATTTCCTGTTACTGTACAGAGCCCCTGGCTTGCTGCTTATGCAGTGATTAGGTTTCCTGAGTGTGTCATTGTGAGGCAAACGTCAGACCCGTTCCCATTATGAGAATGACTTTCATGGGGACTGAACTAGTCATGTGGACAGATTATGTGGCTTTGTTGTCTCAGGAAGATACCTCTGAGAGTGTGCTTTATACCTAGTATCTGTGGCAGTTTTCCTTGTAGACATGAACTCCCCAGATTGTATAGAATGACACCACTTGCAATGATCATTCACTTATTACAAATAAGAGGGGAAAGCAGGGAATAAAAAAACAACTTCAAGTGACTCTGTTCTTACAAAAAGAATTTGTGATTGATCTAAAGATAAAGCAGGAACTTGCTCATTCCCTTTTTTTTTAAATGAAGATTTTGTTTATTTGTTTATTTGAGAGAGAGAGAAACAGAGAGCCCACATGAGTACACAAGACATGGGAGGGGCAGAAAGAGAGGGAGAGGCAGAGAATCTCAAGCAGACTCTGCACTGAGTATGGAGCCTGGCAGGGGGCTGGATCTCAAAACCCATGAGATCATGACCTGTGCTGAAATCAAGAGTCTGAGGTTTAATTGACTGGGTCAGGAGCCTCTCCCCTCGTCCTTTTAATAAATATTTACTAGGTGTTACATCTTGGCTTACAAAGAACTGTAAGACAGCATATATGCCTTTAGGGAGCTTAAATATTTTAGCATGTGAAAAGTTAAAAGCCATATAGCAAGTAAATTGATGGTATAGAGATGTGTGACTTTCAAGTTCAGAAAAGGAGGATGGCTCTTTAGACCCCAAAGTTGGGGAATCCACCATCATTGTCATCACCAACATTATTATCACCCACCCTCTGAGAACCTCATAAAGGCCAAGTGCTGTGATGACTCATTTAATCTTCAAGGCCATCCCATGAGGTAGTTACTGATACTCCCTTCTAGAGGTAGAAGAATTTCGTTTCCAAGTCTTAGAAGCTAAGTGGCATATTAGAGTTTACCCAGCTAGAAGAGGTGGAAGGATTAACTCTGGACACTTAATCATATCATATACCCTAAATTATGTCACTAATTCATCGGCAAACCCTGTTGACTCTACTTTCAAAATAGATCTGGGGTGGCTCAGTCGGTGAAGCTTCTGCCTTTGGCTCAGGTCATGACCTCGCTGTCCTGGGATCGAGCCCCATGTTGGGCTCTCTGTTCAGCAAGTCTCTTTCTCTTACTCTCTCAAGTAAATAAATAAAAAATCTTAAATATATATATATATATATTTCCTAAATGCTTCCACTCTTCACCCATCCACAGCGAACACATTGGTTGGGCCTCCATCGTCCCATCACAAAGGTCTTACCTGGTCTAGCGCTGCCGCCTCCTAACTAGAAGCTCCCTTGCCCTTGTGCCCTTAACAGTCTACTCTCCACATAGTGGCCAGAGCGATCCCCTCAAAGAGACGAGTCAGCCTCTTCCTCAGAACTCTCCACCGGCTTCCCATCCCATTTAGCACACGCTCCAGTGTCACCATGAAGGTCTGCAGTGCCTTGTGTGATCCGCACCCCGGCTCCCTCTTCTCGTTTGTCGTGTTCCTAGTTCTCTCTCTCTGACTTCAATGCAGCTGCGTGGACTTCCTGCTGTTTCTTCCACATACCAACGCATGTTTACACCTCAGAACCTCTGCCCAAGGCTGTAACACTTATCCTCCATAGAGCCATGTGACTCACAGTCTCCCTGTGAGAAAGGGGCAGGGAACCCCTGAGAGCAACAATATCAGTTATGCAAGTCAAAACCCTATGATTGGGGCGCCTGGTTGGCTCAGTGGGTTAAGCCTCTGCCTTTGGCTTGGGTTGTGATCCCAGGGTCCTGGGATCAAGCCCCAGCTCTCTGCCCCCACCCCCGCGGCCCCTGCCTGCTGCTCTGCCTACTTGTGATCTCTTTCCCTCTGTCAAATAAGTAAATAAAATCTTAAAAAAAAAAAAAAAAAACAACAACCAAACCCTATGACCAAAGACCACATATTCTGTGAAGATACTTACTGTAAGGATATGGTTCAGTATGGGGAAGAGGGAAGGAGATGGAAGGGAGTGAAAGAAGAAAGCCCTTCTCTGAACACTCCGTTAAAACAGCTCCATCAGCTGCTCTCTGCCTGCCTAGCCCGCAGAGTGCCAGTTTCCATATGACATTGCATAATGCATGTATTTGTTGTTTTTTTTTAATTTTAAAGATTTTTATTTATTTATTTGACAGATGGAGATCACAGAGAAGCAGGCAGAGAGAGGAGGAAGCAGGCTCCCCACTGAGCAGAGAGCCCGATGTGGGGCTCGATCCCAGGACCCTGGGATCATGACCTGAGCCGAAGGCAAAGGCTTTAACCCACTGAGCCACCCAGGTGCCCCAATGTATGTATTTGTTGATTTATTTATTGCTTTGCCTCCTCTTCTAGAAAATAAATTGCAATAGTGCAGGGACTCTGGTTTACTACTGTGTCTTCTGTGTGTAGATTAGTGCTTAGCACAGATCAAGTGTCACATAAATATTCAATAGGAAAGGAGTGCCTGGGTGGCTCAGTCAGTTATGCGTCTGCCTTTGGCTCAGTTCATGATCCCGGGGTTCTGGGATGGAGAACGACTTTGGGCTCCCTGCTTCTCCCTCTCCTTCTGTGGCTCCTCCGCTCTCTCACTCTGTCTCTCTGTCAAATAAATACATATAAATTAAAAAAAATTCATTTGGATGACTATATCCTCCTAACAATCTCAGGAAAGGGAAGATTGAGATCTTCTTTCCACAGACGAGGAAAACAAGGTTAAATCATCTGTATCCAACAGACGATCTTGCAAGTGGAAGACCCAAGGTTTTAATAAAGATTTTGCAGGATTCTAAGTCCTATGCTGTTTGCATTATACCGCACGTTCCCTAAAATCACATGAAAACCCTTCACATAATAAATAGAACACATAGCAATATTCCCTCTCTGGAAGTAGCATTAGAGAATGAATCATTTCCCAAGAATTTAGCTGTGTTGTTAAAACATTACAGAAAACATTTTAAAAAGCTAATACTTGCAAATATGAGCACTGTGGGGATTCTTCTACGAATGTGTTTGAGGAAGCTGTTACTCATCGAAGAGGTGGGCAGATAACCTTTCTGGGCTGACTGGCATTCCATCACTGACATTTTGAAATCCTTGATATTTTGATCTTTTCCCATGTAGATCACAGTTTCCCAGTTTATCATATTTTAATTTAGAAAAGTTGATAGCAACCCCTAATTAAAGTCAGAACATACTCTGAAGTAATCATATTGTTACTAAAAAAAAAAAAAAAAAAAAAAAAAAGTATTGTGCTTGAGAGAATGGGCAGAGGGGGCCCCTAAGTTACAAAAGAGGAAGCAACTCAGGGTCTGGTCGCCATTAAGCACAGATTTTTCAAGGGCTCGAGGGATTATGATTTTTAGAGGCATCATTTTTTCAGCTCTGCTTTTCCTATCATTTATGTAGTTTGTGAGATTTCTGCTGTTCTTCTAATGAACCTGAAATTCTCCCTAATGGCCGCACCGAAGGTCACGGCTGACCCAGGAATAATAAGCCCACTGACTCATTGGTTGACAGTCAGAACTCAGATCTGCGGGAACACTGCTTCAGACTCAAAATTCCAGACTTTTTATTTAATAATTCTAAATGATCCGTCTCTACACAGATGCTTATTTCTGATTTCGTGTATAAATAGTCATATGACGTGGACGCGATGTTTTTTCCTCCCTCGTTGCTGACAGGTCACTGTTGACGCTGGAGACAGGAATGATGAAGCACCTGTCTGTGCACCCTCTCTGTGTAAGGCAGTCATTTTTGACAACGCTGTTGCTGACACAAACGTCAGTGGCTTCAAACTAAACTGCCACGACAGACATTCACAGGATTTTGAAATGCACTTGGAGATGGTTTCTGGAGGATAATTTTATTATTTCTTTTAATCATGAGCTTGTATAAAACTGACATTAGTTATCCCCTCTTCAACATGCTATAATCTTAGAAAGAAATACGTTTGTAAAGATTAAGCTATTTCCGTATCTACGGCATTAGGGATCCTCAAGGAGCTCTTTCCACTTCCACACGTCCGATCTCATTCCCCCGACGGTGGAGCTATCTGCGATTTCCATGGTGCTGGACAATGAAGCGTCTTTGGGCCCCCTCGGGAAACACTGAAGGTTAAGTTACAGGAATGAAATCTGCCGTCCACAGCACTGGCTGGAAACCGCAGCCACCATTCCACGTGATGCTAATACAGATTCACTAAGATAGATGCTTTTGACTGTATTATTTTTGGATTGACATACATTCATATCAACTTCACTCATCATCTGGTGACATAAGGAAGAAATTTATTGGAGACTGAATCTGTGCCAGGACATGAGTACATGGTAGTGCACAAGTCAGATCTGCATCTTAGATTCATGGAACTTGTTCACTACGTTAGTAGTACTGTAAACAATTATAAAATCATTGCCTATGACAAGTTCTATAATGGAAAACTCGGTGGAATCATAAGACAGTATAACCAGAAGTATCTAGAGCATGGAGGTCAGAGCTGCGGTCACGTGTCTGAAAGAACAGGAGCGTGATCAGTAGACACAATGCCAGTTAATTATAACAACTAGTTCAATGTCTGCTTCTCTTGCTAGATGGTAAGTTCCCTGAGGGTGGGAACTATGTGTATCTTGTTTACAGTAGTGTCTCTTAGGGTCATTGACTCTCGACTTGAAACTTAGTAGAGGCTTGTAGATACTTGCGGTCCGACTAGCCCGTTTGATACTGGTCCACACTAAGCCAGAGGTGGGGATAAAATTGCTCTAAGTGGAAGATAAAGGAAAAAAACTAAATTATGTAGAGTAGTTTAGTTCTAGTATGAATTTTGCTGAACATGTTTGGGGATCAAACTCATGATCTTAACCTTTGAAACAATGTTTTTTCCTAACTAACTGAATTTATTGCTTGTAATATATAATTTAGTAAATTTATTATGTACATTTATTGATTTTAATGTTATTATAAGCCTTGTATAGATATAGAAATTCAGAGAACAATATAAATCTTATTTATTTACACACACTGTGTTTCTAAAGCAATGTAAGATAGCTTAAAAAAACTTTCTAATGTATCTTAAAATACTTACAGTTTTTGAATTATCTCTTTTGAAGGAAATGATTGTGGATTTGACCCAACTAGAGGTTCAAATGCTCCAAAATTAATCGTGAAATTAAGTTTAAAAATTAAATTAAATTCTAATTGTGAAGAATCCTTTTTAAATGTGAATCTGGAGCTGACCTGCAGTGGCAGTACCATCTTGTGACACACGTAACAGATTAATAAGCCAACAAGCCCAGGACGGGCACTGCTATTATGGATATTTACGTGAAGAGGACCAACAGGTCACCTTCTCCGACCACCAGTTCTGAAGTAAAGTTACAGAATTTAATTTGGGTTTGGGTGTGCTGTGGAGAATATTCTACTATAAATTCAAGTCTCATCCAGCAAGGCTGAAAGGCTACTCAGGGCAGCAAGTTCATCCATATGCCGTCCCACTTGGACGCTACCCCATCCAGCCACCAGGCCACATTTTGGAGGGTGCATCTGTGCGTGTAAAGTGTGTGGGTGAGAGAGCATTTGTGATCATTGCAGGTGGAGCGTACAGAACTCCCGCTGATTAAAGTTCCATCCACCAAAAAGATCCAGTAGTCAGTGAAGTGTATCAGTTAAAAATCTCCACAAATGGGCTTTTTTCAACATTATTCTCTCATGTCTCTGTTACTCACAGAAACGGGCACCCACCATGTGCTGGACACTCTACTACGTGGCTTATATTTGTCATCTCATCTAATCTTTGATCGAATCCTTTGAAGTTTAACAGACTCTTTGGTATTTTGTTATTTCAAAAGTAGATATGCAAAACCTCTGAGGAACTCTAGAATGGCTTCTATGTCACCCAAGGATAAAGTCTGATCTGTACCCTTTATAGTTAGCCTAGTCTATTATCTTTTATCCTTTGAAATCGAGGCTTTTTTTTTTTTTACAACATAGATGATAAACCTGTCCACAGAATATTTGATTTTCAAGAACACACTGTTCTCTCAAGCTGCACAAAAGGGTTTATCCTGCATAGAGCAGTTAATAGAGGCATACAAGCCTAAAAGAACCTCAGGTGCCACCTACTTCAACCTCTTGATTTTATAGATGACAAAGAGGAGGTCAAAGAAGAGGAATGGTTTTGTTCAAGTTCACAGAGTGGCCATTGCATACAATTCAAATCTTCAGATCCTTAAATTGATGCTTTTTCTAGGCTCAGGTGTTCCTCAGAATCACCTGTGGTGTTTAAAAAATCTGTACATCGTGAATCCGTACTCTCCGCTGTCTGTCTAGGACCACAGCTCTATTCTGAAGTTACTATGTATAAACAGATGCTTCCTGACAACATAAAATAATGCTCTGCTTGCTTTGAAATAACACTTCCCAGCCAGAAGAAGCTCTGCCCATTTTGTACACAGCTATCAACGCATACAAATCTGGTGACTGGGATGTCCTTTTCATCTTCGCTCTGCTGACTTGGTTTCTTGGGTATGTTTTCTGCTCTGGAGGTACAGGAGCACTATGGAAGGCTGTCATAAAGTGGCCAAGGAAGACCCGAAGCCCAAATCATAGTATGTGACTTTCTTTCTAAGTCCCTGATAGAGAGAACTGTAATCAGTTGGGTTTGGGGAGCCTACCCTGAGAGCTCTGTCTCACTTTGCTTTGGAGGGACACAGGGAAGAGACTTGGTGTTTGTAACTCAATGGTCCCTTTTACCACCACTTCAAACCTACTCTATCTCGGACACAGCTGGAGAGTTTTCTTTAAAAAACAGCAACAGCGAATTCCTGGGTTTTACCTTTGAACATCTGAAACAGACTTTCTGTACAGTTATTTTTTTTAAATATTTATTTATTTGACAGACAGAGATCACAAGTAGGCAGAGAGGCAGGCAGAGAAAGAGGGGGGAAGCAGGCTCCCTGCTGAGCAGAGAGTCCGATGCGGGGCTCGATCCCAGGACCCTGAGACCATGACCTGAGCTGAAGGCAGCGGCTTAACCCACTGAGCCACCCAGGCACCCCATGTACTGTTATATTTTAAACTAGCTAGTTTGTGAGCAGACAAGTCCTATATTATCATGAGTCCAGCAGTTCACGGGCAGGTGTTGGACAACCACTGGGAACCAGCCTGGAGATGGGTGATAAATCCGGGTGCCCTTTCTGTATTTGTTTTGAATCTATGTGAGGTCAAAGAAACAAATAGGAAAATGCAGCTTCTTTCATCACTGTCCAAAACCAATTCTTCAGGGTGCAGAATACCATGGGTTCAAAAATAGAGTTGGATATGAATTTGTATTAATTAAGTAGAGATAATTTATGATTTAATGAGGAGGGTGGTCATGGTTAATGAGACCTGTTTATTACTCTCCATAAAGCATTTTTAAAAAATCAGGAGTGGGAGAGGTGTGATAATTGTCATGTGCTCCAAAAAACTGAAATTCTCTTCTGCCATGTGTTAGCATAATGAAGCCGATATTTCATCAAATTTTCCTTTGATGCAGAGGAAGAGGTTTTGTTCCAAGTAAGATCCAGATTATTCATTGTCATATGATTATTAAGAATTGTGTGGTTTTATAAAGCCACTCATCAGATACCTGCTTTTATTTAATTTTTTTTAAACAGGTAATAGTAACCAAAAGGAAACAATTATTACCGGAAATAGGAATAAAAACTGGAGGTAGTAACAGTAAGTATAATTTTGGGATCTTAGGAAAAAAGAGGGCTGCATTTTCTTCATAATTATTGCCCAATGGAAAGTTCTTTCATATAAATATAGAGTAAATCTGTTCAAGTATTATAAAAAGGAAATAAAATCATTTCACCTTACCTGCTTATGTTGAATTCCTGTATATTACAGCACTTGGACTTTGGATCCAGTCTTAGAATTTGGCTTAGGTAAAAATTTGCCTCCAATATTACATGTATGTTCAGCGAAAACAACTCTAGGCAAATGGAAATCCAGCATTATCTACCTTTACTTAACAGTAAGAATCGAAAATAGATTTTATATGCTATAGAGCTAAGCTCTTGAACCCTAGAGTTTCCTAGCAGATGGTAAAACCTACACTCCGGAGTATGTAATCCATCTTGAAATTGGCTGAGGCTTACTCATTAAACCATCCGCATAAACAACTGTAAAGGGGTGAGGTTGGTTCCAGGAAGGATAAATGTGGAGTGAAAACAAGAAAGGAAAATTTTAGTCTTATTCCTTTTTTCTCTCCACCGCCCCATGTACGGAGGACATTCCTGTCCGAGTTCCAATGGACTGTAACATTCTTTCATGAGCTGGTTCTCTTTTAATGTTTTCTTCCCCTGCCTCTTCCTTTAGGAAACTGATGCCAGCTAATCTCTTGCCCTGGTTGGCTAGGTCCACCATAACAAAATACCACAGATCGGGTGGCTTAAGCAACAAAATGTATTTTTTTCCCAGTTATGGAGGATAGAATTTCCAGCTGAAGGTGTTGGCCAGTTTTTTGCCTTCTGAAATCCCTCTCATTGGCCTCATTGGCTTGCAGTTAGCCACCTTCCCCCAGTGTCTTTACGGGGCTGTTCCTCATCAGTGTTGTCTGGGTCCTGAGCTCTTGTTCTGGTAAGAGACCAGTCATGTTGGATTAAGCCCCCCCCCCCATGCAACCTCATTTTACCTTACCTCTTTAAAGACCTTGTCTCCAAATATAGTCACATTTTGAGGTACTAGGAGTTAGGGCTTCAACATATGGATTTGGGTGGAAAAAATTCAGCCCCATAACACCTGCCATCCAACACAAGAGACTTTGCATCAGTAAAAAGATCTGAGTTAGAGAGAGGGCATGGTGAGCAGATGGATGTGGAGATAAAGCTGGGAGAAGGCAAGAATAGCTAGAAGTTTCTGGAGCCTAGGCTTCAAGCCCTCTGCACTCCAGGAAGATGAGGTGATTTGTAAGAGGTCATCTGCTTACAGTACTCAATATGCATTAAAACAAATTTTACCAAACAACCTTAATCGTTACCAGTTTGTGTTTTTTAGAAGGAAATTACTGTGTATGAGACTGATTTGGATGAGAAGCCATTGATTCAGGTATAATACTTAGGTATCTTTTGATTCAGCCCATTTTGCATTTTAGGTCCTGAACCATGTGAATGAATTAGTGATTCATTACACTTTGCATAATGAGACTCTGTCCTAAAACAAACCGTTCAAGAGCCAGGAAGGTAAGATCAATGACTGAACCACTTTTTGCCCATTCAGCGTTGGACTGACATTCAGCCCCTTCGGTCTTCTCAGTATGGAGGACATAGTGACTGCATATTTAGACCAATGCATTGGGCTTATTTTGAAGCTGGATATTCAATGTGTGACTCAGTAATTAGTTGTCAAGTTCCAACATGCACTATTGAGTGAGGACACAGATTTTTTTGGTCAGGGGAGGGTTTTGCCAGGGAAGTACATTCCAACCTCGCTCAGTGGCCTTGGGTTAAGAATTGCTTTTCATAAATCAATGGGTTTTTGAGAGTGGACTCAGCACATTGAAATGTTACGTGACACTTAGAGAAGAGAACTCTTTTAAAATAAAGACAAGTTTTGCTATAGATGTCGGAATACACCAGCATTGGTCACATGTCCCCTGGATCCCAGAATGTGATGCATAAGGCATTGTTTTATTCATAGAGCTTAATCAAAGTAAAAGAAGTCATTGGTTCCCTACCCTAGGTGGTTGGTATTTAGAGCTCCGTAACAGGACAGATCTAAGTCTGTCACTTACAAATCGTGTGGCACTGGCAAGTTACTTAACATCTCTGTGCCTCAGTTTCCTTATCTCTAAAGTGTGGCTCAGAACATACATATATAACATCTCACAAGGATGTTGGTGGATTCAATGACTCTGCATGTTGTAAATAGTATAGTAAATACCCAGCTATTATTGTTGTTATTATTATTTTATTTGTTAATTACATAATAGTCACCTAAGAAACAATTGGTTGACTTCCTATTATTTCAGGACTTGTTTCCCATTTTGTTTCTTTTCTCTTGTAGAGTACCCTTATTTTGTTCCTGTTTCTATAAAAGGGTTGGTTATTTAACACTCAGACACTGTGTAAGGCACAATACCTTAAAAAAATAGCTTGACATGTTCTTTCATGAACTTCTGATTTTTAAACAATTATAGACTCACAAGAAAATGCAAACGCTGGTAAGGAGAGGTACTACGAACCCATCACCTAGCTCCCCGAAAAGGCAACGTGTTTCATAATTACAGAACCCAAGCCAGGAGAATTGACATTGGTACAAGACAATTAACCAGACTATAGACTTTACTCAGATTTGACCAGTTTTTGCAGGCACTTATTTCCTTATATGTCTGTGTCTATTAGTGTTAGAACGTCTGATCACCTACACAGATTCATGTAACCACTATCACGGTCAAGAAGAAGGATGGTTTCTTTTCCACAAAAGAGCTCTCTCTCGTGCTAAAGAGGCAATTTTCAATGCATGTGAAATCACATGCTGCTTCAAGTTTCGCTTCTCGTTGTTCCTTTGGTAACAGAGTAGGATTTGAGGAGACAAGTGACTCATCATTGCGTCGGCTATCTAACGAATGCTCAGTAAACACTTCGTGGGATGAATAAAAGTTTCGCAAGTTCATCATAACTCACTTTCTCTGTGTTTTGTTTCTCCTCCCCACAGTCTCCAGGAATGCACATAAATATAACAGCAGAACAGGTGCAAGAAAGTGGAAGGGGCCCCCAGGCACCAAGAGGAGCGCATGGCAAACATATACTTCCTCCCAGAGGCCTACCTCTCTGAGGAGTCTACATCCTTAAAAACTCCTACGCAAGAAGAGAATTTTCCTGGGTCTCTGAATGATGGTTTTTCTGTGTGCATTTTCCCATTGTGGGTATTTTAAAAAACTTGGCTATCTAAAATTAAATTGTAGATGTGAGATTAGCTGCTTCATTTGTGTTTATAACCTTCTAATTCAAGGTGTCTCGGTCAGGGCACCAGGACGGGTCAGCCTACAGTCCCTGGGTTTGGTGGAAAACTAGAGATTGGACGGATAGGCATTTATTGACTTTGGCCAGTGGAACTTATGCTTGTTACAACCTGAGATTTTGTTTGCTCACCACTAAAGCCCCAACCCACGCTTGGCACACAGTGGGGCTGCCATGCCTATTTGGTGAGTAAATGAATTTGAATAGATGACTTTTTAGATTTCTTGCCTTTAATTCAAATTGTTTGTTACTCTTTTGACCCACAGAACAGAAATGGGAATTATCTTCAGAAAATAATTTTTAGGGTTTCTGGTAGTCATAAAAAATGAGGGGATTTTTTTTTTCTTCCAGAATTTTTAAGAAGCACAATTGATCTTGCTTTTAATTTTTTTTTTTAATAACACTACGGAGAATGACCACCTGAAAACTTTACTTATTAATGACTTGCCAAGGAAATGTCTAATTCCAGTCTTTTCATAGCTATGCACTTAGACAAATAAGCTTATAAATAATTATGAAGTCTCTGATGTTCTCCCTCTCTGGATGTCAGAAGACATGACATAGCAAGAAAACGGGATGCTGATGGTAGAGGCTAAGTCCATGTTTAATTCCAAATAGAATCCAACTTAGGATATATTTTTTTAATGAATTTTCTTCAAAGTAAAATGCACCATGATCAATGAATTTGAGTCAAGAGGATAATGGGGGTTTGGATGATCAGAAATGCCTAGATATTTATCCCCCTTTGCATGTGTACACACAGATGATTTCTTCTCAGTCCAAAGATACCCCACCTCCCAACAAGAGAGGGTACCTGAAAATAAATAAGCTCATTTTATTTTATTTTATTTATTTAAAAGATTTTATTTATTTATTTGACAGACAGAGATCACAAGTAGGCAGAGAGGCAGGCAGAGAGAGAGAGGAGGAGGAAGCAGGCTCCCTGCCCAGCATAAAGCCCGTTGCGGGACTTGATCCCAGGACCCTGAGATCATGACCTGAGCCGAAGGCAGAGGCTTAACCCACTGAGCCACCCAGGTGCCCCAATAAGCTCATTTTAAATTGATGTCTAGCTCATAGGGGTCCATCCTCAGGAGGCATTATGGTGTGGAGGACCTCAGTGAATTTGAAGTCTGGAGCTTGGGTAAGTTGTGTAGCCTCCCCGACGTTCAGCTTTCCTCTTCTTGAGAATGGGTCCATTTATTCCTAGAGATTGGACGGATAGGCATTCATTGACTTTGGCCAGTGGAAAGTCAATGATCTTATAGCTTTGTTGTGAGAAAGAACATAAAGCATTCGAGCTTCTACATTTGGCAACAGTATTTGAACTGTAAGCACTATTTAAATGTAAAACAGGATTAGTTTCATTAAGTCAAAATTGGCCACGGAGAGAGCAGAAGCTTGGAACACAGAGGGGGTCATGCCGTGGTTCTAAGCCAACGTGCACTGGAATGGCTGGTAATTAGCTCTGCGACTTCTGTGAAAGGAAGAGACCGCCTTGTTCCAGACGGCATCCTTCTCCACCAGGGGAGAGACCAAAGACTGTCTGGGAAAAGGCTCTTCCCTCTCCAGCAAGACTCTCACTGGATCAATTCCGATGAGATGGGATGTAGATGTGTGGCTCTCCATCTGCTACCACCTGAGCTTTGAAGGAAAAAAAAAAAAAAGCATTTATAAACTTGTTTTTCAAAGTCTGGATTGGATCAATTAGAATTAAATCTGCCTGTACCCAAACCAAGAAAACTTGGTAAGTGGATGTTTGCTTTCTGTTATTTGGTTGTTTGGGGTCTCCGTTTCAGGCATGGCTAAGAGCGAACAGAGGAGCTGGAGGCAGCAACAGGGGAGGGGTTTGGGGAGGCCGAAGAGGGCTGATCTCAGGAGCAGGACGGGGAAAGTGACCTCTCCATTGGGTCATAATCTGTCTGCCTCCAAACTTCAGATACTCGTTTCTGTTGTATCAATAGGCTCAGCTTAATATTAACGGTGGGATGAGCTTCCTGAGGCTGCCATCCCAAATTACCATCAAGACTTCTGGAAGCTAGAATTCTCCAGTCAAAGAGTCGCCAGGGCCCCTTTCTCTGGAGGCTCTGGGGGAGAAGGCATTCCTTGGCTCTCCCAGCTTCTGGGGGGCTCTCCTGGCATTCTCGGGCGTGTGGCCGCTTACCCTTCATCTCTGCCTCCACATGACCATCTCCTTGCCTGATTTTCCTCCCCCTTCCTCTTTTTTTTTTTTTTAAAGATTTTATTTATTTATTTGACAGAGAGAGATCACAAGTAGGCAGAGAGGCAGGCAGAGAGAGAGGAAGGGAAGCAGGCTCCCTGCTGAGCAGAGAGTCCGATGCGGGACTCGATCCCAGGACCCTGAGATCATGACCTGAGCCGAAGGCAGCGGCTTAACCCACTGAGCCACCCAGGCGCCCCCCTCCCCCTTCCTCTTAGAAGGACACTTGTTTCTGGATAATCTGCGACGCTCTTCTCATCTCAAGATCCTTCACTTACTCACACCTGGAAAGACTTTCTTCCAATAAGATTGTCTTTGTATGTTCTAGGGCGAGGAACACACACATGTCCTTTGGGGTGGGCACCGTTCTACAAAGGACAACGACGTAAAAAGCTTTTAATATGAAATATAAGTTGATGCAATCTTCCTGATGAATAATACGACCCTTTTACTTTGAAGAAAAATTCATTGAGTACCTACCCTGCGCCAAGAATGTTTCAAGACATTTAATCAATAAAAAATGCAAGTACTGGGGCACCTGGGTGGCTCAGTGGGTTAAGCCTCTGCCTTCAACTCAGGTCACGATCTCCGGGTCCTGGGATCGAGCCCCGCATCGGGCTCTCTGCTTAGCGGGGAGCCTGCTTCCCCCTCTTCTCTCTGCCTGCCTCTCTGCCTACTTGTGATCTGTGTCTGTCAGATAAATAGGTAAATTAAAAAAAAAAAGAATAAGGTTTATATTGATATGGAAGATATATTAGGTGGTAAAGTTTAAGAAACTGCAGACTTTTTATGAACATACATAGATAAAGATGAACATCTCTACAGATGTATCTATGCACAACCTTCGGAGGTGGGGGGTGAGAATTCACAGGGAACGGGTAGCAGGGATTACCTATCTAGAGAAAGTCTGGTGGAGAATGGGGAATGCAGAGGAAGGGAGAGCTGACTTTTCAGTTTGGGGGACCATTGAATTTTCTAATGTTGCATACATGTCATTTCCATTTTATTAATACTGTAAGTAGGGATTATTTTGTGGTGGGAATGAAGGACATTCATTTCTTTCCTTAATACTTTCTTCCGGAATTTTTGAAGAGGTCTGAGGCTTTTCTTTCAAATCAGTTAGAAACTAGGCTCAGCACTTCCTCCTGCTGGGGGTATTTTCCTTCTTGATTTGTATAACTATTGTTGCTCTTCCGAAGCCTGTCTCTTTTTCTCCTCGAGAAGTCGATTATTCTCCAGTTAGGTCTCCAGGACTTAGCTGCTAAATCTCTTATCTTTTCTCTGGAGACTCTCACCCAGGAGATCACTGCTCTGTCTTTTCGAAGAGTTCTTCCTCTGGGTCTTCCGGGTCACTAATTTCAGTCTCAGCCGTGACCACCCTCGGGGTCAGCCCACGAAGTGATTTTTTTAAGTTTGAAGATTATATTTTTAGTGCCAAGAAGGGGTGCGTGCGTGTGTGTGGTGTGTGTGTAGGGAAAGTGTGCACATTACACAGGACTCTCGGTCCTGCATGTGTTGGAGTTCTGTCTGTCCCCTTGCGGTAGAGGTCTGTTCCGAACACTGGCTTCTTCTTCCTCACATTCCTGGCTCCCTTAGATGCTTGGGCCCCTTGTGCTGTGTGTCATTTTCCTCCGTCTGTTCTGGGGCCGAGGCTGAAGTGCTGTGGGCTTTCTCAGGCCAGCGTGGAGGCGCTGCTGTCTCTTCCTCTGTGGACCGAAGGTCTAGCAGCAGTAGGCCACCACCTCCCTTGGGACTGTTAGGTCTCCCAATAATGGGTCCGTGATCAAAGGATCAAGACTGATACAAAGCGAAGGTCAGGCAAAGCTTTATTTCATGCCAAGCATCAAGAATCAAACTGACCGGTCGGGGCTGTCTTTTACAAAGAGGTGACCCCTCTCTGCCTTACAGACTAGCTTTTAAGGGCATCTGCACAGTCATGCTAGGTCACACATAAGTGACCAGCGGAATTACAATTTACCCTATAGTAGATATTTGAACTAGCCTATCACCTTGGTCAGAATTGGTACCCAAAAGGCGGGACCCACACTCCTTGGTCGCTAGGGAGACAGTATGCGCCCCACTGATTGGATGTCTCCACCTGGCCTGACCTGCCCTTGTATTTGGGCTTTGTTACCTGGGATTGGTTTCCCAAACTTGCTTTTAAGTAAGTTCCCTGGTGGGGGAGGGAGGCAGGGTCAGTTTAAGTTTTACTGCATAAACAACAAAATCACTGTTTAACGGGATGGAATCGCTTCGGCTAAATAGGCCCTCACAGTGACAATGGGGCTTCTCCAGGCCCCTCAATTCCAGGAAGAGAGGAGCCTTATCCCACATGCTTTCCAGGCTTCTGCAGTTCTCTGGGCATCAGGAGATCTGACACCCCCTTGTTGGGTAATGTCCTGCTCTCTCTGGCGGTAGGGAGCCCAGGGAGCCAGGCCCCCAAGAGTGGGATCCTGCCTCTCTCCGCACAATGCAGTCAGGCTCTCCCAGGGTCTGCAGTTCTCTTGTGGTTCAGAGGGAAACAGTTCTTGGCAGATGATCAGTGACTCCCTTCATGCCTTATCTACCTACCATCAGAAGCTGCCCCCACCAAGAGACGTGGGAGTCTGGCCTGCAGGAGCGAAACTACCCAGGTGAGGCCAGCCTCGATCAGCCAGCCTTTAGCCAACCCTCACACATGTGAGCTACAACAATCAGTGACTGCTGTTTGGAGTTCCTAGTTTATTACACAGCAGTACCTGATGCCAGAAAGAAGGTGGGATATTCTTTTTTATATTTCTCTGTAGGTTTATGTATTTATTTTTAAGATTTTATTTATTTATTTTAGAGAGACAGCACGTGTGAGCAGGAGGAAGGGCAGAGGGAGAGGGAGAATCTCAAGCAGATGCCCAGCTGAGCCCGGAGACTGACTGGGACTGGATGTCAAGACCCTGAGATCCTGACCTGAGCCAAAGGAAAAGTCAGAAGCTTAACTGACTGAGTCACCCAGGCATCCCTATTTCTTTCTATATTTAAAAAAAAAAACCACACACATAAATAGGTGTCATTTAAAAATTGAGACGAGAGGTGCCAGCTAAAGATTCTTTCTCTCCCTCTTCCCACCTGCTACTGTACATGCACACATGCACTCTCTCTCTTAAAAAAAAAAATTGAGACCAAGGAAACATTAAAAAGGTGAGAAAGAGAGAGCTGAGAGCTGATAGAAATCTCAAGAAGACGAAGCTGTAGAACCTCATAGCTAAACAAGATTAGTGTACTGTATTTTGCTTGAAGATAAGACCTATGACCCATGCAAAGTTCCATTCCATTGAACCTGGCCAAAGAGAAGGGCCCAACAAACCCTTATTAAATGAATTACTCTCAAAATAGTCTAGTCAAATCCTTATCTAATAGACTAATTGAGAAGAATTTACCCTACGACATGTTCAGCATTGACAGTGGGTTTGCTTAAATGTCTTCATGACGGGGAACTCACTATCTACCAGGCAACTCTTTCCTTTGTGCAGTAACAATAATTATTAGAGTTCTTTTATTGCAGCAAAGAGGCAATCTAGCTGACAGTGTGAAATCTAAGCTAAATAATTCAGAAACATGTTTTTCCCTCATTCAGAAACCCCCTCAGAGGAAACAGGCATATTCTCACGAGCTGATAAGGAACGTATTATGAACCATACCATCTGCATAATTGCTTCCATTCATTATTGTTAACTTATATTTCATCCAACTCCAAAATTACGTTCCTTCATCTATAATAAATGATTTATTTTCAGTTGGAAAAATCAAAATGATCCCTTTTGGATCAAAATTACCTGGGAATGTAATTAACTGTATCTCACTGTGGTAGCTCGTCATATAAACTCACTGTGGATGGCTTTAAATAAGAAAAATTGGCAGTTTTATTATGTTCTTGATGTATTGCAAACATTGCTTGCTAGGACACATGACTAGAGGGCCAGTCCAGGGACTCCACGGGATCTAAAACAAATTTAATTTGTGTTTATTGGACAAGCTTCTGTTTGGCATTATGCCGTGTCTCAAGAGACACCAACCTACCTGATCTTAGGCAAGACTTGAGGACAAAGACTATCGGTTGAGTGCGTTACCTCTCTCATGTTTTTAGTTTCAAGAAATCCATATGGAAGTTCTACTCCACTTAAATAAAAAGATTATTAAAACATCGGATACACAGTGTTTGAGATAGGTCATCAATTATATTTATTGTAATTATAACTACTACTATGAGTACTATTCCTAGCCACTAGCACTGTTGCTGTTATTAACTCTGTGAACTTTCTGGCTCAAACAATATGCTGGACCCTCAAACTCTTCCCCACCAGCACATTTATTCTCTCCTTCCAAGGCAGAATTCAGTTGTTTTAATCTAGACCAAGAAATGCTGTAGCTATGGCAGTAAACCCTTCTTACTTGACTTCCAAGGTCAAAGCTAATAGAGGCATAGCAGAGGGTTAGGTAGAACTCCAAAGGCTTCATTATTGTAGTACTGGCCTCCCCTGGCTCAGCTGAAGAGACCGAAGGAGCCCATGGAGCTCGTGGCACAGACCTAATTAATTGGGTCAAAGCCAAATTCATCAGGCAAGAAGGGCAAACTCAACAATTTCAGGACATTATCCATTACTTATGACTCGCTCTTCTCTGTTGCGTTCCAGCGTCAAGCCCTATGCTTGGCACACAGTGCATACTTAATGAGTGAATGTGGAATAAACGAAGGTGAAATTTCATATCAGAAACCAAAGGAATGCTTCCCTTTTTAACCCAGCCCAATCGATAGTGAACTAGATGGCAGGCAGGTTCCACTTCCCGTTTGACATATACGGTTTTTGGTTTTCTTCCAGACCCTGTTCATTTTCAAGTACCATCATGATACTGCAATTATCAGCCCTAGCCATCAGTCCCCTTTCATAATGCTGGGCTGCCAAACACCTGACATAGATCTTGCTGTTTGTTCTGTGCTTGGACCAAGGTAGACATTGTTCATGGATTGCAGCACGTCTTTGTGCCGAGTGTGGATGCACCCCGTGATAGACGTGGAAATGTGCCTCCCATTCCCAGTTCCCTCTTAAGTGAGGAGTTGCTGTCCAGCTGCAGGGAGTGTGGTGAGCAGACCGTCCAGCTGTCAGCATCTTTGAGGTCAGCCTCAGCTGCGGAGCACCCCCTGCTTAGAAGTCATGTCCTTTCTGGGGCAGCCTGTACCTAGTGACTCTGCCAGGAGTGCGTGGCTGGGAGAGTGGGTGGTGAGTTGCAGTTTCAGTTGCAGTGCACTGTCAGACAGCTCCAATGGAAAGACCAGCCACAGAGCCTCCCGCCCTTGGACCCCCAGGTTGGCCGAAGCTTTGTCTGGCTTGGTTTGTGCTTTGTCTTCTCTCTCTGCCCCATCCTGCTTCTTTGCCTTCTTATCATGGGTTGGATCCCTAATAAACATCTCATACCCAGACCCCATCTCAAGATCTGCTTCCAAAGAACCCAACCTGGCAGTCCCCATCAGTGGATTGGAGCTGGCCTGTGGAAGGAAGCTCATGTTCCATGCCTATTTTTCTCCAGGCCAATCCACAGGGATAGGTGGTATAATCAAAATATTCAAAACATGACAATGATTTCTAGAGATAAACAAGCCCAGATCCTCCGCTGGCCTGCCGGCCATGGAGAACACAGCCAGGTGTCAGCGGGTGATCTGACTCACTTCAGCAAAACACATGCCTTCCTTCAAAACAGTCAAATAATTTCCTTCATTGTCTAAGACAGGGTTTACCCACCTTGGCACCATTGACATGAAGGGGCTGAGGCTTTTTTTTGTTGTAGAGGGCCTTCCTGGCATTGTAGGATGTTGAGTTATCTTCAGACATTGCCTGATGTCTCCCTGAGGGCAAAATCTACCTGGTTTGAGAACCAGGGGTCTAAGATTGTGCCTGGGGAGGCAGCACCCAGGTAGGGAAAATGAAAGTCTTAGCAGGTTTGGAAACATCCCTTCTCTCTGGGCCCTGATCCCCATTCTGCTGTGGGCCAATGGCTCTTTGAGTGAGTCATCACCAACATAGAAGAAAGATGGGCTGCTCCCCAGTTTCCTAGTTAATAAGCCTGGATTCCTGAGAAGACTTCTGGCATCTGTGCCAAATCTCTCAGGACAGCCTCCGACTCCCATGCCCTGGTTTCTGTTTACACACCAGGGAAGGCTGCATTCCTCAGCTGTTTGCAAGCCTGGAGGACTGGTTTTCGGTCCCTGACACTTATTTGAGCATGGAAGGGGCAAAGTTATTACTTAAAAGCTAAAGCAACAATGAGTTTCATGGGAACTTCCAAAAACAATTAGCACTTAAATATCATTGACATATGGGATCAGATGGGAATGTATATATGTGTGCATAGACTTGTTTCCTTTAAAATTTTCACTTTCTCCCTTTTTACACCTATAATGCATTCATTGAAGATGACTCAACCATGAGTAAAGAAAATAAAACATCATTCATACTTTTTACCCCCTAATGAGAGCTATAATATTTCAAGAAAATCATCTTCTGGATCTCTTTTCTTATAACATGTGCGAGTGAAAAATAAATTTTATTTTATTTATTTATTTTTAAAGATTTTATTTATTTATTGGACAGACAGAGACACAGCGAGAGAGGGAAAACAAGCAGGGAGAGTGGGAGAGGGAGAAGCAGGCTCCCTGATGAGCAAGGAGTCCGCAGGGGGCCTCCATCTTAGGACCCTAGGGTCAGGACCTGGGCTGAAGGCAGACGCTTACCAACTGAGCCACCTGGTTGCCCTGAAAAATAAATTTCATAACGTCCATGGGATTGTATTGTGATATTGTTGTGTCACTCTTTCTATTCTACTTACAAACATAGTCTGAGTTCGTATTTTTTGCGTCTATAATTTCCTTTTTTTTGGCAACGACTGTCCCTTCACTTACAATCCAACCTTCTGAAGGAGAATGACTTCTCAGGCCTACCCGAACTCGGATTTTTCAGCGGGAACAAGGTCGGGAGGGTGAGCTGTGCCCACCGATTTGCCAGCTCAGCCCCCTCCCCCTGCCCTCGGATCCCCACGCCTGCGCCACCCCGGCTCCAGCCTGGGGAGGTGGTGCTCGTCCTGACTCACTCCGCAGCCTCATCTAGAGAAACTGAAGGCTGAATCCTGAAGGAAATCTCTGCCCGTAATACCGTAGCTGTACAGAGAGCTTCAAAATAACATCTGTGGCAGGAAGAGCAGGGCGCGCTAAGGCCGCTTACAGAATCCCTACCCGGCTCTAGGATTTACAAGGTAATAGAAAACTTTTCTCACAAAATCAAACTTCTGTCTTTCAAGGTGACGTTTTTAATAAAGATGCTCTGGGATGACCTCTGGGCGTGCGTGGGCACCCAGAGGGAAGGACTGACTGAGAGATGCCTACAGTTTCCAACAGGCACTGGGGCCATCTGGCTCCAGCCGGGGGGCCAGCAGTGGATTATTATTCATTAGTCCTGTGACCTTGGGTCAGTCACTTCCTCTCCCGGGGCCTCCACTTCTTGCTCTGTACCAACAATTTTTTTTTTTAATTTTTAAATTATTTTTAAAAATTTGATCTTTTTATACTTTTTTTTAAAAAAAAGATTTTATTTATTTTTTTTATTTATCTCAGAGAGAGAGAGAGAGGGAGAACACAAGCAGGCAGAGGCAGAGAGAGAAGCAGGCTCCCCCCTGAGCAAGGAGCCCGATGTGGGACTCCATCCCAGGACCCTGGGATCATGACCTGAGCCGAAGACAGAGAGGCTTAACCAACTGAGCCACCCAGGTGTCCCCCCGTGTTTTGTTTTTTGTTTTTTTTTTTTTTAAACCAAATGTTTATTTGGCTCTTACTTTGAGCCAAGCCTAGTCTGCTGCTGTGGATACTGCAGTAAGAACCTGTGTTCTCGGCCCTCAGGGACCTTACAGTCTAGCGCCAAGACGTCCACTGTGAGAGCCACAAGCCACATGTGGCTATTGAGCACCTGTCATGTGGCTGGCCCAAACTGAGTTGTGCTGTAGGTATAAACTACATACTGGATTTTGAAGACTTAGTATTAAAAAAAGAGGAAGAAAAACACACCTTTAGTAACTTTTTATATCAGTATGTTGAAATGGTCATATTTGGATATTGGGTTAAATAGGCTAGGTGAATAAAATTAATTTCATCTGCATCTTTTCATTTTTAAAAATGTGGCTGCAAGACCGTTTAAAATGACATCTCTGACCTGCAGTTTGGTTCTCTTGGGCAGTGCTGATCTAAGGGGGAGAGACAGGCCAGAGCCGCCATGTCGGCACGGGGTTGTGCCGTGAGGCACAATGTGCTGGTGCCGTGAGGGCAGCCCGAGGGGGCAGGCGACCTTGTCACGGGGTACCTTGAAGGACGCAGAAGAGTGATTCAGGTGAAGAGTAAGGAGAGGAAGGACCTTCCTGGTCAAAAGAATAACAAGCACGAATCAGCAAGTTTGAGAGAAGGAGGGCTGGTATGGGGGAGCCGAGAGGACGGGGTGCTGGAGAGAGGTGGGGAGGTCCGCTAGCCCCTGTGATCCTCAGGGATTATTAGACGGGATGAGCAGAGGGAGGACTCATGTCCTTGCATTAAAATATCCAACTGTGTGGCTGAACAATTGGCAGACTCCTTAGGGAAACGGAGAGATCCAGTTATGTCCGTTGGTGGTGTTTTCAGGTGGGATCTTGTGAACTCCCATCCGAGGTGAGGTAGTCATCCCTGCTGACCCCGGAACTCCCTGGAGCTGGGGAAGCAGGGCCACCCCAGGCTCCCTCCGTAACCCAAGGGAGGCAGAACTCCAACAAGGGACCCAGGGGAATCTGCGGTGTGGGATTAGAGTTGGGTCTGGAAGAAAAAACAGGGTTTCATGAGCAAAGAAGGCAGGGCAGGCTCTTCAAGGTCACAGACAAGACGGTGTGCGTGACCATATTCCAGAGTCTCAATAGGAGCTCTGATGGCATTGTCTTGGGCTTAAGCAACACCGTAACGTAGGCACCATTATCTTCATTTTACAGATGACCCTGACACTGGGGATGGAAAGAGCATGCCCGGTCTACACATAAATATTCATGGGTTCCTGTTAGAAAATGGTGGACGAGAAATTGGAGTGTAAGTAGGTCTGATTCCAGAGGCCCTGTGTTTCACACAAGTATTGAAAATACAAGTCTACTAACATGTTTTTCTTGTTTTTAAATTTTTTAAAAAGATTTTATTTATTTATTTGACAGAGAGCGATCACAAGCAGGCAGAGAGGCAGGCAGAGAGAGAAAGGGAAGCAGGCTCTCCGCTGAGCAGAGAGCCCGATGTGGGGTTCGATCCCAGGATCCTGAGATCATGACTTGAGCCGAAGGCAGAGGCTTTAACCCACTGAGCCACCCAGGTGTCCTTGTTTTTTAAATTTTAAGAGGTATTTGAAAACTGATATTTATCCAATGTTTGCCATTGTACCAGCCTATATGTGTCCGGGGGTTATGGACATAGAAGCTCTGACTAGACTTTCTGGGTATATTTTATTTTCTTATTTTTAAAGGTTTATTTATTTGAGGGGGTGGGGGGAGAAACGAAGAGAGAGAGAAAGTGTGAGCACTGAGTGGGGGAAGAAGCAGGGGACAAGGGAGAGAGAGAATCTCCAGCGGATGTCCCACTCAGAGAGAGGCCTGATGTGAGGCTTGACCCCATGACCCTGAAATCAGGACCTGAGCTGAAAGCAAGAGTCAGATGCTTAACTGACTGCACCACCCAGGTGCCCTGAGACTTTCTGGGTTTAAATTGAGGGTCTAACACTTCACCTCTCTCTCTCTTGCAGTCTTCTCATCTGTAAAATAGGGATGATAATCAAAGTTTCTTCTTCAGGGTGGTGGTGAGGATTCAGAGACTTAAGTCTTGTAATGATGGTTATTAAATAAAAACCATCTTATTTAGCCTCTCACCATGACACTATTTTGTCCCTTTCCCAGAAGACTTAAAAGTCTGTTGCCTAAGCTTACATGGAATTTAAGTGGCAGAGCCAGGATTCAAACCACTTTAAAAAAAAAAAAAAAGATTTTATTTTATTTATTTGAGACACACACACACACACACACACACACAGAAAGAAAACATGAGCAGGAGGAGAGGGACAGAGGGAGAGGGAGAAACAGGCTCCCCACTGAGCAGGGAGCCCGATGTCAGGCTCCTTTCCAGAAGGATCCTGGGATCATGACCTGAGCTCAAGGCAGTTGCTTAATGGACTGAGCCATCCAGGTGCCCCACAAGCCATGCTCATTCTGACTTTTCTAACTCTCATGCCCTGTGTTGCTTCTTCAGTTTGAGTTATAGCAACAAGGATTCATGTTCTGGGTCTTTTCTCAGTGGGCTGATCAAAAATATTCCACCGAAATGTTCCATCAAAATACTTACAAATTCCATCAAAAATATTTACAAATAAGTCAAAAGTGCCCCTTTGCATCTTTCCTCCTCTTACCCATGTTCATCCCTTACCTTCCCTGAAAATGGTGGGTGATGCTTTTGTAAGCCTAATGTCTTAGCCGAAGGCATCCAAATTTTAATCGCCACCTCCCCTTCCGCATTTCTTTTCTTCTCTTATTCCTGACATTGCCACCTGAGGTTAACTGCCTGGAAAACATTCTCATGAAGCAAAATGGGGACAGTTTGAGGCATGGAGAGACCTGGAATTGGAGCAGCTGCTCAGCTCAAGTCAATACGGAGCTACAGCAGAGATCAGAAAAGAAGATCATTAAGACCAATAAAAAAAAAAAAGGAAGACCCCATTCCAGAACCAGTTATAACCTTGACCATCCTGGAAAACGCAATGGCTTGGTACAAAAGTGGCAAGAATAGACTTCCATTCATTTGCACAATTGAACTGCCTGCTCCAGGGGTCTATAAACCTTTCCTTAAAAGATCAGACGGTTAAGTATTTTAGATTCAGTATTTCCCATAAGAGTCCAAAGGGTTAAGGATTTTAGGCCTTTGTGGGCCATACTGGTCTTTATCACAATTCCTCAACTCTGTTATTAAATTCAAAAGCCATACACAAACAAGTGATTGTGGCAACATTCCAAAAGAACTTTTTAGGGACACTGGAATTTGAATTTTATTGAACTTTCACACGTCATGAAGTAATTGTTTGTGATTTTTTTCTCAGCTACCTAAAATGTGAAAACCATGGGCTGCATTTGGAAAACTGGTCATAGTTTGCCAGTACCTTGTTTCACTCTGCCAGGTACAGTGTGAACAAATTGGCACAGCCTTTATCCTCACAGAGCAGACAGGAAGTTGTTCAGTTTTCTCAAAGTGTGACACACTTTAATGTTTCATCAAAAGGGGTATCTGTGCTCAAGAATGTTTGGGAAATACTGAGCTGAAGAAAAATCCTTTACTACAGGACTTCTCAGAGCCTTTATTATGCTAATACATGCTGTGAACTTCCAAGGGAAACTTGGAGGGCCAGACTTACTTGACTACAAAACCCTTTTACACTTTCTACAATGGATGCTCCATGGAACACACTGGAAGGAAAGCCCCTTCTCTTCTCTGTTTAAATGGGAAGATGAAGTTATCTGTCAAGACCACCCTCTCCCACCCTTCCCAGTTGCCTTTCCACTGAGCTGAGAGATGATCCTGAAATTGATGTTTCCTTCTTCCTCGGGTCATTGTCTCTCTCCCAATGGCCAGACAATATTTTAGAATTATCTCTGTTCTTTTGCTGAAATGGAAATGAAGATGGAAATAGTAAAAAGAAAGACTCATTTGGTTATTTTCTAAAGCACATCGTGTTACTTCTCATTTGGTCATGCAACCCCTGGTTGGATTGTTTGGTAGCATTCATGGCTTTGGGTCCTTCCAGTCCTCAGGTCTCCTCTCAAGCTCACCCCACCATCAACTGTTGGATTTATTTCCAATTTTACTCTTTGCAGTTGTATAATTGCTGCTTTAATAATTAAACTTCAAAGCTCATCTGACCTTAAGCTCCTTGGGGCTGAGGCCCACATGGTAAAAGAGGCTGAAGTGAGTCTGGAAAAAGCTCCTACACGTTAAACCAAGGTGTGAGTTGTTTAAAAGCAAACCTGAATACTAGGATTTAGTGAGACCAGTTTCCATTAGAATCAGAGCCTTTCAAGAAACTCATACAATATGAATGATTCCTGAGGCCTCAGGTGGTAAGGGACTTAAGAGTAGAGTCATGTCTTATGTAGGAGTTAGTGTTTAAAGTCAGCGCATAAAGCAAAAATTGTGTAGAGTCAAAATTCCCCTGGAAAAATCCTTTAAATCATCAAAAAGTGCAAAAAACCATGACTTTGTGGATATTTTGCAGCGTCTTAGAAAGTCTAAAAAGCTAGGAAGTTGTTTTCCCTCTAGTGTTGTGTGAGTTCCCTGTTTCTTACTTTAGTAGCAGAAGAAGTAGTTGCATTTGGAGGCCTTGCTGTATCAACACCCTCTTGCACTTGTCAGTGTTGAACTTCCCTGAGAGATATGCCCCTCGATGTGGCCTATTTGCTCTGTAATGTCTTACCATAAATGGGTTTAAATAAATCACACTGGAAAGGAAGGTTTATTTTTCAACTGTCCTCCTTGGCGGGTCCCTGATTTCCTTTGAGTTTAAGTTCATTTATCACCATCATAATGTCCTTGACATTGTTGTGACACTACTCTGTGTTCATAGACCCTGGCTGGATGCTCTACCCACCATCTAAGAAAGATCCTGAAAAGGGCATGGGTAAAACGTAAGGATGAGGAATATTGGTAAGGTCCATTTCAGCTGCAAGGGCAAAAAGAAGGAAATAAGGTGAAATGAAGCAAAATAAATATCTTACTCTTCTCATTGACCCTGGCTTCCACCTCTTTCCTCACACGTATACAGAGAGTAGAGGGAAGGAGAAAAAAATGTCTTGTTCTTAGATGGTAAATCCACTTCTTGTAGGTTCAGCCCCTGGCCCCTGACTTCAGTCTATACCCTGATCTGTACTGCAGAGCATGAACACCCCCTCCCTCGTGGAGTCACCAGAGGGGCCTCCCGGTGTGGCTGGAAACATCTTTGGAGCTGTGGCCAAATGTTCCATCCTGACCTATGGTCACCAGCTGACAGCGGGAGCGATTTCAGGCACTGTCTCATGGATAAGGCAGTATTTGAACAGAACTTTTAGAGTAAGAAGAAGTTAGGTGTACTTAAGTTGGACTGCAGGAGGGATTTGAAATGCCATTTCTGGAAGAAGGAGTCTTTGAAAGCGAAGACACGGAGAAGTCCTCCAGGAAGGGGCCTGCTCTAAATCAACTTTATTTCCCTGGGACTGAAGAGCATAGGAGAACTTTCATCATATTTATTGGGATGAATGACATTTCTGGGGGAGGGTGGATGTTTTCGCTTGGTGAGAACACAAGGGATATGAAGATGATTCAAGGGAAAGAAGGGTCAGATCATGATGGGCCTTGAATGGTGTCTGTAGGGAACAGAACAATGGCCCTCAAAGATATTCACGTTCTAATCCTTGGAACCTATGGATGAATTAGATGACATGGCCAAGGGGAATTAACAGATGGAATCAGAGGTACTAACCGACTGACCTTAAGGTGGAGACATTATCCTGAATTATCTAGGTGAGCCCCCTGGAATCATACATTCTTATGAGTGGAGGAGAGAAGCAGAAAGATAGAGAGAACCAGAGAGATGGCAGTGTGAGGAAGACCCAGTCTGATGTTGCTGGTTCTAAAGATGGAGAAAGAAGAGGCAAGCCAAGGAATAGAGTGGCCTCTTGAAGATGGAAGGGACATAGATAGGTGAGTGGAGATGGGTGCGTCAGGTGAAGTTCAGCCAGACCCATCCAGCTCTGGAGTGTGAGTTAGCACCTCAAAGGGTCTTCTCCCTAGAGGCCAGGGACCTGGGCTTTTCTGTTCCGGTATCAGTCAGTCCTTGAACACAGGCTGTCCTCGGGAGTGGCGTCGTCACTCCCAGGCATCTTTAGACTAAGCAGGTCATCATCCAAGGGCAGGTCTCTGGAGATAGGCACAAGTGTGAGCATCAAGAGCCAGTCCCCGCAGAAGCTGGGGGAAGGCTCCAGCCGGATACAGGAGGATCTGGGGAGGGGGACAAGAGCATCTATGACTCATGATCTGGAAACGAAAACATTGTTTATTCTTGGGGGTTAAGGGAGCCCATCTCATCTTCATTTGCCAGAGATCCGTCTTTACCCTTTCCCCTGTGATTAAAAACACAAAAACCAAAATAAAAACACCTCAAGATTCCATTAATAGAAACTTTGGAACAAAGTTGGGGAAAGGTGGTCTCATTGCATCAGTAAATATATAATGTGCCGCAGGGCGATCATCTTCTGTCCCCACTTTGGCTTTTCCTCTGAACTGAAGGATTGCGTGAGACTCAGGTAAACATTTTTTTCCTTACCAATACGTTTTTAGAGACTTGTCCGCGCTTGGTATTTAAAAGAGCTGGAGGAAGTGATAGTGAAAAGCAGGGAAGTTTTTTCTGTAAATATAGTGGATCTGTGAGGAGGGGGAGCGATGAGTTCTTTTCACTGAGATTAGAATTGGCATTGAATACAGAGATCCTCATGTTTTTAACTCATCTGGGACACTTGGCTAGACCAGGCCTTGTGCAAAGAACTTTACACACCTCTACAACATAGGAAGAGTTACTATCTCTATTTTATAAAAAAAAAAAAATTAAATCTCAGAGAGGTGAAGTTGCTTGCCCAAGGTCACTCAGCTGGTAAGGCACAGAGCTGAAACTTTAATCCAAGATCTGAATAATTGTGACAGAAGCATCTGAGAGCCCGAAAAAGCGCCTTATGAGCCCTGGGGGCCCGAGGGCTCATTTCTTCACTGAGAAGACAGCCAGGAAATAACAACAAAGATTGGAGGTGGGGAGAGGAACATTCAGAGTAAGTTTGTATATAATAATTTAAATGCCATCATACAATTCTTCATTCTACAATGATTTATCAAGCTCTAGTTTCATACCAAGTCCTAGATCGGGCACTGGGAATGTGATTGTATAATGGTTCCTGGCGTGATGGACTAGACTAGACTAGACTAGAGTCTAGTTTGAGGAGATGGACATTAAATGATTTAATATTCTCCTCTCTCTCGACACACACATATATGTGTATATAATAATTATGTATCCTATCATATATACTATATATGTGATTTATATGTATATGATTTATATACACATACATATAAATACATTTGTGATAATGATACAAAGAAAAAGGCCAGCGTATCAGAGAAAACATTCCTCACCTATTATGGGGCTGGGGGTTCCAGGGCGGGCTGCCCAGAGGAAGTAAGGTTAAAACTGTGGCATGGAGGGTGAATGAGGAAGAAGAAATGTCAGTAAGAAGGAACAGAGAAGGCCACCAAAGCCTGAAATGGCTGCCTGCCCCCTAGCATGGGGATGCGATCATTTAAGAGGGGCTCAGGTCACCTGAGTCCATTCAGATGCTCAGTGCACATTGACGTTGTCAATAATCACGTAAAGATACCAGGACTTGAATGTATAGAGAACATTTCCACATGCCAGACTCCATGCCAGGTACCCTACATAAAGACTGAAGTCCTATAACACTATGAGGTAGATATTTGTTATCATCTCATTTTCTGGATGAGGGAACTGAGGCACAGAGATGCTTACTGATACCTCCAAGGGCACAGAGCCAACAGAGAGCAGAGTCAGGATTTGAAGCCAGATCAAGATTTCAAAACCCACACTCAGAAACTTGGTTCTGCAGCCAGTTAGGAGCCTTCTGATTTGAACAATCACTGAAGGCCATGGGTCATGAAGCCTGAATTTTCCAACCAATCCACCACTCCCCTGTTTCCCATCTTAATAAGTGGCACTGTGATCCTTTCATTTGCTTAAACCTACTAGGCGTTGCCCATGGTGTCTCCAATCGCTTCTTGAATCTAAGTCAACTGTTGCCATACCCTGTCAGGTTTACCTCCTAAATTCACCCAAGGTGCCCTCCTCCTCTCCATCTTGAACCAGCCAGTGAGCGAGGTCACCACCGTCCTTCTCCAGGATTCCTGTCACAATTTCCTAGTGGATCTTCCTGCCCTCGTGTCCAATCTTCCACCCTCTACCCACCCCATGGTCCAAATGGTCTTATTAAAATGGAAATCTTCCAATCCTAACTCATCTGTAGCATCTACCAGGTGCCAGGCCCTCCTTTAAGCATCTTATACATAGTAACTCATTTGATTCTTACAAACTCCCTAGGATAGAGTGGCCCCCTTAGGTTCCCCACAGAGTTGATCTATGCCAGAATTCAGTCAGAAGCCCTGGAGGCAAAGATTCTTCTCTCAAGAGAAAGAGAATTTCAGCTTTTTTGCAGGCTTGCCTAATAGCTAAGTTCTGTGCTGTGCATTTCAGGGGAATAGAGGCATCAAGCCTAACCTGATTTTGTCCCACCATGTCTTGTTCCCTTGATGTTCCAGAAAAGAGTTCTTCCCTCTTGATAACAACTGCCAGCTCCCAGGGCCATGTGTCTCTGAAGATTCAGTCTTCTACCTTTATTTTTCATCATCTGCCGATTTTTTAGGTTTTAAAGGGGGCTGAGAAGATACATGCACACTTTGGAAATGGGTTTGGCCTGGTCCTCCAGCCTAATAAAAATATAATATGAGTGAGACGCTTTTCCAAGTAAAATTTCTCTCTCTCCCCATACACACACATGGGTGTATACATGTGTCTACGGTTATCTCTATGTGGGTACACATACAGCTGTAACTATGTGCACGTACACACATGAGTGTATGTATACGTCTAATACATGTGTATATATATATGTACACACATTCTGGTCTTCCATTTCTTATTTTCTCCTATATTAGCAGTTCCTTCAACTTATTAAGTATTTACGTCTCTTTGTTGGATGTCACTTGTAATTGTCTCGGTATTTCCCTTCACGAATCCTCTTCAGAAATATTAATCTTTACACTTCCCGAGATCAGTAGCCTTCCTGTTTGGGGATTTGAAATGAAACATCAGTCTATTGCTCACTCTTTAAAAAAGACGCCCCTTCAAGAAAAGTTGGAATTTAATTTCATTTGGCTTGGCTTGTGGGTTGGAGGATTGTTGGGAATATTTTGGAAATGAGTTTTCGCTGATTTTCTGGGGAAAGAATCTGTATTCTCTAAGGCTGTGTGCCACAGGCAGGAAGCAATGCTTTTTGAAATGAAGACAAGCAGAGCCGTTCATCCTGGGCAAATCACAAGCAATCATGCAGCTTCCAGGATTCAATTTGATTTGTCACAACTTTGGTCTAGGAGGAGGAGAATTTGTTATCCCCCCCAAAGCCCTCACATTGCATTGAGTTTGTTGAGAGCTGAGTATTCCTGAACTTTAGGCTTAGAGGCTGCTTGGCAAGTTCATGTCACACAGGGGAGATCAACCCAACACCCTGGAAAAGCCCTGGGGGGTTTGTAGCATATCTTTTTGTGATGAAACAGAAGAGCTCTAGACCCAGCCTTCCCAAGGTTCAATCCCCAGCACTGCCGTCGGTGTTGTGACCTGGTGTGAGTAAGTTAGTCCCTCAGATTCTGGCTGGCTAACGAGGAGCACAAAAGGACCAACCTCCTCGAGTTGCTGTGAGGATATTAAATGACATCGTGTATACAAAACACTTGGAATCAAAGCTGATCCGTGGGAAATAATGAATGCTTCATGATTACACGTGGTAACAGTCCGTCCAAAAATACCTGTCTTAATTCCACTGTGTTTCCCAGACCTCCTCTGGCACCTGGCATGGAGCCAGAACTCAATACATATTAACTGAGTGAATGAATAAATAATTTGGAGAGAGGGAAGGTCATGAAGGTACCAAAAGCCAAATAGGGAAAGCCATAGCAAGGAAGGAGTACTCTTGGTGAGGGACAGTAGAAACATTTCCTTGCTCACGAACTCATTCATTCCTCAGAATAACCACGGGAGAAGGTGGCTAATCAACCCCCTTTATACCAACGAGGAAACGGAGACCTACTCCACCAAGGTGACTGACCTAATAAAGGCTGGAGTGGTCTTTCCAGCTCAGGTCTGTCTGACTGCGGGGCTGGGCTCCATTTCCAAGGTGATTGGTGGAGGACGATTGAGTCTCAGGTGCAAAGAGGCCACATATATCCTCCGAATCTCCTTGCCCTTCCCCCATTTTTGCTATCCTCTTCTTTTTTGGACAAATTCCAGCGTAGGATGCCCACTTTTGTGGCAGTAAGAATAGGGGTGATGGTTTCGGAGGGGCAGCACGTGCTTCATATATAAGGACATAGCGTGTACTTGATCTGCCTTGGGCACACATGCAGTGCCCATGTTCGTGGCGCATGAAGAGGGAGTGTGCACCCCCTCTCAGACTGTACTGGCTGCTTTACATACTGCGTATCTTACTTAATGTTGCAACAATAGCAACAACAAGGAAAAGAGTCATGGCATTCATCAGTGCATTCAACAAATACTTCCCGAGCATCTCCTCTGTGCTGGGCACTGTTTATGCTCAGGGTAGTTGCAGAGAGCTGGAAATGGTGCTCAAAGCCAATGACTGACCAGCTCAGCGTTATGAAAGCCCAGCTCCCTTGCTTTTGGTGGGACAAACTCTGAAGTGTAATTCCCCCTCCCCAGTGCTCCCTAAGGGATCAGGTCGACATGGCAACTTTCTTTCTTTTCTTTCTTTTTTTATTTTTTTTAAAGATTTTATTTATTTATTTGACAGACAGAGATCACAAGTAGGCAGAGAGGCAGGCAGAGAGAGAGGAAGGGAAGCAAGCTCCCCACCAAGCAAAGAGCCCAATGTGGGACTCGATCCCAGGACCCTGGGATCATGACCTGAGCTGAAAGTAGAGGCTTTAACCCACTGAGCCACCCAGGCGTCCATGGCAACTTTCCATGCCATTGCAACCCATTTACCCTTTCCCCCTTCCCTGTCTTGCTTTCCCTCCTTCCTCAGCAGCTTCTCCTGGAAGCACGTCCTTAATAAATCACTTGCAAATGAATTCTCATTTCAGGGTTTTCTTGTGGAGAACTTGACCTGAGACTTTGTTAGTGACCCCTGGCTTCACCTCATCATTGGGTTTGTGCTGTCACCCTTGACAATAATTCTTGAGGCAAGGAAATTCCAAGGGCCAGACTGCCTGCTTGAAGCTGGGGAGGAGAAAATTCACGGTGGACCTTCACATTTCAATAAATTTTCCAGTATATCTTAAACTGCTGAAGCCAGCCATCTTCCAAGCAATGTGTCAGGGAGAGGCTGCTTATTTTGACCCTGAGTCAGGAGGGTAGTGTGACCTCCCGGCTTTCTTGGCTTTGCCCAAGAGCTATAAAGTCATCAGACATGGAGCTTTGACTTTTCAACGGCCAGAAGGGGCTGAACTAGGAGCTGTAAGAGCTTCCACGAGGGCATACGGAGCCCAGATTTATCCTGCAGTCAGGAACAGGAGCCCACAGCCCTTTTGGGGCAGGAGACAAGCCCCCGAGCCTTGGGAAGAGGCCCGTTTCCTTCTGGAACTTCACCATGATAAGAACGATATGATTCTGGGCCTGGCAATGCTTTTTGCACATGTCTCTATACTGCCGAAAGGTCTTCTCTTCCTCCTAAAATAGCTTCTCACTCTTGAGCTGGTGGAGTAGATCACAGGCAGGAAGAGAGGGGGAAAAAAGCCAAACTTTGCTTCTCAACACAGCAACTTAACTAGAACTCAGATACTCCTCGAACTGAAAATACCATCAGTAACTCCCAGGCAGTCATCCCTGCGGTTAGTTCTAGATCCCTCCCATTCCTTGGTTTGCTGTTCCGTAAATAGTCATGATTTACAGGAGTGAGTCCCCAGCTGCAGGAGGCGGAATGCTAGTCCCCCAGAGACATGCGCACCCCAGTCCCCAGAGCCCGTGAATATGTGAGTCTACGGGCAAAAGATTCTTTGCCCTTGTGATTGGGTTTGGGATGTTGAGCTGGGGGCATTTCCCTGAATTATCTGAGAGTGCTTGATGTGATCCCAGGGGCTCTTGCAACTGTAGGAAAGAAGCAAAAGGTCAGAATCACGGAACAAGCTAGGGTGATAAAAAGGCTATTAGAGCAAGGCCATGACTGGGAGGCAGCCATGATCTGAGAGACAGGCAGGCAGCCTCTAGAAGGGAAAAGACAAAGGACAGTGTTCCCAGAGAGCCACAGAGCTCCCGAGGTGCAGCTCGGCCAACACCTTGATTTTAGCCCCACAAAGGCCCTTTATAAACTTCTGGCCTCAAGGACTATTAGTTATAATAATAAAGTGGTGATGTTTTAAACCATCGTGACTGTGATCATTTGTTACAGCAGCTCTGGGGCACTCATACCTTGACCTTCTGTCCCTTCTGAGTGAGCACGCCCTTTTAAAGCCCCATGGCTTACAGTTTTACCTGTATGCTGAGCTCTCCTTAGCCACAGCCAGCCCTGATCTTTCTTAGCATGGCGCTGTAGCTCCTGGTGGGCTCTCCATCTCCATGCTCCTCAGGAACCTCTCACAGCACAGGTACTCTCCAGTGTGTGACTGGTTGGCTGAATTGCTAATGTGACAAACCACACTTCCAGCAATGTGTGTTACATGAGATGATTTCAGTGGCTTTGGAGGATTTGGGGGTGTTCTTTTGGGAAATGACAACTTATTTGTGTTTCCAAATTTCATGTGAGTTGTAAGTTGTGAATTTCATGGAACTTAATGAACAGTAATGGTGGTGGTGGTGGTGGGTTTCTCTGCGGTTGTTTCTTTTCTCTTTTTTCTCTCTTTCTTCTCTCTCCTCCCCTCCCCTCTTCTCCCCTCTCCCCACTCCTCCCCTCCCCTTCCGTTCCCTCCATCCTCTACCCTCCCCTACCTCTCCCCTCCCTCCCTCCTTCTCCTCCACCTCCTCCTCCTCCTCCCTTCTTCTTCTTCTTCTCCTCCTCCTCTTCCCTTCCCTTCCCTTCTCTTCTCTGTGATTGTTTCCAGGGTACTGGTCTGCTTCTGTATAATAGGTTGCTCCCAATAGAAACCTACTGTAACCCAGGTAACCTACCTTTTGTGTCTCCTCCATTGCCTTTACCATCCTCAGTTCAGGCCCTTACGATCATTCACGTGAATTCCTGCAGCGTCTTCTGTCAGACCTCCCAGTCCCCAGCCCTGCTCTCCACGAATCCATCTGCTCTTGCTGCCTGAGCAAAGCAGACCTGATTTTGTTACTTTTCCCTAAAAGTCTCCAAAGTCTTCCTGTTGTCCTCTGGACAAATTCTAACCCCTTTCACCAGTCCTGGATGGTTAGACTCAGATCCGATCTAATGTACTGTTTAGCTCAGGGACTAATTTTCACTCCCCACATTTCCTCCCCACCCTACCGGGTACCAGACAACTTCCGCTGGTCATGCTCACTTTCACTGGGCGGGACTAGCTTCTTCCTGCCTCCCTGCCTGTGCTCATGCCATTTCCCCTGCTTGGTGTACAGGTTTTGGCTTTCTTTGTCTACATAACTGCTACTTATCCTTCAAGACAGTTAGTCTGGGTTCTCCACAAAGCAAATGCTAACACAAGATTGATTAAACATTCAGGGATTTCTTTTCAGAGAATATGCCTGTGCATAAAGACATTGGGAGGGACCCAGAAAAAGGCTGGGAGAACCATCGGCTGCCAGGCAGAGAGACAAGTTTGAATGGAAACATCCAGATTGCTCGACAGTCTAAGAAAGTTTCGGCAACATCATTAGGGAGTCCTTGAGCCAAGGTCAGCTCCCAGGATGGAGCCTAGTATACTTGCCACATGGAATCCAGAAGAGAGCAGCCCGGGGCGTGGGGCTGGGGGGACATCAGAGCCCAGAGCCCAAGCACATGGGGCCCTCAGCCACCTTCACCAGCACCACCCCCCACAGTGGGAGGTCTGCAAGGGGCATCTTCATGGCCACCCAAGACTCAGTGTTGTGTCACCTCTTTCAGACTTGCTCTTTCTCTCCCAACCATTTCATTTGTGGCTCTCAGCCTTATGGGACTGCCTTTGTGATAACACTGTTTTCGCTGTATGGTCTTTGCCCTCGATGCTCACTAGCAGGGTCTTTCCAAGCAAGGACCGCCTTTCAGTTATCTTTCAATTCCTAGTTGTACCACAGGGTGTGGCACATGGTAGAGGCTCAGGAAAAGCATGATGCTAAAAAGAGGGAGATGGGGTTGAGGCATCATTCCTACTTCACAGAGAAGGAAACTAAGGCTTGTGGGGACGGGTGACAAAGCTAGGTTAGTCTGGGGCACAATGGGGATTTGAACACAGATTGCCTGATTCTGCTTTAGGCCCAAAACCTTCAAGGGTAACTTGGAGGTGGCAACTAATGGACAGTTTTCTTCACCGATCATTCTGCTCTCGAATCCAGGGGAAAAAACTCTTGACTGGAAATAATCAACAAGGAAATCTATTGGTTCAAAAATGAAGTAGACTTAAGGTTGATCTAGATATTCTGGATAAGGAGTGAAATTTAAAAAATAAAATAAAATAAAATAAAATGCAAGTTTCTTTTCTTTGCTTCCTTCTGTGTATCAGAATCCTGTTCTTTCCTCAACATTCTAGCAGATTCTGCTGGTGTCCCTCCAGGGACTTCTCAGCACTGGTTCTCCACCCAGAAAGATCCTCTCTGTGAGTGTCTGCAAATCTCTGCCTGGGGGCTCTTTCCTGGTGGTGGGAGCTTGCTTGGCCCAGAGCAAGCCAACCAGCACTGGCCCGCTCTTGCTCTCAGGACCAGTCTTCAGCCTTGGACAGGGAGCTGGTGGGTGAACACTGCGACTTACTCACCCTCAGCTGGGGCAACTGAGGCACACTTCACGTTCTCCTATAGTTCCCCAGCTCTGCTGAGCCCCAGTTACCCAGAGCAATACTTATTTGAGGACAGATATTGGCGGCCTTCCATTCTGGCTCACTTCTCCACTCCCCTACCCACATTTGTGGAACTAGTTCCCCAATAAATAAATTACTTGTACTCAAGTCTTTGTCATAGGGTCTGTTTTGGGGGCACACGGGCCAAGATGAAACCCTAGTTCTACTCTCACCATGATTCATCCACGTGTCTCTTTTGTCTGCATCACCCTTTGAAACTGAAGGCTAGGCGTCCTTATTCCCATTTATAGGTGAAGAGATCGGCGCTCAGGCAGGGTAGGAACCTGCCTAGCGTCCCCCTGCTTCTGAGAGGCAGGGTTAGAATCGGAGTGTTGTCTCTTGGACTTCGGACTCAGTTTCTCCACCACGGGGTAGGCATCTGGGCTGTGACACTCAACAGACTAGGCGTGAATCATGGTGTGACTTCGGACATACGACCCCAGCTTCCTGGCCTTTAAAAGGCACCTCGTGATCCCAACTTCCTAGGGTTTTACTTTTTTCTATGGATATTTATTCATCATCTACTATTTTATCATTTGTATGTGCTGTATTATGCAGTTTTGCCCATATTTCATGAATTACCTTTCAAAATGTGATTTTTAAATGGTTGCGTAATGGGGTGCCTGGGTGGCTCAGTGGGTTAAAGCCTCTGCCTTCGGCTCAGGTCATGATCCCAGGGTCCTGGGATGGAGCCCCACATCGGGCTTTCTGCTTGGCGGGGAACCTGCTTCCTCCTCTCTCTCTGCCTGCCTCCCTGCCTGCTTGTGATCTCTGTCTGTCAAATAAATAAATAAACTCTTTAAAAAAATTGTTGCATAATAATCCATCTTATGAGCATATCTTAACTTAGTTAACCATGGCTCTCCTGTTTGGCCCTTCCTCCTCTTGTTGTTGCCCCTGTCAGTGAAACGGTATGCTTCCTCCCTCCTCACTCTTCCTTTTGCAGGCTCCCAGTCTTCCCCGCAAGGGTCAAAATAATTCTATTGCCTGGAGAAGTAGTCCGGGGGTCACAGTTCAGGTTTCTAAGCTTCTCCCACTGCTAAGAGCTATTCAGACAGAGAACCCGGTGATGAGTAAACAAAATCCCATAGGGTCTGTTCCCGTTCACATGGCAACCTGACTACCAGCTGTCAGGCAAGGTTTCGGGGCTGCTCATATAGGGGACTTCACTGCGGGGACCTGATTAACAATCCTTGGCTGGGGGAGGAGGATGGTGGAGGTATAAAAGCACATAGTCCAGGGGCTGCTTCCATCTCCCCCACCCGCAACCAAACCAAACAAGTCCGTCTTTGAAGCTTGAATGAGGGGGCACTCTTTATTATCCTCCCCCAGCCCCAGCAGCTGCTTAACCCAGAGTTGCAAATAATATCTGTCTGAAGACCTTTTGTCTTCAAGTTTCTGCCTGGCTGGCTTTCAAAAGCTTCCCCAGCCCTGGGTTCAGCCCATCCCTTGCAGGCACATTCTGTAAGTAGAACCACAGGAAGACACAATAGGCAAGAAACAGCAGTTGTCAAAAACACAAGCGACTGGGAGACAGAAATCACTTCCTTTTGAAGCAGGTTACAGTGTTGGGGTCAGAAACAAGTAGTTTGGATCCCACTTACCCTGAACATAGGATACGATGGGGCCTAAGCTGTCTGATATAATTAGATTCACCATCCCTTTTATTTCTTCAACTTCAGACAAAGGGTCTGATTTCTTTCCTGAAGGGCCAGACATTGTCTCAGGGTGGCTTTGTAGGGTGGTGCAGGTTGTACACTGCACAAAGCCATTTGACAAAGACGCCCAAAGAGGCTGAGGTCTAGACTGTGTATCACTCACCACTCTGGCATGTGGTCCCAGAGTGAGAATCTTTCCTAATTAAATAAAAGCTCTAAATAGACTCACAGGGCTCTGGTGGGGTTGTATTCCTTTACAAAATGCTATCGTGGGGGACAATAAAGACGGGGTGGTGTGGGGACAGGGTGAAGGAGGGGAGTTTTCTTACCTGGGCCTTACATTTCCAAAGGGCCTCAAATTTATAATTTTCTCGTGAAATCCAATTAAGCTAAAAAATGTAATACGGAATTGGACAAATAGGGTTTCACAAGTAAGATAGTATATAATTTTTTTTTTAAGTAATCTCTACCTCCAACATGGGGCTCACACTCACAATCCCGAGATCAAGAGTCATATGCTCTTCTGACCGAGCCAGCCAAGCTTCCCCGTCCACAGCTTTTATAATATAAATTTGGAATGCTTTCATGTACTAGTCCAACAGGAGTGTAGGCATGAAAGGTGCTTGGAACCACTCTGGAAGCCCGGTTAGATATGTGGTTACGAGTTGGTTCACTCACATTGCATTGGAGGGAACTTTTCCCTGTTTATTCTTGCTGTTCTTCCTTTGACCCTTAGAACCAATACTACTGTTAAAGATAAGACAACAGGCCCCAAACAGAGTTGCTTATGCTAAGCCTCATGTCACCAAAATGAGGCTTATCTTAATCACAATATTGGGTCTCCCGGAAATGGAATCACCCGCTAATTGCTAGTTGGGTGGTCTGCCTGACAGACACCTACCATTCTCTGTAAGGAAAGTCACCTTGCAACAACCAATTTGCTTTGCTACCCAGTTCAACTTCCTTGTTCCTGCTGCCCAGTTCAACCTCCTTGCTCCTGCTCCCTTCTGTCTGAAAATCCAAGCTACTTCCCTTCTGCTAGATTGGATGCTGCCCGATTTATGAATCACTGAAGATAGCCAATGAGATCTTGAAAATGTACTCAGTTGGATTTTTTTAAAAAAACATTATCTACTTTACTGGGTTGTAGGATAATCTAGTGAGATAATAATGTGGGTTTTTTTCCCTCCAAGCATTTCCCCTTGATCCCTTACCCTGGAGAGGAAGTGGAGGCGGGTGGGAAGAAGTATGGATCCCAAGCCAAGAGCACAAGCTGTGGGCAAAGCTGTTTGCCTTCCTGAAGAGCGCTTCAGCCTCACAAAAATGAAGACATTGTCTTCTTTACTCCCGCACCTTCGTTAGCTAACACGGAATAGCTCAGGCAATTGATGATCTAGTTTGCTGGGGATTTTCCCAATTGCTTTACTGAAAATCCCACATCTTGAGAAAGTCCCCATTTCCAGGCAATGTGGGACTGTTGGTCACCTTACAAGTCTTTGTTAAAACCAATGAATGAATAATGACTTTTGTTTTCCAAGAGTCTGCCCTCACTGAAGAGAGGCTGCTAGATTTCTTGGAGGCCCACAGAGGGTAGAGCAGCGCGGTTGACCAGCTATTGGCTATGGAACAAATCTGGCTTGCCATGTTTTTTTTTTTTTTTTTTTTAAAACAACCTGAACACTATGAATGGTTTTTTTTTTTAAATCAAATGAAGAATAAAAGCTTGTGACATATGAAAAATTTATGAGAATGACATTTTGTTCATTTATGTAATATCGGTGACTTCTTTAGTGCTTTGACAATAATGCTAAGTGGCTATGGCAGAGATCGCAGGACCTGGGTGGCTCAGTCATTAAATATCTGCCTTTTTCTGGGGTCCTGATCCCAGGGTCCTGGGATCGAACCCTGCATTGGCTTCCTGCTCAGCGGGAAGCCTCTTCTCCCTCTACCTCTCCCACTCCCCCTGCTTGTGTTTCCTCTCTCGCGGTCTCGCTCTCTGTCCAATAAATAAATAAAATCTTAAAAAAAAAAAAAGTTACTGCTTATGTTCTCCTCTAGGATTTTTATGGTTTCACATCTCTAATCCATTTTGAATTTATTTTTGTGTGTGGTGCAAGAAAGTAGTGCCGTTTCATTCCCTTGCGAATTGCTGTTCAGTTTCCCCAAAACTATTTGTTGAAGAGGTTGTCCTTTTCCCATTGGATTGTCTTTCCTGCTTTGTCAAAGATTAATTGACAAATTAATTAATTAATTAATTAATTGGGGGCTCATTTCATTGGGTTTTCTGTTTTGTTCTGTTGATCTATGTGTCTGTCTTTGTGCCAGTATCATGCCGTTTTGGTTACTACAGCTTTGTAATGTAATGTGAAGTCTGGAATTGTGATGTCTCCAGCTTTGTTTTTCTTTTTCAAGATTTCTCTGGCTATTTGGGGTCTTTGTGATCCCATACAAATTTTTGGATTGTTTGTTTTAGCTCTGTGAAAAATACTGTTAGTATTTTGATACAGATTGAGTTGAATGTGTCGATTGCTTTGGGCGGTATGGACATTTTAACAATATTTGTTCTTCCAATACATGAGCATGGAATGTCTTTCCATTTCTTCATGTCATTCACCTCTTTGGTTAGGTTTATTTCTGAGTATCTTATTGTTTTTGGTGCAAATTGTAAATGGGATTGATTCCTTATTTTCTCTTTCTGCTACTTCGTTATTAGTGTATAGAAATACAACAGATTTCTTTTTTTTTTTTTTTTAAGATTTTTTATTTATTTATTTGACAGAGCGAGATCACAAGCAGGCAGAGAGGCAGGCAGAGAGAGGAGGAAGCAGGCTCCCTGCTGAGCAGAGAGCCCGATGCGGGCCTCGATCCCAGGACCCTGAGATTATGACCTGAGCCGAAGGCAGCGGCTTAACCCACTGAGCCACCCAGGCGCCCAGAAATACAACAGATTTCTGTACGTTGATTTTGTATCCTTCAACTGTACTGAATTTGTTTATCAGTGCTAGTAGGTGGAGTCTTTCAGATTTTCTTTCTTTTTTTTTTTTAAAGATTTTATTTATTTATTTGACAGACAGAGATCACAAGTAGGCAGAGAAGCAGGCAGAGAGAGAGGAGGAAGCAGGCTCCCTGCTGAGCAGAAAGCCCGATGCGGGGCTCGATCCGAGGACCCTGGGATCATGACCTGAGCCAAAGGCAGAGGCTTTAACCCACTGAGCCACCCAGGCGCCCTTTTCAGGTTTTCTATGTAGAGCATCATGTTGTCTGCAAATAGAGGACGTTTGACTTCTTCCTTGCTGATTTGGATGCCTTTTATTTCTTTCTGTTGTCTGATTGCTGTGGCTAGGACTTCCAGTTCTGTGTTGAATAACAATGGGGAGAGTGGGCATCCCTGTCTTGTCCCTGACCATAGAAGAAAAGCTCTCAGCTTTTGTGCATTCAGGATGATGTTAGCTGTGGGATTTTCATATGTGGCCTTATTATGTTGAGGTATGCTCCCTCTAAGCCTACTTTCTGGAGGGTTTTTAATCATAAATAGATACTATACTTTGTCATAAGCTTTTTCTGCATCCATTGAAATGATCATACAGTTTTTATCTTTTCTGTTATTAATGTGGTATCTCACATTGATTTGTGAATATTGAACCACTTTTGCAACCCATAAATCCTACTTGATTGTGGTGAATGATTTTTATACTGTATTGTCGGATTTGGTTGGCTAGTATTTTGTTGAGGATTTTTGCATCTATGTTCATCAGGGATATTGGCCTGTAGTTCTCTTTTTCTCTGGTGTCTTTATCTGGTTTTGGTATTAGGGTAATGCTGGCCTCATAGAGCAAAACTTTGAAGTTTTCCTTCCTTTTCTATTTTTTTGGAATAGTTCGAGAAAAATAGATAGGAACTCTTCTTTAAATGTTTGGTAGAATTCCCCTGGGAAGTCATCTCATCTTGGAATTTTGTTTATTGGGAGTTCTTTGATTACTGGTTCAATTTCTTTGCCTGTTATTAGTCTGTTCAAGTCTTCTATTTCTTCCTGTTTTGGTTTTGGTCATTTATATGTTTCTAGAAATTTATCCATTTCTTCTGTGGTTGTCCAATTAGTTAGCATATAGCTTTTCATAATATTCTCTTATAACTGTCTGTATCTCTGTGGTGTTGGTTGTTATTTAAGGTAAGCACTCTAAATGATTTGTCTGGAGGCCTTACAGAACAGCTACAAGGTAGGTATTCTTACTGGACAGTTGGTGAAAATGAAGTTCAGAGAGGTCAAGAAACAAGCTCCAAGTCATGCCGCTACTGTTTCCATTCCTGAGTCTTCTAAGTCTGCAGTGGAAACAGCGGTGCCTGGAAGAAAATGTTTAACCATCATTTCTCAAAAGAGTAATGAGTTGCCAGGACTAGTATCCTAGCTTTTCTTCCACTAGCTGAATCTTTAAACACTAGCAATCCCTCGGCCATGACAGACTCATGGCTGGAGGAAACATATTAAGCTTTTCTCCCTGTTTGTTTCCCCGGATATTTGCAACTGATTTTTTTCATCAATCATCTCAGAAGAAACACAGATAGATCTCCGCTTCATTAGCTTTATCTGAAGCCTGGGGAAGTTTAGCAAGAGAACTGCCTTATTTTGAATAATCAGCTCTTCTTCCCTCAGCATTTCCCTGTGTGTAGTAGTACCTGGATTGGAGTCCCAGGGGGTTGTCTGGCTTCCTTACTTGTATATGTGGGAGTCTGTCTCACGTGAAGTCCAGTTCAGTGATATTGCCAGCGATGTAACGAGGTGTGAATTGAGGATTAATTCTCAGTCCTGTTACCAGACCTACTGCTGAACAGACTTCAAGATCCAATTATAAATTAGAATGCACTAGAACGTATTCCCGATTCTCACAACACCTCGGGGACTGGAAGAGATGATTTACCTGGGAGTTATTTACATTTATTGCTTCTTGTTTTCATAATGCCAAAATCTTACAGTTTGTTATTTAAGGAGTCTATTTTTTACCAAATCCTTGCTCTAATGTTCCCTGTGTTATCAGCTTATGGAAATGAGCAGCTTCTTTTCTGTGAGGGAGGCAAGAGAAAAGGGAGTCTAGTCTGTAAGGGGGTTTTTTGGTTTCAGAATCTTATCGTTACTGGGATACTTAAGACCCAGACTTGAAAAAAATAATAATCTTTTTTATCCTGAGCCTAATAAGCAAAACAAACAAAACAAGTAACTATAGACAACCTGAAAATATTAAAGGGCATATAAGTACATGACTGTAACTATTTATACGTGCAGTGTTTTTAAAGTCTCAGGGGCTCTGCAAAGTGTTTTGTGTGGATCAACTTTTTTAACCCTTTTAGCCACCTCAGGTACTAAGTTAATATTATTATTACCTCTGTTTTATGGATGAGAGACAGGGCACAGAGAGGTTAAGTAGTTTGCAGAAGGCTGCCCAGCAAAGGTAAGAGGTAGATGTGGGATTTAGACCCACTCAGGCAGCCTGATGCCAGTTCTCGGACTCTCAGCACTATCCAGAATGATGTTTCTATGTAGCTCTTCAATCAATGGCTCTGTATGTGTCATAAGTATTACTATAGACAGATTGTATATATCTTATATATTACACTGTATATATAGATCAGTGCTCCTCCATTCTCACCATTTAACATGGGTCATAAACATTTCCCCTTGCCATCAATTATTTAAAAAGTAAAGAATGTTTTAAGGTGTAATGGGCTGATGAGTTACATTTGTAGCAAACAAAGTATTGAGATCTCATTTCACATCATGTTTCAAAATAAATCCCAGAGAGATCATAGATTTTTTTTTTTTAAATTTTAAAAACAGGGGCACCTGGGTGACTCAGTGGCTTAAGCCGCTGCCTTCGGCTCAGGTCATGATCTCAGGGTCTTGGGATCGAGTGCCGAATAGGGCTCTCTGCTCAGCAGTGGGCCTGCCTCCTCTGTCTCTGCCTGCCTCTCTGCCTACTTGTGATCTCTCTATCAAATAAATAAATAAAATCTTTAAAATTCTAAAAACAAATTAAGAAAATGAAGTGAAGCAGGCTCATCAAAGCTTGAATCAAAATCTAGCCCTTTATCAGGTCTGTGACCTGGGCAACTTGATTAACTTCTCTGAGCTTCTGCTTCTTAATCTGTAAAAATGGAAATGGTACGATTTCTAAATCAGAGAACTGATAGAGGACTAAATGAAGGAATTAGGGCTGTGCCTGGCGTATAATGCACTTTTAGTAAATGTTAGATATTGTTATTTTATGTAGGGATAAAAAATAACTTGTCCAAAATTTGAGGAGATTAGCAGCCCCCAACTGCCACCTGAAAGATTGATTCTTAATAACGCAGCCTGTCTAAATAACCAGGTCCCCCCAACCTGCCCCCCAGCCTGATAAGAGAGGTTTATTCTAATTGGTAGCTAAAGTGGAGGAACTGCTTTTTTTTTTTTTTTAATTTATTTATTTGTCAGAGAGAGAGAGCGAGCACATGCAGACAGAGTTCCAGGAAGAGACAGAGAGAGAAGCAAGCTCCCCGTTGAGCAAGGAGCCCCATATGGGACTCGATCCCAGGACGCTGGGATCATGACCTAAGCTGAAGGCAGCCGCTCAACCAACTGAGCCACCCAGATGTCCCGGAGGAATTGCTTTTACTCTTTTTTTATTTTTTAAGATTTTATTTATTTATTTGACAGAAACACAGCAAGAGAGGGAGCATAAGCAGGGGGAGTGGGAGAGGGAGAAACAGGCTTCCTGACAAGCAGGGAGTCTGATGTGGGGCTCCATCCCAGGACCCTGGATCATGACTTGAACAGAAGGCAGATCCTTAACGACTGAGCCACCCAGGCTCCCTGCTTTTACTCTTATACACTATTCAGAATGAGGTAAGCCAGCTTCAAATTAAGTTCAGAAATGAGAATGTCTTCCTTTTACTAGGCTTATGTTTTTTTTCTTTGTTACAGAATCACAAAAGAAAGGTTTGGTGTATGTGTCTGCATATTTAGAAGAGGCACAAATCTGATTTCTGTAACCAGTCTCCAGCCTCCGAAGGAAAAAAGCCGACGTTACCCGCTCAGGAGAAGGGGTGGGTGACCTCTAGTCCAGAGCCACAGGTTAGATTCAGCCTGACCTACCCACCCAGACGAAGCCAGTGTAGTTTATACAGTTCACCGAGAGGATACCGACACTTAAACATTTTGGATTTGCTTGACTTCCTGGATGGCCAGTCTGCATGTCAGCCCAGCCCTGCACTGAGCCTGTTTTGGCCTGGACGATTAAGGTGGACCACAGCATTTCATCAGAAAGCATGAAACAGTGTGTGAGAGACCAAAAAAGCTGGCAGCACTTCCCAAGAAGTTCTAGAGAGACGGTTCCAGCAACTGTGAAGCACCATGTCCCGGGGTTAAAAATTACCTTTGAGAAATGCACATTTGAAACAACAGACTTTCTTGGCCAGTCTGTTGATAGCTTAAGGGGACATTTGAAAAAAGGAGGAAAGGCACTGTTAAGAGCAGAATAATATGAGAACAATCTAAAATTCATTGACTATTAGTGTGACAAGATATACATAAAACAACCCTACACAGATTGGGATAGATTTTGTTAAAAACGCTACTAGCTCAAACATTTGATTGCTCTCCTTATACGTATGGAGAGAAAACTCTGGAAGCAGTATAATGTACACACACACACACACACACACACATACATGTACATGTACATATAAAATATATGAATATATAAATAAATATAATATATAAAAATATATCTCCCTTCCCAATGTTTTCTTTTTTTTAATTTTTTTGTTAGTATTATGTTCAATTAGCCAACATACAGTACATCATTGCCTTTTGATATAGTATTCAACGATTCATTAGTTGCGTGTAACACCAAAGGCTTTGTTCTTGGTTTTAAACTGGTATCCGTGATTCACTGTCTTATCAGGGGAGTTGCGTGGGTCCTATAGGAATTGTGTGGTCTTGGTGTTCCCGTTCTCAGATTTCTGCACAATCTTCACACTCCTACTGAGTTTTGAGATTTCCTGCTTGGAACAATGCAAGTCCTCCCTGTCACCTTTCCCTAAAGAGCTTTGTCCCTTGTTTATGATGTAATTTGCAGTTTTATCCAATGGCACTTTTTGCTTCAACAGTGACAAACATCAAGTGCAACGGAAGGATCTTGAGAAAACAGGTGAGTAAAAAGATGAAAACTCCCAAAGAGAATACCTAGTTTGTGTGTCTGCGGGAGATTGTGTGAACCACCACCGGGCACCCTTGCGCATTAGAAATAGAATACCCTGATTTTCAACTGGGCTTACCATGTCCTGGAATAAAGATCGCATTTCCAGCCCCCTTTGCAATTCAGTGTGGTCACGCGGTAAGTTCTGTCTGATAGAATCAAGCAAATATCTTGAGCGTGGCTTCTGGGACATGTCCTTCCAGGCTGGGGCCCCATCTTCTTCCTTCCTGCTGGGGAGAACGAAGATAGGATGTTTGGGGCTCAAGTTACTAACTTGGATGAGGAGAAGAACACGTGGGGCAGATGGCAGGTCAGCAAGACAGGGTCTGGCTCCCTGGTGACGGAGAGCTGTCATGCTAGCCCAGGATTCTCAGCAGGGTGCTTCTCTAGAAAAAGAAACAGCGATTTTCTTTAGTCGTCTTTTTTTGGGGTTTTCTCTCTTGCATTCAAACCTAATTCTGCCTGTCTGCCCTTCTTTTTTCCATCTTTCCTCTCCAAAGGAACTGCTCCCAGTTTTTGGACTAGGTCAGTTTCTCAATATCTGCACCAGTGACATTTTAGTCTAGGAAATTCTTTTGTTTTTAAGATTTTATTTGTTTACTTGACAGAGAGAAACAGTGAGAGAGGGAACACAACAGGGATAGTAGAAGAGGGAGAAGCAGCCTTCCCACTGAGCAGGGAGCCCGATATAGGGCAGGATCCCAGGACCCTGGGAACATGACCTGAGCCAAAAGCACATCCTTAATGACTGAGCCACCCAGGCGCCCCTAGGCTAGGTAGTTCTTTGCTGAGGGGCCTGTCTAGTGCATCGTGGGATGTTTAGCAAGATCCCTGCCCTCCACCCATGAAATACCAGTAGCTTGTGCTCCCCTGAGTTGTAGTAACCAAAACTGTCTCTAGATATTGCCAAATCTAGTCAGTTTTGGGTGACTTTCTTTCCTTGTCACTAAAATAAGCTCCTTGAAGACAGGACTATATCTTATTCATATCTAGATCACTAGTGCTAGGCACTAGGACATATTCATACATATTCAGTAAGTGCTCATGGAATAGGGCGTGTGTCAGTCAAAGGTCATTTCTCCAACTACATTTTAGGTCTTTGGTATGTTCCTCCCAGGCTCTTTAAAATGTGTTCAACTTTGTATTTAGAGACAATTTTCATCTTATAGAAATGCTTTCAAGAACAGCACAAAGAACTCTTACGTCCCTTATCCCTAGATTTGCCAGCTGTTAACATTTTACTGCAATTGCTTTGGTATTTGCGCTATGATTTTTTTTCAGAACCATTAGAGAATAAATTGCATATTTTATGCCCCTTTATCCCTAAGTACTTCACTGTATATTTCCAAAAAGAATATTCTCTTCCAAAAACCATAGTAAAGTTAAACTTTCAAGAAATTTGACATTGACAGACTTTTGGTTAATCTGTCGTTCAAATTCCAGTTTTCCAACTGACCCATGAATACCCTTTATATTACTTCCCCCCAGTGCAGAATCCAGTCTAAGGGCAGGCATTACATTTTACCATTCTGTTTCTTTCTTCTCCTTTAATTTGGAACATCTTCGCCGCCTTTTATGACATTGAAAATTTTGAAGAATATGGTGTGGCACCTTTAAAAATAGGATACTAATCATTTTGAGTCAGCCTTGTGTTTCCTCATGACTGGGTTCAGGTTGTGCATTTCTGACTGGAAAACTATAGAGGTGATATTGTGTCCTTTCAAGCGTCATACCTAGAGGCACATGGTGTCCATCAGCCCTTCCCTGGTGGTACTAATTTTGATCACTAGGTCAAGGTGTTGTTCAGTCTCTTCACTGTATAGTTAACATTTTTATCCCTTTCAGTTCATCCACCATCTGTGAAGATTTCCCAATTCCAACACGCCCTCGACACTTGTCTGCTAGAGCTAGGTATCCTATTCTAAGCAAGAGAGCTCCTTTTCCCCATCGATTACTTTATATCTGCTTATTTTCATTACAGACTCATGCATTCCTATTGCCAATTGTTTATAATTCATTACTAGCCTTAATTATTTTGATGCCTAAATTGTCTTCGATTTGGCCAAAGCTATTTCCTGTGTCCTCATGAAACGCCTCCATTATTATGATCAACACTTTCTTTCTTTCCGGCACAAGATGTTCCAGGTCAGCCCCACCCCAAATCAGCCATTTCTCCTAGGAGCCCTGGTTCCTTTCAGTTCCCTTAGACTCTCAATCTTCACATCCTAGCAAGGCATACTTCCGAGTGGTGAACTCCGGGATGGTGGTAACGTACTTTTTGTGCTTTTCTGTTTTGCTTGCATTTTAAAAGTAATGAACACACACATATGTATTTTCCAGAAAAGCCATAAAAGTATTAGGAAAGAACCCATAACCACCATCAACCAGACTGCTGTCTCCGTGAAACATCCAAATGATACCCTCCACCCTTTTCTGGTTCTTTTTCCCTCCTGACAGCACTTCCAAAGACAGAGAGGCAACTAGTTTGGTTCACATCAGACCTGTGGTATGGGAGTCTTGGGAGCCACAGATGGGAACTTTGAAGGGAGGTACAGAGCTAACACAGTGCAGAAATGAAAACATAAGGTCAAAAAGTTAAATGAAGCAGGAGGTGTGTTTCCCTCCTTGCACCTCCCTTGGGATATGGAAGAGCTTTTTGGTGTAGGCTGCACACAGACATGACCTTTCAAAGAAAATGGCAGCTTTGCAGCTACTGTAGGATTGGTCACCCTCCCAGAGAACAAAGCACAAAACTGAATTACAATCCCTTTTGGTCAAAGTACCCACTGAATAGAAGTGGTAAGAGTGGGCATCTTCGTCTTGTTTCTGATCTCAGAGGAAGAGGTTTTCACCTTCACCATTGAGAATGAAGTTAGCCGTGGACTTGCCGTTTATGGTCTTTATGATTTTGAGGTTAAGAGTTAAGAATGCAACAGCAATAATAGAGTTACAGTAATTGCTTACATGTGGATTAACAAACATACCTCAAAAAGCTGGTGTATTGGGAGTTTTTAATCATGAGAGTGTGTTGAATTTTATCAAATGCTTTCTCTGCATCTGTTGAGATGATCACATGATTTTTTTTTTTTACTTCATTCTGTTAATGTGACATGTCGCATGAGTTAATTTTCATATACTGAACCATCCTTGTATCTTAGGGATAAACCCCACTTGGGTCATCATGTCAGATCGTCATAATGGGCCACTGAATGTGGTTTGCTAGGGATTTTATCCTAGCAAATTCACCAGGGATATTGGCCTGCAGTTTTCTTTCCTTTCAGCATCTTTGTCTGGCTTTCATACCGCAGTGATGCTGGCCTCATGAAATGAGTCTGGAAGATTCCCTCTTCTTTAGTTTTGAGAAGGGGTATTCATTCTTCCTCGGATGTTTGGTAGAATTCACAAGTGAAGCCACTGGGCTTGGGGCATTTCTTTCCTGGGAGGTAGTCCTGTATTTTTATCTGCTAACTCTGGCAACTTAACGCTGCTGGGGGAAGGAGGATTAGGGCTTCCTGGAGAAGGAGACATCTAGGACAAGAAATAGACGAATGCATGTGTGTATCTGGAATGATGGGTAGAAAGGGTGGAGTTCTGGGGAACTTCCCTTCCCCCACCCCAACAAGGCCTCTGGAAGTTGGTTTTTTTTTTTTTTAATCTTCAGTCACCTGAAAAGGGTGAGATTATAATTATAATAATAATTATAACCTCTATCACTGAAACATTTGTCATGTGTCGGATGTTGTTAGTTTATGACATTCATGCCGAATTCTCTGTATTCTCTTTCAACATTTCTCTGAGGCAGGTGTTCCCATTTTCCTGATGAGAAAACTGAGGCCGAGAGAGTCAATGTGATTTTCCCAAGGCTAACCAGGTTGTGATAGAGCCAGAATTCACATTCACGTGGGTTGGGTTGCAAAGCTTACAAGGGCAAATGTTGTTCAGATTGCTTCTAACCCCACAGAAGACCTGGATATTTGGGGGGATGGACTTGAAGCAGTGTGGAGTCAGGCTTTTGACTCTCCCTGAACTTCAGAATCTGAACTCCATGTTCCACGTGCCTGCCATTGTCTTTCTCTGTCCCAGAGGTGCTTCTGAACTGGAGAAGACGCTTCTGGACCCAGACGGGTGTAAGCCACGTGGTCCATCATGGGCCCCGTCCGGCATGGTCAAGCAGGACCTGGAAATAAGGCTAGTCCCGTTTCTTTGATTTGACAGAGTTCAAGTGAGGCCAAGTCAAGAGTGGCAAGTCAGGATAGAAGTTTCCTTCAGGTACACAGAGAAGTAAAAAGGAAGGCTTGGGGGGCTATTCACATGGTGGACAAGGAGGACTTTGGAAGCTGAGGTCAACGGAGGACTTTATCTACCACTTCTAGCTTGCGGCTTTGGACAAGTTATTTGAAATCTCTGAGCCTCTGCTTCCTTGTAAACAACATAGTTTAACGTAAGTACTTGCTGTGATGGTTCTGATGATCTCATGAGATAACACTGATAGAGCTGTCCAGCAAGCTTTGTAAATGGTAGCCACCACAGCCATCATTGTCAGTGAGGATGGTCATTACTGCTGTTAAAAAGTGGGGAAGGAGCACCTGGGTGGCTCAGTGGGTTAACCTCTGCCTTCCACTCAGGTCATGATCTCAGGGTCCTGGGATCGAGTTCTGCATCAGGCTCTCTGCTCAGCAGGGGGCCTGCTTCCTCCCCAACCAACCACCTGCCTCTCTGCCTGCTTGTGATCTCTCTCTCTCTGTCAAATAAATAAATAAAATCTTTAAAAAAAAAAAGTGGGGAATACTGAGCTAACTTATTCTGGAAACTTGACCCTTTGCATTGCTTACTCTCCATGTTTATTAATCACTTACAAATTGATGCCAGGCCCTGGGTAAAGAGGAACAGGAGAAACTTAAGGTCCAGCGGGGGAGACCCATGAAAGAGGCAGACCATCCAGAGTGAGCGATTGCACAGGAGTGATGGACTCAGGTCAGCAAGACCCTGGAAGAGGAAGTGTGCACATGGCGGAAGCTGGTGCACATGGCTAGAACCAGAAGCATGGCTTACTGGTTCACACCACTGAGAGGCACAGGGGGAGCCTGGCTTCATGGTTTGCAGCTCTCCAGAAAGGCTGGAGGTAGGGGCTCATGCCAGGTTGCCAAGAGTCCATCTCTCTACATCTCTCAGTTACGGCTCCCTGTGTGTTTCTTTCATTCTCCAGCATCTCTCTCCAGGTTACATTCCACTGACTTAAAAACCCTCCCTAGAAGAGAAGTCTTTTGGCTAAAGAATAATGATGACATTTCCAGCACGGAGTCTTTGGCCCGAATTGGGTGCATGCCCACCCCTGAGCCATTCATGGTGATTGTGGGCCCCCCACCCCCCACCCTGAAGATTCAGAGAGTACAGTGATCCCACCTGGTACTGATAGACTATATAGTCCATTTTGCAAAGGGAAACTGAGTTATGGTCATGAGAAGGGGGAATGGACACTAGGTAAGCAAAGACAGCAGGTGTATGCTCCTAGAGTTATGGAAAGGTGGCCAATGAAAGCTTCCAGAATGAAGGGGTCCCTGTTTAAAACCACAGAGGCATGAAAGTGTGCCTGTCTGAAGAATGGCAAATAGAAGGGAAAAGCAAGGAGATGGGAATGGAAAGGTTCAGTGATATTTTCAGAGAATTTCATTTTTCCAAGTGTCGTCACTTACGTTTCCTTTTTGGATCCTCACTTGGACCACCTGGTGAGGAGAGTCAACTCCAGTTTTCTCACCTGTAAGCTGGAGATATTCATGTCTACTCTAGAAGGGGTCCAGCAGCTCCCACTGTTGCTAAGTTCAGGTGCTGTAACACCCACCACTGGCCTCTCTTGCTGGGTCCCCACTTCGGTAAATGGTTTTTTTGTCAATGTTTCTGCAGTTACCTTCTCGGTGTATGTTAGCCATGTCGTGGGGCGGGGGATGGCCCTTGATGAATACAACGACACATACATTTGGGAATAACGTACAGTAGAATTGGTCCCCAAAACCCAGTTGTTTCTTGGGGCGGGGGTGGGGGAGGACTCCCACCTCATCTTCTCCCAGCCTGGAGAAAGAGGTAATTAAATAGTGCTTACATGAATCGTGCAACGTGGCGGCCAACAGTCAGCAGAGAAAGAAATGATTGCAGGCTATTTGTCACAACCAGGCTGTCCAATCAAGCTCCTTCATGATTTGTAATACAAGGTAGGCCTCAACAGGAAACATTTATTTTAGCTTCATCATTCCCTCCTCTTAATGATGTTTACTTTGCAGAATGCTTCTCATAATTTTCTTTTTCTTTTTCTTTTTTTTTTTTTGCACCACTGCATCCTCCTGTCAGTGTCCTCCTTTGTGCCAAGAGTACAAATAGCTCAGAGATTCCAACTTCCTCAGAAGAAATGTGACTTTATTAATAGCCTCTCAAATGGGACTTTCAAATTCACCTGTAGGACTAAATGAGAACCTGAGAAATATCAGAGAAAGATGGATGAATGATTCGGCCCAAACAGATACTAGAAATTCAAGGTCAAGCTACTTCTCTAACAGTAATATTCAAAAGCTGCTGATTCCTTCCAGCTGTTTTTCCTCTTGTCCATCCATCCATTATATAACCACTGGGTGCTAAGGAACGAGGCTGGGCTCTAGAGATACAGGGATGAGCAGGACAGGCAGGTCTGCACAGAATTTATGGTCCAAAGGGACAGTGAGAACATTAAATGGTCACTGTGCAGTATCAGGTCTAAATAGGTAGGAACAAGGCATTGAATGTGTACATTAACACAGGGACCACAGGCAACCCAGAAGGGAGAGCCAGCAACTGCTTTCCAGAAGAAACAATGTGGAAGCTCAGTCTGGAGTTGAAAAGGAATTAGCTCAGTGAAGGTGGAGGGGTGCACTGGGCAGTAGGAACAGCATTTACAAAAACTTCAATAGGCAGAGCTGACTTTCTACATCCCATCACATTTCCAGCAATGCTTTGTCCACTGGCCTGCATTTTGATGTCTCTGGCTAGATTCCAGAAGCAGGCTCCAAATCCTTCAGCTTTCTTGCTGTCCATCCTTCTCACTTGGCTCAGGCCTCCCACCTTCAGCTGCATCTCCCATCACATCACAGCTCTGTTCAGACATATCGAGGCTGTCCACATTTTTATCTGTAATCTACCTTTGTGGTTTAGGTCCTACTACACGTTCCATGTCCTCTCTGCACATTATTCTTTTAGTGTCTTAGGCCTGGCTTCTGTGCCTTTGGTTGAGCTCTTCCTGTCGCCTGCATTATCCTTGTCCCTACATAGCTGTGTTAGTCAGGGTCCCAGCACAGTCCTCACGGTACACTCAGACTCAGTAGCTGAGAAAAATTAAAAAAGAAACTATTTTTTCAGGCGCCTGGGTGGCTCAGTGGGTTAAGCCGCTGCCTTCGGTTCAGGTCATGATCTCAGGGTCCTGGGATCGAGTCCCGCATCGGGCTCTCTGCTCGGCAGGGAGCCTGCTTCCTCCTCTCTCTCTCTGCCTGCCTCTCTGCCTACTTATGATCTCTCCCTGTCAAATAAATAAATAAAATCTAAAAAAAAAAAAAAAAAGAAACTATTTTTTCATAGATGTGTGCAATGTTTAGGGAAACCAGCAGGGGGCAGTATAGTACTCACAGCCTTCCATCACCACCTCTAGCCAGAAGGATCAAGAGATGGAAAGATGACCAGATACCGAGGCCATCCAGCTCAGGCTTTTCCACCTTCCTTATCACCTACAAGATCATGGATGTCGGCCAACCAGAAGCCAGAGGCAAAAGTGGTGCAGACGCAACTCGTGCCAGGTCAGCCTTCTCAGACTTGAGCAGGGTAGAAGGGAGTACTGAGAAGACCCAGAGGGATAAACAGAGAATAAGCACAAACACCTTCCCCTACTTCCACCATTCATCTCAGCCTTTTCAAAATTAGATCCATGAATCAAGATGCAACACAAACGCCGACTCATCCAGGTTTCCTCCCTCCTGAGCCACTCACTGGCCTGCAGCTAGAAGTACTTTTCCTCAACCCTGAACGTGCCCAGTACCTTCTCAGGATCCCTACCATGGCGCTGCTCATTTTGCACCTTACTCCCCCGTGACTTCTATGCATGTGTCCTAGGTTGGGGTCTCTCAATGCAGATCCCGAAATGAGAATTTGTGTCAGTGTTACCTCAGGAAATGTTTTCAGGAAGAACTGGTAGGGAGGCTGGAAGAAGAAAGGAACTCTTGCTAAGCTAGGGTATGACTCAGTGCTGTGTGGGAGGTCCAGGCTTGGTACACATCTGCCCTTGGAGTTGACTCCATCAGGGGCAGGTAGCAGCCTAGAGTGACTTCCACACCAGCCAACCACTGGTCAGGGACTTCTAGTTCTCTGAGCTCACAGGCAAAGTGGCTCTGGTAGCCTGTTGTCAGAGGCTGACAGAGGGATGTAGATGCTGGCTGGTGAATGCAGACATTCATTGGGGTCTGACATGGACAAAAATGGCGAAGGAATGAAAAGAGTGGGGGAGGGGCAGCACTGATAGTTATGCGTATTGTATATGTTATTATAAGTTATGAGTATATGTTATTACTCACATCTCCTCTCCCTTCTTAGATAGTCAGCTTCTCTAGGGTGAGGACTGGAGTCATCTCTGTAAAACCCTATGTATTTTTGTAACATCAACATCAAGCAGCAAGGCCGGCTCTGTGGGTGTGTGACTTAGGCAGCTGCGTGGCTGTCAGAAGGACCCCCTGCTCTGTCTAATGTTCTACTGTCACCATTTGGAAATTTTTCCCAATTGTTGAACAAGGAGTTCCACGTTTCTATTTTGCACCGGGCCCCACAAATTATATAGCTGGTCCTGCCTAGCACGAAGTGGGCATTTGATACGTGTTTTGTGAATGGAGGAAGGATGCCTGGCATCCATGAGACTGTCAGGAAATGTAGCCTAATGGGTGTATGAGAAGGAACTGTTGTCTTTATGTCCTCAGGTGCAAAAAATAAAGAAGGTGGTGTAGGGTCTTGCCATCTGACCCCCAGCTACTGCTTCCCCCAGTCTTCACACCTCTCTAGGCCCCTAGTGAGGTGTGGGTAGGACTTGTTTACTTCAAGTCGCTATTTATTTTTCTCTTCTCTGGAAAATTTTTGGCATCAGGCAGCCTCAGGGTAACACTATTTTTATTTCCCCAGCAGAATAATTTAATTTAGGCTCAGTTGCTCTTCCCTAGCAGAGAGACTGTGGACAAAATTGGATGAAGAGGCTGATGCAAAAGGCTGGTCCGGAAGCGTTCCAGGGAGACTGCACACCTTGATCTGGAACACATTTGCTGTGGATCCATGTGGGGAGGGGGGAGCAAAGGCTTTGCTAAGATCAGTCGGCCAGACCTGTCTGCTGTGTAGGGCTACCACAAACATATCTTAGAATTGCAGAACTGGTTGGAGCTGGAGGAATGATCATCGGACCAGGGATCAGCAAATGATAGCTCCCAGGCCCAATCCGGCCCAATGCCCAAATTTGCAAATAAAGTTTTATTGGAACACAGCCACTGCCATTCACTCTCGTATTGGCTATGGCTGCTTTCACGATACAATAACAAAGCTGAGCTGTTGTGACAGAAACTGGATGGCATGTGAAACCGATAATATTTATTATCTGGCCCTTTATAGACAAAGTTTGTTGAGCTTTGACCTAGACAAGAAGCCCTCAAAAGAGTGTTACATCGTCAATACTGGTAGTCCTTCAGGATTATTCTAATGGCCTGGAATCAAGTCCTCCTTTCCCATTTAACTTGAAGTCGAGCTTAGTTTTCTATTGAAATCTTTCTTTTACTGCCATAACTCAAAGAAAATGAGTCAAAAATAGGGAGAATTGATAGAGACCCATGGTCATTGGCCACTCCTCGTCTTGAGTCCCATCACACAGAATGATAGCCTTTCCCTGCATTTACCACACATGTTCTTGCTTTCTCATATGTGCTGTTCCTCTTCTTGGAAGAAAGGGCCTGTTTTATCTTCTCTACTTTGTGATTTCTAATTGTGAATCATCTCCTAAAGGATTCCACGGAATGCCTAGAATCATCACTAGGCAGATTACCCAAGATATCCGCAAGTAATTCTTGAAGTCTCATGATATGCAAAATAATGTTCTTGGTGCTAGGTATCGGGAAAGGGGTTTTCTCAGTCTGGAGACCTCCCTAAAGGAGACCCTAATTGAACAAGGACTGGTGTACAGGAAGCTTATAGACAGGCAATCCCAGGACACAGAAGTGAGGAAATTAGGAAAGTGAATTAAGGCAAGGAGAAAGGACAATAAAGATGTGTCCTTGGGTAACTCAAGAACGGGGGTCCTTCTGTGGGACTTGTCTCATAATCATTGGGTGGGAAGACTGGAGGATAGACGTCCCCTGACTGTTGACTGAGAGTTGCCCCTGAGATTTGAACTCTGCCACATGCTCTATTTCCCCTTGTCTGCTACAGAACAAGCTCCCAGGGCTCCAGAAAAGAGAGGAATGTGTACCTGAGGTAAGAAGTTGTCAGTGGGCTGGAAATAGACTCCTTAGATTACAGGTGAACTCAGGTGTGCTGAGAAGATAATGGGCTGCGCATCAGCATTATCTGCTACAGGGTAACATTCCAGATATTTAACTTGGAGTGGGGTGGAGGGGGGCGCCTGAATGGCTCAGTTGGTTAAGCAGCTGACTATTGGTTTCAGCTTAGATCATGATCTCAGGGTCCTGGGATGGAGCCCTGCCCAGGACTCTGTGCTCAGCGGGAAGTCTGCTTCAGGATTCTCTCTCTCCTTCTGCTCCTCTCTCAAATAAATGAATAAATCTTAAAAAAATAAAATAAAATAAACCAGTACAGTATAAGCACAGACTCTTCAGAACAGATGCTGGTTGTGAACATGTCCGTGAGTGCAAGCCATCCGCCATCCTAAAGGCGCACACAGGAAGAAGAATCCGAGTTTTTAGGCAGAGCCGCTCCAGGAACAACTGGTGGGATTTCCACAATGACTGGCTCTTCTTCCAGCACTTTTTGCGGCAGCCCCAAATGACTCAGAACAGTTGAAATGAAGATCAGAGTTGGTTTTATTTGTGGCCTCAGGCCGTAGACGAAAGCCTCTCAGCCCAATTACCCTCTCTACCTTAATTTAAAAAGGATTCCAAGAGTCAAGAAGCCTCAGTTCACTCACACATGGTCACCTCAGAGATTAGAAATGATTTTTATTCTTCCCCTCTCTTCCCATCCCGGCTTCAGAGAAGGGGATTGGTGGCAGGAAATCTAGCGGGAAGAATGCACCAGCCCCATTACTATGCAACATAATGTCTTCACTGTTCTATGCGTGCTTTTCCCAGGGAATCAAAGCCTTTTCCTTGAAGACCAAAGTGTCAGAAAAATTGAAGTTCCTTTAGAAACCTCCTTGTGGTTCACCTTTCCCCACTTTTAATTTCGTTATTGATTTTCATTAAGTCCTTCAGAGGCCCCCAGTACCTACAGCTTTTTTTTCCTTTAAAAAGAGATTTTCAGAAAGCAGCCAGTGTGCAGGCTGGTAGGGATGCAGCATCCTGACAGCCAAATATGCCCTTGCCCTGACTCCGAGGCCTCTGTCACTCCTGGTTAAAAGCCCATAAATTTCCCAGGGTTCATCTGCCCCACCGCGGGGTTCACATCTGTTTGAGGTCAAAGTATACCCTTAAGGTAAAGAAGGACAGAATACTGGAATGAGAAGTCGAAGAAGCTGGTGAAGTTACTTTGCATATAAAGATAAATCATTGAATTCTGGAATTACAAATAAACACATGCCTTGAAAAAAAAAATGGCGGGGCTGGTCTGAGGTCCACAGATCGGTAAGACACAGAAGGGGTGATCACGTGGTTCTGCTTCCAGATAATCACAGCTGCTGGGTGGTTCCAAGTTCTGGGCTCCTCTATCCTAAGGGATCATCCACTCTCTGTGGGCTTGACTGGTTCTTACCCATAGGGACATTTCAGGGTCTGTGCCTTTGATCTTGACTGCTTATTTGCCGGTGCTCAGCTAAACCAGAGTGAGCGCCATCTTGAACTAAGTCTAAATCTTCATTATCACCAATATTTAAAGTGAGCACAGTCTTTCTTGTAACAAGACCCTGCTCACCTATCCAACATTAGAGAGCACTGTGTTTTTTTTTTGTTTGTTTTTTGTTCTTTTTGTTTTTTTCCTGTATGACATTGACCCGCATCAAGGACTCCTAATTCATGTATTTGTTCCTTCAAAGTTCGCCAAGTAGCTACTATGCTCTACATGCTGTTCTGGTGTTCGGGATACTATAGAAGACAGGCCCGGCTCCTGCTTTTAGAGATCTGACCGGCCAGAAAATGGCCACATGAATTGTGAGTTTATGTGGCACTTAACAAAACATGTATAAAGCCTATGTGCCTGTTTTTAACCTTAAAAACATGAACAAGACATCTGCTTTTTTGTTCTTTTCCCTCTCTCTCTCTTTTTTTTTTTCTCTAGGACATCTTTGGCTCACTGACATTGTAGCCCTCCATGTCATGAGCTTTGCCACCGATGGCCAAGGTCAAAAGGTAGCAAAGAGAAGAGAAAGAGTCAGATTTTTCAATAATTAAAATTTGTCTGTCTGCTCACTGGCACCTCATCATAATTTATAATTTTCTTTTTTAAAACTCTCGGTTTGCACAAAAGACTATCAGAATGGGAAGGAACTTTAGGGAACACCTGGTCACAGTGCCATCTTTTACTAAGTAAGGGGGAACCTGAGGTCCAGAGAGGAGGGGAGCGGCAGCAGGACTAGGAGGGACTCATGACTGTGACCCCACATCAGCATTTCCACCATGGTCCCTGGCATGTGGTAGGGAATCTTCCCACTGTTGGGAAGAAATCCTCCCCTCCTCCCTTGGCCTCCCGCTTGTCATTTGCACATTGTTCAAGGAAGACCATCGTGCAGCGTGCATGGATGCAAAAATTCCATTTCCTTCCTCCAAAGGAAGAAGTCCCTGAAAAATTTAACCTAGAAGACATAGGGAGGCAAGGAAAAACGTGTTGTATTGTTACTGCTTCTCTGCTTCCGCTCTTATTGAGTCCGTTTGGGTTCTGGAGCAATGCACGGCAGCTGTGGCTGTTTCCTCTTCCCTCTTCCCTTGGAGGAGAGTTTGTTGTAATCAGGTACGACCCTCAATCATGGAGATGCTCTTTGTGAATGGTTTTACATCCCACTTATGTGTCATAGAAAGGAGTCGGACCATGGCACAATACAGGTGTGGGGTGTGATCCTGCCCCATATTGCTGTGGGACCCAAAATAACTTGCTTGACCTCTTCAATTTCATTCTCTTCTGTGAGATGGAGATCGTGCCAGTATCTCACAGGTCTTTAGGGGATTAGGTAAGAGACCATACGACTGTGCTTGGGTGTAAGAGATGCTCTATTGGGGGCAGCTGCTGATAACAATGATAGCAATTTGTCTAGAATCAGAGCAAGCAGAAAAGAAGACACAGGGGCACCTGGGTGGCTCAGTGGGTTAGGCTCAGGTTGTGATCTCGGGGTCCTGGGATCGAGCCCCGCATCAGGCTCCCTGCTCAGCGGGGAGCCTGCTTCCCCCTCTCTCTCTGCCTGCCTCTCTGCCTACTTGTGATCTCTGTCTGTCAAATAAATAAATAAAATCTTTTAAAAAAAGAGAGAGAGAGAGAAAAAAAAAAAAGAAAACACATGTGTTCAGGCTGCCTTCATATTCCTGGACTCATGTGACTCTCAGTCTCAGTCAGACTCTCCTAAATCGCAACTGCAGAAAACATGAGGCTCCCTCAAAAACTGGGAGGATGGGGCACCTGGGTGGCTCAGTGGGTTAAAGCCTCTGCCTTCGGCTCAGGTCATGATCTCGGGGTCCTGGGATCGAGCCCCGCATCAGGCTCTCTGCTCAGCGGGGAGCCTGCTTCCTCCTCTCTCTCTGCCTGCCTCTCTGCCTAGTTGTGATCTCTGCCTGTCAAAAAAAAAAACCAAAAAAACAAAAAAACAAAACCTTTAAAAAAGAAAAAAAAACGGGGAGGGTTTTCTTAGAGCCACACAGCTGGTGGTGGCCAGGTTGGACCAGAGTCCGGGTTCTCTGTCTGTCTGGTCCACTTGTCTTTCAATAATTTCTCTAGGGACAGAGCCCTCCCAATAACACAGTCTGAACACCCACACAGAGCAGAGGAAATCAAGACCACCGGAAGCCTCTCTTTAGGTATAGTTGTCAGCAAATGACTGGGGAAAAAATCATCAGCGCGTTCACTGTTCTTTACGTTCAGAGTTCTGGGTCAGGTATTGAAAACTTGTAGCAAGATCGGAGGGTATTCCTCAAGTGTGCTGGGGGTGGCGGGGAGAGAAATGCCTCGACCCACTTTCCATCATGACATTTCCAGATTTGTACCCCCAGAGGATCAAAGAGAGATGTGAGTCCACGTGGCCTGGAGTGGAATTAGAGGAAAGGAGAATGGCGCGATAAATATTTCAGGCCCGAATTCTCTGGGTCACGGTCTCCCCCTGTCCATGGGCCGGGCCACCCTTTTTGGGGTCAGCAGACTGGTCTCCCCAAGAACGCTCATTAGCTCTACTGACGCTAAAGGTCAGCTGATGGGCATGACTCCTGCTGGTTTTCTTCCAGCCCTTTTCCCCTTTCTTACAAAGGACTATTTAAAGCACCATTCCTGATCTCATACTTGGACCCATTTTTAGACACTTGAATAAAGAAAATTAGGGGTTCTAGGACTGGGTATGTTTCTGTCACACTCACCAAATTGCAAGGGTACTTGCAGCTCTCGGATAGGAATATTTTAACTATATTTAATCACAGGAAAACTTCCTAGGGAGGCTCAGGTTAGCTCCTTTCATACAGTGACAATGCAAGAAAGGTTTCACTTAGAATAACAAATGAGATTGTTCTGTCAAGAAGCTTTTCCTGAGCCCATACCTGAGGAGCAAATAACATTATCTTCTAGTCCAAGTTATATTGATTTGGAGATTTTTGTTAATTTCCCCTGTCAATCATGTCTTCCCCAGCTCCTCCCTTCTTTCTTTGAGAACCTGCCCATATTCTTTGCAAAGACTCAGTTCCCACAGTCCCTGCTTGCGTGGGCGTGTGATTTGCTTCTCTAAATGCAGGCAACTAACTAGATCAAAAGTCCCTACTCAAACGCAGACAATCAGATTCCCTCTCTTGCGGATTGGGATTGGGTTTCGGAGCTGCTACAGAGTGTCTGTTGAGCATTTAGAGAGAGAGGTGAGGTTAGTGATGGGGACATTCTATTTGCTCTTGTGCCAAGAAGCAGAAAGAACTGGTCGAGAGACGGAGATAAGAAGGGGGATAGAGATAGGCATAGAAATGAGAATGAGGGAGCACGGGTCGGGGGAAGGGAGGATGAGAACGCAGAATAATGACAGATGTAGACAGACGCAGAGACAAGAAACCAATTAATCTAAGAGAAACTAAGCACAAAATCTTGGCCTTGCTTTCTATTACTGTTTCCAGTATTTTGTGCACATTAATTGCATTCTCTGACCTTTCATTTCATTATATGCCCCTGTGATAAACATAAGCCTTCCTTTGTGTGTGTGTCTATGTATATCTGGGTGATGGAATGGGTTTTGTTCCTCGCAGTCAAGAAATCCCAAGACAGATTTGCGTTCATCCCCTCACCTCCAATGAATGACCGGTAACATTCAAGATGGCACCTCTGTCTTCAGAGTAGAACTCATGGTTCTGGGACTAACACCAGGAAGGGAGGGAGGCTTTTGCGATCTAGTGTCTTCTCATCATGCTCTTTGATTTCTCTGTCACTAGTGCTTCACGTGCTCTGGCTCTGTTTTCATTCTTTGCATCAAGCTAAAATAGATTCTATAATTGATATCCTCCTTAGAGGAGCGTGACTTTCCATCTGGGGTGGATTTTCAAAAATTCTTACTTGGATCCCAGAGGGTTGGAACGGCTCCAAGATTCCTCATCACACCATTGGCCAGCACGTCTTTTTCCCTTCTCTGAAAGGTGTGAATTTGACCTTCTCATTGGTCACCAAAACTGCCATATTCAGCTACTTGTGACTAGGATACAAAGGGCTTTGAGGCAGAGCAGCCCACAGAGTTCTATTTGAGGGATGCCAAATGGTTCCCCAGGACCCAGCTGGTGCCTCTCTCTTGCACCATGCCTGAAATGTGCACAGTTATTTCTGTTGAATTATAATATTATTGCTAACGATGAAGTCTAATATTAAAACAAAATTAGCAATGCCCACAGAGAGGACAGAAAACTCTCAAACTTGCCAGGTGTGTGACTTTGGGAAAATCAAAACCTCTAAGTTTCCTCATCTGTAAGATCATAATACTAATACCTACCTCAGAGGGTTGTTATGGGGGTTAAATGAGTTCTTATTTGTAAAGCCCCTAAAAGGGTGCCTTACACTTAGCATGAGCCCTGTTGAACACTTGTACTTCCTCTTAAAATGGTGATAGAAGGTAACGTCTAGAGCTTTTTCTTACACTTAGAATGTCTGAGGTTTGAAAAGTGGAAAGGGTCAAGGGATTGGGTCTTGGTGGGTTGGGAACACTACAGGATGAGACCAAGGATCAAGGTCTGCCTCCTGAAAGGGGTTCTTCACATATGTATGTGAGACTTACAGTGTTAAGCTAGAAAGAAAAGGCAAGATAAGGGGGAGGGATTTTGGAAGTTATAGTAATTTTAAATGAGTAAAGGTCTTTGTGGAAGTCTGTCCTAAAGGCTCAGGCACTGATATGTGTGTATGTGTGTGTATTCAAACTCAGGAACACAGGCATGGACATAGGGGATGTGTGTCCTTGAAATATACCCGCTTTTAGAAGATACTCTCAGAAAGTTGTTGGCTGGCAACAAAGAGTTGGCAGACATTGCGAGGATATTGGGGTGTTTTAGTTTTAAGTCGTGGTTATTTAGGTATAATTCATATGCAGTAAAATCATCCTTTATACTTAGTATACGGTTCTAAGAGTTTGACAAATTTGTACAGTCATGTAGCCACCACCACAATCAAGATATAAAACATTGCCATCCCTCCTGAAAGTTCTTTCGTGCCCGTTTGTGAACAACTTCACTTCCCTCCCACGGTATTGGCAACCACTAATCTCTCCCCGCTCTGGGTAGTTTTGCCTTTTGCAGAATGTCAATAAAGTTTCCCTGACCTTTGAGCCCATGTGAAGTAATGAACTCTTCTAGTATCCTAATGCCCTTATCATGGTTATAATTATACTGTGTTTGCAATTGACTAATACAGTGTTAAATGTCCATCTCTTCTGCTAGACTTCTATAATCATGTCTGAGGGTACAGATTATATAGCTAGTTCATTATGTATCTTCAGCAGTACCATCAGGTAGATGCTCAACAAACATCAGTTAATAAATGAATGAATGAGTAAGTCAATGACTAAAAGGAAAGTGTTCTAAGTCTCTATTGACTAAGCAAAAGCAATTTGATATTCAGTGGTATCAAATCTATCCTACTGTAAAGGACCCAGACACTGTACTATTTAAACATCCTGAAGAGTATGCATGGACTTTCAGAGTTGCATTTGATCCAAATATTAGCAATCAGAACCATCCCAGGCCTTTCCAAATTCATGATCAGAAGGCTCAATTAATTAAAAATAAAACAGAAAAAAATCCTTAAGCATTTAACACTGTCTACTACCATTATTTTGTTTAACTGCACATTTAAAGCTATTTAATTCACGATTTTTACACTCCATATATTTTGCAGCAAATCTGAAATTACAGTGAGGCTTAAGAGCAAAATCATGAAATCCTCAAAATCGAGCTTATTTTCAGCGTGCTCGTCAAGTTCAGAAAGGAGGTCTTGGTATTTGAGCTTGGTTTCTTGTCCCTGTGAGAATAAAGAAGAAGTGAAAACCAAATTCATTTTGCCACATTGGTTTTACAGAAAACAAGCAATAAGAAACATATTATTAACATTTTTTTGTAACATGTTGTAACATGTTATTAAGCGCCTGGGTGGCTCAGTGGGTTAAGCCGCTGCCTTTGGCTCAGGTCATGATCTCAGGGTCCTGGGATCGAGTCCCACATCGGGATCTCTGTTTGGCAGGGAGCCTGCTTCCCTCTCTCTCTCTCTGCCTGCCTCTCCATCTACTTGTGATTTCTCTCTGTCAAATAAATAAATAAAATCTTAAAAAAAAATGTCATGTCGAGTTGTTATTACTGCTGCTAGTTGAGCATTGTGTTATATCCTTTTATAGGTTATTTCACTGAATTTCTGTGGTGACCTCATTGAAAACACTATTATTATCCCCATTTTACAGATGGGCACCAGAGATTCAGTGAGAATTGAGTAACTTGCCCTAACCTAGGCATCTATGGAGCCCAAATTCATAGTCTTGACTTTCTGATCCTGGGGCCCACACTTTTAACTGCTAAGCTATCTGCCTCTCTAGGAACACAGATATGTTAAGTTTTCAGAATTTCAAAATATAATCTGTTTTCTTTTTAAAATACAATCTCTGTTATGGGAAGTATTCATTCTGTGTTGCACTGAACAATAAAATTGTCCAGAAATACGAAATAAAAATGCTAATAGAAAATCCGTGCTTTGCAAAATTGTTCAGCTTTTAGTTTGATCATAAATCACCCCCAAGTCCACAGTCCTCGTAAATAGATTGAAGGAAAAACACATGAGTAGTACAGACACGGAGAGGCTTTTTAGTTTCCAACCACAGCTTGTGAAATATCTTCCCAAGCGGCATTAAAAACATTAGGGTCATTTGATTCTCTGTTATTCTGAGCGATGTTTGCATTTAGTTCAACCCCAATTGCTCACCCATGTGCTAGCTGTAAAAAGCCATCACAGCAATAACTAAGGCCCTTTAGGAATGATGATACATTCCTCTTACAGGCTAGTCCATTCTTGTTTCCCTGGACTCTTGCTTCTCTCAGGAGGTCCCACCTAACCGTGAGAGCAAGAGAAGCTTCCCCTGCCTCTCTGCGGGATAGCTCAGTGCTATTTTGAAAGGGTCAGATCCAAGGCAGAGATAGGATTACTTACCAGTGGAATGGCACACTGCTCAAATGTCAGGGGTGGCTGTAGATGTCTCTTTCTCTTTAAAAATTAATTATTTGTCTGAAGGAGGGAGGGCAAGCACAAGCCGGGGGAGAGGGAGAGAATCTTCAAACAGACTCCCTGATAATGTGGACCCACCATGGGGCTCCATCCCAGGGCACTGAGATCACAACTTGAGCCACAGCTGGAGGCTTCATCGACAGGATCATGCAGGTGTGCCAGATCTCTCTTTTTTTTCCACATTTTGAAAGAGCACAGGAGCTGACCCAGGTCCAGGCCCTCTTGGGGACTGACCAGCCATCTTGTTCTGTTTCTTCTTCTTCCTTCTTCTCTTCACCTTCTTCTTCTGAAGATTTATTTATTTATTTATTTGGAAGTGAGAAGTGTGCACTTGCACGAGTGGGAGAAAAGGCAGAAGGAGAGAATATCCAGGCAGACTCCTGCTGAACAGGGAGCCCAAGCTGGGACTTGACTCATAAGCCATGAGATCAAGACCTGAGCCAACTCCAAGAGTCCCCAGCTTAACCAACTGAGACACCCAGAAGCCTCTTGTTTTTGTGTCTTCTTAATAGTGCATTTAAATGCTCTGTTTTATTATAAATGACTGACTATAGAGGGTCAAGATCCCCCAAATTAAGTTAGGCCTGTAAGAAAAGAGACGTTCCCTCAGAACCCAGGCCTCAGCCAAAAGATCCATCTCTATTCACCAGAATAGAGATATCTATATCTAGAGATATCCCCACTCCACATGGGGATGCTGGAGAAAGCCCAGTTAGGAACCAAGGGGCCACCATCTTGGGCATGGACTCGGGTACCCCTGCCTGCCTTAAGGAGGCAGCGCTGGGTGCTGGGTCCCAGGTAGCATTCTGACATTACTCCACGTTTGCTCTGTGCAAATTGAAGCTTATGCCATTAATACTGGGAATGCCCCTGAGTCTCCTGGAGTGCCTGCTACTTTCCTCTCCCTTCTCACCAACTACTTCCTAGCCTCCCTGTGCAGAGGGAGAAGCAGTCTATACAGGGTTAGGTTCTGTCTCTGGGTTCAGGCATCCACGGGGGTCTGGGAAGTATCCACACACAAAAGGGGGATGACTGGACATCAGGATGACTAGGTGTTCCTTTTCATGCTGGTCAGAAGCTCTCTGAGGAACTGCCCAGCCGTCAGCTAGGAGGCCTTTTTCTCTCTGGAATTTGTCATTTCTCTAGGTCTCTGATGCAGGCAAATGTTATAGGATTTACTCACCCACGCCTTCCTTAAAGACTCCCTAGAACTTTCTACCACTTGTCAAATTCTGTCTGATAATTCTGGCTGAAAAAGTCTTTCTTTAAAAAAAAAAATCAAAGAATAATACAAATATCCTTCCTACAAGGAAGTTTCCTTCCTTGTAAAGGAAAATGTGTGTCCTTTGACCTACATCACTTCACTCTAAAACACATACAGTGTTTTAAAATAATCGAAGATTCACAGGATGGTGTCCCCTTGACCCAGCTTTCCCCCAGTGGATGATATCCAATATAACTGTCATATACAAAACCCATTACATTTATATTTTAATGCAATTATTAATACCTACCTTTTTAATAACTCAGAACACACATAACACCTTAGAGACTGCTTTCTTTTAAGTTTTTTCTTACTCTCCCTACCCAAAAATATTAGTGAACTAGACTCTGTGTGAGTCCCTCTTCTCTTCTTACATATTTCCCTGAGGCCAGCATTTCCCAAAGTATGCTTGTAGAATATAACTTAGTTTTAGGTGATGCAGGAATAAATATTAAATACAATAGTCATCTATTCTTTTATTACCTTCCACTTTTACCCACTGAATTAACATTTACAATAGCGCTAACGTATTCCTATAAATTTAATTAAGTGGAGAGATAAAGAAAAAGTTCCAAGTGAATTATCATACTGGCTATAGGCAGATGGGGGAAAATACCGAAGGTGGTATTCAAGGGACTGAAGGTTGGGGAATATGCCTGTAGGAAATTTAGGTCTGTGACTCTTTATCTACTGCTAACTCTGACTTCTCTATTGCCAACACAAATCTCTATTCTGATCTCCCAAGTCATATGTCCTGTTGCTCTTCTCCTCTGGCATGTTTCATGGACATCTTAAAATTGACACATTCTAATGGAACTCATCACCTCTCCCCCCACCCCACCTCAAATCTGCTTAATCTCCCAATCGTTGTCTTCTCTGGGAATAAGGCCACCACCCCCTTCTTCCCAAGGTCAGAAAGTGGGATGTCATCATTTGCTTCTCCTGTCCTTCAACCCTACAGCCAATCAGTTATCAGATCCCGTTCATTCCACCTTCCAGATGTCTCTCCTGTTCACCACCTTAGTCCCAACCATCCTTGTCCTTGGTTTGGATGCTTCCTCACACTCTCTCTTTGTTCTTTCCCCATCCGAACCCCAGTTCCATCTGCAGGTGGTGTAACTTCTTAGTCCTGGACTTAGAGACCATGCCTGGCTTCCTTCTGCCCTCAGGTGGTGCCTCTGTAATTTGGCTTCTGTCTACCTCCTCAGCCTATCTCCTAGTGCTTCCTACTTTCCTCTCCCTTCTCACCAGCTACTTCCCAGCCCTCCCAGGTCTTCGACCTGCCTTACAGGCTTTGCATATACCATTCCCTCTGTGTGGCATGCTATCAGCTCTCACACACCTCCCTGGCATTACTAACTCTTGCTCATTCTTCAGATCTCAGCTATACCTTTGTTTTCCAGGAGAGCTTCTTGGACCGACTGCTCCAAGATGGTCCCTCTATTTTACTCTTTCAGTGCATGCTCTCCTGTTTCATGGTTATTTGAATATTTCTTATTTCTTTTTCAGCATGTTTCTCTGCTCTGCAGGATTGTTAGATTGCTGGGTTGTCCACTGCATTAACTCCAGTGTTCAGCTCACTTCCTGGCAAATGGTAGGTCTTCATTAAATATTTGCTGAATGAAAGAGCATGATTGCTGGCTCTTGGGCCCGCCATGATGGTGTGGTCCCTGTTTCTTCAGGCCTGTTAATTCACTTACCTCTGTGAAATTCCGAAATTGGGTTTGCAGCAGATTTTTGGCAGTAGCTTTTCCAAGTTTCCCATCAGGGTCAGAAGAGTTTCTGAAGATCAGTGCGATGGTGGCAATGGCTTTTTCCAGATCTGAGCCCTTCTTCAGAGCTGTAAGGGAAGAAATGATGTAGTCTAGGTTAGGAATGACTCTTCCCTAGACATGAGGTTATATTTTCCAAGGGAACCTGGGGGCATAGGATTGGAAGACGTATGTCAATGAGGGCCTGTCCTTGGATTCTTCGCCCTCTATCAGGGAGTGGGATATAGGAACATCTGGCCCTGGATCTTTAAACAAGGGAAACAAAACTTTCTTCAGGGGGTGCCTGGGCAGCTCAGTGGGTTAAGCCTCTGCCTTTGGCTCCAGTCATGATCTCAGTGTCCTGGGATCAAGCCCCACATGGGGCTCTCTGCTCAGCAGGGGTCCTGTTCCCCCCCCCCCCCGCCGCCTGCCTCTCCGCCTACTTGTGATCTCTGTCAAATAAATAAATAAAAATCTAAAAAAAAAACAAAACAAAACCAAAAAACACTTTCTTCAGGGACAATAAGAATCAGTAAAATCAGGATGAGCTTTCCCACCACTTTGTCATAATACCTTGAGAAAACACCTCACCTCTCTCACTGTTGGTTTGCTGATCTATAAAATATTTAAAGGGTACCTACTATGTGCTAGGCTCAGTCTCTGGCATTGAGGATGTTGCACTGAGTAAGAGAAGGTCCTGCTCTTGTGGAATTTACGTTCTATGTCAATCAAAGCGTCACCTCCCATCAGTGTGATAAAGGAGGATTACATCCAAAGCAGGTTCTTTACTAACAAGATGGACAAGGGAAGCCCTTTGACTCAGCCTGGACATAGTGATTTCCCAGCTGGTCTCTCTGGTTTAAACTCCTTGAAAGGGTGGTGCTAACTCATTCCTCCGCAGTGAGTAGTACCCAGTGAACACTGAGAACTGCACAAGGTACGGTGGAGAAAATTCACGTGTTCTCTATTCTCTTAGGCCCTAGCCCATCCTATATTATAGAACTTTTCACACATTACAGTCATTGCATTTTTAATAGTCATTCTTCTCAACTCAGAGGCAAGCTCCATGAGGTCAGGGATCCTACCTTTCTTTCTCCCTGTATTCCCAGGGGCACAAATCCCTGCTATGTAGTAAGTGCTTGTACATGCTGTTTAATGAATGAAGAAGAAGAACAAACAAGAAAAACAAAATCTTATGGCTGTTAGCCTGGGTCATGTGCAACAATTGTTGATACAAAGAACGATGATCAGACAGGATAACACAACTTTTGTATTGAGCCCTTATTACACTTCTGACATTTTCCTGAGGGACTCAGCACCCAGAAGTGGCACAACCGGATGTGGTCTCACCCTCTTACAATCTACTTTACAGTCTAGAGAGATAATAAACAATAATCAAGAAGAGAATACCAATATATTTGTTTTTATATATATTCAATAATTATTTGTCCATATGTATATATATTATACATATTTACAGCTTGTGATGTATGAGCAAAGGAGGCACAGAGACGGAAAAAATAAAATAAATATATCTGGGAGGAAAACTACTTGGGTAGCTGGTCTTGGAGGTCTCTGAGAATACACGAACATGTACGCTAAAACCAAATGGATGAAAGGATCCTGCCCTGTAAAAGCGTTGGTTGGGGAGAGTCAGGTTGGGAGTAGGACTGTGTCAGATGTCCCAGGCTCAAGGAGCAGAAGACGTGAAGGCTCAGATCGGAAGGAGCCTGGCATGTTGTGGGGGCTGGTAGGAGACAGCTGTGGTGGGAACTGAAAAGGGTGTCTGATTAAGAAAGAAGGTGGGAGGGGCCCATGCAGAACTTACAGCCCCTGGAAAGGAATCAGACTTTGCTTTAAAAATATTTTCTTCGGGGGGGACAAGATGGCGGGGTACTAGGAAGAGGCGTCTTTTCAGCTGGTACCCCAAAGTGAGCTGATTACCTACCAAAGAACTCTGATCACCCATGAAATCAGCCTGAGATCAGAATTATACACGTCTGGATCTCTACAGGGGCAGAAGACGCCAGTGAGCAGGTAAAGCGGAATGGGAACGGCGGACTGATATCGGAAGATAAACAAAAGGGGGAGGGAGCCACCAGAGGCGACCGGTGCAAAAGTAATACCCCGATACGAGCGAGAGTGCCCTGCGTCTGGGGACCAGCATTAACTCGGAGACTGGTTGAAAGCACTCCAAAAGAGCAAAGGATCGCGGGGGCAAACTGTGGGAATCGGGGCGGCTAGGGACAGGGGCTTGAGTCCCCGGTCCCAGACGGCCTCCCCGGCGCGGAGGCAGAGAGAGTGCGGCGGGGAAACCGGCTCCTGGTCCCTAAGCCGCCAGCGTGCCCCAGAGCGCGGGGTTCCGGCTCCTGTGAGGGGATGGGAGCCGGTCTGCAGAATGCGCGCTAGCCCTACCACAAAGCTTGAGATGCGCGTGCACGTCGCTCCAGCTCTCCTGGGTTTCTAAGGCCCTGGGGCGCTTCTTGACCCGGGCCATTGTTTCAAAGTCTAAGCCTCGCGCCCGCGAAACTCTTCCCCGGACAGAGGCGCGCAAAAGCCCAGCCTGCGGCTTACGGACCAGCGCCCCGTTCTCAGTGCCCCAGACGCGCGCCCGACCCACAGCCTCCTCTGAAAAGAGGTGCGCGCAAGCCGGGCACTCCCAGCCCCGGCCGGCGGCAAAATCTCAGTGTGCGATCGCTGCTTGGAACCTCTCTGGTGGTCAGGAGCTCCCAGACAGCCGCCACTGCCTTGGCTTTGGGGACGAGCAAAAGATCCTGCGCCCCCAGGGTCTTTAACTTGGAACCTGCACTGCCAGCATCCAAGGGGGAATTTATTCAGCTTCTGCACCCAGACTGAGGCTTCTGAGACGGAGATCAGGAAGTGTTCCAGGGTGCACCTTGACTGCACCAGAGTTGATACATCCAGCTACATCTGTTCAGTCTTCTCCCACCAAAATGACTAGGAGGAGGAATGCCCAACAGAAGAAAAATACAGAGGATGGACCTTCCGCAACAGAGCTAACGGCTATCAACATAGACAATATGTCGGAAAGAGAATTCAGGCTAACAATTATCCAGGCAATAGCTAGGTTGGAGAAAGCCATGGATGACCAAACAGAATTGATTAGAGCCGAACTGAAAGCGACCAGACAGGATGTTCACAATGTTAGGGCGGAGCTTAAAGCTACCAGGGAGGAGGTCCACAATGCTCTCAATGAGTTCCAATCCAATCTAAACTCTCTCAAAGCTAGGGTAACTGAGACAGAAGATAGAATTAGTGATCTGGAAGACAAACAGATAGAGAGAAAGGATCAGGAGGAAGCCTGGAACAAACAGCTTAGATCCCACGAAAGCAGAATTAGGGAAATAAGTGATGCCATGAAGCGTTCCAACGTCAGAATTATTGGAATTCCTGAAGGGGAGGAGAAAGAAAGAAGTCTAGAAGATGTCGTGGAACAAGTCCTTCATGAAAACTTTCCGAGTCTCGCGAATGAAACCAGCGTTCATGTACTAGAGGCTGAACGGTCTCCACCCAAGATTATACACTCCAAAAAAACATCACGACACCTGATAGTCAAATTGAGAAATTATAATTGTAGGTATAATCTCTTGAAAGCTGCCAGGGCAAAGAGGCTCCTTACTTACAGAGGGAAGCCCATCAGAATAACGTCAGACCTGTCCACAGAGACCTGGCAAGCCAGAAGAGGCTGGCAAGATATATTCAGGGCACTAAATGAGAAGAACATGCAGCCAAGAATACTTTATCCAGCAAGACTGACATTCAAAATGGATGGAGAGATAAAGAGTTTCCAAGACCGGCAAGACTTAAAAGACTATGCAACCACCAAGCCGATACTGCAGGAAATACTAAGGGGGGTTCTATAAAAGAGGAAAAATCCCAAGAATAGCATTGAACAGAAATATAGAGACAGTCTACAGAAAGAAAGACTTCAAAGGTAACTCGATGTCAATAAAAACGTATCTATCAATAATCACTCTCAATGTGAATGGCCTCAATGCACCCATAAAACGGCACAGGGTTGCAGATTGGATAAAACGACAGGACCCATCCATATGCTGTCTACAAGAGACCCATTTTGAACCTAAAGATACACGCAGACTGAAAGTGAAGGGGTGGAGAAGCATCTATCATGCCAATGGGACTCAAAAGAAGGCTGGGGTAGCGATTCTCATATCAGATAAATTAGACTTCAAACTAAAGACTGTAGTCAGAGATACAGAAGGACACTACATAATCCTTAAAGGGACTATCCACCAAGATGATCTAACAATTGTAAATATCTATGCTCCCAATATGGGAGCAGCCAATTACTTAAGAAAACTGTTAATCAAGATAAAGAGTCATATTGATATGAATACACTAATCGTAGGTGATCTTAACACGCCTCTTTCAGAATTAGACAGATCATCGAAGCAGAAAATCAATAAAGAAACAAGAGCATTGAACGACACATTGGACCAGATGGACCTCATAGATATATACAGAACATTCCACCCTAAAACAGCAGAATACTCATTCTTCTCAAGTGCACACGGAACCTTCTCCAGAATAGACCACATACTGGGTCACAAATCAGGACTCAGCCGATACCAAAAGACTGAGATTATTCCCTGCATATTCTCAGATCACAATGCTTTGAAACTGGAGCTCAATCACAAGGAAAAGTTCCGAAGGAACTCAAACACCTGGAAGCTAAAGACCACCTTGCTTAAGAATGCTTGGATCAACCAGGAGATCAAAGAAGAACTGAAACAATTCATGGAAACCAATGAGAATGAAGACACTTCGGTCCAAAACCTATGGGATACAGCAAAGGCGGTCCTAAGGGGAAAATATATAGCCATCCAAGCCTTGCTCAAAAAAATTGAAAAATCCAGAACACACCAGCTGTCTCTACACCTTAAAGAACTGGAGGATCAACAACAAATCAAACCAACTCCACACATAAGAAGGGAAATCATCAAGATTAGAGCTGAGATCAATGAGGGAGAAACCAGAGATACAGTAGAACGTATCAATGAAACTAGAAGCTGGTTTTTTGAAAGAATCAATAAGATCGATAAGCCACTGGCTACACTAATCCAAAAGAAAAGAGAGAAATCCCAAATTCATAAAATTATGAATGAAAGGGGAGAGATCACAACTAACACCAAGGAAGTAGAAACAATCATCAGAAGTTACTACGAACAGTTATATGCCAATAAGCTTAGCAACCTTGATGAAATGGATGCATTCCTGGAAAAATATAAACTACCAAAATTGAACCAGGAAGAAATCGACAACCTGAATAGACCGATATCTAATAACGAGATTGAAGCAGTGATCAAAAATCTCCCAAAAAACAAGAGCCCAGGACCTGACGGATTCCCTGGGGAATTCTACCAAACCTTCCAAGAAGAAATAACACCTATTCTCCTGAAGCTGTTTCAAAAAATTGAAGCAGAAGGAAAACTTCCAGACTCTTTCTATGAAGCCAGCATTACCCTGATCCCCAAACCAGGCAAGGACCATACCAAAAAGGAGAATTTCAGACCAATATCACTGATGAATATGGATGCTAAGATTCTCAACAAGATCCTAGCCAACAGGATCCAACAACACATTAAAAAGATTATCCACCATGATCAGGTGGGATTCATCCCTGGGCTACAAGGATGGTTCAACATTCGTAAATCAATCAATGTGATACAACAAATTAATAGGAGAAGAGAGAAGAACCACATGGTCCTCTCAATTGATGCAGAAAAAGCATTTGACAAAATCCAACATCCGTTCCTGATTAAAACGCTTCAAAGTATAGGGATAGAGGGAACATTCCTGAACCTCATCAAATCTATCTATGAAAGACCCACAGCAAATATCATCCTCAATGGGAAAAAGCTTGCAGCCTTCCCGTTGAGATCAGGAACAAGACAAGGATGCCCACTTTCACCACTCTTGTTCAACATAGTATTAGAAGTCCTAGCAACAGCAATCAGACAACAGAGAGAAATAAAAGGTATCCAAATTGGTAATGAAGAAGTCAAACTCTCTCTCTTCGCAGATGACATGATTCTTTATATGGAAAACCCAAAAGACTCCACCCCCAAACTACTAGAACTCATACAGCAATTCAGCAGCGTGGCAGGATACAAAGTCAATGTGCAGAAATCAGTGGCTTTCTTATACACTAACAAGGAAAATACAGAAAGGGAAATTAGAGAATCGATTCCATTTACTATAGCACCAAGAACCATAAGATACCTGGGAATAAACCTAACTAAAGAGGTAAAGGATCTATACTTGAGGAACTATAGAACACTCATGAAAGAAATTGAAGAAGACACAAAAAGATGGAAGACCATTCCATGCTCTTGGATCGGAAGAATAAACATCGTTAAAATGTCTATACTGCCTAGAGCAATCTATACTTTTAATGCCATTCCGATCAAAATTCCACCGGCATTCTTCAAAGAGCTGGAGCAAATAATCCAAAAATTTGTATGGAATCAGAAGAGACCCCGAATCGCTAAGGAAACGTTGAAAAACAAAAATAAAGCTGGCGGCATCACCTTACCTGATTTCAAGCTTTATTACAAAGCTGTGATCACCAAGACAGCATGGTACTGGCATAAAAACAGACACATAGACCAGTGGAACAGAGTAGAGAGCCCTGATATGGACCCTCAACTCTATGGTCAATTAATCTTCGACAAAACAGGAAAAAATATACAGTGGAAAAAAGACAGTCTCTTCAATAAATGGTGCTGGGAAAACTGGACAGCTATATGTAGAAGAATGAAACTCGACCATTCTCTTACACCGTACACAAAGATCAACTCAAAATGGATAAAAGACCTCAACATGAGACAGGAATCTATCAGAATCTTAGAGGAGAACATAGGCAGTAATCTCTTCGATATCAGCCACAGCAACTTCTTTCAAGATACGTCTCCAAAGGCAAAGGAAACAAAAGCGAAAATAGACTTCTGGGACTTCATCAAAATCAAAAGCTTCTGCACAGCAAAGGAAACAGTCAAAAAAACAAAGAGGCAACCCACGGAATGGGAGAAGATATTTGCAAATGACAGTACAGACAAAAGGTTGATATCCAGGATCTATAATGAACTCCTCAAACTCAACCCACACGAAACAGACAAACACATCAAAAAATGGGCAGAAGATATGAACAGACACTTCTCCAATCAAGAAATACAAATGGCTATCAGACACATGAAAAAATGCTCATCATCATTAGCCCTCAGGGAGATTCAAATTAAAACCACATTGAGATATCACCTTACACCAGTTAGAATGGCCAAAATTAACAAAACAGGAAACAACATGTGTTGGAGAAGATGTGGAGAAAGGGGAACCCTCTTACACTGTTGGTGGGAATGCAAGTTGGTGCAGCCTCTTTGGAGAACAGTGTGGAGATTCCTCAAGAAATTAAAAATAGAGCTTCCCTACGACCCTGCAATTGCACTCCTGGGTATTTACCCCAAAGATACAGATGTCGTGAAAAGAAGGGCCATCTGTACCCCGATGTTTATAGCAGCAATGGCCACAGTCGCCAAACTATGGAAAGAACCAAGATGCCCTTCAACGGATGAATGGATAAGGAAGATGTGGTCCATATACACTATGGAGTATTATGCCTCCATCAGAAAGGACGAATATCCAACTTTTGTAGCAACATGGACGGGACTGGAAGAGATTATGCTGAGTGAAATCAGTCAAGCAGAGAGAGTCAATTATCACATGGTTTCACTCATTTGTGGAGCATAACCAATAGCATGGAGGACAAGGGGCGTTAGAGAGTAGTAGGGAATTTGGGTAAATTGGAAGGGGAGGTGAACCATGAGAGACTATGGACTCTGAAAAACAGTCTGAGGGGTTTGAAGTGGCGGGGGGGTGGGAGGTTGGGGTACCAGGTGGGTATTATAGAGGGCACAGCTTGCATGGAGCACTGGGTGTGGTGAAAAAATAATGAATACTGTTTTTCTGAAAATAAATAAATTGGGAAAAAAAAAATATTTTCTTCTACTCTGTCCTTGTTGGGTTTTTTAATATTTTCAATTGAGATCCTTTGTGCGGGAATAGTTTCTAATTTTTTATGAAGTCTGATTTACTGATTTTTTCCTCTTATGAAAGATTTATCCCCCGTGGAATGAAAAGTTTTATAATCTTAGGGCCTCCATTAGGGTCCACGCTGAGTTCATTTTTGTAGCAGGTGTGAGACTGAGGTATAGAGGGTCTTTTTTGTTTGTTTTGTTTTAACATGGATGACAACCTGCTCCTCTATCAGTTGCTAAAAATAGTATCTTTCCTCTCTCTTTGTCAAAAATCAGTTGGGCATCTTTGTATAGGTCAGTCACTGGGTTCCCTATTCTGTTCTATCAATCTGTGCATCTGACCCTCTCTCAGCGTCCCGCTGTTTTGATTCCTGTAACCATATGGTAAACAATAACATGGGGGACGGTGAGTCCCCCCATTTTTTCCTTTTCCAAAACAATTTTAGCTACTCTAGGACTTTTTCCTTTCTGTGTATCTATAGGACTCACAATAAACCTGAAGAGAAATTTGAGGAGAATTGATACGTTCGCTATGCTGACTTTTCCAGTTCAGGCATGGTATGTATCTCCATCATCTACCACTTTACAGATGGCGGGAGGATGTGATCTTGCTGAGGACACACGACTACTGAGTAGCAGAGCCTGAATTGGAATCCATGTAGAAAACATAAGCCTCATGAAGATAGAGCTTTTTTGTTTTGGGTTTTTTTTGTTTTGTTTTGTTTTGCGTATCTTGTATTCTGTGGAACCTGGGATATGTAGAATAATGCCTGGCTCATGGCAGGTTCCTCACAAATATTTGTGGAATGAATGTCTGCAAACCTGTGTGCTCAGCTTCTTCCTCCCTGATTTCCTTCCTAGTTTCTGCTCCTCAGTCTCACTCTCCATGTCTTGAGCCTGACCTTTCCCACTTCCGTCTGCTTGTCTAGTGGAGCCTCGAGCTCCAGCCTCAGAACATTCCCTGCTTCTTTGGATTTGATTTTTAGTTCTTTCTCCCCCATCCTTAACCTCGTCTTTTTCCTCCTCCCTTCCTCTCTGCCACATCCACGAAACCCACAGTTAGAATTTTTTTTCCATTTTATTTTATTTTATTTCTTTTATTCAGCCTTCACTGTTTATGCACCACATCCAGTGCCCATGCAATATGTGCCCTCCTTAATACTCACCACAAGACTCACTCAACCCCTCACCTCCCTCTCCTCCAAAACCCTCAGTTTGTTTCTCAGAGTCCACAGTCTCTCATGCTTCGTCTCCCCCTTCCGATTTCCCCCAACTCACTTCTCCTTTCCATCTCCCAATGTCTTCCGTGTTATTCCTTATGCTCCACAAGTAAGTGAAACCATATGATACTTGACTCTCTCTGCTTGACTTATTTCACTCAGCATAATCTCCTCCAGTCCCGTCCATGTCCCACAGTTAGAATTGAGATTCTCAATTACCCAGCACTTTGCTGCCCATCAAAAATCCCAGGAAATGAGCATATTTTTCTAGCTTGTGTCTACCTGCCTTCCCTGGAGTGTGTGTGTGTGTTGGAGGTGGTGGGATGTAATAAGGTGGTAACCTTGAATTTAAGTGGCTGAAGAATAAACTCTATTTTTTCTGTCTTTAAGAAGCCCGTTGCTTAGAGGAAATACCTTAATTCTTTAAGAGATAAATATTCCTTCTGTGATTTTGGCCAATTAATTTATTAATTAATAACCAAGAGTAACTTGGGAAGGCTCAGAGGGGCTGCCATGATCTCGTTTTGTTTTTGAGACATCTCTTTGGTCATGGCATGGAGAACAAAACAGGAAGGGTGCAAAGAAGCCCAAAGAAGGACCTGAGGAACCTGGCACACTGCCCTGGGGGCAGCTACAACATGGAGAGTGGCCCTGTATGAGCTGCTCTACTGGGTCACGGAGACAGTGGCCTCATGCTCTCCAGGCTCTGCCTTTCTGGCAAGGAAGGAGTATATTGCAAGCCATAAGCGAGCTTGCAAATGATAATAGGCACCTCCCTTGTTTACTGGGTGCCAGATGCTTTTCCAACATAATCTTATTTAATGCTTAGTAAAACCCATAGAGGTAGGCACTCTTTGTGTCTCAGTTTTACATATGGGAAATTGACACATGGAGAGATTAAGAGTTTTAAGGTCACATTGCTCAAAAGAGGCAGACGAAGGATTTGAAAGTCTGTGTGACTTCAAAGTCCATAGAGAGACCTGCTGCTTTGGAGCCTCTCTTTGTAAGGCCATCTCCACAGAGGCTGTGGGATCCAGACATCGTCCAGCCCCTCCCCCACACCCCCTGGAAGTTCAGGTCCCTCTGCAATCTAGATAGGGGACTCCATCTGGGCGAGCCAACTCCTCTTCCTTTGCTGCCATTCTTTTAACCCCAGCAGGCATTTTTTCCCTGACTATGAAACAGCATATGTTCATGGTACAAACTGAACTAGCAAATACTACAAATAAAGGATAACAAGGTGCTCTTGGTTGTCCTACCAACACTCATGATAGTTTGCAGAGGTGTTTTGGTTTCCTGTTTTTATGGTCGAGTCTTCCCTTAATAAACTCAGCATGTTGCCTTTTAATTCCTGCCCTGTCTCCCTCACAGAGTTGTGAGCAAATATGTGAAAGCATATTGTAAAGGGCTAAGTCCTATTAAAAACCCAAGGGGTTGATGTTTCTCTTTCGGCATCTTTTATCAGCTGTCTTGCCTCTGGAAGGGGCGTGTGAGAGAGGGTGTTAAATGTGTCGGCCTCTCCTGCTGTTTCCTACCTCACTTTTCATGTTTTAATAATACTAAACTGTGTGTAGTCTCTTTACTCCGTTCTCCCAGCAAGTATTTTTTGGCAAATACTTATTGCCAGGCTCTGTCCTAGTTCTGGGGATGGAACAGTGAGCAGTATCAAGAAAGCAATTCTTAATTTGGTGCTTGCATTCTAGAAGACAGTTGAAATGAACGATTACAGACCTAGTATTCAACATGCTAGCCATTCTCCTATAGGATGCCCAGGGTTTGAGTCACTGAACTCTTAATACCAGGCTTCCGAGGTGGGTTCGCACATCTTCGCCACTTTGCAGATAAGGAAACAGAGGCTCACAAAGGTAAGTAGCTTGTTCAAGGTCGCACAGCCAGGCTGGTGCCTCACCATGAGGCACACTGCCTCTCTGTACTGTTTCTCAGGCAGTGCATTCTGTAGGACTCTTTCCTAACCCCCCAGAATAGGCAACGGGTTCCTCCTTTGTGTTTCTCCACTTCCCCAGACTTATCATAACCTTCACACCAAAACATAGCTGATCCGTTTGAATTTCCTTCTAGATCAGAGCTGCCCAAAAGAAATGTCACACGAGTCATAAAGAAAATCTAATCTTACCAGCAGCCATGTTAAAAGGGTGAAAAGAAACATACAAAATCATTTTCATAACCCAGTTTATGTAACCCAATGGATCAGAAATACTGTCATTTCAACATGCGATCAATCTAAACAAATTATTGAGATATGTTGTAGTTATCTCTATGCTCATTTCCCGGCCCTGGTGTGTTACACACCTCAGTGTAAGTGTGTTAAACTGAGCTGGTTGGAACATTGGAGCCATCCTCTGCCTCTTCCCCTTACCTGCCCTGGAACGTGGCACTGAGCTCCAAACATTAGATCTAGTGAATTCCTGACACTTTAGAGTCATAGAAACCAACTCTTGGTGTGGCAAGGTGTCAGAATCACTTCGTTTTAGAACTTTTCCTAATATTAGTTATCTTTGCAAATGGAGAAATGAAGACCCGCCAGAGAGAAGTAGTTTGTCCAAGTTCATATCAGTAGTACATGGCAGGGTGGGAAACCAGGTCTCTGTTCCTTTCTCTCTAGGTCAGTAGTTTCCCCAACATGCTAATGCTTCTCAAACTTCCCTGCTACAAAACTGTCTTAGAGGCTAGAGGCAAATATGTACTCATCTCTTGTTCCCACCCTAAAGAGATCAAGGGTACAGGCCCAAGCAGCCAGCAGAGAAAATGGGAGTATATATTGACCTCTATTCCATGCTCTATCCGTGTCTTATTTCAATGGATAACAGTTAAAACTACTTGCCATTAAATAAAACACATTCTGGGAAGATGAACCATGTTTATCCTGTGTTTTTTCAAGGCATGGGAGTAATTGTGGTCCAATGGTCCAGGGTAAGGAGTCTGGTGCTGGGAATAGTGTGTGTGTGTGTGTGTGTGTGTTCAGGGGCAGTGAAGGTGATGGAGAGAGTTCCAATTCCCCTCAACGTCTTAGAAGGGATAAGTTGTATTAGCCATATGGTGGGATATTTATCAAAAGTATCCGAAATTTTATAAATTATAAAACAGAAATCACTGTTTTCTTATAGTGACAGTATAAAAATAATAGTTTCATCATGATGGAGATTTATTTCTATAAAAACAGAGTCTCCTTTGGAGACATTGGCCAGCCATCCAGGAAGGAAAACAATTGCAACATAGTAAATACCCATTTGTGCTTCATACTCTGTAAATATTTTAAAGCCACAGATTTTGGAATTAGATAATGATCCAAGTAGATGAGCGGACTTTTTCTTATATTGTTCTTTCTAAGGCAATATTATTAGCTCGAAAAATATTTTACCTATAGCATAGAATTTTGAGGGAAAATATTTACATTTTGAGAGTTGGCCCCACTGTCACTTCATCAACAGAGGCAGTCGGGGGTTGATTGCATTCTGAGACCAGTGACCAATCATGACTTAGATACTGATGGTCTTGCTCTGGACAGCCTGTGGATGCTGCCCATGGAGAGGCAGCTGGGCATGTGGGAAGCACCCTGAATTAGGGGTCGGAGGACCCAGGCTCTCCTCTGAGCTTGGCCTCGCATGGACTAAGTTTGGATAAACTCGTTCTTGTCACTGGACCTCAGTTCTCAAATCTTTAAAAAGAACATGATGAATATTTGATGATGTACCCACAGGTTCTCTCACATCTCTGGCATTCTTTGATGTCCTGTTGTTTTTAATTCTCCTTGCGCTGTCATGGCAGAGGAGAAATACGTACATTGCTGTCACCCTGTGTCTTACCTTCTAGTGAAGCCAGTTGTTTCGATATTGAAACGCTGCCAACAAAATGAAAGAAACATAATGATTTTGGAGCGTGGGTATTCATCTCTGCGTCTAAAGGAAAGCAATGCAGGGACACCTGGCTGGCTCATTTTTACAGGTGGGACTTCTGATTTCGGCTCAGGTCATGATCTCAGGATCACGAGGTTAAGCCCCACGTCGGGCACTGTACTTAGTGTAGAGTCAGCTCAGGGTCCTCTGTCTCCCTCTCCCTCTGCCCCTCTCCCTGCTCACACCTGCTATTAGTTAATTAATCAATTAATTAAACAAATCTTCTAAAAAATAAAATAAAGCTGTACAATGATTTAAACATTCATTTATTTCCAGTAAATCTTCAGCGAACCTTCTAGTGGAACATCATTTGTCTTTCAAACCCCTTTTTCTCCTTGCCACGTAGAAAAGTAGTGCTCAAGTGTGTCTAGTCCACACAGCCTAGGCTTCCTTGCATTTATGTCACTCAGGACTAAAGTCCCCCCAATGGAAAAGAAGTAGAAAAGTGTAGTCACCTTCATGTAAGCTCTTCTCTGTTCTTTCCCATTTCCACCTGACTAACATAGAAATTATCCAGGACTCTTTGGAAGCCACGTGTTAAAACCACAAGCATCACTGACATCCTGGGTCCCTACAAGGCTACATGGAGTAAATTGGCCATAGATCTGGAACCCTGGCTCCAGACTATCACACAAAAAGTAAAAAAAAATAAATCAATAACTTCTTGTGTCGTAAAACACTAAGTATTTGAAGTTTATTTATTTGTTCTAGTAGCTTAGCCTACCTGAGAATCTAGGTTCTGAGCTGGGGGGTGGGAATTCATCTGTTCCTTCACTCTTAGGGCTTAAAATCTAGTGCAGCAAATAGATTATTCGGAGGCAATTCAATACAGAGCAATGGCATGGTCAGATTTGCATTTGGGAAAGTTATTTCCCCTGATGCAGCAGAAAGAAATTGGAAAAAGGGCCAGATGGGAGGCAGGAAGATGTATCTTGATCCCTCACAAACTGCAAATCAAAATGTGCTTGATATGTCAACCCACGATGGCTGGAATGGTTTTTGAGAAAGCCAGTAAGAACGGTAGTACTGGGTCACATCTTTGACAATTCCTTAAAGGAGACTTTTGGGTTCAAGTTCTGGATTTAGCATGAACTAATCAAAACCTCATTACCTCGACGGGGTGAGGCCCGGGGAGGGGGCTCGTTGTTCTTATTTGTGAAATTAGGAAGCTTAACTCTATAATATTTTTTAAAGATTTATTAATTTTTATTTGAGTGGAAGAGAGAGCAGGGGATGGGGTAGAGGGAGAGGGAGAGAGAGTCCCAAGCAGACCCCACGCTGAGTGTGGGGCTCCACACAGGGCTCTATGCAGGGCTCACTCTCACAACCCCGAGATCGGCTGAGCTGAAACTAAACATTGGATGCTCAACCAACCAATGGCACCATCCAGGCATCCTGAAAACTCTATGTTATTTTAGGTCTTTTATGGTCTCCTTGGGGAGTGTCCCTGGTGGGTTTTCCAGAAACCAAGTTTCTGAAGAAAAGGGTTCTAGAAACTAAAGACCAAGTTTTTCCTTGGTGAGTTTTCAAGAAACTCTGCATCATTATTATCTTCTTTATGCAATGTGGCATCTTTTCACTTTGCCTATAGTGCACCTGCAACATGGCTTGTGTAACTTTCTTTTTTTCTTCTTCCCCTGTTATATTCTATTGCCATAATCTCCATTAGTCTGCAAGGCCTTTGAGAGCACGAGGTATGCAATTTATCTCAAAACCTTCCCTACCAGGTAGAGTAGTACCTAGCACTTGGTAGGTGCTCAAGAAAGTTTTTTGAACTACAGCACATCTCCTAATAACATTACATGAGAAAGAATATTTTTAATTTATTAGCTATAATTTGACACAGTTGAATGATACAAAATAGTTTCCTCTGTCATGGATCGTCTGAAAGAATTTGTGTACAGTTAAAAATCCTTGCTAATTTTGATATATAGATGTTTCTCAAGAGGCAGTCAAAGATATTTGTGTGAATTGTATCATCTTTTCAGTTTGTCATCAAAGCTGCCCATTTGTTCCATTTGTTTCTCCAATTCAGCTTAACGCTGGATTGGAATGAATACTAAACACCAAACTTGCCATCAGGTGGGCAAGAACTCTTGAGAAATGCACCTGCAAGCTTAAACGAAACTCAGTAAAGGAGAGCCACCCATGTGCCACTGACCTTTTGGGCATTTTCCTAGGTGCTAATGTAGATGTTGGGGTTGCAGAAAGACCGAGGTCCCCTTCCAAGTGGAGTGCCTGGTCCCGGCTGCTGTGCATACAGCCACACATACTCTGGTCGTCTGTTGTGTGTTGGTTTTTCCTAAGCAACGGTCACTTACCCACTGTTACTATTGTTGTTCACTCCATGACAACTATTTAAGGTACTTTCAGAAGAGCTTTTAGCTAGTGTTATTGTTTGTGGACATTAAACCATTCATGCATTCAGCAAATATTTGAGCAAGGCGCTGGAGACGCAACAGTGAGCAAAATCACTGGGCCCTGATCACAGAAACTTAGTGGGAAAGATGGATATTAAACAAGGGATCACATGAAAAAAGTCACACCCAGGTGAGGGGATGCTGTGAGCTTGGTGTCAGTCTGGGAGATCAGGGAGGCATCCCTGGGGAAGTGGTGTTTGATGATGAGTAGGCGTGAAGTAGACGAGGGGCCAACGATCCACATCATGGGCAGAAGGAATAACTTGTACTAATCTCAGGGGCAGGAAGGAGTGTGGTGACCAGGAGGGACTGAAGGAACGGTCCATGTGTCTGGACCAGAGAGGCTGACCGGGAGTGATGCTCCAGCTGAGGAGGAAGGGAGGGCGTGCCGGATAAGACCGTGCAAAAGCTGGTAGGTCGCAGTAGGGGATTTTCACTCTATGTCAAAAGAATAGGAAAGCATTCGTGGATTTTAAGCAAGGAAGGTAATAAAGTCAGATTTACATTTTGGCAAAATCACTCTGGCTTCAATGTGAATAATGGTTTATAGAGGTGGACAGTATAAATGCAGAAAGTCTGGTGGGAAGGCCCCTTCTCTTGTGTTAGCTTAGAGCCCTTTCTGTAAAAACCAGGGCGTCTATTAACTCAGAAAAGTCTGGTCCAGAGAAGACATGACCAATAATTACTTGGATCACTGGTGAGTTGATGGGGAGGGGAGATAGATCTCAACAGAAGCTAAGAATAGTCATTGTCCAGGCTTCAAGCTGGATCCAGGACACTGCTATCTTATCACTGTATCACTGGCCACTGTGTACCATAAGGCTATGTCGCTCTCTCATTGCTGGCTTCCCTTGATGGGTTTTCTTTTCTCTCCTCCCTCTATGCCCTGGCTAATCCCTTAGCATTTTTTATTTAAGCTGGAGCGAGAGAGAATTTGATTGGCCTCACTAACTACTGCTGCCATAACCGTCAGAGTTTTAATGCCAACCCTCCCCATAGGTTGTCATTTAGCCTGTGCCATGATCTCCTGTGGATCAGATGATAACCCTGAGCTACCCTCACTGCCCAAGTTCAGACTGAGAGCTGGTTTCATCACAGAGGGCTCCGGGTAGGTTTCCCAGAATCTGGATCTGTAACACACATTCCAGATGATGCACCGTTTTGGAGAACCATGGGTAGTGGTACAAAAGAGGCTCTACAGTAGGAAGGTCTAAGTTGGAATTCTGACTCTGCCACTTCCTGGTTGTGTCTGAAAGAGCTTTAAAACTGTGAGGTTTACTTTGTCACCTGCAAAATAAGACTTTCCTCATGGAATTACAGGAAGGCTGAGTTCATTTTGGTGAAGAAGTCAACACAGTGATACATGATGAGCTGCCAACAAATAACTGTCCTGGAGAAGATGATGTTAGAGAGGATCTTGTCGTCAGAGTCCTGGCGGGAGGCAGAACCTATCTCAGAAGGCTCCAGAGACACCCATGAGAGGGTGACTCAGGGGGGTGGGGTTAGGAGACTTCAGCATGGATGCTGAGGAACCCAGAGTCCAGGGATAATAAGAGACTAGCATTCTTAGTCTTGATGGGGCCAGAAGAAATCGTGTTATGGAAGCGAGTGACACCTGGATTCTTATAGGAAGGGCCACTTCACAGTGCTGTGGTTGAAGGGAGGCAGCCATGGCCAGAAATCAGACAAAGCAAGGAGAGAGTGGGGAAGAAGAACCCCACATGCTCATCTCCAGCCGGTACAGCAGGCGAACCTTGGCGGTGGAGTCTGTCTGAATTAGCCTCCTGCAGCATAGAGGAGGGCGGAGAATGGAATAGGAGAGAGGGGCAAACAAATGGGCAAGAAACAGCATGATGATGCTGAAGGAGAAGAAGAAAAAGAAGAAGGAGGAGATGAACAAGGCGAAGGGGAAGAAGAGGGGAGAGGGAAGAAGAAGGTCAAATCACTGGTGACATTTTTTTTTTGGACAGACAGAGATCACAAGTAGGCAGAGAGAGAGAGAGAGGAAGCAGGCTCCCCGCTGAGCAGAGAGCCCGATGTGGGGCTTGATCACAGGACCCTGAGATCATGACCTGAGCTGAAGGCAGAGGCTTAACTCACTGAGCCACCCAGGTGCCCAAAATCACTGGTGATATTCTTAAAAAGACATAACAGCGTCTGCTGACCACTCAGGGGAGAATACATTATTTTCCCCTAAACCAGTATCTCATAACATCATGAACGCTCCGGCTATTTACACACAGGGCCAACCCATCTGGGAAAAAAACATTAAAAAAAAATTCCGTTCAGTCTGGCCCTTTGGCAATAAAGGGTGGCACAGGAGTGTACTGAGGCAGGTATGGGTTTGGGGAGAGGAAAGCTTGCCCGGCACGGGTTCGAAAAATGATGCCTCATGGACTCAGGGATCCACACCCGAGACCCTGCCCCAAGGGAGCAGCCCCGGGGCTCTTGAGTGTCCGCTCAGCATGTTAACCGTGTGCGTGTCCAGCACACTGCTGATGGTGCTGAGGTTTGGTCAACTATCTGAGAGAGAAAAAATGTCATCAGAGGAGAGGATTTCACTCACAGATTTGCTCTCACACCTTGCTTCCTGGCCCTGCTTCTTATTCTGCCAATCTTAAACAGCAGATCACAGGAGGGAGGCTCTAAGAGACTTGCCTTTGACCCTTTGGCTGATGCTTTTTTCTGGTGCTAGGTCACTGGGGGTTCTGGAAGCTCGGTGGCTTCGTGCATTACATTTTGGGGGAGACTCAGAATCTCTTAATTATGTAAAAACATTTACGTACGTGTGCATTCTCCTGGCTGAAAGGACTGCCAGATTTCCCAAGTGCTTTAGAACCACCGTGAGAGCCGCTGCTGTCGGCAAACGTCACCAGGCTGCTCATGATGTCGCCTTTTTGGAAAGAGCCACCAGTCTCACCCCAAGAGGAGCTGTATGTGTGCGGACGCGGAGGTTCTCACGCAGTTAATGCAATGGTGGAAACGTGTGTTTGGAGTAACTGGCCATGTGCTAGGTGTTTGCTAAATATTTCCTTTTCTCCTCAACAACCCCGAAACATAGGGATTGCCATCATTTACAAATGACGAAACAGAAGCTCGGAGGTGTTAAATGACTTGCTGGAAATCCTGTGGCTAATAAATGAGGGAGCCTAGATTCGAACCTAAAGCTATATGGTCTCACGCTTGATGCTCTTTCTGTGACATCCTGTTGCCTCTCGCTGCACTGTTTTTTTTTTTTTTTTAAAGATTTTATTTATTTATTTGACAGAAAGAAATCACAAGTAGGCGGAGAGGCAGGCAGAGAGAGAGAGAGGGAAGCAGGCTCCCTGCTGAGCAGAGAGCCCGATGCGGGACTTGATCCCAGGACTCCGAGATCATGACCTGAGCCGAAGGCAGCGGCTTAACCCACTGAGCCACCCAGGCGCCCTTGCTGCACGCACTGTTTGATCACGAAAATCAGAGCCGTGGTTCTTGTTGCCTCAGCTGACACCCCACTCTCCATAAATCCTACGAGAAATCTTACTAGAATGTTCTAGCCCAAAATAGCCTCTCTTTTCTATTTCTCCATAGCACATTTTACCTCTATTTTAACACTTGTGATCATCTGCTTTGAATGTGTAATTAGTTATGGTTTATCTTTTCTCCTCACTAGAGGGTGAACATCATTGTCGTCAATAACACTCATTTACAACAGAGCTATGCGCTTCATATCCAGTTCTTAGGAAGTTCCTTTGGGGGCGCCTGGGTGGCTCAGTGGGTTAAGCCTCTACCTTCGGCTCAGGTCATGATCTCAGGGTCTTGGGATCGAGTCCCGCATCGGGCTCTCTGCTCAGCTGGGAGACGTCTTCCTCTTCTCTACCTGCCTGCCTTTTTGCCTACTTTTGATCTCTCTCTCTCTGTGTCAAATAAATAAATAAGATCTTAAAAAAAAAAAAAGAAAGAAAGCTCTTTTGGTGGCCCTATTATTGTCATTTGCATTATGCAGATGCCTTATACAGATGAGGAGACCGGGGCCTGCCCAGCAGCACACCACGAGTATGATTTGGGATTCAAGCACAGGTCTTCGTGACTCCAGGAATCAGGCTGTCAACCACTCTGTTCTCGGCAGGGACTACATCTTCCTTATCTTTGTATCTGCCTTTCAAGGTCTAGCATCCGGCTCAGGAAATGTTTATGAAGTTGCACTTTTGTTAACTACCTACCGTGTGACCCAGAATCACATATATGTGATCCTGGGATATATGTAGTGTCCAGAGCTCCCTCCTTGCTCTCAGGGGAACCTGAGGATGAAATAGAATCCCTAAGAAGAGGGGGTCATGCCCATGATGGGAAGAGATGACAGGGAGGAAGGGTATGTTTTGCCCACTGTAGAGCCTCAAAAACTCTTCATTTGAATATAGTACAGTTTAGGAATCTGGATATCTGGGTTGTTTCCATTTTGGGACCATTATGAATAAAGCTGCTATGAACATTTTTCTATGAGTATTTTTGTGTACATATGTACTCACATCTCTTGGATGTGTATCTAGGAATAGAGTTGCTGGGTCATAGACTAAATTACATTTAATTTTCTTAGATACTGCCAAAGACTTTTCCAAAAAAGATGGCTCCATTTTACTCTTCTACCAATAATACATGAGTCCTGGTTTTGCTATACCCTCCCCAACACTTGGCATTGCCAGCCTTTTTAAAGTTTTATTCAGTCTGGTATCACAATGCAATTTTAATTTGCATTCCCTTGATGAGTAATGGTTTTGAGTATCTTGTCATGCTTACCGGTTGTTTGGTTATACTCTTTGAAATAGTACTCAACAATAAAAAAAGAACAAACTACAAATACACAAAAAACATGAATAAACTTCCAAACCACATGTTGAATAAAGCAGCCAGATGCAAAGAAGGAGTACATAGGCCATGGGATTCCATTTATATGAGGTTCAAGAACAAGAAAAACTAATATCAGGTCATGGACGTTAGAAAAGTGGTTACCCTTTGGAAGAGAGACTGATTAGGAAACAGCATGAGGGACTTCTGTGGATAATGAAAATTTTATTTCTTGACTTGGGAGGTGGTCCCATGGGCATATACACGTGTAAAAATATTTTACTTCATAAAATTTATTAAAGCCTCTGTCAAGTGAATTCATCTCCCCTTCCAATTTACCCCAAAGCACATACCCTCCCCAATGTCCATAACCCTACCCCCCTTCTCCCAACCCCCCTCCCCCCAACAACCCACAGTTTGTTTCGTGAGATTAAGAGTCACTTATGGTTTGTCTCCCTCCCTATCCCATCTTGTTTCCATGAGAGACTATGGACTCTGAAAAACAGTCTGAGGGGTTTGAAGTGGTGGGGGGGTGGGAGGTTGGGGTACCAGGTGGTGGGTATTATAGAGGGCACAGCTTGCATGGAGCACTGGGTGTGGTGAAAAAATAATGAATACTGTTTTTCTGAAAATAAATAAATTGGGAAAAAAAAAAAAAGAAGTTGAAGGAAGCTTGGGTCACCTCTGTTTGAGGCTATGATCAGGGAAGGCAATGCCTGTCTTCCAGCACCCTTGTGGTCCTGCCGCGGACGGAAGAATACAGCTCAGCTCATTGACCTACCAGTGCTTGGACCCTTCTTCCTTCCACCAGGCAAGAATATGCCTTAAGAATTTCCTTCTCCAACTGAATATGTCTTTAATTCTATTTGTAAAGATGATCCTTTCCTTTCCAATGGGAACTTTATGGGAATAATTCAGTTTGCTGAGTTCTTCAGCAAATTTTGTTTCCACAAACTCTGTTGAAAACTAGAAAGATGGGCTCTGGGCATTGGGATAACTTGTATTGATTTTTTTCTCAAGGCCTAATCTAATTCTGTTATTCTATAGTCAGCTCTGTTCTTTTTCTGCAGTAAAAGGAGACCAGATACTTTCTTGCTTGCGCGGAGACAGTATCTTATGTATCCAGGAAATATCTAACTTTTGGATGGTACTGTTGTTGAAGTCACTGGCACTGACCCTTCCCTGACATTCCCCCTTTTCCTGATTGATCTTGCCAGAGTGGGAAGCTGATATAAATGGTGATGAGACCTACATATATAGCTAAATCCTCTTTGGTTAGCTATGATGATAGGCAAGAACACAAGGTTGTTACAAAATACACATTTTAAACTTCACCTCTATAATCTCCATTCAAAGCGTCTCTACTATGTTGTGGTTTTGTATAATTTAAAAAATATATGGTAAATTACATATAACATAAAATGTATCATCTTACCCATTTTTTAAGTGTCCAGCAGCACTGGTAAGTATATTCACACTCTTTTTCTCATACAAGCATTACCACCATCCGTCTCCAGAACTCTTTTCATCTTGCAGAGGGAAACTCTTACTCATTAAAACAATACTTGCCCATATTCCCCTCTCCCCATTGTATATATCTACCACATTTTGTTTATTCATTCGTCCATGGGTGGACACTGGGGCTGCTTCTGCTTTCCAGCTATTGTGAACGATGCTGCTATGAATGTGGGTGAGCAAATATCTCTTTGAGCTCTTGCTCTCAATTCACTTGAATATATACCCAGAAATTGCCTTTTGGAGCATATGTTAATTCTTTTTTTAATTTTTTGAAGACCTCCACACTGTTTTCCAAGCAGCTGAACCATTTTACATTCCCACCAACAGTGCACAAGAGTTTCTGTGTCTCCACACCTTTGCCAGTACTTAGTTTCTGTTTGTTGTTGTTGTTGTTGTTGTTTTTGTCCCCCCCCCCCTTTGGGTAGTAGCCATTCTAATGAGGTGGCACCTCCTGGCAGCTTTAACTTGCATTTCCCTCTAATTAATGATATGGAGCATCTTGTCACGTGCCTGTTGATAATTTGTTTATCTCTTCAGAGAAAGGTCTATTGCAATTCTTTCCTCATTTAAAAAAAAAGCTTTTGTTTAATTGTAGGACTTCTTTATATATTCCAGGAAAGTTGTGTTTTCTCATGTAATTTTTATAACGATAGAGTGACTCCAGGTGCCTGGCTGGCTCAGTCGGAGGCGTGTGTGACTCTTGATCTCGGGGTTGTGAGTTCAGGCCCCACGTTAGGTGTAAAGATTACTTAAAAATAAAAACCTTTAAATTAACAACAACAACAACAGAGCTGAGGATCCTGCAATACACATAGAGAAGTGAACTGGCAATTCATCTCCTAAATGAATATTTATTGAGCACTCCCTAGGAGTCTGAAGCTATTAAAATCGGTGCAGATACATTTGCAAAACAGAACTGACAAATAGGGCATCTGTGTGGCTCAGTCAGTTAAATATCTGCCTTTGACTCAGATCATGATCCCAGGGTCCTAGGATTGAGTCCTGCATCAGACTTCTTGCTCAGCGGGGAATCTGCTTCTCCCTTTACCCCTTTCCCCTGCTCATGCTCTTTCTCACTCTCTCTCTCTCTAATGTCTCTGTAGTTGTGTTTAGCTGGAGTAGAGCAATTATTTTCTAAAAATTGTCTGTTTTTCTAGGCTGTCTTTTTCCTACTTTGGCTAGAGAGAACAGACTTTTGTTGGGACTTCTTCCGTTTGTGTCCTTTGGTGTTTTAGGGTGGCTGGGTGGTTCCTTCTTACCCAGTCTGGTATACATGAGACAAAAAGGAACCCCAGGGAATCCACTGCCCTGTTGGCTGAGTTCCAAGTTCCCTTGAAGATCTGTCTTCTTCTCTCCACCTTTAGATGTGTGTTTGTCTTTATGTGTCGTGTCCAGGCTTTTTAGCTGTACTTAGGAGGATTAGGGAAAATATGTCCACTCCGCCTTTCTGGAAATCAAAGTTCCTCTGCAGTGTTAGAAACATTAGCTTATTTAAATACTTGCTGTATATTCATGAACACGCCCTGGAAGCTTCATGACTTGCTCCAGAGCCCATCATCTGATCTGACAGCACACAGCTGATAGGACCTCACCGTTCTTGTCTGCCACTCACACCACCCACATTTGGGGAACTTCACTGTGTTCCTGTCCCTACTCCTTGCCTCCACAGATGGTGGAGTTAGGTATTCGCTTCTTTGTTTGTTATTTATTTCTCTCTCTCTCTCTCTCTCTCCCCTCTCTCTAATAAGTTTTATATCTACATTTTGCTGCCCTCTTTCTGCATGCCCATGCCGTGGTGATCTCATAATGGTCCACAGGGGGACGTCTGGTCTTTAGGATGACCCTTTTGCGTTACATCTGTACTTGTTGATTTGTTTTGTAATGAAACCATTCTTTGAGATTTGTGTTCCTGGAGCCAGCAGGCACAGGGCCCAAACCTGTTGACAACGCACAGAGTCTCTTGTCAGGCCTTCCTCCTCTCTTTGGCGGGGCGTCAGCAACAGTGCTTGGGAAGACTGCAGTTTTGTCATGGACCCGCCCAGTGGAGCTGCCAGCAGGTGGCCTGAAGCATTTTGCTGCCTGTCTGATGGAGCAGAGATGACATTTCTGAGCAAGAATGCTGGATGTTTGATTGGTTTGGGCTTAAATGATCCCACAGTGTAATGGGGTGGGAGGGAAAGCGAGAACCTTCAATTTTCCATTGGTGACTTGTCATTATGCAGACGTTGTGATGCTCTTCTTGAAGGGAAGACCTGGTTCTGAGGGTCACCGGAGCCATCTGGGACCTCCTCATGAATAAAACGTGCCATCCGACTGCAGTGACGCAGCCAACACACGCATACGTGCAGAATCGATGCTTATTATCCCGTCAATTAACAAGGAAAATTAAACAACATGTTAGGCTTTGTTATTGCTAGTAATCCACTATCCGCTAAGAGGGTGTGGAAGTCGTTGGTTCATCCATGGCTTCTTAATTTAGGGCTTTAATACCCACACGGTGAAGAAATCAGGCGAGAATGCTCAGCTCCACAAAATACGCTTCCAGCGATCTGGCTGAGAAAGACTGAAGGAATTGTTCATCCTGGCAAGGAAGTGCTCGCTTGCATTTCCCAAAATGGTAGCTTATGTGGGAAAAAGCTTGCTTTCAAAGTCATCTGAAAGTGTTTAACCATGTACCTTCAAACTTTTAATTTATTTTTGAATAAATAACACATTTCCATCCTTTCAACCAAACATCTAGAAGGCATCCAGTAAAACACCTCCTTCCCATTCCCGTGCCCCATCTGTCCAGTTCTTTCTTCCCCTGGTTATAACCACCTGAGTCTGAATTAGTTACAAAACCTGAGGTTTTTTCCTCAAGAAAATCTTGTGCATGGTTTGCATGGAGAACCGGGATTGTTTTAAGTCCTTTAGGGGACAAAGCACAGAATGAATGGAGACATGAAGCCCTAACTATAACACCAGGTGTCCAGCGGACACATGATAGATGGATGGTTTCCCTCCCTCTCCGTACACCATGCTTCTTTCAGAGCTCTGTGCCTGCTGCCTGAGTTCTGATGAGCCACTTTCTATGCTTCTGAAAGTCAGAGAGGTCATGGCATTGCTTAGCTCGATAATTGGGAATATTGTGAGCCTTCACTATTGTCCTAGTGGAGTTCAGGGCTGTCTCCTTCTCTGACGGGGTGATTAGTCCTCGCCTGGCTGCTGTGTTCTGTCTACTCTTATCTACTCCTGCCTTCCCCCCAGGGAACTGGAGTGCTCAGTCTTCACTCAGATCTTTGTTTTTCTCAGTTTATGCCTGCAGCTCACGACTTTCCAAACCCAGTGGAAGCGTTTTTCTATGCTGGTGTCAGAGTTTGAGACTAATCTGTACCGAAGAAGTAAAATACAATATGGTCTACGTCTCCACTGGTGCTTCTGTCTTGAGGAGAATGTGATTTAACCTGGAAGACTTGGATGCCCAGAATGCTAGCAAGATCTATGTATATTTTTAGCACTTTTGTTTTACCCTATTTTGGATCACATTCTCACCATAAGGTGCATATGGGTTTAAAAAGCTATCATGTTGATGAAATTGTTCTTTTAAAATTTAAAACAGCTGGCAACATGTCTTCCTAGTGGCCCGTTTGAAACTGGACAGATACAAATAAAGATAACCAAGTTGTAAACAGAAATATCCAATCTTGAGTCCAGCAGAGATATTAATACACTGGAGAATCTATTTGGAGGATTCTAATTTCCCTAACAAAATCTATTTTCTCCTGAGCTGTGACTTAGGAAAGCAAGCATCAGCACGTTGCCTTGAACTCCTCAGCCCCTGTCATGATGATAAATTGTTACATAGCAAGTCTGCTTGAGCAAATCCCACCACCAATTTTAAATTGCTGAGCCCTTTGTGAGTTTCAGGGAGCACAGAGTACCTGAAGTAACACCCACATAAAAGCAGTTTCCTTAGTTACCTCCAACTGACTAACATTGACATCATCCATCAGCAAAAATTCCTATCTCTTTATACAGTCTGAGATTTCTTCTTTCCAAATATCTAGTTTAACACAAGTGTTACTTTTGGAAAGAATACACTGGAATACATTTTGTAACTATTTCTTCATAGTTGCATGAGTTAGAATAGATGCTTGTTTTTTACAGATGGTTGTCGTCCGTCCTTCCATCCATCCCTCCATCCATCCATCCATTCTTCTGTCCATCATTCATTCATATAGTCATTCATTGTTTGACATTCAATAACCAGCACAGATTGGGTGCCAACTGTATACCAGACAGCGGTGCAGGGGTGGAGGCGATATAATGACACTGTACCAAGGCTTGGGGGTGCAGATAAAGTCTCCACACTCCTGATGCTTACACTTCAGAGGAAGAGACAGACAATAACAAGCATGAAAATTACTGATTTGGATAAAGGAATCTGATACATCATTACAGAGTAGCACAGGGTGACAATTTAGGTGAGGGCAACTCAAAGTTGGGGGAACAGAGATGGCTTCTCTGATGATACTTGAACTGGGCACTAAGTAATGAGAGAGTCAGCCGTAGGAAGCACTGGGGGAGGAGTTTTCCAGGCAGAGGAAGCAGTATGTGCCAGATTTTGAGATGCCGAAAGGAGGCTGTTGGGGCTGGAGGGCAATGACCAAGAAACTGCCATGCATGGTGGAGGGGACTTACTCTGAGGCCAATGGCGAGTTGTGGAAATGTTTCAGATGAATTAGAAGGTGGAGAGCAGATGACAGTGAAGAATGGATCAGGTTGGTATGAAAACAGGTGGGGAGTTAGGTTGGATACTGTTGAGATGGTTGACCTATTGTCAAGATCAGAAATAAGGCATTTATACCAGGTTCACGGACACTGAGGTAAGACACTAGTCTTTCCCTCCAGGAAATACTTGTCTAGAGCAGAGGACCGGGGCAGTAAATGATGACAGCAGTGCCCAGGAGGTACAAAGTGCGTTGAGAAGGACCAGTGGCTGGCTCTGCCTGGGGAAGTACAGGTGGCTTTGTGGAGGAGGTATTCTTTGGGCTGAATTTCAAAAGGGGAGTCAGGGTCAGCCAGACAGAGGAAGGCATTCCAAATAAGAGGAATAGAATTTGCAAGGGCACAGAGGTACGGAAGTTCAAGGTGTGACTAGCCTCAGGCTCATGGTTAGACTGTGTGTGTGTGTGTGTGTGTGTGTGTGTGGACACATGCATCAGGAAAGTCTCAGGGAAATGGCTGCAGATGGGCCAAAGCCCAAGAGTAGCCATTAGAACCTCACACGGCTCCTGGGGCCAGCCAGGCATTGGGTAAATGAATGAAGGGAGACGGAAGGAAGATAATAGGGAATGGTGGGAACTTTGTCAACCTGAAGAGTCTAAGTGCTCTCTAAAGGGAGCAGAATCTTCACAGCTCCAGCCAACAGCTCCAGGGGAAAATGTGGTCAGGACTTCTGAATTACTCATGAAGTCTGAAAGCAAAAAATCTCTTGAATTTTAAATGTTGACCATTAATTCAAATGCAAAAGCATTATGTGAACTAAATAAAACACCTGTGAGCTAGGTGAGACTCTGGGCTGGTGGCTAGCAACCCATGAACTGCTGACGAAGGACTTGCCTTGATTCCATTTTGTGCCTCCTTGGAGGGGTAGTGCGGAAAAGGTACAGCCTGATTAAATTCAGTGAACAAAGCTACCGGCTTCCCAGCTAGCCTGTCTAGCAGCATCAGAGTCCAGCAATTCATTTCCCAGGGGTGAAAGAAATACTTACTCTGTAGTCAATAGGGTTCTTTCTCACCTTTTGAAAATAGGCTCAAAATCTGGGGTGATTGGAACCCTCATTGCCCAATATAGTGACTGTTAGCTACTTGTGTTTATTTAAGTTTCAATGTAAATCAACTAAAATGAACAAAAAGCAAAAATTCAGTTCCTTAGACATACTGGGCACATTTCAAGAACTTGATAGCCACAGGGGGCTGGTACTGGCCGTACCAGATACTGAATGTCTTTATTGTTATAGACGTTTCTGTTGGACGTGGTGTACCAGGTTTTAGGTGACAATTGACGGAGATGCTGTTCTGTAAGGAAACTAACCCCACTCAGAAAAATGAACTGAGGGAGTATATTTAGTGTAGACCCAAAACATTTTTAAGAATCTATCTTCAATGTGTCTTTCTAAAGCTAATTTGGTATTGTGTTATTTTGGAAGGGGATAATCTGAAACACTTGCAGGATTAAATAGTCTTCATGTTTCCTTGGCACTTCTACCCTGAACGGTTTCGTGTTTCGGGATTTCCAAACAGTTGTAGCTGAGCAAGTTGAGACATGCCCAGACTTGGGGGCATAGTACTAGTATGTTTGCAGCAGTGAATGCAGTTGGTGCTCTTTTAAAAAGTCTCTGAAAGGGGCGCCTGGGTGGCTCAGTGGGTTAAGCCTCTGCCTTCGGCTCAGGTCATGATCCCGGGGTCCTGGATTGAGTCCTGCATCGGGCTCTTTGCTCAGCAGGGAGCCTGCTTCCTCCTCTCTCTCTCTGCCTGCCTCTCTGCCTACTTGTGATCTCTCTCTGTCAAATAAATAAATAAAATCTTTAAAATAATAATAAAAAAAGTCTCTGAGAATGAGAAAAGACATGGACAGCTATTTATCCAGCAACTATAAAATGCTTAGTAATCATATGCTGTCACTGAGAAAACAGCTTAAGTGTTTAAGAACTTCTATTCCAGCTCAGAAACACCTAGATTCAGGGGGTGGCTTCACCACTTAATACCATTAACACCAAAGCCCTTGCTTATTTTCCAACATTACACTGTGACCTGAGTATGTTTGTTATTTTCATTTTTAAAAGGAGGGGAACCCAAGGCATTGAGGGGTTAAATTACATTCCCAAGTCACATGGCTCATAATAGTTGTATATAATAAAAGTTGCAGATCTAATTCAGATAGTCTGACACTAAGGCCAATTTTCTTTTTCTTTTTTTTTTTCTTTTTTTAAGATTTTATTTATTTATTTGAGAGAGAGAGAGAGCAAGCGCAGAAGTTGGGGGAGTAGGGGTAGAAGGAGAAGGAGAAGCAGACTGCTGGCTGAGCTGAACAGGGAGCCCGACTTGGGGCTCGATCTCAGGACCCCAGGATCATGACCCGAGCTGAAGGCAGATGCTTTGCTGACTGAGCCACCCAGGTGTTTCTAAGACCAGTTTTTTTTGACAAACAACACTCTTGTGCTTCTGATTGTTGTCAGTTCATGTAACTTAACTATGCCCTGGTTTTCTCATCTGTAAAATAGGGTTAATGTTACCCACCTCACATGAGTTCCTGCAAGGATAAAGCTCATGACATGGCATCTGCCAGCTGCTGTTGGATGTGATCACTTTTAAAGAAAAGCATTCCTGGGGTAGCTGGGTGGCTCAGGGGGTTAAAACCTCTGCTTTCAGCTCAGGTCATGGTCCCAGGGTCCTGGGATCGAGCCCCGCATCAGGCTCTCTGCTCAGCAGGGAGCCTGCTTCCCCCTTTCTCTCTCTGCCTGCCTCTTTGCTTACTTATGATCTCTGTCAAATAAATAAACAAACAAAAAAAAAATCTGAAAATAAAAGCATTCCTTAAGAGAGTTTTTTAAAAACTCAATCTCATCATAAAATAAAGATATTTAAACAACAAAGCTATACTATTTTTCCTTTACTTGATCAAAGTGGCAAAACCCCCAAATTAGATAATATCTTAATGTGGCAATGGTAGGCATGGGGGTCCTCCTAAACCCTGCTGGTGAGTGTCATATAACTTGTAGTATCTATGAATTTTATGAAAATTATGTCTTTTGATCCAAGAAACCCACTTCCAGGAATTGTTCTTTTAGATATGCTCGCTAGCATGCTTAAAGATGCATCTTTAAGAATATTTTTTGCTCTGATATTTGTTGTTGCAGAATATGGATCTAACAGTGTATTTATCCCTTAGAAAAAGATTGACTTAACTAGGGTTCTGCAGACTTTTTTGTGTAAAGGGGAAGATGGCAAATACTTGAGTCCTCTTGGGCCGCCCCGTCTCTGTTGTGTGAAGGCAGCCAGAGGCAATATGCAAACGAAGGGCCACAGCTATTTTCCAAAACGACTTGATTTACAGAAACAGGTGGCTTACTGAATTTGACTTGTGCGCTCTCATTTGCTTGCTCCTGACCTAAATAAATTATGGTATGTCCACATAGGGGAATACCATTCAGCCATTAAAAAGAGTATAGACATGGGGTGCCTGGGTGGCTCAGTCGGTTAAGCAGCTGCCTTCGGCTCTGGTCATGATCCCAGGGTCCTGGGATCAAGTCCCACATCGGGGGCTCCTTGCTCAACAGGGAACCTGCTTCCCACTTCCCTCTGCCTGCCACTCTGCCTACTTGTGCTCTCTCTCTCTCTATCAAATAAATAAACAAAATCTTAAAAAAAAAAAAAAGTATATAGCAACCTCTAGGACCTGTGATTCAGTGGAAAAATCACAATGTAGAAAACACTTACAGAGCCTCTACCATGTGCTAGGTGATATTCTAAATGCTTTCTTCATGTGTTAACTCATTACTATTCACGGTTACCCTAGGAGGCAGCTGCTACCACTATCACCCCTGTTCTAGATGAGAAAATTAAAGTGGCACATTAAGAAACTTGGTCAGCTTCCCACAACCAGTATGTGTTGGAGCCAGGATTCAAAACACAACTTGAAAGTCAAGACCAAGCCCTCTTCCTATCACATGCTGCCTTCTAGAACAAGGTATACCAGGACAGGGTGCTGTACCTTTTATACATACAAACAAATGGGATTGCATCAGCTCTTTCCAGCTTATTTTTCATGAATAGCTCTAAGGAAATTTTTAGACCTTTTTTTTTTTTTTTTTTTTGGAAAGAGAGTGTGTGTGCATATGTGTGTGTATGTGTAGAGGGGGAGGGGCAGAGGGAAAAGGAGAATCTAAAGAAGGGTCCACACCCAGCGTGGAGTCCTACATGGGGCTTGATCATGACCTGATCACTTTGATCATCCTGAGATCATGACCTGAACCAAAATAAAGAGGCAATGCTCAACCAACCAACTGAGCTGCCCAGCAGTCCATAGACATTTTTTCCTAATGGACTTCCAAAGAAACTTTAATATCACAGATAAACACAGTCTATCTGTTTAGATGGTGTATGATGTGTGCTTCGTATACAAAGAGTGAGACTTTTCTGCCCTCCTCCTTCCATGAACCAATTTTCACCTTTTGGGGGGACGATACTGCCCTGTTGAGAATGAGTGGATCATGGGTGTACTTAACGTCTTCATGCACCATCTCTGGAAAGATCTATAAGAAAGCGAGAACAGTGGTTGCTTCTAAGGGTATAGTCTGGGAAGGTCAGAAGTGGGAGACCTTGGGTTATATTACTTTCTACAAAAATATGAGGAGAAAATAAAGGTACCAAATCAGATAACCATGTAGTGAAGGAGGGAGAGAGGCCCCACAAAGGAGCACTTGCTGTGCTCCCCTCATTTGTCCCCGGCTGGCTGTGGTGTAGGAGCATTAACTAGGTCTCTGTGTCCCTGGGAGGTCCTCGCTTGGAGGAGCACTGCCATTTCTTACAACTGGGGTGAGAGTGTGTTTGCCTGGCTTCACGGGTTCAGTTGACAGCCTCTCCTTCCCTTTTCCGCACAAGAGGCTTTCGTGATTCCTTGTTTCTCACAGACAACTCCAAACTGCAAGAAAGAAAGAGATTTTTAGTGATTTAACTTCTTCTCTCCTGGAACCCAGAAATCCTCTTTGAAGTCATTACAATGAGATAAAATTTCCATTCATTCTTGGTTTCCCAACAAATAAAGGCTTCCTTGGACCCAACCGTACATTTTGGGGCTCGGGAAGGAACGGTGGCAGGAAGAACTGGTTAGGACAGGACAAGAGTCTTCTAGATTCTAAGCTTTGCTCTTATTTACTAAGCCACACTTCTGATGTCAAAACTTTGTGTCGTGCCAGCATGGGCCCCACAATGACCAGTAGTGAACAGGTCATTAGTGACCCCTTAGTACATGTGACTCAGTGGAGGGTGGACACCAGCATTAAAAAACACATGGAGGGGGCGCCTGGGTGGCTCAGTGGGTTGAAGCCTCTGCCTTCAGCTCAGGTCATGATCCTAGGGTCCTGGGATGGAGCCCCGCATCGGGGGTCTCTGCTCAGCAGGGAGCCTGCTTCCTCCCCTCTCTCTCTCTCCGCCTGCCTCTCTGCCTACTTGTAATCTGTCAAATAAAATAAATAAAATCTTTAAAAAAATAAAAATTAAAAAAAAAAAACACATGGAGAAAGAAACAAAACAAAAGACATGAAGTACAATGGAATGGAACAGAACTGAATCTAGTAAAAAACGGAGTGTCTCGTGTGGTCAAGGTGCACTGAGGCACATTCAAAACGTACTTACTGTTCGGAGGGCCTGTCCCACGAAGAGAAGAGCCCAGAGCCCTGAGCCATCACCTGCCGCTTCTGTAGAAATGCTCCCCCTCCAGGCATCCTCTAGACCATCAACTTGATAAAATTCTCCATAGCACACCAGGAGCTACACGTAGGTTTTTGTTGCTGGTTGGTTTGTTTTCTTGCTTGAGCAGAGCTCAGTGAAGTAAGGCCAATGACCAGAGAGGGGTCATGTTTATTAAACCATATTTTTAGGCCAAGAAAAACTGTCATTTCCATTTCACTTCATAACTATACTCTCAAACATGTGCGCCCCTTCAAGTCTGAGCAGTCCTCGATTCCGAATGCTAGAATCAAATCTTGGCAGCCTAAAAATTCACGGGAATTTATTCCCACCCCTTGTAGGAATAGAATGCAGAGTAAAGACCTGCAGTGGAGAAATGGCTGAGGGTCAGCTAGGTCAGCGGGTCGGATGGTCAGGAAAGAGCTCGGCCCTGAAGGCAGCCCTTGACTGACGATTCTGTCCCGATCTTTCCCTTTCTGGCTAGTTCTTGCTCTTCAGAAAAGGTCATTATCTGAGACAAGCCCCAAGAGCCTCTGCTCTGTGCTGCCCAAGACTCTCGTGTCTCCGGGCTCCTTCTTCACTGATCACTTTACCTCGTCCTGTGTCTCCTGCAAGGATGCACCTTTGCCTTTGTCTTCACTCAGGCATTTGCTGGGAGCCGTTGTGTCGCCTTACAGGAACCCAAGGCCAAGGGGCGTGAGAGGGACCCTGGGTGTTTGATCGACTGTCTCCATTTGATCCTGGCTCTGAGTTTTCAACCATGGTGCCTGGCTAAGCACCTCTCCCCTTTCCCAAACAAGGACCCTAACTCTGACCTTGGTACTGCCTCTGTGAAGACCTGGTTTCTGCTTCCTGTTGTGTGTTGTGTTGTGCATGCAGCCTGGGCCGGGGGTGGGGGGCGGTGAGGGTCTTCCCCTGATCTTCTGAGATCTTCTGTGATCTTTCACGGTAGTCAAGTCTCTCAGGCCGGGCTTCCTTGGGGCTTGGTCCTGGATCTCCTCCACACCGAGGCCAAGGGGATGTCTGTGTTGTCAGGGGAGATGTGGTCCATTGTGCTCCCTAGTGCTGGGCTGGGGACCGGCCTTAAACTCCAAGCATCATGTGATCCCGTGGAGCCCAGTTTCAGACACCTAGGCACAGGTGAGAAGAGAACCAGGAAGCCGGACTGCCCAGACACCGGTGATGCTAGAACCCTTGCCTCGAGCACACAGTCACCTTTTCCAGCCGCTCAGCTAAAGCCTAGGACATGAATGAGTTCGATAACAATATACTTTCTCCATGTCCAGGGTGTGACATCATCTAATTTACTTGCCTGAATGCTTGGGATATTTGATGATGATTACATTAAATGAGATTGGAAACACAGGAGGAATAGACTTTGGGACAAAGATCGTGGTTAGTGTGGCATAGGCTGAGTTTAACGAGGGCCTGGGCCCCCTGGTTCAGAAGTCCAGTATGGGAGATGGAGGATTTTTTTTTCTCTTCTGTAAGATCAGGGGAAGCTCTTGCACTTTGGTCAAAAATTCATCAGATCTTTCACTGCCCCTAAAATGGAACTAGGTTGTTTATTATTTATTGGGGCCTGGGGCAGGGGTGCAGAGGGGGATGATGGGTGTGACGGATAGTCCTTAGCATGAGGCACAGGTATGGGCTTCAGGTGATCCTGGATCATGACCTGGCAATGGTGCAGTTTGCAAACAGGGTGATAAAGGTCATAAGAAAGTGTATGCTGAAATGAGCCAGTGAGGGCCAAGGTCTGCAGGCCCCACAGTGCAGGGAACCCTTTCTGTGTGGGCACAGGGAGAGCTATTAGTAAATATGCTGGAAACTTTCTTCAAGAGAAATAAGATTCTTTACCCTCTCTGGCTAGTCAATATGTTATATCACCTAGATTGCATATTTTATGAAAAACCTCTAACATAATGACTTGCATAATTATATTTGTATTTGTTCAACAAATATTTATTAAGTACCTGGTATGTTCCAGGCCCTCTTCCAGGTGCTGAGAATACAGGTGTGTACATTTTAGTCAAGTCCCAGCCCTTCGTGGAATTTATATTTGAGTGGGAGAGAGATGCAGGACAGGTAAATAAATGAATACATCATGTAATTTCAGGTCTCTCTCTAATCTCTCCGATTGGACTATGAGTACCTGCAGGGAAGAACTGTGTTTATCCAGCTGTTTCTCCAGCCACATGTTGGACTGAATGAATGTTCAGTACCACCAGGAGCCCATCAGTAAACACTGCATTTTAATTTTCTAGCGCACCTCAGTGTGAGGGCTGTCGTAACCATGGGCTACCTGACCGGGAGCATTGTCAAAAGTTGATGTCTCAAAATATGAACATTGAAAAGCCATCAGGTGCCACACATTAGTGAAAGAGTCTGGGTCATATTCTCACAGAAAAGTTAGTGCTGTTGATGAAAGGAACTATCAATTTTAGTCATCATTACCAGCCACTGAGCACTCTGATTAGGCGAATCTGCTAGGAAACTTACTTACCTTATGGGGAGGAGAGTGTGGTAGGCAGAATAATGGCCCGGCCTCCAAATGCCTAGAACCTGTCCATACCTTAATCCCAGGAAACTACGGGTACCTTAGGTTACTAAGGCAAAGGAGCACTAAGGTTGCTGATGGAAATAAGGTTGCTAGTCTGTTGACTTTAAAGCCAGGAGATGATTCTGCCTCAAAGTCAATACAAAGATCCTTAAAAGTGCAAGATCGAGAGCGTGATGCCATGAGAGGAGAATGTGACCGGCTGTTGCTGGCTTTGAAGATGGAACCAGAAGATCAGGGGCCATGAACACAGGTAGCTTCCAGACACTGGCAATGGCAAGGGGGTGGCTTCTCTCCCAGAGCCTCCGGAAGGGAACGAGCTCTGCCAACTCCTTAGTTTTAGCCCAGAGAGACCTATGTTGGATTTCTATCCTACAGAACTTCAAGATAATACCTTTTTGTTGTTCAAGCCACCAAGTGTGTGTTCCTTAACTTCGGCAGTCAGAGAAACTGACAGAGGTAGATACCGCGATCTCACATCATGTGGATAAGACGTCCGAGGCTCAGAGATACTGAGTACTTTTACAGGATCACACAGCCTGGTCCCCGTGATGGAATCCAGATTTGCATTCGGGTCTCCTGTGAGACCACGCTTGTCCTCTGCTGCTAGGATGATCAGTTAGTGCTGATGAAGCCAGTGACCCATCTGAACGTGCAACCCAGCTCTCAGCTCCCAAGACACGGATCCGGACCTCAGGTCTCCTCGGAGTCTGTCGTTCATGTTGAGAAATGCAATCCTCATATGTGTGTGGGGTCTCCATGCTAAGTTTGGTGCAAACACGTATCATTAATAGATGTGAAATTTTAAGATGGTCTAGGAGCCCCGAGAAAGCAGGATTAACAAAGGACTTGTAAAAAGAGGGGTGACCTTGGAGATCAATCAGAACAGACTCAACTGTCTGAAGACACCAGAGGAGAAAATATCCTGGAGAAATGTCACAGAAAAGAAGGGAAAATATTTTAAGTAAGACAAACTGCTGTGTTTGCATTTTGCTTTTTTGGTGTGTGTTCACCAAAGCGGCATGAAAGCAAGTAATGGGTCACATGAGGCTGTTTCTGGTGAGTAAGGAGATGACTTTAAGGTCCTATGAGCCGGTATGTCTAGTTCACAGCTCAAGTCAGTTAGACCCTCTTAGGATGCAAAAGGGCAGACAATCAAAATAGGAAAAAATAGCAGTGGTTCAAAGATAGATCCTTTCTCAGCCTCTGGGTTGTGGCTTTAGAAAAGTCCGAGGCCTTTGAGAAGGGATCAGGGAAGAACTAAGAGAGTCAAGTAAATGGCAGCACAGGGGGATTCAAACCCAGGCAAGTGCGATCTCAGGCCCCACCTGTTCCCCCTGGATGCACTGCTTCCTTCCAAGGAAAAGTCAGGAAGGGAAAGTCACACGCCAAGATACATCTAGGAGCAGGGAAGCTTTAATTTCCGGTCTAGGTCTAGTGTGGGCGCCGGGACCTAGGCTCTCCTGCTACACTGATTCTCCCCTTCTGAAAAGGCCAGGTCTACCGCTTTTTTTCTTGAAACCAGAAGGAATAAAACCAGCTTAGTGAGATCCCCGTTGGATTGCGGGAGCATTTAATTGTTTATCTGCCACGGACCGTGGAAGCTTATCTCTATCTGGACCAGGACAGGTGGTGCTTTCCGTAGATCAGAGTGCCAGGGTTGACTGCAGGCTCCGGGAGTTTCTTTGCTTTGGGGAGTCCACGACAGTATAGGAAGCAGAGGTCTCACTCTCCTCCTGGAGTGCTGAAGGAAGCAGTCACGTCAGACACTGTCCCAGGAAATGAGAGGTCCCTCTTCCCATAGCCAGCCTGCTGCCTCGAAGATGTCAGCAGTCAAGGTCTGCCCCTGGGGTCCTTTATTCTTGTCCCCCTGCAGTCTACCTTCTACACGGCAGCCCCTAGAACTTTCCAAAATGCTGATCTCATTGTGTCCCTCCCTCTGCTTTAAATCCACTAATGCATTCCCTTAACATTTCTGGAATAAAGACAGAATTCCCACTTGTGGCCACCTGGCAACCCCCTGCCCCCGCAACCTGCCAACTCCCCTGGCCAAAGCCCTCCTCGCTCACTCTACTCAGGCAACTAGACCCGGCCATCCTGTCTCCCACCATCTGAGCGCTTTGCAAGGCAACTCTCTGCCTGGGATACTCTTCCCTGCCTCTCTGTCTGTGTGAAACCCGGGCCGGGCCTCCAGTCTTCAGCACCCCTCCCTCTAACTAGCTCAAGCCCCCCGGATAAACATTCTTTCTCCTGGACTCCTCTGTCTCTCCATGTTGCACACAGAGTAGGTGGGGTATGATTATTTTCATGCCTGTCTCTCCTAATGGAGTGTAACCTTCTCAAAAGTGAGGCGTATTTCTGTTTTTTTTTCTTACTCTCACACCCCAGTCTTTTTGCATAGCAGTGGGTGCAGAGGGGGTCCTAAAGTGGGAGAAGCACTGAACGAACAACCCGGGGCTTGGAAACAAGGGCAGGGGGAGAGATCGGAAACACGGCGCATTTGTACCTTGTATAAAGGTATTGTTAAATTCATTGTTAAAGCGAACCGGGTTCTACTGCAATTCTGCACTACCCAGCCAGCACTGTAAGCAATAACTTTATTAAGGTCAAATAGATATCACAATACAGATTTATCCAACAGGATCCAGAAACTGGTTACAGATATCATCTAAGAAACACGGCTGTTTTGTGCTACAATGCTTCCAACGTCACAGATCACACAGAGTTTATACATTGATAAGAACTTTTATCTGGAAATACAGACCCACGGTTTGCCCTCATTGTTGGGTCTTGATGTTTCAGTTGAGTTAAAACAAAGAGGAGAAGATTGGCATTTTCTTGATAATGAATAAATTCTGAGAAATATTTCATGAGAACCGTCTTTGGGATCAGAGTTGCTCACAGAAGTCATTTCTAATTTATGGGTAACACTCAAACCAGAATTAGTAATTAGTAAGTTAAGCCATGACTGGAGAATTTTTAATAATTGGATCAAGGAACATATTAACTTTATAAATAAATAGGATTTAAAAGTTTAGCTGGTAGTGTAGGTTCTACAGAATGTCTTTTATAAATTAATATGTCGACACAATAGCTTCTCGACTATGGTGTCTGATACCTGCATCTCTATTATTCTAAGAAAACACACTCCATAAACAGAAACAGTTGTTGGGCCCATTATTCATGGTCCTCAGGATAAGAGCCACAAAACACCATAGAGAGTTACAAGAATGTAAATATTTAGCTAAACAACTGAATAAATATTGGGCAGTTGCCATATATAACACTGCATATTGACTAATAGGGAAAAAAAGTCCCAAACCTCAGTTACAATGCATTCAGAACTGGGCAAAGCCAAAGAGACAAATTTGCAAGTATACAAAGTAATGAATATATTTCTTTAAACGTCCATTTAACAAATTCATGGTGCAAACTGAAAAATTTTCATAAATACAGTTCAAATGTTCATTTTGTGAGAAAATGCTTATTCATGCACTACATCATATGAGCACTGATTGATTCATCAAGTTAAAAAAAAAAACAACAGAGTAATTGTCTGAAACAAATACTTAGAGACTCACAGTCCTACAGGGTCTGCAACCAAACACAGTAACACATGCACGTGTGATACACCAAGCTGTCTTATAGAAATCGTTAAAACGTCTTTTGCATCAAAACGCATTGGGAAACTCAGTGCTATATAATTTACTTTATGCATAATACATACTAGAGACTTTTAAGCTACAAAATGCTTCTACTATCTCAACACACCTACAAAACGACCATAAAAGTATCTGTGTATATAACAAGGTACTTTCCAATTAGGCATCTATGATGAATAATGTATCTCTTCGCATCGTCTCCTCTCTAAGTACCATTTATCATGACCCAGGCCTTTCTGCCTTAATGAGGACTCCAGCTCTCTGATTTACGTTCAACACCCTCTGCATTAATAATTGATTAAAACTCTTATAAAATTCTTCTGCCACTGGGATGGAAGGTGGTGAGGCTAGCGCCAGAAGAATGCAAATATGACCTCTTAAATCTGATTGGTAAAAGAAGCCGGACCACTGGACTGTTGGCCAAACTCATCTGAGGACGGCCCCAGGCTCGCCTGCCGCCCATACCCACCACTTGACCCATAGCTTTCTTGGTTGTACCCGCCATGGTTATAGCTGCCCGAGTGCTTCTCCATTGGATCGGAGAGATATCTCTGTCCCGTAGAATGCCAGCCGGTCTCCTTGAAAACAAACCAGATGTTTCCAGCCCAGAGGATAAAGTTCAAGAACCCAAAGACCTAAAGGAGAATCAGAGCAGGTGAGTTGAGAGATGGAAATGCAAGAAAAATCTCAATTTCAGAACACTCCTTCACAACACATAAGGCTACCTTTCATTCAAGATTGAGATCGCTTCTAATTTTTCATTTCAATCTGCTATTTCATGTAGAATATCTGACCTTTATTGAATGCTTACCTCATGTTGGGCACTTTAAAGGATTTAGTGTATATCGATTCATTTATTCTGAGAAGAAGGTGCTATGATTATATCCATATTAAAGATGTGAAGACTGAGGTTCAGGACAAGAATCTTGTTCAAGGTCACATGACTTGCTAAGTAGTAGAGAAGAGTCAAGCCCTGTTCTGACTCCATCGTCTGAGCCCTTACTTAAGCATTACTATCTCCCCAAGTGAGGTATTTGTCATTGTGTAAGAGGTCTTTGGGAGGTACAGAGTAGAGAACTTTCATTTTAACGATAGTGCGTTAATTTACAAGGCCACCTTCCTGTTATGGCTAGAGATCCTACTCTTCCCACTCTTGTAGTGCTGCAAAACATGAGTCAACTTAAAGACAGAGAAGTATGGAGGAAGCACTCCTACAGGTGGTATGCAGGTGAGCACACATATGATGGTGCACACGGAGGTTGTGACTTTGAATAGTTGAACTTTCTGTGCCTTTCACATTCAGAAATGAATGTTGAAACCGGACGATAAGTGAAATGCAGGTTTCCGAGAAGTAGGAGATATTTTCTCAAGACCTGGATGTAAAGCTTTCCCATAGAAATTCTTCTGACTCTCCAAAAGGGCATTGTTGGTAAGTTCGAGAATCAGGTGTTGCCTCCCCAGACCCTGAGTGTTTGTTGGAAGCAGAACTGTTTTCCTGGTGCAGGAGGCCCCAAACAGAACAGTTGTTCCCCCGCCTTTTCCCCGGGGGCAGTGGAACTGACCTGGGAACTAACCATGGGTGGTCCATTTTAACAGTCCCCTACTGGAGACAGACAACAGGATGATATAAAGCTGTGAGGACATTAAGGTATATTTCATAGCCACTCAGTGTGACAATCACCAATCAAAATGGACTTGGGCCACCACCATAGCTCTGGAATTTGGGAGCTGGAAGTCCCCTGCTGGGCCAGAATTTATCCCTTGGTTGCTGGATGGTAGAATGGTGCCCAGTGGGTGGAAGTGGGAGGCTAGTGTAGTCAAGATGAGGTGCCTTGGGGCTTTGGAGTAGGGGATTTTCACCAAAGTATTTGCATATTTTAGCTGCAGGTCGATCAGGACATGCTACCTGAATGTCAACTTGGGAGTCATCCCGTGGGTTTTGAAATCAGGGTGGCCTAAACTCTACACTTTCTTGCTCTGTGATCTTGGACAAGGCAATTAGCCTCTGGAACTCAGCGTCCCCACTTCCCCACCCCCAAACTTAGATAGAACAAAGACAATTATTCCTGACTTGGGTGACAGTTGTAAGGATTAAAGAGAACATGTATAAAGCAGCCGAATGGTGCTGGACACACAAAATGCTTACTGACTGCTAAGCTATGCACTGAATACTTTCCCCAGTATTTCCATGACTTGTATTCAGCTGGCTCTTTGGCTGCACCATAAGCTGACGTGGGACTTTGACAATAGGGGATGCGGGCAGCCCAAACAATACTTAGGCCTTCATGGGATTTAAAAGACTGGTTTATCCCTTCCTCCTTCTCTTCCATTCCACCTCTTCTCTTCCTCTAATGTTAACTGACATTTGTTTACCATTATTTTATGCCGGGTTCCTGGCTCCTTGCTGAGGGAGACACAAAGCATAAATAAGGTACTCACAGCCTAACAGCTATGTGATCAAAACGACGTAGGTAATCACCAATGAAACGGCTACTTGCATGCGGGGACTTTCATCCGTGTGTATGGTAACTAGGATATTTTCTATCTAGGGGAGATCTTGATTAAGCTGGATCTTTGCAAATATATGTCAATATGATTAGAAAAAATTATCAAGGAATCTTTTGGCCACAATTGGCAAACTGTGGAGAGAGCCAAGATGCCCTTGAACAGACGAATGGATAAAGAAGATGTGGTCCATATATACAAATGGGAGTATTACACCTCCATCAAAAAGGATGAATACCCAACTTTTATATCAACATGGACTAGACTGGAGGAGATTATGCTGAGTGAAATAAGTCAAGCAGAGAGAGTCAATTATCATACGGTTTCACTTACTTGTGGAGCATAAGGAATAACACGGAGGACATAGGGAGAAGAAAAAGGAAAGTGAATTGGGGGAAATTGGAGGAGGAGACAAAGCATGAGAGACTGTGGACTCTGAGAAACAAACTGAGGGTTTTGGAGGGGAGGGAGGTGGGGGGATGGGTGAGCCTTGTAGTAGGTATTAAGGAGGGCACATATTGCATGGAGCACTGGGTGTGGTGCATAAGCAATGAATCTTGGAACACTGAAAAAATAAAAAAAAAATTAAAAAAAGGGAATCTTTCCAGATATGAAGAGATGGCTTTGCCGAGAGCTGTCATTTCATATTTCTTATTCCTTGATTTCTCCCTTTTGCTTGCTGCTACTTGGTTTCCAAGAAAGTTATGCTCAAGAAGAATCTAGAAATCAGGGACATGCAACTTAAAAGCGAACACATACGCAAGGTGTCCCCATGCATCAGGAGAGGCGATGTCTTATTCCATTGTCATCACATTGATATCACAGACTCATGGCTGGCATGTGGCAGAGGCTCATGGGCCCTCTAATCCTTTCTTGCCATTTTGTTGCAACTGAAATTGGAGTAAGGATTTTGATTCAAGCTCAGATGTGGGGACAATGGAAGGAGAGACCTCAATAAATCATTCATAAAGAATGAGGAGATGAGCTCTAGATTAGCCGAGAAGATACGTCAAGTTTGCATATAATAAAGCCGGAGAAGCGGAAGTAGAAATTATGGATGGAAATTATGCTCAGGGAATCTTTGAAAGAAAAGTTGAGAGAGAGAGAGAAACAAACATTCCTTTCCCCTACCCTGTTCTTTGGGTTCTAACATGATTTGATACTTAGGAAAATGAAGGTATTGGAGAGGCAGGCTTTGTTGACACTTACTGGACATCTGCCCTAGGCTGGGCACTGTGCTAAGTATTTATCATCTATCATCTCATCGAACAACAGTTTTGTGAGGTATGGTTGATAATAGCCCCATTTTATAGATAATGAAACGAAGGTGTAGGGACCGGAATTAATTCGTCCAAGGGCAGTCCATTATTGAATGATGGAGATTCAAACCCTAGCAGACTAACTCCAGTGCTATGCCTTTAGCCGTTTCAAATGGCAACAGCATTTGCGGACTTGGCTTTGGCCTGGCATTACTGTCATGACTTGGGAAGTCTTATGTAGATCCCCTCACCACAGCTACCTGCGTTTGAAATATATGCATAGCTCCCCACCTAATTGTGTTAGTGGGAAATCATAGATGCCAAAATGCTTTGGAGAAAGTAAATTTGTTACCCTGGTAGAGATATCACTGCTGTTGCTGAACCACTTACTCGTAGAGGTCAGCCCTTGTGGTGCATCTGGCTCTTCCTCCAAAGCCTACATGTCCCTAGTTGGCAAGCTGGTTGGGTTCTGGGAGCCATATTTTCTCTGCGCCATTTCCCCAATCCCCAGTCAAGGTGGATACCTGGCCAGAAATGAGCTCATGAGATTCTCTCTGCCGGAAATGTGGGATTAAACCTGAGTGATTTTAGTTCAATCCAAGATGTTTCTTGGAAAAGGAACATAGGGGCACCTGGGTGGCTCAGTCAGTTGAGTGTCCAACTCTTCGCATGATCTCAGGTCATGATCTCAGGGTTGTGAGATCAAGCCCTGCATAGGGCTAGATGCTCAGCCAGCAATCTTCTTGAGATTCCCTCTCTCCCTCTCCTTCTGCCCATCCCCTGTTCGCTCTCTTTCTGTCTCAAATAAATAAATAAATCTTAAAAAAAAAAAAAAAGATAAAAGTAAGTATAAACTCAGAACCCGTGGGGTGACTATCTTCTTTTGTGTGGACAGGAAGAAGAAAAAAAATGCATCTGTAAAGAGACAGTGATCTAACTGACATCCAGAAAGAAAGAGCTAAAGGGTGAAGGATGGGCACTGTCCAGTTTCCTGCCAATCCTCCAGTTTCTGGCCCCGGGATTCTGCCCTTAGAAGACACGTTTCGAGTGTCTTTCTAATTACTTTTACTTCCCGTGAAAAGCTAGCTCAATAGGTTTTGAAGCCAAATGAGTTTGTAATGAAAAAAAAAAATCGCAGCATTTGGCAGATAAATATTCTTTTCCTCTGCTTTTGGTAATAGAAATTTTATTTCCCTCGCAAAGCCCAGTTGCAGTCAAGTGATGTGAGCTGGGTGCTGGAACTTGGAATCGGGAGCAGAGTATGCAAGATCAGACACCACATCTGCGAGTGTCTGACACCCGGAACCTTGACCTTGCTCTAGATACTGCTTTTTGTTGAGCCTGTTTCATCAGTTTCATCAGTCTTCTGAGCTACTTCATACCCTTCGGAAGATTTCTTTTTTTCCTGATGAGGTTCATCAGAGTCAGTTTCTATTAGTTGCAACCCAGAATTCAAGCACCTACGGGCACTGGTACAGAGTGGAGTGCAGAGAACAGACATTAGGGACAGGCAGATGGTTTTTTTGTTAGCTAATGTGGATTGAATTTCCTGCCACTAGGACCCTTAACTGATGTAGATCCATAATGACAATAGCAGCAGACCCGTCCTCTCTCAGAGAACATGCGATTTGGTTTCCATCATTTCTCCTTTTGATTTTTTAAAAAATTTAGTTTTTAAAAGATTTTATTTATTTCTTGGAGAGAGAGAGAGCACAAGTGGGAAGGGAGGTAGAAGGAGAAGCATGCTCCCTGGTGAGCAGGGAGTCCGATGTGGGACTTGATCCCAGGACCCCAGGATCATGACCTGAGCCAAAGGCAGATGCTTAACTGACTGAGCTACCCAGGTGCCCCTCACTTTTTGATTAAAAAAACTTTTAATTACATATTTTATTTGAAAATGTTATATATATGTACATGTAGAATTTGGTGGGTGTATTTTTTTCTCTTTTTATTTGAGTGTAATTGGCACACAACACGGATGGACCTAGAGGGTATTATGCTAAGTGAAATCAGTCAAGCAGAGAAAGGCAAATATCTCTTTTTGATTTTAGGAGACACCTCACATTGTTTCCCATTCAAAATTCCCATTGCTTAGTCTAAAACGTGTTAGAGACATCAGAGGTGGAATTAAATAGACCATGAGGGATGTCATAATGTATTAGAAGATTGATTAGTCATTGAACAAACACATTGGGTGATTTTTCTCTTTGTTCTTTTAGAGTTTGAGATCCAGATTACAATAACCTTCATTCAACGCTGCCTAGAAAGACCCTGGAGAAGCTGGGGAATATCCTTCCACGCATTCAGCAGCAGGTGTGACCGGCAGTGAGCAAAAATCACGGTAAGACCCTCCGACACACTTTTATTCCACGTTTCCTCTCTCACCAAGGCAGGATCCACCATCAAATCATCAGGAAATGATTAGCAACCCTTTTCCCCCATCTTAATTGCCTTCTCAGATTAAATTTCAGAAAGCTGTAAAACATAAGCTAACCTTGAAGCCAAGATCATTATTTTTAGGGATTGCTAAAGAATGTTTTTCCTTCTGCAAACACTGTCGGATCTCCCATTCTTCCGTAACAACGGCTTTTTGCGGCCATTATAGCTTCTGTCTTTCTTAGATGCAATTTCTTTCTTTACAAGAACCAAGCATCCAATTTAGCTGCCCTGTTATCTGCCAGATTTTTCTATCTTCTTGTGAGAGCTATACATTTGATATTTGACTTTGTTCAACTAATTTAGTTCAGCTTTTCCAAAGTTATCAGGCAATTAAAGTGGGAACATGGAGGAGATAAAAAAAAATTACTGTGAAAAAACTACCATAACTGTTTAAGTATTTTTTATACTATGCAGTTTTTCTCGCATCCTACCAGGTCTGTGTGTTTTTTTTCTCCAGACAATCAACCAGATGTATTCTAGCTATGTACGGTTTGAACAATGTTTTCTTCCCAGGAGACCTCTCTGCCATCAAATATTCCTTTTAACTTCTGGCATGTTTCAGCCTTAAAGTTCAGATTTTATATCTGCTTCTAGCTTAGAATTTTGACTTGACTCTCATCCAAGCAGAAGCTGCCAATACCTGCTGGGTTCTTATTAAGACTCCATAACTGGCGGCATTAAAGCCAATGGGTTCTGACAACAGAAAACTTGATGACCAGAAGATCACCTTGCACAGGGAGCAAAATATCGCCCTTTACTTTGGCCTATGTTTTTTCTATTCCCTTGAACGGCAAACAAAGTTTTGAGAGGTAAAGCAGAGATGGAAACATACCACGGAGGTGTTTAGGCTGGACATGACAGGGCTGTGGACAGCCATACATTTGTTGGACGTCTGTTTGCAAGCGGACATCAGTAACAAGACTTCCTTGGGATCCGTCGCGACCTTGACATCAGACAGTCCTTTCGCCCAAGCTGATGAACCCACCAACCACAAGAACGAAAAGACCACGGTGACGATGAAGTCCTACGGAAACAAAGAGAGAAAACAGTAAAAGTGTGAATTTTAGAAAAGAAATGGTTACTTTATTAAAAAAAAAAAAAAGCAATGGTTACTTTATGCAACAATGTGGCTTGCCTTTCAGAAAATTCCTGGATCCCAGAGCACTGGAACCAAGGAGAGATTGAAAAATAAATAAAAGGAAGTTCTGTGACATTATATGTATATGTGTATAAAATAAATAATGGGAATATTTATTGAATGCTTACTGTGTTCCAGGAATGATGCTAGGTACTTAGAGCTCTCCTCTAATGGTTCCTGCAACACCCCTGTGAGGAAATTCCTATCATTGTCTTGGTCGCAGGTAACAAACCTGGGATAGGGGATGATCGGAAGGCTTGTCTAGATGCCCACAGATAATTAGTAATGTGTCAGCAGTCACACCTGGCCAGCCAATCCCTAAGCCCATGACCTTAGCTGCTATGTGATGATGACTGCAAATGGAGAGATTTGCTGATTGTTGAAGACTCCTAGATATTCATTCATTTTTTCTTTAAATCATTTAACAAACTTATATGTCGCCTAGTGTATGCTTGGGACTGTGTTAAGTGGGAAGTATTATCAGCCATACTGTTTTGAGCGCTTTTTTATGGGCAAGGATGATTTTATATAATTTTTATATAAAATTATCCTTACAATCATAATGTTAGACAGTATTTTTAATACCAGTTTTAAAGATGAGGAAATCAAAGGGATAAGGTAACATAGAGAAAGGGACAGAGCCAGAATTCAAATCCAGATCTGTCTGACTTAGAAAAGCATCTGCTATGATTACAGAGGAAAGAAGCTTCTTTTTTCACATGAAACAACAACTCTACCATGTAAGAGGATGAATATTTTATTTTATTTTTTTTAAAGATTTTATTTATTTATTTGACAGAGAGAAATCACAAGTAGGACAAGTAGGCAGAGAGGCAGGCAGAGAGAGGAAGGGAAGCAGGCCCCCTGCTGAGCAGAGAGCCCGATGTGGGACTCGATCCCAGGACCCTGAGATCATGACCTGAGCTGAAGGCAGCGGCTTAACTCACTGAGCCACCCAGGCACCCCTAGAGGATGAATATTTTAAAGAAACATTCTGAGCTTCTGGGCTACTTCTCGTATCCTCCATCATGACTCAGAGAGGGTGGGGGATGGGAGTCACTATCCAAGTCAGAAGCAGACCATGTTCTAACATAGACAGTTCTACTGTATTGATTTATAGATTATTTACAGATTTACTGTATTTATGCTTGACTAAAATAAAAATGTTGCGTCCTTCTTACCCAGTATATGAAAAACACTGACCTGGAAAGGAAAAGAGTATATTTGCTATACCCACAGAAAGATTTCTTTTTCTATTCTAAATGAAAAGCCTGTGAAGTAGAAAACTTGCTCTGTGTCTCTTTCCTACACAATGGCGTGGCACATCTGACTTGTTCTGGTTAGTTTTCCCTCATGACATGACTGAATTACTTTTCATCAAGATTCCAGGATCGACACCGCGGGAATTCTGACACTGTAAGGATGCTGTTTTGGATGGTTATAATGTTAGGCCTGACTTCTGTGGAGAATGTTCTAGACTGTCCACTTCTCAGAGTGGCTGAATCCTCTGAGAAATGGCTACCTTTTCATCCACGGGCTGCTGCAAATTATGTGACTTGACGGTTGAACGTTTCATGTTGGCTCTAGAAAGTTCAGGGTTTTCCCTGAACTTACCCATAGGGTTTTTATCGTATGGGTATTTTAGTCTTATTCCCAGCCTGGTTTCATATGCTCACCCTTCTTTTCCCCTCTCCTTTTTAATTAAAGTTTGTGTTCCATATATCCATGTAAGCTATCTTAAGTTGTTTGTGGAATATGGTGGTAGAAACAGACAGACAAATACAATATCTACAGCAATCAATAAGAATATTTGGAATCAAGAGACTCAAGTGTTTTGAGTCTGAATTACAAGCTGGAGGAATGGTTAACAAATAAATAAGCCAGGTCGACTCTGTCAAACACAAATTCAGGTTCATGTTCAATCCAGTGCCTTATTTATTCATGCATGCATTCAATCAGTCCTTTCTGAGGAATGTGCCAGGTACTGAGCACAGTCTTAGGAGAGAATTAAGAAAAGGCAAAATACGAACCCTTCTCTTGCTGTCACATATTTGTTAGGGGCTATAGACACCCGATCATTCCCAGTTATGAGAGAGTAGCTGTCATGATCTATGCTCACTGTAATTAAAAATAGACTTGAGAGAATGGTGGTAGGGAGGGGAAACAAGAACAGAGACATGTGAAGACGTCTCTAATGGAAATTGGAGAAAATAATATAAAAACTTTTAGATTTGTTGATAATAGTAAGAATAGCTAACATTTATGCGGCATTTCTTTTTTTTTTTAAGATTTTATTTATTTATTTGACAGAGAGAGATCACAAGTAGGCAGAGAGGCAGGCAGAGAGAGAGGAGGAGGAAGCAGGCTCCCTACTGAGCACAGAGCCCGATGCAGGGCTCTATCCCAGGAATCTGGGATCATGACCCGAGCCGAAGGCAGAAGCTTAACCCACTGAGCCACCCAGGCACCCCTATGGAGCACTTCTTATGTGTGAAGTATTATCCCAAGTTTACATGAATTAACTCATTTACTCCTGACAACCGCACTGTGAAACAGATGCTAATCCAGTCCCTATTTAACAGTGGGGAAACTGAGGCATTAAGGGATTCAGTAAAATTGCTCAGAGTAAGGAGTTAGTAAGTACTGGAGCCAGGAATGGAAGCTTGGTCAGCTGCTTCTGGCACCTGTGAGCTTGACTGGTCCCTATTTCCCCTCATGTTCACTTGAAGGAATAATTAATTGATCTTCTTACTTAAAACAAGTACACTAAAAAGTTCAAAAGCTGGACTTGAAGTCCTGCTTAATTTAGATATGACAAATAGTAACAAGTCATTTTCCACAAACTTCATGATTGAAGTCAAGGATCCTTGAGAGTGAAAAAATGGGTTGTACTTGGGAGTGTACCCAAAATTTTACCCCTAGTACTACTTTACAAAGAGACATCAATATATCGCATTACAGTATCTTCTGTACTCGCTAATGGCTCAGAGTCTGTTGTCAGATAGACCTGGGGCTGAATCCGGACCCTGCTAGTCATTAATGGTGTTCTTGGGCACTTTGCTAGGATGACTTGAAGCTGCAGATTAGTTTACTGTAAAATGGGACAATAACAGTATCTGTCTCATAAGATGGTTGTGAGCGGTGAAACTATACTTTTTTTCGTTTGCCTGCTTCTCCCAGGAAGATGTCAGCTCCATGAGGGCAAGAACGGTCTACTTTGCTCGTTGCTGAATCTTGGCCCAAGAGTTGCCATCAACACTTATTGAAAGAATGAAGGAAAGAAGAAATATACAAAATTGTCCTAATTTGACAAGACATTTACATTTATGTTTGTAACACTGTGTAAGAGTTTACCAAGTGGTGCTCGTAGGATTAGAGATGACTTTTATTTTGTTTTATGTAAGCTTATGCATTTTAAAAAAATTTATGTATGTATTTTAGAGAAAGTGTGAGAGAGCATGAATGGGAGGGACAGAGGGAGAGAGAGAGACTCTCAAGCAGACACCGCACTGAGCCCGATGTGGGACTCCAATCTCATGACCTTGAGATCAGGACCCCAACTGGAACAGGAATCAGATGCTTAACTGTGTGCGCCATCCAGGGGCCCCTAAGCTTGTGCATATTTAAACATACCCTACTTTAAATTAGACCAAATAAAAATAATGTGGCAATGTAATCAAGACATTGATTGACAAATTTCAGATGCCTCTGTTTGTCCTGACAACAGCATCAGGATTTATATAATCAGACCAAATCATAAATGTCATTAGAATTGAGAGTTTCACAGCAAAGGGTTTCAGAAAGTAGTCTCAAGCGCCAGGTGTTCCACAACTAAGCTAGGTGTGAAGATGAGATTTTGTAAAAAGTTCTAGATAAAGAAGATATTAGCCGGAACTTTTTAAACCTTTGGCTTCCGCATGGAGCCTGAGTTAGAACCTGCTTGCCGGGAGCGCCGTGTGGGAGCAAATCCTTGACCCCTATGCTCCTCTCTTCCAATCTCCCGCTGAGGCTCCCATTAGCCAAACCCTGCTGGAACCCAGTGGGCAGGGGGCCCACTGCCGTGATCCATGCACTCAGGTCCTGGCACAGAGCATGAAGGGGAGGGGCAGGGCGTCCAACAGAAGCTGTTCCGAACTAGAAATTGTCTCCAGAGCCTCAAACACAGCTGCCGTGACCTGCGTTCACCAAGCACTTCCTATACGCCAGGCACTCTGCTTCAGCACTTACAGACATCATTAACCTTATGACACACATACTTGACGTTAGCCCTGCTTTTCTTACGAGAAAACTGAAGCAGAGGCAGGCAAATACTTTCCTTATAATTAATGCCTGGCTTGATTACTGCAGTGTATCATGAGCCAGGGGGGAAAGATGCTCTTTGGTGTGTTTTTGTAGATAATTAGCTTAGCTGGCGTTCTCTAAATTTTAGTCATTTTGGTACCACCTAAACAATTTTGATTTTATGCACATATTCTTGTGTTACTGCTTCACCTTTCACTTAAAGCAAATTACCCTTTTGACATAAGTGAGGTCATCTCAGAAGGAAATAATATGTGTTCTATGTCAAACCAACCTGCTAGGGGTAGAAGGCAATTGCAAACGTAAGTACTCCACAGTGAAAACAAAATGCCTTAAATTCTACCAGGGGCTGTTTGCACAAGGCTAGAGAGCCTGGGATCTTTGTTAAAAGGGAGATGAGCAAGTGTTAGAGGGATATTACGGAGATACTAGCACAACCTAACCAGAAGACCTGAAGTGAAACAGAAGGTGCCATAACTTCCTCAGTCATGTTACTTAACGCCATGTTCAGGGTCCACCTGCACCATCTGCTGAATCAGGAGAGGTAAATGCCTCCCACTTGAGAGGAGATTTTCTTCTGATGATGCAGACGAGGACCCAGTGTTTGTGAATGCTGCTCCCCTGGGTCTGTCTAACAGGAATACTGTGCAGGGAAGAAACTCAGGTGGAAAATCTGTAACATTTGCAGCTAGGTTACCATGTGCATCCATTAACCCTCTGAAGGTACCTTCTGCAGGCTTTGCTTATGGTCGTTATTCCCATAGAGAAGGGAGGCTGCATTCGAGTGCCTTCATGCTTCAAAAAAATCTCTCACACTTGGGATCTCTGTGGTCCCCGTAAAACCTATTAGCCCCATATCACAGATTAAAAAAATAATAATAATAAGGGACGCCTGGGTGGCTCAGTGGGTTAAGCCGCTGCCTTCGGCTCAGGTCATGATCCCAGGGTCCTGGGATCGAGTCCCACATTGGGCTCCTTGCTCGATGGAGAGCCTGCTTCTCTCTCTGCCTCTGTCTGCCACTCTGCCTGCTTGTGCGCGTGTGCTCTCTCTCTCTGACAAATAAATAAAATCTTTAAAAACAAACCAAAACAAAAAAGGAACCAAGAAAGATAAGTGGATTTGCTTCTGGTTCATTAAATGGCTTATAAAATATACTCTGAGCTAGTGGTCTCACTCTGTACCTAAAGAACACCGACACTGGCGAGAGACTGCTGCCTCGCTGCCTGGCTGTGTTTCTGCAGTATGTTTGAAGGATGTGTTCAGGGATCCAAAAAAACCGCCTCCTCAGGCAGAGGGAGCAGCCTGGCTTCATGCTGGCTGGGTGCTCTGTTTCCAGTTCATTTGCTGGATGTGTTTTGTTGTCCCCACTTCTCCTAATTTGCTGTTAGCAAGCTCATTTTCATAGTAGAATGTAATTTAATATATTAGAGATGTTTGTCCTGGACCACTCTGGGGCATAAAAGGGAATCATCTTTGGTGATGGCAAACTTACTCTTTTAGAAGCAGGTAAAACTACCTCCCCAGATAGTGGCACACTGGATATTGGTAAAATGGTCTATTTTCCTATTTCTGTCTATTAGCAAATATTCTCGGTATTTCAACTTCCATGATGTTATTATCATCTCTTTTGCCTCCTTGATGGCTTTGCTGTTTATTGTGTGGCTGACACTATGGTGAGAGCCTCTACCAGAAATGGGGCCGCCCGATGAGTTACTGTCACCCTCAGTGTGACTGGATTTGCTTTGGTAAGTCAGCTTTCAGGAATCCTGGAATGAAGCTGTGAACCAGGAAACACAGCATCAAATAGCAAGCTAGAAGCTCAGCTCAGGACAGAGCTTGGGACCTGTGTTGGAAGAGAAAATCTTGTCTGCTCACAGGTTTACTTCATTTGAAGGATGAATACTAGTGACCACTGACTTCTGGAGAATGTCCTCAGTTGTTAACACGGAGTAGCAGAAGATCATTTGATGTTCACAGTAACTGCAAGCGGCTGAAGATAATTATACCCATTTTACAGATTCAGGGAAGTTAAGTGATGTGTCCCAGTCCCCACAAGTAACTGAGATTTGAATGCCGGGCATCAGCCTCCTTGTTTAGTGAGTGGCTTTTCCCTTATGCCCACACTTTCTCAGGTTCGAGTTACCCATTATTGTGGGAACACAGACACAGCATAAATAACTTTGGGCTCCCTAACACTGAGAAAAGCATTTTTCTTCACAATTCTCTTTCAATCTGAGGAGTAAAGAAGAAAGTCTCAGCTGGGTGCCAATCTGTCACAAACATCTATTTCACAAATATTTAACACCTGTTTATCAAAGAAAATTGGCCCCAGGCTCAGAGCCTTCATACAAGCAATGGTATCTGGTGGGAATCCAGTACTCCGTACTTCCCACTGATACGTTTCTATCTCCTAATTATGACAAATAATGCTGGGTTTCTGTATCCATTAGTGGTACAGGGTTTTCTTCAAAATTACATTATATTTAGGTTTAAGAAAATAATTTAAAGAACAATAGCAAATACTTTATAGCTGAGGGGACAGTAATAATTTGTAATATCAATACTTTATAGTTTCAGGATGGCTGAAGTTGGGAAAGGCCTATAAGGCCCCATCCTGGGGAGGGAACACTGAGACTAGGTCAGTCCTGTCCAACAGAAGGTGAGCCAGAGATGTGAATCACGTATGTAAGTTCAAGTTTCTTAATAGTCCCATTTAAAAAAAAAAGGCAAAAAGAAATTGGTGCAATTAATTACATGAAGACAATATATGTATTTATATAATGAAACTGAACATATAAGATTTTTGGTAAGACATTTTCCCTTTTTTGTATGAAGTCTTTGAAGTCTGGTGTGTATTTTGTTTTATTTATTTTTAAAGATTTTATTTATTTATTTGGAAGACAGTGATCACAAGTAGGGAGAGAGGCAGGCAGAGAGAGAGAGGGAAGCGGGTTCCCCGCTGAGCAGAAAGCCTGATGCGGGCCTCAATCCCGGGACCCCGAGATCATGACCTGAGCCGAAGGCAGAGGCTTTAACCCACTGGTGTGGCGCCCCTGGTGTGTATTTTATACCTAAAGCACATTCTCATTTGTATCAGCCACAGTTCAGCTATCTAATAGCCACATTGCTATTGCTACCGTATTACACAGCACAGCTTCAACCAAAGTTAACAAATGGAAGTACATTTCCATTCGCAGTGAGAGTGATGCTCCTTCTCCTGTTTTGGGTCACTGATGTCACCTTTTCTCTTGGCACTCAAGTCCGAGATGACCCTAGTAGCCATCCATCAGCTGAGCCTTCACAAGGCCAGCATGCCCCTCATGTCTGTCCCTCCTGGTCTGTAGGACCTCATATATGGGTTGATAACAGTGGCCCAATGCAAGGCCCCAGTGGTCTGGTAGAGGTCTGAAGGCAGACCAGTGTGACCAAAGAGTCTTGGGCCTTCCCTACTGGCAGCCCACAGGAGGAGATGGCCGACGAGGATAGTGGGGACTGCATTTCAGCCTAGATGTAGGGGAAAATCTTACTTGACCTCTCTATGCTCAGGAGATGTGCAGAACAGTGGCTGGTGAAATGGGAAGAAATACACAGTTCCATTTTCCAGATGGAATAAAATTACTTAACTCCAGCTTGAAAGATCGGAGCCAAAGAGTTTGGCTCCAGAATCTGGGTTTTCATCTATTATTAAAGGACTCAATTGCTTTTAGAGGCCCATGACTTTATTGGATCATAATAAAAATTGAGTGGCCATATTAATACTTATGGCTGGCATTTATGGAGGAGTTACTATGTATCAGACACGGTGGGTCCCATACATTATTCCTTTAATTCTCCAAATAGCGCTCTGAGACGGCTATTATTGACCCCACTTTGCAGATGAGAAAATCAAGGTTCAGAAAGGTGAAGTGAGCTGCTGAGTTCTGAGTCATTAAGTTGCTGAGCTTTGTTTGCAAACAAGGTTCACTGAGCTCAAAAGTCTGTGCGCCTTGCTGAAGTGTGAACCTCATTATATTCCAAAGGATCTTTAAAAAGGGCCCAACATGTATCAGACACGATGTTAAAATGCTTTCATATTTCACCTCAGTTCAGCCTTACCATAGCCCTATGAAGGGGATGTTATTGTTTTGTTTTGTTTTGATTTGTTTCTTTCTTTCACAGATGAAGGGAGTGCTTAGAGAAGTAAGTAGAGGAACTGGATACCAAATTCGGATCGATTGGACTCCAAATCCCATTCATTTCTCCATTTGTCCATTGTTTTATCAGTTCCTTTCCCTAATCACTTGCCCAATATTTATGATCTTCCCACTATAGGCTAGGTATTGTTCAAAAGATGGAGGAGGGTACCAGTCCTCAAGTGGTTTGCATCTTTCCTTTCTCTGCACAATCTGGATTAAAAAAAAAAAAAAAGATTTATTTATTTATTTGATGGAGAGAGAGATAGTGAAAGCAGGAACACAAGCAGGGAGAGTGGAAGAGGGAGGTGCAGGCTTCCTGCTGAGGAGGGAGCCCAATGTGGGGCTCGATCCCAGGACACTGGAATCATGACCTGAGCTAAAGGCAGATGCTTAATGACTAAGCCACCAAGGCATCCCTGGATTGTTTTATGTTATTACTGTAAAATGCACTGTCACACCATCAACTAATTGAAATTTTGCAAAAGGAGAGAGGTAGTGGAGGCTGATCTTCAGTTGAAAGGGCTGAGTAGTAATCAGTCATATTGTTTCATGTGCAGAGGGTCTGGCTTCTGCTTGAGAGTCAGTGTAGGACTTTATTTCTTTTCCTCTTAAGTTAAATTTGATTGTGATTGACACACGGCATTTTTCTTTTTTAATTTATTCTTCAAAGAACTTTATCAGTTGATCCGTGGTTGCTCAGCTATGAAACTGGGGCCTCCTGTTTCTTGTTTTTCATTTCTCTTAAGAAAAGAAGACTTTTTAAAAGATCCTCTGCATCTCTCCTTTTAGCTTAGTCACAGACAATTGATTTCATAATCTTTGTGCAAGAGGGAGGTGTTCTTGGCTGTTTGACAACCTCAGAATGAACACAGTCTTCACTAGCTCACTGCAATGGTGTTGTAAATCAATATTAAAGACACCCCTTAAAAATGATTAGATTTCTGATTGACCCTGCCTAACCTTTTCACTGCAAATAGCACCTTTCAAAACAAGTTCATAGTAATATCGGAAGATTAGTAACTGTTCAAGATAAATTAGTAGTAGTAGTAGCAGTATTGCTTGCAATAGTTGCTACTGATTTGGTGTTCACTTTGAGCCACACACTATGCTAAGGCCTTCGTGTGCATTATTTCATTTAATCTTCACTAGGAATTTGTGAGGAAGGTCTCACTACATATAGGTTTTTAGAATACAAAGCATCACATAATAGTTAATTCTATTGTCTTTGGAATCCGTCAGCCTTGGGTTCAATTCTCAACTGTTACTAACTAGCGCAGGGACTCAAAGAAGCCTCAGTTTTCCAGTCTGTGAAAAGGGGCAATAATGACATACATTTTCACAGGGTTTTTGCCATGGATGCATGAGTTAATTCAGTAGAATACTCAGCTCAGTGCCTGACACATAGTAAGCCCTCAATGAATTTTCACACACACACACACACACACACACAGAGAGAGAGAGAGAGAAGAAAATTCTGTATACAATTGGATCTATAACAGTATCAAAAAGTATTCAGTGGGTTTTGATGGTCAGATAAATCAGATGGTCAGATGTGATTTATTCAACAAATCTCCAATAAGAACTGACTAGGTGTCAGGTCTCTGGAATACAGTAATTAATAAAAACAGACACGACCCTAGTATTCACTCTGTTGGAGGAGAGATCTTACTCAAATAATCAAAGAATAAGTAATTGCAGATGATGATAATGGCTTTGCAGGAAAAGGACCTGGTGTTTTGAAAACAAACAAAACAATGGTGACACTAGCCAGTCTTGGGGGACAGGGAAAGCTGCACAGATATGGTTGCATCTAGAATCCTTTTAGGTTTGTCCCTTGGGTGGTTATCAGCACAGGTGGCGTAATAAATACATCACAAAATGCCTATCTAGACGGTCTATGAATTGATGTCTAGAGGGAACTTGGGGCTTCTCTCCAGTACCTGCTTATACCATGCCCAAGAAGAATACACGTTGACATTGGTTAGAACCAGGAAGATTCACTGGGCCTTTCTGCTAGCAAAGAAAGGTTTAAAAGGAGGGAAATAGTGCTCAGTTAGTGAGAACTCTGGTGGCTCAGATGGCTGCCGAGGCTGTCGTTCTCGCTGGTGGCCCTTGCTCACCGGCAATCCTCTCCCTCTTGGAAAGCCAATCACCAAAGAGGTGAAGAGGTCTGCAGGGGATGTCTTTAGCTATCTAAATGGTGGCAGAAGAGGACTCCTGCCTTTCTGGACCCACACGCTCTTTGAAGTTCATAAGCTTAGGCAACCAGCTAGGGCTGTTAACTGTTTCCAGGTGAGTTTCTAGCTTATACCGAAAATAGTACTCTTTCCAAATGCTTGGTTATTGGTTTTGACACATCTACCAGTAAGGAGAGGTACAAGTAAGATGCTCAAGTCCTAGACCAGAGGGGAGTCAACTGTTGAAACTGATTTGCACATCTAAAAACAACTCATGGAAAAGAAAAATCACATTTGTATTGTGAGTCAAGGATGAATCCGGAAATCTGAAGACACCTACTGATCATCTTACCAATATTTCTTTTTATTTTTATGTATTTTTTAGCACTTCCAGTATATTTTGGGTGCTGCCATTGAATCAGCCAGATAAAAATGCTAAGATTTAGTCAATTAACCACGAGCTTTGTCGACTTGACATAAAGCATCTGGACATTGTAAACATATCTGGGAAATGCCAGATGTCAGGCAGTGTATAGATGAAACATCTGGAGGAAGTGTGGCATACAGGAGACATGGGGGTAGGCTGCAAGTCAAAGACAGCCAGAACTGAACTTCATCTCTCCCATGCCTGGGGCTAGAATGTTCTCTCCCTGCGTGATCAAAACTACTCCACCACAAGCCTGGCTGGCTCTGTTGGAAGAGCATGCGACTTTTGATCTTGGAGTTGTGAGTTTGAGCCCCACATAGGGTGTAGAGATTACTTTGAATAAATAAGTAAACTTAAAAAAAACCCTACTCCATCAGTTTTTTATATATAAAACTTGGGAGTTTCATATATATATATATATATATATATACCCACACACATATATATATATGTGTGTGTGGGTGTGTATATGTATATATATATACACGTGTGTGTGTGTATATATATATATAGGTAGTTGTGTGTTATCTGTTTTTTAAAAAAGTGTGGTGTGTGGGTGTGTGTATATATATATGTATATATACACACCCGCACACCACACTTTAAAAAAAAAACAAACATAACACACAACTACCTTTTTCTCTCCATACAGTAGCAAGGAGTAGAGGCATGGGTGAAAACATCAAATATTCCAAAGCAATTTCTTCTTTTGTCTAAATATTTTTAGGTTCCCCTCCAACCTACATTTAAAAACGGGTGCATTTTATAGGAAATCATGTCAAGTGAGCTACTCGGAGAAATTTCGACTCAGAAAATGCTGGCAGACATTTCAGGTGCCACCTTCTGAACCAAGTCAGCCCCTCTCTGGTCTCTGCTCTGGGTTCTCTTGCCACCATCCTCCCTGCAAGTGGAAAGAAAGCACATCTTCCTCCTGCGGCATTACATAATATTAGAGTGGGAAGGAACTGTCGAGATAAATCCAGGCTGTCAAATATTCCTTTGAAAACATAATCCTATTATTAACTTACTATTCTGCACTCCTGCTATCTCCCAGATAAGACACAGAAGAGTTGCTATGCATGGCTGGAAATAACACAGTACAGACTTGCTCTGGGGTTTAAAAATTCTCTGGGATTCAGTGTTCACATCTGTAACAGGTAAGCCTACCTGACAGGCTTGTGGTGAGGTTTCAAATTAAATTAAAATGTGAATCACAGAGACTGGTATATTTTACTTGTTGCATTAATGGTTGGGATGATGATGGAGGTGAAGATGAAAAGATGTTCAAGTGACATGGGCTGTTGTCCTGGTCAATGACACTGGACCATGGGTTCAGCTGTGATGACTTCTTTTTTTCAATCCGTATACTAATGTCCTTTTCAAAATATTCACTCTGCTGCAGTTCAGGGCATAGGGCAAAAATACTGCTAACGCAATCTAAAGTTTGACCCAGTGTTTCTTCGCGGGTCGAGCCTCAAACCTGTCTGGCCCCACCGAGGAGGTCGGCAAGAACCAGGGGGTGCGTGTGTCAGTATTTCATCTGGTTGCAGCACATGACCGGAAACGAGCTGGAATCATCCAGCGAAGAGCGGAAAGGCCACCTGAAGGACTTCTGCCTGGAGAATGAGCCACTGCTAAGGTCAGCGAATGTCCCGATCATCGTTCCATTCTCAGAGAGTCCACAGCATGTGCTATTTAAATTCTTGTCCCATGGTTTCATTCACCGGATTGTCAGCTCCTTGGGGAAGGGACAGTTTTAATCACCTAGGTCCCTGGTGCCTAGCCAAATGTCTACGTCCGTACGACTTCTCAGATATACCCACCGCCTGGCAGAAGAAAGGACAGAGTTCACATCTGACATCATCTCTTGGGTACTCATCTGGATTTCAAAAATCTATGTGCTTCCTAAATAATCTCAAAGATATAAGAAATTCATGACACTGGTCACCTATAAAAAATAAAATTAAATGGCTGGAAGACAGGGATGGAAGAAGAGTTTTTGGGGTGTGTGTGTGTGTGTGTGTTTAACTTATGTATTATCCCTTACCCCCCTCAGTATGCCCTTTTAAACGACTGGATTTGGAAACGTTAGCATAATTTTAGACTAGGCATATTTTACTGGATTTGACCTTTGGCAATTGTGAGTAACTTTCTGTTTAGGGGAATGATTATGATTATATTTCACACTTCCCTCCCACCGACTTTTTTTTTTTTTTTTGCAAGTGAGCAAGCATTAGTACAGCTAGGTTCATGAAAAGAGCTGCTATTTTTTCAAGCATTTCTTATGCCTTTCTAGAATTGAAGGCCCATTATTCTGTCATATATCAACCCATCTGTCAGGCTGCAACAGATGGTTAAAATGAAGAACTTCTAAAATACCAAGAAGGAAATTATCCTGCACTTCCCCATCCACAGCTTAAATTTACTCTGACTTTGGAAAATTCCTTTGCCTCTTTACCACTCATCATACCCAGTGAAAGTGAGGGAAAATATTACATTTGAATTACAAAGCAGAAGCCATTCCTCAAAAAGATGGCTGTTGGATACACAGGCCTTGGCTTTACTCTGTCAGGTGGAGAGAAGATAGAACTGGGTTCGAGTCTCAGTTAAGCTGCTTCTTAGCTGCATTTTTTTAAGGGCGGGGAGGGGCAGGGGAATAGGAAGAGAGAATCTTAAGCAGGCTCCCTGCACAGGGCAGAGCCTCTTGTGAGTCTCGATCTTATGAACCTGAGGTCATGATCTGCGCCCAAATCAAGAGATGAATGCCTAACTGACTGAGCCACCCAGGCGCCCCTTACCTGTGTAGCTTTTGGTAGTTTACCTGACCTCAAGTACTTCTAGGCCTTACTTATAGGCCTTTATTTCCTCAACTGAAAAGTAGAGAATGAACAGCCTGTTTGAGAGAGCTGTTGCAGGAATGAAAACACAAGAGGATAATCTGTGGGACAATATCTTGCATCACAAAGCACCTGATAAATGATAGATATTACCATTTTCACCACTGGACTCTCCCCTTCTGTTCTTATCCCATTTCCCACAGATTTATTCTAGGTTCAAGATGCTGTGTCTCTGGCAGGCAAGATTCGAGCATGTGCCTAAGGACAGAAAGGAGGCAGCTATGAAAAAGTGTCAAAGTGTGGGTGAGTCTGGGTATGTGAGTGTCTGTCTGTCTGCGATGTGTGTTGTGTGCACAGGGTAAGTCACTGAAACGCTGCGTGACTGGTGTGTGCTTGAGGACAATGGGTGGGGAGACCACGAAAGTGAAATGTTTGCATTCTAGGGGAATACATGTTTTTGGAAGCCTGAAGGTACCAGGGACGTCTGCCCAAATCCTCCCAGAGAGAATCATCACATGTTTTCTTTTTCATTTCAGTCCGGATGAAATAAATATTTGTGATTTTTACTCTGTCGAGGCATAAATATTAATTGAATCATAACTTATGTTTCATGCTTTATTTAACTGATTCCACTTATTTTTGTCAGTTCTATCCTATTTCCAACATGGAACTGTTATAATTTAACATTCACAGTTTTTTTTACAGTAGGAGTGTTTGGGAGTAGAGTCTCCCTCTCCCCAGTGTTATTCTTTTATGAACACTGATGTGTGTGATAAGAAATAATGACAGGCACCAAAGCTCTGAGGGGTGAGCTGTGTTCTAGGACAGCGCTTCTCAACTTCCTGTCTCGTGAAACTCCTGGGATCTTGTGCAGATTCTAACTCAGTAGGTCTCGAGTGGGTCTGAGAGTTTGCATTTTCTTTTTCCTTCTTTCTTCCTTCTTTCCTTCCTTCCTCCCTCCGTCCCTCCTTCTCTTCCTTTCTTTTTCTGTCTCTCTCTCTCTCTCTCTCTTCCTTCCTTTCTTCATATTAAAGATGCATTTACTTATTTTAGGGGGCAGTGGCAGAGGGAGAGGGAAAGAGAGACTCTTAAGCAGACCCCATGCTGAGTGCGGAGCCTGACACGGGGTTCGATCCCACGACCCTGAGATCATGACCAGCGCTGAAACCAAGAGTCAGATGCTTAACTGACTGAGCCACCCAGTTGCCCCGAGAGTCTGCATTTCTAAGTCTGCATTCCACGGGATGCCGGGGCTGCCGGCCCACAAACAAACTGTGAGATGCAAGGTCCTCTGAGGAACCTTCCTCCATAAAAACCTCCCAATGTGCTCCGGCGTCCGCTGCCCTTCACGGCCCCACTCTCAGCAGGCTTTCTCACACCATTTTGCACACACTGCCCTTTGGCCTCAGTTTCATGGAGGTCTCATTTTCCCAATTCAATTTTAAGGTAACTTTCCTCTTAACTTTCTCTCTTCTAGTGTTTATTGAGTCATTTCTTTATAGCAGGTACTGTGCTAAGTGTTAATTTCATTTAATTCTCAGTGATAAGGTCAGCACTATTATTACCATCAATTAACAAGTGAGAATACCGAGGCACAAAGAGGTTAAATAGATTGTCCAAGGTCTCCCATAGCAAGTGGTAAAACCAGGACACCAATGCCGTTTGACTCCAGAGCCTGAGCCCCCAATTATTAATGCTTCATTAAGATTGTGCCTCACTGGGATGGTGAAACATAAAAAATAAAATTTATTTATATAAAATATAAAATAAAAAATATAAAAATATAAAATATATTTTTATAATTGCTGCAACACCTCGTCCAGTGTTATTTCTAATAGAGAGAAGCAGAGTAAAAATCTCTTTTCCAAATAAAGAAGAAACACCTATATGCTGTTTTTTTTTTTCATTTCTTTCTTTCTTATTTTCCTTTCTTTTCTTTTCTTTTCTTTTTTCTTCCTTCCTTCCTTTCTTTAACTGGCTGCTTAATGAAACCTGTGGAGCTGAGTTTCAGGGAATCAGGACTAACATTATCAGACAAAAGTCCAATAATATGCACTTAGTTAAACTGCCTATTATTAGAATCTGGTCTTGAGAACAGCCTATGTGGGCGCCATTTAACCTGTGGTGTATTAAAATCTGTCGTAATGAGATCTCATTATATGCCATACTGTATCCTGTTGATGAGACGGAAAAAAATTGGCTATTATAAAAGTGAAGGTTCTGTGTAAGGTATTCTTGGTCACAAAGAGGACCCTGATTCCATACAAATTTGCAGAAATGACCTGAAGATGTAATAATCTTGTAACAGTTTGCAGAGCTGCTCCATTAAGTGCTGTTCATAATATGACTCCCCCTTTTTAAGAAGTCATTTCCACTATTACAAAAATGAAGCCAAATAGCATTTCTTAAGAGCACAAAGAAAGCAGCACCCCATTTTGGAGATAAGTATGCAACAATCCGGTTCCGTATTTTGGGAACCACCCCCATTCTGTTTACGCACGGTGGCAAACGGCATCGAGCCTACTGGAAAACACATAGGAAATAAACCTTTCGCAAGTACTTTGTTTTGATGATTTTGAGAGAACGTGAAAGCCAAATTATGGGACCTATGAAGGTGATTGTGTGGAGCTTAAGTTAAAAAGAAATCCACACTTGCAATCACAATTACCTTTTTAAAACGTGTTGGAAATATGAGAGTCGAATCACACACAGATGGAGATGGGATTCCGTAATGAGAAAATCTCCAAGAATCAAAACAATCTTCGATAAAACTTTCAGTCTCCCATGGTGAGCGGCGTCCTTACTTTTGAGTGCGCATGGGGTTCTGGGCTTGTGTTTTGGAGATGAGTATGAAAAACGTGGATCTTTCAACACTGGAATATACTTCAAGTTCAGGGAGATGCTCTCACTGTGAGAACCACAAGGGAGCTGAGACAGAACATTCTGTTCTGCTGATGCTTTTGGATGGGACGGCAGCAGATCGCCTGCAGTTTGGAAATGTGTTTTTCTTTTTCACTCCATCTTTCTTAGATGTGCACGCACGCATGTGTTGTTGGTTTTTGCCTTTGTTGTTGTTGTTGTTGTTGTTGTTAAATACAGGTATTGAAAGATCGTATGTGACAAGCACGTACACTTCACTCTGCTGTGTTGTTGGCTTGGAATGGCCATGAGGCTGTTTTGCTTGGTTTTGCTTTAGTGACAACTCCCCCACCCCCACCTGGACCAAAAGGTTCAAAACAATGGTTCTCAACCTAATACTCCTTTGAAGCAGTTTATGGAGGGTCAGTTTGGAATAGAGACCAGCTGAGTCTTTTTTCTCTTTAGTATATAGCTTTCTGACCCTACTCAGAAGAGCGGTAAAAACACACCCCTTGGAGATCACTTCTCTACCATTTCCCCATCTCCCCTTTTTTCATTCTTTGGAAGGGCAGCTGAGCACACGGGTTAAGAGCCACAGTTCTGACATCAGTTCTGGATTCTTCGACACTTACTCATTGTGTGACATTAGCCAAGATCATCCTCAAACCTTCTCGACCTTGGTTCCCTCATCTCTGAAATGGGGGATAATCCCTACCTCACAAAATTTTGTGAGGATTAAATGAGATGTAACATATGAAATACTCGTTGCATGCCTGGTGTATGGCAAATACTCAACAAACAGGAATTGTTGAAATTATTACTTCCAGATATACTACACACAAGGAGACCTATTGGTCAAGAATGAATTCCCAAAGCAGATCACTGATGGCAGAAATGGAGCCTTTCTGGAAGTGAGACGGTGTGTGCTGGATGCCAACCCACTGGCTTTTCAGGGCCAGAGGCTGTGGAGTGATAACTAAATCGAGCTAGTTTTGACTCAGTGTTGACTAAAAGGCTAGCATTTGTGTTAGGTGCGTGCGTCAGTATTTTGAAGGCTATGCAGCAGCTGAGTTTCTCCCTTTGAGGCCCTTGTATTGCATTTTGTGGCTCTTTCTTTCCACCTTACTTAAGATCTACACACTGCTATTTCCCTCCCCACAGGTCGTGCCTTATTTAGGGTCTGTTATTGCTAGCAGCAAGGAATGGTTAATAAAGTACTTTTCTGAGTCATATTTTGAGTTGCCCTAGGGCATTTAATTCCATAAATTTGGGAAAGAAATGCAGTCCTTCCCACAGATACTATTGTGTCTGCTAAATCACCTGCATATCATCAATATATATATATTTTCTGTAAGACAAGTGGGACTTGCTTGAAACTGTGAGTTTTATTCTGAAGAGGTTTTGATGAACTTTGCTCATAAAAAAGCAATGAAAGATAAAGCCTTCTTTTTCTAATATTCACCAACTTCTATGTTTCTAAATACAAAATGGATGTGAGGACTAATTTCACCTTAGCCATTAGAGAGCTCCTACCTCAACTGAGTCATCTAATAGCTATTTATAAGCACAAATGGGAAGACCTTTCAAATGAAAATTCATAATTCATTTTTAATAATTTTTAAATGGAACAGTCCTCCACCCCCACCCCACACCCCTGCCATGCTTGGCATTCAAAAGCAAGGAGAAAAAGCAGTGTTCTTCCTTAAAATGACAGATAACAAGTTTATTGTTTGTTTGTTTTTGTAAGTAGATTACAAGGAACAGACCTCAAAAAGAATTTAAATTTGCTTAGGCACTTCAGGAGAGAACTAGGAAAATTCACCAGATGATCCAGGACAATAAAAACAAAACAAGGGCGCCTGGGTGGCTCAGTGGGTTAAGCCGCTGCCTTCGGCTCAGGTCATGATCTCAGGGTCCTGGGATCGAGTCCCGCATTGGGCTCTCTGCTCAGCAGGGAGCCTGCTTCCTCCTCTCTCTCTGCCTGCCTCTCTGCCTACTTGTGATCTCTGTCTGTCAAATAAATAAATAAAATCTTAAAAAAAAAACACTGAAAGCAATAACAACAATAAAAATCAGTAAACAACCTTGATCATTCATGCTCCACCATGTGTCAAGCATCCTTTTAAACATTAGGGATATAGTAGTGGACAGAAGCAGACAAAAATCCTTGCAGAATGTACTTTTCCATGGAGAAGACAGACAATGAACAAGGTGAAGAACTGATGTACATAGTAGTTTGGGCAGTGGTTAAGCGTTATGGAGGAAAAATAATGCAGGAAAGAAGGGTAGGACCTGATAGGGTGGGGGAGTGGGTGCTGAAATTCTAGGTAGGGCAGCCAGGAAGACCTTATTAAGAAGGTCGGTTTGGGGACGCCTGGGTGGCTCAGTGGGGTAAGCCTCTGCCTTCGGCTTAGGTCATGGTCCCGGGGTCCTGGGATCGAGCCCCACATTGGGCTCTCTGCTTAGCAGGGAGCCCGCTTCCCCCCACCTCTCTCTCCCTACCTCTCTGCCTGCTTGTGATCTCTCTCTCTCTCTGTGTCAAATAAATAAATAAAATCTTAAAAAAAAAAAAAAAAGTTAAACCTGAAAGTGGCTCTTCAAAAAAAATAAAAAAAATCAGTTGTTTAAAGGGAAAAAAAAAAAAAAAGATGGTAGGTTTTGAGGAAGTTCCTGAAGAAAATCAGGCAACCAGCCATGTGAATATGTGGAGAGAACCTTCCAGGCAGAAGGAAAAGAAGGCACGAGGGCTCTGAGATGGGAGAGAGCTTGGTGGGTTTATCAATCTAGAGAAGTGAAGGCTTTAATTAATTTTCTTGAAGAGACTCCAACATGATTTTCTACCTTTTTAGGTCAGAGATTCTTTCTAGGATGGGATAACAAATGTACAACATATACTGCTCTAGGGAAATTGAATTTGGGGGAAGGATATGGGGAGAAGTAGGAGATCGTGGTAATGCTTTCAGTAAGAGATGACAACAGTCTGGATTAGGGAAGTGGCAGTGGATTCAAGCAAGAGATAATAGGGAGACTATTTTGATGGCCCTTAGTGAGGGATTTGATTTACAAGTGGAGAGAAGGTGTCACAGGAAACACCTGGGTTTTTGGCCAGGAGGACAGTATTTCCATTTACTGGGGACCCGACTCAACGATTCTGGATACACAGCAGTAGCAAACTCTACCAGCTCAGTATGTTGGCTCATGGACCTGCCCCCCTGAACTTAGGAAGTTCTGGTGTGCAAGTCGGTCAGACTCTTGGATGGTTATTTCATCAAGATGTAGGTGTGCGTTCTGTGTACCCCGTTAAAATTATATTCATGATAAGAAGTACGACTGTTTTTCTAAATCTTCTCTTTGCCTAGGGGTGGTTAAAGAAAATCTCTCTCTCTCTCTCTCTTTTTTTTTTCATTTCAAAATCATTTAGATGGGAGATCTTCTCATGGTCAACACTGCTCACTTGAGTTCTGGGGCTCTCTTTGAGAGCCCTTTCCTTACTTATTCCTAAAATATGGGAGTTCCGAGGGTCACAGCTTCCTTGCACTCATCTCTCTCCACATTCTCAAGATCTCCTCTGCGTCTCAGATCCACACCCTATCTCTTTGCTGCTATCCACACATGGATGCCCCACACTCCTCAATTTAATGTGTTCGAAAAAGAGCTCCATGCCTCTTCTTCCTAAACCTACTCTTCCTTCTGCAGGTATCAGCTTGGTTGCAGACAAAAATCTCATGTTATACTGGGAGGCTCATTAAACTCCTCCCTCCCCTTTCCTTCCTGCCTTCCTTTGGATTAGTGTAAGGTGGTGTCTGCCAGCCCAAGCCCTGGATCACACAGATCTGGAGGCACTTCTGGCTTAGCCATTCATCAGCCACGTTACTTCACTTGGGCCTCACTTGAAATAGAAGTGAAAACACTTCGTTCCTAGGCTTTCCGTGAACTTTAAATGAAAGTATGCATGCAAAGCCCTTGGTTTCATGCGTGGCACGTAGAAAGTGCTCAATAAAGTTGAGGTTATGATTAGACTCTTACTGCTTCTTCTGTAGACTATTGCAATTATCTGCTAATCAGCCCCCTACCACTATTACTGGCATATAATTTAATTGTTAACACAAGTTTTTTAAAACACAGGTTTGCTAATATCCCTCTTCTTTTTCTTCTTCTTTTTTTTTCAGAGAGGGAGTGGGGAGGGCGCGAAAGACGGAGAGAAGGAGGATCTTAAGCAGGTTCTATAAACAGCATGGAGCTTGATGCGGGGCTCGATCTCACAACCCTGAGATCATGACCTGAGCTGAAATCAAGAGTCAGATGCCTAACCGACTAAGCCACGCAGGCACCCCTGCTAATATCCTGCTCCAAGAAAAAACTTCCAGTTGTGTAGATAAATGTCTTGGAATTCATCTTTGCTTGGGAACATTTTTTTTTTTTTTTTTTGGGTAGGGAAGAAAGGTCAGAGATCTTTTACAGAATATAAATCTATGCTCCACAATTAGGGTTATCCCACCTTTAGTAGCCTTATCTACTAAATGCTTCAACATTAAATACACTAACCCTCACACACATTCACACACTCACACACATGCACACTCACATTCATGTACCTCACCACACATATGCTCATTCACATACACCCATATCACATGTATCCTCCCTCACACCCATACTCACACACCTTCACTCACCACGTCCACACTTGACGTCACACAAATGCACACTCACACACACCCTCACCCTCACTCACACAAATACACACTCTCCTGCCCTCTTCTGTGTTCTGTTCCTCACTCTGCTTCCCTCCTCATGGAAGAAGCTTCCTGCTGTATTTGCCGATAGAAGCCCAGTGTTTGGGGCCTCTGGGTGGCTCCGTTGGTTAAGTGTCTGCCTTCAGCTCAGGTCATGATCTCAGCGTCCCGGAATCGAGCCCTGTGGTGGGTTCCCTGCTCAGCGGGGAGTCTGCTTCTCCCTCTCCCTCTGCCCCTCACCCCCACTCATGCTCTCTCTGTCTCTTTCTTTTTTTTTTTTTAAGATTTTATTTATTTATTTGACAGAGAGAGATCACAAGTAGACAGAGAAGCAGGCAGAGAGTGAGGAGGAAGCAGGCTCCCTGCTGAGCAGAGAGCCCGATACGGGGCTCTATCCCAGGACCCTGGGACCATGACCTGAGCCGAAGGCAGAGGCTTTAACCCACTGAGCCACCCAGGCGCCCCTCTCTGTCTCTTTCAAATAAATAAATAAAATCTTAAAAAAAAAAAAGAAACTTATTGTTTTCACATTAGACCATCCACACCTCAGGGGAAAAAAAAAATCCTGTTTTTGCGGTTGGACTCCATCTCTTTGCTTCCTTTCTTCTTAAATAACCATCTATCCGTCCCTCTTGCCCCAGTGAACCACAAGCTCTAACTCCCGAAACTCAGCTTCCTCAGGATCTGAGAGCCTCGCATAGTGTGTGGCAGACAATGACGTCTCAGTAACTGTTTGTTGAATCCAAGTCGAAAGCTTTCCCTCTCTTAAGAGCTAAACGTGAACATGCAGACAGCCTTCAAGCAGTGCCTTCACCGGCCACCTGTTGCTCCCTGGTTCACAGCTTACCTTACAACCGAGTGTGGCAGCCATACTTGTAGAGACACCCACCTCACAAACTGCCAGCAGGCCCGGCTTTGCCCAGCCTCTGCATCAGTACATTCGCAGTTAACTCTCACCAGTGAGCCTTTTTGGGGAGACCGTCACCTGACAGCGGAGACCGGAGACAAAAAACGGGTTCAACCCATTGGACTACCCTGAGAGTGGTTAAGGGCAGAGTGACTGAATGAGGAAATGGAGTGTCCATGGGCCAGTGGGCCCTGGGTTTCGGAGGCCCACCTTTGTCCTGGTTGATGTGTTTACCAGGGACTGGGGAGAAGATTTCGTGTTTACCCATGACTAGGGAGAAGATGTAGAGCGTAGATTTTCCATGCGAGGAATACTGTGGTCTGGCCTGGCATACTGTTAAGCAAAATGATGGCACAGTTTTAAGAAAATCAGACAGCTGCTTCTTGAAACTGGGAAAGTCATTCCAACTGAGAATTCCCTTCCTAACTTTGGGTGAGGGAAATGGCCAAGAACTTTCTAAAATTAGCACCAGTCCCCTTATCCTTATACAAATTACCATCTGGTGTTTGTTTCATGTACTCGAACAAAGCCAGCTGGGATGGAGAATATCAAATACCAGTAACATTTAATTCTGAAAGGTCCACTCGATATCAAACTCCCACTCCAAGTAGTGACATCTCTAAATCTATGTAAGACTGATGGGCGCTGCGGATCTTATGGCGAGCAGAACCTTCTGAAACTAGTTGAAATGGCCCCGGCTACAACAGTCTCAGTTGGAGATTTCTCAGTTGTGGTTGGGTATCAGATGGCGTTACAGAATAAAGGACGCTATTTTATCTGAAGTTAAATATAGTCACCTTATGGTCCTTAATATTTGCTCAGAACAAAACCAGAATTAGACTTCGAATTAGAAGAAAGTAGATGTTCATCTTCACAATAACTGCACTGAAGATGATAAACTCTGGAACAGAGTTTAGTACAAATAAGAAGACAACTTGCGGTCTCAGTGTCCTTCTTCCAAAGTCTAGGCTCGGAGAAGTCACAAACACCCATTATTTACTTCACTCTCGGAAGTTCCTACAGAAGGTCTTTCTGACTTCTCCCTCCCCACTATAAAGTATGCCAGCTGCTGGAGATAATTCTACTCCTCCAGGAAACATGAAGTACAGACTTTTTCTCATGTTCTCGGGGGCTTCATGATTACATTCCCTTTGAATGAACTGACAACACTCTGAATCATATTTCTTCTGTAAAGCTTTTCCCTATAATCCCAGGGAGGGTTAGCCCAGCCCTTCTGTCTGTAGCCACAGCAGGACAGAGACCCCACCTGGAGGTGGGAGCCATGAGAACCGTATCTGGGAAAGGTTATCTCATTGACCATGCCTAACTGCTTCCTCTGTTTGGTGACCCGCCAAGGCTAGCGGGTCCAGGGATAGAAGCTGGGGCGGTGCCACACCTTTGTGATAAGAAAGGGCAATAGGGCGATGATGGAGGAAGGGGTCTGGAAAGCTGGAGAGGCTGGTGGGAGAAGATTCAAGAAGCAGAGGAAGAAGTTGTTGGCCTCAGAGCTCTTGGCAGAGGGTGGGCATGAAATGGGGACCGGTAATGAAGAACAAGCTTCTAGCAGGGTTTTACTTACTTATTTCTATTAACTTGTTACACTGTAACAAGCAACGTAAACTTTCCAACTCCCCATGAAATCCTTTATATAGCTCATACCTAGCTCATATGTGTGGTCGTGGATTCCAGGAAGCATTGGTACCTGCTTTCATGGTGGCTGCCCAGAAACGTGTGGGCTAGAAGTGTGCCTGGTCTGTATGGATAGGCTAACGGCAGGGTTCCATGGGTACACCTGCCTTCATGGCTTGAAAGGGTTCCCGTTCTGTTTCAAAAGTATATCTGTTTGGATGATAAAAGATGAGGTCACCCAAAATAGCTCTTATCTGATTGTACTTTGAAGACCAGACATATTTTATCCCTAGAGTGCCTGTTCACCTATCTCCACTCCAGAGATAATGGGCTCAGGCTCTCCGAGGGATAGGATATCATCTTTGTGAATTCATTCAACACCATATACTAAGTTTTGTACTTTATGTGTTAGGTGCTGGGATGCGATGAGAAGTAAGAAATGGTCTCTGCACTCAGAGATTTCAAGGGGGGAGGCTGATATATACCCAAACAATTATACACCCAAGAGGCAGGCTTGCAACAGGGTTCCCCCAACTTGGCATTGTTGACATTTTGGACCAGAAATTCTTTCATTGTGCTGGTGTGGGGGGGGATCCTGTGTTTTGCAGGTTGTTAAGCTCCACCCTTGGTCTCTACCAGTAGCACCCCTTTCACTATTGATAACCAGAAATGTGTCGAGACATTACCAGATTTCCCCCCTGCCCAGGCTCCCATCCCAGTGTTGAGAAGCTTCCATTAAGTCTAGAGGAAAGGCATCATGGGAGGAGCACCTAACCCACATTTGGACAGAATCTTATTAATTCTTCATCTTTAACACGGAGTGAACACTTAATAAATGCATCCTTAGTGAATAGAATGTATAATATCATGCTATTCTTCAGAATCATGGGAACAAAGTCTCCGTAAACGAGGTGTAAACTTAAGTATGAGCTCTTAGGCAGAGTTTGGCCAATGAATTTCGCTCTGAATCACTGGCCCTCAGATCGCTCCCAGAAATACCGAATGCAGCCACAAAGGAACCCGCTCCCTAAATATCACAGCACAGATTTTTCTAGCCATTATTTTCCTGTTAATAAACACGGATTGTCAAGCACTTTGGCAAATATCAGGTGCCTTAAATGCTAAATAGTCATTATAAAACCACATAAATATTTCAGATTCATCATCCACAGCAGGGAAAGCAGAGCCCAGATTCTAGGAAAAAAATGCCCTGACATTCAACTAATAGCTTTACCAACTGATGCACCCACCCGGGAGCCTGAAACCTGGCCTGTCTCAGAAGTAAATGTTCTTTGCAAAACAGTTAAATCTATCTCAACTTCTGTGGTGGCATCCTGTCCCCAAGTCAGTTATTGTTTTGATGTAAATGAAGACAAAAAAAAAAAAAAAAAAAACAATTCACAGCACAACCCACATAGGCCTTTTGCACAGCCTCTCCCTGAACCAGACTGACATGGGATAATGGGAAGGCAGGTGGCAAGTGAGCCCGACTCACACGTCAGCCTTTCTTGGTGGACTCAGACCACCTGGGCGACGACGGAGTTTTCTAGAACAAGCTCTGTGACTTTGGGCAGGTGACAACCTCTCTGAGCCTCCGCTGGTAAGATGGAGGACAAAGAAGTCATGATTTCGAAGCTGCTCCCAGCATTAACGGTTACATCTGTAATTTGACATTTGACTTAAAGATTCAGGGAGCTGAGGGGTTCATAGTAGTGATTATTATTTTGGGGATGGAGGAAATGGCCTATAAAAATCATCTTCTCAATATTCCTGAAGCTGTTCCTAGTTTTTAAAAAAAGTTTTTATTTATTTGAGAAAGAGATAGTGAGAGAGAGAGAGAGCACGGACAGGGGGCGGGGAGAGGGAGAAGCCGAGAGGGGGGAAGCAAGGAGCCTGATGTGGGCCATGACTTGAGCCGAAGGCAGATGCTTAACCGACTGAGCCACCCAGACATCCGTCTGATGTCCTTCCTTAACAGACTCCCTAAAGTGTGGTGACACCCCACAGAATATCCTTCTGAGGTTGGCAGCCACATAGAATGAATGGGCCCGTCTGAGCTAATTCCCAGCCTGTCCCTCTTTGGAATGGTTTTATGATGACCATTATGGTGTCCTAATGACTGGAACATGATCCAGCTGGTAGCCCTGGGTTTTAAGTTACTGAATCTTCTGGGAACTCTCTGAAAACCCCTCCTTTTCCCAAGATGAGTATTCCCAGCAACTGCACAGAGACCCACTGATATTATTTAGAAGTTGCAATTCATAGTGAGATTTTTTTTCCCTGATGGATCAGTTGTCCCCCTTATTGCCAAACTGTAATTTCTTTACTGACTCCCCAAAGGTTCATTTTATTGGGAATGCTCTTAAAGCACACACAAAACCCGGTAGAACAGCTGCTTCTTTGTTTTAATGTTGCTGCTAAGATTTAAAAAAAAAAAAAAAAGAAAAAAGCCTCCCTCCTTTAATTCCTTCAGGAAATGTCTCAATCTCAATACTTATTAAAAATTGGGAAGCAGTCCTAGGAGGCTTCTGGAGGTCTAAGTTCATAAAGTGAATATGCATAATGGCAGCAGAATATCAAATTTTTATAATTACACCTTTTCATGCGTACACTTCCTAGAGTGAAATTGGCTTTGATTTGGGTTGATTTAATATAACCTTTCTCATTTAAATCTATCCCTTCACTTCTACTTAGCTGTTGTTCAATTTTAGATGGGAAAAATGGGTTCCTATTTCCCGCACCAATAAGGGTTCTGTATTTCTAAACAAGAGTGATGAGATAACATTTAATTTCTAACCTCTTTCCCGAATTCAAGAGCTTTGGGGAAAGAAAGTATTTCTGTTTTGGAGAGATAACGTATATATTATAAAATGAGGGGGCAAAAGAGGATGGAGAGATGCAGGCTTAGGTGATCCCTGCCTGGCATAATGCCTTACTCAAAATCAGCAGGCATCGGTCTTTGTTGCAAGAACAATGCTTAAGACAGGAGAAGAGACTCCGAATAATCTTGTAGCAAAAGAAGTAGTTAAGAGCACAGACCCCAAAAGCCCCATAGTTAGAAGAGGAACTTTGATGAAAATGAAAGCCTGTTAGAACCATTTGTTTCGGTAGGTAGAAAGAAACAATGGAGGATTTTGAGACCAACTACAGCTGAAAGTGCTGCTTGCGTCACTATCCCAGGACCTATGGGTGCACAAGGAACTTGCAGATAGATGTACGGTCGGCCTAAACTGAAAGTCAAGGGCGGGGGGAGATGGGAGTTCGAGTTAAAGAGCCTTGAACACACCCACCATATGGAGCTTTTGGGAGTTCTTTCCACATTGCTCTTGGAACAGACACTGGCGCCGCGCATTTAGTGCTGACCACAGTTCCTGACACACAGAGGAACTCAACGAATGCGTTGAATTATCACAGATCCTATTCTTGATGACCAACTTAGAAGGTCATTACTTTCACTTTTAATCCGGACTTTAGGGAGTATTTCGGATATTTACTACTTAGTGGGGGAATATTTAGTGGGAGTCTTCATTTCCATAAACCAGAGACATTTGAAGTGATGGCTGGAAGAATGAAAGACAGGAGGTAGGAGACCACTTTGTTAAAGGTCTCCATACAGGAGAACCTGGGTGGCTCAGTAGGTGAGCCCTAGACTCTTGGTTATTGGCTCAGGTCATGATCTCCTGGGTCATGGGGCTGAGCCTCCAGGGAAGCTCTGTGCTCAGCAGGAAGTCTGCTTGAAAATTCTCTCCCTCTACCCTTTCCCAACTCATGCACCCTCCCTCTCTCTCAAATAAATAAATAAATCTTTAAAAAAAAAAAAGTCTCCATACATAGAACCCAATATGAACCCATTCTCTCCTTTCCACAGCCCTGTGCCTAGCCCATTCCATATAACCACACCAATCTTTAAGGCATGAGGGTTTTATAAAGCCCTGAATGGGGTCCCGTGCAGGGGGATCTTCTAAACAGGGATATTAATCCCGTGTAGTTTGGTCTTGGTTTTTTTCAATCCTAAAGCAACAATTAACAGAACACATGGGGAAAAACAAGCCAAGGCAAGTTTTGGGAAATAGCTTAATTGGGGGGTTTGAAAAGAGCCACCATATTTCTGCAGAGGCTCTCAGGAGGTGACTGCAGCTGACAGGGCTGGGCAAAGACTCCTGCTTCTCAACCATCGGCTGGCTTGCCACATACAGAACTTTAGCCATTGGCCTCAGGATGAAACTTATAAATAGCCATTCTATTATTTTAAAAACTCATTACTTGGACTTTCTCTATTTTTGATTTTTTTCTTCTGTTTATGGCCTGCGGAGTAATTAATGATCTTGAACTTCACTTGCTGAGCTTCAGTGAGAAAGGATACTGCCAAAGGACCAGTATGCAGAGCTCAGCGATGGGGCTAAGCTTACACTGCCATGCAGATTAATGCCTGTCTTGGGAACTTCTCCTTGGTAATTAAAGCCTGCGCTTCTGCCTACTTAAATATGGCTTGAATTGAATTTTGATGTCCCCTTAGTATCTCAAGTTTCAAAGAAATGTGTCAGTAGCAGCATCCTTAGGACAAGTTGTGTTATTGTTTTCTTCTCTGAGAAGATAACATTCTTTTTGCTGATTCTTTTGGGAGATTTCTTCTCCAAGACTAGTACGATTGCAGGGTCTAGGGTAGAGTCAAAAGTTGGAATCCAAATTTTCACTCAGATCAGAGGTAATTTGGTAAGGATATGGTTTATGCAGATTTAAGGGAATTTCTGATTTAAAAATCAGGAAGAGGGACGCCTGGGTGGCTCAGTTGGTTAAGCGGCTGCCTTCGGCTCAGGTCATGATCCCAGCGTCCTGGGATCGAGTCCCACATCGGGCTCCTTGCTTGGCAGGGAGCCTGCTTCTCCCTCTGCCTCTGCCTGCCACTCTGTCTGCCTATGCTTGCTCTCGCTTCTCTCTCTATGACAAATAAATAAATAAAATCTTTAAAAAAAAAAAATAAAAAAAATAAAAATCAGGAAGAAAAATTGGGGGTTTTTATCCTAAATAAATGATTCAAAATATGTAGATATGTGTTCAGGAGCACTGGGTGTGGTACATAAACAATGAGTTTTGGAACACTGAAAAAAAAATTAAAAAAAAAAGTTTTCAGTGCAAGGCTAATTATCATGACATGGCTTGTGAGAGAGAAAAATTCAAAGTCTAACAATAAGACACAGGTTGAATAACTCATGTTATCTTTACATAATGAAATATTCCATAGCCATACAAATGGAAACAACTAGAGTTGTTTGTAATAATGGATATAAAAGTACTAGCAGAGTTAACCCACCTTATTCTCTTTTGGTCCTACGAATGAATAAATAAATAAACAAACAAATAAATAAATAAATGTCATTAAGCATCTACTGTGTGCTTAGCTATTTGTTATTTAAACTTCACAACTAACTTTCGATGTATCAGTTCTTATAGCTTTTTTTTTTTTTTTTTTTTTTTTTTTTTTTTTACAGAAAGGTTAGACATTATGTATAGGTTAAAATCATTTCATTTGGCAAGTATCAGAAACCCAAATCAAACCAGCAAGCACAAAGAGAAATTTAGCAGCCCACATATCTGGAAAGGTTAGAGTGTAGAGTGTGGCTGGTTTCAGGTATGGCCAACTCCAGGTGCTCATTTTTGTGTGAGGGGGTCAATTATCTTTATGTCTTTCCCTATCTCTCTTTCTTTCTGTATTTAAAATCTGCTTATTTCTGCTCAGCTTTATTCTTTAGACAGCATCAGCAATGTGGCCATCATCGAGTAGATTCATCTCTTCCTCACCTTGCAATTCCAGAGGAAGAACTTCACTCCATAAGTCCCACTCCAAAAGTTGCCTGGCTTGGGTCATTTGACCATCTTATGTTATCAGGTGAGGTACCACTTGGCAGTCCAGTAGGACTGCACAAGTGGGAGAGGGCTAGTTCTCCCAAAGAAGGAAGCTGGCAAGGCAAGATAAGTGCTCTTTTATTATTCTCCACACTCTCCCACATCACTCTTGCTCAAGCCATTGATCCAGTCAAAGCGCCCTCCTTTCCTTCCAGATAGTTTCTATTCTTTGACAAGTCTCATGGACTTCATAAGCCTTCTTTGACCACCCAAGCCAAATACCACAGGCTCTTTCTTATTGATTCCTATGTGAGGACTCTATTAATGGGAGTAATAAAACATACTTCTTTTGTGCTTTTATCCTAATGTGTATCCTAATGTTCTATGGACATGACTGTCTCCTCCAGCAGGGTGAGGAATTGTGTGTCTCTCATGCTACCGCAGTCCCCATATATCTCGCACAGAGTGGGTGCTTAAGAAGCTGATAGACATTCTTGGATTTTCATTTTCCTATTTCCAGGTAAAACTGGGGTGCCAGACAATTTAGTCTGCTTTTCTCTAGCCTCAACTACAATTTTCCCAAGTTATTTTTTTCACTGTAATAACCTCATTGTTTTTGGTCTTGTAATTTCTAGCTTGTCAATATCAATCAACATATTTTTCTGCCCATTGGTGTGGCTAATCAATTGGTTAGTGGATCCACTTGGCCACAGATGGATCATTACTAACTCGCTACAATTCAGACTTCTTTCTTTCTTTCTTAAGGTTTAATTAATTAATTGATTTAGAGAATGTGAGTGGGAGAGAGGGGCAGAGGGAGAGGGAGAGACAAAGAGAGAATCTCAAGCAGACTCCAGCTGAGTGTGCAGCCCAACATGGGGCTCAATCTCATGACCCTGAGGATCATGACCTGAGCCAAAATCAAGAGTCAGATGCTTAACTGACTAAGCCATCCAGGCCCCCCTTAGTGGTCTATTTCGTGAGATAGTATATGAATCAATCAAGTGCTTCTTAGACATTTCAGAACCACATGGAGGCCGACTGAAAATTCCAGGTCTCAGATAGGTAGGTAGTCAGGTGAAGGTGAAATCACATCTTGGTCAACCAGGTCTCAGATAGGTAGGTAGTCAGGTGAAGGTGAAATCACATCTTGGTCAACAGTCAGGTATTTTCAATAACCATGTCCTTCATAAGTGATCCAAGCCAGTTTTTATCTGGAGTCACTTCCTTGGTGTTCCCAGGGAAAAATTTTTTCCTTGTGTGGCTCTGTGGCTTTGATTAGGGTCCTACTAATAAGCAATGGAAATGAAGATGCCCAGCTGGGAGAAAGAGCTAAGAGGGTTGCAAGAGAAAAAAAAAAAAAAATCAAAGCTCTGGACTTTGTGCCAATTATTTGACAGTTTAATGAACCATGGGTATTGGTGCAAGGCATTCTTAAATGCTGAGAGCCCCAGTGAATCCAAAGCTGTGTGTGTGTTTGAGAGTGTCTGCTTGTTCTGGAATCAAAGAAATAATCTTAGCAAATAGTAAGGGTATTTTTGCCATCGTGGGGGTGGAGTGGGGAGGGGAAGATTTCACCACTTTCAAAAGATGATAGGAGGAGGGTGAAAGTCTGAACCTCATTTCTCAGTTGGATGCCCCCAAACAATCAAATTTCCTCAAGTTTCTTCCTGTTACACAATTGTGCTCTTCACACTCTCCTTCTATTTTCAGACATGCCAGCTGATAAGGGATTCAATCCAGTTCCCCGGAGCCTGGTTACTTTAATGGGGTTGTGTTCTTTCCCCTCTTTTCCCTAACGTCTGAGATCTGAGTGCCAGGTCGGGGGTGGGGGAGCCAAGAGAGGGGAGCTGAGTGACAGAAAGGCCAGACAGTGTGAAACCCCATCTTAGGGTGGATTGCATTTTTCTGTAATGATAGCAGCTTACGTGGAATTTGGAGGTTCAGGAATAAAACACGATGTAAAAAGGGGTTTGATATTAACAGTGCAACAGAAAGCCTTCCAAAGCATTTGTCAAGATGAGAACGTCAGTGGAGTTTGCACTTATCCACTTGTTTTCCAGCTGATCAGCCCACTAAGATTTAATCAACACCGGCCACATATAAAGCACAATATGGACACCAGGGTAGATAATAATACGAGGCTGATGAAAACAAGGGCTCACGTTAATGAGTACCCACTGTTGTTATAGGGCTTTATGTGTCAGAACTCATATAATCTGACCAATGACTTAATTGTTTAGGAACCACTGTTACCTTTATGTCACAGGGGAAGAAACAGAAACACGGAGAGGTTCTGTAACTTGGCCAAAGTCACACAGATGGTACTGACTGGTGCTTCTGAGATTTGGGCCCAGGTAGTCTGAGTATAGAGCTTCAATTCTTAACCACTGGCTCCGACTGTCTCCTCATGAAAGATCGAGGGTGGTAGGAATAAAGGAACTAGCTCGAGGCCAGGAGCTAGGTGTTATTTTGCTATGTGTCCTTGGTGCCTAGCATAGGGCCTGGGACCCACCAAGGCTGAAGCAGCCAAGATCCTTACTCTAGAATCCAAGAAAGAGCTTTGTCTTAGAATCGAAAAGGAAACACCACATGAACTTTAGTTTGATTGAAACACAAAAAATAAAAGCCAACAGTGCCTGAGGGAACTGTAAGGAAAAACCAACATAAGACAAATTCCGTTTTAAAAAATAGTGGATAGGTATTAATCGAATAGGGAAATGTTTTGGCCAATTCTTTCCTGATGTCACGCTACTTTGGGAGTCTCTGTGAAATGACTCGGAGTCCTGAGATTAAACTGGTGCCCCGAGCTGGTTGGAAACATTCAAATAGGCTTAAATTTCATAATTAGAGATGGAGTCTGGAGCTGTATAAAAGTTCTTGGAGACTTCTGGGAAAATAACAAGTTTTTTCCCAAGTTAACATCTATAATTGGTTAAAGAATTGGAACTGGCACCGTTTTCCTCTCTAGTTTGTCCACTAGATAAGAAGGGAGAGCTTGGGAGATAAAAGTTACAAAGCTGAGATATTTAGACTGTGTGCTTGTGTGTGCATGTCTGCGTGGGTGTCTGCATGTGTCTGTGTGTGGGTTGGTGGTAGCTACAAGAGGAAACACAAGAAGACAGAGGGACTGGGAGAGGCCAACAGCCAGCAGTAAGGTCCGTGGACCCAGAGAAGGTGACTCATTAGGGCCGTAGGTAGCGTGTCAGTCTCATGGACCCAGAGAAATGAACACGGTGAGAAGCAGATTTGCCTAACAACAGAGCGTCTTCCGAGCTGCTGTGCTCAGATACACCTGCACTGCTTCAGGGGCCAGTAACCTGGGGCAAGCCTCTTAAACTTCCACAGCCTCAGTTTCTGCTTCTCAAGGTTAGGAATTAAAATAGGAAACTCAGGTTAGCTAAAGCATTTAAGGAGAAGCCGTGACAAGAGCTCATGCAGGATTTGGCACACGGTAGCTTCTCAACAGCTACTGATGGTTGCTATACATCGGGGCTTATCAACCTCACCACTATGGCTCTTTTGAGCCCAGTACACTGTGTGGTCCTGTGCACAACAGGATGTTCAGTGGCATCCCTGGCCTCTTCCCACTATGCTCCCCGCCAAGCAGTGACAATCAGAAATGTCTCCTAATGGGCGCCTGAGTGGCTCAGTTGGTTGAGTGACTGCCTTCGGCTCAGGTCATGATCCTGACTTCAAGGATCAAGTCCCGCATCGGGCTCCCAGCTCCCTGGGGAGTCTTAGTTCTCCCTCTGACCTTCTCCTCTCTCATGCTCTCTCTCTCACTCATTCTCTCTCAAATAGATAAATAAAATCTTAAAAAAAAAAAAAAAAAGAAATGTCTCCTGATATTGCCCAATGTCCCCCACCCACCGGCAGAGAACCACTCTTCCATCTGATGAAGGGAGCGTGGTTTCTCTTGGGTGTGCTGGGCCATGGAGTAGACACATTGCACATTTCAGGTTGTTTTAAAAGAAAGAAAGAAACACACAAGAAAGACACATTGGGGCCTTTGCCGCGTTCCCTCTTGGTCCTAATTTTTCTAACTGAATGATGAGTTCCCTGGAAGGAAAGAAAAATCTGAAAAAATGGTTGGGGTTCAGACAGACAAGCTAAACTAGCCGTCTGAATACACTGGCTCCAACACAGGACGAGAGGAGCTCTGGGCTTTGGAAGAATCATGCTAATTCTATTAGTAGCTCACTGTCTTTATGAAGGCTATTGGACGGCGGCTCAGATCTTTGCTTAACTAGTTAATTGGAGAAACATGGCACCAAATAAAGTGGGAATTAACTTTCATTTAAATTAAGAATTTGCTAATCTTAAGAAGCTGGAAACGAGCTAAGGTTACAAAATCTGATAAAATGTGTCGATGGTGTGCTGGGAACATTTTAAATGGGTTAATTTATTTCCCTTCATCCGCAGTACAATTCTGGAAAAATATATTTGTTGGTGCAACGTGTGTAATAGTTTGGATAAACGTACGTATAAGGTTAGGTCCATACCTTTTTGTAATGTCATCACTTCTTGTTTCAAAGAGTAGGGAGGCAGAAACCACACACACACACACTCCACATCACCAAACAGACTGTCAGATTTTGACAGGTGTGCCCCTACAAACAAGATACATGCTTTGTGGTCTTCAAATAATGTTATTCTTTTTAGCATCAAACACACTGTTCCTGGGGCAGATCTTCTAACACAATCTCCACTCATCTTCTCACCAACCACCAGGTGCACTGGGGTTGCCTTAATACCAGCCCACCCGACCCCAGGGGAGGGCATGGACTGGCTTGTGGGCAGAGAGGTACAACTCCTCCTCTAGGTTACCAAACCCCATCTATGTACCCATAGCAGGTCATTTCTAGGAGAGTCATACTTATTAAATAATTTTCCCCACCAGAATGGATGCTCTCAGTTCACCCCTGTATACATATATGCTTGGCCTGTTGAAAACACTCAGCACCTAGGAAAAGGAAGTACACAGGCATGAAGTAGAAGGGTTGGGGGGAAGGCAAGGGGGAGAGGTTCCTCAGCAATTCCCCAACAGCTCGAGGCTGCGGTTCTGATTTCCAGCCCTGTCGACAGCTAAGAAAGATACAGTTGGGAGGAACCAGCACGTGAGTTTCAGAACACCCAGCTCTCTGCCTGCCTCCTGCTATCCTCTCTTAGGGATGTCTTCAGCCCACACTTGAAAATGGGAGCCTTGTTTTATTTAGGGGTTAAAAAAAATCCACCTTCCAGTCACCTAAGGGAGTGGGGTCACAGAGATAAAAAGGTTCACTGGGTGGCTCAACCTCCCAACTGTTGTCTTAGAAGCAGTCCTGAGTCCAGCTCTATCCCTGGGGGAACTGGGGAGAAGAGAATGTTTGGGGAGCAAAGTAGCATCGAGAGGGCTGCTGGTAGTTAAAGGAACCTGCCTGCAATTTCCTTTATGTGGCTAAGGGTCTACCCAGTAATGGGCAAGAGAGTGATTAAAATTAATGGCAATAACTACTGGGTATTTACCCTAAAGGTACAAATGTAGTGATCTGAAGGGGCACGTGCACCCGAATGTTTATGGCAGCCATGTCCACAGTAGCCAAAATATGGAAAGAACCTAGATGTCCATCAACAGATGATTGGATAAAGAAGATGTGGTATATATATACAATGGAATACTATGCAGCCATCAAAAGAAATGAAATCTTGCCATTTGCAATGATGTGGATGGAACTAGAGGGTATTACGCTGAGCGAAATAAGTCAATCAGAGAAAGGCAAATGTCATATGATCTCCCTGATATGAGGAAGCTGAGAGACAGAGTGGGGGGTTTGGGAGGTAGGGAAGGAAAAAATGAAACAAGATGGGATTGGGAGGGAGACAAACCATAAGAGATTCTTAATCTCACAAAACAAACTGCGGGTTGCGGGGGTGGAGAGGGGGGTAGGGAGAGGGTGGTTGGGTTATGGACATCGGGGAGGGTAGGTGCTATGGTGAGTGCTGTGAACTGTGTAAGCCTGATGAATTACAGACCTATACCCCTGGGGCAAATAATACATGATATGTTAATTTTTTTTTTTTTTAGATTTTTATTTATTATTTATTTGACAGACAGAGATCACAAGTAGGCAGAGAGGCAGGCAGAGAGAGAGGAAGGGAAGCAGGCTACCCGCTGAGCAGAGAGCTGCATGCGGGGCTCGATCCCAGGACCCCAAGATCATGACCCGAGCCAAAGACAGAGGCTTTAACCCACTGAACCACCCAGGCGCCCCCATGATATGTTAATTAAAAAAATTTTTTTTAAATTGATGGCAATAATAGTGCGGCAGTGAGATGCCGTTAATTTACCACTGTTAATTTAATACACTGTTAATACTGTGTGCCTTTCCCTGTGCAAAGCGCCTTGTAGGTTTTAACTCCTCCTTTCCTTTCAGCAGCCAAAAGATGTGTGTATCGTTACTGGCTTCGTTCTGCAGATGAAGTAACACACTTCAAACTCTTACAGGTCATACGGGGGATTAAAATCCAGGACTGCAGAGCTTAGCTATTACCGTCAAGATCACTGGACTAAGAGTCTGAGTCCTTCTGCTGCCGTTCACCTCTCTGACAACAGGCAAGGTTTCTAATCTCCCAGGGACACATTTTCCAACACCAGATGCTCAGTAAAGAGGTGGTAAATTGAATCCATAGAATGTGTCGATTCTAATTGCGCTCCTTCTCTCTCAGGCTTGTTCTGAGGTTAGATGGGAAAATACGTAGAATGCACAGAACGTAAACAAATGTGAATCACGACAGCACTGTGTGCCTGCAACAGCTTAGCACCTCTAGTCCCATAAACTGCCTTCGGTCAACCTTTATGGGAAAATCAGAGTTTTATGAAAAAATCAGAGAGCTTTTTCCTTTCCCACAAAATCTTGAAGTGGATATTGATTCTCCTAAAATCCTAGAGTAGTTACTTTAAACCAAACCTCTTCAAATCAGGATTTACCAAAATCCTGAGATTTTGGTGAGATCGTGTGTATTATACATTCATTCTTAGAGCACTCTGTAAGATATTTTTTTAAACTGACTTTACATTAATATGAAGAAACTCTAAAGCTTCACAGTGTCACTATTTGACATGAGATCTGAAAATGGCTCAGAATATCTCGACACAGACATCTAGGCAGGAGATGGGCTTTAAAAGGATACTCTAAGGAGCAGGTCAAAATGATCTAACCAGCGTTGACATTTCAATTCACAATCATACCATGATTCAGGTGGCTGTCTCTGCTTTCTGAGAACCGTCATTTATTCATCTGTACAAGAAGGCATGCACTGTAGTGATGTACAGTAGCCGCCTGATTCTTTCGGGCCGATTTTCTGGCGACTGGGTTATTAAGCATCATTAACAATATGTTACTTCTGAAGACATTCTTATTTTCATTTTTACTTAAATGTGTACCATCTTGTCAAGCATATTCAGTAGAAAAAGATCTTTTCAGAAAATCGCCATTGGTAAGCCTGGCCCTAGTCTGTCTGAAATTGTTCACAACTGCTTGCAAAGAGATAGGAATCAGTCCTGATAATCTCTGATTTATAATACCCATTGAACCTGGGCATTTAAAAAGCTTGTTTTCTGTCACTATCGTCTTCCATGTGTACCAGAGATAAACAGCCCCACAAGCAGAACCCTATGATTCTACTAGCATCATAGATTTACGGCACTCATGCCAGGACTCCTAATAGATTTTGAAGGCAAATGAAAAACGTCGATGACATCAAATGAGCAGAAAAGTCTAGGGGTTATAAGGTTTCTCTGTATATTTGGTTTCTCTATAACCAGAGTAAGACACTATAGGAGCCAACCAGGTGTATAAACCAACTGGTCTTACTCATCCCCACCCTTCTCATTTCATAGAACATTGCCTGCCAGGAATTTGGACCCTCTAGCATGGTGTTTATAAATTTGGGCCCTGGAGTTGGAGACCTGGTTTCAAACGTTCTACCCTCTAATAGTGATGTGACCAGGTGGAGTCAGGTGATCTCTCCCAGCCTCCCTTTCCTCATCTTTACTTGTGAATAGTAACATAAGCTAGGGGGATGCCTGGGTGGCTCAGTGGGTTAAGCCACTGCCTTTGGCTCAGGTCATGATCCCAGGGTCCTGGGATCGAGTCCCGCATCGGGGACAGACAGAGATCACAAGTAGGCAGAGAGGCAGGGAGAGAGAGGGGGAAGCAGGCTCCCTGCTGAGCAGACAGCCCGATGCGGGGCTCGATCCCAGGACCCTGGGATCATGACCTGAGCTCAAGGCAGAGGCTTTAACCCACTGAGCTACCCAGGCGCCCCTATTATTGTTATTCTTATTACCAACATCGTTACCAACCTCATCCCTTTCCTACACATTAATCTTATCTATTAATGATGTATAATGTCATGTCCTAGAGGATTATAGAATGAGATGGGAAATTGTTAATTTCTAGATGTGAACCAGTTTAAGAGGATCCCTGACTTCTTTAAACTGCTTGAATTAGTTCGTATCAGCATCAAGAGGTAACTTTGTTGTTTCATATTGCAGAAAATTACAGAATGAAGAAAAAAATGTGAGTTTTGCTAAAAACAAAGCAACAACAAAAAAGAATAGATGACAACAAGAACTGAGGTGACCAAGTCATTATCAGTAGCCATCTTTTCAAATAAGTAGGACTGACTTAAAATGGGTACCATTATTGTTAACATAGCATTTGAACTTTTTTTTTTTTAATGTTTGAATCCTCTTTTTGAGATCTTGTTCACAGTGTGGATTTTTTGTAACTTGCTAAATAACCATTAAGGGTGGGTATCTTTATTCCCCAACTGTGCCCTCATCATGGTGGGGCCAGAATTGATATGGTTTGCCGTTTGTGGTTGTAATGGCGTCCTGTGGGCCCTCCATAGCCATTCTGCCTCTGTGACTCTTAGGACTCAGGCTCATTTTTAAATGAACTCTCATCTGCTAAGTAATGAGCACATCAGGTTTTTAATATCACAGAAGTTTCATCTAGGAGCCTTTCCTTTTTTATGACTAGAATTATCTCCCCTGCCCCTCCCCTTCTCCCACGATGTAATAAAACAGAACCTACCCAGCGTAGTACACAATTCAGGATTTCATTATATCCTGCTTGGTGGGAGAGAATATTTACACAGAGATGAAGTAGCATGCCTTCACAAGATTATCTCGTATGAGGAGAATGTAGTTTTATATAGCAAAATCGGTCTTTTTCCACTTTGTGAGCAAAGTAGCTGAGTCAACTTCTCTCAGGAAGTCAGGAGAGTTCCTTAGACTTCAGAATTTTGTAACCTGGTCTACACACACCCAGGAATGGTTGTATGCGCCTTGGTTCTGTGATACATCTCTAGCAATCTCTTTTGTGTATCTATCTGCACATCATGGAAGGGCTAAGCCCAAGTTAGGGGACTCTTAAAAAGTATTTTAAAACCAATAAGACTATTAGCTCCACTTTGGGAGAAAGAGAAAAGACACTTGTCCACAAATTCAAGTTCATTACTCTGCTTCTTCGAAGATAACATATTAAAGTGCTAAAAATTTGAATTTTGGGGGGCTTTCATACTTAATCACAAAGCTCTGCAAATGGGGATTTATTACAGTTACCTTTTACAATGTGTTTATTTTAAAGTTCAGGTCTCCATAACATATTGATTAGATTAGATATCTGCAAAATCTATTTTACCCCCTAAAAGAATTTTGAAAAATTGGGTTCTTACTTGTATGAAGTTGAAACATCTAATTTTGTTTTTTAAAAAAATCTAAATAGCTCAAAAAACATTATTCCTGGCATATATATTGATTATTTTAAAATGTACAAACTGTGTCCATTTTTAAATGAATCCAATGAAGACATTATTTGATACTCTGTCTTCCATTAAAAAATTAATGAAAAAGTTCTCTTTAACAGTTGGAAATTTTACATGTTCTTTTCACTTTCTATGAATTTGTATTTCCATTGTACTTTCCTCACATAGTGTACATATTTTTTATACTGGAAAGCATTTTACTGGTCACTTATTATATTCTTTGTAATATAAATATGTACATACATTTAAATAACTTTTTGCCCATGATTCTAATGCTTTAAGTGTCAAAAATTTACTTGGGATTGGGCGGTATTGTTAATAAATATTATTAATGAACAATTGTTCCAAACAACATATATTATACATTTGATAATTATTAAATTTTAAAAAGTAAAAGTTTTATTAGAAATATCTGAGCCTTTTTTTCCTACAATTAGTTTGCATACTTTTGGGGGAACAAACATCACTTCTAGATGTGCCATGATTCAGCATAAATTCTCTCCCCATTTTTCATCTTACAGATGTGTTGAGAAACCCTGCTCGCATAAATGAGTAGATGAGAACAGATGGAGTTTTGTTTTAGCAATGTCATGAATTTCCTTGAATTTCTTCTGAGTTATATGTCCTAATCACATAGTGATCTGTCATCAAAAGGTATTTTTTAATGGTCTATCATTTGAGGAGTAGATTAAGACTTTTAATTTTATTGAAGTAAAAAATTTGGAAACCTCCTTATATGCAAAAGAGTACATTACCCATGCATTAAAATAACTCACTTTTGTCAACCCCAACACCAATATTTCAAATGGGACCTTTTTCATTAGCACCCGGAAAGTTTTGCCTCCTAGCAGTGTATTGTGTGGTGATATTTGGGATGGAGAAGATGGATGGTTTTCTTTTATAAAATGGGAGTAGGTAATTAAGGAAGAAGCAGCCAAGTATTTTTATATGCAGAGCATTCTCAGATAAAGGCAAGTGTATATGTGAAGGTTGAGAAATTTAAAATGTATTTCCTTAAAAATTACTCACACTCTGCCTTGAAGTGTAAATCTGGCAATTCACAGACCTGTACCCCTGGGGCTAATAATACATTATATGTTAATAAAAAATTTAAAAATTTTAAAAAATTACACTCCTGCGCCCCTCTGAGAGTTGTTATGCCCTGTAGGTGTGTGTGTGTCCCCCTATCAGGACATCCTGGGCTATCCTGGTTTTCTCCATGTGAGTTCTTGGACCGGTGTACAAGGAAAAAGAAAGTGGGAGGAGGGTCAGTGGTGGAAAGAGAGAGAGAGATTTAGAGAGATTGCTGGAGATAGGGGTGGGGGCTCAGAAATGGAATCCTCTATGCCCAGTCTATCATATACCAACCAAACAATCCATTCAAATAAGCACAAGTCACACTAAGTGACCAGTGAGAAAAATGATTGGCTGGCTCCATCATGCTGGAATAATAAATAAATCTGCAGTAAGCCTCACTCATCTTCCCTTGATCTCATGAGATTTCCAACCATTTATTTCAGAAGGGTTTCTAGCATGTCTCGTGATGTTTTTCCAGTTCAGGGGTGCAAAAGAATGGCAGACATCATGCTTCTGTGTTAGATCCAAGAGATGTGGATGAAAAAGAATGTGATTTAAAACAAAACACCCCCCCCCAAAAAAAAACAAAACAAAAACCCTGCCCCCAGGGCTTGCCCAACTCCAAAGCCCTTCAAGCCAAGGGAAAGAAATCTGAGGGGACGGAAAGGGTTACTGCAAGAAGTGAGCCACTTACAACGAGCGGGCCGCGGTTGTTCTCCCGATACTTGTTCTGGAAGAAAATGTAAACGACGGTGGCGGCCAGGGAATAGAGGAAGGCGAAGACAGCGACCGTGACGAAGAACTCGGCGGAAGATGAGGAGTCACCAGTCAGTGCCAGCTTCTGCCGCTCCTTCCCCTCGCAGGTGGGCACCTCAAAGGTCACCTGATGCAACCTAAAGTGCCAGAGGGAACGAGACTCTTTATAAGGCATAGGAGACTGAGCCAGGCTTAAGGTCATTTGGTTGAATGTTTTCTTTTCTTCAATGGCCCTGTCCCCTGATATTTTCCATGGCTGGCTCCTTGTTGGTATTCAAAAGTCATCTCCTGGGAGAGCCTTTTCCTATTAATATAAAATAGCTCCTTCCCCGTAGACATTTTCTATCCCATCATCCTGATGAACATCATTCATAGCACTCATCACTAGTCACACGATCTTGATGATGTATTTAAGTACCTCACGGAAAGGGCGTGAAGACGCCATTTTTCTGCAAAGATTTCCATGAGGGTGGCATCTTGATTTTCTTCTTCTCTGTATATCCTGAATGCCTGACCCTTGTTACGCACTCATTATACAGGACTTGGATAAATGAATGAACATTCTTGATTCTGTAAGATGATGGATCGATACTAATTTGATTGAACTTTAGAACTTCTATTTTAGAGAGTAATTTCTATCAGGCATTCAGACTCAATAGATTACCTAATAGAGAGAAATAAGATTTGGGGGTAATACTTTCTGCTTAACAAATGACACCTAAGGAAGTGTGTTTTATCCAGTATAGTAGCTCATGTTGTGAACTAGGTGGTAAACTATAATTTAATATAGAAGCCAAAATTCTGCTTCATAAGAAATAACTAAATTATCCCTTGAGTATTATGGAGGTGCTCGGAAATAGCCATAGGAGGGATATCAGCAAATACCTCTTGGAGAACTATCTATGAAAGCAACAATAATGATAAAGCTATTGATGAACCTGGAAATTTCCCAATTAATACTAGAAAGTATTTTTTTACTGAGCAAAATCCCTTTAAAACAGATTTGTTGTGTACTTTCTCTTATACTTTATACAGTAATATAATGATAAAATCGTAGTAACAATAGTTACTAATATTGGAGCATTTATTTATTTATTTAATATTTCATTTATTTATTTGAGAGAGAGAGAGAAAGCAAGCAGAGGGAGGTGCAGAGGGAGAGACTCTTCAAGCAGACTCCCTGCTGAGCCTGGAGCCCCATGTGGGGCTCAATCCCACGACCCATGAGATCATGACCTGAGCCAAAATCAAGAGTCAGATGCTCAGCCAACTGAGCCAATCAAGTGCCCCAATATTGGAGCACTTCTGGTGTACCAGGTATTGTGTTTTATACTCATTATTTAATTGAATGCCCATGGCAGCCCTGTGACGTAGGCACTTTATTGCCCCCTCCCCCTTTACAGGATAAGAAATTGGTCTTAGAAAGATTAAGTAATTTGTCTTAAGCCACATAGCTAGTAAATTCAGCAGGGATTTAAATCTGTGCCTGACTCTAGAGCTTGAATTTTTTTTTTAAAGATTTTATTTATTTATTTGACAGATAGAGATCACAAGTACACAGAGAGGCAGGCAGAGAGAGAGAGGTAGAGGGAATCAGGCTCCCTGCTGAGCAAAGAGCCCGATGCGGGACTCGATCCCAGGACCCTGAGATCATGACCTGAGCCGAAGGCAGCGGCTTAACCCACTGAGCCACCCAGGTGCCCTAGAGCTTGAATTTTTAACTTCTGCATTAACTGGTTTCTGTTAAATGATGAGAATATTAAACAGGATCAACGTTTCCTCCAAGTGAAGCTCATGGGTCACTAGCTTGCAAACACTAGAGGCCTTGTTAAAAATGTACGTTCCGCGGCCTTGTCCTACTCAACCACAATCTCTAGGGACAGCCAGTGCAGGGAAGTCCAGTCCCCCTGAGCTCCCCATTTCTGAGAAACCCAGTCTTTTCTATTTATTGCTTGACTTAAGGGAGAGCTGTCTACACAGTCCACTTGATCTTGCTTGTATATACTGAGGTTCCTCCTGTTTCTTATCAACCAGAAAGGGGTACGGTTCGGTACGATTCAGGAAAATAGAAGCATTCGTCCTGGTTACATTGTAGAGTTCCTTTCCTCCCCTTGCCAGAGATATTAAAATGTTTCCCAATGGTTTGGCCTGTGGGAATGCTGAAAAATGAAATAGCTTTAAAAGCTAATCATGCCAATAATTCTCATATGGGTGATTTTCAGATAATGTACACCTTTTCCTCATTATTTTGTATATGTCATTATTCCACAGATTTTTGGCAAGCGGCCAGTAGTTCACACAATGGCGAGATGCCGGGGGAGAGTAAGGAGGATAGGAGGGGCCTTGCCCATATAGAACTTCCAATGTAGATGGAAAAGATAGGTCTCCTGAGAGGAGCCCAAGGCTAGTCTGGGTTGGTGGTGGGGGTCCAGGTAAGATTCCCTACGGAATTTTAATCTGCTGCTTGAAAAATGGGCAGAAATTATCCAGATCGAAAGTTAAGAATGAAAACACAGTGAAGGCGCCTGGGTGGCTCAGTGGGTTAACCGCTGCCTTCGGCTCGGGTCATGATCTCAGGGTCCTGGGATCGAGTCCCACGTCGGGCTCTCTGCTCAGCAGGGGGCCTGCTTCCTCCTCTCTCTCTCTGCCTACTTGTATCTCTCTCTGTCAAATAAATAAATAAAATCTTAAAAAAAAAAGAAAACACAGTGAAATGTGACTCTCTATCTAGTAGGCTACCATGAGAAAGGGTATGAGACTGGAATCACAATTGTGGGTAAGACTGGGTAAGAACAACAAGATAGAACTGGAATGCGAGTTTTATTAGACAGATTGGGACTTCCGTATGTTGCCGGTGGAAATGTAAAATGGGGCAGCCACTTTGGAAAAAACTGCCTGGCAGTTTTTCAAATGGTTAAACATAGAGGTAGCCCGTGACCCAGCCCTTCTGCTTCTAGATACATACCCAAGAGCAAGGGTAGCATTTGTCTGTACAAAAGCTTGTACTCGGGAAATGAAGCAGGAATGTTCATAGCAGCACTCTTTGTAATAGTCGGAAGGTCTGTCAACTGATGAATCGGGAGATAAAATGTGGCGCCTCTGTACAGTGGAATATTATTATCTATTGTTGAGAAGGGATGAAGGGCCGACACATGCTCCAACATGGACGGACCTTGAGAACCTTCTGCTAAGTGGAAGAAGTCGGTCAGAAAGGACCGCCCACGGTAGGATTCCATTTGTAGGGAATGTTCAGAAAAGGCCAAAAGACAAAGGGTAGACTGGCATTTGCCTGGGGCTGGGGGTGGTGGTGATGGGGGTTCTAGAGTTGGGGATGATGGCTAAGGGATGTGCGATTTCTTTTTTGGGCCATGAAAATGTTCTAGGTGATGGATGTACAATTCTCTGAATAGACTGAAAACGATCAAGGTGTCCATTTTAAGGGAATGAATTGTAGTGTATGTGGATTATATCTCAAGAAAACTGTCAAAAAATAGGTAAGAAAGAGCAGGTACCAAGATCCTGCATAGGGCAGGAGCATTGCACATGGGAAGAGATGAACTATGTCTTGGAAAATTGGAACATGGCAGGAAAAGAGAACGAGTGGCATCCAGTGAGACAAAGAAGTCCTCTGGGGCCCTCACCGTGGGGCAAAGTGGGCCACGTTATAAATTTGGGTCTTCATCTTAAGGTAAAGTCTGGAAAGATTTTCCTGCAATAAACAACATATAAAACAAAAATAGCAGGCAGGGCCATGTCACCTGCTGCAACTGATCAGAGACAGGCACACTGGCTCTCCAGATGCCGGATCAGCAGTGCTGCTAACACCCCAGGTCCCTCAGCTGAGATACACAGACTGAGCCTGCAGACTTTGTGTGTGGTGGGGGTAGCAGGGAACAGGAGAATAAAAGAATTGGGTGGTTTTTCCCCCCCTATGCAATCAGCTGAATATCAAAATGTCTCCTATTACCAAGTTACTATGTTGCTTTACGGTAAATGTGGCTATATGCACAAGGCGCACATGCACAAAAATCACTAACAAATCTGCTTATTAACGCCAGTGATTTACAGCTTGATATTTAGCCCACCAGTCACACTGGGGTGAAATCAAGAGAATGAGGGGAAAGAGAAGTTCCAAGCTAATGCTATTCTGTGGAAGGGAGTAGAGATCATTTATAAAGAAAGAGCACGTCAGCTCAAAACAGTCTGAGTATAATAATTCACATGGCTGAACATTTTTAATGCTATATGATGATATGTATTACTAAACACATAGATTTTAACAGAGAGGCTCTTTTAAGCGCCCAGTACATATACGTGCATAAATATGTATGATTTGTTTTGGAGGGAGAGATTTTTGTAGTCAGCATGCGTTTGGCAGCTGTAATAATTCTGGAAGCAAATATCATCCATTTAGAATCTAAACAAGGAAAAAACTGTTCTGTACAGATCGAGTGTGCCAGTTGACAGACTCTGGAAGCCAGTGGGGCCACCTCTGATCTTGTGAGGAACTCGTCAGGGAGCAACTGCTGAGTCTGCAAAAGGGACCAAATGCAATTCTGTTGATTTCAAATTATAATTCCCTTCTGGGTTGGCCTGAGTCAATCAAGGGGTAATTGAATTTCATTGGATTTTACTGTATTGTGTCTACCAAAGAAAAGCCTCCATGTTAGAGTAGATTTTTAAAAAAATTTTTTACTAATACTTAAACACAGTCTTTTAAACTTTTTACTGCTGCTTCAATGACACTAAAAGGGACTGCAAATGTAACTATTGAGCAAATTGGCATTGCTTTATGAATAAAAATCTTTATAACAAGCACGGACATTTTTCAACCTCCACCCATTGTGCGAGCTTCTTTACAGACCTGTTTCTCGACTAATGCTCGGAACACCTTTCTTAGGTAGAAGTTATTACTAGGACCGTTATACAGATGTGGAGACTGAGGCTTGGAGTATGCAGTGAGTTTGCCTGAGGTCATGTGGCTAGTGAAGGGCAGGGGTGAGTCTCCAATGTAAGCAATTAGGTGGAGGCGACATTAGTAACTACTGTACATTTCTGCCCCTCTGCTTCAGAAGTTGTAGCATCATTAGATTAACAGTTGAATGTCTGTATAAGAATGGCTGAGCCTTCTAATCTAATGGTGTGCAGATGGCTTATACTGAATAGGGTTCTAAACCAACATTCCTTGTGCTTCTACCTTGAAGTATGTGAATCCAGCATTGTACAAGGCACTCAGCAATAACAGAGTTGAATCCCTGCAGACCAGTCAAGAGGAAGTCATTAAAAACTGTCCATTTTCCAAATATGGACCTAAGTTACTCTAACATTTGCCTCAGAAGCAAGCAGAGAGCCAATGAACCTGCATGCATCATGCACTGAAATTGTGATCACTGTAGTACCCGTGGTTCTTTATACAAAGTAAAATATTTAGAACTCGGAGGCACAGATTCCTCTTTAGGGAATAGGGTACCATCTTGGGCATCTGGTAGCAAGACTTTTGAAGTTATTGACCATGTCTTTCACCTACTCTGGAAGAACAGAGGACTAAAGCTCATAACAAAGCATCTGGGGGTGGCTCAGGGAGAGACAACAATGACATGTCCCGACGGTGGTGATCTCCCAGGAGCAAATGTAGGAAGCTTTAAGGGCTTTGGGGAGCAAACTGCTGTCGCTGAATTTCTCATAGCCAGAATTACAGTGGCCAAGGGAAGATCAGAGGGCAACTGGCACATTGTGGTGCTAAGCACGTTTCTCTCTGTTTGATCATTTTTCTGCAGCTCCTGTTTCAATCCTTTTATCAGTTGATAGAGACTTTAATCCTCTTGCTCCATTTTTTCCTCTCTTCCCAATATGAAATATTGGCTTTTGTCTGGTTTTACATGGACTTTTCTCTCACTAGCCATATGTGTCTGTATAATAAATGTGTTTGTGTGTGCATGTACCCACTCACACACACCTCTACGTGCTCAGCCTATATGACTCACAGCATAAATCACGACAAAATCCTGGAAGTTTAGCAACACATTCACACACTACATCTCATTTTTTCTCTTCAGAAAACTTCTCCATTCTATAGATGAGGAAGTTGGAGCTCAGTCATCTTGAAAGAATCATCAAAGATCACCCACTTGGCAGAGAGAAGAGGCAAACTTGGAAAACAACTCTGAGGGTTTTTTTTTTTTTTTAAACTTATGCAAATTTCATCTCTTAGATTTCCAAACTCCTGAATTCTCCATTATGCTCAAGTCCTTCTGAGTTGGGGAGGGGGATGTGTTGAGCTCCATGGCGAGTCATTGGAGAAGCTAAACAATGAGTCATGAGGTATGGGAACGGAGATTTTCTAGGAGGTCGATTGCAAACTGGTTTGAAGGACTTGCATATTGATTAAAGCAAGGTTCCCCTTTATGCTACCAGCTCATCATGAGGCCCATTTCTATACTATGGTCAAGATCTGGGGACAATGGCATCACAGGGCTGCTGGTATAGGATCTATTTGGGGTGGAAAGAGCAGAAGATGGGGCAAGGTGGGGACTGGGAACAGTCCTGAGAAACATGCCCATTGCAGTGACAACTGAGAGAAGGCCCTGGTACTTGGACTCGGGTTTCTCAAGTCATAAACAAGTTTGAAGTCTTCAGCTTGCGAAGGAGAAGGGGGAGAGTTTGTCCGAGATGCAGGACTTGCTGACCAGGAGTATCAGTACACGCAGGATGCCTCTGTTAACTAAAAGGGTCATTACTAGACTCTACCCAACATCAAAGCAAGCAGAAATAGAAAACAATCCAGTTCACAAACATCCTAAGAGGGTCTCAGGGATTCTAATGACTCTGTTTGTTCCCAGGAAGGTCTGTGGACCTGCACTCCTGTCTGCTAGACCTAAGAGCTCATCCCCAGCTTCCTTATCTTCAGGCAAATAGCATTTTTAGCCAGCGAGCTTCATTTTCCAGACATCTTTGTCCTAACCTTCGTTGAATCAAGGGCAGCTTCATCTCTTGCAACAACCGCATATATTCACTAAAAATGTTTTCTTAAAAGACAAAAACAAAGTGAAAGACAAAATACTGTTCTTCTGCTCTTAAACACAATAAAGGCATTTCTCCTTGATGTGATTATGTATTAAATGTATCGAAGTTTATTGTCTCCATAGGAGGAACTTTCCATTACTTTCTGTGCTCTCCATTTTATTATTAGAGAAGATAATTTTTTGAAGGAGAGCAATAATAAATATTGAGCAGAGAGAACTGAACTAGACACCTGAAGATGGAATCAAGGTTACTGCAAACAATACTTTTTTCTACACAATTTGTTGGGTTCGCACACACAAGGACATGGCTGGAAACTGACTGCCCGCTCTGTGCACCACTGTCCTCCCCAGCATGTGGCTTTCATTTCCACAGGCTGTAACGAAACTTACCCAACTTACTGGAAGTCTACTAGGCTAAGAAGGATCTTTTCAAATTTCATTCCCATTTCCCACAAGTTTGTAACATTTCAAAATAAAAAGTTAGACTACAAGGCAATTAAAAAGAAATGGACTTGTAGAGGCCAGGGCATGTCCTAGAGTGGGACCCAGAGAAGGAAAACTCTATAAAACCCATTATAATGGCTTGCAAAGAGGTACTGCCATTATCATGAATCCATGACTTATTAATTTTAGTTTCTTCAAATAGAATTTGAGTCACAGATTGATGGTTGCTTTGACATGGGATGAGAGGCAGGAATGAGGAATCATCAAGGGGCAGGAGAAAACTTGTGGGCAGTAGATATGTTTATTATTCTGATTGCAGTGACGGTTACATAGGTATAGAACTTGTCAAAGCTTACCAAATTATGTGTTTTAGATCTGTACAATTATACCTCAATAAATAAATATTTTTTATACTTAAAAAAAAATTCACCACTGGGACATCTAGGCGGCTCAGTTGTTAAGCATCTGTCTTCGGCTCAGGTTGTGATCTCGGGGTGCTGGGATCAAGCCCCACATTGGACTCCCTGCATGGTGGGAAACCTGCTTCTCCCTCTCCCCTTTCCACTGCTGCATTCCCTCCCTCACTGTGTCTCTCTCTATCAAATAAACAAATAAAATCTTTTTAAAAATAAAAAATAAAAAACTTAACAATCACAAAGGGTATGTACTATTTTAAGGACTTTGATAGGTATTGCCAAAAGCCCCTGCTGAAAGGTTGTAGGAATTTGGACTCCCATGAAGAGTGTACTAGGGTTGCCCCCTTTTGCTTACTGTTTTTCCCTTTAAAAAAAAGTGTTTATTATAGAAAATTTCAAGCCTACTTGAAGTAGAGACTATCATACCATCACCTCCCATGTTTCTGTTCCCATGATCAACTGTCACCAACTCATGGCCAGTCTTTTTTTCATGTCAACTACCACCTGGTGCCTCCCGCCACCACCTGTCCCCCACCAATAGATTATTTGGAAATGAATTCCTGACATGCATAATTTCTTCTGGAAATATTCAGCATGCATTTTTAAAAGATCGGAGTTCTTTTTTTTTTTTTTTAAGATTTTATTTATTTGACAGAGAGAGAGAGATCACAGGTAGGCAGGGAGGCAGGCAGAGAGAGAGGGGGAAGCAGGACCCTGCTGAGCAGAGAGCCCAATGCAGGGTGCTATCCAAGGACCTTGGGATCATGACCTGAGCGGAAGGCAGAGGGTTTAACCCACTGAGCCACCCAGGTGCCCCTAAAAGATCAGAGTTCTTAAAAATATAACCACAACACTATAAAATTCACACCCTAAAAATAGTTAATTCCTTATATCATCAATTATCTATCCAATGTTCAAATTGTCTCATCTGTTTTTAAGTTGTTTATTTGAATCAGGACCCCTGGGATGTGTGGGTGGCTCAGTCAGCTAAGCATCTAACTTCAGCTCATGATCCCAGGGTCCTGGAATCCAGTCCTGCATCAGACTCCCTGCTCGGTGGGGAGCCTGCTTCTCCCTCTGCCTACAGCCCCCACCTCCGCTTGTGCTCTCTAGATAAGATCTTTTTTAAAAAAAATATTTGAATTAGGACCCAGAGAAGTTAGTACGTTGCATTTGGTTATGTCCCTCTGGTCTCTTTTAACCTACAGGCTCTTCCTCCCTCTTTTTTTTTTTTTTTTTCCCTTTCAGTATGTGCCATATGAATATGCAGAAGGAATCAGGCCCAGTAGAGCCCCCTCACTTCTGTTAAACAACAGATGCAAGGATAAGGCTGATGCTACTCTATGCTTTGCACCTGTTCCAGGTGGGAGATGAGATGCTAGAGAGGCATCTGAACAAAAGCAGTGATGCCTAGCTTTTTAGAGTTTTGGGATCAGTATAACTTTCAGGAGAAATTTACTACCAGAAGGAGCTATCAATTTTTTATTTAGCTAGATGAGGACATTCAAAACAAAAATTAAGATTAAGAACAGTAATTATCATCAAAATTTCATAAAGTTCAAGATATATGAATACCCCAAAAGCAGAAGGGGAAACTCTGAGGATGAGAGCCAGTCATTTCAAAAGGAATAACTCCCAGAGTCTAGAGTCTGTGCAGCACAGAATCTGAGAACTATTAAAAGTGAGAGGACTGAAACTTGTGAGTCTATCTGTGTGCCAATTTTCTGTGTGACCCTAAGTCTACCCTGGGTCTAAGTGTTCTCAAATTCAAGATGAGTGGCTGATTGCAGGATGTCATCTCTGGATGTTTCTGGATGAACTTCAGGGGTTCATGACAAACCTCAGAGAGCTTCATAATCATAAAAAAATCACCTATCTGGTCATGTTTCATAACTTATTTGACGATTTTGGTGACCTAGCACTGCAAGTGGAAATAACATCTGAGTTCTAAAGATTTCATTCAGGCAATTTAACGGGCCTACATTTTGCGCAACACAGATACAACTACTGATGGTCCTTTACCCTAACCATTGTTAACCTCATCTAATCTTATAGTTGGGGGCAACACATGAAGAATATTAGACTCTTTGCCCATTCATTGAGATGTAACTTCCAAGAGACCTATAGACCTAGCATACCTTTTATTTGTCTCCATTTGGGGTCCAGTGGAGCACCAATTTCTTACTTCTTTTCCCCCCTGATTGAAAGGCAAGCTATGGTAGCTCCACCAACCACCAGCTACGTGATCTTGGACCAGTCTTCTGCCCTTTTTGAGCCTCAGCTTTCCCATCCCCTATTCTTCAGAGGGGTTTTGTAAGGCTCAACTAAGATAATGGAATACATTGCATTTGTTGCAGAGTTTGCATGTTATTTAGCAACTACAGTCACTCTTCTTAGGTGTGTAAAGAGCTTCTGAAGTTCAAAATTCAAGGTGTAAGTCTAATTACTAAAGTTGACTTTAAAAATCCAAAATGATTTTCAAAAAGTAGGCTTCAAAGACCTGGAAACATGGCATGTTCTATTACTATTTTCTTTGTCAAAAAGCCACCCTAGCGAGCCACTATTTGGTCATCTGTTGTTGTTTGCTGTCGTTTCATTCTATCCATAATAACTGGCCTTATTGGATGGTCAGGATAGGAGACCCAGCAGAACCACTGCTGGGTGGGAAATTCAATATATCTGCCAGATTATAATGAAATAAACAGTAACCGCTTATACATATAGAACAAAATGAAATCTCCTTTAAACCACCCCAAAGCTATTGCCTTGTCAACTGGCTATGGAACTGTACATTTCCAATTCTTCAGTTATTAATATCACCATAAATACACAAATCTTTTTGGGAAAAAAGTGTCTAAGGCACAAGTCAACAATGTTCATTTTAGTTAACTAGAAACAGTGTGTTCAACATATTTATCAGCTCAGGATGGAAAAAGTGCCCTTTATTATCAGCAAATATAATGTCACCCATGTTTCTGGTGCTTTGCCAGCATCAGGGGATTAATCATCCTATTTTCAAGTTACAGTTGGAACATGACAGGTAGGAATTCATTTTCCGCACTGCAACCGGAAATCTTTTAAAAACATAAATCAGACATGTCACTCCCCTGCCTAAAATTCTTCTCCAATGCTACCCCTTGCACAAGAAGCTACATTCAATCCCCTGACCAGGGTCCACGAGGGCTGACATCACCTGGATCTTGCCCACTTGTCTGCTATCACCATGCCATCTTGCTTTTTTTTCTTCCTAGAGCACTTCCCCTGCCCAAGTCCTGGGGCCTTTGAACTAATCTCAAATTGCCCACTGCCAGCTTCACCGCTTGGTTCAGGTCTCAGCTCAAATGTGAGCACATCTGAGAGACCTCCCCCGACCACCTCATCTAAAGAGGGTGTTCCAACCGTCATTTTCTATCACACTATACCAGTTCACTGCTTTTACTTAGAACTCTTCGCATCTGAACGGCTGACGTTATCCTGCTTACTTGTGTCTCTCCTACCAGAACATAAGTAGCAGGAAAGCCAGGATCCTGTTTATCTCATCTACCTTTCTATAACTGAATGCCAGGCTGTATCTGGTTTAGGGTAAAAGTACCAAAGTACCAGAAGCAACACATACTTGCTGTATAAAGAAGAAAGGGAGGGAGGGAAGGAAAAAAGGATAGAAAGAGATAGGACAGATCTCAATAACGTCTGAGACCAGATATTTGTCTGGAAGCTGATTCTGCTCCTGCCACATAGAATCATAGAAAGAGATGCCTCAGCTGTTCTACCAAAGGAAACCAGGACTTAGAGAGGTGAAGGCACTTGATCAAAGCCACACAGTGAAACAATCGCCACTTAAGTTTTCTGCTCCTACATCAGTAGACTTTCTACTATCCTGCAATTCCCATGGGGAAGAGAGTCTCCAGTGGCACAGAGAGGTCAAGTCTGGAGGTTGGAAGGATTCTAGGATCGAGAAGTCAAAAATGGTAGCCAACTCACAGGCTTTTGGGGCCTCCTGGAGAAGCTCAACAGAGCCCTCCCTCCAGATCTTCTCAGGTCTTTCTCCTAGGCCCTATGATCTAAGGCACACCTGTGCAGCTGTGTGCTGGCTTTGCCCCATTGCCAGGACCAGGCTTCAGTATCATGCTTCTTGTTCATTCATCCAACTACCGTAAGCACTGTGCTAGGGTTGATGCATATTGGAGTAAACATTATGGAAATCGTCCTGCTCTCAGGGTATTTGTTCTCAGAAATAGCAGACAATCTGATTTCAGACAATCTGAACAATCTGTTTCTATAAGTGGCAATGAGGGTTAAGACCAGGGATATATAGGAGCCCTAAACTTGTCTACAAGACCGGACAAGGCTTATTGGGGGAGGTGATTTAAATGAGGGTGGAGAGGGTATGCTGCCTAGAAAGCTGGAAAAGTGAGGACTCCAGGCCTGGAGATGAGAAAGTGTCATTTGAGGAATTATTTTCTGCCATTAATGATAATAATTAACAATAACAACTAGTAGGTATGGATTCCTGTCTCTGTGGTAACCATTGAACTATGTGCTTTCCATGCTGTCTTTCCTTTATTCTTTACCAGATTTGTGTGCGATATAATCATTACTATCCCTACCCTACTGATGAGGAGACAGAGGCTGAGCATATAGGAGGTCAGTCCGCTACAAGAGGTCTGTCTGGAGGAATTCTCATCGCACAGTGGCACACTCTTCCTTTTGTCTCCCCACAAATGCTTTATGCATCGCTGGCAAACTGCATGTTTCTCAGCCTTTCTCAGGGGCTCATCTATGCCACGTCCCTATACACCCGCAGAGGAAAGGAGCTATACACATTTTTCAGAATGGTTGATACAGGAAAAACTAGTTGTTAAAAATTAGTTGGATGAAAAGTCAATTGGCCTAATCATCAATTAATCTTACACTGTCAGGGAGATTTTACCCCAGCTGTTTTGCTCCCATGTCTTAAGTTGAAGATGTCCCTCAGTTTGAAGGCTGTTAAGAGTGTAGGTGTGTGTGTGTGTGTGTGTGTGTGTGTTGGACTGGGCCCAGTGAGGCTAATACAGTGAAAATATTTTCAAAGAGAAAAATCTATCTTTCAACAAAATGATTATTTGGAAAACTGGCTCTAGGGAGATGGTTTTCCTGCATGTTTGGTTTTGGTTGGGAATTAGCCTTGGGACCCTCAGGGCCACCTCACACTGTTCCTGGAACAAAATTCTTCAGGAATGACTTGGTAACTTTGAAGCCAATGCCATCTTCCTCTTGCCTGCAGTGGTGAAGCTAGCTTTGAGAATGAGACTTAATCCCTCAAGCTGTCTAGGAAAAAGAGAGAGATGGCTTCCTTTCCCTCACCTGTTGGAGTTTCTATACATGTTTGTGGTCTCAGTTTGTCTTCCTTTGTGTCAGCTCAACCCCTTCCTGCTTATCCAAGCTGGTTTCCTAAACTTCTGCCTCTGATAAATCGCCATGTTTCAGGCCAGTCTTAAAGGAAAGGCAGTTCTATACAAGGTCTAGCAAGGATTTGATTGGAAAGACACCAATCTACACCAATCTATTCACAGAAGGGTCAAATGGGTCTTAAGTAGAAAGAATGATATTTAGTCATTGGGAAGACCTCAAATGAAACAGAACAAAAATAAAAACCTTCTATGATTATAGTTCCTCTTGATTCATGAAATATTTGAAGGGAAGAGAACGGAAGCTCATTCTAGCTTCCTCTCCTGGTAATTAAAAATCAAGGTCTAAACCATGTGAACATATGCTATAAATAAGTCTTACGAGTAATTTTATATGCAGTATTTTTGTTTAGCTTCTTAGAAATAATCTTTCTGAAAACTCTAGGTCAGAATTCCACAAACTGTGGTTCAGAGCCCCGGAGGACATCGGAAGCCCTTGCAGGGGGACCACAAGAGCAACACTATTTTCAAACCAAAACACTCAGATGCTACTTGTCCTTGTCACACTCATTCTTTCACAGGTGCACAGTGGAGTTTTCCAGAAGCGACATGTTGTGGGGTGTAATCTTTGTTCTGTTGGCTAATGGAACATCTACTTGCACATTCTTATATTTTACAAATTTTTCTGTTTTTATTTCTAAATGGCAAATATTCACAGATATAATCCACACAAATAAGACGTTCTTTGTAATCCTCAATCATTCTTAAGAATGTAGAGGAGTCTTGGGACTTAACATTAGAGAGCAGCTAATCTAGGTAATGATTTCTTTTTACCCCTCCTAAATTATTTCATTTTTCTTAAGCCCACTTTTAGTAAGTTAAGTAATACAGTCGTGCATGGCCTGATTCACCATTTTACAGAGGCAGTGCTTTCATTCAAAGGATATTTATTGAGTACCCATCGCATGCAAGTCAACCTTAGCAAAACCTGAATAAGGGCTCATGTCTAACTGCAGATGGCACTACCTAGATAGCCTCTAACCAGCTGCCTGTCCATGCATGATCTGGAAAGGAAAAGCCTTTACCAGGTATGACTGTTCCCTGGTCTTTGACATTTCACTTCTCACAGTATCTCAGGTTAGAGGCAGGACAAGAGTGGTCAGACTTAGACGTTCTATTGCAATGATTATCCACTATAAACACTACCTCCCATCTTTTATCTCATCCCCAAAAGGAGTCACACACTGAGGCCTACAGGTGGGGACATTTGCAACAAGGGGAGCCAAGTGTCTTCTGGGTATCCATATCAGATCTAGATATAGATCAAGCACATCAGATCTAGACATGATGAATTGTTATGCTTCATCTCTTGGGCTTAAAAATTAAAGATGGGCATACTGGGTCCTACTCCAGGATGAGGAGACCAATACAGAAGAAAACATGTGGAGAAAGAGACAAAGAGATTCTAATTCCTTATTATGTTCCTAGCACCTAGGACAGCGCCCACACATGGCAGGTGCTCAATTATTGATTCAACTGACTTTGGTCTCTAGCTGCTTTTCAAGTGAAAATTTGGAGCATCTCAGATAGAAACAGAGCCCCCATTTCATCTTTTATCCCGAACAGGCATCAGCTACAGAATATGCCCATTGACATATTAAAGTTTGATAAAATCCATTTCTTCTCCTCTCTTCTATTTACCCTCCCCCTTTGCTGTTACCTCATACCATTTCTCTAGTTTTTTATTTTCATTCCAACTACCCTCTTGAGAAGGTATTTTATATCAGGACACTGGATATGCTGCTTGATTCAAAAGCATGCTTTTCTGCAAGTATTTTTAACTTCTCATTTCTATGTTTAGCTTCTCTGGGCTCCTAAATCTTGTGAAAGAAATTTTAAACTTGGCCAACCTATGCCAACATTCATAGTCTGGATCTGGAGCCAAGGAACATGAACCAAAGTAGATTAGGAGAACAAGCGAGAAGAGAAAGAGTTTTATAAAAGGAGGATTATAATTAGCAGGATTTAGTACTCAATAGGTTTGGCTCTTTCAATCAAAGAAAAACTAACCTATTCAAATTTCCATCTGAAATCTACACAACTATTTCAGAATCCCACTTATGTAAAGATTCAGAGGATCCGATGGCTTGTGGATAAATCAGGTCGGTAGGAAGGACTCATGCCTCCTGGTGTTCTGCAGATTGACTGGGAGAATAGATTGTAACCTGAATCTTTAATTGATCAAGTTTTATAAGAAGCCATGTTAAGAAGAGTTCACTTAACCAATCTCCTTTTCTTCTTCCATGTGCAATCAAGGGGGTTTCTAATAGAAAAATCTGAGATAAGATTTATCTCTTGGTTATTGTCAGGCTGACCCCAATAATTAAAAAAAATATATATATATATGTGTGTGTGTGTGTGTGTGTATTTATGCACATAAATAATATATTTATAAGAACTAAAGAATAATATCTATCTATCTATCTATCTAGGCAGGACATTGTCCATTCCTCAAATCTGCCTGCCTCTGCTTGGCTTTAATCTTGCTCTCCGTGGTTGGGCAAGATGACAGCCTCACACCTATACCTTACCAGCTCAGTATCTCTGATCACCAGACCCACTCTAAGCTTCAGTAGAAAAACCCAAATTAGGTCACTTAGTCTATATCTAAACAAATTACTGAGGCCAAGGGGATGGGTTGGCTGTTGTCAGGCACTCAGGGTGTGTGTGTGTGTGTGTGTGTGTGTGTGTGTAAGTGTGAGCATGCACACATGTGCCTGTGTGTGAGTATGTGCCTGTGCATGTGTGAGTGCATACGCCAAAGTGTGGGCAAAGTGTGGGCTCTAAGAGGAGACGATACTCCACACAAACATCACTGAATGGATTCCTCGCTGAAAGAAAGGATTCCAGGACTAGAAAAAGGAAACAACACTGACCTACTGCATAGGTCTCCCTAGAAGATCATATCTGTTTTTCCTTTTTCTTTTCTTTTTTTCTTTTTTTAAGATTTTATTTATTTACTTGACAGACAGAGATCACAAGTAGGCAGAGAGGCAGGCACGGGGGGGGGGGGGAAGCAGGCTCCCTGCTGAGCAGAGAGGCTGATGCAGGGCTCGATCCCAGGACCCTGGGATCATGACCTGAGCTGAAGGCAGAGGCTTTAACCCATTGAGCCACCCAGGTACCCCTGTTTTTTCTTTTTTTAAAAGATTTTATTTATTTATTTATTTGACAGAGAGAGAGAGAGAGAGATATCACAAGTAGGCAGAGAGGCAGGCGGGGGGCGGGGCGGTGGTGGAAAGCAGGCTCCCAGCTGAGCAAAGAGCTCAACGCAGGGCTGGATCTCAGGACCCTGAGATCATGACCTGAGCCGAAGACAGAGGCTTAACCCACTGAGCCACCCAGGCACCCTTGTTTTTCCTTTTTCTAATCTTTAAATCTCCCATGCCAAGTATGACGCAGAGGCTCAGTACATATTTTTTGAATGAACAAACATAGAGCTACATACGTACACCCATCCTTACAACAGAGACCAATTCTGTGTGCACTCGAAGGCAGGTAGTTTGCTGAATTCATGTGCGTCATCTTACAGGCCCCTTCCTCCTTTCTCTTTCCCCACCTTATCACGCACCGGCTCATTTCTCTCCCTGCACTCTTCTACTTAATTAATCTTAAAGCATTTCTCAGGTGTATTTCTTCCATGAAGGCTTCCTTGAGGATTACATGCCTCAACACTTCCCCCGTCTTTGAGTTGCCATTGCCTTGGTTTTTTGCCCCTTGCCCTTCATGAACCAAGTGTGATTTAGAGCAGGACCCTTTAATCAGACTGCTCACATTCAAAATCTCCTCCATTCACGTGTTTTGTCAGCTTGGGAAACTTCTTCATTTCCTTGTCTATAGGGGATGAAAGAAATAGTCTCTCCCTCACAGGGCAAAGATTAAATAATACGATAGTCATAAAAGGCTTATTAGCATCGAGCCTGGTATAAAGCGCTCAGTGAATACTGACTATACTTATTCCTGATGAAATAAACAGTTGTGCTCCTGCAGTAGACAGGGGCGATGCCGTGCACCATGCTTCCTTGACCCACCTGATTTTAGGCAGCTATTGCAGATGTTGATAAACCAACCTCCCACCTTACCGCTCCACGCTGAGGGCCTTCTTTGGCCCAAGGAAGCCTTCTCTGCTGCAAGTAGGCACAGCTGGAGGTGTATGGGAATTAACCTCTTGGATGTAGCCTTCGAACGCTGGGGGATGAAAGTCAGTGTGTAAATGCTGCAGCCTCCCTGCTCTCTGGTCTTAGGATTCTTGGGTGTATTCTGCACAGTTTCACAGAGGATCCCTGGCAGGACTGAGCCTCAGTTGCCCACAATGGCCGGCTTTCTTTCCCCTTCCTTCTTTCCCTCCTTCCTTCCTCTTTCTCTCAATCTCTCTCTCCCTTTCTTTCCCTCCTTTCCTCACTCCCTTCCTCTCCCTCTCCCTCTTCCTCTCTGGCATTTCTTTCTTCTGTCTCACTTGTCTACCTCTTTGCTTGTGCCTCCTGGGATCACCTCACACATAAATTCCCAAGTCTTTGTCTTAAGGTCTGCATTGGGGGAATCCAAATTAAGACAGGCCCCAAAGAAAGCCAATTCTCAGGATATATTTACTTAGGGCAGGTCATACCCCTTTATTTGTAGTTCTGTATTGTTTGGCATGTTTTGTGGCCTGAAGCTCTGTAACTATTTGGTAAATAAATTATATATATAAATGTTTATATTGGGGCGCCCGGGTGGCTTAGTTGGTTAAGCCTCTGCCTTTGGCTCAGGTCATGATCCCAGGGTCTTGGGATCGAGCCCCGAGTCGGGCTCTCTGCTCAGTGGGGGGGGGGGCTGCTTCCTCCCTCTCTCACTCTCTCTCTCTGCCTGCCTCTCTGCCTACTTGTGCTCTCTCTGTCAAATAAATAAAATCTTTAAAAAAAAAGTTTTTATATACATATATATTTATAAAGGATATATTTTGAGAAAAACTTTCATATTTAAATTCAAGAGAAGGAAGTTCTATCATAATCACAGCTGATGAGATTAATTGCTATTTACATTGCTATTAGGTTCAAGTTTGGGATATACATGTACAAATACTTGAACTTCTTTTGGAAAATTTAGCCTCAGAATTGTAACTTGTGAAAATGAGCCATAAATTGGGTTTATTTATAAAAGTGACTTCACACTTTACTTGGTGGGTTTTACTCTGTTGAGGAATCACCCGTCTATTGAATGACTAGTACTAACAAGCAAAGATGCCAAAATATGAACTACGAGATACAGAGTTGTGTGGTTTTTTTTTTCCAATAATGTAAAAACTTCACACTATGTTACTGAAAAAACAGATGTCCTAGTGCAGAAGTAGAAAAGAGAGAAAAGGCCTTTGCTTTCTTTCAGCTAAACAAATGGTTTATTCTTTCCAAATGCATATAGCTAGGCTCATGTTTGTTTTACGATTTACAGGTACCCTGCCGTTTCCAGAAATGATTTGGCAACTGTTGAGCATATGAACAAGACAATGTTTAAAAAAGCGAACCATAGAAAGGTATCCTAATAATGTGTAAGATTAGGATTGAAGACTATCAGTTAATTATCACTATGGTAATGCCGCATATTAGTCACCTCCAAGCTCAGTGACTTAAAACCATCACTATCTATTCTCACACTGTGTCTCCACATTGACTGCAGTAGCTCTGCTGTATTCACAATCTTTCTGGGGCTAAGCGTGGAGGGAGCACATCTGCCAGAAGGAGGCCTTCTCTTGCTGATACCAGAGGCATAGGAAGGCAAGAAGGGACATGCCGTGCCCACTGAAGTCTTGTTTGGGAATGGCATACATCACTTATGCACATCTTCCACTGACCAAAGCAAGTGATTTGCCAAACTCAGCATCAGTGAGGCAAGGAAATGCGTGCTGTCTCCGTGAGACTAAGGCAAAGGTAGCTTTTCAAAATACTGTTGGGATAAGGGAATGAAGAATTGTGACCAGTAAGTTTGTCTACAACAGGGAATATTAATGATCACACTGCTGTCTAATGTCCTTATGTTACCCCGGCCTCTTTCAAGTCACCAAATATATTCTCCTCTTTACACTAACTATTCTTTCTGCTTGGAATTACTACCCACTTATATTTTCCCTTATATCTCCTCACCTTCTATAATAAACTCTGCAAAGGCAATTTGCTGTTGGGCCGGGGGAGAGGGGGGCTCTATTTTTTTTTACTGATGGTGGTTTCTTATCTTTTGGAGTCCATCGACTGCTCAAGTATTTGGATTTGTGCATCAAAGAAGTCTTACAGACCCAAACTCATTGTAAATTCTTAATCCTTTTGTCCATATGATAATCTTATTCTGATGTCTCAAACCACAGCAAGCTTAAGTAGTTGAGCAGGGAGATAAATTGTTTTGGAAGGACGGTAATCTGGTTTAAATTTATTCACCAGAGGCTCCATTTCCCTCCACAATAGATCCTGATTCGATCCTTAAACTATCTTGGGTTTACTGACAACCAAGGCTACATACTCCAGTGAAATGTCTTAGGATCCTGCACTATAGCTTTTAATTGTGCAAGATTATCCCATGTGGCAAGCACTACCTGTTTCTCTTAGGAAGCTCAGCTTATCCTAAGGACGGAGTTAGCATTTCACGTCAAGAAGACAGATATTGATTCATTATAGCTTTGACTTCCCCAGTTTTAATTCAACACACCGAAGTATTTAAGATTTAAATCTAAGACATTATCTATGATAAGAAAGTGTCCTGACTTCATAGAATGTTTCAGCCAGGAGATATTCTTTAGTTTTCTGTCTTTAAGCCAGCCAGCCTGCCTGCCTTCCTCAATAAACATTTCTAAGTACATACCCCGTGCCAGACACTGTGCCATATCTCACAACACAAGGATAAATGCTTCAAGGAGCTTTCACACTAGTGGGTAGACAGATACATCAACAGATAATGACCATGGAGGATGATCTGTGCTGGAATGAAGGTGCGTGTAAAGTTCCACTGAATCTTCAGATAAATGCAGCCCAACGTGGAATAGGGATTCAGGGAGATTTTGTAGTAGCCATGAACTATGAGCCATTCATGAAAGATGAATAAGACATTTGCATTACAGCAAAGGAGTTAAAGTGGGGTGGGAGAGAGGGTAGAAGTTTGGATACAAAGTGTAGAGTGTGTGGATAGTTACAGAAACGTATGAAAATAGCAAGTTTGGGGGAACTAAAAGTTACTCCCCAAACCCACCATCTCAGAGAGGTAATAGCTTATCAGAGTTTTTATGGTTAAGCAACAGCTTTACTGAAATATAATTAATCATAATATACTACCTTAAAGTTCATCCTTTTAAAGTGTACGGTTCAGTGGTTTTTAGCATATTTACAGAGGTTAGTATATTCATACAGCAACATACACCTCTATCTAATTTCAGAATGTTTTGTCATCCCCTGAAGAAGTCTTACATCGGTTAGAAGTCACACTCCATGCCACCCATACTTACCGCTGGAAACTACCAGTCTACTTCATTTCTGTGAATGTGCACATTATAGTTATTTATGGTATCATACAATATGTGGCATTTTGTGACCGGCTTGTTTCACTTAGCATAATGTTTTCAAGATTCATCCATGTTGTTGAATATGTCACTCCTTCTATATTCCTGAATACTATTTCATCATACAGATATACCTCTTGGTTTGCCCATTTATCAGTTGGTGGACATTTGGGTTGTTTCCACTGTTTTGTTTTTAGATATTTTATTTTATTTATATTTACTTATTTATATATTAATTTAATTTATTTTTATTTTATTTATTTATTTTTAAAGATTTTATTTATTTATGACAGAGAGATCACAAGTAGGCAGAGAGGCAGGCAGAGAGAGGGGCTGCAGGCTGCAGGCTCCTGCCGAGCAGAGAGCCCCATGTGGGTCTCGATCCCAGGACTCTGGGATCATGACCTGAACTGAAGGCAGAGGCTTAACCCACTGAGTCACCCAGATGCCCCAAGTTGGCTGTTTCCACTTTTGAGCTATAATGAATAAAGCTGCTAGGAACAGTTGTATATAGGTTTTTGTGTGTATGTATGTTTTCATTTCTTGGAGTGTAATTGCTGGATCATATGGTTTAACATTAACATAATCATACGTTTAACATTTGGAGAAATGGCTAAATGGTCTTCCAAAGTGAATGCATGATTAACAGTTCCACCAGCAAATATAGGAGAGAGCCGAGTTTCCCATATCATTGTCAATATTTGTTATTGTTTGTCTTTTTTATTTTAGCTATCCTAATGGAGTTGAAGTGATAGCTCATTGTGGTTTTGATTTGCATTTCCCTAATGACTAGTGATCTTAAGCATATTTCCAGGTGTTTTTTGGCTATCTGTATGTCTTTGGATAAATGTTTATTTAAGTCCTTTGCTCATTTTAAAACAGATGTCTTCATGTTGTTGTTAGAGTTCTTTATACAGAAAGAGTTTTGTGTGTGTGTATACACACACACACACACACACACAGAGTTTGTGTGTTCTTTATATATGCTGGATGCAGTCCTTTTATGAATAGGTGATTTTTTAAAAAAGATTTTATTTATTTATTTGACAGAGAGAGCTCACAAGTAGACGGAGAGGCAGGCAGAGAGAGAGAGAGACAGAGAGGGAAGCAGGCCCCCTGCTGAGCAGAGAGCCCGATGAAGGACTCGATCCCAGGACCCTGAGATCATGACGTGAGCTGAAGGCAGCGGCTTAACCCACTGAGCCACCCAGGCACTCTGAATAGGTGATTTAGAAGATTTTTCTCCCATTCTGTGGGTTGGCTTTTCACTTTTATTTATTTATTTTTAAGCTTTAAATAAATGTTTTTATTTTACAAAATAATCATACTTAAGAGCCATACATTTATGCCAAAGAGGATGCTAGTACTCAAAAAATAATTATGGGACTCTAATGTTGAACTTTTCCTGAACAAGTTATGAATCACAGTAGAAAAATCATTCAATTCTTTATCAGATCATGATGCTATTGAATCAAGACTATGTTGTTCAGTCTGATCATTTAATAATTCATTAAATATAATAAGAGATATTAGTTACTACCTTTTGTCAGATACTATACATATCTAAGTTATTCAAATTTTATTTTAACTACTTTTTTAATAGTGTCCTTCAAAACAGAGTTTTTTTTTAAATTTTGATGAAATCCAATTTATCTATTTTTAATTGCTTATGTTGTCAATGTCATATCTAAGCAACCACTGCCTGACTAAAAAGTACATAAAGATTTATTCCTATGGTTTCTTCTAAGAGTTTTATAGTTTTAGATTTTACATGGCCTATGATCTGTTTTGAGTTAATTTTTTTACACAGTGTGAGGTAGGGGTCCAGCTTCATTCTTCTGCATGCAGATATTCAGTTGTCCCTGTACCATTTGTCAAAAAGATTATTTTTCTCCATTACTATGGCTGGCTCCCTTGTTGAAAACCAATTGAATGTATATGTCAAGGCTGATTTCTGTACTCTCAATTCTATTCCATTGGTCTATATGTTTACCTGTAGGCTAATACCCACCACATTTTCTTCTGATTTTTTCAAATAGAGAAATGCATTCCACTACTGCATTTAATAAGCTATTTAAGAGGGGGAAAAAGACCCAAGGGTCAAAAAATTTAATCAATTATTTTCCCCTCTGTATTTAATAACTGAAAATCATTTTCAGAGCCAGTAGAAGGAATAACAGATCATCATGTCCTATTTAAAAAGCTCTTTTTTGCTGATGGATCTTTTTCCCTACCCATAAAAATTTCCTGGAAGTTATATTTTTAGAATAACATTATCCATTCTTGCCTTTAATGTACATTTATTAAGGGCCTACGTTTTGTAAGGATAGGTAATCCAAATGCTTCAGAAATGAATTTCTAAGGTTAATAACCATGTCTGTAACTGTGTATGTGAGTGTATATGTAGTGTTCTCATTTTCTACATCAACATTTTATGTATTTTACCTTAGGTCTGCCATTTACTGTTTCTGTACCTTCGGGCAAGTTACATAATTTCTTTGACTCTTAATTTCCTATTACCAAGAGTACACTCTCACTGAGTTCCTATAAATATCAAATGAGAAACACATGTAAAGATTTTAGTAGAGCATCTGATACACAGAAGAACTTACTAAACCATTATTAGGTGTAACAACCTGCACTGGAAGAATAAGGAAAGCCCTGAGATTCTTCATATTCTCTCAGAACCTACTTTAAAAAAAAAAAAAAAAAAAAAAAGCTTTAGCCATTAACATTAGTAGGAAATGTTCAAAAGTATCTGTTGACAAAATGCAATTTTCAGGTGTTAAAGTGAAAACTGGAAAAGGACAATAAGTAATTCCTAGAGTTCTAGTTCACCAGAAGGTTGTTAATTTTTCCTCCTCCTAGCTGTAACTTGGTTCTATACTCATATCAAAAAGTAGAAAAAAGGGTTGACAGAAAATCAGTTACCTAAATTTCTGATTTAGTCATTATTTGGTGACTTCTTCCAAGGTTGTTCGTTTCCTCTTTCTATTAAAAAGATGGCTCTCTAAGCAATTTAGCAAGGTAAAACAAACTCCTAAGATACATCGGCGATATGCATGTGGGTAAAATATTTGACAGCACATGTCCAAATGTGTTGTATTTGAATTTCAGCTCTAATTTACTGACAAATAAAAGTTTTCTATTGTCTCATCTTCCACACTAGTTATAATATAGTGTTGTTCCTTAAAGTAGTTTTCTAATGTGGATATTTTCCAAGAGAAGACCGTAGTGGACATGAGCCTCATTTTGGTTGTCAAGCACTCATTTTTCCTTCTTTTCCTAACAGGACCTTGATTTTCTTTCAGGGAATCACATCTTTTGGGGGATTGTCCTTCTTCTACAGAAGGGACATTCTCAAGCCAAGAGTTAAGTATATGACTCATCTTAATCCAACTAGATTGTTTTTCTGGATTTTGGACCTTGAATGACATGATGTAAGGATGGGAAGAAGGGCTGAATTGAATCACGCCTATAGCAACACATTGACTGAACTATGTATGAATTAAAGCCATTCCTTCATTTTTATTGTATATGTGCCTTGAACTGCCCGGTTTCCGGTATTTTCTAAGCCCAGTTCCTGAGTGTTCCCTTTCTTTTTGTGAACTTTTCTATGTCCTTCCAATAAATGATTTCACTTTTGTTACTCAAAGGCAGTTTCTGTTACTTGCAATTTCAAGAATTCTTGGTAACACGAAGTCTGCCTCCAGCCTTGCCCATTCCCAGACCCTCCAAAAGAAGCAGGGCTCCACAAGTGAGCTTTCCATATGTATTTGTTGACTTATTTAATCTCCCCCAAAGGCTCACCCTTAGATTTTCTTGAAATTCTATTCCTTTTAAGTCCCCAAATCTCTTAAGTGTTCCAGAACTTTCTTTCAAAGGATTTAGTAAGACCTTGTAGAATAGGAGAAAGAGACATTTGATAATGATAGAGAAAATCACAAAATCCTTCTTCCACTTCAATATCTATCGAAGACCTGCCAAACCCTGTCCTAGATGCTAGAAATACAAAATGACTAGGACAGAGTCTTGTTCCTTAGACAGCCTGGAGTCTACTAGGGGAGATAAAGCCCACAGAAATAACATTAATGCCATAGAGACTGTGATAAGAGCTATAATTGAGGTACAGATCAAGTGCTCTAGGAGCACAAAGTGGGGAAGATTAATTCAGGCTGGAAGGATTGGGGATTTCAGGGGAGGAGATGAAATTTCAAGCTAACTAATCCTACTGTAAGTGCCCCATGGCCAATTATCTCCATGAAATGGAGTTTGCAAAATTAAGCCTGACCTGTAGAAGTTAGTATGTTTTCTCTTAGCATGGCACAGTACAGTTTCTGAGGTTTATGTCTTCTTGGGCAATGTACTAAATTGATTAGGACAGGACTGAGCAAATAAGGATGTCAGACTTTGCTGGTCTGTGCCTTAATATGCCTGGGGCCTGGTCTTTGCATCTTTTTAGTCAGTGGGATTAAATGACAACTGACCATGGCCTAGATTAGGGCCACTGTGTTTCTTAGCAGACTTTAAATATGGTTTAAAATTAAGTAACAGCTCCAAGGAGATGCTTGGGCTTATTTTCTTTAAATGGAGATAGTAGCAAGGATAGAACCTGCAAGTTGTTTTCAGCTGCCTTGAAAAAGATACTCATTTCATATTCTTTTATGTCCACATCTTCTTCTTTTTTTCTGCCCACACAGTGAAGCCAGATTTCTTCTTCGTTTTACCAGAGAAAGGGTGCTCTGAATTAATCTAGGATGGACAATCAGTCTGACAGAACGGGCTTGAAAAACTTATTACTGCTCGTGGCCATACTTGTAGAGGTTTTGCGTGAAATGTTCCTTTCATGCTGGTAACCTCTAAGATGTGAGGGAGCAGTGTTATTTGGAGCACAAAATGTTGTGTACCTAGGTGACAATGAATTCATCTACCCAGCTAGAGAGAATATAATTGAAAGAGGAAAAGCCACTTATTTTTTTAAAAGTTCTGTTTTTTCAAAAGAGTGGTTTAATTTGATCAAATAAGTAGCCCAATGATCCCTCCACCCACCTACAAAATTCACATTCTGGACAGTGTTTACATTAGTCTTTCATTGGGCAAAAGGAAAGAGAAAGAATAGGAGGTCACCGCTTCTTATCAACCTGGGGAGAAAGACATTGGAAAACCTTGTTTTATTGAACCGTGTTGTGTGTGCACACACTAGCGAGGAACCTAGAGGGGTTCATATTCCCAGAAACTTCTTGGAAATGACATAACATTCTCATAGGTATAGGCAGAAAAATGAGAGAAGGCTTCATTAGGAAGCCTTCATTCTAATGCTGCCCTATTTTCCCAACATTAGGGTCCCGAATCTTCTGCTTAGTTCAGTGATCCCTCAGAACGTCCTCAAGATGCTTATCACATGTGAAAAGGGTGAACATGGAAAAGGCAGAGGGTCTTCAGACCTCTGACCCTTCATTTGTTCCCAGTGCTGATTGGGGCAAAGGCGACCTTTGAAGTTTGTCTGATAGGGCAGGGGAGACTTGGGCCCAATGAGTGCATAGGGATGCTATTATGGGTTGGATTGTGTCCTCCAAAAATATATATGTTGAAGTCCTAAACACCAGTACTTCAGAGTGTGATCTTATTTGGAAACTAGTTAAGATGAGGTCATCCTGGAATAGGGTGGGTCCCTAATCCAACATGGGTGTTGTCCACGTAAGAAGATGGCCACATGAAAACAGAGACACAAAGAGAATACTGCAGGATGAGGGCAGCACAGGCTGGAGAGAAGCAGCTGCAAGCCAAGGAATGCCAAAGACTTCCAGCAACCACCAGAAACTAGGAAGAGGCAAGGAATGATTCCCCTGCAGTTTTCAGAGGGAGCATTTCCTGCTGACACTTGGATTTCAGACATCTAAGACTCTAGTACTGTAAGATAAACGTCTGTTGTTTGAATCCACTCAGTTTGTGGGATTTTGTTAGAGCAGCTCTGGGAAACTAATACATTTGTTTCTAACTCTCATATCCTGTGCTCTGTTGACCCCTGTGACACAGATGTGCAGTTTCCTGGACCCCTATACACCTGTCTCCTCCTCTTCACCATTAGATGTAAGGTTCCCTAGAACTATGCATTTGTCCTAAGTTAACCATATGCTTTCCTACCTCCACGCATGTGTTTCCTTTCTGGCACAGCTAGGACCCAGGGTTCCTGGCCTGCTCATCATCCAAAGTCAGCTTTGACTCTCCTCTAAGGCAAGTGTGAATTAGTGTGTGAGAAAAACCCTGTCCTCCCAATTTGTTTCTTTGTACCAGCCTCTGTTTGCTGCTGAACTAGGTCACTGAATGTCTAATTTCTCTCTATATTATAACTTTAAAAGTGGAGACTCTGTTTGACTCCTTTTATACCTCTGAAAGTCTTGCTTCTCAAATTATCGTCCTCAAACTAGGAGCATCAGATCACAGGATCTCTGTCCCTATCCCAGACCTCTGAATTGGAATCTTCATTGTAACAAATTCCAGCGAGATTATTTGCATGGCAAAATTTGAGAAGGACTCCCCTAGAGGACCTGGGGATACCAGCTACCTTAATTGAATACATGCTTCCCCTTTGCGGTGTTACTGAGCATTTTTACTTACATTATTCCAAATTATTCATCTGAACAATTCTATTAACAATTCTGAGAGGTAGGCATTACTACTTTCCTTTATATAAATGAAAAAATTAGAGAGAAGGTGGACTGGAAATTGTGGGGAGACCTCCTACCTCTTCTCCACTGGAACACAACTCCTGTGACTTGACCTACATAGTGGTTTTTCAGTCAACAATCATAACTTCCCTGAGAGTTGCAATTTCTGGGGAACATCTGAGCATCTGTCACAGAGACAGACCTCTTTTTGCTATTTCAACACTAGTTGATGAACTCATGTCTCTCCAGACCCTACCTCAAACAGGGTTCCATGGAAACACTAAATTTGGGAAATGCTACAAATTACACAGCCTTCTTGAATATTAATTGTGCAGAGTCACCATTAAAGGCTTTATTACTTGACCTCAGTAAATATACCTACTTAACTATTTAACTCAGTTTTCCCAAAAGTTTATGTGGCTCCATATTGTGATTGTGTAACAGCCATTAACATTCTGTGAAACACACTTTGGTTTAAAATGAGATGTTAATGACAAAGGGAGATCAAGAGGGAGACTCCGTGAGAGAGAGAGGAAGGAGGTTAGGGAGAGAGGATATTTCTCTCCTGCTGTTAGCTTCCAAGTGGATGTTTTCTCAAAATCAAAATCAGATATTAGCATGTGGGAAGGGAGCTAGGGACCAGCAAGAGCTTCTGAACCACTAGGAAGGATGGTTCATTTGTCTATGCATTATTTAATATCATAAAGTCCTCCCTAGAATCTTTTCTTCCAGGCTGTAACTCAAGACAAAGACCCTCGATAAAATTAAGTAGGATGTTAAGTTGGAAGCACATTGGGAGGCTAGAGTGCCACATTAAATCATATTAACTTTTAAAAATGGACACTGAGGTCATGAGCTTCACACATGGGGGGCACAATACTACAAAGTAGCAGGATACCACCATGCAAAGAACATTAATTACCCATCAGGAGGTTGCTGGGAAGAAGCAGCAGGAAGGCTTGTGCACTTGGCCATCAGGGGAAATCTCTTTTCAAGGATACTTTTGCTCTTGAGGTGAAGGGCTGCGTCAAGAGCCTTTTTGCTTTTGCTGGGCTCTTGATAGCTCTGAGGGTAGATTTATTTGGATTTTTGGAGCTGATGGAGAGCAGGTCTCTATCCACAGTGCTGCTCGGGACTCTGGCAAGCAATGTCACCATTCTCTGGAGTTTTGTTTTGTTTTGGTGTATTTATTTATTTATTTATTTGAGAGAGAGAAAGAGAGAACACAAGCAGGGTGAGGGGCAGAGGGAGAAGCAGACTCCCCACTGAGCAGAGAGCCTGATCTGGGGGCTTGATCTCTGGACTCTAGGATCATGACCTGAGTTGAAGGCAGTTGCTCAACTGATGAGCCACCCAACTGTCCCTCTCAAGTTTTAAATCAAGGTCACTCATCCTTTTCATGCAAATCTAGGGTAGCAATTGGTTGCTGTCTGCCTGCTTACAGTGGAAATGATAGGGTGGGGTTTTCCAGATATTTTTGTTATAGAAAGAAAAAGGATTTGAGATTGGCTGTTTGAAAGCAGAAATACCTTCCAGAAGCTCTTCTCTTGTGAGGGCATGGACACAATAAATGAAAGCAGGCAAATAGAAAGGGCTACATGAATTTTCCAGTAAAGCCCATAGATTTTTTTCATAATGTTCTGGGATCTCATTTCCCCAATTTATTTGCTGCTACTATTCTGCCTGGATTTACTCCAGTTGTCCCCTCTCTCTGGAATAGCTGGCCCCCATTTCTGCTGGCTGAAATCACCCATTTTTTCCAAGGTCCTGTCAAACTTGTCCTTCTTTGAGAAGGATTTCCTGATTGCCTCTGGAGAAACAAATGCTGGCAATGAGTCTGAATCAAATTCTGAAAGGAATGGCACTTCTGGAACATGCTATTGAACTCTAGGAAGAAACATTATTGGTTAAGTGAAGATCTGAGGAAAGACTCCTTAGGACTTCTAGTTAGAACATCCTACTTGCTTCATGACCAAAGTTGTCTGCAGTCAAGCCATGTTGTCTCAAAGAGAAGGTTAGCATCTCATGGGACCTAAAGGGTAGAATGCCAACCATTCTGTCTAGTTTGCTCAACTCTGAACACTTTTGGGATGGTGCCTGGCACATGGCAGACATGCCTTAACCCTTTGTGGAATGAAGAAAGTGTATCATGCTTCTGCTGTCCAGATTGTATAGCTTTGTGTGGGACCTGGCTAATCTGGTGCACCTGATCCTGCTACCCACCTCCAGCCAGAGCAGGCAGGGAAGGGAACTATCAGCAGTGAAGGTGCCTGCTCTTGCATTCTCTTTCCAAAGCATTGGTTCTCAATTGGGACTGTCCACAAGAACCAGTTAGGGAGCAACATATTGACATGGCAATATATTGACTTGGCCACACCTGCAGAGATTGTGGCTTAATTATTCTCGGCTAAGGCTCAATTATCTGGGGTTTCAAAAGCTCCAAAGTGATTCTAATGTTGCCAGGCTGAGAACCTGAGAACTGCTTTCTAGGAAAGTAAGCATTTTCACATCCATTTTTTTAGAAAGAAAAATCAAGAGTTTCAGCTGTCTGGGATTGCATGACAACTAGTATTTAGAGGTGATGTAGATACATGGTTTAGGAATATATAGGAATATAGTGGAGTTGAGATTCTCTGTGCGAGGCATAGTGTATTAAACAAGACGGTATGGAAAGTGCTATGAAACAGACGAGGATGGTGGCATAATAAGTGACTGCTGAAGAGGTGAATGTGTGTGGGTAGATGGGGGGTTGCATGAAGGAGGTGGTGAGGGAGGGCAACCTCATCACAGAGGTCAGGCTTTCTCTAAGAGGGGTTATTTTAATTGAAATGTGAAAGACAAAACAGAACTAGCCAAGCAAAAATCTAGGAAAAGTGTTCAGATCAGAAGGAATGGCAAGTACAAAGGCCCTGAGGCAGTAGTATACTGGAGGAATTGTGAGCCAGAGAAGAATGGTAAGAAATGAATTCAGAGCTGTTAATTTCAGTAATTCCCTATTTGTTTCCTCAGCAACTGAGATCACTTTTTCTTTATAAAAATTAACCTTATTCTTAAAATCTCTATAATCATATGCTACTCTCTAGATAGATTCTGCAGAGCTGGGATGTCCTTCAACCTTTATGGTTTGCCATATCATAGTCCACATTCTCTATGTCCTGTTCAATTGCCACCACATTTCGAAAGCCCTCCATGATCATTCATGATGGAAGCAATCTCTCTCCTCTCTAAGCCACCACAGCCCATTACCTTCACCTTTCTAATGGGTTGTAGCTCTTTGTCTTGTGTATCTTTCTCAGCCTGCTATCTTTCTGCTACTACCTGCCCCTTGCTAGGATCTAACCTCAGTTTTGATTTATCTGGTAGTCCCTTGCTCATTGCTCTGGGATACCCTTGCATTGTGCAGGGCTCAAACAATGTTTATGGAAGAGTTACTTATGTGCACTCAATTCCTTTCAACAAGAATAAGAGCAATCCAAAAAACCCAAGTGCACACATGGTAATTAAAGCAGCAAACAAAACTGTGTTGGCTCTCTGCCTCTGAGTGTGTTGTTGACTTGCAGACAATAGCTTCTGATCACTCACCTTTGGAAGAACATATGACAATTCAAATGAAAAACGTCAACCCAGGCAGTTTTAGGAAAGCCAACTCATTTGTTGACTAAAAATGATCCAAATAGTCAGAAATGAAGACTGCCAGAAAATGAAGGGCCATCCTTTTAACCTACTTAAACAGACACTTGCAAGTAGTGTAGAAGAGAACAGAAGGCAGAATGAAAACAAGAGAATAAATAAAAATATTGTGGATTCACTTGCCATGGTCAGTGGTGTGTGACAAGGCACTCTGTAGCCAGCCTGACTTCTACACCTGTGGATTCTTCCAAAAAGATGCCCTTCATGGGCAGGGACCTTATTATCGGATACTATTTGATTGCCAAAGTCAATCTTATTCAATCCTACTACTGCCCTGAAGAATGGTCAGCACCATTCCATTTTTATAAACGTTGAAACTGACCTGTTGTTCTGGAGACACCATGGTTTGTGCATGTGGCAATGAGCTTTGGGACTAATAGCCTGGACTCTACTTCCAGCTCCACGCACTTGCTGTGTGGGACTGAGTAACATCTAATGATGTTATTATTGTTTCTTCTTTACAATGTTGAGAGAGTAGGCCAAGTCCACAGATGTAAAACACTAAGGACACTACCACATACACAGTCAGCGTTCAGTACATGTTAGCTTATTCTGTAATTTGCCCAAGGCTGACGGGTGCTAAGGCAATGATTGGAATTTAAGTGTGTAAGGGAAAATACTAAGCAGCAATGGTCTTATGTTAATGGAGTTAGCAATGCCCTTGGAAGCAGGAGAAATCACCCTAATTTTGCTCCCGTATAACTTGAGTGTAGCTGAATGGTCAGATCATTTCCTTTGCACCCTTTCTTTCTTGCTTGTCCAAGTTAGAACCCTTTGTGCTTGCTTCAGCAGCACATATACTAAAATAAGAAGCATACAGAGAAGATTAGCCTGGCCCCTGTGTGAGAATGACATACAAGTTAGAATCCTTTGGTGGATAAGCAGGGCTGGAACACTATTAGAGCCCTCCATAAACAAGGCTGTCTAGTGCAAGGTGAAGTGTGTCCATTCCCTCCTCTGGATATTTGGAATCAAGAATTCAGAGATTTCCAGGTTTGGTGGGGGAATCATAGAATTTTTAGTATATTACTGATGAGCTCACACCTGCCAAGCAAAGGGTGAAGGCATGCTTCCTGCTAAGCTTCCATTCAGCCCTGCTCCCCTGCTCCATGTATCTCCTGTAGAGAAGGGGGATGGACTTAGAGAGACAGGACATGATTCTGTGAGTTTCCTCTAATTTGGAAGTTTGAAACAATGTATGCTACGTGGTCCCGTTGAATCTCCCAAGATTCTGAAAGACCCTGAGACCACTGCTGTATATGTGAAATCAGAGGAAGTAGGAGTTGTTTTTGTGATGTTTGTACCCCACTCCCATGAAAACACTCCGTTCAGTACATGCATTTATTGTCCTATTTGCCACACCAGGCAGTACTTATTTATTTCCTGATTTGTCTTCCTTTCTCTGTTATGAGTGCTCAAGGGCAAGGGCATAAAATGTATCCAGCATATGGGAGTGATTAGAATCTCCAGCTCAGAAGTCAGGTATACCCATCTGCAGCTCCGACCACCTCTCCTTTCTGACTTCGTTCAGATAAATCAAAGTACGGCCCAGAACCTCTATGTTTGGGGGCAGCGTTCACCTGGTTCAAGTTGGTGTCCTAGATTACAAAATGTGACATGAATGTGCATATTTCTTTTCTCTCTTTTTTAAAAAAAGATTTTATTTATTTATTTGGAAGAGAGAGTGAGAGAGAGCATGAGAGGCGAGGGTCAGAGGGAGAAGCAGACTCCCCATGGAGCTGGGAGCCCTTTGTGGGACTCGATCCCGGGACTCTGGGATCATGACCTGAGCCGAAGGCAGTCGCTTAACCAACTGAGCCACCCAGGCACGTGAGTGTGAATATTTCTATTGAGAATTCAAAGCTCTATCAGATTCTCATATTGAGGGAGACATGGTTCTATAAGAAGTAAAGAAGTTCTGCTGTTAATCAGTTAAAATTAAGTTTAGGAAGCTTCTAGATTCTTTATAGCACTCTTTCCAGTAAAAAAGGGGATTATTATATCCTCAGTTTCTATATTAGGAATTATCAGTTCTTCTATCCCTTTTATGCATTTCTAGTACAAATTCACTTAATGTAGGATTAACGTAGGATTTTCTCTGTTTCTTAAAATAACTTTTCCTCCATGATCATACATTGAGATGTAATTTTATGTGCCAAGCACCTTATAAAGCACTTGGAAAGTATATTAGCTCATTTAACCAACATAGTAATTCTCCAAATAAATATTAGTGTCTCTCCATTACAAAGAAAAAGAAACTGGAACTTTGAGGTAAGACTGGTTCTAAAGCTGTCTGTTTGTGCTTATACACCTTATGCCATACTGTCCTCACGTCTGTTAGAGTTCTTTGTTTATGGAGATGAGCTCACCCAGTCCATTGTTTGGTCTATAAAACATCTGGGTCTAGAGATGTCAGAATTCTACTTTAGAAATCTGTCTAGATACAGGTAGGTACATCATTCTGAGACCATTTTCCCTTTGAGTCAGAATGTTAACTTCCCTGAACAAATAGGTCTTGCTCTTATAAACAGATTTTGCAAGGAAGGCTAAATGACATCCCACAGACAATACTATTCCAAGGTTTCATGAATATATATTATATTGTTAGGTAAAAAGAGAGGAATATTTGAATACATTAAGGATTTTAATGAAAACACGAACCACCTGTAAAACAAGAAAAAAGTTGTTTTCTAACAACAGTTGGAAAGGTAAATGTATACAAAACTGATATTAAAAAAAGAAAGAAAAAATTGAGGGAAGATAAATAGAACTAAGTTAGATGCAGACGAATCATAGTTATTGGAACTCTGCTCTGACATATTAAACTGCAAAACGGAGTGCTAGAAGGGAGTTTAAGAAGGGAGGAAAGGGGGACGCCTGGGTGGCTCAGTTGGTTGGACGACTGCCTTCGGCTCAGGTCATGATCCCAGAGTCCCGGGATCGAGTCCCGCATCGGGCTCCCAGCTCCATGGGGAGTCTGCTTCTCCCTCTGACCTTCTCCTTGCTCATGCTCTCTCTCACTGTCTCTCTCTCAAATAAATAAATAAAATCTTTAAAAAAAAACAATCTTCTAAAAAAAAAAAAAAAAAGAAGGGAGGAAAGGTCATGGTCTTTGACATTTCCCAAATATATGTATCCAGAAAAAAAGACTAATCCGGTGTTTGCTGTCCAAGCTGAGCAAAGACCGGGAAAGAGCTTCTTCAGCTTGGAGTGTTCTAACCCAAACAAAGACAACGGCATGAGTTAGTTCAATTTTGGGCAGGTGCTTTTCTGTATACCTAATGCTCACAAAAATTTCATGTTTTTAAACAGCAAATCTAACTTCAGAAATTTTTGTTGAAAAAATAATTATTTAAAAAAGAACTGGGATCCTGGGTGGCTCAGTTGGTTGGAGCAATTGCCTTTGGCTCAGGTCATGATCCTGGAATCCCAGGATCTAGTCCTGCATTGGGCTCCCTGCTCAGTGGGGAGTCTGCTTCTCTCTTTGACCCTCCCCTCTCCTGTGCTCTCTCTCTCTCTCAAATAAATACATAAATTCTTAAAAAAAAAAAAAAGACCTATCATGGCTATGCATAAAGGATGTTTGATTGCAGCATTGTTGATCCTAGTACAATTAATTGTTGGATTAATTGTCGATTGGAACCCAAATACTTGTTTATAGGGGATTAGCTAAATTTGTATAAAGGGGGACTCTATGGTCATGTTGATGTAAAAAAAATTATTTTAAATATCCACAATGCATTTAGCTTAAGATGTAAGTTAGAAAACACACTCAGGTTGATAAAAATAAATTAATATCAATATAATATACACATACACACATGCACATACAAAATTTGTAAGGTGCAAACAAATATGATATGTCTTTTCATCTGTGTGCTTTTCTGAATTGTCCAAATTCTCTGCAACAAGTTTCTGTTGGCTATTAATAAAAACAGAATTCATTTAAGAAAAAATCAAAGATGTTAATCATTCACAATACATATTATCATGGCTTAACCTTCCCTGTTCCTTTACCCAGGCCCAAAGCACACAGATATGTCTCCAATTTCCACTAACAGGCAACTTGGGGAAAAGAATTCCACTATCTTATAATTTTTCCATTTAAGAAAAGACTGTTTTCATTATTCACACCCAGATGACCAGGACAGGAAAAGAAGAGAGAAGCTGACCATACTGATACCAGTCTTCCAGATAATAACTATAACTGTCCCATTTAGCACTGGGGCAATACCTGGGGTCTTCAAAGCTGTCTCTGAAATTATCTAATTAAACAAAGTAAGGAGGACAATGATGAGAGTGGAAGATTTAATCTGAGAAGCATGAGGGGGCCTCTGGATACTAAGGAGAGGAAATCAACAGAGGGGTAGTAACGAGAGGGACCAAATGAGACATTCAGTTGCAAGCAAATATAATAATAAGCTCGTAAAGGTTTTGAGGGCTAAAAGCAAAAATCACAAATTAAGAAGAGAAGGAGAAAACAGAGAATGACAAAATTAGTAGAAATGGAGGAAGGGAAAGCTGTTCAAAGTTTTTACATAACCATATTGCTTCTAGAACCCAACATCATTAATCCACTTAATGATTCTTTGTAAATATTTGAATGAAGAACAATTCCTGTGACCCTGGGACTCACATAATTTCACAAGCCTTAAACATCAGGCCTGCCAATCAGAATTACCAATGACATTTATCTCTGTAACAGAGGGAGAACATTAAACATACATCACAGACTCACATTCTTGGGGGATGCCATAGAGGACAGCCAGCCCCTGCCCTGTGATCAAATTTAAATGCACTAGGAAAACAAGCACATCAGAGGCTATCAAAAGAGCAAGTCTCAGGCATCCTAAGAGCAGGTTATTCATCAGGAACTCAGGGAAAATGCTGAGGGGGGAAAAAAAGAAAGAAACATAAAAAGGCTTATCTGGAACCTGGTTGATCCAGTTCTTGTGAACACACTGGTTTACTTCTTCACTTAATTACTGGTTCCAAATGGCTTGCTCCTACAATATATATTAATTATTCCAACCTACGAAGATGTATGAGTTGTTCCCTTGAAGTTCTTTCCAGGTTAGAAAGGGAGGGGGTGGTATTCCCAATAAGCCTTGATTAGTGGAGGGAAATCCAGAAGTGGGAGTGGTGGGGCCAAGGCCATTTATGCGCTGGGAATTGAAAGCCAAAGTAGGTACACTTCAGTAGGTGAAGATGTAGAATTTTTTTTAGAGTTGCTCCATTTTCCATGACTTTCCTCTGACTTACTTTGTCCCTTTCAGTAGGTTTAAAGGTGTGCCGTGATACCCTGCCCATCCTGTAGACAGGCGTCTCAACATCTCTCTTTTTTTTTTTTTTCCCCTCATCAAAACATACAGATCTGCAGTTAAAATACTGCTGCCAATTACCAAGTGTAAGCTTCTGGGCCCTGAATTCACATAGGTCAGAAGGCAGATGAGAAAAAGTGCAAGGCAGTAAACATACCTATGTGCTTTGATCATATCTGCAGGCATATAGCCTTATTGCCTATTTTTTTTTTTTTTTTTTTTGCAAGGGGTGCTTTACTGATCAAAAAGCAACAGATTCCTAGCTCTCTGCTTGGAATATTGCTCACCGCATTTCTGATATCTGACCTGGAGCAGGAGAGGTGGGCTGGCTAACTTGCATCACTGTAGTGGATACCAAGCACATTAGGAGCATTTTCAGTCATGTTTATGAATTAAATATAAAGGGATTCATTTTTGCAAGATGCCCTATGGGGCATTCAAACATTCCTCACTCGTCATAATCATGGTCTATTTGATCTGTCCTTTTTTTCTCGCTCTCTCCCTGCCCTCCTTCTTTCCTTCCTCCCCTCTCCTCTCCTTGCTTTATGTACTCATTCCTCTTATGCACAACCACTAAAGGTCTTTGATGCTATGGATCACTGGGGAGAAATATTCTTTGCTTTGCCTCTTGTATTACACTGGATCTGCCTCCCTTCCATACATCCATTGAGAGCAGACTCTGAAGTATAAACAAATTTTTTCATTTGTTTAGACAAAATGGCACTAGAAAATGAAAATCACAAAGCACATTCACAAGAAACAGAAATTAAGACAACTCCTGTATGCTCTACAGCCCTATATGATCAGACTTGCCTTGTCTCTGTCTTCCCAGGTGACTGGGAGTTGGTCACAGGTCAAATGAAGGTGTACAGGAGAATCAGTTGCTTTCAACACCTATGCATTAGTTTCCTAGGGCTGCCACAACAATTTGCCATAAACTGGGTGGCTTAGAGCAACTGAAATTTACTCTGTCACAATTCTGGAGGCCAAAAATCAGAAATCAGCAGTTTTAAGCATACCTAAAGTATCAGTAGGATTGGTTCCTTCTAGAGGTTCTAAGGGAGAATCTAATCCATCTCCCTCCCCTAGCTTCTGGTGGCTGCCAGAAAGTCTTAGCATTCCTTGATTTGTAGAGGCATCATTCGAATCCTTGCCTGTATCTTCACATGGTCTTTCTCTGTGTCTCTGTGTGTTCTTTCCTATATTTTATAAGGATACTCGTCATTGGATTGAGGGCCCTCCCTAAATCCAGAATGATCTCATCTCAAGGCATTTAATTACATCAGCAAAGATTATATTTCCAAATAAGGGCACATTCACAAGTACTGGGGGTTAGGACTTAGACATATTTGTGGTGGGCACTATTTGACCTGTATTTGTCCTTGTTCTCTTCTCCATCATATTACCAAAGTTGAGCAAAAGCAAAAAAACCCACAAAGGTCCTATAACATGCATAGAGAATATGAAAGGACGCAGTGTCCTCACAGAGTGTCCTTACAAAGTCTTCTTTGTAAGCAAAGATTGGAAACATCTAAGTGTCCATCAATAGGAGACTTGGTTAAATAAATTTGGTTCATCTCCCCAATGGAATAACATGCAGTTACTAAAAAGAACAAAGTAGGGCCTACATGAATTGAGATGGAAATATCTCCTAAATATGTTGCAAAGATAATTAAGCAGATTATAGAACAAAATGCATGTCATTCATCCATTTAAAAAAAAGCAAATTATAAACAACAAACCCATATAATTCTCCTTTTGGGGAATTTCTCTGTTCCGATGTCAGTTATGTGATTCTAAGAAGGGGGACTGCCAATCAGTCTCTTAATCCCCTTTCTGTGCCATAAAGAGTATCCTGATCTGGACAATCACAGCATCCTATTCTGCTAACCACAGTGATGGGATGGAGATTGGGGTGAAATCCAAGCTGGCTAATTAGAAGTCTTCCAAAGATTTTTAAAAATTCGAATTTTGAGGAAGAAAATGTCTCTTGCCTGTTTGGCTCTGATTAGTTTTCTATGGCTTCTGGAATAATGAACTACTACAAGCTTTGAGGCCTAATAGAACACAAAGTTATTATCTCATCATTCTGTAGGTGAGAAATATGATTCACGTCTCAAGATAGCAGTGAGGTTGTGTTCCCTTCTGGAGCCTCTACAGGAGAATCCATATCCTTTCCCTCACCCAGCTAGCTCCATCTACAGGCCCTCACTTCCTTGGCTCCTGGTCCCATTCCTCCATCTTCAAAACCAGCAACAGAAGTTCAAATCTTTCTCATATAACATCTTTCCAACCTTGCTACCACTGTCACATCCTCTTCTCTGACTCTGATTCTTCTACCTACATCCTTTACCTTTAAGAACCCTTGCGATTCCTTTGGGCCCACCTGGAGAATCCAGGATAACATCCATAGTTTTAGGTCAGTTGATGAACAATTTTAATTCCGTCTGCAATCTTAACTCTCCTTTGCTATGTAAGGGAACATATTTTAGGTTCAGGCGATGACAATGACATCGGGAGGTAGGGGTGGGAATTGTTCTGTCACAAATCTGGTGGTAAATCCAGGCCTGCCAATAGCTATCCTCTCTAACACAGGGAGAAACACCACTGAGGAGGGAAAAATGAGGCATTGCCAAGAGATAGAGAAATGACAGCAGTTGAGACCACCCTGCTGGAGTTCCCTGATCTGGCCATTCCTAAAGCCAACACATCTCACTTCAGTATGACTGTGTAAGTGAAGAGATTCCTCCCACCTGTTTAAAACATTTTTGAATTGCGTTTCTCTCATTTATAATTGAAAGACTCCTGGGCGCCTGGATGGCTCAGTGGGTTAAGCCGCTGCTTTCGGCTCAGGTCATGGTCTCAGGGTCCAGGGATCGAGTCCCACATCGGGCTCTCTGCTCAGCAGGGGGCCTGCTTCCCTTCCTCTCTGTCTGCCTGCTTCTCTGCCTACTTGTGATTTCTGTCTGTCAAATAAATAAATAAAATCTTTAAAAAAAAAAAAAGACTCCTAATTACTTGTGTATATATGTGTTTCATATGCATTTACATATGTCTAGAAAAATCCAGAATTGCAGATAATAGAATTGGAGTGACCGATATGAGGTAGCTTTCATTTTTAACAAGTATATTGTATGACTGTTATACAATGGCACATATTACTTGTATAATTGTAAAAGTGAAGAAAAAATAAGAGACTGTTACATTAAATGTTAAGTTCATCCAGGGCTTCAAGGTCCAGCTGAAGGAGCAGAAACCTCACATATTTCTTTTTCGTTTGGTGCTTTTAAATAGTACATGAGTCCATTGAAGAGCCCATAATTACAAGTTGCTTCTTAGGCCCTGATAATATACTTTATCCTTTAAGAAAGCTATTTAGATGGGACCGCAGATGATAAAAGGCCTATGCTCAGAGAGACAAAGAACTTGCTGGCTCACATCCGCAGACCTGACCTGTCCCTGTCTGGGTCTGCATGGCAGGCCGTGAAAGCACAAGTTTGTCCTAGTTCCATTTCTTGTGTCTTCAGACTATAAATATGTGCATTATGGGAATCCAAGTTAAAAGAAAAGGAGGAGAAACAAATGCCTGCATTTCCCTTAACAAAACAAAGAGACAAAAGCAGCCTGGACTCCAACTGCATTAAAATATGGGAACAGAACAGTTTGTTAAAATGTCACAATTAAGAACTCTGAAGAATTCTCCTACTGGACTTGGCACAGTGGGATGCGATATGCTGGATCTGAATTCCCTTATTTTCTCTGTGATGAGGCCTCATGGCTAGAAAACCCATCAACACGCACGGGGCATTTCCATGTCACTTCCCTAAAAGAGACCATCTGAGGGCCCTAGTCAGGGAACAGAGGCATCAGGATTCAAATGTGGGCCTTTCTGGTGCATGGGTCCATGATTCTCAAAGAACGTTTAAGAACCACTCAGGCACCTTGTTAATCACCCAGATTCTCAGGTTTTTCATATTTCTGACTGCCACTCTATTCTAATATCCCAGGTCATAAGAAACTAAGACTGGGAGGCATTTCAGTGAGTAGCCGTTGTTGCCCACAGGTTTAAAAAACAAACAAGGAACCTCACACTCAATTACAAAGAAAGTCAGCAAAACTCAACCCTTCTATAGAGAAGTAATTAATTTTTAAAATGTTAAATTTACCAGGCTGTAGGCAATTATTCAAATTTCAAGGAAAGAATCAAATTTTATTGATCAAACCTTTCTAGACTCATATCAAGAAACTGCAAGTGGGAGGCATAGTTTCAAAACCCTCTGTTTTCTGCTGAAATATCCTTATCCTCACAACATAGCTCATTCACATTTCTGCTTTGTTTGGCTGCAGGGCTGGCCATTCAAAATGCTATCACCTCCTTTAAACCAGATGTTGAAAAACAACAGTCAAGGTCTCCTCTGTGGCTGAGTTGGACTGGACTCATTTTTAAGTGACGAACAAGTAAACGCAGGGCATCATTTTTACTTGCTCATTGTTCCCTCTATTCGAGAGTCTGCTGAAACTAAAGAATGGAAAGAATCAGAATGCAACCAAAGGGGAGCTGGATTCAGATACAGATCCTGCCTCAGTTCACTTTCCTATCTCCAACACCCAGCTCTGTCCCCCCCCCACAACTCACAGCACTTACCTACTAATTACTATATAATTGACTTATTTACTAAAGCTACTGTTTAGGTCAGTCACTTCCTCTTCAGCATGGGAACTCCCAAAAGCTGAGAGTTTTTGTCAGTTTTGTGCATAGAACAATGCCTGGAACATATGAAAGCTCCTAAGTGAGGGAAGGAAGGAAGGAGGATTTTATACTGGGAAAGAAGAAAACCCTTATAGAAAGAAGCAGAAATAAAAGATGCACAGGGAATGTGGAAGCCACCAGCTATATGTGGCTATTGAGAATGCGCAAAGGGGCTAGTCTGAACTGATACTGGATTTTGAAGACTTAGGACCAAAGAGAATGTAAAAGATCTCATTAACAATTTTCTATGTTGAGTGCATGCTGAAGTGATAATGTTTTGGGTATTATTAAAATCAATTTCTCCCATTTCTTTCTACTTCCTTTAATTTGGCTACTAGCCATTTTAAAATGACATTTGTGACTCATATTCATGGCTCACGCCGTATTTTTTTTTTTTTTTTAAGTAGGCTCCATGCCCAATTTGGGGCTTGAACTCATGACCATGAGCTCAAGAGTCGTATCCTCTGCAAACTGAGCCAGCCAGGCACCCACACTGTATTTTTAAAGGTTCGTGCTGGAATTTCTCAGTCTCATCATTTTTCTTTTTTCTTTTTTTTCTGCTATCTTTATTTTTAACTTTCTATTTTGAACTAATTTCAGAATGACAGAAAATTAGCAGAGAATTATACAGTTAATGTATAAGCTTCCCCCAGACTCCTAGTGTTAATATCTCATAATACTTTTAACTGAAACTACAGACCTTATTCAAATTTCAACAATTTTCCTTTTAATGTCCTTTTTCTTTTTCGGAATCTGATTTAGGATTCCACGCTGCATTTACATAACCCTGTGTAAGTTTAAGGTACACAACATGACAACCTGATCTGTGTATATATTGCAAAATAATTATCACCGTAAGTTTAGTTAACACCTCCAATACTTCACTAATGACCTTTTGTGTGTGTGTGGTGAGAATATTAAAGATATTGGCAATTTTGAAGTAGGTGATACAGTACAGTTGACTATAGTTACCATGCTGTCCATTAGATCCCCAGAATTTATCCATCCTATAACTGGAAGGTTGTATCCTTTACCAATATCTCCCCATTTACCCTATTTCCAGCCACCATTCTACTCTGTTTCTATGAATTTGGCTTTTTCAGATTCTACACTGTCTTCCTCTGACTTATTTCACTTAGCAGAATGTCCTCAAGGTCCATCCAGATGTTGCGAATAACAGATTTCATTTTTTAATGGGCAAATAATTTTCCATTGTATATAAATATACATATATTTCCCTATAATATATAAATGTTAATATATAAGTATACATGCCACACATATATAAATGTGACCCCCACATAATACATTTTCTTTGTCTGTTTACCTGTTGATATTTCCATGTCTCACCTCTTATGAATGGTGCTGCAGTGAACAGGGAAGTGCAGATATCTTTCTGAAATTGTGTGAATCCTTTCTTTGAAAAGCATTTAATAGGGCATTTTCTCAAAAGCTGTTTGGGGGATCACTGGCCAAACTCATCTATTGAGTGGGGGAAAAGCAGTGTTCCTCAAAGGACAATCAGGACTCGCTGCATGCAAGTGACAAATGTTTCCTTTTGTGGCACCCTGCCGAGATGTAGGAATTGCAAACTTAGGAGGAAGCATATTTCCTCCATCAGCCACCTCTGTTCTTTCCCACTGTCTGCTCAGCATACTGGGGCTCACGTCCCATCTCGACAATTCCTCTCACAGATTTGCTCTACGAGGCTGAAGTCAGGAAAAGGAAAAAGGAGGGAGGAAAAAAGCAGGGTCCAACTTTGGAATCAAGAATGATTTGCATTCAAGAATGATCTCTGGGGCGCCTGGGTGGCTCAGTGGGTTAAGCCGCTGCCTTCAGCTCAGGTCATGATCTCAGGGTCCTGGGATCGAGTCCTGCATCGGGCTCTCTGCTCAGCAGGGAGCCTGCTTCCTCCTCTCTCTCTCTGCCTGCCTCTCTGCCTACTTGTAATCTCTTTCTATCAAATAAATAAATAAAAATCTTTAAAAAAAAAAAAAAAGAATGATCTCTGCACTGTGGTAATATCCAGAAGAATGACAAGTGAGCCCAGAACAACAGATGGAGATACATTTATTGATGGGTAGAGGTTTCAGCTCAGGCATAAAATCTTTGGGGACATGTAAATATAAAAATCAATAAAAAGGTGTACAAAGAAGGCCCTTCATGAGACATTAATGTCTTCGATTGAACTCATCTCGCTGTTGGAATGCTGTTGGCTGGAAATGAGAGCCAGTTGGAATGGAGTAATTTGCTTAAAGACACTAACTATTGATAACCGGTAAATCTTTCAAAGGGTGAGGAGAGATTAAAATGTTTATCATGTATCTAAACTACTTTACAATGGAAGCATGCTGTTGTAGAAATGGCCTTCACTATATGGATTAATTCTTTTAATACACAGAAAGTGTTTAATGTAGACATTTTTCAAGATACAAATAGCAGACACTCAAAGAACCTCTGCATTCAAATGATTGGTCCTTCTCTTTATCCAACCCTCAACCTTGCTCTAAGAAGCTATCAGTCATTCCTTTCCCAGTGGGGCCCCCCGTCATGGCCAGAATAGGATCCTGTCTGATACAAGTTTCTCCCATAACTCCTTTTCTCTTCCCTCCAGGTTGTGTGGAAGTGTGGAAAATAGGAAAAAGAGTTAGTGTTTTGGAGCTGGGTATAGTCATATTGGAATCCTCATTTCAAAATTTACTAGTTCTGTGTCCTGAACCACATGGAATTGCCAACATTCATGTGGGTTTGATTGGTGAAAACGACAATTTCACATGGTTTAGTCTAACACCTGAACTTCTGAGCTTTGGTTTCCTTGCTTAAAAGCAGGACTAATGCTGCCTTTAATTGTGAAGATTACAGGTGTGTAAAGCACTTGGCACAGTCCTTGGACAGAGTGGGAGCCCAGTAAATGGCAATTGCTATCATGATTCACTTAGAGTATGTCTCACATACTCTTTCTTCCTCCTTCCTTCCCAGTTCAGTTATTGTCCTTTACTCAAATGCAGTCATTTTAATAACTTCCTTTTTTTCTCTTTGACCTCTCTCTTAACCGTCTCAGAAATCTCTCTATACTGTTCTGCTCTCTTTCCATCCCTTCCCCCACACCCTCTGTCCACATGAACCACAAAGGAACCTCATCACAACTACCGAGTGTAAGAGTAATGGGGGGGGGGAGACATACCACTGTCAATGATAAGACAGTGAAACATTAAGAAATACTATTAGATTCCATAAAGAACCTTTGCCATTAACCTCTAAGGCCCTTCAAAGTTCCCAAAGAAGCTTTCACAATGTCCATAGAAGTCCCTCCTATCATCTCTTCGATTGCTAATTAGAAATGGCTTTTCTTTTAGTATGGATTTCCAGACATATCTTAAAGATTATATTCAGTTTTGTAGCAACTTTTTAATTAATTATCTGGCATCTGTGTTGTTCACTGTAAATGCATGCCATTTTAGACTCCTGGAGCTTATTAGGCTAGTCTTGGAACCTCACACTCTACACTGCAAGTGGAAAATGATGACTTATAAATGAACTTTGGAAATGCAATTTATTTGTAAACTTGGATGTAAACCAGATTGTTAAAATCCTGTGAGAACAAAGAAAGATGGTACAGGTGGTGTTGCATTTGCTTTATTTTGTGAATTACAAATCCTAAACTAAAGCAAGTTGGTGCTTAGTATCTCTTTACAAAAAGTTATTTTGGGTGATTAGAAAGTTTCTGAAATGTTGTTTGCAAGATCTCTATAAAGTAACTGTAGTTTCTCTACTCTTAGTTGACAAGGGCTTTTCATTTTAAAACCTCCTCAAAAGCACATGGCCTGAATGTGGGCATTCATAGGAGATTTTTAAATTTACCAGCACATTATTTTTTAAAAATTTTCATTTCAAAAGTGAACTCAATTAACTCATTAAAATGTCATCCTATTATACATACTGTCTACTTGGAGATTTGGGAATGTGCATTTTATGTGCAATTATTTTTAATAAAAATCCACTGGATTCACAAATTAATAGGGAATATTGCCTTGCACTGGGTAAACTGAAATCTACATTATTGCTGGTATGACTGAAAACAATATTTTATTCATATAAATTAATACAAGTATCATTGGTAGTGTTTTCAGACTTATCATCTAATTTCATCCACCGGCTCCTCTTTAAGATTACTTATATAATTATAACATTATTCACGTGAGTGTTGTTATTTTGTTAGTTTTGGGGGAAACTCTTATTTCCTATACTGTTTAATTCAGTGGAAACAACTATCTTAAGTTTTGTTTATGTTACAAAATAACACATTTAAACTATAACAAGGTATAAACAAGTAACAACACCATAACTAGGGGTGCTTGGGGGGCTCAGTTGGGAGAGCATGCAACTCTTGGTCTCCGAGTTGTAAGTTTCAATCCCACAATGGGTGTGTAAAGATTACTTAAAATACAAATCTTAAAAGATAAATCCCAAAGTTGGAACTAGAGGACTAAAACTCTACCCCTTTAAAATTATGGCTTGCTACAAAATAATTGTAGAAAGTGGCTTCAACAGACAAGTAGTACAAAAACAACTGACATTAAATTTTCAAAAAAGACTTTGCTACTATTTAAGGTGCAAAAAGGCCATTTTTTAAAAATTTGAATTCAATTAACATATAATGTATTATATGGTTTCAGAGGTAGAGGTCAATGATTCCTCAGTTTTATGTAATATCCACTGCTCATTACATCATGTGCCCTCCTTAATGCCCATCACGCAGTTACCTCTCTCCCCACACCTCCCCCACCAGCAACCCTCAGTTTGTTTCCTATGATTAAGAGTCTCTTATGGATTGCCTCCCTCCAAAAAAACTATTCTTATATTGTACAATTATAAGATGAGCCACAGTATTTTGTCAACATTTGAATTATAAAATGGCTTGGATTTACTCTGTTCAATATAAATATAATGGAAACTGCAATGGGAGATGGATGTGTAACTTTAAATTTTCTAGTAGCTACATTTAAAACATAAAAAGAAACAGGTAAAATTAATTTAAATAATTTATTTAAACCAATATATTTAAAACACTACCATGTCAATGTCTAATCAATATAAAACATTATAAATGAAATTTTTAACATTTTTTTCATTTTTTTTCACTTATAGCAGAACTCCATTCAGATTAGCCACATGTCACATGTTCAGTAGTAACATGTAACAACTATATAATAGCCCAAGTCTTGATCTTTATCAATAAAGAGCTTAAGGTATTCAAATCAAGCCTAATTTCTCCTGTTCATCTAGTAGTATCTTCTGAATGCCTATTATTTTCTAATATTACACTAAATTCTTCAAGTATTTTGAACAATAGACCCTAGGTAACAACATAGAAAATCAACTCTGATTCAACATAGAATTTTCTACAACTAAGTGTCTTTAAAGTCATTATACCCCCACTTTATCTAAAGTAAGAGTTACTATGATAAACATTGAGGTAACAAAGGTTAATGATGATAGCAAAGGCTTACATCTATTAAGCACTTACCATGAGTTAGACATTGTTCATATGTGAGAACTTTCACTTAATTCTTAGGTTAACCCTAGAAGGTGGGTGCTATGATACTCAGAACTGTAAACTCCTAATGTGGGTTTCACCAATGTGAATAGTACTTCTCATCCCCCATGCAATGCAGTAATAGTGGACTATACTTATTCAGAACTTGCTATGGGTCAGGCACTAATATTAAGCAATTAAGCATCATTATTTCACTAAATTTCCCTAAAACCTTATATGATGGGGATTATTAATTCCATTTTTCCAAGTTAGGAAATCGATTCAGAAAGTATAATTATCTTATACAAAGACTGTAGCCAATAAGTGGAACTAAGTCTTTGCTCATGCCATGCTATTTACTATAATGTATAGTCTATTTATGCATAACTCATTTTGGACAAAAGGTGTTTTTCTGGGGGCTCCCTTATACACTTGGAAAGACAAGGCTTACTTGCTAGAAATAATTATAAATTATTTTGAGCACAATACAAATAGTGTGGTTCTAATAATAAGTGCAGATAAGTTTAGTAGGAAGAGATGGATCATTCTGGAACAAAGATTAAGGGAGAAAATGTTCTTTTTGGTTTTAAATGCCAGCATTGTCCAAGTGGCACTTACATCAGGAACCCACACATACAATCATTACAATAACTGCATTTATTATAAGGCCTGCTGTTTGTTGAGTGCTTTATCTTTTGCAAAGCTTTGGACATATTCTGGCTTTTGCGATCCATATTATTACCTTAAGAGGGCAAGGGAAATATATGTTCATTCTATTGTTGAGGGGTAAAAGAGACTGATGTGTCTAGGACGGCATAGTAGCTCTTGGGTGAAAGAGCCAAGTTCAAGTCAGGTTTTGTTCATCTGAGTCTAGCATGCCTTTCTCTATGTCAGCGTTTTCAAGAATCTGGTACAAGCAGCCCTAGTGGTTGTGATATGATGTTAGCCATAAGCAGGCCTGCTCTTTATTTTGGTAACATTTATCTTTATGGATATTAGAAAAATATATAGAGTATAGCAAACCATTCTTTCAAGGGCTTTATTGCTTAGCGTGTATTAAGTTACAAAAGTGAGTTTAACCAAATAAAAATGATAAGTAAATAATAGCCTAGGTAGTATGTGCATATGGTACAAACCTAATCAAAATTTGGGAAAGGCCACCTTATATAATGCCATATACTTCCTAATAAAAATTATTACTTGTAGTTTTTATTACTTGGTGCAGGTTCCAAGGGACAAGTTGTACATTTAATTTTTTCTTTGCTTCCAAAAGAACAGGTACCACCAATGGTGAGTAAAGCATTTTATACCCTCAGCATTATTCCATTTGGACTTGACATACCGATTATTTGTATTATGATCTTTTCTTCTTCACTATGCTGTCAACTCCTTGGGGACAATGACTTTATTCATCTTGGTGGCCCTCAGTGTGCTGAGACATTTATTTCAATCAGGTTAGTATTTTAGAAAGAAACAGAGACCTACTTAAGTTACATCAAGAGAAAGAGCCTATTTTTGGAAGGACATATGTGGACAGATCTAGAAGTAAAAATGACAGAGGCAACTCTGGCTCTCCTCCCATTCCCCTCTCAGGACACGATTCCATGCAGTTCTCTATTTCTCCCTGATACTCTCTATCCTCCAACTGGCTTCCTTTCTGACTCAGAATTTATTTCCTTATAATTTTGGCTCTTCATAGCCTCTCTGGGTTGACTTCACCTTTCCTGTGATCTTCTGCAACTCCCTCCCTTTCTCCAGCTTCTTCATGCAAATTTTCCAAACAGAGAATTTGATTGGTCTACCATTGCTCTTGACAACAGTCATTCAGTCATTTGTTTAAAAACAAACAAATAATTATTGCATCTAATAAGTGTCTCAGCTTTACATGTCCAATATAGAACAGTTAATTCATGTCCCACCAACACCTTAACACTATCATCTCAGTTCTTGGGACCCCAAACTTGATTCCCTCTCTTTGCTTTACCATCTCCCCATATATTCTTCCCATCAACCGATTCTATGACCATACTTTTAAATATATCCTAAATCTTTTCCATTTTCTCCTTCACAGCTGACAAAACTCTAATTTAAGTCACCATTATCTCCTGCTTACATTAGCCAATAGTCATTTAACTGTTCTTGTCCCACTGAAAAATATATTTTTCACATAGCAGCTACAATGATTCCTGAAATATACAGGGCTGGCCAAAATAAAGATAAAAATCTTTAAAAAATATATCTAAAAAATATTAAAAAATAAAAAATAAAAATCCTAGAAAAGAGCACAATCAGTAATTTCTCTGCCATTGGCTATAGCAGTTTTTCTAGGTATGTCTCCTGAGGCAAGGGACATAAAAGCAAAAATAAACTATTGAGACTACATCAGAATAAAAGCTTCTGTACAGTGAAGGAGACAACCAACAAAACTAAAAGGCGACCTACAGAACGGGAGAAGATATTTGCAAATGACATATCCACTAAAGGGTTAGTATCTAAAATATATAAAGAACTTATATGAAAAGATGTTCCCACATCACTCATCATCAGGGAAATGCAAACTGAAAGCACAATGAGATATCACTTCATACCTGTCAGAATGGCCAAAATAAAAAACACAAGAACAACAAGTGTTAGCAAGGGTGTGGAGAAAAAAGAACTCTTGTACACTGTTGGTGGAAATGCAAACTGGTGCAGCCACTGTGGAAGAGTATGGAGGTTCCTCAAAAAAATAAAAATGGAACTGCCATATGACCCAGTAATTCCACTACTGGGTATTTACCCAAAAAATATGAACACTAATTCAAAAAGATATATGGACCCCTATGATCACTGCAGCAATATTTACAATAGCCAAATTAAGGAAGCAGCCTGAATATCCATAGTTAGATGAATGGAAAAGAAGATGTGGTAAAAATATAAAATGGAATATTAGTCAGCCATAAAGAGAATGAAACCTTGTCTTTTGCAACATGGGTGGATCTAGAAGGTATAAAGCTAACTGAAATAAGTCAGTCAGAGAAAGACAAATGCCATATGATTTCCCTCATATGTGTAATAAGAAACAAAACAAATGAACAAAGGAAGAAAGAGACAAACCAAGAAAGAGACTCTTAACTATAGAGAACAAACTGGTGGTTCTCACAGGGAGGTGGAGGGGATGGATGAAATAGGTGAAGGGGATTAAGGGTACATCTACTGAGCACTGAGTAATGTAGAGTATTATTGAATCACTATATTCTACACCTGAAACTTAATAGAACACTGTATGTTAACTACACTGCAATGAAAAAGATTTTTTAAAAATCTTAAAATATGTCAATCAAATCATATCACTCCCTTACTTTTAAGCAAAGGATTTCTGTTGCATCTAGAATAAAGTGCCTTACATGGCTCATGAGGTTCTACCTGATGTTGCTCTTGCCTTCCTTAATGCATTTCACTCTCCCCCCTCACCCACTGTGTTCTTACTGTATTCTTCTGCTTAATCCTTTACTGTACTAAGTCCCCTCTTCCCTTTGCACTTGCCCTCCTTCCCCCTCTTCTTTTCTTCTCCTTCTCCTTATTCCTTCTTATCCTCCCCTGTCCCTCCCTCTTCCCCCCTCTCCTTCCCCTGCCTCCTTCCTCCTCCTCCTCCTCCTTCTTCTTTTTGTACTTGTTATTATGCCTATAGAGATCTATTCTCCAGATCTTCACATGGCCCATTCTTTTCAGGTCATTCAGGTCTTAGCTCAAATAGCCCCTCCCAAGAGGAACTTCCTTGCCTGACCCCTTCCCAGTTATTCTCCACCACAACACTGTTCAATTTTTGTCATTACACCCGTTGTTATCTGACACGATCTTGATCTTTGGTTTGTTTGCTTGTTTTCTTTCTCTGCTCCTTCTTTTTATTGCAATGTCAAGCTTCAACAGAAGAAAGACCCAATCTACCCTGTTCTCCACTGGATCTCCAGCACCAAAAACTAGACCTCTTTGCATGGAGTAGACATTAAAAAAATGTGCTGAATAAGTGAATGAGCCTCTCTTTGTCCCAGCAACCATTTATGGATTGTTTACCAATGAATAATTTGGTGCCTACTCACATCCAGTTAGCTAAAATGGGTAGGGCCTCTAGGACCCAAACATGGCTGCACATGGCTTGGATCTGTAGCAGATGGTAAACACCTTATACTCATCTGGTTACATACGTGGCACTCATTTACTGATCAAATGAGTAAATGGACAAGTTCAAAAGTTCAGCAAGTCTCTGAAAACTCCTCATGATGCACAGTAAGACTGAAAGAAGAGCTGAGTGTGCTTTGCTTTTTTTTTTCATACCGTCTATGTCTCTCTTCCAGAAAGCATTATAAAAAGTGCTAGAGACACAATGTTTATTTGGCTAGCGGCATTTGGTTGAAAATTGAAGTGATTTTTAAAACTACAGAAACATAGTCATCTGGGCACTAGTGATGAGCTTGAGCTAGAAAGTAATTCACATTATATTTTCATTTAGTCTTGCACAACATAAGGCATTTACATTCATTTTCTTCTATGGCACTGTGTACTCCAATATGGGATATTTATTCTTTTTTTTTAATCTGCATAAAGGAAACAAAAAACTTTATCATTCTTTAGAAAACACTCACTTTGCAGAGGGACCAAATTCCACCTCTAAAGACCATGGTAATCAGAGCAGTAATTTCAGGTTCGGAAATGTTAAAGTTCATGTCAGTCTAAGATGATGTTAAACTGACAAAAATATGTATATATTTAATGGTTAATTATCCATAGCACTTATTCTCTCCTAACAACTGCTTGTGGTGACTTGCATAAAGACAGGAGAAACCAGTCCCTTCTCATTCTGGCAAGGAATAAACTCAACCTAGAGATAAATAAGAATAAATTCTTGAAAATTAACCCTGAAGACAAACTCATATTTTCATATCTGTGAGAGAAGAGGGTTTACCAAACAAGTACTCTTTGCAACGACTATTGGGCAGACTGTATTTAATGCCAACATTTTCTGAGGGTTTGTTAAGATGAGCACCATGATGTGAATTAATTTGATACATGAATTCTTAAAAAGTTCTATCATGCTGTGTAAATATTAATTTGTTAATTTAGGCAATTTGTCATAGGCCTCCTTATTATTAGTAAAGATTAATAGGGCCTTAATTCTAATTATTTGCACTATGACTCTGTGTGATGGTAATATCATGTAAGGATTTTAGGGAATCAGTGCAAACTTTTGTATAGTTGAGAACTTCCTGAGGGTCTTGAATGAGACGTTAAACTCTGTGTCTCAGTTTCATCAATGTTGGGTATTTTTTTTTTTAAAGACTATAATCCATGAAAAGAGAATCTCTCTTCCTTTATAAATTTCCTTCATTGTCAGGCCCAATGCCTGGCACCATACTGAACCTTTGTTATATCAATTAATAAATCTCATAGGAGTTCACTGAAGAATGTTGACTTAATAAAGCAACTGGAATGGGGGAAGTACAAGATATCTTTGCCAGGGATCAGGGGTAAAGAAAGAAGGACATGGTGTTCTCCAAAATTTTTTGCCAGGAATATACATGTCTAATAATTAATATGACAAGATGTTTATGTTCTACAATGATTAAATAAGTGCATCTATGGTATTCTATATTGGGAAGAATGTGAAGAACCAAGAACCTTCATAACCTCTTGGTGGGCATATAAATTCTTTACTGAAGAATCATTTGGCAAAAATCTATAAAAAATTAAGGTTTATATACCTTTGCCCTACGAACTTACTTTACACACGAAGCCATAAAACTATGTTAATTGTAGCATTATTTATAATTGTGAAAAACTTAAAACAGTCTAAATGTCCATCAGTAGGTGATTGGCTTAATAAATTTCAGTACAGTTGTGCAATAAATTCTGGTATAACAATGAGCCCAAAGAATGTGGTAAATCCATAAGGGCTGACATGGAAAGATATAAACAATTAAAAAAAAACAAACAAAAATTAGTTTGCCAAATAAGACTTACACTTAGAATCAACCCGCATAAAAAAATGAGTGCATGCAAAGAAAAAGTTTGAAATGACACCCATCAGAACTCTTGATAGTGACTACCTCTGAGAAGTTACATTAAAGGAGGTTCTGATATTCTCATTCCCTTCTGTACGGTGGGATTTCTCAGGACAGAAAATAAATGTGTCCCTTTTTCTAATAAAGTAAAAGATATTTTAAAGTGTAGTTATAAACAACAGAAAGTGAGGCTGTTTGAGATGATGGGATGTAAGACAGAGGAAGAAAGATGGAAAATGAAACCCTTGGTAGGTATGCTAAAATAAGGCATGAATATGGAGACTGTTGAACATAATTCTCAGCTAATTTCGAAAGATTCCAAGAGCTAATCAAGTGCATCTCAGAAGAAGCCTTAACTTTGCAAGTGGTTCTTTGTACTTTCTACTTATTTCTGCTATCTCAGTGCTGGGCTTAAGGAGAATTACAACTACAAATCCTTCACTGTAATCAAAGATGTTCAGGCTCCCTGATTAGTAGCTGGGAACTCTCAGCTCGCCAACTCCTGCTTCCTTCCAAATCCACCTTTTTGCCAGGGAAATGAGAATCTGCCATAGCACTAATCCCTCTGGAATAACTTTGTTAGAAAACCATGTCATTTATTTGACTCCTTAACACCTAGCCTCCAAGTGACAGCTGCTACTTCACCACAGAGTCTTTCAAAATAAAAAGGGAAAAGTTCTACAAACCATATCAGCCACAGCTCATTTATTTCAGAGTCTAGCCAGCTGCAAAAAAGGGAAAAAGGGTGATCATTACAGCACCAGCCTGGAACTGTTTTTCCTTCACAGTTTATTCCTGGACGTGGGAAATCAACTGGAAGGCAAATGCCAGTAATTCTGAGCCCCCAGGAATACAATGTCTCTAAGAACCATTCTCTAAATCCTTCTTGCCTGCCTAGCTTGCCTCTCTGTGGGGAACAGGCTATACAGATCTGGGAGGGGGGGGAGGAGTCACTGGGATTAGGGCAGTTTGTCAACCTAAGGACATCACTGCTGTACCTTGCAGGGCAATGGTGAATAGTCTTTGAGGTAAGCCAAACCTAGATATTCAAATCCCGATTTTGCCATTGATCAGCTGTATGATGTTGGGCGAATCGATTCAACCTCAATGAGCCTGTTTCTGCACCTGTCAAGTGCAATTCAGAGTCCCTGTCTCATAGAAATGTATCTCCCAGGGATGTTAGAGCACAATACATGTAACATGTTTTGCTCAGCTCTTCTTATATGGTAAAGTTATGTGGCTTTTATTTGATCATAATGATGCTACTCATGATGAAGACGACAATCATCATCGTCATCACCACCATTGTGATCACCATCCCTGTTGGAAGAGAGTTGTGTGTGGCTGTAAACAACTCTGTTGAAACACTCATGGACAGCAAAACTTTAGACAGATTTCTAGGTCTGACGTTTATTAGCTGTGTGATCTTGAAAAAGAGTTAAGTCTCTGCATGCTGATCTGTAAAAAAAGAGAATAAAAATACTCGAGCTCGTCCTTTGTTACAGTGTGGATTGACAGTTTAGGACACAATGACCATACCAATAATAACACACACACACACACACACACACACACACAAGATGAAAGAATTAACTATCCATTTTCCTTTCTGATTTCTACCCTCATTTCTACTTGGTCTAGTGGGGAGAGGCAACTAGCTCTTCAGTCTTTTTTTGGCAGGGGCTGGGTGGGGGGACATGCTCAAAAGCACATAATGGGATGATAGTGAAATTGCTACAGTTAGCCCATTACTACACAACTTAAATTACTATTTGCTTCTTTGTCATTTATTGTTCTTCCTTCTAAGAGTAGTATGTGCTGACAATAAAATTTGGAAATAACAGAAAAGGAAACATTCATTTGCTTATTCATGGTAACTTTCTTTTTCTATTTTATCATGCTAAGCATAACAAATCAGGCAAGTGTTTGCTTTAGCCAAAGTGTAATCTCAAATATTTTTAAGAAAAATCTCTCAATGTTAAAACGCGGAATATCAGGTAATTGCAAATTGGAGCTCTACTTATTTCTCCCTGGGTTCCCAATTCTCCACCTTCTGGGTGTCTAAGAATCACATGGGGATTTAGTAAACGCCAGTACTGGGCCCCCTTGTCAGTAAAGCTAAGTAGGTAGGTCTGCCGCAAGATCTGGAATCTCTATTCTTACCAAACTTTCTACATGACTCAGACACAAGTCGGGGGCCTGAACCTCACACCAGGAGAGATTCTAAAGTCCCGAGTCATGTCCAGGCCCTTGCATTCCCACAGCTAGAAGGAGAATCAGGAACGTGAATCCCAGCCTTACAGTTGTCATCGCTGAGGCTTTTACCTTCCCGTTCTGACTGTAGAGCATCTGGCAAGCAGGCAGCTGGAGCACGGTGCCTCCTTTTTGTTTGACCCTGTGGGCCCCCTGACAATTCAATTCATTTTATGGCTCACAAAATACCATTCTTTCCAGCTTGGGTGGTGGCGGGAAAGGAGAGGGAACACAGGTCCCCCCCCACGCAACAACAGCTTGACCTCATACCGTTTATTGTGTGACTTCTGGCCACCAGCTTGATAGCTCCAGGGGATGCAAAGAATGTTCTAATATTTCTCTGTTTCCAGAAAAGAAGGAAGCAGAGGTGGAGGTTAATGGGACCTTGGAACAGGCACCTAACATTTTCAAGGGACAGGACATACATACAGATATGAGTGGGATGTTTCCTTCGGACATTCCTAGCTGTTACTATAGCTGACTTTCTTTGTTCTTTTCTTTCTTTCTTTCTTTTTAAAAAATTTTTAAAATTAACATAGAACGTATTACTTGTTTCAGGGTCTGTGAGTCTTGTGACAGGTCTGTGAGTCATCGGTCTTACACAGCTCACAGCACTCACCATAGTACATACCCTCCCCAGTGTCCGTCACCCGGACACCCCATCCCTCCCACCCGCTCCCCTCCAGCAACCCTCAGTCTGTTTCCTGAGATTCTTTGTTCTTTTCTAGCAACTTGAATTGCTCGAATTCTTGGAAGGAAAACAGACAAAAGATAAAACTAGAACTTAATTTTATAACTTTGAAAAAAAAAAAGCCATGTTTGCATCCTTCTGAGGTATAATGCTTCTCCCAGGTAATGAGTTCGGTTCACTACACTCCCTCATGCCTGCTCTGTAAAATGACACACAGTGAGACCAAGAATGACATAAAAGGCTCACTCAGCATACACTAATTTAATCTCTGCCACTTGTCAACTCCCTCAGGGAGCTCCATAGAAACAAAAGCCTTGATTACATAAGGAACAATCATTCTCAGTAAGTGCCCCCCCCCCAATCATTCTCAGTAAGTGCCGCCACCGTCCCAATCCTGGTCTTGAAAAGCCTGTTCAGATTTTACCTAAATAGGACAAATACCAGTGCAATCCCTGTGAAGTTGGAAGAAAGAGACTTGTATAAATTAATTTCATGGAATCTTCCTATTTCCTTCTGCTTTCTCTGAAGCAGCAGCAGCAGTAGCATGATCAGGGTTCCTGGCCAAGACCAAGTACCACCGTTGCCCTAAGAAGGAGATCAATGTATTTCCATCCTCCTAGAATTAGTGGTCTAATTCACTCTTTTTTAATTTTTTAAAAATTTTTTATTAATATATAATGTATTATTAGCCCCAGGGTCTGTGAATTGCCAGATTTACACACTTCACAGAACTCACCATAGCACATACCCTCCCCAATGTCCAAAACCCAAGGTCTAATTTACTCTTAAGAAAGCTTCAGTTCAGGGGTGCCTGGGTTTGGCTTAGGTCATGAACTCGGGGTCCTGGGATCGAGCCCCTCATCAGGATCTCTGCTCCGCAGGGAGTTTGCTTCCCTCCTCCCCCGCTGCCTCTCTGCCTACTGTGATCTCTCTCTGTCAAATGAATACATAAAATCTTAAAAACAAAAAACAAACAAACAAAAAAACTTCAATTCAGGGGGCGCCGGGGTGGCTCAGTCAGTTAAGTGTCTGCCTTCAGCTCGGGTGCAGGGTCCTGGGATCCAGCCCTGCATGGGGATCCCTGCTCAGTGGGAAACCTTCCTTTCCCTCTGCCTCTGCCTGCTGCTCCCCCTGCTTGTGCTCTTTACCTCTCTCTCTCCTTCTGTCAGATAACTAAATAAAATCCTCTTTAAAAAAAGGAAATTTCAGTTTAGTTTTCTCATTTTATAAATAAGCAAAACAGGTTCAAATTGGAACTCTGTGCTGGTCATTGTGTGTTTGTTCTCAGCTCTCTCTCCTCCTTCCATGCACTTTTCTGCATTTCGGGGTTTGATTGCCTTACCAATTGGCTTCCAATTAGGTTCAGCCAATAGGAAGCTCCAGTGGGAGCCTAGAGAGGGGCAGTATGGGAGAAGCCAGGGTATCCCCCCCCCCCTTCTTCTTGCTGTTTTGGGCAGCATCTCTAGGGGTGGCTGCGTCTCTTTCATGGTTCATGCTCCTTCTGGATGCCTCCTCCTTCCATAGTCCCAGATTCTGCCCCACAGGCTCCAACCTCTGCTCTCATAAGACCCCTTCTTCCCTTTATGCCTCTTGCTCTTGCTCTTGCTCGAGGGTCAGTAAACACCTGTCCATAGGCAAAACTGAGGATATTTTGTAGGTGCCTACAAATATATATCAAGCATTCTCAGCTCACACATACCATGTGAAGAAGGCAGTGGGGTGGCTGGATGTGGCTCAAGAACCTTACTTTACCATCTCCTGCTCAAGACTTAGAGGCGGTGGTGGAGTCTCACAGTGGCTAACCTCTGGATTGCCTCTTGGTCCCCCTTCTGATCATTCAACCCCTGTCTACCCTGTTTCCTATCTTAACTTTTCAAAATTGAGCCAAGGGAGACGAGCTCTCTTTTCCCAGCTGGACCATGACTGATACCAGCAATGATGTGTTTACAAATGTATTTCAAGTAGTAGAATTATTGTCCACTTTATAAACTTCTTACGGCTGTCTGAAATGTGGGTGTAAACACGTCTCAATGGAGTCCTGTCAAGTTTCCATTTAAGTTAGGTCAGCTGGCTGCCTATGTGTGTGTTGCTGACCATCCTGGTTGATACACAGTGTTGAAAAACTCATGGCACTGGAAGGCGCCTATAAGCCGAAGTTGGCCTCCATGCTCACCAAATGCTACCCAACGTTACTGGCAAAAGTAATGGAGAAATCTGGGAAAAGGTGACCTGCAGTATTGAGTTGTAGATGTAAATTCCCATGGATGTGAGACGTGGATGATGATGTGAATGAGAAGCCCTATGTACCACACAGCCCCCTCTCCACCACCTCCACCCCTGTCCAAACCACCACCAGCACTTCCCTGGATGGTTGCTCCTGTCGCCTAACTAGTCTCCCTGACTCCACCACTGCCTTATGCCCCCTTAAGACTGTATTTTATAGCCAAAGGAAAGATCTTTCAAAAACATAAAGTTGCATGGCTCTGCTCCTCAGAACCTCCAAAGACTTCCCATTTCACCCCTTATAAAATCCAAATTCCTCATATTATCCCATGAGACCCTGTGTGATCCAGCTTCTCTCTGCATCTTCAAGTTCATCTCCTGCCTCTCTCTGTCAGCCTCATTCCAACCCAGTAAAGCTGGTCTCCTTGCTGACCTTCAGACTCTCCCCAAGCTCAGACATCAGGCCTCTACACTTGCTCCTCCACCTCCCAGGAAGGGTCTTTGAGGCAAGCTCTGTTGCGTGCTCTCCCCCTTCTCAGTTCTTGCAGGTCTGCATTCCAATGTCACTTCTCAGGGAGGCTTTCCCCAACCCGATAATCTAACACAGCACCGCTCCTCTGGCAATCTCCTATATCTTCTTAATTTCCTGTCTACGTTGTCCATGCTGTTCCCTTGGCTGAAAACGTTCTTTCCTATTCTCTTTCTACCGGCCTAAATGCTACCTCTTCAGGGAGGCCCTTCTGGATCATTTCCTGTATATAGGTGTCCTTTAACTCTCTCCACTCTACCAATATTTATTTTGCTTCTCCGTGCAATGTTCATCTTCTTCCTGGAAATTACCACTACTCTCTCTGTGTGTGTATTCTTTGTCCATGTCTTTAATGTCTTTCTCCCATCCCTGTATAATTGTAAATTTTATGAGGAAAGGGGCTATGTCCACTTCACCAATACACACCATGTGCCCACGTAGCTCAGGGCCCTGAACACTAAAGAATGCTCCACCCTGTGAGAGGCCATCAGTTAGCCAGCCACATGTCTCTGGGTTTCCATAATGGTTTTCAAATGTGAGCATCCGAGATCTCTGCCTGTAGGCTTTATTGGGCTGTGTGGGCTTGCTCTGCAGGCAGGGCCAGGGAGTTGACAGGAGCTGCAATAGTGGTTTTTGACCAATGGCCAACAGGAGTTGGTAAATAATCATCCCATCAGTTGCCTGATAGAATTACTATGAAGCATATCATCTGTGTTTTCCTAGAAGTCTCAATTGCCCCAATTGATCATGGTGGTACCTTGCCCATGAATCTACTCTTTACTGGTTTTCTTCCCTTTCACCATGCCTTACTGGTGCTACCAGGGATCACCTGCCCAGACAACTACAAATCCTTGTGTCAGGGGGTGCTTCTGTGAGAACCCAGACTAAGAGATCATCCTAAGTCCCCCCCCACAACCCACCTTTTGGGGAAGTGTTGCAAGGTAACTGCTCCAATCTACACAGGTCAGGAGAGGAACTGTTGGGTCGGGGGGCAGTAATATGTCATTCACTAATTTTTCATCTAACTCATTCCATGCATCAGACACAGTACACATTTTCTGGGATCTCTGCAGACACACACTACAAATGACAGTTCTTATCTTCACTGCAGGAACTTCCAGATATGGCTGTCCTCATTCTTGGTCTATAGCTATGCTCTGGGGTCAGTTCCTTGCATTATGTACTTTTAATCAGGGTGTCTGGGTGGCCCAGTCAGTTAAGTGGTTGACTCTTGATTTCAGCTCAGTGGTCACATTTTTGGGGTCCTGAGATTGAGCCTTCATCGGGGGCGTGGGGGGGGCATGCTCAGCAGGGAGGCGGCTTAAGCATTTCTTCTCTCCCTCTGCCTCTGCCTCTACCCCAACTTGTACATGCCCATGCTTTCTCTTTCTCTCTCTCCAATAAATAAATAAATCTCTTAAAAAAAAAAAAAAACTATTAACCACATGTACAAAAAGGACACTACAATTCAGTGAACTCTTCATGTATGCTAAACATGACTTAACTGAAAGGTCACAACCATTTTAAGGGGAAAGTACTATTATTTCTTTCTTATAATAAGGAAACCTAGGTCCAGGGAGATTATAACTGGTCCATCCACTACATGACGGAGCTTGGATATGAAGCCAGGTGTTTAATCTACCATTAACCCTTTGGCTACCCCACCTGCAAATCTCCCTAGCTCTCCCTGCCCCATAGAACCACCAGGTCTCATCATACACAAAATTTATTTTAATGTACAACATTATGATGAGATATTGTAGTTATAAAGTTTCTGAAATGTTAGCCAAAAAGAGTGAAACCCTTCGGTAATGAGAAACAATAAACAAATGCTTAAATGTAATTGCAAATGTAGCATTTCCTGAACACAAGGAATAAAACATTGCAGCCCTTAACATTTTTATTTTCCCCAAATTGGCCCTTATGATAAAAAGAACAGTTTATCACCACTGCTCTAGGGTATGGATCTTAGAGAAAAAATGCTTTTCCCCCAACAGAGCTAGCATTACTAGGTAATAGCCCAAGCTCCACAGATCTCCTGGCATCACCCTGCACCTGTACCCATGCTCCAAACAGGAGTGGCAGAATCAGAGCAAGTGGCTATGGTTATAAAGGGGAGAACAGGGCTTCTGTAGCCAGTGCCCAGCTGAGCACCCCAGTCTGCCTTTCCCTCAACTCAGAAGACCCCCATCTCAAATTCCATTTCAAGAATAATGAGGAAGAGGGGGCGCCTGGGTGGCTCAGTGGGTTAAGCCGCTGCCTTCGGCTCAGGTCATGATCTCAGGGTCCTGGGATCGAGTCCCGCGTCGGGCTCTCTGCTCAGCAGGGGACCTGCTTCCCTTCCCCTCTCTCTGCCTGCCTCTCTGCCTACTGTGATCTCTCTCTGTCAAATAAATAAATAAAATCTTAAAAAAAAAAAATAATGAGGAACAGACTAGAATCTCATTCCCCTACCCCCACTCAGGCCACACAACCCCGCAAGTACTGTGCTAATGCCATTGAGCGTTCTCCATTCTGTCACTTTGGGAGGATTTCATCTCCCATTAGTTAAATGAGAAAAAAAATACAGACCTGATGATACCTTCAAGGACAACCCAAATAAGCACTAAAGAGCGAAAAACAAGCTAATAAACGTGAGACACTTAAATATGTATGCACTTTTTAATGTTTGCATATGGGGGAGAGAGACAATTGGGGAAGCTACTTTTCTGGGTAAAACATAACATAATAAAGGGGTTGTTTTGTTGTCTTGGGGATATTTTTGCTAATTAACTAGAATAATTATCCTTTTTAGCTCTCTATTTTTAATTCCTTTCTTGATGAAAGTAAAAATATTATATTAAAAGAGAACTTATTGAAAGCCAGGCCTTGTTTTAAGCATTTCCCATATATAATTCACTTAATACAATACTGCTGTGAAATACGTAACACTGCCTCTGTTTCGCAGAGAAAACAAATATGTAGGCAACTTTCTTTTTTTTTTATTTTTTATTTTTTTTAAAGATTTTATTTATTTATTTGACAGAGAGAGATCACAAGTAGGCAGAGAGGCAGGCAGAGAGAGAGAGAGGGAAGCAGGCTCCCTGCTGAGCAGAGAGCCCGATGTGGGACTCGATCCCAGGACCCTGAGATCATGACCTGAGCCGAAGGCAGCGGCTTAACCCACTGAGCCACCCAGGCGCCCTGTAGACAACTTTCTTAATAAGACATAACTAGTAGTTATGAAAGGGAATTTGAACTCAGCAGTCCATCTTTATAGTTCAAGCTATACCATATTGTTTCAGTAGATTAATGGTATAAAAAGTCATAAAATCTTATTGTAGAAAATTTAGAAAATGTAAAGAGTATAAAAAGAATATTTGAGTCATTCATAATTTTACCACAGAGAAAGAAATTAACATTTTGATGCAATGATCATGACATAATCTCCATAAAAATGATTTAGTTTTTGTTATTTGGTTATGCCATGAGAAAAGAAGTGTGGCTAACCACTATACTTAGAGAATATATTTGGAATGGACTGACAAAGTATAAAGTATCTAATACAAAATTTATTTTGGAGGTGCCATAGATCACTTCCAAAATCTAAGCAATCATTTATTTTTCAGAAACTGATGTTAAAGTACATGCTAGTACGACTTCTAAAGGAAGGAATCCACTATATATGCTAAGATACCACAGATACAGAAAACCAACTTTGGCTTCATATATGAAACCTGAACTAGAAACCATAAGGGGAGATGTTCTGAACTGAAGGTACTGATTTCTAACCAAGTTGGTTTTCACATGATCAACATTACATAAGATGGGGGAGAAAAAAAAATTACACAAGATGAATTTTGAGTGAGAGTAAATAGGGATTTATCTTTATCTATTATATGTCTGTCCATCCGTCCGTCCATCCATCCATCCATCCATCCACCCATTTTCTTTAATGTTTGTAATTCAATCAATACTTAGAACTACCCCAATCAATACTTAGGACTACCCCAATACTTTTGGACTACCCCAAAGTAGAACCCGCGATCACAACATGAAAGCAAACTGTTTTTGGAGGCTTCATCTCTGAAAACACCAGTAGTTGGAGAACTGAGACAGGAATGGGAAGGAAGGTAGTAAAAGGTGTGTTACTGACCAGATTTCCACCGTGGGCTGAGCTAATTTTCTGGATACCTCTCAGAGATGTTATGAAACATGCTTTAGAGTTGTACCGCATAAGAGGGGAGGAAGTTGGGATTCTGTCTTCCAACTTACATTTATTATTGGATGAGGGCTGCTTCAGGAGAGAGCAACTCCCCAGCACTTCTGGTCTGTCCTATATACTGACCAAGCAAGTTCCCATGGCCACAGAAAGACTTTTAACAGTCATAAAAGCTTGCAGTGAAAGGTGTAGGCTTGCATGGTGAAGGACTGGGCGATAAGGGCATGGCAGTATCTGTCACAGCCAGGTAGTAAAAAATAAAAATCAAAATCATTAAATAGGTATAGTTTTGTTTTCTGGTTAGTCACTTTATACAATGCCCAAAGTGTCTCCATTATCTTTAAATGTTATTTGAGAAAATGACTTTTAGTGGCTTCCTAGCTTCTCTTTTTTTTTTTTCATTTTTTTATTATGTTATATTAGTCACCATACAGTACATCATTATCAATGTAGGGTCCCATGATTCACTGTTTGTGTATAACACCCAGTGCTCCATGCAATCTGTGCCCTTCTTAATACCCATCACCAGGCTCACCCATCCCATCACCCCTCCTTTCTAAAACCCTCCATTTTCCCCCCAGAGTCCATAATCTCTCATGGTTCATCTCCCACTCCAATTTCTCCCCCTTCATTTTTCCCTTCCTTCTCTTCCTTCTCCTAATGTCCTCCATGCTATTTCTTATGTTCCACAAATAAGTGAAACCATATGATAATTGACTTTCTCTGTTTGACTTATTTAACTTAGCATAATCTCCTCCAGTCTCATCCATGTTAATGCAAAAGTTGGGTATTCATCCTTTCTGATGGTTGAATAATATTCCATTGTGTATATGGACCACATCTTCTTTATCCATTTGTCTATTGAAGGGTATCTTGGCTTTTTCCACAGTTTGGCTATTGTGGATACTCTAGTCTCTCATTTTATGGGTCACAATTTATTTAACCGGTTCCCTATTTGGGGGCATATAAATTGTTTCTAATTTTGAAGAACTTAAAATGATACAACAATAAATACCTTTGTACACATTTCCTTTTCTGTATCTCTGGTTATATTTTTTAAGGATAAATTAATCAAGGGCAATCTTGTTAATTAGCTAAAGCAGTAATTAGTACTCCTTAATCTATAATAATGCTTGAAATTGACAGCAAACCTACTATTTTTAATTTTGCTGGGGGGGGCCTCAAGACATGTAAGTGACATAATAATTTATTTTTTCATTTTAAACCGTCTTGTATTCTTTATATTCAGTTGTTCTCAAATAATGGGAGATCCTTACACACTGGAAAATTTATTATTGTTTAGTCAAAGTGGGAAGTTAATCACCACATCATCAAATGAGCTAATTACTTACAAGAAGCAGGAGGTGAATGTTCTCCATAAACATCATCTCATGTAGGCTTTAGGTAAGACAGTTAGAATCCCTGGAATTTTGCACTCTACTTGTCTGAGGGAAAGTGTACCGAATTCTCCTTGTCATTCTTCAACAGTCTGGCACAATTCCTTTTCCACTAAGAAGTCCTTAATAACCACTATCAGTTACATCCACTGGTCTTTTCATAGTTTTTGCTTTTTTACTTCTTTGAAGTACTGGGTGGCGCTACTCATGCTGACTGGAAGCACATAGGACACATTCTTACCTACTGTGAAGCCTACACTTTGCTGGTTGTCTCACCTCTTCTTCTCTGCTTGGCTCTTCTTGGTTTCCTCAGTCATTCCTCTCTTCTTTCATTTGCAGGCATAGCCCAGAGGTGAGCACTGTACTCCCATTCTTGCATTTCTCTTGGTGACCTCTCTTCTTCCAGGACATCCTTTTCATTACATGAAAACAACTCTTTTGCACTTCATTCTGGCTTCACCTCTCCTTCCATGGGCTTAGCACAAACTTTCTTGACAGAAAAACACCCCAAACTCTGCATGATCAAATCCAAATCTACATTCTCTGCTTCAAAAGGTTTTCCCCATGATTCTCTTTTCATCATCTTTAGCTCCTTGTCTCTATTCAATCCCTTAGAAATTCCAGGTCTTCTAAAATCTTTCCATGAACCGCCTTTCCATCCTTGTCACTTTTCTCTACCATACTTTTTGCTCTGACTTACCATGCTTCAAACAGTCTGAACATTGTTTTCTTTAGTTTTTATTCAAGTTAGTAGAATATATGAAATCTAAAACTTTAGATTAGATTTTCTATGTGAGGTTGTCCCAATTTTTCTCCACTCAGTCTTCTCAGTCAGAGTGATGGTGATCTGCTTCACTGGGTTGGTGTAAGGATCACATAATATACATGAAGGTGGCTAGTACAGTGTTTGGCAGGCATATAGCAGACTTGCAATAAGAATTTGCAGACTTATTTATTCATCACATGGACCCATCAGAACTAACCTTTGCCATGAAAATCTTTGTTCTCATAGACCACAAACTCTCTGCTCTAACCTTTAGCTTCCATTTGACATGGATCGAGGATCCATGCGGAGTGTTAGTTGGCATTCTTCAAGTATACTTTCTATAAAAATTAAAATTCTTATCATAAAAAATAACTCTACTTCACACTTCTGTGTATAAAGGGCTAAACATTTTGAATCCAGAACCCTCCAAACTATCCAGTAAGTTTTTTTTTTAAACCAAATTAACACATACAGTAAGTGAGAGAACAGCTAAATATTTCTTGCTCATTTTGATCAGGAGTCAAAAGGAAGGTCAGAAGACAAATGTTTTATGCCCATAGTAAAAAGAATATATTGCTGAATGTAAATTCCTTCTGATATAAGCCCAAAAAATGTACATATAGTGGTATTAAGGAGTTACACACTTTGTCATATTTATCAGAAGCAGCATGTGAATATTTTGTAAATTATCTAGCATTTTCTAAATTGCCTTTATCCCACACCTGATAATCTGATAAGGAAGTTAAGTAGCTTTCTTCAGGGCGCCTGGGTGGCTCAGTGGGTTAAGCCGCTGCCTTCGGCTCAGGTCATGATTTCAGGGTCCTGGGATCAAGTCCCACATGGGGCTCTCTGCTCAGCGGGGAGCCTCTCAATCTCTCTCTCTCTCTCTCTCTCTCTCTCTCTGCCTGCCTCTCCATCTACTTGTGATCTCTGTCAAAAAATAAATAAAATCTTTAAAAAAAAAAAAAGTAGCTTTCTTCACTCTGTCATTTACGGCCTTGGCATTAGAGTCTATTGCCTTCCTTGTGTTTGCAATTAACTGAATAGTTAGAAGCTGCTGAACACTCTTTTTTTATTTCGCAGATTATGACCAAATCATTGGCATTAGCTTGTAAGGTTTTGGGAGAAAATAACCTTTTGAGTGATTTACACACTAGCCTCTTGTTAACTCAACTGCTTCTGAAACAAATGACACCAAAATAATCTCTATAGATTCTAGATGTGGTCACTTACCACTGACAGCTTCCCTAAGAAGATGATGGCACACCATTCTGAATTATCCAAATGTATGAATGAAATTGCAACTCTAGTAAAAACTAGAGCCTCTTTGGAATGGTATGGGTATCTCTTAGATGGACACTAATGGGACAAAAGTGCAAGATACTCTGTGGGATGAGTGGGCTAATCTTGATTCCTGAATAGTAGACACTACGTGCTATACAGATGTAGTAAGCTGAGTGCCAAAAGCTTTCTTGCTTTCTTCTAGAAGAGTGGTTTTTATAGTGCTTACAGGAGACCTAGGGTTCTAAGGACATACTGGAGGTGCTGCAGCAGGGGAGGGGGCGATGTGTGTGGCAGGGAGAGGGTGAAGGAAGACCAGCTCTATGCTTGAAGCCACTTTCCTCACTGGCTTCAGCTTTCTTGGGGACTCCCATCTGTTCTAGATACAGAGCTTCTGAGAAAGGTAGTGGTTAGAAGATAAGTATCTGCTACTGAAAAACTAATACAGAGTTTCTTAGAAAGGAAGTGGTTGGAAGACAAGTGTCTGCTACTGAAAAAATAATGGTGGATTATCTTTGTCTCAGAACCCAAGTAAAAATATTTCAAAGAAGTGGGCCCCTGTCTTCATAGATGGCAATAAACATTTTTATCCAATTTCTTCAGCTGCCTTTTATTGGGCTGGTAACACATCTTGGGAAGAAAATTAAGCCCAATACCAGAAACTGTGTGCTTGGAATGTATTTTCAAATATACACTTAGCCAAGGATTGCATGAAATTAAATATATTACCCTGCTCTCCACCAAAAACAAAAACAAAACAAAACAGGCACTGTTTTCCTGTCTAAACAGGTCTCTTGATTACTATCTTCCAGTGTGAGAGACAGAGAGACCTGTGCTCAACGTCTAGTGACTTGCTGATCTTTAAATGTTAATGGATTGACCTTTGACTCATCTGCTGCTACCAATCATTTGGGAGAAAATCACTGAAGAAGGCAATGCAGACTTTACGATTTCACGAATAATGTTACCAAGCATCCTACCCTTGCTGTCCAGCCATGGACATTTCTTATCTCCTATGCTAGATCCCAGCCATTGGTAGTTCTTTTCTTCTATCCTAGATCCCACATATGGATCAGTGAGTGTGCATTGGCTTGGTCATTCTCCAATAAGCCAAGGAGCACATCCAGAACTTCAGAAGTATCAAGGACTTCTTCCCCCATCCCCATTTGCCTCATTTCTACTCACACAGGGAGCTTTTATTACCAAATTACCAGGGAATCTATGCTTAATATTTCTGAGCTTTGTACTGTCTTATTAGTTTAGAGAGTATCTACTTGAACAAAGGTGTTTGCAGCTTTTGTTGAGTTCTACTCTTAAAAATCGTTCAGTATATTGGTATAAATGCTACTTCCCATGATTTATTGGCTATGAGCTGAGGCACTTTTGTTTTAGACTAGGGAAGTTTCACTAAATCAGTATAATAAGGACATGTTCCATGACACGCAGATCCTCTGAGATGCTCAGTGAGAGAAGGTGTCTGTGGTCAAACATATTTGGGAAACGTTGTATTTCTCTTGGTGATTCAAAATGTGCATTAGAAAAGCAGAGTTCTAAGAAGTATTTCTTAAATTTATTTGATCATATCATTTTTAAATTATCCCTCACCCTTTCTCTCCCTCCCTCCTTCTCTTCTTTATTAAACATTAAATATCAAGGGCTCATGGGAAAGATATCGGAAAACATTGTACTTTCCTATTTAAGAAAAGTTTTCAGGGGACAATTTCTACCTTTTTCTTTAATTCCAGAGCCAGCACCATGTCTGACACAAAATGATTACTCAATAAAAGTTAAACTGCAGTGAACAAGACAGTAGATTAAGGAGATGCCAAACATCGTGCTGAAAGTTGTTTTAAAAAATAATACCAGGGGACACCTGGGTGGGTCAGTCGGTTAAGCATCTGACTTTGGCTCAGTTCATGATTTTAGGACACTGGGATCAAGTCCTGTATTGGGCTCTTTGCTCAGTGGGGAGTCTGCTTCTCCCTCTGCCTGTCACTCCCCCTGCTTATGCTCTCTCTCTCTGACAAATAAATAAAAATCTTAAAAAAGAAAAATACTAGGTAGGGGCATCTGGGTGGCTCAGTTGGTTGATGGTCAGACTCTTGATTTTGGCTCAGGTCATGATCTCAGGGTGGTGAGATCAAGCCCAGCATCGGGCTCTGCCTTGGGTATGGAGCTTGCTTAAGATTCTCCCATTCTCTTTCCGTCTGTCCCTCCCCTTCTTCAAAAATAAGAAAGAAGGAAGTGCCCTCTCTGTGAGCATGAACAGCCATTCCCTACCTGAATGGATAGGCAAATGCTATGTCAATGCTGAGGTTACTTTCCGTCTTGTTGACACAGTCCACACTCAGCCGCAGGCCTCCGGAATAGCCACCGCATGTTGCAAATGCAAAGATTGCAAAAAGCTGTGGAGAACAAAGAAACAAAAGAAAAGAGTTATTAGAATCACACTAATCTAGTGAAGTATGTCATAGGAGTTCAGTGTCTGGGTTGAGAGAGGTTACAGTTCTTCTAAAATATGGCATCATATATGGTTCAGGCAGGAAGATGAAAGCCAGGAGGATGATGGGAACTGCAGAGGCGGTGTCTGAAAAAAATAATCTGGCAAGCTGGGGTAACTGTGCTTGGAGAAAAACTGAACGCGATATAAAATATCCATGTTTGTGTAAAGAGCTGTCATGCCTCAGAAGGTAGAGATAGGATCTCACATTAAAACAAGGGGAAAGTCATATACTGAGGGATTAATGACGGAGGTCTCCAGGTAGGAAGAATTTGAGGTGTCTCTTTGCTTTCTTCCTTTGGTTTTATCTGTATTTTCTGCAATTAACATTTTTTATCTTTTGGAGTAATATAGTTTTTGCTTTTGTTTTTTTTTTTGTTTGTTTGTTTTTTAATGGCATAGTCAGAATTTGAGAGCTAAAGGGCTGGGGAAGAGTAGATGAGTATCTAAAGGGTACTATTTCAGAGCATCTGATTTTATTACAGGTCAGCCTCAAAGCCTCCCTTATTGTTACCTCTCTGTATTAGTTGCTCTTTGTCAAATATTAAAAGGGTTGACTGGTTACCAACTAATGTGATAGTCTATCCCGGTATAGAACATGGGTCTGTGGGAATTAGGTACTGAACGTTAGGAGCAAGAAATCAGGGAAGGCTCCAAGAAAGAAGATACATCTGGGAGACCAAGGATGGCCCAAGATGGGAAGCAAATGCTAAACTTTGTCTGCTTAGTTTGTCTAAATTCAAAAGTATTTCCTGCTCATTTCCAAAGAAAGTCAATCAAGTGCACTTAACACTAACCCATGTTGCAATACTCCCACTTATTTTATTTTCATTTTGGAATTCAGCTTCTCAAGGTAGTTTGGGGTCCCATTAGGAACACTAGCTCATTTTGTACAGTTAAGCAGAATTATTGTGCAAGGGTTAAGTATACGGGCTCTGGAATGTGACCTTGGGAAGGTTCCTTAATTTCCCCATGCCTTGGTTTCCTCATCAGTAAAAACAGCACTGATAATAACTCTTCTGGGTCATTTTGCTATTCATGATATAAAGCAGAGAGTGGCTGTGGGCAAGAAGGCTGCTGGAACTGGCAATGTTACTGCGTCTAGTCAGAAAGCACAGAAGGGGGCGTCTGGGTGGCTCAGTGGGTTAAGCCTCTGCCTTTGGCTCAGGTCATGATCTCAGGGTCCTGGGATCGAGTCCCGCATTGGGCTCTCTGCTCAGCGGGGAGCCTGCTTGCCCCTCTCTCTCTGGCTGCCTTTCTGCCTACTTGTGATATCTCTCTCTCTCTCTCTCTCTCTCTCTACCAAATAAATAAGTAAAATCTTTTAAAAAAGAAAAGAAAAGAAAGAAAGCACAGAAGGCCAAAGGAGTATTATACATAACACCTGCCATCTCAGTTTTACTCGGTAGTGAAGACTTTCAGAGCTGTTGGCCTCAAATGACCATCTTACTGAAATAGGAAAAAGGTGGTTAATGATAAAACCTTCACGGGGAAAGGAATATTTGGGGACCTCTTTTTCTTTTTTTTCTGTGTGAGGCAGTTTTAAGTTTTTAGTTTTTAAAATCAGTATTTTAAAAATGGAAACAACTTGACCAAAAAACATAGTAGATATAGTAAGAGAAAACTGTGTTTATATGGGTTAACGTGTACAAAGCACTTAGAACAGATCCTGGCAGAGGACAGGACTCAATAAACATTAACAAATGCTATTACTCCAAATGGATGTGGAAGGCTCCGCGGTAAGATGTTCCAAGCCATAAAATAGGAAATTCAGACTTACTCTCTAGCTAAACTGACATGACCAACAGTCCCAGTGAACCAGAATCCAAGCGCTCCAGAAAAACTGATCTGTTTTGCTTTGCTTTGCTTCCTAATTTGCCTCATCAATAGCATTTGAGGAGGCGTTCAGAAGCTACTCCAAGCCACTCCACCATCTGGGGCTGATACACACAGAACACCAAGGCTGAAGAGAACCAGGATTTTTATCCCTGTGGTGTGCATCTGCTCACTTCTCATGACCAAATGCTCTCTTTCCGTCAGCTCGTAGTATTGGTAGGAATAAAGAGGAAGTGAGTTTAAGTGCTCAGTGCTTAAATCTAAGCTGCATTATAGAATACAGGATGTTTCGGCGCTTCGTGCCATGTCAGAATCCTGCCTTTGGAAAGACTTCTTCCAGAAGAAAGAGTGGGGTAATGGAGCCCCAACTCTGTGGTATGGCTATGGAGACAGCCCTTCCCCCATTCAGGCGTCCACCTGAAGGACAGGAATGTCCTCTGTGTCTTTTTGAGTCACTGAGGGAATTCAATAAGATGAATACATATTTATGTGCAGCCCCTCTCAGTTCATGCAGAGATGATGTGGTAGTTACACATGGAAACTTCCATGGACAGGAGTCCTAAGTGTGTAACCAGCACTTGTACATGGCAAGGTCAGAAGGTGTTGTCTATTCTTGCCATTATTAAGTGCCGACTATGGGCCAGGTATTGGGCCTAGCACTTAACATATGTGTCATTACTTTCTCTTAACGGCACCAGTGTGTGTGTGTGTGTGCACGTGTGTGTGTGTGTGTGCACGTGTGTGTGTGAAGCTTAGCATTCCCAGATTAAAGATGTAGCAGAATAGGATAATGGCTCTAAGCAGGTGCATTTAAAAAAATTACTTGAAACATGAAAATGTAGCAAGTTAGAGTTGAAGGGACATAAAGATAAGCCCTGTTAATTTCAGTGCTTAATAGTTACAAGGGAACTACCCTTGGCTTTTCATCTTACATGAAAGTGCTTTATATACAGTAAGGTATTATTAATACTACCATGTAATGAACGTAAGATGGAATGATAAGTATGTATTTAACTATTCAAAATGTTAGATGCATAGAAGGAAGGTGTCAGACTATTAAAGCCGCACACGCTACTAGTTTTTCTTCTAACTTCTATCGAGCTCTGAAAACACAAGATGTTGTACTTCAGTTAAATAAGATACCTACGGGCTTTCCGGTTAACTTTCTCCCTTCCCCCAGTCTTTACTGATTAAAGGGAAATCACACTGTGTGACCGATATCAAATTCACATGGGTTGGGTGAGGATTAAACAGATAATGTCTGTACAACACTCGGAGAGTCAGATCCTGCTGAGTGAATAACGTATTACAGGCATGGTTGATTCCATATTTGGGAGAGTAAATCAACTCCTTCAGACTGTATCAGCCAGGGGCCTAGTTCTGTAATTGGAATACATCAAGACAGAGTGGGGAGAGGGGACTGGAAGCTCTTTGGTGGGTCAAAATTCCCTTAGTGTTGAAGAGGAATGTACAGTGAGAGGGAACTCAGAAAGGCTCTCACAGTTTCCCTCCCAGAAGTCTGCCCAGCCACTCCTGCCTAGGTGGTGGGGACAGAGCAGTTGTGGGAGTCAGGCAGAACCCGAGTTTTGGTCCAATTCTCAACTGTCTGACACTGAGCAGGTTATTTAACTTCTCCAAACATCAGTTCCTACATCTCCTAAATCAGGACTAATTCACTGGTTCATTCAGCAGATGTTTAATGGTGCCCTTACTCGGTTCCAGCCGTGGGGGAACAGGAAGATAAAAAAGAGAAAACACATCAAACCCCTCACGGGGGGGTGGGAGGTTGGGGTACCAGGTGATGGGTATTATAGAGGGCACAGCTTGCATGGAGCACTGGGTGTGGTGAAAAAATAATGAATACTGTTTTTCTGAAAATAAATAAATTGGAAAAAAAATTAAAAAAAAAAATAAAGGTGCATTTCTTGTTACTATCAAAAAAAAAAAGAGAAAACACAAAGACAAAGAGGCCGCTGCTCACTGTGCAGCTCAATTCTGGATAGCGGAGAGTCAGAAAGAACGCAATTCCAAATCGTGTTATGTGTTTTCAGGGGGAGGCTCTTCTTCTTCTTTTTTTTTTTTTTTTAAATATTTTATTTATTTATTTGACACAGAGAGATCACAGGTAAGCAGGGAGGCTGGCAGAGAGAGAGGGAAGCAGGCTCCCTGCTGAGCAGAGAGCCCGATGTGGGACTCGATCCCAGGACCCTGAGATCATGACCTGAGCTGAAGGCAGCGGCTTAACCCACTGAGCCACCCAGGCGCCCAGAGGGAGGCTCTTCTAGACAGGGAGGTACACCTGAGGAAAGTCACATGTAAGCTAAGACCTTGAGGATGAAGCTGTGCGGAGAGGAGGGAAGTGCTCTGGGAAGAGGGAACAGCTCAAGTGAAACCCCAAGGGAGGAAAGACTTGCCAGGGGAAGGTCAGTGTGGCAACCGGATCGTGAAAGAGGCTGAGAAGAATAGTGTTTACCTCACAGAGTTTGGCGTGCTTTAGCCGGGAGAACCTATGTAAAGCGTCAAGTTCACAGCTCTCAGCAAACATTAAAGCGTCTCCTCCTCCTTCTTCCTCTGCTACTATTACTACTACTACCACACTACTGAAGAATCCAAGAACTCCAGAGGAAAGTTCACTTGTCCCTACCCGGCTAGAGTAGAGTTGGAGCTAGTCCTGTCTCTGGACTCCCTGAGCCAGCATTCTTCTAATTAGCTCTACAAGAGCAGGGAGAATAATTCCCACAAACCTGGGTGGGAGGTAACTGTCAAATGTTCCAGTCCTCTTTGCCCAGAAATGCACCATGATGCTGTAGTGGCCTGAGGCTCTCCATGTTTCTCTTCAGTGTCTCACAGGCACGTACAGGCAAGCTCACTAGTCAAGCAGAATGAATGTTTTGTGCTCAATTTGTTCTCCCTCCCTTTTCCCTTCCTTCCTTCCTTCCTTCCTTCCTTCCTTCCTTCCTTCCTTCTATCCTCCCTCCCTCCCTCTTCCTTTCTTCCATCCTTCCCTCCTTCCCTCCTTCCACTCTTGATTGGATGGAGGATTTTAGAAGAAGGTTCTTGGAAGACATTGTAAAGAGATAGAAGCTTCCTTAGCTTCACAACCATTCCTCTGAGAGGCCGTTAAAATGAACAAGAGGAAGGTCTGTGTGTCTTACAAATCCTTGACTCTGCAAGGCAAATGCTGGGAGAAAGAGGAGCTATGTGGCCAAGATGGAATGAAAACTGGAGGCGGGTCCTGTGTCTGAAGAGAGAGAAGAGCCTGAAGGGACTGACCATGTGAGGTATAAGGAAGCAATGAGAGAGGGACTAGGGAGAAACACCTCCACTGGGTCTGCAGGGACGACAAGCAATTTGATGAGAGATGGGAAGACAGGGAATCTGTGTGTGTGCACATGCACGCAGAAGTCATTTTTTCCACATCATGGGCTCTGTGTGTACATCCTCAGCACTGTGTTCCTTCTGGTAATGCAATCTACTCACCTTTGTAGATACTAGGGTCATAACCTTGAGGTAAAAGTCCATTTACCCAACCGAGTGAAATTATAAAATCCTTATGCGGCTATCTTTCCTCAAGCTTCCAAATCTCAAACAAAGCAGACACCTCACCCTCCAGCACATTCTGAGATAATCAATGATCATAGCCACTGTCCCGATCATTCACTTCCCTTGAATTCAAGAGACAGAAATAAATCTCCTGCGATGAACTCTCATTTCACTACTGTCTTGGGTGATCTACAGCTCTGTTCCTAACAACAAAAAATTATTCTCTAAATGGACACAATTAACCAGCAGAGATTTCCTTTGCATGCAGACTGATTAGAAATATATTCTGGTGAAAGAGACAGAAGCATTCCTTTGCATTTTCTGGCTTCATAAGCATCCATAAACCAAAACCAGCCATAGCAGGCACATCTTTGCACACTTAATGATACCAAAGGTTTTTCCCTGGAAAGACGGTAAGCAGCTTCCTCCTCAGAACTAATTAAACCACACAAGGAATATCAATGAAAGATGCTATTAATCGTTCTGGTTAATTTGTGAGGCATAGTGGAAAGCAATAGGTTAGAGGAGGACAGGAAATCAGGTTGATTAATGGCTCTCACAGGGACCTGTGGTCTGCAGGAAAGTTAGGGAGGGGACATTTTCCATGGCCTGATGCACAACCTCAGGCATGAAGGCTACGTTGGAAGAAAGAAAGTGAGAATAAGGAGACTCGTATGACAGAGATTGGAAAATTGAAACCAGGTACTCATCATACTCACGATGCCACTGAGCTGTGCACTGACAACCAGAACTCCAGGAATGCTACTGATTTCTAGCATTTGACTTGCCAGTTTCCATGATGTGACTACTCCTGCCATGGCCAACTCCAAGCTACCCTCTTAGTACCAGCAAACGTGATTAGAAGGAGAACTGCACCATCAGCTGGGCACCAGCACACTGTGGCTCCCGAGGGACCTTCCTGGACTCTCCCTAGGAGCAAGAGCTTTGGATTTATTTCATGGACTCATCCCTCATATCCCATATTTCCTGTTATTTCATACCACTCACCTTGGGCTTATCGCATTGATTCTCTTCTCCTCCACTGGCTACGACTATTCATTCTTTCATCACTCGATCACTTATTCACAGAGTTATTGTAGCAGAAGCTCCTGATGCCTTGTCTCTAGCGCCTCAGCTGAGCCTCACCTGCAGCCTCAGGGAGCCAGTCTGGTCCATGCACAGACCCAAGGCTCCGCCCTCCAACCCCTGAGCCTCTTTGCTGAGGGCCCCCTTGGGCAGCAGGAAGGCGTCTGGCCTGTGACTGCGGCATGGTGGAAGTCCCCTGGACTTAATTATCTGCCGGCTTCCAACCAATTTGGGATAGAAATGAGTGGACAAAACCCCAGTGTTCCTGCCCCTCTATTGGGGGAAACTCTGAGGCATGTTTAGTACAGTTTCTCAGAGGCTGCCCTTTGAGATGGAGCCCCCGTAGTCTACAGCAACGTCTCTCTCTGGTCATTCATATCTGTCATGGGCCTTCCTCCTTTCCCTGTCTCAACTCCCTCCTCATCATCGTGCCTCTTGGTATCACCTTCCAGGTAAACTTCTTGAGTCAAAATTCTTGTCCCAGGATCTGTTTCGGGGGCTGTCACTGAAACAGTTATCGAACCCTGACCAAGGGCCCATTACTGTTCAGGCACTGTAACGTGCCCTAGGATTACACTAATAAAAGGAATTGTTCCTCTTGGCACACCTTATCTCATGCCTCTCAGCTTCCAGCTTTTCACACCCTCATCCCCCCAGCCCTCTAAATAAGCTGAGCTCCTTTATAAATAGGAGGTCTTCTTTGACCATATTCTCCAGAGCAGGCTTCCTGACCCTCAGTCCACTCCAACCCCGGCCCCATTATTCCCTGTCTTTGTTTTTACAGAGACAGATGTCTTATAATCTGTCTTTGTTGGCATTATTTATTCATCTGTTTATGTTTTGTTTGACCACGTCCCCGAGGAAAGGTAACATACTTATCTTTGTCAACTGCTGGATCTCTACCACCTTGTACAATGCTTGGCATGAAGCAGGCATTCCCTAAATACTTGTCGACTAAATAAGTAAATATAATTCCCACCTCCACCTCTAGTGGACCTGCTGTGTATTCGGGGATACAGACAAGTGAATGAAAAGGCACCGCGATAGTGTTTTATTGTGTCATTGGAGCATGTTAGAGGAAAATACGGCACCTATGGTATGTCCTTGCAGAGGAGTGGAGGAGAAATGAGGAATAGCTATCTGGAGAAGTGGACAGCTAAGGAGGAATCAGGAAACCTGCCAGATTTATCCAGGTAAGAGGGAGAAGAAGAGTATTCTAGGCAGAGATAGCAGCAAGTCAAAGACTCTCAAGTGGGCAAGTGAGGAACACTCGGGCTGTGCAGTTGGCACGAGGGCAGATGCTGCAAGGTGGGAAAAAGGGATGGAGGAGGGCAGGGCTGTTTCAGGTTTGGTCTAGCAGGGATCCCAAAACTACGACTCCTGGGCGGTTTCCAGCCACATCCAACTCCGTCTATTCGTGTATGTATGTATGCAGCTGCTTTGATGACAGAACGGAATACTGATAACAAAGACCCTGCTCCACAACGCCAAACATATTAACGAACCACCCCTTCTGGAAATAGCCTGTCCCTGGGAAGAAGTTTCCCCCAAAACCTGAAAAACCCCAGTTTTAGGAGGGGATTAGGATTTCAGCAGGGGAGAGGCATTTCAGACCGGCCATGGTGGTTGCCATGGAGAGTGTGGAGTGAGAGAAGGAGCGACAGGGCTCTGGAAGACCAGCAAGTGTCTTACTTCTCTAGGGTCTAAACCCCCTGTGCCAACAGGACCATGCCCCAGTCATGTTTATATCTATCCCCTGCTGCGCCAGAACCTCCTTCACGGCTCCTTCATTTTGCCAAGGAGTGAATGGCCAAGAGAAGACGAGAGGGTGTAGTGCACAGAAAAGCCTATTCGGGCACTGAAAACAATAACAAACATTATGCTGACAACAGTAACAATAAAACAATTATATGTGGTTCTCTGTGCCAGTCTCTTCAGTAAGTACATTATTTACATTAGCTTGTTTCATCCTCTCAACAGCCCCGGGAAGTAGAGACACAATCCCTCATTTAATAGCTGATAAAACCCAAGGCCATACACAGTTTTTTTGATGTGTGAAGTCATCATGGTTTGAACTCAGACCTGCCTTTCTCTGAAGTTTATCTTCCTTCTTCTCAACTTTCCCAGGGCTGTGACTGGGGTCTCTCTTGGCTAGCACATGCTATGGGAAGACTAACACAGAAATGCCAGTTACGGGGCATGGGAAGCTGTTCTCATCACATCAATGCTCAGAAAGCCAAATGAGGACTAACGAAAGCATCCACAGGACAAAGTCCTCATCATCCAAATGGATGCCCGTGTAGCTCAGGCATGTTGCTTCAGCAACACAGACCTTCACGCTAGTATCACAGGTCACCAGGGGAGGGGAGATAGAGTCTGGCATGACAGGAACACTTAGCTTGTTGTGAGTAGGTCATGTCAATTACACTGCACAAGTCCCCCCCATCAGCCACAGCAGGGCTGACAGCTTGCTCACTTCCACATATCTGTCATTCAACAGTTTACAGGTTAAAGGGACCTGATTCCCTCTCCTCCACTCCTTTCTGATGAATCCCTCTTGTCCCTTCTCCTTTTATGATTTGTCTTGGGCTGATAAGCCATTTGTCCCAAGAACCCCCCCAAGAGCATTTCTGGGAACACAGTTGTTTCCAGGAGCTGATTGTCTCAATAGCAGCCCTGGAAAAGTGAAGTTGACTGCCAAGTTAGCTTCTGGTGCAGAACGAGTTTTTTATTAACTGTGGCGTCCCTCACACCCCACTGGCCACCCAGGAGGCCCCCAGCAGACTGATGAACACCTTTAAAACCTAATGTTCTATTTCTACTCATCATTGTCTAATTCTTTCTTTTAGTGTGTCTTCTCTTGCTGATAATTGGTTTTTTCCAAGGAAATTGACCAAGTGTGTTCTTCACTATCAGTTTATGGTTACTGCAATATTCTGACCCAGAAAGCTTCTGTGAATAACCCTGTAAAACCTCAGACGGAACCTTTATGTAGGGATAAACTGCTAGTTGTCCCTGAAAGACAATATAATTGTATCTTATAGGGAGGCCCTGAAAGCTACCGTCAAAAAGCTTTCCCATGTAGAGCTGTATGTTTCCTCCTGTCATTGTACATAACTATCTGTGTTCTTAACCAGCAACAGTATCTTCCACACTGCATCCTATTTCATGCTACCTGTCAAATACTGGATATTGTGCCCTTCTACCTACTTTGTGATTTGTGTGAAATCCTCCCAGGCAAAAGCAGCCTCACAGAACTGGTACTTCATACCATTGCCTGAAGAATTCTGAGCTACAGAAAAAGAGCTCCAAATTACTTACAAAGCAGAAGATGCTTCTGCTTTCCTGGTCTTAAATGTGCAGCTCAGAGACTGGATCAATGAATAAAAATATTTGGTCACAGGTAACAGAACACTTGACCTATAGTGGTTTAAAGAAAAAAGGTTTACTTTTCATACATATTGAGAAGTCCAGAATTGATGACGTCTATATACACATCTCTTTGGTTCTTATGGTCTTGACCTCATAGTCACAAAATGGCTGCTGTGTCCATGGACATGCCAGCTGCATGGTCATTTCCCTTGTCCTAGACAGTACCTAGGAAGTCCTGTGCCTGATATAATAGGTACACAGAATAGGTTTAATTTAACACCTACCCATAGTTGAAATGTCAATTTCTGCTTGAATTTTATTTACTTTAAATCTTTGAAGTAAAATGCATGGTTGAAATAGTAAAAATAAATTGGAAACAATCTTCACGCTTATAAAAATATAGACTAATCAAATAAATTCTGAGATATTCAGCCAATGGAATATTATGCAATAGTGTAAAAGAATGAATAGCAGTATAGAAAGTTGTTCATCTTTTTGCAAAGAAAAAGAAAAGCAAATTGCCAAGTATACTATACATGTATATATTAAATAGATTTGTAAAGGTCTAGAAAGGAAACACTAAAGTATCACCAGTTGTTACCACTGAGAATTGGACTTTGGAGGCAGAAATTGTTTTTCTTTTCTTTTCTTTTTTAAATTTTATTTATTTATTTACTTGAGATAGAGGGAGAGTGAGTGAGAGAGAGTGAGAGGGCATAAGCAGGGGGAGTGGCAGAGGAAGAGGAAGAGGCAGACTCTCCACTGAGCAGGGAGCCTGCTGCGGGGCTTGATCACAGGACCCTGGGATCATGACCTGAGCCAAAGGCAGATGCTTAACTGACTGAGACAGAAATTCAGTTTTTCATTATTTTTATATTGTTTCTTTTCTTTTTTAAAGATTTTTTTTATTTGAGAGAGATAGAGTGTGAACGCGAACAAGTTGGGGGGAGAGTGGCAGAGGAAGAGGGAGGAGGAGAGGAAGAGAATCTCAGATTTCCCACTGAGCACGGAGCCCAACATGGCGCTCATGCCATGACCTGAGCTGAAATCAAAAGTCCATTGCTTAACTGGCTGAGCCACCCAGGTGCCCCTCATTGTTGTTGTATTGTTTCAATTTCTGCCAATAAGCATGTATAACTTTTGTAACTAAAAAAAGATTTTATTAAAATTGCAAATTTAGACAACCTCTGAGTAACCTGAGCAAAGTAATTTGAGCCTGTCATTAGATGGTGGTGCTGTTTTTAACTTTCATTTGGAAGAAAAAAATATAAAATCAAAAAAGCCCCACTCCCTTCTGGAATTGTCTTCAATAATACCTTCAAATTATTTACATTTTCAGAGGATGTAAATGGAATAATATTTTTGACCTGCTTAGTTATTAAAATATTTTGGCAAAGTCACTCTCTAGATCAAGGTAAAAATATTTCAAAATACGCCATGTGAACATAGGGCCCAAGTATACTTCCATCATCAGTTGAGTTAAAAAGTGCAACTTATCTTTCATCAGATTCAGTGACGGCAATTATTTTTAAAGGAATCAACTCTAATTCTCTCATATCTGTCATAATGGAATAATGAGAAAAAATAAAAATGCAGCAGAGCCTCTCACCCAGAACTGACACCATTTCTCTGACACCTGATGAGAGTCTTTTGAATTAATTTCTTGCTTATTGTAGTGTTTTTGAACTTGACATTTTTCTGTGATAGGGACTTCCTGAACTTTCTTACCTATCATAACCGTCTCTACAGCATTGAAGAAAATCACTGATGATAGATATCTTAACCACATACTTCTGCTTGACAAGAAAATTAAAGCAAGATATGCCCAGGGAACACAACTATCATTTTGTAGTCTGATAACATGTTTTGAATATGTTGGCGTGAGCTATCCTTTGCCAGAAGCCATACTTTCATGATAATATAGAATGACTAGATTTTTTTCTTAAACGGAAGATAAGTCACAACCTGTAAACCCCATTTTTTAAAAAGAGTCTGCTTTGATACTATATTCAGAAAATAAAAGTCAAGTTGGGATTCTATCCCAGTTGAATTCAGTATATTTGACATCTCTTCTTTAAAATTTAAACATTTCGTGACCTAGAGTTGTATTTATATCCTTAAAGCAAATTAGAATATCAGATTATTTTGGAAAAAAAAAAACTGATCCATAACGAATTGGCTACACTCAATTAATTCTTTTTACTAGACTGCATGGCTCCTTACAAAAGAAGTTTCTCTCATTCCTTCTCCTTTATTTTTGTATTTTTTTCTGGCTCTTGGCTATTTTTTTAAATGTCTCTTTTTTTAACTTTATTTTTTCAGTGTTCCAAGATTTATTGTTTATGGATCACACCCGGTGCTCCATGCATAGGTAATCTCCTTAATACCCACCACCAGGCTTACCCAACCTCCCACCCATTCCTCTCCTTAAAAAAAAAAAAAAAGAAAAAAAATGTGTTGTAAATTCGGCTTCTCCTTGATGAAAGACAAGCACAGAATCCCATGAAAAGAGCAGCAATTGATTTTTTTTTTTGCTTATTTTTGTATTTTTTTGGTGCTTTGTGGCTATATTAAATAAAACCTAGGACTTACCATATAAACAGGCATCATATTTGAGCACATGATTTCATGAGCTCAGAATTACTCTTAGAACTGTTGTCAGAAGAATTCTGAAACATGCAAATAATTGTGTATAGAGATTTAAACGCCTTCCCCATGTTCTACGTCCTTTGAACACCTCACTGGCCAGTTGCATCTCTAAACTATTCACACTTTGAAACATTCATACAGTTGTTGAACATTCTGATTTTTTGGCCATTTGATTTCTGGGTCAAAACCTCTCAAACATGAAGCATGGTCATCAAATCAACTGTGTTGTAAGAGACAACTTGCCACAATGTATTATTTTGATTACACAATGGAGAAAAAGAACAAACCTTAAACAGGCAGGTAAAAGGCAGCATATTATTCATATTGAAAAATACTCAAAATAGTAGAGTAGAAGTTCTATAGGAGTAGTTTGAAGTAGATTCTAAAGTAATATTTTCTGATTATAATTCAAATCATGATAAGAACACAGATGTTTTTACTTAGTGAGACTCTGTGACCTGCAGTGTGCTGGGTGCTTTAGAGACATTGTTATCTCTGAAATCTCATCACTCTGGGAGGTAGATGCCATCATCATCCCCATTTCAGTTAGGTAAACTAAGGCTTTGAGGGGTTAAGGGATTTGTCCAAGGCCACTCAGATAGGGAATGACAGTTTGAATCCATACTAAAAGAAACAACCAAAATTAAAAATCTAATTGGTCACCGTTATAGGATATTAGTGAACAAATCCATTATTTTAAAAACTAGTAACTGAAAGGGAAGAATCAGTCATCTATCTTACCTTTTCTTTATGAGTGCTATTTGTAAGTGACGAAGCAGTAGACGAGAGGAAATTTCCCATTTATAAAACTATTCCCCTAATAATGAAGAAGGAATGATAGAATTGGAATATCACCATTTTGCAATTTATTATGGACTGGATGTTTGCGTCCCACCCAAGTTCGTACGCTGAAGCCTGAATTTCCAGAGTGGCTGTATTTGAAGATGTCAACTCTAAGGAAGTAATTAAGGTTAAGTCCTAAGGGTAGGGCCCTGATCCAGCAGGACTAGTATCCTTGTAGGAGGAAACACCAAAGCTTCCTGCTTCTCTGTCTTTTTCCCTGCAGACACACTCACCAGGGAAAGGCTATGGGAACACACTGTAAGTAAGAAGGTAAACTCCTACAAGCCAAAAGAGGAGGCCTCAGAATGAAATCTATCTTGCCAGCACCTTGACTTTGGGCTTGTCAGCCTCCAGAACCGTCAGAAATAAATTTCTGTTACTTATGCCACCCAGGTTCTGGTGCTTTGCTCTGGCAGTCTGAGTTCAGATATGACCCTTCATGAATGAATAAATGTAAGCACAAATGACTGATAACACAAAAAGAGACACAATCAGATATTATGTGCCTTAGTCTAATAGAAGAAGACCTCACCAACTGTGACAAATTCTTGGCAAGAGGAAATCAATCAATCAATCAATCACTCACTCATTCATACTCTGAATTTCAGCAAGCCTCTATTCCTAAGTGCCAATTTACAAAACAATATAGAAGGGACAGGAACATGTAAAATGACACCACGGGGACTAAACCAGTAAAATCCAGACCCTGAGAAACTCTCCAAACCTTGTTTGTTCAAGAACAACAACAAACAACAAAAATGGACAGCATGCATGACAGAAAGATTGGAGGGGGAGGCTGAGAGAGAGGAACTTATAGATTAAAAAGGTTTTAAGAGATATATCAATCCAATGATGGATTTAAAAAACATTCAGATTTAAGGAAACCATAAAAAATCATGAAATTAAATGAGACTTTTGGGAATTTGTAGATATTTAATGATATTGATTTACTGCTAATTTTTAAAATGTGAGATACAGTATTGTGGTGCTTTTGTATTCAACTACTTTGAGAGATACATACCAATTTATTTATGAGAATACTGATAGGATGCCTGGGAAAAAGGTATAACAAGAGGAGCATAAAAAGGAACAACCCTGGCTATAAGTTGATTATTGTTGGAGGTAAGTGATGAGTAAATAGAGGCTCATTAAATTATTCCCTGTTTTTTTGTCTGAAAATTTCCATTATTCGAAGTTTTTAACAACTGAGATCAGATTATAAATGAACCTAGATGTGAATGTACATATATAGACAAAATTCAATCATTTTTTAATTTAATATATGTAAACAGTTTTCATGTTTTCTTTTTCAAAGATATTTTCAAATCCTCAGTTTACTCTTTGGGAAGTTGCTAAAGGCTATAAGCTTCCTTCATATCTCCTTCCTTCTCATCACTAATGTATTTAAAAATTATCACACAGATGCTGTAGATTCAAAGATGCTTTGAGATTCTCTATTAGGACACATTCAGCTATCCAAGAACTTCAGACTAAGACTCAACTGTCCTGAAAGAGAAGAACAACTTATCAGAACTACAATATCTTTTCAAAGATATTCAAAAACAATCTTAATCAAAATTCCTGAGAAAAATGCTTTTTACAGCGAGCAAGTCTCACTCTGTTCTATTATTATAATACTGCAGGACTTAGAAGAAAATATATTCTATTTTTTAACAAAATTTTCTTTCTTAATAATCTTTTATTGATTGTTCTAAGAGCCCATTTAGTTCTGCCTCATTATGAAAGAGCAGCTTTTTCTCATTATGTTTTAATGAGATGAAAGATCACCGTAGCCTAAAGGACTATACGTGCCATGTAAAGGACATCATTTCCTAGGCAATAAGACAAAAATCCCCACCATCATTCAATAACGTCTTTCTGTTGATTAAATTCAAGAGGTAATAAAATATATCAAATTACTTAATATTTAATATATTGGCTTTCGTTTCTGAGTACTAACATTGTTGAGTGGAGTTCATATAGACCAAACTGCTAAGCAGAGACATAAATATTACCCCATCCACTTCAGCACTGCAAAAGGGACTGCAGATTGGAGCCGTCCAGTGATTTCATAACTAAAAGAGAAGTGACCTTTCCTAAAAAATGTAGTTTCTGGCTCCCCGATTATATTTAGAGCACCTTCTAACACATTGAGCAAGGTTAAAATGCTATCAGAGAGTTGTATTTGTTCATGGGAATTAAGTCATGCAAAAACACAGTGCCATAATTCTAAAAGGTGGGAATTGCATGAGCTGGAGAATCGTGTAAGTTCTTTGATGAATGTGAATAAGGATCAACATGACAGAATTGTCATCAGGGTAGCTGCGATGCGTAGCTCATAGCAGGTATTTAATATTAATTTGTTGAGCAGATGAAAATACATCCCAGGGTTGTATTTTGAGGTTCTCCCTCCAAACAGGGAAGAATCCACAAGTTTATTTCCAAGTATTTGGGAGGGTGGGTGATTCAAAGTGATTCAAGTAAGAGTCTAAAAGGAGGTAAGCAGAACTAGAAGTTAGAAGGAAAGGTATCCACATGAAATTTGAAATCATGTAAGGGAAAAAGGCAGAAACAATATGATAAAAGTAGATAAGTAAGAGTTACAATATTTGAATGGCAACATTCCGGGAAGTGACATCATCTTGGAAGTTGGAATAAGATGGACTTTGTTTTGGGGGATATTTGATAGTGGTCATCTAGGAAAGTCCTGCTGGGTTGATATGGGGACTATCTGTGGGCTACTGTTTTACCTCAGTTTACTCTTTGGGAAGTTGCTGAAGGCTATAAGCTTCCTTCATAGAAAAATTCTCATCACTAATGTATTTAAAAATTATCACACAGATGCTGTAGATTCAAAGATGCTTTGAGACTCTCTATTAGGACACATTCAGCTATCCAAGAACTTCAGACTAAGATTCAACTGTCCTGAAAGAGAAGAACAACTTATCAGAACTACAGCCGGTGGTAGACCATTTATGCCTCCTACTAGGACATGTGTCTCATACGTATTCCTCAGTTACTTTTCAGGCCACCACTATCTCTAAGGCACTTTCCAGTCTACCCCTACCCCTCCAACTTATATTTCTCATCCCACTCCTTCCAGTTGTCTTCAGTACTTAATCATAAATCAGTTCCTTTAGAATTATGTCCCCATCTAATTCCTTTTTTGTTATTTCCATGTTTACTGGAAATCTGTCAAACGTGAAATCCAGGATCTGGATTTTTAAGCCAGATCTGGCTCTTCTTACAAGGGGGCTAACCTGAATGGAAATCACTTCACTGAAAGGGTAAACTATAAAATGCCCCCCAGCAAAATAGAAAGCCAGTGACTTTATCTTGTTCCCTCAATAGTAGAAGTGACAGAATCCTTCTGGGAAATCTACTGGCACAAGGGAGATCTCAATCACTGCATGTGGCATTGAGTCCATTTCCAATGGAATAAACTGTTCTCTTATGGAATGTGATTAATGGTGGCCATGGTGGCTAGAGTTGTGTCTGCAGAGCAGAGGAGCCCGACAAGAATAGTGAGCTGGACCTGTGCTCATTTCTCTGATGGCCGATTTCCCCTTATAGGAAACCAAACACATGGCCTAGAGACTAATTTGAGACAATCGGAAACTTACAGTGTTTTGACTTCCTTAGCAGAGATTGGTTGAAAAAACATATTTTAATAGATGTACACTGAAGTATGCAAAGGATAATTTTCCAGTCGAATGTTTTCATCTCTTCCCAATAATAATAGATGTGAGAGGATATCATCATTTGAGAGAGATAAGTCTCAGCTCATTTTATATCAATGCACAATTTAGGAAAGGCATCTTCTATGACCTCTGTTATCAACAACTCTAGGAAGCCGGTCCCCTATGATCTGGGAATAAAGTGTAATGCAGTAACCTAAATTAAAGGTTAATGAGTATAAATTCACATCATGGAATTCAAGGTTTTATTTGATATATGGTTCTTCCCAGAAGAGTCTATTAGCTAATGCAACTTTATCAGAGGTATGTGAACTATCTCCTTAAAGTTAAAAAAAAAAAGATCATCTTCTATATGTAAATATTTATTAACTGCTTACTGAGTGCCAGGTGTGTCAATGCTGGTGATAGATAAATAGATACAGATAGATAGATGATGGATAGTTAGATAGATAGATAGACTGATGCCATTCTCTTGGAGCTTAAACTATGGTGGGAACAATAAGCAATTAATGAGTAAACAAATACAAAATTGTGATAAAGGAGATAAAAGTACAAGCCAGTACAGTGATAGATGATAACAGTGGGGCCTTCTTAGATAAGGTAGATAGGAAAGTCTTCTTTAAGGAGGCAACACTCAGCCCCAAAAGACTGAAAAGGAGCTAGTGCAGGGAACAGCTAGAGATGGATAAAGGGACAATCCCAGGCTGAAGATTCTGAGAAAGGCAACAACTTGGCCTGTTTGAAGAAATGAAAAGAAGCTCTTGTGGCTGCAATGGGCAAGGAGAGGCATGGCAGAAGTTGAAGCTTGAGACAGGACCAGGCAAGTCCTCATAAGGAGTCCAGATTTACTCCATGAAATCTGTTTGTTACTTATTTATGAATCACATCACAGTAATTATTAGTAATAAAACATTCATAATCAAAAGAAGAATTAATCCATGCCAGACCTGAGTAAAGTGCTTTATAGGCATTATCTGAAATGATCATCCTGACAGGGCTGCAAGACAGATGCTACCCTGGTTCTACACTGGGGCAACTGAGAATCCTAACATGGTAACTTCTCTAAATCATACAGTGAGTAAGTGGTAAAGCCGAGTTGAACCCTAGTCTGTCTGACTTGAAATCTCAGCCAAATCTGGAGACATCCTCTTTTTCTTGAATCTCATCCATGCCTTAAAGCATTTGAAGACAAGCAGAACCTGCCTTTGGATTAGAACTTAGAGGAACCTGAGCTCCTTTTGATCTCATTCAGACTTACTATTGTACTTGGCAGATGCTGAAATGAAATCTGAAATCCTTACAGAGCCAGGGGTCTCGGGGGAAAGGGTTAGAAGCTGTGTTTTGACACAAGTCCAGAAAAAGGCCAGAGCAAAGATGTAAGAAGCCAACAGACTTGCTCAAGTGAAAGGAGGAAGCTGTTACATTTATTTGGCTTTTATTGGTTGATATGTTTCTGTGCCTTGGAAAGGACTGATACACAAATGCCAGAGGGAAGTGGAAAGAGCTGGTAATATAGAGATTGCTTCATAGGAAGTAGGTCTCCTTAATGGTTATGATTATTTTGTTGTTCTCATTTCTAAATGCTGCAAGTCCAGTGAAGCACCGGGAATGAAACAACAAATCCACTGTGACATTAGGATACTCGACTTAATGAGCATATAAAGGCTGTATTCCTTTTAGGGTGACTCCTTGAACCCATGGGAATAGCCTCATTTGAGATAGACTAAACCCATGATACCTTTTTTCTGTCCCATGATTAGAGTCAAAACCCTGAAAGCCATCTTGAATTATTCTTTCTCTCATCTCATTCAGTCACCTCACTTTGCTGGTTCTGTATTCTTAATAATAGCCATAGCTGTGTCCCCTTCTCTACTGACCTGCTACTAACTTTGCCAGGCCACCACCATCTCTTGCCCAGGGTAATGGGGAAGTGTCCCAACAGCTATACCTGCTTCTAGCCTTGTTGCAGGACATCCAGGTTCTGTTCTGCTGCAAGAGTGATCTTCCCAGAATGCAAGTTTTACTGTGGGGCCCCATTTCCCCCACCTACCACCATTCAGTGACTCTCCACTGCCTACCACATAAAGTAACTAAAGTAACTTCCTTAGAACAGCATGCAAGACATGCCTTTAGGTCTTTGCCATTTCTCATTGTCTTCAGTGAACAAGGAATTACTTAAAACTGCACTCCCCCACCAAAAAAAATCTTGGTTATTCTTTGTCTATAAGCTCTATCTATGCTGCTGTCTTTCCTAGAGGGCCTTCCCCATCTTTGTCTTTTAGACTCAATCAAGTGTCCTTCCTTCATAGAGCCATTCTTATTCTTCCTTCACAAACCCATTCTTATATAACTTCATAACTTTGTGGTAGACAGAATAATGACCCTCCCCACAAAGATGCTCATGTACTAATCTCCCACCATATGATTATCTTACATGGTAAAAGGAATTTTACAGATGCAATTAAATCAAAGACCCTGAGATGATGTTATCCTGGATAACCCTACTGGGTATTTACCCTAAAGAAACAAATGTAGTGATCCAAAGGGGGCACCTGCACCCAAATGTTTATAGCAGCCATGTCCACAATAGACAAACTAGGGAAAGAACATAGATATCCATCAACAATGAATGGATAAAGAAGATGTGGTGTATATATACAATGGAATACTATGCAACCATCAAAAAACCCAAAACCTTGCCATTTACAATAACATGGATAGAATTAGAGGGTATTATGTTAAGCAAAATAAGTCAATCAGAGAAGGACAATTATCATATGATTTCTTTGGTATGAGGAATTTGAGAGGCAGGGTGGGGAGTTATGGGGGGTAGGGAGGGGAAAAAAATGAAACAGGATGGGACTGGGGAGGAAGACAAACCATAAGAGACTCCTAATCTCAGGAAACAAACTGAGGGTTGGTGAGGGGTTGGTGGGGAGAGATAGGGTGGGTGGGTTATGGACATTGGGCAGGGTATGTGCTATGGTGGGTGCTGTGAATTGTGTAAGACTGATGATTCACAGACCTGTACTCCTGAAGAAAATAATACATCATATGTTAAAGGAAGGAAGGAAGGAAGAAAGAGAAAGAAAAAAGAAGGAGGAAGATAGCTCAGAGTCAGAGAAGGAGATGTAGTGACAAAAACAGATGGGGTAGGGGAGAGATTTAAAGATGGCTGAACAGGCTAATGGTTTGGAAGACGGAAGAAGGGGCCACAAGCCAAGGAATTTAAGTAACCTCTAGAAATTGTAAAAAGCAAGGAAAAAGATTCTCCCCAAGAGTCTTCAAAAGGAATGCAGACCTGCTAACACCTTGATTTTAGGACTTCTCGCCTCCAGAACTAAGATAAACTTGTTACTTTAAGTTTTAAGTCACTGAGTTTGTGGCAATGTGTAGTAATTGTGATGAAAGTAAACTAGTACACATTCCTGTCCCTCCTTCCTTCTGTCACGGGAAATTTATCCCTCTGTCTTCAAACTTCTACTAGAACCTCTATGCTTCAGAATTTACATACTTTCCTTTCCTAATCAAAATATTAGCTCTGGAGGGCAGGAGAAGTGTCTCATGCACATTTACACATGAGCACAGGGATGGAACAGAGATAGCTATTCATTCATTCATTTGCTTCTCTGTCCATTCACTCATTCAAATGAATGTTATTTATTGAACGTATAATACGCACCAGACACTGCTACACTCAGTAAATGCATTAAAGAGCATAAACAGAGGTCTTCTGTCTTCGAGGAACTTACGATTGGATGGAAGAGGTGGACATTAATTAAATAATCTCCAAAATAACTTGAGTTGACTGAAGACTATGTAGAGATGGATGACACACCAGTCAGAGTAGGCAGAGGGAATGGAATATGTGACAATTCCGAGAGGAATGAAGCCATTTAGTCAGGGACATTTTGGGAAGACATGATCTGGAGAGGCACATGGGGGCTAGATGCTTCACGATCTTGTGGGTTTTGATAAGGATACTGACATTTAACCTAGCAACAGTGGGAATTTAATGGAACATTTTAAGCAGGGGAGCTGGATAAGAAGAATTGAATTTAGAAAAGAGTTCTCTCGTTGCTATGTGGAGAAGGGCGTGGAGGAAATGTGTGAGAAGAAGAGTAAAGAATAGCAGGACATTTTATGGGAAGCTGCAGTAGTCCAAGGGAGAGAGAGAGGGGTAACAGTGAAGATGGAGAGAAGTACACAGATTGAGGGATACTCTGGAGGCAACACTGTCAGGATTTAGATCTGAGTTTGATGTTAGTGGTTGAAGGAGGTGTCCAGGATGACTTTGTCGAATGAGAGAATACAAGATTTTCCTATAGCTTGGCAGTAGAAATAATTCTGTCAGAATTAAGATGTTATAGAGTCCATGTAAAGAGCCCTGAATCAGTTCAGATCAGTTTAGGAACCTGTATTTACATTCAGGTCCCTTAAGCATTAGGCTGTGTGATGTTGATAAATCACAAAGAGTTTCCTCTTCCTCAAATGACAGAAAAACAATCTTCTCAAAGGAGGTAATCAAATGAGGTTAGAAATGTAATTCAATATAATAACTTTTTGTTGATTATCTATTTTGCCCATACCATGTCTTATGAAATCTGGAAAATCCAAAAGGAAGATAGATGTGATGTGTTTCTTTATTTTGAGCTTAACAAACTTAGCTGAAGAGGACAACACTAGTGGACATATGTATCAGGATCATGCAGACTAAAACATAATTGCAAAGCACATTACATAGTGCTGGCTAAACACGAAACTGAACAACAGCAAAGTGAGAAATCATTGTGACCATTGCCTTTTGGCTACCGTATAGGAAGGAAGGTCTTAGTCCAAATGTGGTTAGAGTTTAAAAGGCAAAACAAATAAATAATTAAAAATTTTAAAAATGGAGAAAAACATAGTGTGAATAAAGAAACAGAAGCAGGAGCGCCTGGGTGGCTCAGTAGGTTAAAGCCTCTGCCTTCAGCCCAGGGTACTGGGATTGAGTCCCGTATCAGGCTGTCTGCTCAGCAGGGAACCTGCTTCCTCCTCTCTCTCTGCCTGCCTCTCTGCCTACTTGTGATCTCTGTCTGTCAGATAAATAAATAAAATCTTTAAAAAAAAAAACAAACCAGAAGCAATTAAGGAGTGTTTGAAGTGAGTAAAGTATCTCATTTCACTGGATTGTGAAAATTCAAATTGGTAGAGAGTGAAAGTAAATCTAGGCAGGTAAACCTGGGGCCAAATCAGAAAGTGGGGTGTGGCAGAGGAGCTTGATCTTGTTGTAGTAAGATGTGGGGGAGCCACAGAAGTTTCCTAAGAGGAGAGAGAAGAGATAGGGGGAGACTCGTTAGGACAGAGTGTGCTGGATATTTTGGATGGAAGAACAAAAAGATCAGAGAGACATCTGAGTGGTGTGGAGGACAGACCAAGAGATACTTCTGAAGGATTCTCACAGAATTCGACAGTTTTGCCTGTAAAGAAAGCAGAGAAAGGGGAGTGTGAAAGGACGACAGGGTTTTCAGCGAAGAGCCTGGGAAAGGGACCGTTTTAGTGCCTGAAATGGGTTATGAGGAAAGGGAGAGAATAGGTAGCCCTGTTTTGAAGAGAATAAATTCAGATGAGATTGTGATGCTCAAGTAAGCACATTCTACAAGTGAGAAAAGAAAACTGGATTCACGATGTAAGGGGCACGGTCATAAAATGATAGCTGAGTACTGGATAGATTGCAAAAATGGCTCTAATTCTTTGCTTCTACTCCCATCATAAAGCGGGGTCTCTTTCCCCAACCCTTGAATCTGGGATGACCTTATGACGTGCCTCAAGCAGTAGAACACGATAAAAAGGGACTTTCTGTGAATATCAAGCCTCAGCCTCAAGAGGACTTGCAGCTTTCATGCTCACTCTTTAGGAACCTCAAGATTACCATGAGAACAAGCTAGCCTCCTAAATGATGAGAGAGAGAAGTTGTCCAGTCACTCGTATTTTCTCAACTGGGAAATAGCCTACCCCCCCCACCTCAAAAAAACAGAAAATGACCATAAGTGCCATCATGACTGAGCCCAGTAAAGACAAGCAGACATACTACTGAGCTGAGCTCTGGCCAAATCGTTGACCTACAGAATCTTGAGCTACATAAATAGTGTGGTTTCAAACCATTAAATTTTGGGGTAGTCTGTTATGCAACGAAACCTAACTGACACATAAACTCTGAGAGAGAGACAAAGGGAGAAAGAGAAAGAGAGAAAGAGGAGGGAAGAGAGAAGAGAGACAAGCAGACAGCATTGCTATCTAAGTAAATCACATAAATTCAAGGCAGAATTAACCTTGCAGATTTTACAAGATTTTATTAAAGCAACAATTCAACTCTTCATCATGTATCAAAAGCAAACAAAGTTTTAATGCCCGAAATACCCTGATTTTCACAAAAGGTGCATGCATAATTAGGATCAGGAGACAAGGTAAGAAGAAAATTAATTGAGGGTCTTGAAAAGAGAGAATGATTCATAAGAAGTGGGTTGACAATTCTACCATTGAGAGTGAACAAAGGCAAGAGGAACAAGTTAATATCAAATTTATCATGTCAGATGTTATCAGTAACAATCAGAGCATCAGTCAGGAGTAAGGTAATTATATAAGCTTCCATTTGCCAGGCAGGAACACAGTCAGGTTGTAGAGACTTCTCCCTTCCTGGACAAATACTTGCTAAATATTCAATATGTCCTGAATATGGTTTGAGCTCTGTGGGCCTGTGTAGTTCTTCAGAGGACCTTTTCCTACCTTCTTAGGTAATACAAATTAGAATTTGCTCCACTGAGACTTCTGACCCTCTATAAAGTATGGTAATTTAATGACTTTCTTATTCTTTAGGTCCTTTTCACTTCCTATTTTCTACGTGATAAAGTCAGTTTCTTAGATGTTGAAGCACTTGAAGCTCACTTCAATCTTATTTTGACCTAATTTGTTTTAGCAGATGCAAGAAACATCACCAAAGAGCTCATTAAAATGTACCTTCTGTGCTTTTGGTGCTATGCTCATTGCTAAATTCTTAGCAGTTGTAAGTTTTAACAGGGAAAACAGTGACTTGTTAAGACCTTAAGGAAGAAAAATGAAATAAAAACAAAGGGCCATTCTAAGTGGAAATATCAGTTCAATAGCATGGAGTTAGTAGAATAAAGAGCATAAGTGATTGAAATTGAAAACTATCCTATCAGCACTGAGGAATTCACCAGGAAGCTAATTCTCACCTTGAGAGAAGGAAAACAAGGGGGCTCTGAGCATGCATCATAGCCTCAGATAACCCGTGGAGACAGACTCTGAGGCACGTTAAAGAACACATTCTTAGCATGGAGAGTGATGACCTCATGTAGGGGACAAACATGCGAAGAAAGGTCCAGGTTTATAAGTGGTCCTACCTTAACACTCTGCCCCTGTGAGACAGCCCAGGAGACGACACTGCAGAAGCCATTCTAGAATCTAGAGGTGGACTTCTGATCTCAGAGTTGTGAGTTTGAGCGCCACATTGGGTGTAGAGATTGCTAGAGTCTAGGGGGGAATATGGCTCCACTGGAGCCCAGTTGTGTTCTCATTGTGCTCGAAGAGTTCATAATTAGATCCAGCTCTGATGTTTTTTCTCCTTTATGTACTGTCTCTAACATTTTCATTATTAGATTGTAGTATTGTTTGTGGACTAGTGGCATAATGAGGAGGGATGTTACATCTTTAAGGTACATTTGGACGCTTAGCTGATAGAATTCATTAAGATATAATTTCAATTTTGAGCCAATAAGAAAAAAATTGTTCCCATATTGAAATCAGAGGGTATTAAAAAAAAGAGATATTAGGAATAAAATGCTTTAAAAGCATTTAAAGCATATAAAAGGTTTTAAACCTTAAGTAAAATTGGTTTGGAAAATTCCGTAATAGCCTAACAGGTTGTGTGTGTGTTTTAATATATGTACAATTGTTTTGAAGCTGATGTTCCATAGCTTATAAATTCTATTTGCCAGTCTACTATTTATTCCACTTTCATCCTTAATACCATCATATTTAGACAATGGTAATAGTTTAAACCTAAAATAACTTTGACAAGTCCCCATAATGCAGAGCAATGACATCACACAGACCCATTCCTATCTTGGAGCCTAATCTTTCTTTTATGAGGCTTTTAGGGATTAAATAAAGTGAGTTTCTCTCTTTCTCTTTATTAAATAAAAAAATTTAATTAATTAAAATTATTTAATTCAATAAAATGAAATAAAGTCAAATAAAGTGAGGTTCTATGGTAGAGTTTATGTTGAATTTGGGGAGAGAAATCCTAGGCTTGACTCTTCGCATCACTACTTGCCCATACTAAATCTTTGGTCAATTGTAAATGAACTTTCTAAGCCACAGTTTACCTCACTTGATGGAAAACTCAATATACAATTAATCTATTTGTTTCCTGGAGTTATTGTTATATCACATGGAATGATGCATTCAGTGCCATGAACCTACAACTGTCAGACATTCTGTGGGAAGATGGAAAGGTGGCCCCAGTGAGTCATCAAGACTTGAGTCCATTTAAATCCTTCAAATAGGGTGACTCCAGATTTTAAAGAAAACCTAGAGAGAAAATCTGAAAACTCACAAGGATGAAAAATAGTTATTTGTACTCCTAAAGCCTTGCTGTAGGCTTCTCTTAATAAATTTACTGTGTAGGGGTGCCTGGGTGGCTCAGCTGATTAAGCAATTGCCTTCGGCTCAGGTCAAAATCCTGAAGTCCCAGTACTGAGTCCCATATAGGGCTCCCTGATCAGCAGGGAGTCTCCGTCTCCCTCTGACCCACCTATCATGCTCTCTTTCTCTCTCTCATTCTCTTTCTCTCAAATAAATAAATAAAACCTTAAAAATAAATTTACTGTTTAATTTAATTTATAAAACTATGGGTTTAAAGGGCACCTGGGTGGCTCAGTGGGTTAAGCCTCTGCCTTCGGCTGAGGTCATGACCCCAGTACCCTGGGATCGAGCCCCACATTGGGCTCTCTGCTCAACAGGGAGCCTGCTTCCCCCCTCTCTCTGCCTGCCTCTCTGCCTACTTGTGATCTCTGTCTGTCAAATAAATAAATAAAATATTAAAAAATTATATGGGTTTGAAAAAATTACGTCTCTTCTACCGGATTGCTATTTCTCCATAGCTCTTACCATGATCTACATTTTCTATTTGTTTTTTGCCCCCCATCTCCAACTCTCTGAGTAAGATATAACACTCCTGCATTTCTAGTGACTGGGAAAGTTCCATGCATTTAGTAGAGTCTTAAATAATATGTGTTGAATGACCAAATAAATGAATGAATGAAATTATGAGATACACATGCTAAATTAAATTAAATATCACTTCTAAAATTTTCAAAGTAGGTTTCTATTTATAGCAACCAAACTATAATTTCATAATTATGTCATGATATTATAAATAATCTGAGAGTAACTTTGTGAAATTTCATTTTCTTTAACAGCCAATAATAACTCTTAATGACTTATTTAGTTTGATACTAGGTGTCACATGTTTATAAATACTATCGAAGACCACACAACAGACCCTCCTTCCCCTGTGGTGAAAATTCTTTCCCAGCTACACAGATGAGAAAACTGGGATTCAAGAAATGTAAATCTCTGGGTTAAAAGTTACACAGCTTGTGGGGAAAGGGAGCCAGAATCTGAACCCAAGGTTTAGAGAGATTCAAAGTACACATTCCACACCGATAGTTCCTCCCTAAAAAAGGATTAATTAAAGGTAAAAGTTAAATGTGATTTACTGTTTGTCTGATAATGTCTTTATTGCATCCTTGTTCTGGGTAAATACCGTAAGAGGAATCTTCAGTTCTAACCTGATAGTCATTTTCTCCTAGTGTTTAAAGACATTACACTATATTTTGGCATTTATTGCTGCTCTGAGAAGTCTACTTTGAATCTAAACATCATTTGTAATAAACTCCCCAGGTGATTCTGATGTAAATGGTCCATGGACGGACCACATCAGGAGAGAAAGATTCTGGATGTTAAAGAGACTCAGAGTTTCTACAGAATCTTTTTTCCCAACAGTTCCAATTCTTCTGGCAGGGGGTGGTAGGGATGTGATGCCATCCATGAGGAGGGTTGAGGGCATCCCCACTGAAGAGGCAGAGCAAGGAAAATCTGGGCAGCTCCAACAACTGGTCATTTGGCATCAAAACCAAAGCTAGAAGCCCCATCTTTTAACTTATTTTACAGATGAGTTTCTAAAACTTAACTGGGCATGTAAATTCAGCCAGAGTTCATCTAAATGTAGAATCTGATACTCAGTAGATTGGGTGGAACCCAATCTTCTCCACATCCAAGAAGCTCCCAGGCCATGCTGCTGGTCTCTGTCCACCCATGCACTATGCTTAAAGGCTACCGATTCCAAATTCCTAGGCCCCTGAAGTTCCATTTCACTTCAACAAGGGTCATAGCTCTTCCTACTCAGATACACATTAAAAGGAGCCTCTTTCCCCCCATTTTACCAAATTTTCCAGGATATGCACCAAATGAGGAGTGTCTTAATCACCTTTTTCCAGGTTAACCTAGTGTGTAAGAGCCCAGGCTCAGGTCTCAGAATCACCACTTCTGAAATGTGTGACCTTGGACAAGTGACTCAGGCTCTACATGTCTCCTTTCTCCCATCATTAAAATAATAATAGTGATTCCTCATCATGCTTCTGGGGTAGTTCTGACTCTGTGAGGTGGAGAGAACAGTGCTGGGAATGCAGCAAGGCCTGCCTAAGGGTCAGCTACATGGTCTTTTGTCATGTTGTCCTATTGTGTGACCCTCATTCAATATCCCTAGACTTATGAAAGGAGCCCATGTCCTTCAGGATTTTATGGGCTCTAATCCTTCCTCCTTTTAACTCCTTCAAAGAGTCGCTATGATTAAGTGAATTAATATGCATAAAACACTTGGAGTTGTGCCTGTCACATAATTAGTACCCAAAGATGGCTTAGCTTTTAGCACTTACTACAATGGTAATTAAGTCACTTTAGAGGGATTTTTAAAATGACTCTTCTCCCATCAGACTGCAAATCTTGGGAGAGTAGAGCCTACATCTGTTTTAGTCACCTTTGTATCCCAAATTTTTTAAAGATTTTTTAAGTTATCTCTAACCCAACATGAGACTCCCACCCATGACCCCAAGATTAAGAGTTGCATGTTTCTGGGGCACCTGGGTGCCTCAGTTGGTTAAGCGCCTGCCTTCAGCTCAGGTTATGATTTCAGGGTTCTGGATGGAGACCCATGTCAGGCTCCCTGATAGCAGGGAGTCTGCTTCTACCTCTTCCTTCCAGCTTGTTCTCTCTCTCTCTCACAAATAAATAAAAATAAAATCTTTAAAGAAAAAGAAAAAAAAAGAGTTTCATGTTGTACCAACTGAGCCAGCTAGGTGCCTTTCTGTATCCCCAATTTTTAACACTGACACTGACACACAATCACTGCTCAATAAATGCTGTAGATCGCATAAATGAATAAATGTATGAACAAGTGTATAAGTGAACCAGTTTAAAAAAAAAAAAAAATCCTTGCCTTCCAGAAGTGATCCACAGGGATAAAGGTTGAGAAACACTCTCCTAGAAGGTAGAGGCACTGGGAGAAGGAGAAAAAAATTATCCTGGGGAACTGGTCTCGGGCAGGTTTGGAGTAAGTGTTTTCCAAATACCTCGGAGGATGCTGAGGGAAAGGAGTCTGGGGAAGATCTGCCAGCAGATAATGGTCTTGGGAGAAAAATACGAGCTAACCGAAGTTCCTGATCAGATGTGTCAGGAGGTGCTTTGAGGGAAATAAAATACGGGAAATGAGGAACCTTTGAATTTCCTGCATCGGGGGCTAACGAAGAACCCAGGGCAGGGGGGTTTCTGGGACCTTCGGTCCTCAGGGAGGAGAAAACCTGCATTTGTGAATTCTCCCGAGGCACTTCTGTGATCACACTGAGAGAGGAGAGGGTTAAAGTCACACAGTATTACAACATGACGCACTGACATCAGAGGTCACGTTCACACCCTCTTCCACCCACCACAGCAAATGGGTTATGCCTGGACGGAAGGGGGTGAAAAGGTTCCAAAGGATTAGAAAGGAAAATTCATGGGCTTTTTAAAAGATGAGCTGATTACAGGGAATTGCTTTACCCATATGCCATTTGGTTTTATTATAGTTATTCTTCAGTGATGACGCCATCTCTGCAATTTATAATATGGACATGAATCTCCCTTTGTGATGGAATTGCCCATCAAAGCATTTCCAGACAATTTTAGACACTTCCCATAACTGCAGTCATTTTCCTGGTAAACTGGGAAACACTTTCCCTACCTCATGCACTCATTAGGGCATGGACTGAAAACTGATAGCAGAACGGCCTTTGCACAAGGAAGGAAATAATGACAATGACAATAGAGAGAAAAAAACAGTGTTTAGGCCTGCATGGTCTCAACAAGGCTTTCCTATGTTGTCTCTGACAGCAATCCTCTCTGCAACCCTAGGGAGAAGAAGCCTTATTTCCATTGTACAGATGAAGAGACTGAGGCACAGAGCAGGCAAATGAATGGCCCAAAGGAGCAAAAGTGGCAGAGCCAGGATTCTGACTCGTTTCCTCTCATTCCAACTCAGTTCTCCAAGGTAATGCAGGCAGAAGTTCTCCCGATGGGCATTCTGCCAGAACAAAATGCTTAGAAAGTCTTTAATCTTGGCAAATGCGCCAAGTGCCTCAATACTTACAGATATCTTTAAACAAGGATACGGGCCCAGGTACAATATGGGCCCCTCTCCTGGGAAAGCCATGCATCAATTCAAGCTCAGGAGCCTGTGTGAGTGCCAGGGCGAATTACCACCTATCTTTCAGGTGTTCTCAATGTCCTTCACTCTTCTAAGGTCCATCAAGACACTCCATGCATCTGTAGCTTCTAATGAGGCTAGAAATATGGTTACATTCACCCCTTAGATTCTTGAGTATACTCCATTAAAACCACAAGGGACCTATCTCAGGCACCTAGACATCTGGTAATAACCCAGAACATGCACATTTTCAGTATGTGCCAAAACCATAAACTGGGCTTTCTCCATTTGAAAACGGTTTTTTCAGGTCATTTGTATGGAAGGACATTAAGCTCTCCTTTTGTGTTCCTTCTGCACCAAATTCACCATAAGGTCTTAAGAAACTTCACCACCTCCTGGGGATTCAATTTTCAGACTTAAAGAAATTAAGTTTTAGTATTTTACAGTCATCAGGAAGAGGTCAGATGTTTTGAGGGTGTCATCTCTTCCTGCTGGGATGCTGACTCATACAGTAGGTCCATCTGACTTCAAAAGCCGGGCCCTACCCACTCCACCAGACTGATCTCTAGGGCTTCCTCTGCAATGTATCACCCTGTATTCCCTGAACTGCCAGGGAAATTCTAAGAGTGTACATGGACTGTCTCAAACTTCCCAGCTAATAAATATTGAGTAACGAGTCAAGTCTTGGGCCTTCCATCCGCTACAATTCTGCATTTATTTCCAACATAGCCTCGAAGAGAAAAAGGTGTGCTTTAAAGATACTTACCTTTTTTTTTTTCTATTGAATGTTATAATTCTTCAGAAAAACACTGGATTTTTAGTCAGTGTATGCGAGTGGGAATCCAGGTTCAAGTCATCATTAATCGCATATAGCCATTCTAAATGTCCATTTTTTCATCTGTTCAAAGTTTATAATATTCTAACACTGCCTCATTTGTTGATTACTGGAATCAAATGAGACAATGTAAGCCAAGGGAAAGTAGTCAAGTGTTATATAGAAGGGATAATAATAGTGAAAAAAAAAAACATACAGCTATCTTTTTTGTCTTTGTTAGGCAAGTGATACAGAATGTATACAGAATCTTGGGGTGAACCAGGCAGCAAAGCATCCAAAAGCAAGAAAAGTAGAAATGAAGTGGGACGTATTGATCAAAGCAGATGATGATCACTAACAATCACTACATTTCTTGCCTAATGATTCTAAACCAGAGGATAATAGGCATTGTCTGGAGATAATTCTGGTTGTTACAACTTGGTGGTAGTGGTGGTGGGGGGGGTGGGGGGGTTGTTACTGACATCTAGTGGATAGAGGCCAGGCATGATGCTAAACATTCTGCAGTGCATAAAAGAACCCCCCACATCAATGAATTATCTGGGCCAAAATGTTAATAGTGTTGAGGCTGAGAAATCCTGATTTATTAGAATTTGCACGAGTTAAGAAACTAGTATATCTTGTTTATTCCTGTGCCCTAGTATCTAGCATTGCCCTTGGCATAATGTGGACACCATCTGTCTATCTATCTATCTACTTATCTACTTCCCTACATTTGTTGAATAGATGGGTACCAGATAGAGAACCAGATAATGTAAGTTAAATCTAATTCAGATAGTCATGGAAAATCTTAATTCTTCTAGGTTCCCTCTCAGTTTATGCTTCATCTTCTTTTCTTTCCTGTCCTGTTGAAGCTTGCTCCCTTTCTCTCCACCCCTAACACTAGGCAAGAATGAGCACGGCCTATCAAATCTGAGAATGTCTAGGAGCAAGAAATAATGCTTATAAGACACAAGCTTTGCCTGAACTCTTCTAGCAACCCTCTTCAAACCATCCATTTCAGCCACACAGTAATCACATCTATAAATAAAAGGATTCATTCTTACTCCTTCTCTGAGCATGAACCAATAGGACCAAAAGCACATATTTCCTGCAAACATCTTGCTAAAACAGTTCAATTATGCTTTTAGGAAGACACATCCTTGGCCATGAAATAGAAACCAGGTTTAACTGAGAAAATGGAGAATAAAAGACATTTAATTCGGGGAGTGCAAATATTATACATCTCCCATACCTAGCCTGGTGCCTGGTACACAGCAGGCATCCTTAAATATATGATGAATGACAGGAGAGCCTGGTGAAATCAGTGTTCCAATTCTTCCCTCAAATCTTCTCCCAAATAATTTATAAAATTTTCTATTAAAATATTTTAAGTCTCAACCATCCAATTTGAATGCCTTAGGAAGGCAATTTGAAAGCCTTAGATTTTGAAAAAAGGTGTCCATTTTTCTCTGTTGTGGCAGCGATCCAAAACCAGATAAAGATATATGGGTTCATCACTGAGAGGTAGATGTCAATATGGTGACTTAAAAAGTCCTTGCAGTAATAATTCATATTGCATACAAACATTCATAAGGCCATATTATACCAGAAATAAAATAAGCCTGAAATACGCATCATATCTTGCCAGAAAGTCTACACTGAGACAATGTTTGGTAATTTGGAAGGACTTAAAGATTCAGTAAGCAAGGCTAAAAGAGGTCACACAGGGACTATCAATAAAAACCTGGGCACCTGGGTGGCTCAGTGCGTTAGGCCTCTGCCTTCAGCTCAGGTCGTGATCTCAGGGTCCTGGGATCAAGCCCCGTATCGGGCTCTCTGCTTGGGAACCTGCTTCCCTGCTCTCTCTGTCTGCCTCTCTGACTACTTGTGATCTCTCTCTCTGTCAAATAAATAGATAAGACCTTAAAAAAACAAAACAAAACCAAAACAAAACAAAACCTTTTGTGCACAACACATCAGTCCCCCAAAGGACCATAATGTCATGATTATCCAGTTATACTGGCCAACCCAAAGCTCCACAATGAAAGCTTGCCCTGTGCTGGGAATAAGCTTTCCAGAAACTGTACTGGAACGTATTTCACATTGCCCCCAGAATAATTTTCCATTAGTTCTTTTGGCTAGAATCTGTGTTAAAAAAAAAAAAATGACCGCTGTAAAATATATTAATTATGCAGATCCATTAGTCAGCAGAGTAGAAAGACTGAGGTGTTTCCATTTTCGACTTGTCCCTAATCTTTAAACATTTAAAGATACACTGATGACCAAGAACCTCTCTTAGAGGATTTAGCCCTTCATGTACTCGTATCAAAATCTCAAATTCCTCACTGATTCCGTTTTCTTACTCTAGTACAGAACAGGACCACTGGCTCTGTTTGTACACCAGCTTAGAATGTTTGATGACAGAATCAAGACTACTCCAGACACATTACGCCTTTTACCAGCTGCTTTCTCCTTACTTAATAGATCATTGTTAAGCTCTTAATGATCAACGTGTTTAAGTAGACAAATCCATAGCCAAAGAAAGGACAGAAGGAAACCTAGGCAAGATAAAGTACAATATCTACTGCTATTTATTTTGAATTTGACCACCTCTGTGAAGAAAGCTGTATCTTGCAGATGGAGACTGAAATACGACATGCTTCATAAAACTGTCTTTAAGTTCAGTTTTAAGGAAGAGCCTGTATTTGATGAGCACTGTGGCTGAGCACAACATATTTCGTTACAGTAAAAGTGCTCATTTGGTAGCTCTAATATATTTAGAATCCTCATAAATACCCTTGGAAAAAGCAGATTGATTTAAATGCCTTCATCCTGACTGGCTCTAAATACCACACTTTCTGATTAAACCACCCAATTACTATTTTTTTAAGAGCAAGAAAAAGAAGTAATAGAGAATCAATAAGTTTCCAAGCTCGCCTCTGACAAAAATGACTAACATTTTGGAAACATTGTATTGTGTACTACTTGCTGAATTCTTTTTAATTAATTGGGTGTCTACATGAGGGCGGGAGGTGGAGTGCTCAAAACCCATTGCTTATTAGACACAGCCAATCACACCGAGAAGTCAATATGGTACCAGCGTCTCAAACTTTAACTCTTAGTCCTCCCATTTTGTGGTGGGTTGTTTTGTTTCTTTGTTCATGATTTTAGATCCCTCTGCATTTTGGTGAAATATAGCAATGGTATTCTGCACTGGGTTCTATCTTTTTGTAACATTTCCATCACTCATAATCTGTTTTCTCTCACTGGAAGGAATAAAACGCAGCGTTTCACAGACGCACCTCATGACTAGTATGCACGACCTCCAATCCAAAAACTGCCAGTTGAGGAGAAATTTCAAACATATTGATTCTATGTCAGTGCATTTTTCCCCCTAGAAGACTCAACTGAATTTTATTGGCTTAAATGGATTTCAAACCGGAAGCTCAGTGCTCAGATGCAAAAGAATGCATTTGGGGACTCTGGATTTCAACTTTGTCACGCTCCTCAGCATGCTTATCAGCAGCTGTGTTCATTTTTTAATGACCCAGGTGGTAGAGACCCTTTGCAACATTCTACCTGAAGTGCCACCTCAGCTCTTTTCAGTAGCCAAAAGTGAAAGAAAATCATGCTGGGGTGAGTAAAAGGAAGCTGAGAATTCTACAAAGTTCTCCACAAATAAATCAATTCAGTTCAATTTCTTTTTACATTTGCATCAATGACGAACCAGACCTGAGATGTTGAGATTTTGAAGTTATTGTCCCATCTTTATTTTTACCCTACATTCAAAAGATGGAAAGTCAAAGGGATGGATCTCTTTTAATCAGTTAAAAAAGCTACCTTAATTTAGCCACTTCTGCATATATCTCTCTGTAGGCTGGCTCCCTTTCATCATGTCCACATCTTTCTAGATGCACAAGTTGAGTGGAAATAAAACACACATTCTCCAGTTTCAAACACATAATTAGCCTGGAGTCACAAAAGCACCGCCTAAGAAGAAGGAGGTTATGTCGTGTCGGAAGGGGGCAAAACAGTAACAAAAATAAGGTGTCTTATTGTAAGTTCTGGGAAATCATCCCAGTCTAGGAGTTAACTGAAAATTGCATGGATGAGGCGAAGCCCTGACAGACGGGACAGATGAAAAAAAAAAAAAAGACTCTAGAAGTTTCATCATCATCACCATCATCACTGTGTTGACTCAAGCAACTTACATACCTGCCCTATGTCTCAGTTTTTGCATCTGTACAATGGGGAGGTTGTGTTAGGTCCCTGTGGGATGGCAGTGAAGATTAAATAAGCTATTTTAAATGCTCAGCACAGTTAAGCAGAAAGTGAAAGACACGATTACATTCTTCATTTTGCTAAAAAGAATAAATGACCTCATTGTGACATAAAAATTCCCTGAACAATTTTCCCCATTGTGGCACAGACTTTCTATTCCTTGGAATAGACTACAACAGTTTTTTGGCGATGACCTTCTGGACTTTTCTGAAGTGATGCTTTTAAAGACCGGGCACACTGACCCCAAGTCAAACTAAAGATACTGACCTCGTTAAGATACAGATGCCCCATTGCCCTTCCTATGTCAGTGAGTCCAAGCATGCTTGGAGCCTTAACACTTTTGTAAACTGGCCATCTGGAGGAAAAGACAGATGCTTTTACCCCCAGGGTGCTATCCCCTCTCACATCTTCATTAATCTATGTTACTGAGCAATTTCAGATGATGATAAATTCTGCTTTCTGGTAACAATGTTGGACATAACCTGTTCTAAAGCCATGTAAGGAGAAGAATGACAAAAGGCATTAGGGATGTTGAGGAAGAGAGTATGGCTGAGACATGTTCAATGCTCTTGAGTTCATTCAGCAGTTAATACCGACAGGTCAAGGATAAAAGTTCTGTTTGTTTTTCAATAAACGATCTGCTAAGGAACACTTGGTTCCAGTGAGGGTTTACAGCATGGAAAGCTGTTATTAGCAACACTGTGACCCCAGTCACAGTGTAATATAAGTTCATGTGTGCTTGTAGTGTTTTTGAGGCTGAACTATGTTGGAGACTGCATTAGATTAATCAAATTCAGAATTCTATTTGTCAGAAAAGAGTAGCTTCATTCCAGCATGCAAAGGGTGTGTGAGGGGCAGAACGCCCCAAAGAAAGTAGAGGTGAGGATCAGAGCATTCCTAGACATTCATGACTAGTTCCATGAATTGTCCTTAGATGATGCAGGATCTAAATAATTACTATTCTGAAGACTCTATGCCTAAAAAGTCTAGGCATGCCTGACATTTCCAACTTCACTTTCAAAATCTTTGAAAAATATATAGTCAGACCTCATCTTTCTCCTCATTCAAAGATGCCTTGAACTTTCATTATAAATATATTCTAATTCATTTCACCATGAGAAATTCTGTGCAGATTGGTTGATTGTGTAACATAAAGAGAAAATTAAAGCAACCGTTTGTTTCCATTGGAACAATTACTTAATCATCTTATCATTTCTGCCTAGGGTAATTATATTAACAGAATTTCTCCAAGACTTCTCAATGAATAACAGAGAATCCAGACCTTCTAAGACTCTCTGGAAACAAAAGAAAACGTAGCTAGCCAGGTAATGCACTTAAAGCAACGGTGACCAGATAGTCATGTTGCACTAGTTTGAACTTAATAGCAGCAACTTTGCTCTTGATCAGCTTTGGATACAGAAACATGAGAGCCAGGGCTGGGCATCTGACAGATGGTGGCACAAATACACAGTGCAAAGAAAGACAGAAGAGAAGCAACAGCCACTTGTGATTGCATCTTTTCACAGAACGTTAGAGATTTACTTTAATGACCTGAATACTTCTCAGAAATACAGTTCAGTTAAAGGTTCACATGTACCCCATCTTACAGGTTAACTCATCTCATTTATTCCACCTTTATAAGACCCTATGAAATCCGTACACCCCTTTCGGCACTGCATACAATGTTTCGTAGCTATTTATGGAGTTTAAGAAATTCTTGTTCTGACACTGATGGAGAAACTTTAATTAAAACGGTAAGCAGGTTATAGCACAGTGAATATACTTAGGACATTAAACACTCCAAAGGGGAAGGGTGGGGTAGAATGACATTACATTTTTATAAAGCCAAATATAAGTTTGCTTAAATAGTTTCCTTACTATGTTAAAAGAAAGCCGACACATCCTTTAACAGCTAAGGTAAGCATCACATTATCACACAGCACAGCCTCTTTGGCTTAAAAATATGAATATAAAAAAGCAAAGTAAAATAAAAAAGATGTTACTACTAAAGATTTCAAAAATGATATTTGGAAAGAAAAGTGTGCAGCCTAAATGTACCTATGCAAATACACACACACACACACACACACACACACCTCCCCAGCCAGCAGTAAATCAAGAGAGATGTAAAAACTTACCGGAGCAAATATCACCATACACATTTACAAAAGAATTGGTAATCCAACTTCCCTCTCCTGAAAGAAAATAGAGGTTGTCTCATACTAAAAATAAAGCTTCTCTGTCCACAGCACCAGCCACTTGTCCCTCTTTTTATGAAGCAAAGGAGGAGAACAAGAAAATCAATGAGGAGGGAAAGTGAGATTTATACCAATCAGATGGCAGCTTCTGCCTTATTTGCAGAGAGATGGCAAAACGGTCATATTATTAGACAGTGACAACCCACAGCCGAAGTACAGCAACCTGATACTTCCCTCTGGTGAAAGGCTGCCTGCCTCGTGGGGAGGTGGTTACCACCATGGTGAGCTCCCACACTTGGCTCTTTGCTCACAACTGCCAGCACAGGGCTGCTGTGCGTAAGCAGGCTGCATCATGAAGACAGCACCATCTCCCCCTTTACTCCCGGAGCCCCCTCCTCCCTCAACATAGTGCTTAGAAACAACCTGGGAAACAAAAAAGAGCCGGGGTTTTGTGGGTTTGGGGTGTGGGTGGGAAGGGGTGATTTTATAATATCCTAATGAATAGATTTGCATAGATTAGGTAAATGTTTATATGTTTGTTAAAAAAAAAAATTGCCCTCATTTTTATGGAAATGCCTGGATGTTATGCACGGTGCCCATTTGGGACATTTGCACACCACCCGTAAATAATCATGCAGGGGATGGTACAGGGAGACTTTTGGGGCTCTGGCAACTGGGGAAGGAACGAATTACAACTTGGGTACTCATTTGTCGCAGGAGCGTTACTGAAAGCCTTCTGCAAAATCATAAAACTGAAAAGGCTTCAGAGATAAACCGTGATCTGGAGCTGCTTTTCCTACGAAGTACTTCTGCAGGAAGGAGGTGAGCCTGGCTAGTTCAAGGGGCCCAAACCACGGCAGCCCGAGGCAACGTGTTTTGGGGGGAATTGGTACTGAATTCATGGAGAGGCTGCCCACAGCTTCCACGCTCTCCTCACACTGGGTTCCTGAGGGTGAATTCTCTCAGTGGTCTGGACCACAGCAATGGCCCAAGAGATCTCCATGCCTCTTCCCTTCCCATTCTCCACTTCAGGACCCCAGTCAGTACAGGAATAGTGTTAGGTTGACTCAGGTGTCTCTGCTTTATCATTTGTGCAGTTGGGGATGGCCAGAGCCAAACTCACCTTGACTGGCCATGTTTTTTATTGGTAGATATTAATTCAGAATTCTTCCAGAGTCTTTCTCTGGGTTCCCCCACCCCTCTGTCTCTGTCTCTCACTCACACACACAGACGCACACACTCCACCACCACCACCACACAGCATCCCATCATCATCATTTCCACCACCTCCCTGACTCCCTTTCTTCCTTCTCCATACACGTAGTAACAACTCAGTGGGCCAGGAAAGGCGGCGTGCCCTGCCTGTGGGAGGTTGTAGGACCACACAGACAAACAGACTAGCAAAACATGATGAGGCGTCTGGCAACCCGGGGTCCAGTTCTGAACCTCGACTTATCAGCCAAGTGACTTGGGAAGTCCCTTAAGATCACTGAGCCTCGGTCTTCTGTAAAATGGGCATGCGAATACCTCATAGTGCTGTCACTGGAGAAGTGTGGGGAACAAACGAAAGATGGCTAAGGCAGCACTTCCCAACCCACACCACACACAGAGGACCTGGGACAAGGGTCCTCCGGCTGCCTTTCTCCCCCAGCTTTGATCGGGTTCTTCCTTAGACACAAGCCTTCGGGGGTACTTACGAATGCTTCAAATTGTGCACACCCCATGGCCCCTTTGAAATTCTGATAGGAACCTTCCACCCCCACTTACGCTCTCTGCCACCACCCCTCATCTGCCAATTGAAAAATCATTGCATTTCAATGAGGGAAGTTACTCAGGGGAGTAAATTAAGCAAGTGAACACAGTCAAAGCGGAACAAAAAAGGTTAAGAACCACCAGGCATTTCAGTTCACACCCAGCAAACATTTGTTGAATAAATGAATGAAAAACTGAGTGAAGGAGTAGCGTACCCATGCTGAAGGCCACAGCTCCTGCCAGGTAGCTGCTTGGTGAGCGACGTTGGAGCAGAGCTGAGGAGGTCGCGGTTCTAGCCACGCACCCCTAGAGGAGCACGACACTTAATAGTTTTTTCAGGGTGAAGAGTGAGTCAGTCTCATTCCATTTGAATATTAAGAGCCCCATTTCAAGTAAAAGAAAGAAAAGTTTTGTCTTCCACATAATAATAGCGAACACTTCTTGAATATTTGTTCTGTGTCCGATTCTCTTCTAAGTGATTTCCTTCCTTCCTTCTGTGTGTGTGTGTGTGTGTGTGTGTGTAAATGGATTACCTTACGTGGGCATCACAAAACAGGAACAGCTACTACTATTCATTCCAGAGAGGAAATCAAGACCCAGATTTAAGTAACCTGTTTGAAGGTACACAGTCAATAGTTGAGAAAGCCAAGACTTGAACCTAGTCAGATGGCAGACTCCGAGCTGTTAACTACTCCCGTCTAGTACTACATGACGATACCTACACTTTTATTTATTTAACCTACAGGGTAGGAGAAATCCACATATGGATACACAGACCCTGAAATAACTCCACGGTTCTTCTCACAGTGTAAAGACCAGGATCCCTGGTGTAGACAGAAGGTTTACTGAGCTGACAAGTCCCAGGCCTAGGCTCTGCTGATCTTGTATGAAACTTGGTCACCTTACTTAACACCCTGGGAGGCAGAAGGCATGAGGCTCAGTCTTGGGATTGCTAGCGGTCTGCTCAATGACCCAGTGTGTCCCCTAATATGTCCATGCTTCAGTTTTTCCCATGTTTGAATTGAAGGGTTTCCACGGAATAATCTCAAAAGGCCTTCCTGGGTCCACTTTGACTAGATAAGGGTCTAAGACTAAAAATTCAATTCAAATCTGATGGCTGAGTTACCTTTTTCAGCCCCATATTTTGTGCCAAATAAAGTGTTAATATTCCCTACATCTTCCTTGCTACCGCCCTACCACTGAGGATCTCTCACGCGAACCAATGCAATAGACCCCCAACAGGTCATCCTTTCACTCTTATCCCTATGTATCCTTCTCTGTGTGTTATCCAGATTGAGCTATTGAAAGCAAAAATTAAATCATACCAATCATCTGAGAAAAGTTTCAATAGCTGTCCTGTAGGCTTAAATAAAACTGAAAGTCTTCACTGTGGCTACAAAGCCTTTAGTGTCCTGAATCCTTTTTGTTTGGGATCTAATTCCAACCCTCTCCCTCCCTACTCCTCAGTCACACTGGCCTTCTATGCCTTTGCACTTGTTATTCCTTCTGCCTAGAACATTCTCTCCTTAGTTCTTTGCCTACTATCTCTTCTCCTGACATTTACTTCTTCCCTGACCACCTACCCTAAAAAGAATACCTTTCCCTTCCTAGCTACCCCCTTTCACATCCCCCCACCCTGCTTTTTTTTTGGTCATTGGTTTATGTATATGCGATGTGGTTTTTTTTTTAGGTACTTCTTTTTATTTTATTTATTTATTATTTGAGAGAAAGACAGTGAGAGCATAGAGAGGGGAGAAGGTCAGGGGAAGTAGAGTGCCTACAGAGCTGGGAGCCCGATGCAGGACTTGATCCTGGGATTCCGGGATCATGACCTGAGCTGAAGGCAGTTGCTTAACCAACTGAGCCACCCAGGTGCCCTTTTTGGGTACTTCTTAGTGCTCTTGTTTATTTATTGTTTTATTGATGATCTTTCTTCACTAGGGCGATAGCCTCTATGAAAGTAGGAAACTTGCTCTGCTCAACACTGTAACCTTGGTGTTTGGCAGAGTATGGCACATAGTAGGTGTTCAATTGATTTTTGTTAGATAAATGTATAAATGAATCAACATGAGAACAAATTAGGCTGGAGACAGAGGGAAAGAAATCTAAGTTTATAAAAGAAGCATATCGTTGGAAGGCAGGGCAGGTGAACAAGGGTGACTGATTCATTCATATTAATGGACATAGACTGTTTTCACTTCCTGTTCAGGGAGCATTCCTGAAAGGTTGCAGATTTCAGCCTCATATTGATTTAAAGGGAGATCGTGTCAAAGATAGGGGAGAGCTCCTGTTGTGAACCATGCTGATCAGATGTCTCAGAGAAACTTGGGTTTCCAGGGTTCTGTTCTCCAAGGCCCATATAGAGAAGCTGGTATTTTGTTATTTGACTGTGTAATTTTCATTAGAGAGGAAGTAGTTCTATCAGCTGGCCACTTAGACTGTCCTTACCTTTCAATTTATCAGACAGTAGAGACAGTTGGCTACCATTCTCTAACATGCTGTTGGAACTGACAAAAATAAAGCCATATGCCATTATTTGATTGTTCTTATTTGAAAAGCAATGTTAACATTGTTGCTACTGCCTTAAAAATAACATTCATCCATTATTAGACTATTAAAAATAGAAATCTAGTGTTTTCTAAGTTGAGTATTTTAGAGAAGGTTAAGTAGATTAAAATAATCCTTGAGTCTCTGAATATCTCATTAGCAATGCTAATTTCCAATATGGTCCAATCTTTAACTCTGATCTTTCAACTGTGCATGGCCTTCAGATAACTTCAAACAATTTTTTTTTTTCCCTTTGAACTGGAAATCTTGTCTCTCCTTTGGTGGACATATCTTCTGGTGCAGGTAGCAGTTCCTCTCCCTTGCAGGTTCTACTCCTAAACATCTGGCCTCTCATTAGGAGTCCTTTCAGGCCTGCCTGCTCCGGGCTAAGACAGTGGGAGACCTAGCTTTCTAAGCATTTAGCAGACACAGAAAGGAAAATTCCAGCCCAATGAAGATCTCAACTTTACTGTGGGGGAAGGGAGGTAATCAAAGACAAGAACTACTTTGGCCACATGAATAAAGGACCAAGGGAGTTAGCTAAGGTCCTTCCATTTTGCTTCCAAACAATTTCAACTCTTTCAAGCTACAGTAATGAGAGCACTTGCAATCAATCTACTTAAGGAACAACCTTGACATCTTTAATGGTGCTTTCCCTGCTCGGACTGAGCACAACTCCTACCAGGGGTAAAATGCAATTTATTCTAATGCAAACAGGTATAAAGAGTCAGGGCACAACTTTCTAAACCTCTTGTCTTTTATTTCCCTTGTAAGAGAAAAAGTACTTTTTCTCCAATGCTCTTTTCAAATGTCTAATGAGACAAAATAAAATCAGTGTCACTTGAACATATTTATTTATTAGATCATTAGCTTTCCTCACTAGAGTTCAAGGCTAGCTAAAAGAAGCCGAACATAGAGGAGAAGTTTGTGGAAACAGGGGAAGCTAAGAAATATAGGGAGACAAGAGTTGAGGAGTGTTAGGATATTTAGTTGGAAATGTAGTCCCACCTGGGAGGAAAAAGGAGACAAAATGGTAGTTAAAATAGCAAATCAAACATGTTTAAGACCCATTTTCTGAAGACCATGAGTCTAAGCTCTTCAAAGGGAGGATAGTACTTACTTATCTCTAAGTCCTCAGCCCAAAGCAAAGTATCTGGGACAGAGCAGCCAAGCAAAGATGATTTGCTTAATGAGGGAAGGACAGAATCATCTAGGGACAGCATATGTATGGTTAAGTGCACTTCCCTTTAGGAAGGCATTGTGTTGGTCAGCCTCTGTTTCTCCTTCTAGATCCCCTTTCCTGTCCACTCTGTGTCCCAGCAGGGTGACCTAAATGACCACAGCAATGGGCAACATTTCACCATATCATCCCGATGGACAATGCAGCCTGTGGGAAGTATAGTCAGGTCAGAGAGTGGGAGGAAACTGTGGTCTCAGTATTTATTCTCTTGATCCCTCCTGATGGGTCCCTCATTGGATACATCCCTCCGGCAAAGGCCACAGGTGCTGTGAAGTTGGCTTCTCCATACAGGTTTTCTCAGTGTGCCTCTGTTTCCCTGCAGTTGACCCTTCAGGCCTGGGCTGGTAACAACTCCCCTCTGTTGCCTACTAGGTATGGTACATGCACCACCCATTTTTGCTTAATTTAAACTCTGCCCGCCTCTTTTTAATCCACCTCTTTTTAAAAAAACTCCTCTCAGTGAATTAATTTGAGTGTCCCAGCTCTTTCCCACCTGAAACCTGACTATACAAACAGGTGGATTTGAGTTCCAGTTCTGTCCCTTATCATTCATGTCATCTTGTCCCATACCCTCACCTAAAAAATGGGGTACCTGTAAACTAATGCATATAGACTTCTCAGGACATAGCAAACATCTGACATATAACAACGGCCTCACAGTTATAATCTTGAGAGTGATCGTCTTTGCCAGCTTCTGTTTGCTTTATGGACATGATGCACAGCTCTCTCAGCTCTCCCATTTCTCCTCTAAAGAGAAGAGCTTATCATGTTTTGGAAAGGAAAGGAAAGCCCATGCCCTGTTCAGAAAGATGTAGCAGATTTTGCTCCCTTGAATATGCAGGATAGAGAAATGATATTGAGGTATACGGCTTAAAGCAAATAAATATTTATTGAAAACTGGCTTTGGGAGTTGGTATTTCTAAATATTCACATTCACCAGTCAGTCTACTCAGCCTACAGAGCAGGTACGAGGAGAGCTGCATCATTTCACTACTAGGCAGAGGGCAGTCTATGGATTCCCAGATGTCCCTCCAGGATCTCCTGGTGGGTAATCTTTTACCTTCATTCCTGCTCTGATTACATTTTCCAAGCCAATGCAGGGGCTTACTTAGTTCCTCAGAAATTCCCTTAATATCCCAGCAAGACTTTGTCTCTGGAGTGAAGGGGGTCCAGGGTTTTACATATCACAGCTAAAGCCTACTTGGAAGCTCATGTTCTCAATAGGGAAGAACAATACTGAAATCCACAGAAACTTGGTTAACATCCTAAAGTGAGAGGGCACTCATTCATTAGCCTAAAAATTTTAGTTCAACAGCTTGTTACGGAGTGTGGGCTATACACTAAGCATGTGCCAAGTGCTGGGGATTTGGTCATGAAAAAGTTAAACATGATTCCTGCCACAAATGAACTTTGGATATGATTTTTCTGCATAAGGCAAGATGCTACCTGGGTCGGGTGTATAAATAACACTTAATGCATATTTGTGAAAATATTGAATGAATAATGCTGAATTTCTATGATGCATTTCTTCATTATAAAGGAAACACGTGAACATATTACCCTAGTCTAAGAATTTTTATTTTCTTTAAATATTTTTATTTATTTATTTGAAAGACAGAGAGCAGGAGCAGGGGGAGAGGCAGAGGGGGAAGCGGGCCCCCCTGAGCAGGGAACCCCATGCCACCTGGATCCCAGGACAAATCATGACCTGAGGGCAAGGCAGACGCTTAACTGACTGAGCCACCCAGGCACTCCTAGTCTCACAATTTTTAACATGTAAGATACGGCCATAAAATAAAATATTTGGAGGAGGTTCTTCTATGTATTAGACTATAGATGGCACATTCAAATGGCCAAAACATCTCCGCTCACAATAAAATTACAAGGATAATCTTTAAAACAATTTTTAAGGGTGCCTGGCTGACTTGGTTGGTAGAGCATGCGACTCTTAATCTCAGGGTGGTGAGTTCAAGCTCCACATTGGATATGGAGTTTACCTTAAAAAGATTTTTTTTTTTAAACTTGAGGGTCGTTGACATACTGTGTTACATTAGTTTCAGGTGAACCACACAGTCATTCAATAGTTTATGCTATTCTCAGCACAAGTGTAGCTACCGTTTGTCACCATACAGCACTATTACAATATATAAGGATAATCTTTAACATCATACTTTTCAGCTGAATGCCAAGAATGCTGTAGAGATGATCCTTGGCACACAATGAGGAGGGAAGGTGATACAAGGGACTCTGTCTTCTCTGCTTCAAACCACTCCACTGTTTGCTGTTCTATACCCCAAGCTTTTGTACGTGACCGCACTTGAACAAAAATTTTACATCTTCCACAAGAAAGCATGGAGTACTGCGGACTTAATGGAGAAATTTGGCAATTGTCATTTCCTGCAGTGAAGCTTTCTGATACAAATAATGATGCTAATATTTATTCCTGGCTATTAGCCTAAACTCTGTTCATGCACTAGCTCATCTGATTATCATTCAACCCTTCCAGAATCTATTGTTATCTTCATTTTACAAACGAGGAAGCTAAGGTTTAGTGCAGTTCAAGAACTTGCCCTAGTCTGCATAGCTAAAAAGTGTTAGAGCTAGGGTTTGAAGCTGGGTTGTAAATCCCATATTATTGTAAATCTAATATTAAATCTCCATATTATTAGCCTTGTTAATGTGTTTAGCATATACAAGGGGGGGCAGCTGAACATCGTCTCTCTGACTGAGCTTATACTCACTGGAAAGCAAAAGCAAAGATGCATTTGAGTTGCATAAATTTCTGATGATTACACCTGTTGTTCTGGTGTAGGGGGTTAAAAGTGGTCCCACCATAAACATCTGGACAGTGCAATCATTCTTCCTTCTATCTTGCATAGTCCAATATTGCTTTGCACATAGTAGGTACTAAATAGGTCTTTGCTGAATAAATAAAGAAGAAACAACAGATAAATGTGTTTAAGCCCATATTATTAACTCTAGTCAGAAAGAGCAAAGACAGATCTCCACCTGCTTCCTATCATTTTATTTTTATAATAGAGCTCGATCAACAAATAGACGGCTTACAAGTTTGACTGTTCCTGACACATATTTCTTGTGTGGAACCACAAGATGAGTAGTTGTTGCTATGATTAAGGATTATGACTTTATATCAGAAAGAATCCCTGAGGTCCATTTTTTGCATGAATCTTGTTAGTACTCTAATATGAGCAAGAGAAGAAAAACACAAAGACCATTTTCAATAATCCTGCCCAGTACACTGAGAAATGAATAGCAAATTAGATCAAGAGCGGCGTGAGTTTTTCACTGATGATTTCCCTCTGAAGGGACGTGTCATAGCCAACTGTATACACGTGTGTGACCCTTTTAGCCTTTTTTTTTTTTTTAAGTTTTTTTGTTTATTTGACAGAGATCACAAGCGGGCAGAGAGGCAGGCAGAGAGAGAGAGAGAGAGAGAGAGAGGAGGAAGCAGGCTCCCCATTGAGCAGAGAACTGGATGCGGGTTTCGATCCCAGGACCCTGGAATCATGACCTGAGCCGAAGGCAGAGGCTTTAACCCACTGAGCCACCCAGGTGCCCCCCCGCCTTAGCCTTTCTAAACTTCCATTTCTTCACCTGTAAAATGGGAATGATAATGCTGACTTACATAAATAGCACACAGAAGGAACCTTGCTGATAATTATAATAACATAAGTGACATGTATTTCTCTCTTCCTGCTAACGCAAGATAGATTTAAGAATCAAATGCTTGCAAAATGGCTTTCTGGTTTTCCTTTCCTTCTCAACAAATTGAGTTAAAATCCCTCTGTTAGATCAGCATGCCTCCAAAACCCAGACCAAATTACAGCTCTTAATACTTACATAGGGCACAGGTAGGAAAGAGAATGAAAGCCTGTCTCCCTCCATATAGTTTACAATATGTAGAATTTATATCATCTGAGTGTTTTTGCACTAGCTACAAGGACACCAGTCATGGTCTATTTGGTTATGATTCCATCCAAAAGCATTCTCCCCACTCTGTTCTCACTCTCTCACTGTTAGTCCCAGTATTAGGGATGTGTATGGTTATCACGCTGTACAGGAGGAGAATGCAGCTAGTCAAGGGGACCTGGGGCATTATTTTAATCTGGAGGCTTATGAAATCTCTGAAAAACCTTTTTCTTTTGCCTTAGTATGTATTATGCTAGAAGCGTCTCTGGATTCCTACGATATAGGATTTGGCCATTTGGCTTAAAGCAGATAACTATTTGTTAACCAGTAAGATCCCTTTGGCCAATAAAATCTCCTGTAATTTCAACAACAACAAGAACAACAACAAATTCCTCTTATCTGGAGGACACGTCTGCCTTCTTTGTAATATTCCCAAATGCCTAGCTTCAGGGCTGCCAGGAGAGAGGCTGCAGCCTGGCCAGTCTCAGAGGTCAGCAGTGATGCCGACAGGGGACAGTTCCCGTGGAAGTCCTTGGAGACCTGAAACTGGCAAGACCAAATCGTGCTCCTGTTACAGCTGCTGTGCTCCGCTCCTCCCTCCACAAACGTAAGAAGTCACTACTCTTCTTCTGATGGTCGATCATTTGTTACCGCCGGCCTGCTCAGAACAGTTCAGAATGCCATGTGCACTCACACAGAGAAGAAAACCCGTTTTCTTCTTCAGCTGCGCATCTATTTTTAAAAGAGAATGCTTTCCCAATGCCTTCCTTCAAATGTTAGCTCCTTCTCCAACCATCCCCAAGTTGTTAAATGATACAAATTAAGAGAGTGAATCTGAAGAACAGGACATTCTGATATTTCCAGAATGTCACTTATCTCAAGTCCAAGAGCAGCTCTTCTCCTCTCATCTCTACGAGAAGTGTGGAGACAGAAACTCCCTAGAAGGGGCTATCACACGGTGTGCTCTGACATTAGCTGGAGGAGGAGACTCAGCCTTCTGTGCAGGAAAAAAAAAAAAAGAAGAAGAAGAAGAAGTCCCTGTTATGACACGTCGATGTGGCTCTTGGGGGGCCCTCAAAGCCACATAGCACTACGGTTCGCAAACTTGCCTGCACATCTGACTCACCTGGGCAGCTTATCAAAACCATGAATGCTCCGTTCCAAACTGAGACGGCCTCAATCATAAGCCAGGAGGGTCCCTGACCGCCTCTTGCCAGGGTGAGCTCGCCGGCACACCGGTGTGAGGACATCTCTGCTCTCTGCTTGAGCGGCTTGGATAGACTTTTAGACAGCAAGGCCACTGCAGCCGAGGAGGAAGAGGAGTCTGACCTAAGCAGAGAAAGGCTGCCTCCTTCTGGAAGCTGTTCCATGGGGTTGGAAGTGTGCTTAATGACCCCCTCTTGTTCTCCTTGGGCTCTTCCGTGTCTTGGGTCTTCTCTTTGAGCAAGCATGTGCTCATGCACACACGCAAGAGGAGAAAATCGGTATAAACGTTGTAACAGGGCGCCTGGGTGGCTCAGTGGGTTGAGCCGCTGCCTTCGGCTCGGGTCATGATCTCAGGGTCCTGGGATAGAGTTCTGCATCGGGCTCTCTGCTCAGCAGGGAGCCTACTTCCCTCTCTCTCTCTCTCTCTGCCTGCCTGTCTGTCTACTTGTGATCTCTCTCTGTCAAATAAATAAATAAAATCTTTAAAAAACCCCAAAAAAACAAAAACGTTGTAACAGTTAACAACCACAGCTAATATCTATGCGGCAGGCTCTCATCAAAACACTTCATATGAATTGACTCATTTAATCCTCCTTAAATACAACAAATGAACAGCTCAAAGTCCAAAGACCAACAGATGTGCTCCCTGATCCATTTCCTAGAATCCGCTTGGCTTCTACTCTCTTGCCTCCAACCAGCGCCCCCTCTTTATGTAGGTTTATCAACTCTGTGTGCCTGTGTAGCACAGGTAGCCTTAAGAAACGCTGTCTTGGTTGCTCTCTCTTGCAAGATTCCTCCTGACACAAGGACCTAAGTACAAGTAGTTTATTCGGAAGGTGATTCCAGGAAAGGGAAGAGGGAAGGGAAAGTAATGCATTAATGAACAGGTAACCACAAGGTGCAGGAAGCTGGTGCTCCTAGCCTCTGACTCCCTTCCCTTATTGGTCCCCACAAGCATTAAATCTCCTCCCCTCCATCTCCTGCCTGTCCTGTTTGATGGCCTAAAGCCCTCAGGCTGAGGGATCCCGTCCCTGCACAGAGGATGCTGAGGTTCTGTGTGAGAGCACTAAGTGCTGTGTGAGCACAAGTCAAGACCTTGGCAGTGACTGTTGCAATGCTTCCCAGTACCTTTGAAAGGCTTACATTACGAGTCGGGATGGAAAAGAAGAAAAAGAAAAAAAAAAAAAAAGAAAAAAAAAAGAAACTGACTTTTTTATGAAGGTTCCGTGGACAGATTATATTGTTTTGGCTCTACTTGATCTGCCTGAACTTCTTCTTCATATTTGTTTTTTTTTTGTTTGTTTGTTTGTTTATGGGCTTGGTGATTTAGGTAACAGACCAGGCTACTCTTTCCAGCCATTTGCTTTAAAGCCTCTGTACCTTTGCTCATGCTGTTCACTGCAACAGAATGCCCTCACTTTTCTTCTCGGATAACCATGACACTACTTGTCCTTCAAAGGCCAAGGAAATTACAATGGCCATTCTTTGCAGTTATTTTCTTCTTCCTGGGTCATAGTTAGCCATCTTCATGTTTATCTTCCCACCTTAACCCAAAATTTTGCATGTGATAGATGCTTAATAAATGCCTATGGATTGGATGGGTAGACCATTTCTAAATAAAGAGATTTCAAGTTTCAGACCCTGGGGTATGGCTGTGGCTGTGGAAGGGATATCTTGTCCCTCTTGAGCATTTTCAGAATTCTGTTAACTTCATTCAGTTGATTTTCTAGCATTTTCCTTTTTTCCCCCCCCATAAATGCTACATCACCATTGATTGTAATGCTTGCTCAAATATCTTTTTTTTATTATAAAGATTTTTATTTATTTATTTGACAGACAGAGATCACAAGTAGGCAGAGAGGCAGGCAGAGAGAGAGGAGGAAGCAGGCTCCCTGCTGAGCAGAGAGCCCTATGCGGGGCTCAATCCCAGGACCCTGGGATTATGACCTGAGCTGAAGGCAGAGGCTTTAACCCACTGAGCCACCCAGGAGCCCCATCAAATATCTTTTACTAGTGGGGTCGTACAGGTGAATTGACAAATCTACTAGGTCAGTGTCCTAACATTTCTGAAAACAGAGAAAGAAAAAGAGAAGTACTTTTGGCTTTGCTAGGCAGTGGCAACAGTTTCATGAATGACCCTCCACTTTCAGAAACAAATATCCAAACGTTGTTGTTATTGCTGTTGAAAGGACTCTTTCCCTGTTGGGGTTTTATTATTTGGTTTGTGAACTCCTACCCATCCTTCAAAACCCATCTCACTTGTCATTCCCTCTGTGAATAGGAAAAGAAGAAAGACAGTGACAGTTTGGGTTCACTTACTCTTTTATAGGCACTGTGTGAGGCACTTATGATATTTAAAAAAATTTTTAATGTAAGTTATTTCTATACCCAATGAGAGAATCTAACTCATGACCCTGAGATTAAGAATTGCATATTCTTCCAACTGAGCCAGCCAGGTGTCCCTACTTATGTTCTTTCATTTTATTCTTCCAACAATAGTGCAAGGTGGGGGCACTTGGGTGGCTCAGTTGGTTAAGGGTCTGCCTCTGGCTCAGAACATGATCCCAGGGTTCTGGGATTGAGCCCCATATTGGGCTCCCTACTCAGCAGGGAGCCTGCTTCTCCCTCTGCCTGCTCCTGCTCCTCCCCTTGCTTATGCTCTCTCCCTCTCTCTGACAAACAAATAAATAAAATCTTAACAAAAAATAATGCAAACCCATTTTCAGAAAAGAAAAGTAGGACTAAGCAAAAACCTAGCTAATATGTGATGAAATCAAGATTTGAATCCAAGGCTCTCAGACAGCAAAGTACACAAAATTTCTGTTAGTCCTTATTGCCTACCACATCCTTTACATAACAACTTTTTTCCCCAAGGATATATGTCTTCATTCAGGTTTACTGTTTAGATTTATTATGTGCTGCCGAAGCGAGTACTTACTGTTTAGATTTATTAAGACCCTGATTACATAGATGTATGTAGCACTGTGTGTGTCTGTGTGTGCATATGTACATCTTCAGTGCAGAAGTGAGTAAATGAATGTGAAGAATGAATTAACAAACTCACCTCACACCCTAACATATTATATAAAACTAAGTCAGTGCTTTGAAAAAGTTCAAAATGTTTTTGGCAAACTAATCTTTGACAAAGTCGAGTTAAGTAATGTCCTGGGCATAGTTGGCCATCTAGAAGGTATTTGTTTATCCATGGAGGTCACTCATATCTTTACCTCCTCAACACCTAACTATGTACCAAGGCTTTGGACTCCCCTTAATCTGGCTCTTGTCTGTCTCTGAAACAGGAAATAATCTGCTAAAGGACAAATCACCAAATTTTTATATGCTAAAGATTATGTACATTACTCAAATTAGAGGCTCCCCACCCCCGGCCCTTACTCAGAACTTAATTACTTTTACTTTACAAATAATCCTAATAAATTTGTTTTTTTCTAAGATGATAGAATATTGGAAGAAGCCAAGTAAAATGGAACACACTGTCAGACACGGGCATGATTAGAGCCCATGGGAGCAAGAGAGAACATAGAAATAAATAAACGAGAACTTGAAAGTCTCAGAATACTTAATATAAGAGCAAAGAAACCCTGCTTTGCTCCATGGGCTCTGAGAATGTCATTGCATTATGGCAAAACAAAACAAAACAAAACAAAAAAGAAACAGTATGCCAAGAACTGTTAAAATGTTTTCTATCAACTCTTTAAAAACACAAGGATGTGGGCAACTTATACATGAAAGAAAAATTTCTATTCAAATTAGTTATAATCTTTAAAAAAAACCAAAAAACATTAAAATTTTCATTCTTAAATGGGCAAAATTTCAACTATCAGAAATCATGGCAATTAACAAAGAAGTATTCCCTATGGATTCCAAAGATTGCCAGAGTGTTACAGTCCTGAGAAGCTGCCAGTCCTAGTAATGTGCAGAATGTGCAGAAATGCTAAGAAAAATTGGGTATCTCATGGCTAGATTCTGCTTGTGATCCAATGCTATTAGATATATTGTAGAGAACTACTTAGCTTTGGAAATGTGAGGATATTTCCATTTCTATCCACCTGCACGCACTACAGGACGGAAGGCTATATGGGTTTATGATATGCAAAGTATTGACACAATTCTCTCAGTATAGTGAATAATGGTTTGTTGATCTTATTTTTACCACAGCTCCCCTTAATATTTTTTCTGCTTTCAGTCATTGTTCATTGCATTGACAATATTATAGCTACCTACACGAAACAATAAAGATACACAGGAAAAAAATACAAATACCCTCAGACCTAACCACCAACACATCAGGTTTTTTTTCATTTTTATATGCCTTCCAGCTATTGTTTACATATGTGGTACACTGATTGCAAAACTGGTCCTCTTATTCCTTTTCCTGCATCCACACTCATTTGGTGTGACTGCAGCTCTTGTGCAAGAAATAGAACTAAGTCTGCAATCCTTGATTGTAGGTTCTCCTTACAACATCCTTTGGCCAGTAGAATGTGGAGGAAGTGAAGCTGCACCTGTTCTGAGTCTAGGTCTTAAACTGCCTTGCAGTTTCCACTGTCTTTCTTAAATCTTTTCCAAGCCAGCATGACAATAAGCCTGGGATAGCTTGTTGAATGACACTGAAAAGATGCCCATGTCTAGGATGTCTAGGAGCCCCCATTACCCAGCTAACAGCTAGAACATATCAATGAAGTCACCCTAGACCAGTATGTATCTGGGCAGCTTGACAGCTGACAAGAGTAAGCCCAGCTGATCATCAGCTAGTCTGTTTATCCAGAGACTAATGAGAAATAATAAATGCCTATTGTTGTAAGCCCTGAGGTTTATGTGGTTTACTATGCAACAGTAGCTTACACAATATGCGTGCATTTAGTTTACCTAATGGTAATTATGTTATGAATCATGTTTTTTAATGGCTACCTAATATGTCATACAGTGGATATACAATAACTAATTTAAATGTTCTCTCTATTGTCAGATATTAAACAATCTATAGTTACTTAGGAGAGGCAGTGATGCAATGCAATGAGCACAGGTTATTGGTCTTCTAATTTGATATAATGGCTCACAGAACTCAGGGAAACACTATTACTGGCTTATTATAAAGATATTATAAAGGAGACCAAGAAAGAGCCAGATGAAGAAGTACCTGGGTAAGATATGGAAGTGTCCTGAGCACAGGAGCATCTGTCCTTATAAAATTGGGGTATGCCACCCTTCCAGCATATGGATACATTCACAAACTCAGAAGATTCTTGAACCCCATCTTTTAGAGGTTTTTATAGAGGTCTCAGCATGTAGACCTGATGGATTATTAACTCGATCTCCAGCCACTCTTTACCTCTGGAGGTTGGGGGGGGGCGGGTAGGGCTGAAAGTTCCAAGCATCTAATCAAGGGCTGGTCTTTCTGGCAATCAGCCACCACCCTAAAGCTGTCTAGAGGTCTGCCAAGAATTGCCTCATTAGAACAAAAGATACCACCTAGGAAAGTCCTCATATCGCCTAGAAAATTCCAAGGAACTTAGGAGCTCTCTGTAAGACATTCCTATCACCCAAGTTACCCAAGAAGTTGCAAGATTTTAGGAGCTCTGTACAAGGAACTGGGGATGAAGACCATATACATATTTCTTATGTTATCACAATATCAGAAGTTAAATATAAATAAGCAGACGGGGCACCTGGGTGGCTCAGTCAATGAAGCATCTGTCTTGGGTTTGGGTCATGGTTTTGGGGTTGAGATCAAGCCCCACATCTGGCTCCCTGCTGGGTAGGGAGTTGCTTCTCCCTCTCCCTCTGCTGCTCCCCCTGTTTGTGCTTTCTTGTTCACACACGCTCTCTCTCAAAAAAAATAAATAAAATATTTTTTCTGTTGGATATTTTTTCCTGCTTTGTTGAAGATTAGTTGACCATAAAGTTGAGGGTCCATCTCTGAGTTTTCTGTTTCATTCCATTGACCTATGTGTTCTTGTGCCAGTACCATGTTATCTTGATGATCACAGCTTTGTAATATGGCTTGAAATCAGGCAACATGATGCCCCAGCTTTGTGTTTCTTTCTCAACATTTCCTTGGAAATTCAGGGTCTTCTCTGGTTCAATAAATGGTGCTGAGAAAATTGGACAGCTATACCAGAAGAATGAAACTCGACCACTCTCTTACACCATACACAAATATAAACTCTAAATGGATGAAATACCTCAGTGTGAGACAGGAATCCATCAAAATCCTAGAGGACAACATAGGCAGTAACCTCTTCAACACTGGCCACAGCAACTTCTTTCAAGACACATCTCCAAAGGCAAGGGAAACGAAAGCGAAAATGAACTTCTGGGATTTCATTAAGAGAAAAAACTTCTTCACAGCAAAGGAAATAGTCAACAAAACAAAGAGGCAACACATGGAATGGGAGAAGATATTTGCAAATATCTTCTGACATATCAGATAAAGGGCTGGTATCCAAGATCCTCTCACACTTAACAACCAAAAAACAAATAGTCAAGTCAAAAAATGGGCAGAAGGTATGAACAGACACTTATCCAAGAAGATATATGAAAGGCTAACAGGTACATGAAAAAATGTTCAGCATCATTAGCTATCAAATCAAAACCACATTGAGATACTACCCTACATCAGTTGGAATGGCAGAAATTGACAAGGCAAGAAGCAACAAATGTTGGAGAGGATGTGGAGAAAGGGGAACCCTCTTACACTGTTGGTAGGCATGCAAGTTGGTGCAGCCACTTTGGAAAACAGTGTGGAGGTTCCCCAGAAAGTTAAAAATAGAGCTATCCTATGACCCAGCAATTGCACTACTGGGTATTTACCTCAAAGATACAGATGTAGTGAAAAGAAGAGTCACATGCACCCTAATGTTCATAGCAGCAATGTCCACAATAGCCAAACTGTGGAAGGAGGTGAGATGCCCTTCAACAGATGAATGGATAAAGAAGATGTGGTCCATATACACAATGGAATATTACTCAGCTATCGAAAAGGATGAATACCCACCATTTGCACTGACATGGATAGAACTGGAGGAGATTAATGCTAAGTGAAATAAGTCAAACTGAGAAAGACAATTATCATATGGTTTCAATTATTTGTGAAACATAAGGAATAGCATGGAGGACACTAGGAGAAGGAAGGGAATAATGAAGGCGGGAAATCAGTGAGGGAGAGGAACCATGAGAGACTATGAACTCCAGGAAACAAACGGAGAATTTCAGAGCAGAGGGGCATGGGGGATGGGTCAGCGCAGTGATGGGTATTAAGGAGGGCATGGATTGCATGGAGCACTGGGTGTTACATGCAGACAATGAATTATGGAACACTACATCAAAAACTAATGATGTTCTGTATGATGACTAACATAACATAAAAAAATAAAAATTTTTTAAAAAGTAAAAGAATAAATAAAATATTAAATAAATAAATAAGCAGGCAGACAACAACAGAGATGAAGAAACCAGTGTCTAGAGGTAATTGTGTTTTTACTCCATTTATTCATGTAAAAAACATGAAAGAATCAGGTTCTATAGCAGTAGAAATGACCTGGACCTTCTAAACTGGAAATCATCACTCTGCTGGTTACCAGATACCAGTGCATGGCATGAACTAAGAGGGGTACATAGGAATGAGCTAATGAGCTTGGTTAATGTGCAGATTCTGAAGCCACAGAGCCGGAGATTCGGTTTCAGTAGAGCTGGAGTTTCGGTTTCTGGAGCTGGACCCAAGAATCTGTATGTTTTGAGATCTCTCCCAGGAGATTCTGATGCACATCTTGTTTGGGGGAACCACTGCTTTAATTATCCACCCACATGTTATTTTTCAGGTGGGAGATGAAGATAAAAAAAGGATTAAATGAGAAGCTCAGAGCTGCTCAGGGAGTCCATCAACGGCTGAGCTGGGACTAGAACTCAGGCCATGAGATTTCTGAGCTAAGGTTTCACATGGCTTACAGCTAGGAGAATTATCCAAAGTTCACCAAAGGACAGGAATCCACTGAGACCCTTGTTTTAAGTGTTTACTTTTCTTCCTAAGGCCAGCTTCTGCCTCATCCTAGTCAATATGTACTCTATACCCTAGGGAAATTATTAATGTGAATACACGTTTTATTCATCACTGAGAACATGTCCTCTGAACTCTAACCAAAGTAACTGGCTTTTCGGCAAATTGAAATACACCAAAAATAGGTTTATCTTATGTATTAATATACGGCTCCGTGTTAGCTCTCAAAAAATGCAGTAAATCAAATCCAGGTAACAGGTTCTTTTAAATTTTATTTTCTCCTTGTAGCTTTGTAATACATTTTTTAAGATAGAGAACTTACCACTCTATAAAACTCATTCTTTCAAACCAATAGTATGAGACTTTTTCAGTCTTTCAAATTTAAAGTTTGTGAAGATACTATTCTGTCATTTGATTTCTTCCAAAAAACAAACAAAATAAAACAAACAAAAAACAGAGCTATCAAGATAGGTATCCCAACAAGCATATTTATTTTGATAGACTTGGAAAACTTAATAGGATTTTAGAATTATTTAAAATTTATTTTAAATTAATTTAAAAGTTGAATTCAAGGACAAAGCAATAAAAGTATTTACTGAGCCAAAAAGAAAAAAAAATTCCAGCCTGAATCACTTGTCTGTAAAGTCTTAAGCTTCATGTAGCTTAGCAGTGACAGTAATCCCTGGTATAATGATTAAAACTTGATGTTTGAGAAGACAAGGGTTTGAATGATTCCCACCACAGGCATGTGACCTTGGAAAATAACTGAGGTTTTCTAAACCTTAACATCTTTATTTGTATAACAGGGTAATTACAGCACATATAGGACATTGAACACTCATCATATCCCAAGATATTTAAGGACTTTCTATTATTTCATTTACTATGTATAATAACTTCACATTATAAGTACTATTATTATCCCTACTTTACAGATGCAGAAACTGAGGCTCAGAGATGTTAAATAACTTGCCCGAGTCACTCAGGTGGTATGGGATAGAGCCTGGATTTGAACCAAGGCAAGCTGATTCCAAAGCCTATACCAACTAGGTAAAAGTGGGTAGATCTTTGTGAGGTAGCTATAAGGATTAAATATAATACTCTCTATTGAATTCTTGAAAATAGTGAGAGCTCAGAAATGGTGCTCTAATACTATTATTTTCAGAGAAGCTGACCTGGAGTCAAATACTTACATTAGGAGCCCTCTTAGGACTATAAGCTACCTTCATATTGCCTTTAATGATTCCTAGTACATATACCCCTAATAATAAATTAACTTTTACCTGTTCCCTTTCATTCTCTTTTAAATAATATCTAAATTATTGTATGAGAAATTCAGAGAAGTATAAAGAATAAAGCTTCTAAATCCCATCATTCAGATGACTACTCCTTTGGTGGAGAATAGTATATCCTTCCAGTCTCTCTCCTATGCAAAATAATATTCGCTCTTTTTTTAAAAAATCAAAATGTGGATTCCTCTATAGATAGGATTTAATCTTGACTTTTCTGCCTCATGATTATAGCATAAGCATTTTCCCCATCCCACACACTATTATGTGAAAACAAGATTTTTCACTGATAGCACAAGATTTCATTTTACAGATAAATTGTGGTGAGAGGTAGACAGATTCTGCCCCTTTCTTCCTTCTTTCCCAAGAGGATAGAGCTAATGTGCCTAGGATCAGGAACAGTCCTAGGAAGGATTATGGTGCTAAGAATTTACACATAGGGGTTTTCTTTCTCTTTGTTCCCCTCTATTAGTTTGGCTGATGGAAGCAGACAACTGTCATTATATCCACACTTTTTCCTTTGTATTCCCTCTTCTCTCTGAACAGAGAGTAGTATAATGAGAGTTGGGTTTGGACTTATGAAGAGTGGGACCGAAAATTCTCCTGCCTAAGCATAATGTAATGTGCAGTATAATTTACCAATATGCCTCCATTCCCCCAAACCCCCTATATTGTCAAAGGGACTATTAACACTGTGCACAATTTTAAAATGTTTGTTAAGAGTGATTACAAACCTGTCCTTGAAACAATGATATATTAAACTCAGACAACTCAAGCTTGCTTTTTTCTTTTTTTTTGAATAAATATGGACTCTGGATCCTATGTTTTCTTTTTTTAGCTAATACAAACACATCTAAAGTAATAATAATGTAGCAATTATAATAAAATCAGAGTGGTACATAATTTTTATTGAACCCTTACTATGTGCTAAATGTCTATACATTGTCTCATTGAATGCCTAGATGGGGATATTGTCCACATTTTGCAGAAGAGGAAGTGAAAGCTGGATGTCAGTATATGACTGGTCAAAGGCAACAAGACCAGCGGGTGGTAGAGCCAAGATCTCAATGTTAACTCACCTGCCATCAAAGCAGCATTTCTCTATACCTCTCCCACACCCAAAGCTGTTTTCCTGGTGCTATAGGTGATACTTATTTTTTAAGTAACTTTTTGTTTTAGAATAGTTTTTGATTTACAGAAAAGTTGGAAGAATAGCACAGAGAATTTCTTTATACGTTGCACTTAGTTTCCCTTATTGTTGGTATTATTGGGATACATTTGTCACAACTGATGACCCTATCCTGATAGATTATTACTAAGTTCCTACTTCATTCCTATTTCCTTAGTTTTTAACCTAATGCTCTTTATCTCTTCTAGAACCTCACTCAGGAGACCACATTACATTTAGTCATTGTGGCTCCCTAGACAACTTTAGACTGTGACAGTTTCTCAGAGTTTCCTCACTTATCATGACCTTCTTGACCAGGAAAACTGGTCAAGTGCTTAATAGATAGACTATCCCTGTTTGGATTTTTCTGAAGTTTTTCTCATGGTAAGACAGGGTTTATGGGTGGCAATTTAAAAACAAAACAAAACAAGATTCCCTTAATATCCACCACCTAGAGAATTAAGAAAACTTAATGTTTTCAATATTTGGCTCAGAATTTTTTAAATTAAAAAAATGATGAAACTGAGGTCCCCTTTGTACCACTCCTCAGTTTCATCCCCCTTTTCTTCCCTAAAGATTTTATTTATTTATTTGACAGAGAGAGAGAAAGAGAAAGCACAAGCAGGAGGAAAGGCAGGCAGAGGGAGAGGGAGAAGCAGGCTTCCCAAGGAGCAAGAAACCTGCTGTGCGGCTTGGTCCAAGGACTCTGGAATCACAACCTGGGCTGAAGGCAGATATCTAACCAACTGAGCCACCCAGGAGCCCCAGTTTCACTCCCTTTTGTTCCCAAATTTGTATTTTCTTATCCATGTTTTTATATTCCTTTATTAGATGTACATGTCAATAAATAGCATGCAACATTTTATGTTTCTATTATATAGATCTTATCAAAATGAACATTTATTCTGCAACTTGCTTTCTTTAGACACATTAGATTTTTGAGACCTATGTTGATATATACAGACTTAGTTCATTCATTTTTAAACTCCCCTATGGAGTTTTGTTTTATGAATGAGTTATGCTCACTGATTTTTTGTATGATGGACAATAAAGTTTTTATTTTTGTTGTTGCAACAATGTACAATGAACATATTTTATGTGTTTATTCTTGGTGAAGATGGGTGAGTTTCTCAACAATATATATCTAGCAGTGAAATTATTGGGTCTTAAGCTATGGCCACATTCATAGTATTTCTAGGTCTGACCAAATTCCTCTTCAGTTTATACACCCTTACCCTAGCATTGTGTCCATGTTTCCATTACGTCACATCATTGCTTCCACTTACTACTTTTAGACTTCCAATAATTTGCCAGTCAGATGGATGAAATTTTTTAAATTTAATTTATAACTTTACTGAGTCATAACTGACAAATAATAAGGTATGCATATTTAATGGTTACAACTGGATAAATTTGAGAGACTGCATGTACCTATGAAACTAAGACTACAATCAAGATACTGAATATTTCCATCCCCCTCAATGGTTTCCTTGTTTCTCTTTTCAGTTCACCTCTCTCAACTTCTGAACACAGGTATGGTAAACAAAATTCTAAGACGGCTCTGACGTTTCCCCACCCCCTATGTAATCTTCTGATCTTGAACATGAATGGGACCTGTATATAGGTTAGGACAGCATCCTGATTAGGTTACATTGTGTGGCAAAGGTGAAGAGATTTTGCAAATGTAATGAAGGTCCCTAATCAGTTGACTCTTAGGTCTCTAATCAAGTTGATTAACTTGCTTAAGTTAATCAGCAGGGAGGTCTTCCCAGCTGGGTCTTGATCTTATCATGTGACTTTTTTAAAAGAAGTTCTAAAGGTCACAGAAAGAAGCCACAGACAAGCTCTCCTGTTGGCCTTGAAGAACCTAATGCAATGTTGCAGAGAGGGCCACGGAGTAAAGAATGACAAGTGCCTGGAGACAAGGGCCTCAATCTTACAGCTGCAAGGAGCTGTATTCTGCCAACAACCAGAGAGCTTGAAAGACCACCCAGAGCCTCAGAAGAGTTTGCAGCCCTGGTGTCACCCTCCTCAGGCTGAAACCAGGATAACCCAGCTTCATGCTGTCCCGTGGAAACTGTGGGAGAATAAATGTGTGTTGTTTCAGGTCTCTGTGCTTATTATCATTTATCATGCAGCAATAAACAGCTAATATACCAGGCATCAATTCTGTTTTCTTTCACCATAGGTTAGTTTTTATTTTCTAGATTTTTAAAATAAATGGTAGATACTCCTTTTTTTTTTTTTTTTTTTTGGTTCTGGGTTTTTTCACTTAGCATAATTAATTTTTTAGATTCACTCATATTGTGTATCAGTACTTTCTTTCTTTTTCTTAAGATTTTATTTATTTATTTGTCAGAGAGAGAGAGAGAGCACACACGTGAGCACAAGCTGACAGAGTGGCAGGCAGAGAGAGAGAGAAGCAGGCTCCCTGCCAAGCAAGGAGCCTGATGTGGGACTCGATCCCAGGACACTGGGATCATGACCTGAGCTGAAGGCAGCTGCTTAACCAACTGAGCCACCCAGGCGTTCCACTTTGTTTCTTTCTATTCAGAGTATGGATATACCACATTTTGTCTATAGATTCACCTATTAATAGACATTTGGGTGGTTTTCAGTTTTTTGGCAATTGCAAATCAAACAAGTCCGTGAGGACATATATTTTCATTTCTCTTATTTTAATTTGCATCTTCCTGGTTATCAGTAAGATTGATTACCTTTTCACCTTTTACTATCTACTTGGGTGTCCTTTCCAATATATTGCTTCTTGATATCCTCTGCCATTTTACATTGAGTTATTTGTAGAGGGTTTACTTTCCCACTGATTTGTAGTTTTTTATTTATTCTGAATATATGTACTTTGCCTGTTATTAGGCAAAGGAAATATCTTTTCCCAATTGACTATTATCTTTTAACTTTGTTTAAAATATCCTTTGTCATAGAAAAATTTCAATGTTAATAAAGTCTATATAATTTATCTTTTTAAAAATGTTTGCTTTTATTACTTGTTTTAAGACTTGAGGTTATAGATATTTCCCTTTTTTTAAAAATCATAGTTTTAGAGTTTTGTTTTTTATACTTATACCTTCACTCCTTTGGGGTTTTATTTTGCTATATGGGGAGGTAGGAATATAATGATATTTTTCTATACAGAAACCAATTTTTTAACTCTACATATCAAATGATTCATCCTTACTTCACTGATTTACAATTTCCCTGTGTATCTATTTTTTCAGCTTTCTATCCAGATGCACCGGTGTATTTGATCACTACTGAACCTGCCATGGTATTTTAATTATAATATCTTTACAATAAGCGTCATAGGGCATTTATGACCCTTTCTTGCATTTTACTCCTTTAAAGTTAAAAATAAATTTCCCTTAAAAATTTTGATGAATTTTTAGCATTAGAATTGCATTGAGTTTATAGACTCATTGGGGAAAAACTTCTATCTTTAAAATACTGAGTCTTCTTACCCATGAGCCCACTATATCTAATTTCTCTTGCCTTTTTTAGCTGTCTTAATAACGTTTTGCATTTTTTCTTCCAGAAAGATCTTGCACTTCCTTTATTAGATTTATTTCTCCGTAGATACGGTCTTAAAATTTTATGCAAACTATCATAGCGATTTCCCTACAAAAGCTTTAATGTGAAGAGGCTGGCATCTCAACAAGTAGATACTGTAACAAAGAAAATGAGCCTCCTCCTGGCGTCATTCATAAACAGATGTATATAATGATGCTCTCTCTATTTTTTGGTTAGAACCTAGAGCTCATCCTGATCCCTCACATTAGAGCCTCATATGCCTTTCCTGAGAAGTCACCGTCCACATTCGGTGTGGGGTTCAATATACGGATATTCCCTAACTTCCCTGATGCATTCAGTGAAGGCAGCTGCAGCAAGGCTCCAGATCACGTTGTGCTCAGGAAATGTGGGGTCCTAGGTTGCTAGTTCTTTCAGTTGTGCAACAAAATCTGACAATCCAAATTTTAATATGAAATTTTCCGACTCTTAAACAGTGGCAAATTATTAAAACAAAACAAAACCCCCAAAACCATTGAACTTTATGTGGGACAAACAAAACAGGCCTGAGACCTATTAAGGTGAGTGCTGCCAGTTTTCAACCTCTGGGTGACCCAAGACTCAGTTCAATGTCTCTCCCTGCACCATATTCCTCTAGCCTATGAGGGTGAGCAGGGCAGGAACCCTGGGCACTTGTGCCTGGGACATATTTTTAGCTCTAAGTACCTGATCTCACAGAATTTGAACTATAAGAGTAATTGGGGTTTGTTTAGTTCTGCTTCTGTTTTCAAAGTTACAGAAATTTTGAGGCTAAGGCAGGGAAGCAGATAGCCTATGTTGACACAGTCTGCCAGGACTATGGCTCAGGTGGCAGATTTATACACGTGGTAGATTTACTATTACTTGCGTTGTCTGATTATTTTTCAGAGCCTTCAAGGTACAGGCTGTGACCCTTCCCACAAGGTCTCAAATAAATAAGAGCTTGTTTGACAGGTGGGAAACTACTGAGGTGCTGATTCTCTTTAAGATTCATGTAGAGTAACTCTAGATAAAGGGGAAGGAACAAGCAGGTGCATAAATCTTATCCTTTAAGATGAAATTAGAAATGAATACAAACGCTTACGGCTCTATTAAACCAAACACTCCATTAATTCTAAGTGGCTTATGGGCCTAAAATCTGGGCAGCACTATAACCAACCAGACTCTCTAGGTTATTAGATGGAAAGATCAGGGATAGTGGTAACATCTGTGCCTTAGGCATGTTTGAAACCTATCCTATGTGTATGGACATGGATTTGTGGCTACACATAAACATACTCCTATAAAATAGAATGAAATGTACTATAATGCCCAGCTTTCTACCACCATATGAACTGAAATGTAATGTTCAATGATTGAACAGTAAAGAGTCTCGGTAAAGGTAAGTGTACATCCCAAACATTTGGCTTTAGAGCACTTAAAAGAGAGTGGGTTGAATGCATAGACACGTCTTGTTTTGCTTCTAACCTTCTATTGCTTTTTGAGAGTTACCTGTATGGCTCAGTGAATCAAGCAACTTTAAAGGGTCTTTAAAACCACAAAGCTTCATTTCACAACCACCGTTATAGACTGACGAAGAGTTAGACTGACGAAGAGTTAGACTGACGAAGAGTCTTCAGAGATGAAATTTTCCTTTAATGGAATTGCAAAGTGATTCAAATTAGCTATGTTGCAACTTGCTGCAGTTAAAGGTCATCAGTATTTTAAATCCCTTAAGGGCACTGCCTAGATCCAAAGATTCTTTTGACCATTATTATTTGCTGATTAGAGGGACATTTACAGAACACAGACTTAGAAATTTCTGTTTAAAACTTATACCAGTTGTTGGAAAACTATAGCCTGAGGGTCAAATCAGGCCCACCTGGTGCTTTTGTGAATAAATCTTTATTGGTTCACAGCCACATCCATTGGTTTATATCTTCTCTGTGGTTGCTTTTGAGATAGAAGGGCAGAGTTGAGCAGCAGTGACAGAGACATTATAGTCCACAAAGTCTGATACATTTGCTACCAGCCCTTCATAGAAAATGTTTGTCAAATATGGTCTGTCATAAATATATATATATGTAAAAAAATTTATTTATTTTAAGCTACTCTTTAAAACGTTAAAAAAAAATTCTTTATTCTTTGGGACGGGATTTGGCTTCCAGGCCATAGTTTTCCAATCTCTGCTCTAGATAATCAACAAAACAATAAATCAAACTCTTATTTGTAGTATTTGCCTATTTCTATGGTATAAATACTACAAGCACGACCAGTTTCAAGCTATCAACATACATTGTCAAACCCACCGCTGGGAAGAAATGTGCAGCATTGTGCCATTTTATAATATTTTTACTATACAGATACGAATGTGAATACAATACAGATACAGATATGAATCATGACACATGTGATAGCTCAAGAACACAGAATAGTAAGGGATAGTAAAGTAAGTAGAAAGTAGTGAATTTTATGTGTTTATTATCCTTAAAAAAAAAAAAGGTTTATGGGGCGCCTGGGTGGCTCAGGTCATGATCCCAGATTCCTGGGATAGAGCCCCACATCGGGCTCCCTGCTCAGCGAGGAGCCTGCTTCTCCCTCTCACACTTATTCTGCTTGTGCTCCCTCTTTCGCTGTCTCTCTCTCTCTGTCAAATAAATAAATAAAGTTTAAAAATATAAAAATAAAAAAATTTTTTAAAGATTTATTTATTTTAGGGAGATGGGGGCATTGGAGGAGAGGGAGAGAAGGAGACTCCCTGCTGAGAGCAGAGCTCAGTAGGAGGCTGATCTCATTGATGAGAGAACAGAAGGAAACCGGAGGACAAAGCAGAAGCTGATATCTCACAACTCCCCCCCACCCCATAGGCTGTATGGGACATTCTTCAGGTACTCCCAGCTACCCTAAAGCTAAGGAAATGAAAAACAAATAGTTAAACTTCTAGAGATCTTGTAAGACAGGAGTCTTGCAAGACAACAATCTTGCAAGACGTGAGTCTCCCTCAGTTTACAAATGTCTTAGCAACCTACAAGAACAAAGCATTTCTATCAATAACCTAGCTTCCAGAAGGAAATGTAGATACAATTAAATGTCCTTCTGATCTGCAGCCCATAGACAGATACTAGAAGCAGGCCAAGAGTCAAGTTCCTCCAGGAAGTTCTCAATTATCTCCTTATTAATGCCTTGCTACAGGGATAAACAATTTAACCTGATAATGGCAAGACCTCAGGTAACCTGTGAGTCTTCTTTAACATATGAAAATCCTTTTGAGACCTCCCTTTTTCCTTACCTCCTAGTATATAATCAGCCACCCTTCACAACCCTGGGGCAGACACTCTTTCTGCCCAGGGGTCCTGTCTCTGTGCTTTAATAAACCACCATTTTGTCCCAAAGACATATTAAGAATTCTTTCTGAGTCCTTGGCTCCGGACTCCACCCCAAACCTCATCTATGTTCTGAAACCACATCATCATGACCCTGAGATCGTGAAATGAGCTGAAATGAAAGGTCAGATGCTCAACCTACTGAGCCACCCAGGTGCCCCATAAGGGTTTACTATTCTTTCTTTCTTTCTTTTTTTTAAAAGATTTTATTTATTTATTTGACAGACAGAGATCACAGGTAGGCAGAGAGGCAGGCAGATAGAGAGGAAGGGAAGCAGGCCCCCTGCTGAGCAGAGAGCCCGATGTGGGACTCGATCCCAGGACCCTGAGATCATGACCTGAGCCGAAGGCAGCGGCTCAACCCACTGAGCCACCCAGGCACCCAAGGGTTTACTATTCTTTCTTAATGTAACTTTCTCAATTTTAAGTTTGTAAGATTTGAATTCGATAATGACCATGTTTAACAACCAGTTCACAACATCTTTGAACATTTAATAATTGGCTCTTAACGACCCAGTGTAAACCTCCCAAAGTACATTACCGGGCTTAGGTTATTATCACTTTTGGGGGATAAAATGAAAAAAAAAAAAAAATTACTGTCATACTGATGTGGGAAACAGAGGCAGAAGAAAAATTACTAAGTTTCCTGACCTACTGACAAGCCCTTAAAACAGGCAGAGTGACTCTCCTCTAGGGACTCAACTATTCCCACCTTAAGGCTTTGCCAAGGGCAAAGGACAATCCTAGCCTTACCGACTCCCTACCTCCAACCAGGATCCTGTAGATCTTTAACAATTCCTCTGGAAACTTTATCTCTAAACCTCCAAGATAGTGTCCACAATCATTCCCAAGCATACGGCCTACTGATACACATCTAAAGGGTCTCAGGAAAAGGTTTTATTACCAAAAGTTCTCAGGAAAAGGTTTTATTACCGGTAATGAGTAACTTTTTCCCCAGACAATAGCTAGCCTTTCAAGGTCCTAGAAACCTTGCTTCCAAAATTCCTTAGAGATTTACATCCCCTCCCCAACTTACAAGTATATAATAGACCACTCCTCACATCCCAGGGGCAGTAGCTCTTCCTGCCCACGGGTCCTATCCCCGTGCTTTAATAAACCACCATTTTGGGGGCGCCTGGGTGGGTCAGTGGGTTAAAGCCTCTGCTTTTGGCTCAGGTCATGATCCCAGGGTCCTGGGATGGAGCCCCGAATCGGGCTATCTGCTCAGCAGGAAGCCTGCTTCCTCCTCTCTCTCTGACTGCCTCTCTGCCTACTTGTGATCTCTGTCTGTCAAATAAATAAATAAAACTTTTTAAAAAACCCCACAAAAACAAACAAACAAAAAAACCCCACCATTTTGCACCAAAGATGTCTCAAGAATTCTTTCTTGGTCATCGGCTCCGGACCTCAGCCCACTCACTGAACCTCACCTATGTTCTAGAACTTCATCAATACCATAATTTAGAAAGTGGTAGATTTTAAAAACATATACATACAGTTGAAGGGAAGACTTAATCATGAATATATTGGCCAATTAACTACAATGTATGTGCAAATGATATTGACTATGATTAGGATATAGCAAAGCTGAAATGTTACAGTTTATACAGTCAGTCAGCAATTGGATCACATATTGTCCACCCCCAAATAAATTTTCTTTTAACTTCAAGAAAAATAAACTCAATAGCAGGTGGATTTTATCTTGATCGTTTCAAAATATTTATTGGATACATTTTCCAGTGTTTTCATTAGTGGAGGTTGGTTTTGAAAGTTTTTGTGATAAATGTGAATCTTCACATTATTTCTGAATTGCAGTAATGAAGAGGCAAGGATAGGTTATTATTTGTATTTTTTATTTTTTTTTGCAGCATTGCTGATATCTCACTATCATTGTTCCAGTGATGAAGAAGGCACTTGGCCCATTTGTTGTGCAAAGGCATTTTTTACATTTCTTCCAATTCAATAGACCTGAAACCAGGGCTGAGGTGAAACATTCACAGCCTAATAAAAACTCCTAGGAGTCAGGCATTCATCAGATGGGTCTCTATTGTGTGTGGATTTTTTAAAAAGATATTTAACATTTTATGTTTTTAAGAAAAAAGACACACAAAACTAATTACTGTCAACTATATTTTAAGTTTTCAACTTATCTAGCCAGCAAGAAAGCTGTTATTAAATCACTGTATGCCTTCTTTGTTTTTCTTTCCACATAAGAATCATTATTTTATTCACAATATTGGCCTCATAACAGAGGTTGTCAATCAAGATAACCCAAGTTACTGCCTGAAAGGAGAAATAACCAAGAATCTGCTTCTATTTCAGAGATATATTTTGTTTCTTCTTTTCACCTCCAATTGTTACTAAGGAAATGCACTGAAAAAAGGCTCCTTAGTGGAGGGACTGCAGCACCTAGCTTTTAAAAGATCAATCCCCCCCACCACAAATGTTCAACTCCCCCCATTATCCTTCCATACCCATAGAACCTTAGCATCTGGGCAGCATGGAAAACTGGTGGTGGAGGAACTTTCTTCCCAGTCCCTCGTCCCCCAAGCAGCAATCACCAATAGCAGCAGCTGCCAGCAACTTACAAGTAACAGACAAGAAGACAACAGCTAATAGTGATTCGAAGGGAGTAAGCCAAAAGCAGCAACAGCGCTGCTGTTTAAAGTTCTAGCTTAGCATAACTCTTCCCTGCTAACGTGGTGTTGGGGCTGCATTTGTTCCAAGGGCCTTTTCTTGATTTTTGTCCCCATCATCTGTGTAAATGAAGGAAAATAAAATGCCTTTCGTCTAACTCACAAAACTTAATTTTCTATCTGGCTTTATGTGTAGACCAAATAAACCATTACATAAGCTTTCAGGGGACTCCTTAGAATTCTTTCTCAATTAGTTACTCATTATTTAAATTAAGACTAAACAAACCCAAACTTTCCCCCCCCAACATTCTCATTGACAGCTACCCCTGAGCCTTCTGAAAATCATGGTAGAAAGATAAGAAACCATTATACTTCAAGTCACTTATAGTTAAGACATGGTGAGTCATGAAATATGATAGAAGGTAATGTGTATCAATTAAAGAGAGGTTAAAAGATACACTGTACTTTGTTGCTTTGGGATGGGAAGATGGTTACTTAATGAGGAAGGTTAGTTTATGGCTTCTAACAACGGAGCAAGCCATTGGCATTTTGTGATCATTATCTAGTTTAATCCTGAAAAGGCTAAAGTGTAATAATAGGCTGATTTGTAGCATTTTCCAATTGCTGGGCTGCAAATGAGATAAGATAATGACATGAACACTTTGGAACCCGAAAACACTAATTAATGTAAAAATCTACCTACCAAAAAGATGCAGATAGAAAATTTGGATATTGGATATTGATTTCTCATTAAAAACACTCTCCACAACTCCAGCAGAGTTTTCTATATAAAACACAAACCTCATTCCATGCTCCCATTGCATCGAAAGCTTCAGCCTCACCTGGAAATGTTTAGTTTAAAGTTCAAAATGCTTATAGGTTGATTGACACCAGCCTCTTGCCCAAATCTATAGCCTCATCTTCTACTGCCCATTCCTAGTTCCCTCACTTCAGCCCTATTTAATAATGGTTATTCCTTATTAAGAGCAGTGTATTACTGTTCCTTGTTTCTAAGCCTTTGCAATATTGGCCCCCTTACTAGAACATAACACACCTCTGTACCTCAACTCTAGCACTCTCCAAAACATCTCTTAAAAGAACCTTTCTATTTCTCAACAACACTATTGGCTACTCTAGAACAGTAGAGTAGTCCCTGTCTTGACTCTGTATCCCCAGTGCGAGGTGCAAGAAATATGCCCGATAAAACTGCACTCAGGGGCTGCCTGGGTGGCTCAGTGGGTTGGGCCTCGGTCTTCGGCTTGGGTCATGATCTCTGGGTCCTGGGATTGAGTCCCGCATCGGGCTCTCTGCTGGGTGGTGAGCCTGCTTCCTCCTTTCTCTCTCTCTACTTGTGATCTCTGTCAAATAAATAAAATCTTAAAAAAAAAAAAAACTGCACTCAGTAAATGGATGAATATACCAAACTTGTTCCCCCCTCCCTCCAGTCCCAGCTTCAGAAGATTCATCTTTTAAGATCAAGAGAGCAACATCTCCAGTGTGAAAAAGTTCCATGGAGTTTCAGGCCCTTACATCCAACATTCTACTTACTGTCTTCTCTTGAATGTTATAAAAACCCTCCAATTTCAGCATGTACGAGACTGAAGACATTATTCCCCATTCGTTTGCTCCCCAATCTGATGTTATTCCAATGATTCTTGCATAAGTTGCCCATATCAGAAAAGTTGGAGTCACCACTCATTACATATCTAACTCATTGTGAAGGTCATGGATGTTCAGCCTAGCTCTCCTGCCAATGCTCTAGCCCAATCTAGCAACTCAATTATCCCTAGACGATTACAGTCACGTCCTAATCCACTTTCCTATATTCATTCCACTCGCCGCTCCATCCATTGTGCCCACGATAGTTAACATGGCTTTTCAGAACACAGACCTGACAGTGTTACCTCCTGGCTTAAAACTCTTCAATGGCCTACTACTGATTTTAGGAACAAGATCGAAATCTTTAACAGAGTCTCCAGACTGTGTGGTCCTCCCTAACTCTCCAGCAGCACTGCAGACTTAGCTCACTCCATTCGCACCTTTTCTCTTCACTTGAATCTCACCTTTACAGTTCTTCCAATGTGCCACATTCACTGTCTCCAGGGTCTTTGCACACATAGTCCACATCTCCTGGAACACTCTGAGGTTCTCTTCCAACCCTTACCTTTAGCTTTCAGATGTCAGCTCCAAAATAATTACTCCAGAAGCCTTCCCTGATCTCCCACACTTGGTCATGTCATCCTATTATATGCACTCAGAATAGAATTTTCTTTTATTATCAGTTTGTAATTATATATCGTTTGAATAGTGTGACCATTTGATTACGATCAGCCTTTCCACTACACAAAACTATTCGGATTATGCCCAACCTGTGCATCACTATATGCCCTACTGCCTAGCATGGGGCCAGGCACAGAGTATGTGCTCTATAAATATTTGTTGAATGACTTGAATGAACAGATCTACAAGGACACAGGCCTGCAGTAGGATGCTGCCCACTGTAATTTGTTCACTGTGGGTCTAAAGCTCACCTTGCTTTCAACCCTAACCACTTCTGATCTCAGATTCTCAAGACTTTAGTTTTCTACCCACCCACCCACTCCCACACCTTTAGATTAGCCATTTGCTGTTCTTCTTCCTCATGATCTGGCTTGAAACATTTCTGACTCAGCTTCTGCATCGCATCAGTTGGAGTTCCTGCTTGCAAGAAGCGGACTCTTACTGTGGCTGCTTAAGCAGAAAAGTTCATTAAAGGATAGCGGGTAGCCACACAGAATTACTGGGAGGTTTAAAGAACTAGGCTTAATGCCAAATTTCCAGGAATAATGCCCCAAACCATGCTCCAAAATTAGCCTGCTAAGAAGGCTACTCTAACCCCTATCCCGGCCCAGCATGGGTCCTGCTGGAGGAGCTCCTTTCCACACTGTAGCCTCATTACAGACGATGCACATATGCCAGGCACTCGGCTCTGCCATCCCCGTCTTTAAAGCCAGGACCTCTGCTGCTCTCACCAGTGAAATGGAGTCCACAATAATGATGAGCAATCCTTCAGATTGCTCATTTCTGAACTGAAGTCTAAATGGGGTGAACCGAATTGATGGAGAAGGTCTTATGCCCATGTTCTAGCTGCAAAGGGGGCTGGAACTGAGTTTTTAGCTCCACACTGAAGGGGTGGGACTCATTAAGTGGAAAAATCCTGGACACATAACAGGGTATTTAAAAATGCAAAGCAGCCCAAAAAACAGGAGCAATGCTCAAAAAACATGACCAGCAGTCAAAGCTGTGGTATGTTGTTCAGCTTCTCTTTGGTGGTGAGTCTCAGTCTCTTTGCTTTGCCCCTTATGACTGAACTGACATCTAGGCAATTTAGCCATTATTCTGTTTATCTCAAACAGAACAGAACATGAAAGGTTTTTAAAACCAACTGTAAACCATTCTAGAAACCTCTATTTATGACCGCAGAATGCAGGATTTCAAAGCATACGTTCTGAAATCCAAGGGTTAGGGTTTGACACTTGACTCCATCATATAAGTAAATGTCACGTGTCATTTCTCCTCAAACTTTATTTGGTAAAGCAAGTTATATGGGAGTGCTCGCTTCGGCAGCACATATACTAAAAATTGGAAGCAAGTTATATGGGAACATGAGCTCCCAAGGGGCAGCAGTGCTCCAAAAAAGAGCTAGAATGACACAATAAATGGCACTAATGATGGTCTCAACTTTTCTGAATCTGTTTCCTCATCTGTAAAATAAGGAAATGACAGTATCTTTCTCATAGGACTATTGTGAAGACTAAGACATACATGGTAAACAACCAGTACATATCTAAGGAACCATATTTAAACTTTGGGGAACTTACAAGGCACATTATGATATGAAGAACAAGTGCATTTCAGGAGAGCTTCCCCACTACGGTCCTCACTTCCCATCTTCGTAGTAGCCGCGAGAGGGCAGATCCAGGGATCAATGTCAGCAATAAGTCAAAGATAAGAGTCCATTTGCTGAAAGTTGAAAGTGGGAGCCCACAAGAATGACTGTGACATAGCAAGATATGATCTTAACACATCAATCTCTGTGCTTTTCTTTCCTTCCTTGATTATGACCCTTCCTCCTGTCACCAGCAGCACATGGCCTCAAGGAACACCGGTGTGATTATAGCAGAAATGAAAAGAGAATGACAATAAAAAAATTGATGTTCAGTGTTTCTGAATTCCAAAATATGTTCTCGAAGCCCACATCAAAAATAATAGCTTCAAAAGCCCTCGCTTTTGATATATAAGGAGTTTTGTTGAGAGAAGAACAGTCTTTTGAGAATCAAAATGGGAGGCCCTGAGGAACGAATGAGAGATACAGGGTGTGTATTAGGACCATATGGGAATGAGAGGAATGAAAGCTGGAGACGACTGATCGGGAGGGAGGCAAGACAGAGGTCGCTTGGCTTTGCGGGGTTGGAAAGAGAAGAGAATACGCAGATTCAAAAATCCTGGGGAGGGTTGCTGGGGTTAGGGAGAAGAAACCTCATAAAGAGAAGTGGGAGGCAGAGTCAGCACAGAGGCTGCAAAGGATCTCTGTGGGCAGCCAAGCCCAAGCATGTGGATTTCCATTACCATTTGGATGGGCACACTGTTGCCATTCTGAAAAGACAAGCTGGCCAGTTTCCTTCCTTGCTCCTTCCTTCCTCCCTCTCTCTCTCTCTCCCTCCCTCCCTTTTGTTCTCTCTCTTTCTTTCTTTTCTTTCTTCCTTTCTCTCTTTTCTTTCCTTTCTTAAGATTTTATTTATTTATTTGAGAGAGAGGGAGCACAAGCAGGGGAGCAGCTGAAGAAGAGAGAAGCAGGCTCCCCACTGAGCAGGGACAACACCCCCCGCCCCCCATGAGGGACTCGATCCCAGGACCCTGGGATCATGACCTGAGCCAAAGGCAGACACTTAATTGACTGAGCCACCCAGGCACCCCAGTCTGGCCAGTTTTCTAAAGACTCTTATGAATTAATCCATAGAAAGATGAAAGTTGTCCTTAGGATACCCATTACCTTTGCGGAGTCTCAACCCAGGTGGACATTCTTAATCCCTTCAAATGAACCTGGGTACTCTAATCTTCTGAAAGGCAGGTCATCAACCTTTTTTTGACAACTGGTGGTGTTGAAAAGAGAGCCCTTGCATCTGTACTTGGGTGGGAAAATGGAGACACCCACTCTGGCTTAGTCTAACTCCTGAGGAGCCTTTCTCCTCGCTCCATTTGCCTTGCTCTCCAGTAAGACTAGACTGTTTATCTCTGGATCCGTCCCACAAAGGAATGACTTCTGCATCCATATTCCTTTTCTTTCTTCAGCGAAGGTATCTTTGGGAAATTTTATAAGATTACAAAGTAGGACATTATACCTGTTGGTTATTAATGCTTATATATACGTTAACAGCTAACACTACAAGCACTTACTACATGTCAAGCCCTATTAAGCAGTTCAAGCGGAATTTCTTACAACAGTATTTCCTCCATCTTATAGATGAGAAAATTGAAGTCTAGAGAGTGAAATGTACGTAGCTAAGATGATTTGGACAGAGACAGTCTGAGCTTAGCATCTGTAGGCCTGACCACTATACCAATAACACCCTTTTATTTTTTAAAAGATTTTTTAAAATATATTGAACTGAGAGAGAGAGAGAGAAAGAATGAGGTGAGGGCAAAGGGGGAGGGAGATAGAGAATCCTCAGGCAGACTCCCTGCTGAGTGCAAAGCCTAATGCAGGTCTCCATCCCAGGACCCCAAGGTCAGGACCTGAGCTGAAACCAAGATCCAAATGCTTAACTATATAGGGCCTCTTTAAAATACAGGAATAATTTGCTCATAACTCTTGCCATCCTTCATTCATTCAAGCAATTTTTTGGGAAGGCTTGCTATAAATTAGTCACTGTGTTAATCACAGGGATAGAGAAATCAATGGGGCACAGCATTACTACTCTTGATCCACTCTGAGTCTATGCTATACTACAGTGATTCATTACTGCTCCAGCCCTAAACTGTTCATGTGATTTCTCCACAGAAAATCAAAACGCAGTGGAAATAATTCAGTGCAAGCTTTACCACCAGGTACATGTGGGATTCTACCTAAGTATCTAAATCATTCAAACTTGTTATGCTTTGTTACTTGTTACATATTTTCAATCCTCCAATTATAAGATCCTAGCACTGGGACAGGTGTACCGTGAATCTAAAGTATAATCTAGTCCAAGAAAATTCAGAGGCAAGCTACATTCCTTGGAGTCTCCATTCATCAATGTGGACTGATCTGTGACAATCCAAACGGCACTAGATCACTTCCACCAGCAGTAAAAATATCTAGAGTGGAACTTATGTTCTGGTCCTGACTTCTAATTGTTGTGGAGTTCAAAGTAGGGCACTAAAGTTAATAGAATACACTTCTGCTATCAAAGAACTTGGCAACGATGTGAAGAGAAGAGACCCCTGCTATTCTAATGAGACCTGTTTGTAAGATTGCTCTGCTCCAAATTCTGGATTCAGTAAAGCTTCCCTTCTTTTTTCCCACTTTCTGAATCCTCAGTTTTTCTGTCTGAATGTCTACCTGCCCGTTTTGTATCTGTCTTTCTTTTCTCTTTGCGGGGCAGCAGTGTTTTCTAGAAAGAGAACCAGAGCCAGGCTTTGGGTTCTGCCCCATCCTAAGGGAATGAGCTTGGACATATAGCTAGATCTCGTTCACTCTTGGGTTCTGAATTCATACAGTTGAACCACAACAGCTGTCTCCTAGAGTTATTTGGAAGATTCAAAATAATACATCCCCTGAACCTGGCACAGTGAGGAATAAAAATAAAGCACTTAGTGGGGTACCTACTATAATGAAGGTATGATGGTATCCACTCCATGCTTTTTCTAGTTTTTTGTTTTCTTCTTTTTTCTATTTCTTCCTCCAAACCTATGTTTTCTCTACAGCAAAACAAACAAATCTCACTAAAAAACACAGGGACATTAATATTAATTATTAAGTACTGTTATTGTTATGGAAACCAACACATTGAAATGTTCTCCGGTAATATAGAATCCAAGCTACAATAAACAAAATTTTGTAGATTCTATTACTAAATCTTCCTTATAAATCCACTTATTCTTTTCTATCCCTTAGTGTAAGCCACCCCTATCTCTTATCCAGAATCATGCAATAAGTAGCCTAACTGTTCTCCTTGCTGGCAGCCTTGGTCCTTCTGAACCACGTTCCACATGGCCCACTGAAGGATCCTTCTTGGGTGAATCTGATCATTTGACTCTCTTGCTCAACACCTCTTATCTTCAAAAAAAGAAAATAAAAGTAAGCTTTGCTCAGAAGGAAGAGGACTGGGGCCCCTGGGTGGCTCAGTGGTTTAAAGCCTCTGCCTTCGGCTCAGGTCATGATCCCAGGGTTCTGGGATCGAGCCCCACATGGGGGGGTGTCCCTGCTCGGCAGGGAGCCTGCCTCCCCGCCCCCTTTCTGCCTGCCTCTTTGCCTGCTTGTGATCTCTGTCTGTCAAATAAATAAATAAAATCTTAAAAAAAAAAAAAAAGAAAGAAGAGGCCTATAGTTTCTTACAGAAAAATTAATCCTTATAGGATTCCTGAGTTTTATAATTCCTAGCCCTCTGTAATTTCTACTACCTTCATCATAGTCTTATTTTTCCTTACACAAAGCCCAAGGAATGAGCTGATACTTCTTTAACGTGTGGTCATTATGATGAATGTGAAGAGTTTTGGCCTGTTCAAAATAATTTTTTTAACTTCCTATGGTGAGGACAGATACATGTTACATATTATAAAAAACCTGTTTGTTTCAACAGGGGGAAAAAAAGCTGTTGCAACAGGAAATGAAAAAGGGATCTTTTACATTATAGATTTAAAACCAATTTTTCCTTGTATATAAACTAATTGGTTTGACTTGAAATATTCCTGGCTTTTATTAATATGTCTTAATATTGAGTTTGAAAATGTTAAGTGCAATAAACATACTAGCACAGATCTCGTTTTGTTGCAATTGGTTTTGTTGCCCTGGGTATGATCACTTAAAAAAAACAATTTTACACATGCCTACTTCTGGTGGATGTCTAATGAGATGGTTCTGCTTTCTCTAAGTTATTTAGATGGTGGGATATGTAAATGTATATACTTGTTCCTTGTTCTGTATACATTTCTCAAATGTACACCTGTATTATAATAACCTCTCAGTTCTAGGGGAAGTTTGTGCAATAAATACATGTCAATTTGAAAGATAAAGTACAGTCTTTAACATAATCTGCAGGCCCCGAACTTACTTGGACTCAACATTAAACATATGTACAGCCTCAAAGCTAATCATAGCCTCCTCTACACCGCAGGATCCAGCCCTACAGAACTGTCTCCACTTCCTTGAATGTGTACTGCACCCTTTGCCTTCAGTGCTCTGTTTTTGCTATTCACTCTTGCCTCACCTCTGCATCTGGTACCGCCTTCCTATCATTTATAGGACAGTTCTTCTGGGAAGGTTTCCCTAACCCATGTTGCATGCTTTCCATGTGACCTCTCAGCTTCATGAATTTCTTCTTTTAGACTATCCCTTGCATTGTGCACTATTCGCCCCTTGAATTCTGAAGCCCTTCCACAGACGGTTATATCCAGGGACAAAGTCTATCTCATCCTTCATTGTATGTGAGTCACATTTCTCAGCTGGCAGGGGGAGAAAGAGCTCCTGGGCTGCAGTAGCTGAGGTAGGGAGCCACTTATACTGATGGAAATATGTCTTTTTCCTAGGATTGTCACCAAATAATGTGGGTTACCACCTACTCACCTCCTGTGATATGTCACACATTGTAGGTGCTCAGTAAATATTTGTAGAATGAATGATTACATAAATGCCAGTACATTCATCTACACTGCTGGCTTGTAATTCAGGATTACGAAGAGTGAGTGCAATGCGTTTTCCTTCTGGAGATATTTAAATTCTGGCTTGAGAGGGCAGGTTGATCTTCTCTTACCCCCAAGATTTGCATGGCATATATTAAAACATGGAGCAGATGCTCTATTTAAAGAATCAAGTGACTTCTTTTTTAATAAAAAGGAAAATCCTTCAATATAAAAAATAAGATAAATATCTCCTTAAATATTAATATGCCAAACTGTGATTTTATTTTAAAATAAGTTAATTCAATAAAAATTTCTTATGTAGCAGATGATCATACAAGTTATTGCACTACCAGAATCCCTACGGTAGATAAAAGCATGTAATTAAAATATCATTAAAATAGAAGGTTTAGAAAAACTGTGATTCTGACCCACTCCTAAGGAAAATCAGAAAGATAGAGGCCTAAAATAGTCCAGTGAAACCTTGAGGCAAAGATTTAAGATAACCAGCTTTCTTCTAAGAGATCTTCTCTCAAAAACTTTTTTTCATGATTTTCCTCAATATATAGTAGATACCTCCCATGCGACTATTATTATTGTTACAGTTCTTTGTTAAGAAATCTATTTTACTATAATTCTATTCACTGTAATTTCCTTAGTAACAGGCTGCTCTCTTTTTCTTTTAAACAACTATTAAAATGTCATTCACATCCCATTCTAGATGTGGCTCCAGCTATCCCCAATAGCTATTCAAAAACCATAATCACCATAATTACTGTTGACACCTAATTAACATTCAGCTTCCTCTCTACAGCATCTACAGCTGGACAAACCGTCTATTCCAGGATAAAAACTAATGCACTGTTGCCTTTTCTTCAAAAAATAAAACAAACCAGGATGTTAAACACCTGGGCTCCCTGTTTTTGTCCTCCCCGTGTCTGGCAGTTGGAGACAGGAGGACCACCACGAACACCTTTCTAAAGAGTTCCACCTGAGACACTGGACCTTGTCGTAAGGAATTAAATCCACTCAGAGGCTTAGGGGATTGCTGATGTTAATCCACAATCTAAGAGTTGTATTGATTAAGGATGACTCTCAGAGTTTGCTAATGCATAGTGTTTTTTGATGAGGTCTTCCTTGATCTGGCTCCTTTCTGACTTACCTCAACACTTGCCACCCTCTTCTTTGTTCTCTTTGCATGACACATCCTGGACTCCTTCCAGCCTCCCAGCATCATGTTCTGTCTTGCCTCTGGGGCTTTAACCATGCTCCTCCTGTCTCCCTTCCTCAGTGTGATGGTTAGGGATGTAGGCTCTGATACCAGAACATTCACTTTTATATCTCTGGTCTCCATACCTTAAGCAGTATGACCTTAAGCAAGTCAGTTTAGCCTGTGGGTACCTGTGTTTCTTCATTTGTTAGTCACTTCATGGGGTTATTATGAGGATTAAATGTATTAATATACACATTGAGATCTATCCATCAACAAATATTTACACCTACTTATATCTAGCAACTAATATTTCTTGAGCTCCCATTTGGTGCCCAGCACGGGGGATATGGCAATGAGTGAAAAAGAAAGCATCCTTACTTCAGTAGAGCTCATAGTTTGGTAAATGTCTGGGGGTTAAATAAATATGTATTCAAATGAATAAAACAAATACAGAAAGTAAATATAATGCAGAAAATGCAATGGTATAATGGGGTCAGAGTATTTGAGGGGATGTACTCTCTTTGGCTGGGTGGTCTCTGAAACAGTGACATTTGCACTAAGCTCTGTGGATCACAACAGACCAGCCATACACAGATCTGAGACAAGAAAGTTCCAGGCCCAGGAAATAGCTAAAGCAAAGCCTGAAGGTGGGACTGACCTACGCCTTGTGGCAACACTTGTCTCCTCTCATTCAGTGAGAATGATACAATCCACACCCCCACACACCTCCTCTACTTGGGAGTTATCAGAATGGGAAAGAGTCCCTCCAGCTATGCCCACAATCACAAGTACGCTGGCCTTTTTTCCTGCTACAGTTTTGCCATAAAGAGGAGTTAATATATATAAAATGTTGAAAGGAGTTTCTAGAATCCTTCGGGTTTCTTAACATCATGGAACCTGGGTTATAATTTTATTTTCAACATAAGTAATGGAATTCATGTTGGATTTTTTTCTGATTGTTTTCATCTAGAGCAGTGGTTCTCAACTGGGAGCGATTCTCTACATAACCCATCCCCCCACTCCCCTGGAAAGTTTGACTTTCTTTTTTTTTTTTTTTCCTTCAAAACAGCATGCCAGTAGGGTGAGGGGAGGGGGCAGAGGGAGAGAGAGAGGGAGGAGGGGGAGGGGAGGGGAGGAGAATGAGAATCTCAAGCAGGCTTCATGCCCACGTGGAGCCTGATTCTGGGCTCGATCTCATGACCCTGAGATCATGACCTGAGCTGAAATCAAGAGGCTTAACTGACTGAGTCAACGAAGCACCCTGAAATTTGACATTTTTTGATTGTCACAACTTACTGGTGTGAATGGCTACTGGTGTCTAGTAGAGTGTAGGATGCTGCTAAACATCCACAGCTCACAGTGTTAGGGTCCGTGATCAAAGGAGTGAGACTGATACAAAGCGAAGGTGAAGCAAAGCTTTATTTCGTGCCAACCATCGAGAATCAAACCGACCATTTGGGGCCATCTCTTTAGAAGAAAGTGACCTCCCCAGGCTCACAGACTAACTTTTATAGAGCAAAGGCCATGTGGTTGAGCCTGGCTACACACAGTGGCCAATGAGACTGCAACACACAGAGAAAGCTGCACAGTCATGCTAGGTCACACACGGGTGGCCAACTGAATTACAATTTACCCTATAGTAGCTATTTGAACTAGCCTATCACCTTGGTCAGAATTGGCGCCCAAAAGGCACCCAAAAGGCGGAGCCCACATTCTTTGGTAGTTAGGGAGATAGTGTGTGTGCTTTACTGATTGGTTGTCTCCACCTGGCCTGACTCATCCTTGTATTCTGGGCTCTGTTATCAGGGACTGGTTGACCATATTTTACTGGTTTCCTGGACTTGCTTCTAAGTAAGTTCCTCTGGGGGTGGGGGGGCAGGGTCAGTTTAAGTTTTACTGCACAAACAACAAAACGGCTATTTAACCAAGATGGATTCACTCTGGCTAAGTTGGCCCCTTACAACAGGACAAGCTCCCACAACAAAGCGTCTTGCCCAAAATGCCAATGCTACCTGATGTGGAAAGCGTTCTTCTTTAGAACCCTCCTTCCTGCTTCTGACTCCATCTTTAACTAGGACTAGTAGGGGTTCCTTCTTTGCAATAGTCCCCTTTTTAAATAAACAGATGGGCTTGAATTTATGAAATTAAGGATGAACAGCAAGGGCCTCTTTGTCTCAAGGGAGCAATATGTGTCTGAGAGTCAGCAGACTGGAGAATACTTTGTCTCCTTTGCCAAGGACACTGCTTTCTTCATGTCCTACTGGCCAAGAATTCCTCAACTCTTAGAGACTGATCCTATGGAGGACAAATGGAGCTCATCTGCACTATAGCTCTGATTTACTGGCACCAGCTGTTTGGAGTGCCATCTTGATGCCTATAAGGATTCCCAAAGCCATGTTCAGTCCACTAGAGGTGTGCACCATAAACACAGGTACAGTACCAGGTATGTCTATTCCTTCATGAGGGAATGGCTAAGTCTTATGTTCTGCTATTAATCTGAACCTGAAGTTTGCTTTCTACTGTGGGCTAGATATATGGCTCTTGGAAAAGCTCTACCAAAATTTGATGGTCAAATTTTGCAAATAACCAGGGTAAGCCAGTATTCAACCAGGCTTTATTGTGTTTCTTTCCCTCTCCTTCTGCTGTTTGTCCTAAGGTCAGTTCACCTGTGCCATGAGGTAGGGAGGCCTGACCACCATTGTCCTGTGGTTGAAGTAGCACTTCCTAGCCTCCCCTTGACACAGTTCTAGTTGGTAAACAATGGGCATTGCCATCCTTTTCTTCTCACTTACAATTGACGATAGCTACTGCATACTCTAAACTGAATGGCTATCATCAAGCCTTTATTTGATTCATGGCCAGTCTGTTGAACGCACACCTGCAGGCCACTCATCAGCAAATCCAATTATCTTCTCAGTGCTTTCTTTGCCATTTCCCTTGGAGATCCCCTCATGGATTTCCTCATAATATCTTTTTGAGTACATGAATCCATCTCTCTACCTCTCTTCCTTTATCCACCTGCATTATAGTTTTCAAAGCACTGTAGGTTTTATAAACCTCTCCCTCTCACACTGGGGCCTCTTAGCATCATAATTAAACCTTTTGTGTGTATTACATTTAGTTCCAGTACCCCCACCTTGATTCTGCCATTGGTCGCTCTACTGCCAATTTTGCTTCGCTTCTGGACAATCTCAGAGGACCTTCCATCACAGGCATCAAGCCATTCTGTTTTGCTACAGCTCTTATTCTCATTGGTCCTAGTCCTTTTCCTTGGGTCATACCAAATGAGTCTAAGCTTACTCTTCATGATGTTTCAAGTTAGCTTTTCCTCCTTTTGTGTTTATTTCACTTTTATTGACTGTTCTGCTTCTACTTTCCCTTCCTATAGCATTTTATTTGGGGGAATTACCCAAATATTTTCATTGGGAAATTGGTTTATTTTGGGGAACTACTACCTCTCCATCGTTTTGTTCAATTCAATGATCACTTAATCTAGTATCTGCCCATGGTGGTTTTAAAATGTGTCCACAAATTCTTTGACACTCCCACTTTTCAATAGTAGAGCTAATTCTCCTCTCCTTAAGTGTGGGCTAAACTTAGTGACTCTCTTTAAAGGAACAGAATGTTGCAATACTCATAGTGTGTGACTTCCCAGGCTATCCCCCAAAATGCACTGTGGCTTCCTCCTTCATCTCTCTCTTGGGAACCTCTTGCTGTGGGGAATGTCAGGTACTAAGCCATGATGACACGCCAGCAGAGTTACAGGGAAATCCACTTGGCAAGGAAATGAGATATTCTGCCAATAGATAGCTCCAACTTGCCATCCATGTGAGTAAGCCATCTTGGAAGAGAATTATTTAGCCCCTCAGGTAAGTACCACCTGCCCGACGTCTTGTGGCATGAAAAACATAAATCAGACCTTCCCAACTAAGCTACTTCTGGATTCCTGACCCACAGAAATTGTGTGGGATAATTAACACTTACTATTACAGGAAGCCTTTAAGTTTTGTGGGCAATTTGTTAGGCAGCAATAGATAACAAATACACTGTACCTCACTAGGAAAACAAGCTATTGCTGTGACAGAACCCCACAACATTATCTGCATAGAAATACCAACATTCTTTTCCTCACACATCTACTGGTCAGCTGGGATGATCATGGCTGAGCTTGCCCATTCCTCTACAGAATGAGTAGGTATACAGTTCTGCTTCACGTGACCCTCATTTCCATTAAACAACAGAAGTGGTTTAGACAATTTCTTCTCATGGAAATGACAGAAACACAAAAGAACAAGCATAAATATGGGAAGCCTTTGAAGGCCTGGACTAAATACTAACATGTTTTCACTTCTACCTCATTCAATTGGCCAAACAAAGTTTACATAGTTGAATGCAAGTTCAAGATGCAGAAATACATCCATTAGTGAGAGGAACTACAAAGTCACATGACACAGACTGTGGAATATAATTCCATTATTGGGAGGCAGTAGAGCACTGGGATGATAATGTAGTCTACCAGAGTCAGACCCTTTATACTCTATAACAGAGCAGGCACTTTGACCTAAGCTAATCTAATCAGATGCCCCCCCCTGCTCTGAATCTCAAGCTGAATGGTGCGAGGTTGAAGAAACTTCTTCCAACAGTTTGTACCTCATTCGTTCTAGCTATAGGTCCCAGGGAAGCTTTTCCTACCATGAAACCAGTCATGTGTTTCAGCTTCTTAGCCCAAGAAGTGTCTTTATTTCTGCCTCTTTCCTAGCCTGGATCTCCAGGTCTTTCAAACATTCATCTTGGGATATGGTTTTGATTCCCTCAACATTTAATTGCTATCATCTGATAGATCCCTCTGAAAGTATACTCGACAGTGGTCAGACTCAATTAAAGTCTTTCAAGCATGTTGGAAGTAGCAGAGAGTAAAGAGAGCTTATCTCTTTGTTGTAGAGATGATGTTTTTATTAACGGCACCTAAGGTGCATTTGTTTTACTTAAAAACTCAGAATCTTTTTAAAAAGACACCGTTCCTTGCCCCATCCTCTATTTATGCAGTCGCTTTGTCATTTTTGAATTGGAGAGTCCTTCCTGAGTTGAGAGTTGACTTCATTTACAGAAACTGAAGAAGAACAGTCAAACTTGGGCTGAGTCATGCTCCCAAAAGCAAATTGGTCACTTTTTTTTTTTTTTAAGATTTTATTTATTTATTGAGAGAGAGACAGAGAGAGAGAGAATGTGAGAGAGAGAGCATGAGAGGAAAGAGGGCAGGGAGAAGCATACTCCCTGCTGAGCAGGTAGCCTGATGTGGGATCGATCCTGAGACTCCAGGATTAAGACCTGAGCCGAAGGCAGTTGCTTAACCAACTGAGCCATCCAGGCACCCACAAATTGGTCACTTGATCATTTTGTAACGCATGTTTTAAAACAACAACAACAACAACAACAAAAACAAAACTCGTTTACCTGTCCTCTTCACTCTGCCCTCTTAAAAAAGTTGAAAAGCTTCTCCTACCTCTGTCTATCTCCAAGGATAACTGAGGTTCTGTTTTCCATTATGTTTAGAGTATGCTGCATACCCCAAAATAATTTCTTTGCTGAAGCTATCTGAATGCCTGTCTCAATGCCACTTTTATTTTCTTTAAAGACAACCCTTGGGACACAGAAAATAAGAGAATTAACATCTCTTAAACACTGTTCGGGGGACATAATATTTTGGGAGGAAGTGATCATTTTCCTCAGATGAGAAAGCATTTTTGTAAAGAAGATAACTGACTTGTTCAAAGTCAAACAGCTTGTCAGTGACAAAGCATGGATTGAAACCTAAGTCTGCCTAATTCCCAGGTTGACAGTCTTTATTCTACACCGTGCTAGATGGCCCCATATTGACCCAGCTTCTGATATCATAGATCTTCTGAACAAGAAAGACCTTAGGATTTGCTAAAAGCAGTGGTTTCATTAGTCTGATCCTCTGGGTCCAAGAGTACCTCAGAAGCTGCCAGAAAGAGGAGAATGAGGCAGGGATTGCAGTGGGGAAAAGGAAGGGAGGAAAAAAGTGAAATGGAAGCCAGATATGTAGAATTTTGGACCCTCGGTTCTATTTGAACAGAGCAGGTAAAATTCTGTTTCACATATCAGAGTCCCAACTGGGATTGTTTTAAAGGGTTCTACTGCATTAAGGAGTTGAAAAGCTACCAGTTTGAACCAACTCCCTCATTTTCCAGATCTATGATTCTCGTGAGAGTGTAGATGGCTGGTTCCAGGTCTCAGTCAATAGCAGTGCCAAGACTACTCCCAGATACCTCAGCACCCAATAGGGCACTTTTTCTTCCCTCCCTCCTTTAAAACCTTCAAAGACCTAACTCACCCCACATGTTTTCCTCATCAATGTTCCATTATTCCAGTACTAAAGAAGCCTGAAATAAGTCATAGGCAGAAAATTCTCACAGGAAATAAAATAAAACAGAAGCATGAAATATTTAAATTTTACTGTTTGCCCTTTTTGTCACATTTTGAGTATTGAAAGTCCCTGAGCTGGAGGGAGATCTTGGCCCCTCCCTCACACATCTTTTCCAACTAACAACTTGACAACCCAGAGACTTATCCAAGTGTTCTTGACATGTTAAGAGAAAAGAATGCTGTCAATCTGGGAACTAAATATTTTGGCTTAAAAAAAAAAAAAAAAAAAAAAGGTGATACCTGAACTCATACTGTTTCTGAAAGGGATACTGATTTAAAATGTCTCAGGAAAGAGTGATTGAAACCTTCTCCCACCCTAGACAAGGGATATTGACTTACCCAAAGAGTTGGTTTCATAATTTTCTTCCTCAGGTTTCACTCCTATAAAACTTGTTTCATCAGAAAGGAAGTTCTCAAAGTTTCATTTTTAGGCTAATAGCTTTTCTTAGGGGAAAACAAAACAAAACAAAAACCTTGAGGAGACTTGTGACATGATGAATCACTGAACTGAAGGGCATTTAGAGAGGCCTTTCACAGAGCGGTCATGAGAGCTCCCAAATTAATTAATTGTGGAGCTGATGCCATACAAAGGACTCCAACATGCTGGTGGAATCATCCCAAAGACATTATATATGTAACCAGTGCAATGATAGCTGGTCCCTGTCTGTGAGGAATTCAAGCATAGATGGTTGATTAGTCTTGTGTACTCCCTACTAGATAATAGCTACCCTTATTAGACTGCTTACTATGGACCAAAAACTGCTCTGAATGGTCTACAGGTTTTCAATCATTAAATCCTCACCAGAGATGAGGAAAGAGAGATTAATTAAGACACCGAGCTAAACTTTTACGCAGATACAATGCATTTCTAGGATTTTAATCAATGATGCTGTAGAATAGAAGAGACGTTCATCTTCACAATTAACAAAAACAACATTTTTAAGCTCCAAGAAATGATCTTGTACCCAATAAAGAAAGAAAAGAAAAAAAGAAGAAAAATAATTTAAAGTACAACACCCAATACAGATAAAATTATAGTGATAAAGCCCATACATTGAAAGAGATCATGTGTATATATGTGACATAATATGATGTATACACATACGATGATCATTGGTCTATGTTAAATATTTAAAGGCTGTTATCTGTTACTGCTAGCTATTACTATTCTTACAACACATCAAATGAAGAGAAAACACCCATGAGCTGTGTGAGTATGGGGCAGCTTGCTTTGCCTCTCTCTACTTTCCTCAATCTCATCATCTTCATCTGGCAATAGGCACAATCCTGGTACATACCACACAGGGCTGTTGTGAGGTTCAGATAAGAGAGTGTGTATAGGGGCGCCTGGGTGGCCCAGTTGGTTAAGCATCTGCCTTCAGCTCAAGTCATGATCCCAGGGTCCTGGGATGGAGCCCTGCATCAGGCCCCCTGCTCAGCAGGGAGCCTGCTTCTCCCTCTCCCTCTGCTGCCCCATCCCCCGACTTGTGCTCTCTTTCTCATCAAAATCTCCAACAAAATCTTTAAAAAAAAGAAGAAGAAGAAGAAGTCAGTGTGTGTAAAGTATTTAGCACAGTGCATGGCACACAGTAAACATTCAGCATATGAGAGCTGGCCACTTTGTTACTGTTATAAAATAAGTACTGTTCAATTATTATAATTTTAAAATGTCTTGATTATTCTGTTACTGTTATAATTATTTGTTACTGTTATAATATATACAGTGCACAAATTTTGCCAGCAGCACTGAAAATGTGTATCACCCTTCTGGAAAAACATCAAGATAAATCCATATAATATAAGTCACACAGGGGCTTATTTCTACTTCTGAACATTTGCTAAAAGAAAATAATTCAAGAGACTCAAAAAGCAATGTGCAAACTGCCTTTGGTAGCATTATCTCCAATAACCCTGTGTTTTAAGCAAAGAAGTATGGTCATTTAACAACTCCCTGAATAACGTGGAAACTGGAGCCAGAAACCAGCACCCCAGGATGATTTTCCCCTCAGAACTATTTAATAATCAGTGGTCAGGCCCTGGAATGAGTCTGATGTAGAGCTTTTTAAACCTATCATTTCTCACCATGTGTAGATTATAAGAACACACTGCTTCTCATATGGTGGTAGGGACTAGTAAATCCATAGCTGGATGGATGCACCTATTTATAGTGAAGATTTTTATTAGATAAATTTCGCCCCATAAATAGGAGATAGTTGCAAGATTTTCCTGATGCTACTACTTAGGATTGTTTTAGTGGTTCATATTGGTTTTTGGTGAAAAACTTGTTTAAAGCATGATTACTTAAGGCATTTTTGTTTCTTTCAACACATTTCTATTCTCTCAGCTGAAATTCTGCAGAAGTAATTCTGAACAGAATGAGACCTGGTGTTTCAGCTTTATTTGGTTATATCTTGGCCGTGTGGCTTACAGCAATTTAACATACTTACTGCCCAGGGAAATCTGTGGAGCATTTTCTCTTTGGAAGAGAGCTGAATGGACTCTTTGATCCAGAAAAGTTGTGAGTGGATTTGCTTTAAAGGTAAAAGATTTTTGCCATATTAAAGAAAAAAATCTATAGATGCAATTGCCCAATTTTTAAGAAAGCAAGAACAAAAGTTAAGTATACATAGAGTCTCATTAATGTTGTCCTCAGGGACCAAGCCAGGAGATGCTCAATATGAACATACCTTTCCAGTGTTTCTAATAATAATCTCTGGGACAAAGTCAAAACAAGATTTAATTTACATCAAAGTCTGGGTTAGAATAAGTAGGGTTAAAGCCAGACTCTAACAATGAATTAACAAAAAAAGCAAACAAAACAAAACAACAACAAAAAAAGAATGAGCAGAAAATAGAATTATAAAATGTGTTGTAAGTAAGGAAATGGGCTAAGAGAGGTTTAAGAGACTTGTTCAAGGTTACACAACCAGGATAGGGGCAGAGGTAGGATTGGAGTTCAAGTCTGTCTGATTCCAAAGTTCATTTGGCTGCTGAGGAAATATTTATTTTTTTCCTACTGTCTAAGAAATAGGTATAAAAATAATGATGAGGCAAATAATTTTTAGCATTATGCCAGATGCAATGAAGTAAAAACACACTGTGTCAAGGCACACTATATCAAGGGACCTGATCTAGTTTGGGATGTGAAAGAGCTCCTAAGGAGGAGATATTTATGTAGGGACATGAAGGATGAAAAGAGAATATCTATACTATATTATAGTTTCCAAAATTAGATTTGCATATACTTTTAGATAGGTTTAAAATTACATCCACTTAGAAAATATTGGTGTTATGTATATTAAACTTATTAGCCACAATATATAAGGAATTTCTACAAATCAATAAGAAAAGTTTCAACATGGGGTACCGGTGTGGCCCAGTCAGTTAGGCAGCTACCTTAAGCTCAGGTTATGATCCCAGGGTCCTGGCATGGAGCCCATGTCGGGCGTCCCTGCTCAGAGGAGTCTGCTTCTCCCTTTGCTCCTCCTGCTGCTCATGCACGTATGTGTGCGCTCTCTCTCTCCCTCTCAAATAAATAAATGAAATCTTAAAAAGCAAAAGAAAAGTTCAGTAGACAAAAGCAGCTATAAATAGAAAGTCCATCAACACAGAGACAAAAACAGAATACCACTTATTATTCATTAAATTAGCAAACATGAAGAAATTTGGCAACAGTTCCATGATAATGTAAGGAAAGAGTCCCAAAACACTAGTGAAAGCAGTAAATATTAAAGGAGCTGCCCCTTTGGAGACCTGTATACTCTGCGAACCAATAATTGTACTTCTTAGTATTTTATCTTAGAAACACACTCACGTACATGCAGAAGGAGACATGCATGAATGAGACTGTTTATTTTGGTCTTATTTACAATACAAAAAAAAAAGAAAAGAATGCAGGTATTCATCAGTAAGGAGATGGGTAAAATATGTTTTGGTGTATCTGATCCAATTTAATATCACATAACTTTTCCAAGGAGTGATTTAGTTCTCTGTATAACCAACAAATAAACATCCAAGACAAATTTTTCAGTGATTTATGGTTGAAACCAAGTTGAAGAACAATGCATACAAAATTATGTCATTTATGCTAGACTCCCAACCACACTATTTAGTTTTCCAAGGCCATATGCCTGTACAGGAAAGCATAAAAATGTATAAAAGAGAAAAAAATGTATAGAAGAATCACGATATACTCACTACAGTGTTTGCCTCAAAGGAGAGCAGATGGGAATTGGTATGTAAGTCAAGAAAAACTAAAAATTTACCTATGATATTTTAGTATATTTTTTTCCACTTAAGTGAAAAAAATGGAAAATTTCTTCGCATAAAGTAAAATTTTCTACATTAATAGAAAAAAGTGGAATTTCTTGCGCTTAAATTCAGTCACAAATTACTTGTGTAAATACAAGTTAATAAAAAGAAAAAGAGAATGATGGAATGATGCTTACTGTATGAAAGCATCCCCCAATTAGAAAAGCATCCCTACCTAGGGGTGCCTGGTTGGCTCAGTGGGTTAAAGCCTCTGCCTTCGGCTCAGGTCTTGATCCCAGAGTCCTGGGATCAAGTCCGGCATCGGCATCGGGCTCTCTGCTCTGCAGGGAGCCTGCTTCCCTTCCTCTCTCTGCCTGCCTCTGTGCCTGCTTGTGATCTCTGTCTGTCAAATAAAAAAAAAAGAAAGAAAGAAAGAAAAGAAAAGAAAATGGAGGCCTAGTTCATCACCATTTTCCAGAAAAAGAAATGACTACTTGGGCTGGATATTATGCTGAACCATCAGGCATTTGAGGTATAACTGAATTCCTGGGATGATAATAATAATACTGCTTTCCATTTGTTCAGCACTTTGCAGTTTTCAAAGTCTTTTGCCCATACATTATCTTCCTGGATTCCCAGGATGATGCTCAAGAGTACCGGAAAGATAATACATTTCCCAAATTCCACAGACAGACATACAATACCATTTCTTCAAGGATCATGGGGTCCTTTTGTGTATATGGCTATCCCTCTGCTGGCACAAATGGGGATGGAAAATGGTCATTTGAAGAGTTTGTGTACAACTGTGTACTCCGAGAACCTATTTGATTTTTGCCTCTGAAACCAGAGAGCAGTATCATTTCTAAAAGTTGAGTCCTCCTGCCTGGAATTAGGCAATCTAATATTTCACTTTGCATCTACTAACGCAAGACCTTGAGAAGGAGGAACATGTGGTACCATTTCTGGGACTGATTCGCATGTCTTCTCCATGACATATTGTTGATTATACAAATATTAATTATTAATGGTGCATTTTAGCTAGACAGTAGAGTTGCTAGTCCTAATGGAGTTGCAGATTACTTGTAATATGAGCTCATGCTTAGAAGGCTCTGCTCACCACTCACATCTGCAAAGGCTGCATGGCTTAGGAAAGGGCAAAGGGCATGGTCATCAAAGGTCAAAGCACTAGAGTCTACACCTGAATGAGTATTTTGCCTCTGCTATTTACGAGCCATGAGACTTTGCCCACATAAAATTACTTCTGTAAGTTTCAGCTTCCTCATCTGTAAAAAGGGGTTAGCCTAGGAACTAAGAAAGCAAACTCTTTATCCGTTCATCTTGATTCACATCTCGCCTCTGCCACTATCTTCCTATGTAATTGTGGACAAACTACTTAATCTTTCCTTTCATCTGCATGAAAGGTAATAAGTGTACCCACCTTAGCGTTGTTGTAAGAGCTAAATGAGTTAATATGCATGTTAAATATAAAATGTGTGTGCGTCTCTGGCACATACATACAGTGTCATATTATTGTCCTTAACTTAGTATACAGTACAAAGACCATCCTCAAAAAATGGCAATGGATGCTAATGGTGCTATTAATATACTGACCTTCAGAAAGAGAAGTTTTCAGATTTAGACAAACAGGGGGCCAGATTCCTCTGTGCAAGGAGAGGTGCAAAGTGATACTCAGTTAATGCCTATTGAATGACTCACAGATACAAGTGTCCTCAGGAAGCCAAAACAAATGCCTATATGAAACCTATAGTCACGAAGACACATTAGTGCAAGTTTGATGGACTTTTCATGTCACAGTTAAACAAAGTCTGCAGTGGCCTAGTGTGGGGCCCAGGGAGGGACTGAGAAGGGCAGGTGGGAGAGAGGAGCTCAACTAATGATTTTTAAGCCTGGTCAGAGCTCTGAATAGCAATGGAAAGAATTCTAGCAGTCATCCCCTATGTTTTCCACCATAAATAAACCAAAAGATTATTACCAGAAGAAGTTGTGTTGTGATGAATACAGTAAATCTCATTTTAATGACAATTAATGAATCTATTAAAAAAAAAAATCCTGAGGACTTGCTATGGCTCAGCACTATTTGTAGTACTGGGCATACAACTTGGAATATAGTACATATAATCCCAGCTTCCTGAGGTGACACTCTAAGGGCAAACACAAGAAAGAGGACAGAGGGCCCTGGGGGTATAAGTGAGCTCCTGGGACATAAGGAAACCCGGAAGAGCAGAGAGAACTTTCAAGAAGCAGGGCTTGGCTGAGTAGCAGAAAAAAGTCAGAGGTGAGCATTCCAGCCACAGGGTAAGGCGAGAAGACCCTGGAGAAGACTACATTAGATAGTTTCTAAAACCCACACAGAAACCCCAATCAGGCTGGAGCCAGGGTGTCTCTAGGAATGTGCGAAAAACGAGGAACCCAAGGTCTAGGGTGTTAGAACCTTTTGCCCAAGTTCCCACAGCAGGATGCATGCCCAAGTGATCCAAAGACAGCTCTGTGTCCTCTCCGCTGTTGGCATTGTCTGGCAATGAGGTACACGTCCTCAGGAAGCAACTGACAGTGACAGCGTATCTTTTTTTAAGGATCAGCAAAGATCCCTTTCTTTCAGGTCCAAAGCCTCATTTATCTCTGACCTTTCAGTTACTCACATCAAAACCCATCTCACTTGAATTTCATAGTCATTCCGCTTTTCCTGGGTTTCCTGCCTTTGATGTCTTGAAGACAGCCACCTGGGCATCATCTGGAGGGCCGTATTCCTGCGACTCGGATTTGCGAAATGTACCCTCCAGAGAATGTACCCTCCAGTTCCCGACTGAAACTCCAGCTACTTCTGTTCAATCTCTTGATGAAGATTCAAAATCAGGCTATAAAACACTGTTGTTTATCGTGATCTTTAGAGAGAGAATTCTTTCCCTGTTGCCAGTTTGTGTGCAGAAGAGAAAACGCTGCTGTATATCCCAGGCTTTTCTCTTCACAGTGCTAAGGCAATATTAAGTGTCTTGTGAAAAAGCAGAAGTCATTAGTGCTTGGCCCAGTTTAAAAGCTTTCATAGGTTCCTAATCAAAAGTGAGATGATACTCGTGGAAATGCCAGTATAGAGCCCAGAGTATGCTTGCTATTAACTATAATGACAGTTCTTAATTAGTGAGCACCTCCTATGTTCCAAAGGGCTTTTATGTTCGCATTAATAACTATCTTTACACCAATTCTGCCAACGCAGAATTATCAGCACCATTTTATGTATGAGAACAGTGATGGAAAGAGAAAGGAAGCGCCTTGAGAAATAAAAATGGCAGAGGCAGGATATTCACTTTTGTCATAAAGAAAGGTAGATGTCAGATATTTTTGTTGGCATCTATATATCTTTTTTTTTTTTTTTTGAAATGTTGTCAGCATGTTGTTTTCCTTTGGAGAATCACCCTTACTGCCTTCTCAATGCCCATGGTTCCAGAGGGGCTGATGGGATGTCCAGCTTCCCACATAACACCCGCCTGGTTGGTAAGGATACCCAACCCCCCCCCCCCAGCAATGATTGGTTCAGGGATGAGCACATCACCTAAGTGAGCCAATCAGAGTCAAGAACATCAATCCCACTGAACTGCCTGGACCCATTGGTAGAAGAGGCACGCTTTCTTCTCAGTACTTAACCTGGGATGCTAGAAGCCCAGGAATACCAGTAGCCATCTTTGGGAGAGCTTCCTTACAATAAAGCCAACGTGATAACAGCATTTGGACTGTGCACCACTATGTTGAGCATAACAATTCCCTCTTCCCCCTCTTTTTTTATGTTTAAGGTATATTTTGGTTATTTGGAACCAAAAGTATTTGCCCACACTCTATCCAGTTAATGAACTATACACTATATAATAAGGGAACTTGATAAATCATACTCTTTATTTCTAATTTCCCTAACAGCAGCTCGAAAGAAATCATCACTCTTACTCTTGCTGATCATAATTTGGTAAAAATCGAAGCCCAGATGTAGCTAAAATTCTAAATCTCCTCATACAAAGGTCCAAAAGTAACTAATTTTGGAGATCAGTACAGTAGGGTTTTTTTTAACCTTTTTTTAAAAGATGTTATTTATTTATTAGAGAGATGGAGAGAGAGCACAAGTAAGTAGAGCAGCAGGCAGAGGGAGAGGGAGAATCAGGCTCTCCACTGAGCAGCGAGCCTGATGCGGGGCTTGATCCCAGGACCCTGGGATCATGACCTGAGCCGAAGGCAGATGCCTAACCAACTGAGCCACCCAGGCACCCCAGGCCAGTAGTTTTATTAAAATACAATAAAAACCACTTCTCCTCCTTTTTTCTATTCATGGCAATTTGGTTTTTGTGGAAAGTTATCAATTAAGGTTTGGGGAAATCTACAGTCAAATTTCTGGGTTTAAATCTAATAACTCCTGGCACCCCATGGGGCTCAGTCTCCGCACAGTCACACTTAAAGCATCATTCAAAAACTATACATAGAGTTTTAAAAATAACTCCAAACTTCACTTGGGCTTATGGAAAACATTAAACAGGAACCAATTCAAAGTATATGCTGTGATGTGCCACCCAGATAGCCATTCAGGAATAAGAGGCATATTACCTTAGCTGTAGATCATGTCACTGACAGACAGTGCCCAGCTATCAGTCCCTTTGTGGCTTGCCTCAGTTGAAGAGGGTACCCTTACCCAAAGTCATACCCTCTTCCTGAGACAACCCACATTCCTTGACTGAGCACAGGCACAAATTCCGGGCCCCTGGTCCCAACTGTGGAGAGCTGTGATGGGTCATCCTATCTTTAGAACTCCTACAAAGTCAGCTAACGTCTTTCCTGTGACTACACTGCACCTCATCATCCTCTGCTCAATCCTGCGTCCATCCCCAGGTGCTGATCCAAGTCCTCTCTTACAAATGTCCTGGTTACGAGTCCCTGACTCAGGGTCAGCTTCGTGCAAAAGCCAACCTTTAACAGATAGCAGTCCATCCCCAAAGTTTTTCCCGCACCCCACAGCTACTGCTTCAAAGCCCCCAAACCCCGCAAGAGCCCCCACACCATAAGCCCTTCTTCCTGTTTCCTTCACTCCCTTCCGGCCCAGCTCTCTGATAAACTTGGCCTCTTTGACAATTACCCGGTTCTCTTCCCCACTCCACCCCACCCCCGCCCTTTTCCCCACCACCCTCCAAATTCTGAAACAGGGCTCGTAAAGAGGAGTCTTTGGCTTGCAGGAGGAATGAGGGAAAACTTAGGAGGGTACACTCAATGTTGTTCTAAACACCCAATATCACAGTGATGCTATAGTCCTTTTTATGCAGCAGTAAATCCAAATGTGGAAAGAGGTGGGGACTCCAGGGACTGGTGGCATTTAAAGATCATTAAGTTGAATGTGCCAATGGAAAACTCTAAAGGTCAAGCAATGTGAAGTCTGTCCATGAGAAAATCACAGATTGGTATCCTCCCTTCTAAATATCTCGGAGTTCCATATAATTGTGTGGGTTGTTTTTTTTTAAAGTTTAAAAAATATAGTGATTGAAACAAAATATAATGCTGTGTATTTGGATAGAAGGTAGATTATGGGTAGGGTAACAATTGCAAAGGGGGTGTGCAACTAATTAAATAATAGGTATCTCTTTCTTATGCAGCTGTTGTGGGGATTAGGTCACAGCATTGTGCAAGCATAAACACTGTGTTTGAGTGGAGAATATCTGTTTTGCTCTATGGAACATTGTACTAAAGGACAGTACTAATTTGAAGAGATGGCAGTTTTCCTAAGAGGACTCTCAAGCCAAATAAAGCCTGACCCCAGAGAAATGGGATTCTGAGGGACAAGGCCATTTGTTTTGAAAAAACCCTAATTATCTGAAAAGAAGAGCAGAGGCCACTTAGCAGGGTCCCCACTGTGTTGTCGAGGTTCTCCTGTGACCTGAGGCACGCCATCAGCCACCAAGACAGACAGCGTACTTTGTGGCACAGCCTGATGCCCTAACCTGTGGCTACACCATGCCGCGTTTGGCATGACGGGCCCCTGGCTCCCACCAGGTTGACCCCAGCCGGCTGCACAGCCACGTCCCTGCAGGCTGATCCCAGGTCAGTTACCCAGAATGCAGGTTCACCAGAACATAGTGAGTCACAGTCAGATTTGTGGGTTAAGGGGAAAAAAAGAGAGAGAGAGAGAGAAAGGAAGAAAGGAAGTAAATATAATCCAACTCTGCTCTTACTCTCATAGAAGATAATTACAGCCAAACAAGAAAATTTAATGTCAAAGTGCCAGACTATATTATAATTAAACAAACACAAAGCAGGTTTCAGGAACGTTAACAATGCCACCTAAACGACTCAAACAAAGCTTGTTAACGAGGAAGGCAGACACCTTGTCATTACTCCAGAACTCAGTACTGCCCCGTGCCTTTTAAAATGGCAGGTGGCCACAGAACATGTGGCCTCCTACATGGCAGAAGAAATCTGTTTCTTTATTTTGGGGGTGAGACTTAGCATGCTAAGGCAGAAGCTGTGGGTTCAATTAAAACAGGGTTCAAATCCCATGTAGCCACTTCATATATGCATGCCCTGTGCCTCCATTGCCTATTTATAAAAAAGGATTAACGACAGGTCCGAGAAATGTGTAAAGCCACATACCATGAAGCCTCATTTGTGGTAGGTACAAACGGGATGTGGTGCATCTGTTACCAAGATAATTAGGACTGACCGTACACCCGATGTACTATGGGGGTCCAGTAGGTATCGGATAAGATGAAATAGAGGTGAGTACACTTCTAGCTCCTTCTAGTTCCCAAGATATAATCAGCAATTCTCCACCAAGGTCTTGACAGAGCTAACATTGGTCTTGATGCTCTTAGCTTTCATAGCCTGTGAGGTTAAGAACCACGTTTGGTTTTTCTCTGTAGAGTGAGTTACGCACAGCCTGTGCTTCGAAAGAGCCATGGACTAACCCCATGATTAGAATAGTAAATGGCATAGCATGTCTGTTTTCCCGAACTCGGGGTAAGGAGATTTCTGCTACGTGGCATCATAGGAAGTCTAGACACATACTCCTAAGTCCTCAGCCGCTACAACATTTGAAAACACTGTCTAGGTGACTTTTTGGAAAAATATAAATTAGTGTTTGCGGGGAAAAGAGCTAGAGGTGCTATTAATGTTACAGCCAAATTATGGGTTTATATGTCTTCAGTCCAAAGGGAAGAACTGTAAAAGAGCTCTCCGGTTTACAGAGTGATTTCATTCCTCTGTTTGATTGTCACAAAAATTCTCAAAGAGTTTAAACCAGTGATTCTCAAATTTTGGGGCACATTCTTAGAATAAGAGGTGGTAATTACATAATGTAGAATATTAAATGACACTGACTCACACCATCCAGAGACTTTCCCTCTTTACAATTATTTTTCGGTATTGCTTGTTATATCCAGGAAAAATTCTCAGTCTGGTGGTAGCATGTCCTTAACACCTCCATGACACTAACAACCTGTGAGGTGGGAAGAGAAGGAAGGGAAAGCAATGAAGGGGTTAGGGAGGCAGGGAGGGACACATAATTGTCACCTTCAAAGCATTGTGCCATATTTAGGAAGAATTTTAAAATACTGCGCTCTTCATTGTACTCAGAGCTATCTACTTAAAGAAGAGTATCAAGTCCATATTAAGTAAATAATGGTACAGGAGGTATGGATATAATATAAAAACGTGGGAAGCAGTGTTAGACGGCAGAATTTACATTCATACTTTGCATCCAGCCCTCAAGCAGTAGGTGTGAGAGCTGAGAACAAGCTTTCTACCTCACTCTTTCCACCTCAAGAATGTCTCTTAAATAATTAAAGCATTTCAAGGGTAAGTCTGAGTAGAGGTTAAGGGTGCTCCTATCTAGTTAGATCTAACGTTGAGTATAGCTTCAATGCCACTAGCTATGTTTTACGGACAAGTTACTTAACATCCCTACCTTTTAGAAAAGGAGATAAGCATAGCATCTAACTCAGAGGGTTGTGTGGTACTTCAAAGAGAAAAATCAATATCAAGCATTGAGTACCATCCCACAGATACAGGAGATCCACAAATGTCAGCTCGAGAAATACTGACTACAAAGCTGGAGGCATCACACTTCCTTTTTTCAAACTGTACGATGAAGCCATAGTAATCAAAACAGTACTGGGTGGGCCTAAAAACAGACACAGAGGCCAAGAGAACAAAATCAGGAGCCCAGAACTAAGCCGACACATACACAGTCGACTAATCTTTGACAAGGGCATCAAGAACACACAATGAAAAATAGCATTGAGGAAACTGGAGACCCACATGCAAAGGAATGAAACTGATTTCCTATTTTTTTTTTTTTTAAGATTTTACTTATTTATTTGACAGAGACCACAAGTAGGCAGAGAGGCAGGCAGAGAAAGAGGGGGAAGCAGGCTCCCTGCAGAGTGGAGAACCCAATGTGGGGCTCAATCCCAGGACCCTGGGATCATGACCTGAGCCGAAGGCAGAGGCTTTAACCCACTAGCCACCCAGGCACCATGGATTCCTATCTTAAAACACTCACAAAAATTAACTCAAATTGGTTTAAAGACTTCAGCATAAGCCCTGAAACCGTAGAAACTCTAGAAGAAAACATTGGGGGAAAAAACACCTTAACATTGCTTTTGGTGATTTGTTTGGATATGAAAACAAAAGCACAGGAAGAGCATCAACAAAACAAACCAACCAGGACTCCATCAAACTAAAAAGCCGCACAACCAGGGCGCCTCGAGGACTCAGTCGGTTAAGCATCTGCCTTCCGCTCAGGTCATGATTCTGGGGTCCTGGGATCGAGTCCCACGGGGTTCCCTGCTCAGTGAAGAGCCTGCTTCTCCTTCTGCCTCTGCCTCTTTCTCTCTCTGTTTTGCATGCATAAATACATAAAGTCTTTTTTAAAAAATAATAAACAAAAAGCCACACAACCAAAGAAATAATCATCAGAATGAAAAAGCAACCTATTTGTGAATCATATATATGATAAGGAAACATCCAAATCATACAAGGAATTCCTTTAACAAAATAGCAAAGAGAAAGAGAGAGAGAGAGAGAGAGAGAGAGAGAGAGAGAGAAACCTGAATACAAAATGAGAAAGGGACCTGAATAATCATTTTTCCACACTTGATCTTAGCCAAAAGGCTGAGAAGCCATCTGAATAATCATTTTTCCAAAGATATACAAATGACCAACAGATACATAAAAAGGTGCTCAACATCACTAATCATCAGGGAAATACAAATTAAAACCACAATGAGATACTACCTCACATGTGTTAACCTCCATGGGCTAGACAAGTGTTGGGTAGGGTTCAGAGGCAAGACAAGTGTTGGGTAGGCTACAGAGGAAAGTAAACCCTTGTATGTTGTGGGTGGGAATATAAATTGGTACAGCCACAATTGAAAATGGTATGGAAGTTCCTCAAGAAATTAAAAATAGAACTACCATATGATCCAACAGTCCCACTTCTGGGTATATATATATCCAAGGAAAATGAAATCTGTACCTCAAAAAGATATCTGCTCTCTCATGTTCTTTAGAGCACAGCCAGGATATAGAAACAACCTACGGCTGCATCAACAAATGAATGGCTAAAGAAAATGTGGTACACACACACACACACACACACACAAACACACACAATTAAGTGTTATTCAGCCATTACAAAGGAAGGAAATCCTGCCGTTTGCAAGAACGTGGATGAACCCGAAGGTCATTATATTAAGGGAAAGAAGCCAGACGTAGGTAGACAAACACTGTATGATCTCACTTATATGTGGAATCTGAAAAAACTGAACTCATAGAACCAGACAGGAGGATGGCAGTTTCCAGGGGCTGGAAGGTGGGGGGGACAGGGAGAGGTTTGTTAAAGGGTTCAAATATCTAAGTGTAAGACAAAGAAGGTCTGGTGTAAAACATGGTGACAACAGCTGAAATACTTAATTGTATACTGGACCGCTGCTAACAAAAGGTAACTAAGTGAGGTAATTGATGTGTTAATTAATTGCATGTGGTAATGATTTCACAGTAAATATTAAACCATCCCATTGCACACTTAAAAAATCACAGGTACAACCTAAATATACACAATTTTTATTATTAACATATACTTTAATAGGCTGGGGAAAATATAGATTGAAAGGCTTCAAATCAGAACTCTGCCGGGCACCTGGGTGGCTCAGTGGGTTAAGCCGCTGCCTTCGGCTCAGGTCGTGATCTCAGGGTCCTGGGATCGAGTCCGCATCGGGCTCTCTGCTCAGCGGGGAGCCTGCTTCCTCCTCTCTCTCTCTGCCTGCCTCTCTGCCTATTTGTGATCTCTCTCTGTCAAATAAATAAATAAAATCTTTAAAAAAAAAAAGAACTCTGCCAAATGCTTTAATATTCTAGCATTACAATGAGTGGTTGATCTTACCATCGGGAACTGACTGGTCTACCTTAGGATATACTGTTTATTCTTTCTTGAGGATCAACCCTAACCATGGTTAGGGAATTATAAGGCTTGTTCCTAAGAAGGACTCTTTGAGATACAGGGAACCTAAAAATCACATCTTTTGGTCAGGCAAAGATATTGCCATAAATAGCTAGACTTTGGAGAAGGGGAGGGGTGAGAACTGGACTTTAACTGAATCTCAACAAAGTGTGTTCTATTTAGAGGTAGAAGATAGTATTTTGTAGGGTATATACTAGTAACCAGCAAATTGTCAGAATGTTTATTAAACACTCACTCTGCTCAGCATTCTCTACTGGGTACTGAGGCTACAGCAATAAATGAGACTCAGGCTCTGCCTTCACAGCAGTACAATCAAGTGTTCTAGAACCCCAGCCCTGAGGTCACATAATCTTCCTAGCACTTGTTCAGGAAAAAGCATACTTGGAAACCATGTAGGCATTAGGTAACTGGTAACTGGATTGCCCTCAAGTGATGTGAGGCTTTGGAGAAGAAATTTTGCCTGAGTGTCCCCACTGATACAGCAAAATTATTAGCCATTTAATCAGAATTCCCCAAATATCAAGCATTTCTATAACACAATTATAGTTGTCGTCATATCTACATTCCACCACACTCTATTTTTTTATTCTTTAGATTGTTTCATGTTTTTATTTTGATAAATGTATTTTTCTTTTTGCGGGGGGGAAGATTTATTTATTTATTTGAGAGAGAGAGAAGCACACATGGGGGAAGGGACAGAGGAAAAGAATATCCAAGCAGATTCCTACTGCGCTTGGAGCCCAACGCGTGGCTTGATCTCACAACCCATGAGATCCAGACCTCAGCTGACACCAAGAGTCAGACACTTACCCTTGACTGAGCCACCCAGGAGCCCTGATAAATTTATTTTTCAAAGGAAATCCTGTATCACTACCATAATTAAAAACTGACATCTTATGACATAAATGGAAGTCATTTGTTTAAAAAAAAATTGAAAAAATTGAACAAAGTTCAGCACAATATTTTTTTTTTTTTTTTTTTTTTGAGAGAAAGAGCACACACAGGAGCAGGAGGGGAAGGGGAGAGGAAGGGAGACAGAATCTCAAGAAACTCCATGCTGAGTGGGGAGCCTGAGGTAGGGCTCAATCTCACAACCCTGAGATCATGACTTGAACTGAAATCAAGAGTCAGATGCTTAACTGAATGAGCCACCTCAGTGCCCCAAGCTTAGCACAATGTATTGCCAGTTATCTATTAAACTATTACAGAGGAGATAAATATGAAGCCAAGACGTGCCTCTTGATATCAGTGTAGGAAGGATTGCTGCTTCCTACGGTGGTTCCATTAGAGTTATGGTCTCTTTTGTTCCTTGGCTCGTGCTGTTCCACAAGAGGTAAACTGACTTATCTGCTTGATAAATGTGGGAAGGATAGAGGACAGTCTTGGTTCAGAGTCACTCTTTTCCCTTTGGAGTTACTGAGTGTCACACTATGGTGTTTCCCCAATTCAGCCCTTGGCCTCCATGTGCTACTCCTTAATACTATTACCAATTTGTTCAGACTGTGGCCAGGTAAGGGGTGCCATTCTATAAGACTGAAAGAAAATTGAATGTGAATGCCTTCAGAGAAAGTTGATGGGAAACTATATAAATATAGATAATATAAATAAGTAAGGGCAACAACTTTTTAACTCCCTGATAAATCTTTATCTCCCTAAAAGTGGGATGCTCCGATGTTTAACATCTCCTAGAGTGAAGTTCACAGCACCATCGATAAGATACAGCTTCTAAAGAATTAAACCTGAAACTAACCAAGATCTTGTTCTAATTAGCAGTTTATGGAAATACAGGAAATAGAATAACCCATTAAGTGATGCATAAAAATCCAATCAGCAATCCAGGATGTTGCAAATTCTTCAAAACAAATACAAAAAGGAAAAAATTTCCTCTTTCCAATAAATAAGTGGCAGGAAAATGGGAAGAAGTGAAAAAGTAAAATCCAGTCCAGAAGGAAGATAGGACTAGAAATATTTTTCTTTCTTTCTTTTTTTTAAAAGATTTTATTTATTTATTTGACAGACGGAGATCACAAGTAGGAAGAGAGGCAGGCAGAGAGAGAGGAGGAAGCAGGCCCTGCTGAGCAGAGAGCCCAATGCGGGGCTCGATCCCAGGACCCTGAGATCATGACCTGAGCGGAAGGTAGAGGCTTTAACCCCCTGAGCCACCCAGGAGCCCCTAGACATATTTTTCATTACTCCTCCTGCTAAGTACAATGACATGACAAACCCTAGTAATTATATATAAAACAAACATAAGAAGACTCGAGAGGAGGAAAGAAAAAGGCTGACTGACCAGGAACAATGGGACTGAGGAAACAATATGGTGGTGAGTTCCTGGAGGTTTCTTTTTTGTTGTTTCTGACTTGTTTATTCTGAACATGTCTGTGGGAAGAAGTTTACAAACAAAACAGGAAGAGTGCTTGCATTACAAATGCCCCTGAGGAAGGCTTAGCTCATGGGATGGCAGGTCTGAGCTGCCCTCATCTTCCCGGCAGTCATGTTTCTCTCAGTAGAGCCAAGCACACTTCTGCTCAGAAGCCTCCGTGGACTCTCTTCCCTGTAATGCAGGTGACACATTGCTGGCCCCTCTGGCCTCACCTCCCATACTTCCCTTCGCTGGTTTCCTTCCCCTGGATGGCCAACCTTCCCCTGGATGGCCCTTCTGACTTCTTTTACTCCTCCTCTGGCTGGTTTCTCCCCAGTTGCTCCTCAGACACATCCATACACACCTACCTCAGGGTCTTTGCACTAGCTGTTCCACCCCTGAAAATGCTTTTCCCTTACTCACAGGGCTCATTCCCTTCTGCCTACACTATTCACCTTCCCTCATGTGTTGTTCACTGCAGTACATAATGCCATTCATCCTGTGGCATGATCCCTGGAGTGTTCCTTTTGCCTCATGGAGATGAAGAGAGAAGCAACCTGAAAACCAAGGAGTGCAGATAAAAAAAAGTCCCAACAAAAGCCTATTGTCTCTATACAAAGGAATAAGAAAAGAGCAGAGTCTCATAGCATGATGTTTTAGCTGGTTTCCTTGGAAACTGCTTTGACAGGAAAGGGGGTTTATGAATGCTGTCTTCTTATTGCCAGGTGGGAGTAGAAGTCCTGGTTCCCCATCTGACCTCCACTGACACCTCAGTAGCAGAAGGCACTTGGTAGTATTGATGGTAGTGGAAGTGAGAAATCCTAGCTATTGTCCAAAAGTCTTCTGTCTTGCTAGATTAAACAGAGCCTCAAGGATTTTTGGAGTTGTAACAAAAGATCTAATGTCCATATCATTATAGAGTCCCAGAAGGAAAAGAGAAAAAAGATAGAGCTGAAAAAGTACTTGGAAATTATAGCAGAAAATTTCCCAAGTTTAGCAAAAGACATAAACCTGGGTGATCAGTATACAGTGGTTTGTTCCTCTCTTCTCTCCTTTGTGTATATTTGCAAAGTTCCATAATAAGGAATATTAAAGAGAGAAAGAATTTAGAACATAGATGTCAATCAACAGATCAATTGAAAGAAGGTGTGGTATATATATATATACACACACACACACACACACACACAGACACACAGACACAGTGGGATACTATGCAGCCATCAAAAGAAACAAAATCTTGCCATTTGTAACAATGTGGATGGAAATTGAGGGTATCATGCTAAGCAAAATAAGTCAATCAGAGAGAGACAATCATCATATGATCCCTCTGATATGAGGAATTTGAGAGGGAAGGTGGGGGGTCGTGGAGAGTAGAGAGGGGAAAAAATTAAACAAGATGGGATAGGGAGGGAGACAAACCATAGCAAACTCTTAATCTCATGAAACAAACTGAGGGTTGTTGGGGGGGGTGGGGAAGGGGTAGGGTGGTGGGGTTATGGACATTGGGGAGGGTATGTGCTATGGTGAGTGCTGTGAAATGTGTAACCCTGATGATTCACAGACCTGTACCCCTGGGCCAAATAATACTTTATATGTTAATTAAAAAAAAAAGAAAGAATTTGAAAACATCTTTTTCACTGTATGACTTAATGTAATTTAATGCAATGACTTTAACAACTTAAAACCTCATCATGATATACTGTATTAAATAAACTGTAAGCACCCACCCAACGACAATACTAACCTTCTAAAGATCTATAATTTACATACAAAAACACCTATGGAGTGATTCTTTGTTAAAAATATCCTACTATATTGTACAATTTTTCTTTTTAAAATGTTTGATTTTATGTATATAGTAAATGCAATATAGAGCCATATATCAACTCTAAAGAATCATAACTTGAAACTTCTATTCTTTACTTCCTGCACCAATACTATAATTAATTATTATTATCATATAATAATATAATATAATAATTTTATTATATTATAATAATATATTAAATAATATAATAATTCTTAGAGAAGTTGATCTGTGCAATATTTTGTGTCTGTTTATTCTGCCAGTCCAGGTTTCTTATATTCCTCTAATTTCTTTTTACTTGTTTTATTACAGATTCAACTTGGCAGTAAGGGACTAAAACCATGAAACATAGAACATTCTGTATAATAACTCTATAGTGCTCTAAGTTTAAAACCAAGTAATTAATGGTTTTGCTTAATAACATAGATTCCAATTTTTTGGAGCACTGTGTCTTCATGAAGCAGGTTTTTTTTTGTTTTTTTTTAAAGCACCTAAAATGTATCTCACTTGGTTTGCCTCTTCCTTGCTGTTGGACTCTTGAAAAATGTTTTTTCACCTTTTATATACACTAAAACAAAGACTTTCACTCTAAGTACATGATTTCATTCAAGATGATAGGTTGGCATTACTTTACTGAAATTTGCTATTGTCCTGAAGCTATTTTATTGTTCCTTTCCAGGCTGTCAGTTTCACTTAAACCTGATAATTATACTTATAAAGTAAGACTTATTTTCTTACCTGAAAGTGACTTCAAAAAAAATGAGCACGTTGCCTTTTAAACACAGAAGTGTAAACTGTGTCTGTTTAAGCCCCAGGAGACTAGAGAACCACTGGCTAAAAAGTTAGTTAAAAAAAAAAAAAAAAAGCCACATCCTGTTGACATATTTCAATACAAAACATTTTTCTAGTGCTTTTAAGTAAATTGAATATTTGTCATGTGGTTCTTGTTAAATAGATGTTTGATTCAGTTAACAGCAGATGTCTTTTACAAATGCTATCTCTATGACTTAGAATCTATCAGTTCTATCAACATATTTTAGCCTTGGTTTTTCTTTTAACCGTTTTGTTGACAATGTAAAAATGATGCCATCACCTCAACTTATACATAGCTGCCAGTTTTACTTAAAGAGAGAAAGATACAGAAGGAAATTAGTCTAAGGCATGACTTTGTGAAAAACACTATAATAAGAATACAATACTGATGTTTTGATGACTCTTCATTTGCTATGCACCACAAGCTGTTCATGCACTAGGAATATGATAGCAAATAAGACAAGTATGGTCTTTTTCTTGGTCAAGCTTATATTGTAGTGAAGAAGAGAGTCAACAAACAAATAAAGAAATAATTTCAGGGGTGCCTGGGTGGCTCAGTGGGTTAAAGCTTCTGCCTTCGGCTCAGGTCATGATCTCAGGGTCCTGGAATCGAGCCCTGCATCAGGCTCTCTGCTCACTGGGGAGCCTGCTTCCTCCTCTCTCTCTCTGCCTGCCTCTCCGCCTACTTGTGATCTCTCTGTCAAATAAATAAATAAAGATCTTAAAAAAAAAAAACAAAAGAAGTAATTTCAGACAGTAATTGCTGCAAGGATCAAACAAAAGGGAAGTGATAGAGAAGGTGATGTATTTAGTGACTTGGGATGAGACGATCAAGCAAGCTCACTGATAAGTTGGCACCTGAGCTATAGTCTGGGTGAGGAGGAAGACTAGAGAGATCATGTGAAGATCTGGGGGAAGAGGGAGGGTCAGGCAGGACACCGTTCTGGACTGAGAGTTCAGCAAGTGCAAAGGCACGGGGGATGTTTTGCCAAAGTTTTACAAAAACAGAAAGCAGCTCAGGGTTGTGGGAGAATGGTTACTAAGGTAGAGAGAGGTCTCCAATGAGGTAGAGAGAAAGACATGTGGCCCTATCATATACGACCTTGTAAGCCGTGATGAAGAGTTTGTGATGTATCTTAAGTATAAGGAGAAACCATTAGAGGTTTCACAGGGGAGTGATATGAACTGATTGAAATCGTGACAAGATTGTTCTTGCAACAATATGGAAAATGGATTTTAGTGGGGGCAGGACTAGAAGAAGGTTAGAGTTAGAAGACTATGATGAATAGGAGCCCTCTTGAAAGATGGTGATGGTTTGCATGAAGGTAGGGATAGTGAAGATGCATTTGAAGATGGATTTGAGATGTGTCAAAAAGTGCTGTTGATAGTACCTGCTGATGAGTTTAACAAGGAGGTAAGAGGAGAGGAACCAAGGTTGACATTCAGATTTTGAATTTTTTTAGTTGGGTGGTTGGTTGGTTGCTATTTACTGACAGGAGAAGAAAAGTAGAGGAGCACATTTTAAAGTTCCTTAAACCAAGAGTTCCTTTTTGGACATGTTCATTTCCAGATGCCTTGGGACGTGCAAATGGACACAGCTAGTGGATGATTGCATATTCAAGTCTGGAGTGTAAAAGGCAATTCAGGGCTGGAGATAAGAATTTTGGACACGCTGGCATCTAATTAATATATACATATATATTTTTAACGATTTTACTTTTTTATTTATTTGACAGAGAGAGACCACACAGGCAGGCAGAGTGGTAGGCAGAGTCAGATTGAGAAGCCACCCAGATGTACCTCTAATTAATACTTTTTAAAGTAGAATTAAATGAAATCATTAAGTTGGCATTAAATATCATTTCAGGGAGCCTGTGTAGAATGGAATTTAACTGTAAACCTAAGGCCTCGGCAAAAACTGATGGTAGGTTCTTCAGTTTTCACAACTGTGATCAAAATATCCTATAAGTGTATCTAGAAACCCGAGGATTTGAAGACTCACAGTCTAAAAGTGCTTTAATCATACAATCAAAATGGGATCATTTAAATTCCAATTCAACAATGGAACTTGGAGGATTTTTCTGAGCTTCCAAATGTACTATGTATATATAGGATACTTTTTGTAACTTGACACTCTAAATTTTTAGAAGGTTCTCACTCATTAATTCAAAACTCAACGTGATAGTATAGAATATAAAATTCCTCCTTCCTTTCCCCAGTGGGCCTGAATAACATCTAAACAATTTCCAAATTGCTGAAGTTTGAAACCCCCTCCCCTCACCCCAAATACTAAGTTTTGCCTCTGGCTGAGAAACTTCCCACTATGCTACGCCCACAATATACAAAGGCCATGTGGTTTTGGCCCCCTCGAAATGCCACTGTTGTAAAAGGACCATAGTTAAGTTCTGGTATAATTTTTTGGACGAGCAAAAAAAAGAAGAGAGATTATTAAGTTCTATTAAAAGAAAGTATCCAATAGATTCCTTATTGGCACACCACACAGCTTGTCAATATGATTTTTTTAAAAAAAGAAAAACAACTCACCTAAAGGATGGTGAAAGGATTAACAAAATCCCAGATAAAGGCAGAGTCAATCCTTTCAGAACATTCTCAAGGGCCTGGTTTTCTAAACGAAATCTTGCCACCCATTTTAAATTATCATTGTTCTCATCTTGGACTAGATTTGAGGAAAGTTTCTCCCATAGGGCAGAGAACTCAGAGGATAAAAGAGGATTAACACATTCACTTCATGCAGACATCTACAAATATATACCTCACAGACACATCTCCTCCAGCCAACTAACCACTGGCTGATTATTTGGCAAAATAATTGATTTGGCAAAATAATTCTAAAATTGATTTAAAATTTGATTATAAAATCAGAAAGAATGTGGCTAATTCACAAGGATGTGAATCAGAAAGAAAGAATTGGCTAATTCCCAAGGATGGAGCCACACAAACTGCTTTTTAATGTTATTCTCTGCTTTAGAGGGTAAGATCCAAACAAGCTAACTTGAAGGGGTTCCCTGACAACACCCTTCGAAATGGTCACAGGACAAGAAGAGGACTTGAATGAGCTCTGGGTTTCTGAAAGTTTAGATTCCATAGATGAGGAAGGGAATTTTTCTTAGACTTCACTAGCCCAGCTCAATCTCAGAATTCCATAGAGTGATAAACAAGAGAGGGAGTCTAAAAATGCTTGAAAACAAGTAAAATAGGGCATTACATGATCTAAGACTATCCCAATTACAGTCAAATAACCACTAATAACATGGAAGACCTTGAAAGCAACACTCCCTCTCTTCTTCACCTTCACACTAGTAGGCAGTGATTTATTAAAAACAACAACAAAAAGGGAGCAGAATGGAAGAAGAGATTAGATTTTACAGAGCCCGATTGCCAGGTTCCAAATTTCAACAGATTGGAATGGTATATTCGGTGAGGGGAAAGACAAATATTAAAATGTTTCAAGAAAAGTAAAAGATCAAGGAGTATGATATGGGGCAGTTTCCTTGGCCATGAGCATGTAACTGTTTTAACGTCTTGACTGAATTTATATTGTCTTTGCATGTACACGCATTCTCTGTGGCCTGTTTGCACTCTATAGACTAGCTTTCCATCCTTACTTAAGGAAGAATGCCTTAATCAGTTCTGGTTGCCATAAAAAAACACCATGAAGTGGGAATTTTAAAAAACAGAAATGTATTATCTCATGATTCTGGAGGCTAGAAGCCCAGGATCAAGGGTTTAGCAGATTTGGTTCCCTGAGTCCTCTTTCCTTGGTCTGTAGGCGACCGTCCTCTTGCTTTCTCATCACCTGGCTGCCACTTTGGAATATGCACCTTGGAATCTATTTCTCCTTTTATAAAGACACCATTCATATTAGATTTGGTCCGGGGGGAGGAGTCAAGATGGCGGAGAAGTAGCAGGCTGAGACTACCTCAGCTAGCAGGAGATCAGCTAGAGAGCTTATCTAAAGATTGCAAACACCTGCAAATCCATCGGCAGATCGAAGAGAAGAAGAACAGCAATTCTAGAAACAGAAAAACATATTAGATTTGGTCCCCATCCTCAAGGCTTATTTTAGTTTTTTAAAAATTTTTATTTTTTTAAACACTTTAAAATTTAAATTCAATTAATTAATGTATAATGTATTATTGGTTTCAAGGTACAGACCCGTGATTCATCAGTCTTATACAACACCCAGTGCTCATTACATCACATGTCCTCCTTAATGTCCATCACCCAGTTACCCCATCCACCCACTCCCTCCCCTCCAACAACTCTCAGCTTGTTTCCTATGATCAAGAGTCTCTTATGGTTTGTCTCCCTCTCTGGTTCCGTCTTGTTTTACTTTTTCCTTTCTTCCTCTATGATCCTCTGTTTTGTTTTGTTTCGTAAATTCCACATATCTGTGAAAGCATATGATAATTGCCTTTCTTTGATTGATTTATTTCGCTTAATATAATTCCCTCTAGTTTCAGCCAAATGGCAAGATTTCACTCTTTTGATGGCTGCATAATATTCCATTGTATACATATACCACATCTTCTTTATTCATTCATCTGTCAATGGACATCCGGGTTCTTTCCACAGCTTGGTTATTATGGACATTGCTGCTGTAAAATTGAGGTGCAGGTGCCCCTTTGGATCACTACATTTGTATTTTGGGGGTAAATACCCAGTAGAGCAACTGCTAGATCATAGGGTAGCTCTATTTTCAACTTTTTGAGGAACCTCTATACTGTTTTCCAGAGTGGCTGCACCAGCTTGCATTCCCACCAACAGCAGAGGAGGGTTCCCCTTTCTCCACATCCTCACCAATACTTGTTGTTTCCTGACTTGTTAATTTCAATGGCTTATTTTAATTTAATCATCTAACTAAAGATCTTATTTCTAAATATGGTTACATTTAATCACCTCTTTAAATATCTTATTTCCAGGGGCGCCTGGGTGGCTCTGTGAGTTAAGACTCTGCCTTCGGCTCAGGTCATAGTCTCGGGGTCCTGGGATTGAGCCCCACATCGGGCTCTATGCTCAGCGGGGAGCCTGCCTCCCCTTCTCTCTCTGCCTGTATCTGCCTACTTGTGATCTCTCTCTCTCTGTCAAATAAATACATAAATAAAATCTTTAATTAAAAAAATCTAATTTCCAAATATGGTTACATTCTGGGTTACTGGGGGTTAGGACAGCCACATGTTAATTTGGGGTGGGGGGACACAACCATCTAGTAACATACACCATGAGCATGGATGATTTGTTTTTCCTAATCTTGAAAGTAACAGCCTCTTCACTTAAGACTTCCCTCTCACCTCTAAGAAACCCCCTCCTTCAGGTCTGGTTTGAACACCTATCAATGAGTGGCTTCATTTTCTCACCACAATCACTACATCAAGTCTTCGAAATCTGACCTAAAGCAACACCTTATACATAAAATAGGTCCTTCCAAAACTGTTGGTAACCTCCTTTGACCAAATTCAAGGACTGTTTCTGCATTCTACTTCCCCTAGTCCAGGATACAACACCGGACTCCATTCCTGCCACCTCTGTTTGGAAATGCATTCCCTCCTTGGGGACCTGACTTTACATTCCAAAAGATCCCTCCTTATTCCTTCCTGGTTCTCTCCTCTATTTTTGCTCCTCTATTTTTTGCTTTCTAAGGTCCAGTCGCGTTCTTTTAAGTCTGCTCTGTTCTCATTTTCCTTGAGAAAAATGTGCCCTTTCCACTGATTCAACCATCACTTCCTACACAGCTAGCTGAACTGCCTGTCCTGAATTGCCTCAGATCTTGGGTCTCTTATTCAACTCCAGGCTCTACATCTGCAATTTTTTTTTTCAGCTCAAGCTCAGCATATACAAATCCTCATTCCTCTTTCAAACTAGTACCCTTCCCTGTACTCTACTTTTATGTGGGACCCTCCTTAGGCCTGATTCGGCTGTTCTCTCTGGTCATTCATTAATGTATTAGGTGTGTGTGTGTGTATAGAGCCCCCCTGCTGGGAGGCACACTATGGTGCTAAGCAATGCAGATACCAGGTGAATGGAATAGACACAGTTCTCAACCCTGTAGTTTGCTCTCAGTCTAGGCAAGCACTCCTTTCATGTCCCATAGCAGATCACAAGATTCCATAAGTCCTTCCTTCCAAATGTCACTGAGCCTCACATCCCTCTTTCCCTCTTTTTAAACAATTCCTTCCAGTCAAAACCAACATCGTGTTGCTTTCTTTTCTGTATCTTCCACACCCCTTACCCATTTTGCCCATCCCAGCGCAGGCTCCCTCTTCTCTGCCAACCATCAGTTCATTCTCTTAAATTTATGAGTCTGTTTCTTTTTTTGGTTTATTCATTTGTTTTGTTTCATAGGTTCCACATATATGTGAAATCATAAAGCATTTTTCTTCCCTGTCAACATCCTCTGGGTACATCCATGTTATTACAAATAACAAGATATCATTTTTTTACAAGATTTTATTTATTTATTTGACAGAGATCACAGGTAGATGGAGAGGCAGGCAAAGAGAGAGGGAAGGAAGCAGGCTCCCCACTGAGCAGAGCGGCCAACGCGGGGCTCGATCCCAGGACCCTGAGATCATGACCTGAGCCAACGGCAGAGGCTTTAACCCACTAAGCCACCCAGGTGCCCCAAGATATCATTCTTTTTGATGGCTGAGTAATATTCCATGGTGGGTATATATATTTTTATGTATATCATATCTTCTTTACCCATTCATCTATCAATGGGCACTTGGATTGTTTACACATCTTGGCTATCGTAAATAATGCTGCAGTAAACAAAGGAATGCGTATATCTTTTTAAATTAGTCCTTTGTTTTCTTTGGGAAAACATCTCAATAGCAGAATTATTTGAATCATATAATATAGTATTTCTATTTTTCAATTTTTTGAGGAACTTCCATATTGTTTTTCATAGAAGCACCAGCTTACATTCCCATCAACAGTGTACAAGGGTTCTTTTTCTCCACATGCTAATAACTTGTTTCCTCTAACATCAAACCTATCACCCTTGGATTTATGTGATAACCTCCAAACTGACTCTATTTCTTTATCTCCACTTTACTGGATCCTCACCACTGGTCTCTCCAGAATATCATTACAACACACGAGCCTTTAACCACCAGTGTGGTCACTGTCACTCTCTGTGGGAATTTTTCAGTGAGGATACGGACCCTCTAAAAACTAAAACCCAAGCTATAGAGCTGGAAATGCTGAAAATGCAAGAAAATCACAGATTTGAATTCCTGCTTTGTTATTTCAATGCTTGGTCTCTCCAAGAAGTCATTTATCCTTTCTGGGCCTGTTTCTCAGTTGAAGAACCAGGATTAAAATTGGTAACTGGCTCTTAGGGTTTTTATGAAGGACACTGGCCCTAACACCACTTGTCTATGAGCTAATTTTTCACATGCCAGCCACTGTGATTACTATTCATTTTATCTTCACTCTATGTACTAGCTGTATGACCTTGGGTAATTTTCTCAACCACTCTAAAGCTCAGGTGCTTTAGTTTTCAAAATGGGTGTTATAAGGAGTGACTGTGATAATACATACACATTATAGTACCTGGTACAGAGTGAGTTCTCAGTAATGGTATTATAACTAACTCTGCATCACTCATTGTAACTCCTGGAGAGAGACTGTAAAAGTAAGTGTGTTACAAGTGTATCCATCTCTGATTTTCTAACATAGATTGATGAGCTGCCAGCAAAAAAGAACTGTATCTTATATTTACTCTCTTTTCCTAACAAACAACATAGAGAAAATACAATAAACTCTTGCTCAGTGAATGACAATGAATGACGTACCAGGTAACACTGTTATCTATAAAGGCACACACTCTTTAATTTGAAGCTGTGATCTAGAATGTTTCTGAGGGTGGCTTGTGTTTTCTGGTTTATAACATATTCTGCCTTTTTTCTTTCATAGCATAGGGAAGTTACTCTCTTCTAGCCTTATTATTATAGTAACAGAAAGTGTCTAAATTTATCTAAGACCATAAATATTCCTTTTCTTGACAACCCACCCCATAAAATTAGTATTTTAGAAGAAAAAGAAACCTATCAAGGGAACCCCTCAATTTTATCTCAAGAAAGTCTTTAAAAGATTTAAACTGTACTTGATTTCAATACATAATCAGAGATTACATGTGGGTTAATGAGTATCAGAAGTAAAGCTAATTAAGATTCTGCCTCTTTTGCAGAAAATAAAATGGATTCAGCATAATTCAGTCTTCCAGATCTTTTATTGATATAATTACTAAATGCAAATATTTATGAATTGTACACACAACATTCAGTGTCATCTAAAATAGCAAAGAGCTATTGCTACAACAAAGGAAATCAGGGAATAGAACACCAGAAGCATCTCACAGATGCTTTGTTTATGTAAAAAATAATCAGAATATGAGAAATATCCTCATTAATAGACTCATCATTCTGAAGTGGTACCAAGGGTCAAAACATTTGTATCACTTCTTAGCTGAATAGAAAATATGAAAGAATGTATTTGTCTATCCATTTCTATACATGCACACAAAATAAAGATATATGTGGAGTGCCCGGGTGGCTCAGTTGGTTAAGTGTCCACCTTCAGCTCAGGTCATGCATGACCCCAGGGTCCTGGGAATGAACCCTGCATTGGGCTCCTTGCTCAGTGTGGAGTCCGCTTTTCCCTCTCCCTCTGCCTGCTGCTTCTTCTGTTTGTGCTCTCTCTCTCTCTGTCAAATAAATAATTAAATCTTTTTAAAAATAAATAAAAATAAAGACATATGAATATACATAAGAAAGATACCAATTTATATCTATGTCTGTATCTATCCATCTGTATCTTTATCACCTTTAAATAAACACGGGCCCCTTTTGCCCTGGGTAACAGTTTTCCCTCAAATTAATAAAAGGAGCACTGAATATGTTTCTTTCCTCTTTCTACTTTTCTGAGGAACTATACTGTGATGATTCTTTTGACAGCAAACTGTAAGGCTGACATACATTTCAGTAATCCTTCAGCTTTATTTCCCTACTGAAATTTTAGCCAACCAAATTTAAAATGAAAGTCCTCACATGAACATCTACCTAGACACCTAAAATGTAAAACAGATACTAGCAGGGCTGCTCGCATTGAACCTTCCTTTGAGGTGGGAGAGCTGATCTCCACCCTCTCCCTCCTTGACCCAACACCTCCCACTACCAATCAGGAAGACTCTGTGTGGAGATCTGGAGATCAGAACTCTGTCTTAATGTCTTTGTACTCGATGACTGTAGATCATTCCAGGCTCTAATTCTACTTTTCTATGGCATTCTGGTGGTGGAACATAACATTCAAAGATATGGTGTCATTTACTGGAATCTGTGAGGGGGAATTTTGAATTAGACATTTCAACTCTCGCCCATTTGCCAGCATCCTATGTTTCAGCTCACATCAGCTGTGCTGCAAACCATAGCCCTCTGCTGGCACATGTTTATTTTGCAGTCAGCTAACTTCCCCTAAATACCTTCTCTACTTACTAATCTTAAACTATCATTTCTCCTTCGTATACTTGTGCAGATGATTTTCAGAAACTTTTCATGTATCCATTTTTAAAAATGTCATTTCACTAAAACTGGCCCTTATTTGAGTTTAATCAGGTCTCTTGAGATCATAATTTAGTCACCTAATGTATTAATTCATCTTCCAACTAATATCATTTACAAATCTGATGAAGATAACTTCTTTAAAGTAGAGCAACTCATGTCCCTTTTCACGCCTACTCTGTCATAATTGTCAATGGCAGATCCAAACAGCTCTGTTTTTCCCACGCACCCCGGGGCTGATTTGGATGGGTGGGAACCAAGATTTGAGATCTTAATAAAAGTCCTCTGTAATAGTGAATGAGTCAGGACCATCTGAGATCATCTGAACTATGGTTGATTTCAATCCATAATTTATACTTGACAGTTCAATCAATCAAGAATTCACTGACTTGAGGCACCTGGGTTGCTCAGTGGGTTAAGCCTCTGCCTTCAGCTCAGTCATAATTTCAGGGTCCTGGGATCAAGCTCCCAGCATCCACTGTGCTCTCTGCTCAGCAGGGAACCTGCTTCCCCCTCTCTCTCTGCCTGTCTCTTGACTACTTGTGATCTCTCTCTCTGTCAAATAAATAAATAAAACCTTTTTTAAAAATAGTAATAATAATAAAAAGAATGCACTGACTCTACCCTCTTCTAAATTACTTTTGTCCAACTGAAAACAAGAATTTCTTGACTGGCTTTCCCAAATCCTTACTTGCATCCAGTTTTATCTGTCTGAAAGATTTCTCTAACTTTATTATTATTTTTTTTTTTTAAAGGGAAGGCAGTATTTTCAGTGTGCCTTCTTCCTTCTCTATGTGCTCATAGGCCATCTTTCTGATTATCTATGTTGGAATTCGGCACTGGATTGACCTTAAGTTCCTGAATCTGTAAGTTGTACTATCTAGTTATCATACCCCCTTTATGAAACATCAATATCTATGCAAATTGAAAACTCTCTTAATACCTTACACAAAAGGACAATTCATCTGGAACACAACAAATGAACTAATCTAGATTTCTGACACCTTTATGTAGCTTCAATATTCTTAGTGGTGGTATGTTTTACATTTCTAGACTTATGGTCACTCTCTGACAGAGGAAATGAAGTGTGGGAAAGCTTTTGCAGATGGTAAGTACAATATTATTATTAGCCATTATTAACTGTTACCATTTTCTCATCCATCGAAATCAAAGAACCTGCTTCTTCAGATATAATAGTGGCAATAGTAGTAATACGGTAGAGGTAATAAATTTCCTTTTAATACTTAATGTTCCTCCTCATTACCATGCATAGTTTTCAGACTTGGTACAGGCAATGAATCCAGATAGATGTTTATAAAAAAGAGATTGGGCAGAAGGAAATACTATTTTGTGAGCCTTATAGCACTTTCATTATTACCTGCTCTTCTAGACATCCCATAAATGTAACAAGGACAGTCTTATCCAAGCCTGCTTTCTGAGTATCTGGACAGTATCTGGCACTGAGTAGGGTTCAAATATTATCTAAATGATTAAGTAAAAAAAATGATAATATGAATATAGAGCAGCTCACCTTGTTTTATTCCTGCAATAACCCCATGAGTTAGCTATCATTCTCTTAACCTACAGATGAGGAAAAATGAGGCTCAGAAAAGCTAAATAACTCACTGCAGATCACAGAGTCCATCTAAGAAAAAAGCCATGTATTTCCATGGCCAGATCATGGATACACCTCATCTGTCTCTAAGCCACAGTATCAAGAGAATCAGTTTACTTTGCCATTTGGTCACCTCCAACTATAGATCTTGCAAAAGTCTCAGAAACTTCCAGAGTCTCTGTATTCTCATTCAAAAACTAAACGTTGCTTGTCTTGCTTACCTTGAAAGGTTGTTTTAACACTCTAGGGAGATAATGTGTAGTTAAATACGAGGAATTATTATTATTATCTCTCAAATGTTCCTTAGAATAAGATGCTTTAATATCTAAATGCCAGAGGCCTGATATATTCTACTAGAACACAGACATTATGCAAACGGAAATTTTTTAAAGTGCAGCACACAAGAGATAATTATGGAGAATGATGTTGGCCTCCAATAGTTAACATTACTCTGGATGGCATAAAAAACTGAAAGGTATATTTGCCACCATGCAGATTAGCAGTACTGTGCATGAATATTGCAGAAATTTTGGTGTCATACTTATTACTATCCAGTCTCCATATTCCGAAAATTGTTTAGATGATTCTATTGGTGTTGACAGTTGCCTTCCTTAGGAATCATTCCGATAATGGCCTTGGCTCTCTATGAAATTTTGTCTTATTACTTATCTAGTAAGAGGCTGAAGATACAGAGCAATTTTAGAATCAAGGGACTGAAAGGAACAGATTGCAGAAAGTAGAGTTGTTATATCAGCATCTCTGGTTAGAGGCTGAGAAATGCCTGCTCATTATTTGGATTTCAGCATGAATGTCACCTTCTCATGGAAGCCTTTAATGAAGCTGGGTTAAGAAGCCCACCCCCTCACCTCCCTGGAAACCAGTACTTTCTTCCTATAGCTTTCATCATAGTTGTGATTTCAGTGCTATATTTATGTGATGATTCAGTGTAAGTCCCACCAGACTGTAAGGCCCTTAAAGATAAATGTGAGTCTATTTGTTCCCTTTTGTTTTCTCAGGGCTTAGCATCAAGCTTGAAAACATGACAGGTTCCTAATTTACACACACACACACACACACACACACACGGGGCTAGAATGGAGAGATAACTGCACTATTTATCTCGGGAAACCTGCTTCTTAACATAGTATCTGTCACTTAGTGGTTGTTCAGCTAATAGGAGCTAAATAAATAAATAAATTTATTTCTTCGTTTTGGTCAGAATATGCTTGGTTATACTGCAGTAACAATCACCAAATCTGATTAATTTTAAAACAGCAAAGGTGGGGTGCCTGGGTGGCTCAGTGGGTTAAGCCTCTGCCTTTGGCTCAGGTCATGATCCCAGGGTCCTGGGATCGAGAGGGCCTTCTGCTCAGCAGGGAGCCTGCTTCCTGCTCTCCCTCTGCCTGTCTCTCTGCCTCGTTGTGATCTCTGTCAAATAAATAAACAAATAATCTTTTAAAAAAATTAAAAAATATAAAATAAAATAAAACATCAAAGGTTTTATTTCTCACTCATGTTATATGTCCATCATGTGCTGGAGGCTTCACACACACATACCCAGGAAACAGTCTGATTGTGGCTTCATCCTCTGGAACGTCTCTGGTTATGGTGGCAAGGGGAAGATGCCAGAGAGAAGTTGCCCCAGCCCTTCCATGCTTCCATCAGAAGGGGTTTACAATACCCTACCCACACTATACGGGCCATCCTTGTCAACTAAGTACACTTGAATTGAAAAAGATAGGGAAAAAAATTTCTCCTGTATTCAATATTAAAGAATTACATATGGGTGAACATTCATAATATCTCATTTGCCATCAAAATAATTGTTGAATGTATTCTAATAATATCAGCTATTTTTCTTGCATTCTTAGATAAGGCTACCAACTTTTTATTTTATAAAACAGTCGAATGTTTGTATACAATATTTGTGTATACTCATATATGTATGTATACGGGAAGATACAGCTGGAGCTTCAAGGTTTCAAGGCTTCAGTGCCCATTAAAAGTATGACTGCAACTAAGGCTATCCCCATATGTATTTTGTACATGAAGTATGTGAGCTAACCATCATAATAATCCCGTGAGGAGAGAATATGAACTGAACCCCTGCTGTCCTTTCAGTCCTCTCCTGATAAGACTCTTCTAATTTATCTTTAAGGAGCCACGAGTCCTTTACTGTGCACAGCTTCTCTTACCCTGACCAAAGGATGGGCATGCAACTCAGAATAGGTCACTAAGACTCTTGGAGACTTGAAAACCTCCAACAAATGGCTGGAACTCTATAACTCAGTAGTAACCCTCTAACAGGTTTATTAATTTATTCTAATATGTATGTATTTTTTGGGAAGATTTGATTTATTTATTTGACAGAGCAATAGAGAGAGAGACTACAAGTAGGCAGAGAGGCAGGCAGAGGGAGAGGGAGAAGCAGGCTCTCCATCAAGAAGGGAGCCCAATGCAGGGCTCGATCCCAGGACTCTGGGATCATGACCCATGAGCTGAAGGCAGCCGGTTAACCAACTGAGCCACCCAGGCGTCCCTCCAATATGTATTTCTTGTCCCTATGTGTCCGGAAGCCTCTTGCCATTTCAATAGTGGACCAAATACACATATTTCCTGCCTTCATGGAGTCCACAGAAAATACAGTGGAAGTGGGGGACGGTTTTACAAAGGATAGTCAGTAATGCTACTTAAGAGGGTGACTCTGGACCTACACGAAGTAAGGGAGTTAGCCACGTGAATATCAAGGGAACAGCATTCTAAGCCAAGGGGAAATAGAAAGTACCAAGACCCCAAGACAGTGATGAACTTGTCTTGTTCAAGGAGTATTGAGGAAGCTAATGTGCCAAGCTGGGAGATGAAATGCTACACAGTTAGTCTGGAGATGGAGCCAATGTCTAGATAATGTTGGGTCTTATAGGTCAAAATTAAAATACTAGATTTTATTTTTAATACAATGGAAAGTCATTAGGATGCTCAGTGAAGGTTAACATGTTTCGATTTTATCTTTAAAATAATTCAAGATTTTATTTATTTATTTATTTGACAGAGATCACAAGTAGGCAGAGAGGCAGGCACAGAGAGAGAGAGAGAGAGAGAGAGAAGGAAGCAGGCTCCCTGCCGAGCAGAAAGCCTGATGCGGGGCCCAATCCCAGGACCCCGGGATCATGACCTGAGCCAAAGGCAGAAGCTTGAAAATAAATAAATAAATAAAATAATTAATCTGACGGCTGCGTGGAGAATAGAAGTGGGGCAGGGACAAGAAATGAAGCTGGGAGAGGATCAAAGAGGTCATATTTGCCGTCCATATACGATAGGGCTTCCTGGCCTGTGGGTGACGTGCGGCAGGTGAGAAGTGGTCAGAATTAAGAGACATGTTGAAGGCACACTTTGAAGGACTAGATGTAAAATATAAATCGAGGATGGCCCAGACGACTACAAGAAGAGAGTAAGTCGGCTGGCAGAACGGGGTGAAAGGGGGTATGTTTGCCAGAGTCCGGACTGCCAGGGTGTGAAGAGATGGTTTTGTTTTGAATATTAATCTTGAGGTGCCTATGATACCTCCAGATGGAAAAGTCACATCAGAAGAAGGCGTAAGGTTCAGGATGTGTATACTCGAGAATGGGATGAGACCAGCCATTAATTCCTACTTCATAAATCTCCGGGGCTGCTTGATTCTGTTTCTTTCTGCTTCTTTATGTTTTTGTTGAGCCTACAAGTTACCTCATAATCTTCAAATAAATTCTACATCTTGCGTCCCAAAGTAAGTTTCTGCTGCTTGTAACCGAAGACCCTGATACTTACTATCAGTATCAGTATCTCCCTTCTACACATACGGTAACAAAGTTCAAAAAGGTTGAGTAACTGCACTAAAATCACAAACATAACAAGGAGCAGAGCTGGGACTTCAAGCCAGATGTGTTCCTACGATACCACCTCTCTCAAGTCTGAGTAGGACACAGCCACTGCCTGCCTGTTCTCCTTAGCAAAAAGTCTTCAAAGGCCTGGGGCCACCGGCACTGTTCAAAGTGACTTCACAGACGTGCAGAGAAGCAGGAGAGAGGCACAACTTCAAAGAGCAAAGGGCATCTCTCCGGGAGAGCCGGCAGTTGCCAACCTGAAATTTTAAGAGGCATCTGAAAGCAACAAGGAGTTTGCTTTTTCTTCTTTGGCAACAGACTTTTATTTTACAGCAAGTCCCTGTTGCAAAATGCAATCAACTCAACTCTTGGTTCAGTTCTCCCGACAGGAGAGCAGCAGGGTTGATGAGGAGGGATAAATTTATTGTACGAGGGCCAGGCACAGAAAGTTAATTCACAGCGAAATTCTCAGAAGCTGATGCACTCTCTTGTTGGGAGAATCTGACAAGGTTTATTTACATGAAGTAAAAAAAATAAGGCTCTGTGTTTTCTTTATTTAAGGGCAGCATCTTGTCAGGTTATTACCCAGAAGAAAAAGAGAGGTACTTCTCATGCTCACTCAAGTGTTCTCCAGAGCCCAGCACAGAGCTTGGTAGTAAGTAAAACTTTCATTTTGAATAAAAATGAGGTCTTTTAAAAACAAAAATATGGAAAATATTTTAATTTCTTAGTAATAAATATAGGCTTTAAAAAATTTTAATATCAGGGTACCTGGGTGGCTCAGTCAGTTAAACCCTGACCAGAGCTCAGGTCATGATCCCAGTGTCCTGGGATTGAGCCCCACATCTGGCTCCCTGCTTGGTGGGGAGGCTGCTTCTCCCTCTCCCTTTGTTCCTCGCCCCTGCTCATTCTGTCTGTCTCTCTCTCAAATAAATAAATCAACAATAAAAACTGATATTAAAAATAAAAATTCTTAGTGTCGTAAAAAATTCATAGAAGAACATTAAATGGTATTATAGGAATTTCATTTTAGACTCTTAGGGAAGGAGAGGCAGATTAGAAAGTGTTTAAATTCAACAGTTTTCATGTAAAAATGACTGGGTCACCATTCTAACTCAGTCACAAACTAGCTATGCCCGGCGCCAGGGTACAAATGGAGGATCCAGAGAGGGAGGAACAAGGGCATCTACAGCAGGAGGGATCTTTGGTCTCAGGTATAGGAGCCCCTCTACATGGGGCCTTCTGGGAGGGCCCACAAGGAGATGATGTGCGAGCCCGGAAAGCAGTGGAGATGAGAGCTGCCCACCTTACAGGCGCAACCAGGGACAGAGCCAGGGTACAGGGTCTGGACTCTGCCAGGGCCAGGAAAGCCAGTTTCAATGCCAGAGATGAGAGAAACTAGGGAAATCATGTTTAACATGTGGGGCCAACTCACAAAGATTTGCAATAATGATAGTTACAACTTGTAGATCATTTTTTAATGTGAAAAGCACTGTTCTAATCATTTTTTTCACATGTTCAATCACTGCAATGTTAGAATAGCTCTACAGAGGCATAGATAGTATTATTATGCTCATGTCTCAGATGGGGAATCTGAGGCCTACAGAGGATAACTATCTTGCCAACATTCACATAGCGAGGAGGAAGAAAGCAAGATGGGCTCATGGATTTTGGGGGGTATAAAGGCAGACCAATTAACCTCTCTACTTTTTTTTTTTTGTTTTTTTACAGACAGAGATCACAAGCAGGCAGAGAGGCAGGCGGGGCAGGGGAGGTGGGGAGCAGGCTCCCCGCTGAGCAGAGAGCCCGATGTGGAGCTCGATCCCAGGACCCTGAGACCATGACCTGAGCCGAAGACAGAGGCTTAACCCACTGAGCCACCCAGGTGCCTCTAACCTCTACATTTTAATACTTGACTTCCACTTTGCTGACGTTGGCTGACTTCATTGCTTTGTTTTATTTGCCTCGATCTGTTAGGGAAACCCTTCTTTTTCCATTTCTAAAACTGTTTATGGGTTTGTACCAGGACAGATGCATTTCATATTCACCTAATATGTGCCAAGGACGTACATATGGGGACTAGAAAGATAACTGAGACCGTTCGCTCTCAGAGTCCCATGAGAAGAGATTGAGTCCCATGAGATGAGATGATCTATGCTTGGAGATTCAGGGAAGCTGCCACTGCCTACTGACCCTGAACACACTATTTGGCCTATCGCTCTTAGTTTTATTGCCCTATCTGCTAGAGACAGGATGAGAAAAGAGCCCTACCAGGGTTATCCTAAGGATTAATGGAGATAATGTTTGTAAAGTGTTTAGCATAGTATCTAACATATACTAAGTATTTTACAAATGCCGTGCTATTGTTGTAGGCCTTGAACAGTGTTCCGAAGAGCACAGCAGATGTTAGCCAAACAGACCAGATTGGTTAAGACGTTCCTGATGCCTTGTGATTCTATTGTCGTTTGGTTCAACAAGTTCTAACCAAGCTTCCACACCAGGCCCTGTGCTAGTTGCTAGAAACACAATGAACACAGTAGTCCTAGCTGGGTTTGTGAAGCTGGCAGACATCCACGAAAGACAGACACTGAGTTAAAAAATAACATGTGGGGGCAACTGGTAAAGCCTCTGTCTTTGGCTCAGGTCATGATCTCGGGGTCCTGGGATCAAACCCTGCATCAGGCTCTGCTCAGCAGGGAGCCTGCTTCCCCTCTCTCTCTGCCTGCCTCTCTGCCTACTTATGATCTCTCTCTCTCTTTCTCTCTCTGTCAAATAAATAATTTTTTTAAAAAGTAACATATGTAAAGTACATGTGTAAAGAAGGATACCGTGTCCTTATTCCCTGATGATAAGGGTTTGAGCTAAGACCAAAGATAAGTAGGAGAAAATCTGGAGTCCCAGGCTGGGTGGCATGTATGGAAGGTCACAGGTGGAGGAGCCACATCTTACCTTTTATTAAAGACTCTAAAGCAGACATGTGAGTTTTCAAGACACTCAGATCATACAATTACCAACATAGGGACAAAACTCCGACAAGTGCCGGCAGGGCGGCTGCACAGCACTAAGAAAAATGCACGGAATAAGAAAATGACCTTCAGCAAGGTCAGGGAAGCCTTTCCTAAGGAAGTGGTGTTCCATTTTAGACATGGTGGATGAGTCAAGGTTAACCAAGTTGAGTGCCAAGGCAAGAGGACAGAGAAGCCCAGGCATGAGAAAAAACATCAGCAAAGTCCCTACGCCACGGAGGGGATCTACACAAGGGCTGGGGAGACCACAGAGCACCTAGCTGAGGGAGACTGGGGATGGAGGATGAAAAGAAAAGCAGGACTCCATATCAAGATCTTGTAGATTATGTTAAGAACCTTGGGATTTGTGAAAGTAGTGATTTATCCAGGATTTTATGCAGGTGACTAGTAGGATCAAAGCTGCATTTTTAAAGAATCACTGTCGCTGATGAGTATAGAACAGATGGGGAAGCAGGCCAGTGAGAATGTGGGACCATCAGTGGGGAAGCTGTTGCCAATGCCAGTTGTCCTAGCTCTGGAAATCTGAATGATCTGGAAAGGAGGCAGGGGTTGGGGGGTGGCGCTAGGGCCTACAGCAGATGCTGGTCTTTGTACAGCAGTCTTTGAACTGGCAAACCTTGGGTGGAATCCCAGGATCTATTCTGTGATTTTGGGTAAGTCAGTCTGCACGCGTGAGCTTCCGTTTCCCCACCTGCAAAGGATAAAATTGTACCTATGCTTCAGCCGGACTGTTAAGGCCAAATTAGGTAATGGAAATGCACTCAACATGTATTGATGGTGGTTATTATAAACATGCATGTCAACAGCTTATAAAGCAGGCTCCATTCTGTCTGAAGACACTAATGATCATTCCTGCAATATTTTCTAGAGTTGAGAAGACTTTTGAAAAAGAATAATAATAAACACTAATACTAATAGAGTAATTACCACGTACCAGGCGTCTTTCTCAATACTTAACATACATTAATACATTTAATTCTCACAATATCCCTGTGTGTCATATGCATTATTTGCTTTCAGTTTTCACTCCTCCCTATAGCCACGCCCTTTGTCATGTAACTTTGCAGTTCCTCACATCGAAGGGCTAGAGTATACCTCTCTGCCCTTTGATTTTGGTTTTGGCCATGTGACTCGTCTTGGTCAAAGGAACAAGGCAGTAATAATGATGCCAATTCCAAGCATCTGTCTTAATAGGACTCATGTGCTTCCTCCTGCCCTTTGTACAACGTGGCTATAACCATGAGAAAAGCATCCTCTGCTATTCTGTTGGTCTGAGGAACACGTGGACCAAATCCTGTAGTGTGAAGAAGGACCAGCCTTGCCAAGCTCCCTTTGACCCACTAACCTCTAATAACTAACCTCTAATAGACTCTAATTTATACAAGAAATAGCACATAATCATTGTTTTAAGTAGCTGGGGTGTAGGGTGGTTTGTTATGCAGCATTTCTGCAGCAATCACTAACTGATACACTCTAATAGATAGTTCTCATTATTAGTGCTAATTTTACAAATGAAAAAACTGAACCAGAGAGAGGTCCAGTGGCCTGCCTAAGGTTTTGCAGCTAAGTGTCAGGGCTGAGATTTGAACCCAGGCATTCTGACTTCAGAATCTGTGCTCCTGCCTTTCATACATTGGGAAAAAAAAAAAAAAAAAAAACTCATAAGAAGGCCACATCCTTCACATTGAAATGGTCAGCTCATCTTTCTAAACGTAACACAAAGCATGAAGAGAAAATAAGTGAGAAACAAGGTTCTGATAGCACTACGTTTTCATGTATTAAACATTCATGTATTAAACATTTCATGTATTAAACATTTCATGTATTAACATTCACACAAAAGTATATATATCTTTGGGGCGCCTGGGTGGCTCAGTGGGTTAAGCCGCTGCCTTCGGCTCAGGTCATGATCCCAGGGTCCTGGGATCGAGTCCCGCATCGGGCTCTCCTGCATGGGCTCTCTGCTCAGCAGGAAGCCTGCTTCCCTCTCTCTCTTTGTGCCTCTCTGTCTACTTGTGATCTCTGTCTGTCAAATAAACAAATTAAAAAAAAAAAAAGTATATATCTCTTCAAGCTAAGAAAATGCACCAGCCTCAGCACTAAGCAGCCTGCCTCAGTCACCTAGCTGGATGTATTAACAGCTTGGAGTGATGGAAAAACTTAAGTTTCAGAAGTGGATGGCATGGGTTGCCAAAAGTGGAGCTTAGATGAAGAAGACTGAAGTCATCAGTCAGTCAGGCAAAAGTGTGACTGCAGAGGGCCTGAATCACCCAGCTGATGTGTCCACATCATGACCCAACTATTGGCTAATTCCCAGATCTCTGCTGCAGGGCTGGATGAGTAAAGACTTATAACCCATCACGAATGTCATAAGCCCAGAATGTGTTGCTTAAAACATAGTAGGTTCAAGGCCAAACTCAGAGATTCCATTTTAGCAGGTAGCCCACTGTGGTCCTAATTCTAGGCAGACTCATTAAGTCTCCCTCACTGTCAAGGAAGATGAATAAGGATGATCCATCTCATTCCTGGGAAGGCATCTCAGCTCCTGTGGGTCATAGCAACCTCTTACTCCTCTGAATTCCAGTAACAATCTATTTGTGTCTTTCTTACCAGATTATCTGTTTCCTGAAGATGAAGATGACTGTGTGGATTTCTATTCACCCACAGCACCTTGTGTACAGTAGATGTTTAATAAATATTTGCTCAATGAATATGGAGAGAGGAAGGTGTGGTTTAGAAAAAGCACAGTGACTCAGACCTTTCTTCCCTGTACCATCAGTGTCTAGCACATTGCCTGGTAGTTGGTGGATGCCTAACAGCTGTGTGGTAATGAAGGAGCAAAGGGTCTACACTGGGAGGCAGAAAACCTGGGTCAGAGCTGATCTAGAAATTGCAGTTTAAAAAATGTTTCTGCAAATCTAGATACCTGCCGCATCTTGGGTCTTGTCTTTTTTTTTTTTTTTTTTAAGATTTTATTTATTTATTTACTTCACAGAGAAAGAGAGAGGGGGAGTGTGTACAAGCAGGAGAGGGAGAAGAAGGCTCCCCACTGAGCAGGGAGCCCGATGCAGTGCTCGATGCAGTGCTCGATCCCTGAACCTGTGGGATCATGACCTGAGCCAAAGGCAGATGTTTAACCAGCTGAGCCACTCAGATGCCCCCTATGCTGATCCATGTTTCCCTGTTCCATTAGCTCCCCAGCTGCCTTTCCTTAAATTCTCTGTATTTCAGTTAGCTGGAGTCGGATTCTGTTGCTTGCAACCCTAGAACCCTAACAGGTAAACCAGTCTGTTCTCAAAATGTGACCCAAGGTCTAGTTGCATCTCTGAGTCATGGAGCTTAAAGACTCAGATCCATAGTCCTCACCCTGGACCTCAGAGTCAGAATTTCCAGCAGACTTGGCCCATTTTGACAATCTCCTCAGGAGACTCCTTGCAGGCTTTGAGAACTGGAGAGGGTAACTTCCAAGGTCCCTTCCAACACTAAATGTTTACAATTTCATGGGACAAAACAGCAGCCCTTTGCCAAAGCTTAGGTGATTTGACTGCTGGCTCTTTGTCCCCTCTTCCAGTGTAGTCTATCCTCCTCATTTCTCTGCTTACTTCATTACCTTTCTTTTCATGGTTTCCACTCCAGGACCTTTGCACTTGCTGTTCCCTCAGCCTGAAACTCCCCCGCCCCACCTCTGGTCTTCACACAGCTGGCTCCTTCCTTCCCTTCAAGACAGTTCCAGCATTACCTCCTCAGAGAGGATGGTGCATCTAATCTGTCCACATTGCTTCTCAACCTCCATACTGCCTATCAAAGCATCTCAGCAATATCACTATCGGAATGGGTGGTCACTGATTTGTTTGGTAACTGTTTTATCTCTCCTCTACTTGGAACTTAAGTTCTGTGACCATAGTGGGGAGCCTTCTCTTATCTCTGCAGTATCCCCTGTGTCCAGAACTTCACTCGTCACATAGCAAGCTCTTAGTAAATATTGAAGAATAAATGCAATCCATGAGTATTATACAATCTTTGGACAAAACAACCGTGGATTAATAAAACCAAACATCACATTTACCTTTAGAAATCTGTCATCTCAGACAATATCCACTGCCCTAAACTGTGATCTCTCTGAAAGTGCAAAACAAAACAAAACCTGCCACTGTTTCTATTTTGAATTTCTTCAGCTAAGGAACACCTAGCCTAAATTTCCGCAAAGCAACAAATAACTGAGAATTCCTGTTTCTTGGAGCATCCAAAGGAGGTCAGCTGAAACGATTTCCCCCCCAACAGCGCATTCACACTTGATTTGAAAAGCACAGGTGCCCTCTACTGGAATTAGGCAATATTGCAGCTTGAACTCAAACTGTCAAACCCATTAGGCACGGAGTGTCACGTTACCCCTGAAACCAGATGAAGTAAGCAGATGAAAAGAGCAAGACCCACAACAAATAGATGGGCACTACTCATGGTGCTTATCTGCTCTAAGGATAAATCCACCGAGACCAACTGAGCGGATCACTCAGAATTTTGGCCTTTGAGACACTGAACACATTTCTTCCTATAAGACCAACAAAGATCAGGGATAACTGGTCACTTCAGGACAACCCAAGAAACAAGTAGGATCAAACAGAGGGGGAAAAGAGGCAAGAGGAAAGCACAGTATCAGAAGGAACACACTCAGGGAATGAGAGATGACCTAATGTATCCCTAGTTGGGGGCATGCATGTCAAATTCCTCATTGGCAAAACAAGGAGGGATTAAGAAGTGACCTCAGACCTCAAGCACCTTGGTGAGAGGTCAAGAAATCACTCACTGATGGGCTCTGGAACAGATCCAAGGGGCAGACATGGTTCCGCCCACATGTTGCTGGTTAAACCATTCATCAGGAGGCTCAAATTTGCAACAGCCTGTGTGTCTCCTATGCACTTACATGCACCTTCCTGACTGCGATGTCAGTACTGAGTGCAAGTGTTACTTCCATTTAGCACACGGATGATTTTCTAAAAGTCATGCATGCGTGTGACTTGCCTGGCCCCAGGAGACATTTGACTTTATACTTGGGCCTCCTCCCTTTGGCATGTTCTGCATAATGGTGCAAACCTCTCTCCTCTTCACCCCAAAGTGCACACGCACACACAACATTTTGCAATACGGATTTTCACTCACCCTCCATCATGATATACTCTGAAGTCCTCACTCACCAAAAAACAAACAAACGCGCATGAACCAGACAGGGTTCCCTTCCCTGTCTTCCATCCCCAGCTCAGAGCTTGTAGTAAATCCAGCAAGTGAGAAGTTAAGGTGACACAGGCGCTTGTGGTAAGGAAGAAGTCTCCCTCTCCACTCAGGAGTTAATAATGGTGTGGGGTAGTGTGTGTAGTGCGAGGTAGGTAGGAGGGAATTAACCCACATATTTTCCCTTCCACTTAATACTTATAAACACTAAGTATAATTGTAAACGTGGAAGGTGTCTTTTAATAATTAGGATTTATTTCCCAAAATGCTCTCGATGGGATACTAAAACGTAAAATCACGATGTTTGCTTTCCTTATCAGTTTCAGTATGCAGTGACTGCTAAAGACCTGCATTTTAGAATCATTAAGAACAAGGTATTAAGAACAGCTTATATCTAAGTTAATGAAAGCTTACATGTAATTGGCCAAACTCATGAATTATTTTTTATTTTTGTTTTACCTTTATGAGAAGACCTGGAGAGGAAGCAAAATGAAACCAAAAGATAAATAATCAAAATGGAGTCCAAGTTGTACCATTTGTTACTTGACAGGCACAGGCAAATCTTCGATGGTCTCACCACCTATGGGGCAAAGGGAGTTTCTCGCAATGAGGCAAAAGGTCCTTCAGTCCTCAAGCCAACACAGAAAGATTTGCCTTGATTTAGCAATAGTATGCTTAACAAAAGGTAATAATAGGTCGGCGTGGGATTCAGGCAGAGAATAAGCCGGTCTTCATAAACTCTTTCTAATGGTCCAGAAAGTAGCCTGCCTCCTGCTGAAATTCAAACTGGAAATGCAGGAATTTATCCACAGCACCCACATAAAAATGGTTTCAGCCACATGTTTGCATTTCATTATTGCCAAATCACTCCATTAATCTACTACCTACCAGTCTGATTAGAAAAGAGAAAAAAGAGTAATCAGCAGTTAAGAAGGAAATAGATTTTTGAGGCCATTTAGAACTCTTATAAATAATTAACATAAGCTAAATGAAATTGAACACTTACTGTGTCCCCAATTTTGTGTCAATTACATCATTTCAATTTTTCTCAATAACTCTGGTGGGGTAAATACTAGTATTAGTCTAGACAGTCTTTGCATTCTATATGCCTTAACAAAAGAATGTTTCCCTTCCAGGCGCCTGGGTGGCTCAGTGGGTTAAGCCTCTGCCTTCCAGCTCATGTCATAGTCTCAGGGTCCTGGGATTGAGCCCCGCATCGGGCTCTCTGCTCAGCGGGGAGCCTGCTTCCCTCTCTCTCTCTGCCTGCCTCTCGGCCTACTTGTGATCTCTGTCTGTCAAATAAATAAATAAAATCTTAAAAAAAAAAAAAAAAGAAAGAAAGAAAAAAGAAAAAGAAAAAAAGAATGCTTCTGATGAAGTCCCAGAACCTAAGTCAGGTTCGGTGGGGTGAGGTTCGGAGCTGTCCGAACCTCACCCCACCGAACCTGACTTAGGTTCTGGGACTTCATCACTTCCCTCCATAAGATTATGCCTGGAGTAAAAAGTAATAGCCTCATACTCCTATCATTACAAAGTCTCTCAAAGTAGAGTACGCCATCCCTAAATGCCACTTGGGGAACACATAACATTCCTGAAGTGACCTCAATCAATCCTACTTTTGGATGCATATTGAGGTAAGCTGATAGATAGGTAAACTGGTCAAAGGAGTACATATTTCATCGTATTTTCTGTGAATATGACTTTTCAAGTGCAAGGAACAAATATGGTTATAAGTAATTGTCAAAATAATTTTTAGAAGTAAAACAGTAAGTAGCTAGGTGAAGTATATAAGCACACCTACAAGAAAATTTCAAAATTGTCATAATAGATGAATCTGTATTTGTGAGGTGGGTAAAAATTCCAGTAATAGGATCACAGAAAGATGTAAGAGTTCTGTATTTGAAAAAATGAAGCTCTCTTAAAGCTGTATTAGGAGACTTAAAGATGGCCCTAGCGTTGAAAACAAAACTGATGTACGAAAAGAGTTCACATGAGATAGTTTCAGGAAATGCTACAGTAGGCAAAGGCACTATTTCAAAATTAACATATCGTTTTAGGATATAAATCTTTAAAGAGATGACTTTGTCCCTCCAAATCTACTTTCCACCTTTTTTGCCGCTACCCTTTCCCCAGGAGGTTCCCCTGGGTGGATCACACCCATGGCCTTCCATGGCCTCCAGTTTGGGCTGAATTCAGCCAGCGGGAGCCCAGAAGATCAGAGAGTGGGGTAGCAGGGGAGAGTGAGGTCAGGATATGGGTTTCCTCAGTTTTGTTCCCTATGAGGTCACCCCTCACTGGAGACTTCTCCTGACAGTTCCCTCCTTCCAGGTTCCACAGGTCAGGTGCTGCTTCCCGCACTGTACAGGCAGGCCCAGGAGGAGAAAACCTCCGCTGCTACTAACCCCAGGCAACTGCACTGCCCCTGGAGGTTTCCCGACACCCAGCTACACTTTCCTTAACACTCCCTTTATAATGAACCGTCTTGTTTGCATATGTATGTTTCCCATTGGGATCTAAATATACTACATACTGAATTAAATCTTCATATTATAATTTTAATTATAATTAACCATTTCCTCTCTATTTCTAAGACCTTATATATTTAAGTAGACCAAAACTTTTTTTTTTTTTTTTTCCCTCCCACATTAGGGAACAAGCGGAGTTTCTAAAACTTGTACCTCAGGCTTTCTGACTAGGAGCCCAAGTGTCGGCCTCCTTACCAACCATAAAATAGGTCAAGACGGCAGACGTGCTGCAGACAGTTGGGTCAAATGGAAAATGATGTATTCCATTTCTAAAGGGCTGTTGATACTTCGGGTCCTTTTTCTTTTTTTCTTTCTTTTTTTTTTTTTAAATGCCAGGCTTGTTATTATAAGCACATTCTATTGAACACAAGAGGTTTGGTTATTACCTTCTATCAAAATGTCAGGAGGACAGATTTTTAAATGAGCTCGACAATATGAGGGAACATTCTTCCCATCCACAGAGTCTTTGAAATTGATTGCAAATGAATCGCCTCTGAACAGGCCAGAAGAGAGGCTGAGAGCTCTCCTAATGATGTGCATCTGCGAGGCTTCACTGGGGGTTTGGCTGCATTTACATCACTATAAACTCTGCAATTACAGCTTGAGCCATTTCCGGCAGAGACACAGAGAATACGAATTGCAGCAGCAGGTTTCCTGCCTTGGATCTCTGCCAGGAGCCTGAGTCACCGTCCCAGACATCTGTAGCACATTAAACTCTACTCTTGTTATCTCTCAACACCAAACAATGGCCTGAGCCTCTGACAAACAAACGGCCAAAGCCTTTTCAAGAAACCCTCTAAAGTTAGGTGGGGAATCATGAGCCTGCACAAAACTTTAAGGGTCATTGACACTGTAGAACAAAGCCAAAATATGGCTGAGAAGATTTTTGATCGTTTGAACTTTACTTAACTTCATGGATTTAGACAGTCTTGTATTATAGACTGTGTGTTTTGTGTCCCCCTACCCCTAAATCCACATGTTAAATCCTAAATCTCCAATGTGATGGCATTTAGAGGTGGGGTCTTTGGGAGGTAATTAGGTCTTGAAAGGTCTTAGTGCCCTTACAAAGGCACCCCCTAGAGCTTCCCCTCATCTTCTGCCTTGTGAGCAAGATGGTGGCCGATGATAAACAAGGAAGCAGACCCTCAACAACAACTCATCTACCAGTGACTTGATCCTTGATTTTCCAGTCTCCGAAACTGTGAGAAATAGATTTTTGCTGTTTATAATCCAGCCAGTCTGTGGTATTTCTGTGGGAGCAATCTAAATGGACTATGAAAAAAGGTCAAAACAGAGCTGAGATTTTTTTTTTTAAGATTTTATTTATTTTTTTGACAGAGATCACAAGTAGGCAGAGAGGCAGGTAGAGAGAGAGAGGGGGAAGCAGGCTCCCCGCTGAGCAGAGAGCATGATGCAGGGCCATCCCAGGACCCTGGGATCATGACCTAAGCCCAAGGCAGAGGCTTTAACCCACTGGGCCACCCAGGCACCCTAGCTATGATTTTTGATAGTCTGAACTTATTTAAACTTTCATGGACTCGGTAACTGCTGGATGCTCTACAAAAAAAGGGTAGTTGTTTTTACTCCTTAGGAGCAGGCAAGTAGGTCAGTAGTCAAAGAGGGGTAGAAACAGTATCTTCAAGCCATGTTTCCACTCTGCCTCCTACTCTCCATCTTCACGTCTATCCCTAGCATCCAAGCTGTAAGGATCTATTTTATATTTTTATATTTAAGCAACAGGCTTTCATTGAGGTTAAACAAAAACCTTGTTGTTTAACCCTTAAACTGTCCCTGCTCCCCTTCCCCCAGGGGATTCCCTTAAAAACAAGTCCCCCGAAACCAGCTCCAGGTAACAAAGCCCAGATACAAGGGTGGATCAGGCTACCTGGAGACATCAATCAGTGGGGGGTTTGTCTCCTTAGCTACCAAGGAGTATGCACCGACCCCCCTTTGGGAGCCTTTTTGGCGCCAATCCTAATCACGGTGTAATAGGCTGGGTCAAATGTCTACTAGGGTAAATTGTAACTCAATTGGTCACCTAGCATCACTGTGGAGTTTCTTGTGTGTGTTAAAATCTCATGGGTCACCTGTGTGTGGCCAGGCCCGACTGCATGGCCTTTGCCCTTAAAAGCTAGACTGTGAAACAGAGAAGGGTCGCCCTCTCTCGTAAGAGGTGCGTCCCCAAACATTTGGTTAGATTCTTGATGCTTGGCACAAAATAAATCTTTGCTTGACCTTTGCTTTATATCAGTCTTGCTCCTTTAATCACGGACCTGTTATTGGGGCATAATACAAGCCACCATCATCTTGCAGAGGAAGATTACAAAGTCTTTGTCACTTGTCTTCTGATCCTTGGTCTTCCTACAATCCATTCTCCACATAGCAGCCACCACAATCTTTTATAAATATAAATCCAGGCGTGATTTTTCCTACCTTAAACCATCCAATGATATCTCCTTCCCCTTACAATAACCTCTAAGGTCCTTCCCATGACCCAAAGCCACCACATCTCTAATCCCTGTCCTCCTCTCCAGGTTCAACTCCAACCATTCTTCTTAGTGCTTTTTCTATTCCTACTACTTTTTTCTTCCTTAAAAAGGCCAACCTTGCCCCTTCCTCTGGGCCTTTGCACTAAATTCTCCCACTACCTGGGATGCTTTCTGCAGTTTTCTGTAGCTGACTCCTTCAGATTTCTACTCACGTATCAGTTCCTCAGAGTGGCCTCTCCTTAGTACTCCAATTTTTTCATGCAATTATCATTATTTAAAAGTACATGCAAAAGAAAAATAAGGGACTCCTACAAATAACTTCATACTCATAAATTCTACAGCTTAGAAAAAACGGACCAGTTCCACCAAAACAACAAACTACCAAAACTCAATCAACATGAAATAAACAATCTGGATAGTGCTATAACCATTAAAGAAATTGAATTTGTAATTAAAGAACTTCTGATAAAGACATCTCTAGTCCCAGATGGTTTCCCTAGAAATTATACCAAACACTCAAAAAATAATTAACACCAACTTTACACAATTTCTTTCAGAAAGTAGAAGAGGAAGGAATATTTTTCAACTCATTTTATGAGGCCAGCATTATTCTGACACAGAAACCAGACAAAGACATCAAAGAATAAAAAAACTACAGACCAGTATCTTTCATGAACTTATGGACAAAATCATCAACAAGGGGCACCTGGGTGGCTCAGTCAGTTAAGGGTCTGCCTTCAGCTCAGGTTAGGGTCCAGGGTCCTGGGACTGTGTCCTGCTGTATTGGGCTCCCTGCTCAGCGGAGAGCCTGCTTCTCCCTCTCCCTCTGGTGCTCCCCTTACTTGTGCACACATACTCTCTGTCAAATAAATAAATAAAATCTTTTAAAAAAATTAAAAATAAAATAAATCTTCAACAAAACATTAGCAAACTGAGTCCAACAGTGGAAAAAAAAAAAAGAATTCTATGCCATGACCAAGTATATATCTGGTTGTTATTTGGTCATCAATCATGACCAAGTGTCAAGTGTACCTGGAATTTATTCTAAATATGCAAATTTGATTCAAACAATGCAACTCACCACATCAGCAAAATAAGAAAACAAAATCACATGATCATATCAGTGCAGAAAAAGCATTTGACAAAATCCAACAGCCATTCATGATTAAAAACTCTAAGGCAGGGGCTCCTGGGTGGTTCAATAAGCTAAGTGTCTGACTCTCAGTTTTGGCTCAGGTTATGATCTTAGGGTTGTGAGATCGAGCCCCACATCAGGCTCTGCATTTGATATGGAGTGTACTTAAGATTCTCTCTCTCCTGTCTGTCTTCCCTCCCCGCTCTCTAAAAATAAATAAATAAAAATTAAAACTCTAAGGCAAACCAGGATTAAAAAGGAACCTCTCCAACTTGATAAAGAACATCTGTAATAATCATTTCAATGTGGTATGGAAGAAAAGAATATTCAACCAGAACAATGGAATAGGATAGAGCCTAGGAACTGACCCAGGTGATTTTTGACAAAGGAACAAAGGCATTTCAAGGCAGAAAGGATAGTATTTTCAACAAACAGTGCTAGAACAACTAGACACCATCTACAAGAAAAAAGAAAAAACAATCTTAACAGAGAACCTGACAACTTTCACAAAATTAATTTAAAATAGACTATATACCTAGATATAAAAATGAAAATTATAATACTTCTACAACATAGGAGAAATGTTTCTAAGTGACCTTGGATTTGGTAATGACTTCTTAGGTACAACCCCAAAACATAATCAATGAAAGAAAAAAACTGTTAAGATGGACTTTATTAAAAAACAAAAACAAAAACAAAAACAAAACTAAGGGCACCTGGTGGCTCAGTCGGGTGAGCCTTTGAATCAGCTCATGATCTTGGGGTCCTGGGACTGAGCCCCACATGGGGCTCCCTGCTCAGTGGGGAGCTTGTTTCCCACCTTCTTTCTCTCCCTTCCCCCAGCAAATGCTCTCTCTCAAATAAATAAATCCTTAAAAAAAAAAAGAGTTTGTACCCAAGATACATAAAAAAAACACTAGAAACACAACAATAAAAAAAAAAAACCCACTTAAAGATGGGCAAAACATCTGAAAAGACATCTCACTAAAGAAGAGATACAGAAGGAAAATGAGTATATGAAAGGATGTTCAACATCCAATGTAAATTAGGAAATTAACAAATTAAAGCAACAATGGGACACCATTATATACCTTTTAGTGATTAAAATCCAAAATGCTTATAATATCAAATGCTGATAAGGTTGTGGAGCAAAATGGACAAACAGAATACAAAATGGAGCAGTCACTCTGGAACACAGTTTGGTGCATTCCTACAAAGTTGAACCTAGTTTACCATCCAATCCAGCAATTATGTCCTTTAGAGAGCGGGGAGGGTATTTACTCAAATGAGTTGAAAATGTATGCTCACCCAAAACCTGCACACAAATGTTTATAGCAGCCTTATTCATAATTGCCCCAAATGGGATGCAACCAAAATAGCCTTCAATAGTTAAATGGATAGACAAACTGTGGTACCTCTGAACAATGTAGTATTACTCAGCAATAAAAAAAAAAAAAAAGGGCTATCAAGCCACAAAATACCTGGAGGAACCTTAAATGTATATTGAGATTTGAAAGAAGTCAGTCTAAAGAGAGTATGTATTGTATGATTTCAACTATATGACAGTCTAGAGAAGGCAAAAACTATAGAAACAGTAAAAAGATCAGTGGTTAAACCTACGGGGGGTCCCAGATGTCTTAACTAATCTTAGTGGGATAATCACTTCACAATATATGTAGGTGTAACAAGTCATCACATTGTACACCTTATACTTACATAACAAGTCAATTGTATCTCAGTAACACTGAAAAAAATAATTAAAAAAAAAAGATCAGTGGTTGCCGTGAGCTCCAGTGGGGAGGAAGGAAGGAATGAAAAGGTGGAGGGGCATGGGGACTTTTAGCACGGTGCAACTATTCTGTATGATGCTCTAAAAGTATATACATGATATTATGCCTCTGACAAAACCCATAGAATGTACAACACAGAACGAACCCTAATGTAAACTCCAAACTTTAGTTAACAATATACCAATATTGGTTCATCAATATCAATATTGGTTCATTGTAACAAATATACCGTCGCAATGTAAAATATTAATAATAGGGCAAATTATATAGAGGAAGAAGGGTATATGGGTGGGAACTCTCTATACTATCTGGTCAATTTTGTAGACCTAGTACTGCTTTTAGAAAAGAGTCTATTAACTTAAAATTAATGGTTGAATCTACATGGTGAGTATAGCTCGCTGAAGTTGTTTTAATGTTGCTGTAGGTTTGAAACAATTTTATAATAATATATGGAGAGAAGAAAAACGTATGGTCAAATAAAACTTACATACAAAGGTTCATAGCAGTTTCATTCATCCCAGCCACTAACTGAGAAGAGCCTCAACATTCTTCAGTGTGTGAATTCTTAGACGGGGCTTCATCCATACCATTGACTACTACACAGCAATAAGAAGAATTGAACTACTGATACTTAGAACAACTTGGATGAATCTAAGGAAAGCCTGAGTGAAAATAAAATGTCAACCCCTGAAGAACACATACAGTGAGATTCCATCATATAATGTTCTTATAAAAAGGACAAAATTATAGAAAAAGAAGAGGCATTACTTATTGCCAGAAGTTAAGGACAAGGTAGAAGAGGGAAGAAGGTATGTTATCAAAGGCAACACAAGAGATCCTCGTGGTGATGGAACTGTTTTCTATCTTGACTGTACTGGTGGATACACAAGCCTATGCATGTGATAAGTATAGAAGTAGATACATAAGCATGTGCGTGCGCACATACACACACACAAGTACATACAAGTAAAACTGGGGAAACCAGGAAGAGATAGGTGGATTGTATCCATGTCACTATCCTGGTTGTGATACCCTACTATATAATTTTCCAAGATGTTAGTACTGGGAAAAACTGGAGAAAAAGTACATGAGATTTTACTGTATTATTTATGTGACTTAATAAAAATTCAATTTAAAAAGTTAAATGCATTACAAAATTTATTGATCTGCTTACAGCCTTTCTCTTTAATAGAAATGCAAATACCACCTGAGCAAGGACATTGCCTATCTTGTTCACTGCTAAGCCCCATCATGGCTCCCTGGGGTATAGTAGGTGCTTAATAAATAATGTACTCAATAAACAATGACAACAGGTCAGCATGAAATATCTGTTATGACACAGGTACGAGCCCATTAATTCATTCATTCAACAGACTATTACCAAGCACAACCTAAGCACCTAAAGCATGCCAAGTGACCAAGATAAAGCCAAGAAAAGTCTTCATCTTTAAGGAATTTGCAAGCAAAGGCATAAGGCAAGGATTCTAGGAGAGGGACTACTTGCATAATCTTAAAAAGCATCCATGGTTCTTCTCTCCCTCCCCAGAAAAGAAGAGGGTACCCTAACATTCACTGACACGGCCACCCCTCTTTAGACAGGGATGAAGCTGCAATGCAAAAATGAGAGTTGAAGGAGGCAAGGTAAACCAGAAAGTGAGTTGCCATGTGGTGGGACAGCTGGATTCTGAAATACCCTGTTACCCTGTGTGAACAGAGCAGAGAGGGTGATCACCAGTCTCTGCCACGTCACGGTGTGTGTTCACTAGCTGTGCGCCCCTGGGCAAACTACGCAGAGCCCTTGAGCTGCCATTTTCCTCAGCGGTAAATGGAATTAATAACACTACCTCCGTGTGTATGTAACTGATCGGTTAGCATCTGGCCCACGGTTCTTTGATGGCTCTTACACTTCGGGCTGATGGCAGTGATTAGCTATCTGAACTTCTGAAAAATATTCAGAAGGCATCTGGACCCAAAAGCAGCCAGATTTCCTGCTTAGAAATTTACTTCACTGCCATCAACTTGACTATTTAAAGATGTACAAAAAAGGAGAGCAAAGACGACCAAGAAAGCCAGACACCCTCTCCCGCTGCAAAACTTCCTTTGGTATTTTTAAAAAATTAACCCTTAACCATTTTTTTTTTTTTAAATAAGCTCTACACCCAGCATGGGGCTTGAACTCAGGATCCCAAGATCAAGAGTCACATCCTCTACCAACTGAGCCAGCCAGGCACCCCCATTTCCTTCAGTATTGTGAAGAGACTAGACATCTAGATTTCCCACCAGTTGGGACTTGACTCCTTAGGAACACTTCTCACCGCAAGTGACTAGGAGGCCAAATGGGTTGTCCACTAGAGCCAAATGTCAGAAGAGATCAGCAGAGAGTCTCCAAAGGGTTTATTGGAAGTCAGGTGTCTTTTTTAAGAAATGAGTTGACCTTTATTACTTGAGCAATTTTAGGTTTACGTAAAACTTAAACAGGAAGTTTCCATATAGTTCCTCCTCTCTACCCATTCCTTCCACCATAAAACTTTTCTTCCCATTATTCACATCTCGCACTGGTATGGTACATCTGTTACAGCTGATAACCAATAGTAATACATTATTTTTACCAAAGTCCATAGTCATATGAGCGTTCACCCTTCCTGTTGCTCATTCTTTGGGTTTTAACCAATGCACCTCATGTAGACGCCATTTTAGTACCACATTGAATAGTTTCACTCCTCTAAAAAAATCCCCTAGGCTCTACCTATTCTTCCTTCCGTCCTTCTCCCACACTGTTCTGGAATGCCTCGCAACCAATTATCATTTTATAGTTTTGCCTTCCCTACAGCGTCTTATTGTTAAACTCATATTGCATATAACCTCTTCAGACTGGTTTCTTTTACTAAGCAATATACACTTAAGTTTCCTCCATGTCTTTTGTGGCTTGATAACTCACTTCTTATTTTTGAATAATATTCCCTTGTATGGAGGTAGCACAGTTTATCCATTCAACTATTGAAGGACATCTTGATTGCTCCCCGTGTTTGGCAATTGTGAATAAACCTGCTATCAACATATGTGGGCAATTTTTTTCTGTGTGTCTACATGCTTTCAGCTCATTTGGGTAAATATTTAGGGCACACTTGTTTCATTGTATAGTAGATCAGGTTTAGCTTTGTAAGACACTGACGAATTCTCTTCCAGGATAGAGATTATAAGTAGTAGATTATAATTAGATTATAAGTAGAAACTGTCTTCCAGAGTGGCTGTATAGTTTCGTATTTCCACCATCAATGATTGAGATTTCCTGTTTCTCCACATCTTACCAGCTTTGGATGTTGTCACATTCTGCATTTTAGCCATTCTAATAGGTGCTAGCTCACTGCTGTTTTAATTTGCAATTCTCTAATTACATCTGACCTTTAGCATCTTTTCATATGCTCATTTTCCATACGCATTTCTTCCTTGGCTGAGTGTCTATACAATTTTAATTTTTTTTTTCAATTAGTATTTTAAGAATTTTTAAAAAAATATATCTTGGTTACAAGACCTTTGTCAGATATATGTTTTATAAATGTTTTCTCCCAGTCTGTGAGTTGCCTTTTCATTTTCTTAATAGTATCTTTCACAGAGAATAAGTTTTTGTCCAACTTTCCCATTTTTTCTTTCATGGTGTTCTTAGAGTTGTATCTAGAAAAGTCATCACTATACCCCAAGTCACCTAGAGTTTCTTCTATTTCCCCCTCTAAAAGTTATATAATTTTGCATCTTATATCAAGGTCTCTGATCCATTTTGACTTAAATTTTGTACAGGGTGTAAGTCAGTGTCTAGATTCATTTTTTTTGCATGTAAATGTTTTTCCAGCACCATGTGTTGAAAAGATTATCCTTTTTTGGATTACCTTGAGGATGGATTTTTAAAATAAACTTTTCTAGGTTATAAAATATTACATGCTTATGAGTACCCAGAGGTGATCACTGGTAACATTTTGGTGAATATTTTATAAGTCTTTCATTCCATTTTGTGTGTGCATGTGTGTGTGTGTTGTGTATTTGGAACCCTACCATATATGATCTTCCCCCTACTCACTACTTTCTTGGGGTAATTTCTGGTTTCATCCAAAAGCAGCAATTAATGGTTGTGGCCACTGGAAAATATTACACATACCCTTTTATAATTTGAAGAAAATTCCAAGGAATTTTCTATGTTACCATTTTTTATTACTGCATATTAGTCCATGATATATTTAACCAAATTCTAATGGTCAAACATTTAGGTTGTTTCCAATATTTCTATTTGTTAAATGAGACATAAGGAAGGAAGCTATCATCTCGGACTTGCGTAAGGCCCAGAAAGTGGCCTTTAAAAGACTAGGAATTGAGGCCCCAGACAGAAAGTACAAGATCAGGAGGGTGAGGACTCGTTTGAGTGACAAGAGAATACTTGGATTGGAATGTTTGACTAGCTCAGTTAGTGGAGCATGCAACTCTTGATCTTGGGGTCATGAGTTCAAATCCCATTTGGGCAGAGAAATTACTTAAAAAGAGAGAGAGAGGGTGCCTGGGTGGCTCAGTTGGTTGGGCAACTGCCTTCAGCTTGGGTCACGGTCCTAGAGTCCCAGGATTGAGTCCCTCATCAGGCTCCCAGCTCCATGGGGAGTCTGCTTCTCCCTCTGACCTTCTCACCTCTCATGCTCTCTCTCAAATAAATAAATAAATCTTTTTAAAAAATAAATAAATAAAAAGAGAGAGAGAGAGGGAGAACTTGGGTTAAGGCTACCCAGATTATAAGAGCCCTCAGATGAACAGTTTCCCAAAGGTACAACCACTCCTAGGTCTCTGGTTAAACCATACTCAAGGAGAATGGAAACTGCAAGGACTTCCAGGCATGGTAGCTTCTACTGGCCCTGTCCTCCTTCGTGTGCCTTGTGCACTTTGCTCTCTGTCTCCATAGCACTGAACCCATGACTGATATGATTACTGTCTCCCCCCTGGACTTTGTACTCCTCAGCACAGGGCTGTGTCTCAGTTGTCTTTATAGCCCAGACATTGGATGGTGATAGGCACATATTAGGGGCTCAGCCCCCTTCCTGGAATTAAACTGTCTTCCAGTAGCAAGTTTTCCAAGCATGTCCTAGAGGAACTAATTTTAGCAACTACAAGGAGTCAAAGGAAATGCTCATCAGCAAGTGGCAGGGCCAGGAGTGACTGCAGGGAAATACCAATTATCAATCAGCCTAGAATTCAAAATCCTCAGAGTTCTGTGGATTCTATGCAAAGGCGAGAGAGGCATTTACCTCTGAGGCAGCCGGTTTGCATTCTGAGTGCCTGGGACTAGTGAAGTCTAATGACTCTAATGACCACCATCTGCCTGCATACACCACCCATACACGCACACAACTGAGACAATCCCCTGTATATTTCAGGCTGACTTCAGCAGAGGAGCTGATGAAAGGTAGCTATGATGAGGGCTGTTAGGTATACCTGGTCTGTCTCTTGACTATACCCTTGCCACACCAGGCAAGTAGCATCCATCTTCTACCTCCCTGGATGCCCTCTGATTGCAACCATGTCAAAGACATATCCTGCCCTGGTGGGATACATTCTAAGGCCACCCGTGGTCCATTTTCAGATGATAAGAGCCAAAGCCTGTTCTGATGGAGCTCTTTTAAGCATATGGATATGACTCTGCTCTCTGTTTCTCCCTGCACAAAGCTTTTACACAGGCGAGGGGGGGTTGTATTAGCTATTCTAAATTCCACAGTTAAACCCCTTGCAATTATACGCTCCTGCCCTCCTCATTAAAACAGCTGTGAGCCAAAAATACTTCATAGTACTTGACTGAAATAGCACAGATTATTCTTAAATAATAATAATAACCCTGTTTAAACTCTGAGCAGTTTATACAGTCCACCACCAGGTGTCACCAATTTCTCTGTTACTATAGACCATGTCTTCATTTTAATACAGTTTGTTTAGAAAATGTCTTAATAAGCATTTCAGCTTTAAAAAAAAACAAAAACAAAAACAACAAAAAAACCAAACCCTCCCCTTGGCAGTGAATGAAAATAAGTATATAAAATTAGATGGAAAAGACAAAACTTAATAACACATTTAATTCTGCAACTGTCCTTGGATAGTTGCGAGGAACAAAAAGGGGCTAAACTGATAGCAAATCAAAACTTCCCCCTTTAAGTGTGAGCCATCACTTTTGAGTTTGCCTTCCCTTGAAACCCTTCTCTTTCTTTTCACATTCAAAGATGACAGGAGGCTGGGGGTAGGTAGGGTCTGTTAAGTTTCTGAAAAGTCTAATAAGAGATAAGATCATAAACAACAAAGAGTTCACTGGATTTGAAAGTTTCCTTAATTTGAATTCAGCAAAGCAAGGTTAAGGAAAATTTAAGGCTTAGGGGAAAAAAACCCTGTTTTTTGGAGAACATGTGAATTTTAATTTGCTTTTTTAAGGATATAGTCAATTAAGGTAGTGGTTCTCAGTCAGAGATAAGTTTGTCCCCTAGGAGACATTTGGCCATGTCTGGGAGCATTCTTGGTTGTCACAACTGGTGTGTGTAGGGTTCTACTGGTACCTGAGTAGGGGCCAGGCATGTTGTTAAACATACTACAGCGCACCTAGGAGACTCCACAAGGAATTCTACAGCCCAATAAAGCCAATATTGAGAAACCCTGCTCTTGGATACCAAAGACTCCAAACAACCCTCTGAGTCAGACGGACTTTAAATCCTCCATGTATCACCTAATAGCTAAGTGACTTTAGGCAACTTACAATCCCTTTCTGGGATTTGACCTCTTATTTACAAAATAGGGATGGTGAAATCTACATCTCCGGGAAATAAGACAAGCCTGGAACGTAATGGCTCAGTAAGTATCAGTCTCATTTTCATAAATATTAAGGATAAGACCTGAAGGTATATACATGTCTGTTTTCCTTCTGTCCTTAATACACACAGTGAGGAGGTACTCTTGGCAAACGACTGAACTAAAGCCTGGGGATACAACAGGAGAAGGGACAGACATATTTTAACCACGAAGTGGTTTGCATTCCCGTGTGTGATGATAAGAAAATGTTGGGAGTTCAGGAATGAATGGTCAAGAAAGAATTCTTGAGACATGGGACGCCTGGTGGCTCAGTTGGTTGGACGACTGCCTTCGGCTCAGGGCGTGATCCTGGAGTCCCGGGATCGAGTCCCACGTCGGGCTCCCAGCTCCATGGGGAGTCTGCTTCGCTCTCTGACCTTCTCCTCGCTCATGCTCTCTCTCACTGTCTCTCTCTCTCAAATAAATAAATAAAATCTTTAAAAAAAAAAGAAAAAGAATTCTTGAGACATTTTAGGTGCAAAAGGGTGGTCTTTTTAAGGCATGGGGACAGGATCCATGGGCAGAAAGGGCTACACTGCGGTTGTGAGGAGTGGCTGTTTATATACTTCTAAGTTGGGAGGGGGTTAAGGGAATAATGCAAGTCTCTAGGGGAATTTGGAGGCAAGGTTTCCAGGACCTTGAAGGGCTAGCTGATGTTAGGAAAAGGTCCTTACTGTTGTCTAGTAAAACCTTAGTCATGAGACCCTTCAGATGTGTATCAGTGGGCCATAAGCTTGGAGAATGATTATTAACATATATCTTTGGGGGCAGAGATAAAAGAAGTTCCCAAAGGAATTTTTATATATTAAAGGAGACTTACAGTACTCTGGAAGTTTGGCTAATGTTAAGCTAACGCTGCCTTCTGCTCTTAGCAGAGTATCCACATTGAGGCAGTTAAGCTCCTAGAGGAAGGTCACTCTGCCTGTCTCAAGGACTCTTTAATGGGCTGAAAGTTGTAAGGATATTTAATTTTTTTCTAACATTTCTTCTGCCTTTGTTCTCCATATCATGAAAGACATTCATTAAATGATCGGTTACTGCAGGAGTGTAACACAGATGAGCTGCACAAAACCGCACAAGCATAAGGTTAACTAAACCTGAGTGCAGGGGCGGGAGGTGGTCATCAGTGAACACCTTCTTCTGGAAGGGACCTTGGGGTTGAATGTGAAGGGTGAGTCAGAGTAGCCAGTAAGGAAGGGTGAGAAAGAGAGTGCCAAGTCCAGAGAATCATAAGCCTCAAATTCCTAGGGTGGGAGGAGAGATAAGATTTCTTGAGCCCCCAAAAGAAAACCCACCCTTCTGCTTCCCCTCTTCCCATAGGGTGTGTTCTGAAACGTTTTATTCTAGATGGATATACTTTGAGCCTTTTTTTTTTTTAAAGAATTTATTTATTTATTTGACAGAGAGAGATCACAAGTAGGCAGAGAGGCAGGCAGAGAGAGAGGAGGAAGCAGGCTCCCTGCTGAGCAGAGAGCCCGATGTGGGGCTCAATCCCAGGACTCTGGGACCATGACCTGAGCCGAAGGCAGAGGCTTTAACTCACTGAGCCACCCAGGCGCCCCCCTTGAACCTATTTTTGATCTAGATCTATATCCTTTGGACATATCTTTGATCTAAATCTGTATGTTTTGAAAGGGAACACACCCCAAAGAGGATGGACACATGACCCTCAGGATGCTTACCAGCTAAAGATAACTTCAGAGTTCATAGAGAACCTACTTTTTAATCTCATCAGAGGTTTTCTATTCTTCAGATCTTGACAATTAGAAAGCATGTGGCAGGATAGACACAGTGGCTTAAGCCTTTTCCAAACCCTTAGCTTCTAGCTCATAGCCTGGATTGAAAAACCTCACTAGATATTCATTGATTTGTTGCTTTCTAGCAACAACCTTGAGGTCTAGGACCCAATTCTGTTACTTTCAGTTGTGTGACTTTAGAAAAATGTCTTAACTTCTCTGAGTTTCAACTTCTTCATAAAAAAAGTGGAAGAGTGTACTATCCAAGCCTCCAAGAACAGGTTCATGCCCCGTAAAGAATTTTTTTCAAGATCCCAGGTAAAAAATAATTAGGTGGCTTTATATCTGAGCCCTAGGATCCTTCTAGACTGCTGGCCTGTTTCAGCGGTCCTGATGGAATGCACTTTAGAGAGTTGTTGTAAATGCATTTGAGCACATTAGGAGAGGTATATGGTATATTATCACTATTTCTGTTCTTATTAGAAGAGGATGAGAAGCAACGGGATGACATGGAGCACAGATGAGGGAATTCTTCAAGAATTCTGAGAACTGGGGCACCTGGGTGGCTCAGTGGGTTAAAGCCTCTGCCTTCGGCTCGGGTCATGATCTCAGGGTCCTGGGATCGAACCCCGCATCGGGCTCTCTGCTCAGCGGGGAGCCAGTTTCCTCCTCTCTCTCTCTTTCTCTGCCTGCCTCTCTGCCTACTTGTGATCTCTTTCTCTGTCAAATAAATTTTTTTTAAAATTTAATTTAAAAAAATTTCTAGAACTGTACTTATTCATGAACATCTAATAAACTTCTGGGATTATGCTTTGTTACCAAAAGTCTTACCAAAAAGTAACACTTTGTTACCAAAAGTGTTACCAAAAAGTCTTACATTTTGGCAGAGTCAGAAGAATTCTGAAACATAAGCCTTGGAAATGTCTTTAGAAGACTTTTAATCCTAGAATGGCAACAGGTTTCATTTTCACTAGTAAACTCTGTCCACCTTGTAAAGCTGCCAGGATTCATGTATTGAAAAGGATTGTGAGGCTCCATCCAGATTTAAAGGACAAATAGTGTGGCAATCGATTAGTAATGTCTGCCATGGGAACCGCAAGGGCTTAAGATTGGCAGTACCCTGTGTGTTGTGTATTTCTGACCCTCATCTAAACCAATACTTCCCTTACAATGATGATGAAGGATCAGAGTTCAGCGACCTATACAAATGTAAACTAAATCTAGAGGATAGGATCAGTGGATCTCAACTACTATTTATTTTTTTCCTGAACAGAAAGTTTTATTTTAGAAAATTGTTTCTGGGGCACCTGGGTGGCTCAGTGGGTTGAGCCTCTGCCTTTGGCTCAGGTCATGATCTCGGAGTCCTGGGATCGAGCCCCATGTTGGGCTTTCTGCTCACCGGGGAGCCTGCTTCCCCCTCTCTCTCTGCCTGCCTCTCTGACTACTTGTGATCTCTCTCTCTGTGTCAGATAAATAAAATCCATAAAAAAAAAAAAAAGAAAAGGAAAGAAAATTGTTTCTTCTTCATCTATTATATGCTATCCGTCCTATACCAGCTGTCTGTTACCTGCTTCTATAGTACAGTGGACTGTCAAGAGCATGTGTTCCATAGCCAGACTGTTTGGGTTCAAATATTAGCTTGCCAATTACAAGCTATATGACCTTGAACAAGTTGCTTAATATCTCGGTACCTCAGTTTCCTTATCTGTAAAATGGATATAGTAATAATAATTCCTCTTTCATGGGGTTCATGGAAAGATTAAATGGATTAAAACATGTAAATGAAGTATTAAACTGCGACTAGCGTATCACAATACTTTTTAAGTGTTCATCTTCTCTTTACCCCTTACTTTGGTTAGGACATTTATTTAAAGACTGACATACACTCTGGGAGAGAAGTAGTCTCTCTTTCTGAGGTCTTTTTTTTTTTCCCCAAAGATTTTATTTATTTATTTATTTGACAGAGAAAGATCACAAGTAGGTGGAGAGGCAGGCACAGATAGAGAGAGAGGGAAGCAGGCTCCCGGCTGAGCAGAGAGCCCAAGGCGGGACTCAATCCCAGGACCCTGAGATCATGACCTGAACCGAAGGCAGCGGCTTAACCCACTGAGCCACCCAGGGGCCCTCTTTCTGAGGTCTCAAATAGAAAATCTCAAGAAGAGTCACAGAAGCTCAGACCTGGTTGTGATCCCTGTGGCTGCATGTGGTGAAACTCTGTTTACAAATACAGGAAAGAAGAGCCAAAATATGGAGATGGAAATTCAGATCCAAATGATGCCATTAGTAATTGTGGACCAGTCATATATCTCACATAGGAATCTGAACCTAGACTTAAGGGTTGGTTTCTTGTTTGTTTTGCTCAAGCTTGAGGAATATTTTTTAACACTCAAAATTACAAGATCCTCCACTATTTTTGCAAGGGACTCTTAACTCCTGTTAAGAGTTAAGCTCTGTTCCTGAAGTCATATGTTCCAGAAGAATTCACCTGAAGGACCTGCAGGAGACTGATCAGTCCCATCAACAAGAATAACTGGGCCCCAGGACAGCTTTTCCAAAGGGGACTTTGCTAGATAAAAAGTGCCTGAGGGCCAGGAGGCACTTTGGAGCCCAGAAAGGGTCACTGAGCTGCCTGACAACGCCGGGTGCAGCTGAGCCTACACGTGCCAGATCCCAGGATTTTCTCAGCTCAGCCAGCCCAAATTGAGGCTAAAATATCTGCAGGGATGTCCTCAGCCCTGAAAATGAGGCACACAATGTCCTCCTGATGCCATCTGATTTCAGAAGGTTGGGCTATGGCATTTACTTCCCTTCTCTAATAAGGAGAAGGTCGGAGAAGTGTCTGCTCGGACAAATAGGGACCACTTCTGTGGGGGAAACCCAAAGGTGCCTGGACGATTTATTTCTGGTCAAGAACTTGGTCTTGATCCTGCAAGTCTGGGGTCAGGTAAAGAAATCAGTTTCATCCTTGATCTAGCCTCCATTCTAGACACTTGAGCTTTGATTGAGAAGGTTTGGACATTTCTGGCAAACACAAGTTGGGTCACAGGGTAACCATATGATTTACTGTACAGAGATGCTTTAGTGAGTGAGAATGGACAATAATAATTGCTCCAGGACCAGGTATGAGCCAGGCCAGCCCCAAGACATGCAATCGACCCTTACTAGTCCTGAGAGGCACAGTCTTTTCCTCAAGAAATGTACCACATTACATTTGGAGACTGGATCTGATTTAAGAAATTATTTAGATTAAGATCAAATTTGTTCCATTTTCTCCAAAATCACTACATCATAATGATGGGGCAAAGATCATCAGAGCAGTTTGGTTAAATGATTAGACTATCTTTCATATACTTATTAATCTATTTTAGATCCTGCGTTCAAATCCTGTTTGATCCCTAAACATCTATGCCATTTGGGGCAACTTCTCTCCCTGGGCCTCAGTTTTCTCACCTGTCAAATAGGGCTAAGCAGAGCAGCTACTTGATTGGATCATTGTGAGAATTATTTAAATTAAAATATAGGTGAATAGCTCACACATAGTAAACTCTCAATTATTAGTGGCTATTATTTTTAATATTTAAATAGATTGTGAATGAAGAACTCCGGAGCCAGTTTGCTAAATAGTAAAGAGTCTTTGAATTTGTTTACTTAAACAGGCATTGTGTTCTCCCAGGTTCATTTGTGTAAGGACAGGAATAGCTGAGATCACCTTTAGGTTGGATTTGAGTCATCAATTATATTCAAATCATTCAAATAAGAAATGTATTGAGGAGTTAGTATAGTACAGCTTATTGAATAAATGCTGGAGATGCAGCAGGAAACATGAGAAAACAGCAAATCTTGCCTCTCATGGACATTATAATAAATAAAATAAAGCCACACCATACTTGTGTTCAATCACAAGCCACAGACAAATATGGCGAGGTCCTTTAATCATAGTGGATTCAGACACCAGCTCTAGGGAATTCAGTTCTTTAGAGGTCACATTGATCCCCTAATCCCATACTTATTCTGCAGGAACACGGCTTCCACAGCTTTCTTCCCAAGCACCAGAGTCCTGCATTCCTCCCAGGGCTGCTGGCTCCTATTCTTAGTCACCAGCAATTTTGCTTTTAAGCTCATTCTCTTGTCCATTTTGAAAACACATGATTGTGAGTCAAAGCCAGAGAGAACAGGCATGTCAGGGGGACTGGGGCCTGGAACTCTCAACCTAATGATTAAGTTCCTAGATTATGCATGGTACATTATGAATTCCTTCTTTTAAATATAGACCCGTTTCATTTGATATGAAATGGGCTGACTCAGGCTACTAATGCTAAACAGGCTACCTAATTGTGGTGAAATGTGCAGCCTGTATAAAACGTTCTGGACAGACCCAAAGAGAGAGATGAAGGCTCTGAGTTTCTGGAACCTAGGGATAGAGGGAAAAGTGAGAAGGAACTCCCATTCTGCTTCTATCACAGTTTTTCTGAGGATGTGCTATATTTTGTTGTTATGGCTTAGTATCGAGCATCTTGAATGATATAACGAGTATTGTGACAGATTTGAGATTTGTGGAATTTCTTAGAAGTCATGTTAAAACCCAGGGATGGGGCCACTAAAATCTATTTTAGATTCAGCATATGTGATATTCTACATTTGAATAACATTTTACAATTTATGCCCAATTAATTGGTTAACAGTATTTAGTTTGTGCTACTGTTCCCATCTGTGCCTCTCCTGGTCCTTTTCATACACTGCCTTTTCGAAAGCAAATTTCTGGACATATACATATATACAAAAAAGGGTAAAACAGCTCAACGAATTTTTACAGAATGAATGCACCTATCTACTCAGTTCCTAGATCAGAACTCCAGAAGCCCTATCCCACTATGCTCTTACCACCAAAATTAGCTACTGTCTTGACTTCTAAACCATAGATTTTTAAAATTAAATTATATACTATATTCCCTTTTGTATCTCATTTCTTTTGTTGCATGTTTTTTGCACGAAATTCATCAATGCTGTGTGAACTCCTAGTTTGTTGATTCTTTTTGCTGCAAGTGGTCCCCTGGATAAATACAACATAATGTCATCATACTACTGATGGGCATTTTTGGTTTTATAATTGGGCTGTCAGAGTATCTTACACATACTTATTTGTGTCTTTGGGAAATACTCATATCAGAATAGAGTTACTTGGATATATTTATATACAGTTATCTATAACAACAACACATAATATACATATATACTTTATGTGTAATTCCATATACATATATTACATAAACATGATAATTACACATATATTCAAAACAAACCTACATATATGTATTCACTTTAGTAGGTACTACTAAACAGTTATCCAGAGTTATATCAATTTATACTGCTACCAACAGTGTAAAAATATTTTAGTTCTGTATCCTTGCCATCACCTGATACTGTCTTTTTTTCAGTCATTTTGGCAAGGGCAAATTCATTTACTTTTACAGTGTGTGTATTTATCTCTGTTCTCCATTTGTCACAGCCAGTGATTTATTTTTTTCCCCCCTCCCAATTTACATGAATGACTTCAACTTTAACATAGCTCATAATCAACACGTACCTAGTCATTGGGGGGATAAAAAAGCTAAAAAATAAAACATCAATGGTCATTTATTTCTATAAGGAATTTAGTCTTCTAATGCATTAAGAAATATTGCTATTAGTTTTGGTAAAATTTAGGAGCACAGAAATAAATCTGATAGCCATTTAAATCCAAGGTATTTCCACATTACACGTCCTAAAACTAGCCCTATATAAACTTTAAGAGAGAGAACCAGCACAACCCTTCAAGTATTTCCATGAGTTACTGAGTCCAATTCTTGCCATGAACTTCTGCTTTCTTCTAAAGACCCAAAGTCAGTAAAAACCACAGCTCCCTTTCCTGGTGCTATTTAACAGAGAGAGAAAGAGAGAGTGTCACCAATGGATGAAGAAGACACTGGCTTCAGGGTAACACAGTGAGAAGATAGAAGACAGGGCCAGAATCTAGGCCTTTGGCCTTCCAGTTTTATCATTAAAGGATATCACCTTTAGGACAAGACTGGTCACTCAGAGCTCTGCAACCAGTGACCCTCTAGAATCTCAGTGTAGTCCTATTTGTTATGAAGGAGATCTACACAATGTAGACATTACTTATCTATTGCCCCTAATATCTGACAATGCAATAATAAAATAGATCCATTGCAAGGTAATTTGATCCCTACAGCAGTCCCAAATATGTACCCTGAGAGAAAGTTCTAAGTGAGGTCCCATAAGCTAGCCTCAGCCTCTGCTATCTGTAGAGTGATGGGTAAGAGCTCACCCTCTGCAGTCAGACAGATGGGTCCAAATTCCTGTACTACTGTTGACTTCAGTGGGACCTCTAGTATGTCCCTCAACTTTTCTAAGCCTCATTTTTCTCATTGTCAAAGTAAGAGGTGGTGTGGAATTTAGAGATCATGTGTGTGAGGAAGAATCATAATGTTTGAGGTATTAACCAATTCTTTTATTTTCCCTATCTCATCCCTATGCAGATGGGGAGATATGGGTCACCATTTGTCCTGGAGCTAGATTCCTTAAAACTGGACCAATGAATAAAAATGACAGTTTTTCAGCTCCTGGTTCCAACTCAGATGCAGAGTTGTGGAGACAAGATGAATCTCCTTTCATAAATCCATGACTCTTAGAGCCCTGTAGCACTCTTAGGACAGGATATCCAAAATCTCCCAAGGGTCCTGGGGGGACATGAACATTGGCTGAGGAGGAGAGATGCATGGACCTGTACAGGGTCCTGTTGTGGGCACAAGGAGCTAAGTGCCAGATGCCAGCTCTGTGGTTAGTCTCCACTGGAAACTATAAGGAGAGGACTAAACTTCACCTCACCAGGTTATCTGAGTCTGGCATCTCAGGGGACAGGTCAGAATGGGTCTCCATCTGGAAGTTTGTCAAGTTCCGACTAAATGAATTTATGTTGGGTGTGAGAGGACAGCAAAGGGCCTGCTGGGTCTGGACAGAGAAGTGGACATCCACTGCCTACTGTTACCAGGTTGGCATCTGTAACATGTCCTGGGCTTAGTATCCTCTCAGGTGGAAAGGGAGAATAAATTGGAGGGGGTGGGGGAATTCTGGACATGATTGAATTCCAAACCTGGACTAACACATTTCTGAATCAGACCTTCCTTAGACATGTGTAATGATGTTCTGACCACTAGGGAGACTGTGTGAGTTCAAATTTTTTTTTTAAGATTTTATTTATTAATTTGACAGAGAGAGAGAGATCACAAGTAGGCAGAGAGGCAGCAGAGAAAGGGGGAAGCAGGTTCCCTGCTAAGCAGAGAGCCCAATGTGAAGCTCAATCCCAGGACTCCGAGATCAGGACCTGAGCCAAAGGCAGAGACCCAAGCCACTGAGCCACCCAGGTGCCCCATCAGATTATTTTGTTAAAGAAACTGTTAACATTATGTTTCTTGTATACCACATGTGAGTGATGCTAAGAATTCATACCTATTACATGTGGGGAAATGCCTGGTACAAGTAAATGGTCATTACTAGTATCCTGAAGATCTAATTAATATCCTGTCTCTTGTCACCCAAGAATTAAGTTGTAATCACAGAGGCTGTTCTACCACGCTATAAATAGTGCCGACCAACACTGTACCAGCAGTGAGATTTTCAGCTTTTAACCTGCTAGAAAGACTTTTTTCGATATTAGGATATAAATGCAGACGACCCAGCAGATGGCCTCATTTAAAAAAAAAAAATCTGATTTGTATAAAGCATTTTATTAACCTGAGTTAATGTAACTCAGACAACATGAGATGAAGTACGTCAACAGAATCAGAAACTCACAACACAGGTTTTCTGTGTTCATGGGACGCCGTGTGCCTCTCACTTGGAATACGTGTTGTGCTCTCCTCTGAAATCCGTGGAGAACAGCCAGTCGCCCATCACCATCTGGCCAGGCTCATTCTGGGTGGCTGCAGCTGCAGCCCAAGGTCTGGTAATCATAGCTCCCAGTTGTCTACATGCTAAATAGCTAGCTCAAGTGGCCGCCTGGCCAGCGGATTTCACTATGTGCAGCTTCCTTCTCTAATAAAAGATCCAGATTTCAAAGCACTAAAGAGCACCTTAACTATGACCCAACTCAGTAGTACACAGTTCCTTTCTCTTTGAGCTTTCAGGACCACCTACCTCAACCATACATGTCACTAAGATAAGACCTCTTCTGTGGACTAAGGCAGTGATCCCAAAGCTGGTCCTTCTGTTCTAATTTTCTATTCTATAACCCATTTTCTCTCCCATGGCAGTTCCGGGTTAATCAGTCAAAAGCCCTCGATGAGGGGCGCCTGGGTGGCTCAGTGGGTTAAGTCTCTGCCTTCGGCTCAGGTCATGATCTCAGGGTCCTGGGATAGAGCCCCGCATCAGGTTCTCTGCTCAGCGGGGAGTCTGCTTCCCCCCCCCTCTCTGCCTGCCTCTCTGCCTACTTGTGATCTCTCTCTCTCTGTCAAATAAATAAATAAAATCTTTAAAAAAAAAAAAAAAGCCCTTGATGAAGCCACATCACAAAATTTTAATATTCCCATGTTGGCTACAGATAAACGCAAACTTCCTGGCTTAGCTTTCAAGGCTCTTATCATCTGGTCTTAGTTTGGGGAAGCAATGTAATGAAAGGGTGGAGGTTACTGATATATTGATTCAAAGCTCAGATTTATTATTTCCTTAATAGTCTTATCAGGTTAGTTATTCTTTCAGTTTACTCATCTTAAAATGAGATTAATGACATTTCCACAACTATGGTAGGAATTAAGTTAGATCAAAGTAATTTGCCCAGCACCTTTGCACTGAAAATACTCATTGGAGGAGACAGTTTTAAGAATTACTATGAGCCACTGGGTGGCTCAGTGGATTAAAGCCTCTGCCTTCAGCTCAGGTCATGATCTCAGGGTCCTGGGATTGAGCCTTGCATTGGGCTTTCTGCTCAGCAGGGAGCCTGCTTCCCCCTGTCTGCCTGCCTCTCTGCCTACTTGTGATCTCTCTCTCTCTGTCAAATAAATAAATAAAATCTTAAAAATAATAATAATTGCTACTAGTTTTTCAGTATTATTTCCTGCTTTTGGCCAGCGTTCCAGCAACAATGGACGACATTTTGAAGCAGTATAGTGTTACGTGGTTAAACATTAGGATTTTGCAGTCAGACTATCTGGGCTTCTATGATGACTCTGCTACTTTTGTGTGATTTGAGCAAGTTACTTCACCTTTCTAGGCCTCACTGTCCTCCTCAGTGAAATGGAAATAATAAACTCGCCTCTTGGGATTCTGTATTGAATGAGAGCATGCCTATGAAAAAGTTAACATCACTCTTGGAATAAAGTAAGTGCTGAAGGAAAACCAAGCATTATTTCCCATCCTATTTTGAGTATTTACTCAGTAATTTCATAGTTTCATAACTAATATAGCTTAATAGTTTAATAATGATATTATTATTACTTTAATATACTCTCTTTGGATATGCATTTCTCTTGTTTGCATGTTTTGCTTTTGCTTTCTCCCCACCCTCCCAATTCTAGAACCACCTGACACATTTTATGATCCTTTTATAAGTCTCCAGGTCCTATAATCTTTAAACCCAGATCAAACAACCAAAATGTTTCCTCCTCCAGGAAGCCTTTCCTGATACCTCAGCAGGAAATAACTTCTCTGAAATACACTGCTCTGGGAGTTTAAAGGAGTAGCTTTCCAACAGAACTGAGGCATTCTGGACTGTGTATTTTTTTAATTCTTTTTTAAAGATTTTATTTATTTATTTGACAGAGAGAGAGAGATCACAAGTAGGCAGAGAGGCAGGCAGAGAGAGAGGGGGGAAGCAGGTTCCCTGCTGAGCAGAGAGCTCAATGTGGGGCTCTATCCCAGGACCCTGAGATCATGACCTGAGCCGAAGGCAGAGGCTTAACCCACTGAGCCACCCAGGCGCCCCCTGGACTGTGTATGTTTTATCTCAACAATGAAATGATTGAATGTGAGGACAGAGACTCAGCCTACTTCATCGTTCTATCCCCTCCACAGGGCCTCCCCAAATGCTCACAGAACTATGTTTTATCCAGCTTCCTTCTCTTTTGCCAAAGGACCTGGAGGTTTGGGAACTGAAGCTATGAAGTAGAGAGAAAGAAGGTAGGCTGTTCCTTGGAAAGTGAGCATCTCTAATACATGAGTCAGTCTGTAGTATTACATTTGACCCTTTCTTATTTCCTCTGGAGCCAGTTTTTAAGAATTGTGCCCTCAAGAAAAAGCACTGTTCATGATTCAAAAGCACTGCTGTTGCTTCAAAAGAAACAAATATCAAAAGCTCTTGCCCCCACAACAAATGTCATAATCACTCTGCCCCTGGAGCCCTGCTACTTTGAATTCTACTGATGGGCTTAAAGGAGTCCTTCTCTTTGAGGCTTTCCCAGATCTTGAAAAAGAAACTTCTTTGAGGCTTAAGGTCTCATCTTCCACTCCCATCTTCACAGTGCCTACATAAAGAAGCTCTCATTGGAGAATCCCCAGTGAACAGCCTCTCCTTATCCCTTCAGGGGATGATTAGGAAGGATAAATGGCCAGTGGCACAGATGGCCCTTACTCTGACCCTGCAGCCCCTTTCAGGATATACCACTCTCAGTGAGCAAGTAAGCCTGAGATGGGGACTTGTAAATCTCTTTGCACCTATGTAGATTCATCTCGGTGATGAGCTTCTCAAGGGTGGGGAAGATGTTGGGACCCCCTCAAACTGTGTGACCTCAATTTAACCTCTTGGAGCCTTTGTTTCCTCATCTGCAAAGTGGAAATAAGACTACTTGCCTGAAACCTATGGAAAATCAATGAGTTAAGAAAGTAAAGTATCTAGCATAGGAGCCAGTCCATCTGGGACACTCCAGAGTGTACTGTATGTCCATGTCCTCTGTTTACATGTGTTCATATCTCCAGCAACCTATGTTGGAGAATGCTCACGACACACACTTTTGGACTATTTGATGAAAACCCTGCACTCCTCCAAGCATTGAATGCAGAGAATTGCTGCGTACTTCTCCAACCAGTGCTGGATCTTCGACTATTCCTCCATCAGGAAGCCTTTCCCAAACACGCTGGCCAAGCAGGGATTTTGCAAGGCAACATCTCCTCTCACTGACTGTTGTAACAGACCTAATTAGGTTTGTAACAACAGTGGAATCCCTTGGTGACAGGCTAGCTGTAAACACACTAAAGGAACAGCTACAACGTCAACCTTCTCAGATCTGAGAACTGCTAATTCCCTGCCAGTCAGCCTGACATGGCTGCTTTTTAGCCGACCCCTTTGAGGGAAGCATCAGAGGGCTCCGTGAGGAGCTTTCTACTGTGGGATATGAGAAAACCTTCAGCTGATTTTATTAAAGGGGAGTTTTCTTTGTGTTCAGATTGGCTACCCATGTGGACAGGGGTGTGGTAACACAGGGAGAACTCCCATGCATACACATGAGGCTAAAAATTTAGACTCTCCTCCCTAAAAGAGAAGCAGTGAGTTTCTCCTTCTCTAGGTGATATTGAAGAGTAAGCAGCCACTATATGCTAAGCAATGACCTGGGTATTTGGACTACAGAGGGAAATAAAGCACAGTTCTCATTTTTAATAAGTCCCCACCAAACTCACAAGGGGTTTGGACACATATACTACTCATTCTTTAGGGGTTCAAAATTAATTTCACCTTTATCTGTGCCCACATATAACATGACTTTCATAACTGCTGTTAACAGTAATCACCTTACTCTATTCCAGAAATAGAAATGGATCTTACGGAAATATTCACCTCTTCAATTCTCAACAAAGCAAGAATAAGGAGAGAATAAAACACACTTTCCTCTTTGAACTGTTCTCCAGGACCCACATTTCTATAATAAATATGGCTTACTTTTATACTAAGACTATCAAGAAAAAGTGCTATTGTATTTAAAGGTGAGAAATGAACCAAGCCTTTTGAAGTAATATTTTGGCAAAATAAAAATGCGGTAATAAAATATAGGTATCTTCTAAAAATAAGTTCCAAAACATGTAAGGTCTTTTCTTTATCTGAAAAAAAGTATCTGGAGGGTATAAACTTCAAAAATGCAGTCTAAAAAAAAGTACCCCCAAAAAATTGGAAAAAAAACAAAACCTCCAAAATGCAGTCTAAGTAATTAGGTTATTCTGCGTAAATATCCAATCCATTGCTTGGGAAAGTATGCTCTATGTTCTTGATTTTTCTGGAATACATATTTTCTAGCACTATTAATCCTTCTGGTTTTCAAACTTAACAGACTGATTTAATCAAAGGAGGGGAAAAGAGAACAGACTTTGGATGACAATTTCTTTGAAACAGAAAGAATTTCTGGAAAACCAAGCGCTATATCTTATTTTACAGAGAAGGAAACTAAGAACAAATAAAGCTAGGAACAGAATAAAACACAAAGCTAAGATTAAAATTTGTGTCTGCTTCTCCAACCGCTGCCGTTTCCATTCAGAAAGTCAGTAAACAAATTAGGAAGAACAGTCCCTGAAAGGTATGGATATGCTGTTATGGTTTTAAAAGTTCAGTTATACCAGTCAGGTAACAACAGCAGCTGATTCACTCACTCATTCACTCATTCATTAGATACATACATCTTAACTTACTGCTATGTGGCAGGCAGTCTCTAAATTCTGTGGACACAGGGTGGGGAGCTATACCTGGACCCTGCCTTCCTCATCCAGAGGTACAGAAATACAGAGTAAAGGGGTGCCTGGGTGGCTCAGTTGTTAAGCATCTGCCTTTGGCTCAGGTCATGATCCCAGGGTCCTGGGATGGAGCCCCACGTCCGGGTCCCTGCTCAGTGGGAAACCTGCTTCTCCCTCTCCCACTCCCCCTACTTGTGTTCCCTCTCTGGCTGTCTCTGTCAAATAAATAAAAAAATCTTAAAAAAAAAAGAAAGAAAGAAAAAGAAATACAGAGTAAGTTTCGAGATTCCAAGTTCTCTATATTGAATTCTTTTCTTTTTTTTTTAAAGATTTATTTATTTATTTGAAAGAGAGAGAGAGAGACAGCATGAGCTGGTGCAGGGGCAGAGGAAGAGATAGAGAAGCAGACTCCCCGGTGAGCATAGAGCTGGACATGGGGTTTGAACCCAGGACCCCGAGATCACGACCTGAGATGAAATAAAGAGTTGGCTACCCATCCAGCTGAGCCTCCCAGGCACCCCTTGAGTTCTTTTTTTTAAACAAGGTATGCCTTTATTAGAGTGCTCTACCAGCAAGCTGAGTATAGCTTTCTTCAGCTTAGTCTGCAAATATCTACTAAAAGAAATACTATTTTCAAAAGATATGGTGGTCATACATAACATTATTTTCCTTCTGTTTTAACTTGACATCTATTTAAAATAACTAAGGGTAGTTAAGCTGACTTCCTATTGACTCATGAACCCCACAGTAAGAATTTATAATTAAGAAATTAAAAATGTGAATAAGATGTATATCTTAAAATATTCCCTATAGGATTATTTATAAAGTAGCAAAATGAAAACAACCAATAAGTCAGAGTCAATTAAAATATGGTTTCACTTACTTGTGGAGCATAAGGAGTAACATGGAGGACATTAGGAGAAGGAAAGGAAAAGTGAATTGGGGGGAAACTGGAGGGGAAGATGAACCATGAGAGACTGTGGAATCTGAGAAAAGACAGGGTTTTGGAGGGGAAGCGGTGGGGGGTTGGGAGGGCCTGGTGGGCACGTATTACATGGAACACTGGGTGTGGTGCATAAGCAATGAATCTTGGAACATTGAAAAAATATAATCAAATTAAAAAGTAAATAAAAACAACCTAATTTCCTTATAATTAGAAACTAATTAAATAAAATAATAACAGCAATGTTATAGCACCCTGCCACTAGAAAAAAGTAATCTTAGAAAAATTCTTAATGATGTAGAAAATGTTTCACATTGTAAATGCGAAAATATAAGTTTACAAAACGATATTGATAAGATACTTCTAATCTTGTAGAACATACAGATACAGTATATCCCAAAAATGGACATTATCTCTGGGTGTTGTAATTAAGAGTGATGCTTATTTTCTGCTTTTTTTGTTTTTCTGTATTTTCCTGATTTTGACAACAAAGGTTGTCATTTTGGTAATCAGTGGCGGGGGGAAAGCTGTCATTTAAATAAACATTATGCTAAACTGCTTTCTATAATAAAAATTATTTCAGTAAAAGCTAAATTTCTGTAACAGGAGATGCATACAACCTAACCATTTACTTTCTTCCTAGTTCTTCAGCTGAGTGTTAGTACCCATCAGCAAATGCCAGGTTGGATACGGCATGACTGTGCACTAGCTGCACCACTGTAAAATATGTAAATCACAGAAAATGAATTTCTTACTTATTCAGTGACGGAATTATGTGCCAATGTTTATTTGAGACATTGTGTAGATAAATAACAAATGTTTTTCAAACACATTTTTCTTTGTTAACTTCCATAGTCTGAAAATAGCTCTTAACTGTGTGGTGACAGAAATAACATGGAATTACACAATTACATTTTTTTCCCAAACCCCAAATTCATAGTTTGTGAAAATCTGACATTCCGCGTCAGACGGAAATAAGTCTATTCTACAAAGCTTTACGTCAGTTTTCTACGAAGAACTTTCTAATGTTATATCATATGCATAAAATAAGGGCTATCTCATTAAAAAATCTTCTATATTTATTTCTCAGCACCAAGTAAGGGAAAAGACTATATTCATATAAATATTAAAATGTCGGGGCACCTGGGTGGCTCTGTGGGTTAAAGCCTCTGCCTTCAGCTCAGGTCATGATCCTAGGGTCCTGGAATGGAGCCTTGCATCGGGCTCTCTGCTCAGTGGAGAGCCTGCTTCCCCCCACCCTCTCTCTGCCTGCCTCTCTGCCTAATTGTGATCTCTGTCTGTCAAATAAATAAAAATTTAAATAATAATAATAATAAATAAATATTAAAATGTCTATTCGTACAGGCACCTGGGTGGCTCAGTGGATAAAGTATCTGCTCTGGTCATTATCTAGGGTCCTGGGATTGAACTCCACGTTAGGTTCCCTGCTCAGCGGGGAGTTTGCTTCTCCTCTCCCCCGCTTGTGCTCTCTCTCTCCCTCAAATAAATAAATAAAGTCTTAAATAAATAAAAAAATAAAAGGTCCATTCATATCTTACTTTTCGTGTGAACTTATAAATGAGGATTCTATTAATTTTGAGAAGAGAGTGCACAGTGTTCAAAAAGACCCAGACTGGAACCATGATCTCTTCGAGGCATTACCATGAAGTTTCATCTCTAAACATTTACAAGGTTGGCCCAGATACAACATCAGGTCAGCTTTTCTTCAACTGAAATGGCTTTCCAAACTAGGAAAATATTCCTTCATTCACTCATTCATTCAGTATATGGTAATAGTATTTTGAGGTCTGCTAGATCTTGAGTATACATTAGTGATTAAAACAGAGTTCCTGGCCTTATGAAGTTTCTAAATTTGTGAGAGAGACAAAGAATGAACATAGGAACAAATCAAGAATCCAATAATGTCTACTGTGATCAGTACTATGAAAGGAATAAGTGTGGTGCTGGTGTAAAGTCTATCAGGGTGAACAAGAATCTGCAGAAACTATCACAAAGCACTTGCAAAGGAAGGCTAGCTAAATGGAAATCTGGGGGCACCTGCTGGCTCAGTCCATGAAGCATGTGACTCTTGATCTCAGGGTTGTCAGTTCAAGCTCCCCGTTGGGTGTAGAGATTACTTAAAAATAAAATCTTAAATACTAATAAAAAATTGAGATCTGAAGGATATGAAGCAGCATGGATGAGTGGAGAGAAGAACATTTCAGGAGCAGGGACAAGGGCAAGAGTTCTAAGGCAGGAAAGCAGTCAGTCTGCTCAAGGAACAGAGAGCAGTGGCCCTAGAGTATGTTGAGCTTTGAGGAACTCAGTACCAAAGGCTTCCATTGGGCCATGCCATGACAGGAGAGGCAGGTATCTAGAGCACAGATGGAAAGGTCAGGCATGAGCAGGATAAGGAACATGGTTCATCATATCAAGAAGGAAAGAGGAGAGGATGTGTGTGAACACAAGAAAGTTAGGTAAGCAGGTATGGCCATAGGAAGTCAAAGGAAATGCCTTCTCCTTTATCTGGCAAGAACGAAATCAATGCATCTGCTGCCAGGGAAGGGAGAGATAGATGTAACCAAAGTTTAAGGAGATATGGTCCAGCCTCAAATAGCTTCTCTGAAGAACAGCAGGGAGAAAGAGAGAGAGCTAAGAAAATAGAGATTGCTGGGTAGTACCTAGGTCCCAGCTGGTGGAAGGCTTTGGATTTATAGTTTTAATAACAGCAAACTAAGTCTTTGGCCAGCAGGTTACAGAATAGCAAGTACAGTCAATCTTATTTACATAAAATCATATGCATATATCTTTGGGCACATAGGCAGAGAGAGATGTCTAAGAGAAAATTCATCAACATGTCAAGCAGTATCTACTTATGGGGTAAGTGATTTTGATGTATACTTTATTCTTTATTGCTTGAATTATTTAATAAGACTCATTTCATTGTTATATTTATTTCATATTTGCACATCACTGGAATTCATCGTATTGCCAGTGGTGGGAGGGGTGGATTTAGAGAACTATACAATTCTTGATCTGAAAGGGACTGTCTTGTCCTATCTTTTCCTTTTAGATATGAGGAAGTGAGGCCCAGAAAGAGGAAATTCCTCTTTAAAAATTCTTTTAAGGATTTAACTGCAGAGATGGGTGAGTCCCAGGTGTCCTAACTCCTACCCAAGAGTATTTCTATGTGAAATTCAAGTAAGGTATTAAATTTAAAAGAATGTATAGAAGCCTGTCTTTAACATGGATGTTGAAGGCACTTCTTCAATAATGACATATCCAGTTTGAGGATGATACTTCCAAGTATGTATATATGTATATCTATGTGTGTATGTTTGTGCATATACATGTATACACACCCAACTTTAAATCTAGACTGCATATACACATTATCTACTTTTATCTTAGAAACTACATCTCTCTACAGATACCACATTGGGCACATTGATGGAGAAGTTGATCTGCCAAATCTTCACCGTTATCCCGTGGACAGCCAGCGGTTGTTAGGGTCACAGATGAAATTTCTCAAACTGACAACTGACATTCATAAAATACAATTACACCTTATTTCCCTTTATGGTGAGATGTTAAGGGGACACCAGAAATTAATTAGAAACACAAAGGAGGCCACCTGGGTGGCTCAGTCAATTAAATGTCTAACTCTTGATTTTGGCTCAGGTCATATGTCAGGGTCATGCACTGGGCATGGAGCCTGCTTACGATTTTCTCTCTCCCTCTGCCTCCCTCCCCACCATGCTCTCATGTGCACTTTCTCTAAAAACAAACAAACAAAAAAACCCCACAAAACCCCAGAAAACCATAAAGGAAGCAGAGAAACTTTTAAATAAAACAAAACAAAAATACTATCACCTTCTCTTGCCTTCTGTTTATTCATGCACATTCAACTTTTACACATCTTCTTTTTTTTTTTTTTTTAAAGATTTTATTTATTTATTTGAGAGAGAGACAGTGAGAAAGAGCATGAGCGAGGAGAAGGTCAGAGAGTGAAGCAGACTCCCCATGGAGCTGGGAGCCTGATGTGGGACTCGATCCTGGGACTCCAGGATCACGCCCTGAGCCGAAGGCAGTCGTCCAACCAACTGCGCCACCCAGGCGTCCCTACACATCTTCTTTTTGAAATAATGTGGGAAGGACACCTGCTTAAATGGTATTTATGTGTATTGTGGATAACCCTAAGCTAGCTAGAGGAGTTCGGAGTACAGGGAAGAGCTCATCAGTGACCCCTCTAATGTGTTGGTCTTTATGTGTTTAACCCTGACATCCAAAGCAAGATACTTTCATGGCCTGAGCACATCCCATGAGCCCCCTTTCTGATGTCTCTTAAGAAAACTGGCCTTCCTGGTAAGCCCACTGCTTGCTCTAGAGCTGGAACACAGACCAGACCTAAGTCAGCTAGTGCCCCACAGTGGTCTCAAGATTGGCTCAGCGTTGCACAGGTGTACCCATAAGAGCCTTTGGGCCAGCATGACCCTTCTGCAGAGACTTTTTAGAACAGGAGTGACATTGTTTCCACTGAACTTGGACCTGAGAAGACACAGGCTGGGGCTGCCTTAGCAAGAATCTGTCTGTGAGGGAACCAATGCAGATGAAAGTACAGCTGAGGGACAGAAAAAAATGATGAGGTTTCCATTTTTTTGAAAGTCAAACTTGTCAAATATTTTTAAGTTCATATGGTTCAATCTAAATCAATTTTGATGACCTTGAGTTGAACTCCTAACCTGAAGCCAGTTCTAACCATGGACTAGCAGTCACATAAGCCAATAAGTTCCCTGTTTTATAAGCAGGATTGGATTTTATTACTTTTTTTTTTTAATTAAACAAAACAATGAGTCCACTTTCTTAGTTAAAGTTGAGGTCATCTGTACATAAGAGACTGTTAGAGAGAGAGGAGAGGATGATGAGCACTGGGTGTTATATGCAACTAATGAATTGTTGAACATCACATCAAATATACTATATGCTGGCTAATTGAACATAATAATAAAAAATAAAATAAAATAACAGTCACATACACACACACACACACACACACACACAGAGGGATTCCATCTCAACTCCAAAAAAAAAAGAAGAGGGTCTTAGGATGGTAGGGTCAAGGAGGACCTGGAAATTGGCCTTAGAGGCAGGGGATGGGACATGGAGAAGAGCTCCTTCCTAAACCCAGCTGGGCTGGGTCTCTGCTTGAGGAAACATTCACCCAGTAGAGCAGAACTAGGGCTGGGGAATGAGGTGGGGGGTGGAAATATAGAACAAGGCTTTAATATAAGGTCTACTGTCATGCAAATCCCATCTTAGAAATATGGAAGAAGCCATCAGGCTGAAGAAGGCCATGTATTTGCATCTCCTAGAGTCCCTACAGTTTGCAGAATGGAGCCCTGGAATGGAAAGGGTGGCAGCAACAATCTTGGAGGGAGATCTGCAAAGGGCTCTCCTTGAGTATCCAACAGCCTTGGTCAGCATGTGCATGTGAGGGGGCTGCCCATGGAGGAGAGAAGACCAACTAAAGGATTAACGTTAAGAGTACCTGATCTTACACAGGACAGGGAACTGCACTTGGGCCCACTGGCCAGAATAGAAAAGCTTCAATTTACAGGCACTGTATAGAAGACTCAGAGGAGACTTGCCTCAGCAGTGGGGAGTAATTAGCCTTAGATCAAACACCTCTCTGGTCCTAACTAACAATCCTAAAAGCAAGACCTGAAAGGACCCACCTGATTCCAAGTAACTTAACCAATTCCCAGAAGTAAGCTCAATAGTATTTGTAGAAAAAAACACACATACATACACCCACACCATTATCAAACAAGGTAAAATTCACAATATCTAGTATCCAAGGAAAGATTACCATGCAGAGAGGAGGATACAGTCCATGATGAGGAGAAAAATCCGTTGAAATTGACATGGAAGTGAAACATATGTTAGAATTAGCACACAAGGACATTGCAATAGCTCTAAATGTATTGCAGATGTTCAAGAAATTAAACAGAGACATAGAAGATTAAAAAAAAAAAAAAGACCCAAATTTAATTTCTAGGGATGAAAACTATATTTGATATAAAAACTATATAAATAAAAGCTATGAAAATAAAAACTATATTTGATAGGATTAATGGCAGATTAGAATTATAGAAGAAAAGACTGGTGAATTTAAAGACACAGCAATAGAAACTACCCAAAATGAAACGAAGAATAATTTTTTTTAAGACTTTATTTGTTATGACAGAGAGTGTGAGAGGGAGCTGGAGAGGGAGAAGCAGGCTCCCTGCTGAGCAGGGAGCCCAATATGGGGCTCAATACCAGGAAACTGGGATCATGACCAGAGCCAAAGGCAGATGCTTAACGACTAAGTCACCCAGGCGCCCCAAGAATAAAGAATTTTATAGTGGACAGAGCACCAATGATCTGTGGGACCTCTTCAAGAGGGCTAACATAAGAATTGGAGTCCCCAGAGGAAGGCAGGGCAAAAAAGAAAATTGGAGGATAAATGTTGAAAAAATTCCAGATTTGCTGAAAACTATAAGCCCATGGATCTAAGAAGCTTCAAAAATTCCTAAGCAAAATAAACATGAAGGAAACTACACTAAACGTACATTGCAATTAGATTGCTCAAAACACGATACAGAGAAAAGTCTTCAACACAGCCGGGGGGAAAAGACATGCTGTGCAGAGGAAGGAGGATAAGGATTATGGAAATTCTCCTGTTCAAAGCAAAACAAGTGAGAAGACAGTGAAGCAACATCTTCAAAATGCTGAACACAAAACCCCTCACAACCTAGAATTTCATACACAGCAAAAATGTCTTTCAAAAACAAAGATGACATAAAGACTTTTTCAGACAAAATAAGGTTGAAAACATTTATCACCAGCAGACATATGCCACACAAAAAAAAGAAAGTTAAAAAAAGTCGTTCTAACAGAAAAGAAATGATACCAGATGGAAATATCGAGCTACACACAGGAATGAGAAGCACTAAGAATGGTAGTAATATCACTTATTATATGTCCAGTATACCGCCATAAAGTGTTAAGAAATAAAATATATGTATGTAAATAAAATTTGCATAAAGAAGTATTTATTGAATATCTGCTGTATGTTGCACATACTCTCTTTTTTTTAAATAAAGATTTTGTTATTGTTGTTATTTGCTAGAGAGAGAGAAAGAGAGAGAGAGAGAGAGAAAGAGCAGGCAAGTACAAGCAGGGGGAACGGCAGGCAGAGGGAGAAGCAGGATTCCGCTGAGCAAGGTGCCTGATGTGGGACTCGAACCCAACATCCAGGGATCAGGACCTGAGCCAAAGGCAGATGCTTAACCAACTGAGCCACCCAGGCGTCCCTGTTTGACATTTTCTATGCTGAGGAAAACAACACGGATTGGATCTATTCCTTGTCCCAGAATGGCTTGCCAACTATAATGAGATGAGAGAGACCACAATGAAAAGCTCCAGTAATTAAAAAAACAAAACAAAAAATAAGTTCCTCTTTATCTCACAACTTAAAATGCCAAAGAGAAATGAAGGATTTGGCTCTACTATTCCTTGTATTTGATGGAGACTCAGATGCACTTTCTTTCTCTTCCTTAATATTTCCTACTATTACTGAAGATAACTTTCCTTTTCGCTTTGTCCTTCAAAAAGTCCTTTACTTTGGTAAAAATCTTTCTTCATTATTTTCCCCTAAAGTGAGTGAAATTAAAAGCCATGAACTATGTCCTTCTCAAGTCTGATATCAGATCTCTATTAGTCTCTTAATAGCAACTGCAATTAGACCAGAGTCTACATTTTTTTCTTGAAAGTGAACTTCCCAAATAGGTTTCCTCCTGGGAATCTTATCAACACAGGATTTCTCACTTCATCTCGATGGGTGACCTTTTTAAAGACACTTAATACATGAAAATCAAAATGTAAAGAACCTGTAAATTGAGGGCTGATGGTCTATGTTAGAAAAGATTTTCATGAAAATTCCTTCGACATTAAAAAATATATATATTTGACAGAGAGGCTGAGGTGAGGGGATGACAAGGAAAGCAAAGGCTGTGAGACTGCCAGCTGGAGGCTGAGGAAGCTGTTAATTAGAGGGTGGAAGAGGATGAAACATTTCTGAAATTATAATGTCAGTCAATGAGAAAATATGAATATATTAGTACACAACCTCTGCGGAAACAAACAGAAGGAATGAAGGAATTAAAGTAAACTCGGCACTTTGTTAATATATTAGTGAACCATCTGTAAAGTGATTTTCTAAAAAGAAAATTGGTTTCGGTGGAAGGCTCTTGTTTAAGAAGGTGGTGAGGGTAGTAGGGAAGACAAAACAGTAGTCATGAGCTTGGGATTGGAACTCGGACTTCCTAGCTTTGAATCCTGGCTCACTCGTGTAACATGTGTGTGATCCCAGGTGAGTCACTTAACCATGGAGCCTCCATGGAGCCTCCTCGACAGTAAGATGGAGACAGTAAGAGATCTCTACTAAAGATCTCTACTAAGATCTCTACTAAAGAGAGATGCTTCCATTGAGCACAGATCCTTGCACAAAATATTTCATATACGACGATTATTATTATTATTATCCAGAATCTTCCTCTGGTTATTCTGCCTTCACCATGGAGAGTGTAGATTTTATAATTCAGGAGAACAAGCACCGTAAAAATAATGACAGTTGAAAACAATTGCTCCCCTCTTCCCTACATCACCTGAATGAATTATGCCTTCCTCAAGTCCAAACTGACATGGTGTCAAACACCTCCTTAATATCACCTGTCTTGGGTGCCTGAGTGGCTCAGTTGGTTAAGCAACTGCCCTTGGCTCAGGTCATGATCCCAGAGTCCCAGGACTGAGTCCTGCATGGGGCTCCCAGCTCCATGATGAGCCTGCTTCTCCCTCTGACCTTCTCCCCTCTCATGCTCTCTCTCACTGTCTCTCAAATAAATAAATAAAAATCTTAAAAAAAAAAAATCACCTGTCTCCCAAAAGCAGTCTTCCATTTTTATGGAATCCACCTGAAACAGGGCAAAGAAAACTTCATCCTTTTCAAGGATGAGTATTTCTTTCCATTTTGAAATCATAATTAAGCATACTGAGTTCTCTGCTTCTTTGATCTGAATCTTTATCATGAACTCCTTGGCAAATTTTAACAGGCCATCTATAAACTAATTTTATGTTGTTTCTCATCACTGGTAAATCTGACGGGGGTTGAGTATATAGAAGTGAAAGTCCCTGGGAACCTGTCAGTCTGCTCTGCCAGTGAGGAACCATCAGGTGTCAGGAAAAAAAAAAAAAAAGTCACCTGCCTGAGCACAGCATCATACTTTTCATGGCAGCCTATTTAACGTTTTGAGAGTGAAGAATACAGGACTGCTTTAAATTCACACATACTGAAAGGGAGCATATTGAGAAATTTCACTAAAGAGAGATGCTTTCTCTCTTGCCCCAAAGGCTCGCTCCGCAGGGCTGCCACAAGCTAGCACCTGAACTTAAATCGACATTTCAGATCAAGGATGCTGACATTCAATTATGAGATGAATAAGACAGCAGTCTTTGCCTTCAAGGATTTACAAGGATACAGAAGCTACAGATGTTACTCTTCTAAGGTACTATAACAGAAAATGTGCTTTCGAAGTCCAAAGGCTCTCAAGATAATGGTGAAGAAAATGAAAAGTTGTCTGGGATGAAGAAGTGGCATCTGACCTGGGCCTTGAATGCTGGGTTAGACACTGGCAGGTGGAGCTGCAGAAATTGGGGTGAATAGGGCATTCTGTTTGCCGTGGCTGTTACGGGAAGATACTGAATGGCCAACCATCTCTGTTCGCCCAGAACTGAGGGGTTTCCCAGGACACAGGCCTTTCAGTGTTGGAACTGAGAAATACCATGGCAAACCGGGAGGAGGTGTCCTCCTAGGATATGCAAGAAGGCCTGGACTGGTTCTGAGAGCACCTAACGACTTAGTTTGACAAGGGCAGTTTCTGAGAGCTAGTGTGTGAGTAAGTAACCTATATATCAAACACCTAGAATGCTTGTTAAAAATAAAGATAACTTGGGGGCACCTGGATGGCTCATTTGGTTAAGCATCCCACTCTTGATTTCAGCTCAGGTCATCAATTCAGGGTCTTGAGATGGAGACCTGAACTAGGTGTAGAGCCTACTGAAGGAAGGAAGGAAGGAGGGAGGAAGAATGGGAGGGAGGTTGGGAGGAAGGGAGATGCCTTGACCCTACCCCTGATTTACTAAATCAGAATTTTCTGTTGGTAGAGCCTAAGTTGTATGTGTGTTAAACAAGTTCTCCTGGAGATTACTAATCACAGTGTGATTTGAAAACTAGCAGAGGACATAGGGTTTGCATAAGGAAAAAAATCTAAAATACATCTCACATCTCACTACTTAAATATTCAACAAGCTTTCCATTGTTTATAGTATAAGGACTATTCTTTTTTCTGTGATAGTACTAGTACTAGTTATCAACTGCTGTGTAACAAATTAGCTGTGTAACAAATTAGCCCCCAAATTAGCCACTTAAAACAACAAACATTTACTACTTCGTCAGGTCAGGAATCCAGAAGAGTTTTAGCTGGATGGTTCTGGCTCAGGGTGTCTTATGATATTGCAGTCAAACTGTCAGCTATGGCTAGAGTCATCTCCAGGCTCAGTTTGGGCTAGAGGATACATTTTCAAGGCCAAGGTCATTCATGTGATTGTCTGAAGGCCTCAGATCCTCCCTGGCTATTGGCTGAAGTCTTCAGATTCCTGCCTCCTAGGCTTCTCCATTGGGCAGACCAACTCACTGTGCTGTCGGAAGAGGTACATAAGAAAGATGTGACTACCAAAGAGGTGGGGGTCATTGGAAACCACCTTGGAGGCTAGCTGGTACATGTCACTCTCAAACTGGCCCCACTACACAGATCTCGGACTGAGGCTCAGAAAGAATACAACTTTCCCCATTAATGGGGCCAAAATCAAGATCTGTCTGATCTTTAACTTGCCCCCAATTTTGTAATAACTACACTAGTCTTCTTCACAAAAAGCATTCAATAAAAATAACCATATGAAATTATATTTCCTATGATACTGATTTGTGTCATCACTAAACAAGACAATTATACACCTAATATTAAATAAAATGAACATTAAATAACATAAATGTCATTTCCGGAAAGGCCAGCTCTTCTTTATGAATCTTCTCCTTTTCATCCAGGGAGACACACATGATTTTTTTTTTTTTTTTCATTGGAAAAACAAGGTGTGTATGATAGGGGGAGACTGTGATACTTATACTCCCAAGAGGAAGAAAATGCTGAGTATTTTGCATGAGTCATTCATACAATTCTCACTTGTGATATTTTCGAATCACAGAATTCCAGCGAGGAGGTACTGAGAGAAAGACAAAATCTTTTAACAAGAAATAAAAAACTGTGGCACGCCCTGCAATGTAGAGGATCAGCTCCTTTGTAAATTATGTCATTTCTATGGCTTGGCCTTTCCTTTGCTCTTAGTAATTCTGATTTTTTTTAAAAACAGATTGATTGATTTATTTTAGATATAGAGTGAGAGTGTAAGGAAGGGGGAGGTAGAAGAAAAGGCAGACCCTGTGCTGAGCACAGAACCCAGAGCAGGCTCAATCCCACAATCCTGAGATGGTGACTTGAGCTGAAACCAAGAGTCAAATGCTTAACAGACTGAGCCACCAGACACCCCTGGGTTTTTTTGTTTTTTGGGTTTTTTTTTTTTCCAGTAATCTTGATACTGTTTAAAGAGGAAAACTATATCCAAATGACCAGTAACGAGATTTATTTTACACACACACACACACACACACACGTTTTTCTTATTCACCTGATTCTCAAACTGATTGAAGGTCTTACTGTTTTGGGAGTTGGACTGGCATTGGTGATACCTTTCTGTCTCCCCTTAGTTCCCAAATGTTTTCCCTTATAAAAGAACCCACCTGCAGAAAAGGATCTGCTAGCAGCCATTTACTACACAATATAAAATTAACCCAGCTGTTACTTTTTCCAAGAAAATTTGCCATTTAAATGTTATCACTGACTGCAGAATGAACAGCTTTTTTGAACACTCCTAGAATAGGAAAAGAGGAGGGAAAAAAAGCCAAAAATGCTCACTGGAGAATTCATGTGATGTTTCAAGGTAAAGTTGAATCAGTTCTACCGCCCTTGGCGACAGTGTATTTTTGCTTCTCAATTGCCCAGAGCTACCCACTGGGAGGGTTTAATTAATTACATAGGAACTCCTTGGGACATGAACCCTATTCCTGCTGCAAAAGCCCAGTTTACGGTAGGAAACACTAGCCTAACTCAAGAGGGTAGACGGGAATACCATGAGCCTCCCAAAATAGAGGAAGAGATTTCTTTTATGAAAGTTCTAAAATAAAGGAACAATCTGGGAGTGTGAGATGGTTCTAGAGAAGAAAATGGTGAAACAAGGAATGTTGATGAGGAATGATGTTCCAGGAGGAAAAACAACTAATTCATTTATTCATACATCCACTCATTTAGGAAATATTTGTGTGCCTATCATGAAACAGACACAGCTCTTGGTAATGGAATCGTAGAGGTGAACTTGAGAGACAAGCTCATCCTCATGAGCATACAATCCATGTGTAACATTCAATATTAGAGTGAAATTAATTCATTTGACATCAGGTGAACATTCGAATATTTTTGTGCTGCAGAAGACAAGGTAGGAACTTTACAAAGTCCAGAAGTGTCAAGAAGTGACACAAATTAATGCCATGAGCATTCACCTGCTCGTTACTGCTAAGTCTGTAGAGAGAATTTTCTAATATAGTTCAACTCTCCTCATTAAATCATAGGTATTTAAGCACAAGCCTATTGCAGTGAATTTGGAAGAACTGTATAAATTATAGTATGTCATTTTCAGAAAATTCACACCACAGTCTCAGGACAGAAAATATTTTATTTTGGTAAAGGAATACTGTGGGAAATTTTAATTGTTCATATATTTCAGTACAAAAATAAATTTCTCAAAATAACGAATGTTGGTATATGCATCAAACTCCATATAACTAGGCCAAACAACATTCTCAACCCATTTCTTCCATACCAATCCAACTTAAAAAAAAAAAAAAAAAAAGCTAGACGGGCACCTGGGTGGCCCAGTCAGTTAAGTGTCTGCCTTGGGCTTAGGTCAGCCCCTGGGATCCAGCCCCACTGAGCAGGGAGCTGCTTCTCCCTCTCCCTCTGCCCCTTCCCCCTGCTCATGTGCTTGTGCTCTCTCTCTCTCTCTCTCTCTCTGGCATCTTTCTCTCAAATAAATAAATAAACTCTTTGAAAATTTTTTAAGAAATTAAAAAAAAAAAAATAGCTGGTCCTTGTACAGGAGAGCCTGTTAAAAGAAAACCACAAAATGGAGTCACTTCTGGTAGGCTAAGTCTAACCTAACCTACCTGCAGAATCAACCTCCCCCAGAAATGCAGCCTTAGGAACTTTCTGGTCAGTAATGAAGTGATAGGTCACTTAAGACCCCCCCCACCCCAAGAAGATGAGGTAATCCAAATGAAAATCCCCCTATCCTTCCCCTCTAAGGGAAGGAAACCTTGCCTGGACAATCCTTTCTTTTCTTTTGCTAATAACTTCCTTGCCCCACCCTCCTTCCTATAAAAAAAACCTTCCATTTTGTACAATTCCTAGAGGCTCCTTTCTACTGGTTCAATGAGATGTACCCAATTCATCAATCATTGAGTAAAACCAATTAGATCTTCAATTTTATTCTATTGAATTTTTTTAACAAGCCTTTCTAGATTTCGTTCTATGGTTAGAGTTATCTTTCAAGTCAGGCAATACTTAAAAACAAATGTCTACTTCAATATAAACATTTTAAAATAATTGCTCAAAATTCACAACATGTTCTAAGGCCCCAATCTATATTAGGTACTGTGCTAAGCATATCTCATACCTAAAGGTTATCCAAAACATCTAAATATCCAGACATATTTCTCCAACTTGTTAGTGCAACACTACTGAAAAAGAGGCTAGAGGTGAGCTACAGTCTGCCCTCACCAAGGGCTCTGAAGTATGAATCATAGCAGAGGTGGAACCTCTTTGAGGCAAGGGAACCAGCCTTTTGTACCCCTATACTAGACTGTTACTGGCTGTAGGTTTCCTTAAAGAAGGTAAGGTCCTGGGTATGGTGGTTTCCATTCAGTTAAAGGTAATTCTCTAGAGTAGGGGCAGCTCTGACCTGTTAGCAGTCAACATTCATAACAGCACAGGGAGGTAGAGAGGGTTGTGCACTAGCTTGGTTAAGTGAGTCTGGGCAGGGGACTAATAGAGTCCAATACAATTACTTTATCCTTAAAGCAGAACTGAAGATTGGTACCATGTTGCTCAATACCAGCCCCATGACATGTTTTTTTTAAGCAAGGCATTGAAGTCAGCAGTTTCATGCTGACACTACCTTAGAATGAAGACATATGGATGGATGGATGGCGTAGGAGACCAGAATTTGGCACCTCAAAATATGTCTCTTTGGTAAAGTATCCTTTTAGACTGATTATCTTTTTTAAAAAAACTACAAACACAAGAGAAGCTCTGAAAACTGAGTAGAAGTTCTTTTGTAAGAGATACTGACATTTATAAGAGAAATCTCCATCTGTGAGGGGGGACAGGAAGAGGATGATGAGCCTATCTACAACTCTTATCAAAGTGGAAGGTGGGCGGGGGGGGGGGGCTGCATGGCTCAGTTGTTAAGCCTCTGCCTTCGGCTCAGGTCATGATCCGGGTCCTGGGATTGAGCCCCACATCGGGCTCTCTGCTAGGCAGGAAGCCTGCCTCTCCCTCTCCCACTATCTCTGCTTGTGCTCTCTATGTCTCTCTCTGTCAAATAAATTAAATAAAATCTTAAAGTGGAAGGTGGGGACTTAAAAATCTTCATGACAACCTTATGTGTGTTTAAGGTGGTTTACTGGCAACCTCTCATAACTGCCTCCCTATCCTCAACATCTTCTCTTTGTCTTTAGCTGAAGATCCTATTTAAGGTAATGGCTTCAGCCATTTTAAGGAGTTATTCAGTTTTCCTCAGTCTCTCCTATCTGTATAGGAGATAATACATGTTACTAACTTTTATTCTGTTTTTCTCCTGTTAATCTGTTTCTTGTCAATTTAATTCTTAGACCAGCCACAAGAACCTTGATAGGTAGGGTAAACTTTTGTTTGCAACAATAGATAGAAGCAATGCACCTTCTAGAATTCAAAATCACAACTCAGAATTCAAGTAAATTTTGAAAGGGTGCTCTGGGTAACATTTTATAAAATGCCAATTGCCAACGTACAATTTGCAAGTCATCACTTGGAAGTAAGTCATATTCCCTCCTTCTTCTGTCCCCCATTTCTGAACCCTACCCACTCTGCTGTGATGAATTCTTCTGAAACTGGCAGAAAAGCTTGGAACAGTTAGCAAAACATATCCAAATCACTCTTGAGCACCCCAAGTGAAAAATATATCCCAATTCTGCAATCAAGGACACTCATCATTTGCTGCTAATTTTAATACCAAGCACCTCTAATGATTAATGAATTCAATGGTGCTACATAAAAACACAGAAGTGCCTCATCCTGCTGCACAGGAGATAAGTCTGAAGATTAGTATCCCCAACATCTAAATGACTGTCACCGCCCACAGAGATACCTCGTTTGTGCTAGTTTCTCTATTATTGCGAAACTACTACCATCAGTCTCCTGGGAGTTTGTGATTTAGCTTTGATTACCAAATTCCTGGGACTCTTGCTTTCTTATAAACTTTGCATTTTATCATATTTGAAAAAAGTTAGTATCATCAGTAAGGTAGAAACAGCAACAATTTCCTCCCCACCCATGTCCCTTCTTGAAAAACCTCCTTCCCCTTCAAAATTGGCTAGCAAGACTACACTACATGGTCTTTTCTCTCACCCCAAATCTGGCAACAGGATCCCATGGTGAACCATACCGAGGCTGAGTCAGTCATTTCCCTCTCTTGAGAATCTGTGCCAAGGGCAGCAGCATTCGACATGTGAATTATGAGGTTAGAATTAGCCTTGAGTTAGATACTGTCTTCTTTCAACACAAAAAAAGCAAAGCAAGATATTTACATTAAAAATCAGAGAAATGGGGCGCCTGGGTGGCTCAGTGGGTTAAAGCCTCTGTCTTCAATTCAGGTCATGATCCCAGAGTCCTGGGATCAAGCCCTGCATCGGGCTCTCTGCTCAGCCGGAAGCCTGCTTCCTCTCTTTCTGCCAGTTTCTCTGCCTACTTGTGATCTCTGTCTGTCAGATGAATAAATTTTAAAAAAATCTTAAAAAAAAAAAATCAGAGAAATGGAGCCAAGACACAAAGAGAAGCAAAGAGCAGATATTACAAGGGCCCAGCAAGATGATTTGGAAAACTTTTTGATTTTCCAGCTCCCAGATCTCATTTCTCTCTCTTTCTCCCCCATAAAGTCTGACTTAACTTTTTGCCTTTTTACAAATTTCATTTCTTCCTCTCCTTTTTCTTTTCCCTTCTTTCTTTCTTTCTTTTTTTTTAAAAATTTATTGACTTACTCGAAAGAAAGAGAATGCACACATGGGAGGTTGGGGGCAGAGGGAGAAGAAGAGGCAGAGAGATTCCCAAGCAGACTCTGGGCTGAGTGTAGAGCCCAACACAGGTTTGGATCCCACAACCCTGAGATCATGACCCAATCTGAAACCAGAAGCCGGATGCTCAACTGACTGACCACCTAAGAGCCCCCCTACCTTTTCTTTATAAAGCAGTTTGAATGGGTTGCTGTTCCTTACAACCAAATGATTTCTGTTTAATGATCTCTGATACGCTGAAGAATCAGGATGGAAAAATAATAATAGTAATTATTATTATTATTATTATCTCAGCCAAGGCAAAGGAAGAAATGCAGCAACTATTTGAAGAATGTCTATTGTGTACCTTGTCGGAGACTGGTAACTCTCTCCCGAAGATCCACTCTCTCTCTCCCTCTTTCTTAGTAACGGTTTTGTCGGGGGGTGGGGGGATGGGTCAACATGCCCAGCTAAAAACTCTATTTCCCAGCTTCTTTTGCATACAACGGTAGCCAGGTGATACAATTATATCCAATGTGGGTATTCTATACTGGTCCCTAGAGTCTCCCAGTGGGATTAACCTGCAGTTGCAAACAGTGATCACATTTAAATAATGTACTTTGTCTTGACTCACTTTTCATTCTCTTTTACTTCTCCACTCCCTTGCCAGTGTTTCCTGGGATTATCTTTTTTATGTGTATACCACTCGTGCCAGAAATTCTGCTTTTAGGCACTAACTTTAGAGAAATGTGTACCCATAGCACAAATAGGCATGTGCTAAGATGTTTATTGCTATATTGTTCGCATTAGAGATACACTGGGAAGATGCGAGTTAATTAAGTAGAAACCTTTAAATTAGCAGAGCGACATCCATAGTATGGGATATTACCTGTCTTAAAAAGATCCTGGTAAAGGGCTCAGGTCTTGATCCCAGGGTCCTGGGATCCAGTCTCACATGGGGCCCCTTGCTCAGCAGAGAGCCTGTTTCTCCCTCTGCCTGCTGCTCCCCACTTGTACTCTGACAAATAAATAAAATCTTAAAAAAAAAAAAAAAATCCTAACCATTGGGCACCCAAGTGGCTTAGTCAGTTAAGCATCTTGGTTTTGGCTTAGGTCATGATCTTAGGGTCATGAGATCAAGTCCTGCATCACGTTCCATGCTCAGTGTGTCATCTGCTCAGGATTCTCTCTCTCTCCCCCTCTGCTTCTCCTGATCATATTCTCTCTCTCAAGTAAATAAACAAATAAATAAATCTTTTTAAAAAATCCTATTATTGGGGCGCCTGGGTGGCTCAGTGGGTTAAAGCCTCTGCCCTCAGCTCGGGTCATGATCCCAGGGTCCTGGGATCGAGGCCCGCATCAGGCTCTCCGCTCAGCAGGGAGCCTGCTTACCTTCCTCTCTCTCTGTCTGCCTCTCTGCCTACTTCTGATCTCTGTCAAATAAATAAGTAAAATCTTAAAAAAAAATCCTATTATTGTGGGATATTCTTATGCTAACAAATTAGTGCAAACTTTGACAACTGACATCTTGCTTCATATCAGGGCAAATGGAAAAAGTTTTAGTTTGCCTAATCTTTTAATTTCAATGTATAAAATGAATGTGTACATGTATAAAATTCATAAACATATGAAAATACAGAAAATGCACAAAAGTATAACCCAAAGAATGGTAAAATTTGGAAAATCCAGAGTCTAACAAATTTCTGCAAGTTGGTTTGAAAAACTCTTTGCCACCCACAGTGTATGAGGCGCACTGACCAAGAAATGTTCAAATGAAAGTTCTGAAGAACAGAGCTACTCCACAATAACTATATTCTAATACATAACAGTCAATCCCCATCTAAGTTATTTACTGAAGTCCAGCACACTCCCCTTGTAAACCAGAAAGACAGGCTAAATCTCTGCACTTTGCTATACAACATGGTAACTGCTAGCTACTTATATGGTAACTACTGGCTATTTAAATTCACTTTTTTAAAGATTTATTTATTTATTTATGAGAAAGACAGAGCTTGCAAGTGGAAGAAGAGGCAACGAGAATCTCAAGTAGACTCCCGCTGAGCACAGAGCCCACATGGGGCTCAATCCCACAACCCATGAGTTCATGACCTGAACCAAAATCGAGAGTCAGATGCTCAACCAAATGAGCTAGCCAGGTGTCCCACTACTAGCTATTTAAATTTAAATTAATTAAACATAAATAAAATTAAAAACACAGTTCGTTAGTGTCAAGTACTCAGTAATCACATGTAGTTAGCAACCACTGTTTAGAACAGCAAAGATATAAACTTTTCCATTATTGCAGAATGTTCTTTTGGACAGTCCTAATCTACATAAATATTCAGAATCCCCTCCCATTAGGATTAATTTATTCATTGATTCTTTAAACTACAAATAATTAAACTACTTTTCATCAAGAGAATTCTTTGAGATCATACTGTTTGGGAAATTCAGTTCTTCTCAGTACCTTATCTAGTACCCGGAGCTGTAGTACTAACTCACCTTACATTGTCAGTGTTGTTTCGGGGCCCCCCTGGTGCCTCTATCCAGCCCGCCCCAAAGGTATCACCAAAGGTTCTTTGTCTTGTCATGAGAAAGAATTCGAAGACAGACACACAACACAATGGATGAGTGACACAAGCGGGAAAGTTTATTAAAGCAAGAATATACTCTAGAGATATGAGAGTGAGGGAAAGAGAGAGAGAGAGAGGTACTGGAGGGTTGGGGGTTGGATTTCTATCTTTAATGGACTGTTGTTCACTAGAGGGCGGAATATTCATCACTTGGGGTGAAAGGCGGGGTTTGCCGCTTTTTCTTCCTAATTTGGTCAGGGATTTCCTGTCATGGCACCTGCCCTCTTGGGCCTATCTGGTTTAATCTGGCTTTTTGTGGAGTGTTGCCAGGACAGGCCTCTGCCTTTCCCGATAGGTGGCCATGACTTCCTCATTGCTGGCCTCCTGGTACCCTAACTGGGATTGGGTTAGATCATAACTAACTGCCTACTCTAACAATATGAGCCATTGCCTCCATTCCATTAGAGTTTGGCCTGAGAACAGTCCCTCTATTTTCATGCTTTTTATATCTAGTGTAACATATTTTTTCTTATCTGAGGAAAGGTAAAAGGAACGTGTGGACTCACTAAATTCCATTAATTTCAAAAACCCCAAGTTAGGGTTAATTTCTGAACACCAAAGTTCTCATTCATCTGTCCATCCCACAAATGCCTCCTAAAAAACTCTTGTGCAAGAAGAGAACTAGGTCAGGTCCTTGAGGGGGCAGAGACAAAGCCTCCCGGGTGACAGGATGCTGTGGTGTGGTAGGAACAAGCTGGAGACTGTGGGCCATATTCACAAATCAACCAATCTTTGTTTATTCTGAAAACATGCCTATTTTAATGTTTGAAAAATGGAAGACATTTCCTCCATTAAGACTTCCCCAAATTAGCACCCAAATCCTTATTTTTGTTTTCTCAAGAAAAGTGGAAATATCTGCACACAATGGGTCTGTGGTTCCACTCAGCAAGAATTGGCTGGTGATGACACAGCTGTTCCTCTCAGCAGAAATCCATGTTCCAGTGTGGCAACACCTCTTGTCACTAGTGCCGCTTCTCACGGCTGCCCACTTCCTGCTTCCTCACACATTATCTGCCTAGTCCCCAGCAGACCTGGTTTGCATTCTGGTTCCAATATTTACCAGCCAACTGGCCTTGGGCATGTTTCCTTTGTTCTTCAAAGGCAGGCAAACCAATATGGGGGAAGAAACTGAGTGTTTCACAAAACAAACCCATAAAACAAAAGATTGGCAATCTCAAGGATCTTTGCATTTTTACAAGCAGATGGTTATCATTTAAAGGGTGGCAGAGAGATTACTGACAAACCGAAAAGGCAGGAAGCATCCAGTCCTACGCCTCTTTCTAACTATACTCCATCATTTGCCTAAGCAACTGTGGCCCTAATTTATACACATAAAATAAATAAAGAGAAGATCAAATGAGATCAGCTCAAAGCAAACTGAAACCATCCTTTCATTTATTGTTTTATCAAGTAGTCTCAAAAAAGTAAAAATAAAAAAAAAAACTTTCAAAAAAGTACTTGACTTTGAACTGCAAAGAGAACTTAGAATAAAAATTTTCTCTTGCCTGCCCATCACAAAATTTACCACCTAATAGAGACAAATAAGTAGGTTCAGTCGAACCACTACCTTGATGGATTCTTCCCTGGCAGGTGACTGAACCACTACCTTGATGGATTCTTCCCTGGCAGGTACAAGTTAAGTGGTGGGGCTGGGCCCTTCAGGTCTAGCCTGGGTTCACTTACAGCTGTGGAGGGCAGACCTGTTGGCTAGGATGGTTCTTCCCATAGGGAGCTGGTCCCTGGGAGAGAATCAGGACTTCTTTTCCTCTCTTACAGCAAGGTTAAGCACTCAGTGTCTTTTTAGGCACAGAAGACGTAGGTTCAAATCTCAGCTCTTCTATTATCAACCCTTAACTGTTATTTATTTTTCTAAGGCTCAGATTCTTTGCTTAAACATGGGAAAATAATTGTGTATACATTCTAACAGGCTGTTAGAATTAAAGGGCATAACACGCAGAAAGCTCTTAGTGCTCTGCCTAGAGCTCAGTAAGTAGACAATGAATGCTAACAGCTGTTATTTTAATTCACAGGGAGGCCAAGGTGGACCAAAATAGCCATATGTAAGTCACAGGCAGAGTGCATCCATAATGTTAATGCTGTGGATACCAAGTGTGGTCTGGACTGCGATCCAAGAAAGAGAGGAAATAAACGTCCTTGGCATCAGGCAGCTGCTGAATTTATTTTACTTTATCGATAGACCATTCCACAATCAAGAGCCATGATGCAGTAATATTCTATCCACTCTGCCTTTCCCTCAAAAGAATTATTAACGTTCTAAGTGTCTCAAACCTAAAAGAAGGTATGGTATGAATTTGTATACATGAGTCACTACATACATATACATGAGCTTCATTTTTCAGAAAGCTACTGAATATGGGCCAACATGTATGAGTATCATTTAAAGAAAATAATAAGTTATTTATAATAAATAAGTTTGACATTAATAGCAAGTAATAGTAAATAAATAAATAAAATGCAAATAGAATACAATTTATATTATAAAATAATATTATAAGGGATCTATAATAATAGTAATTATTTTGGGCATTCTAAAAATTACATAAATCTATTCTTACATAATAATTCGGAGAAAAGATGGCTTACTATTTGCCTCTCTACCCAAGTCAGAGTATAGCAATCTAAATAATTTCCAAATGGTGAAGTAGTACTATGACCTAGAAAGTTTAAGGCAGCACCTTATAGAAAGGTCCACGTGAACAGCACCATGAACGTGGTGATCACAGCCATCATTTTACAAATCCATTCTGTTCACTAAAAGATTTCCAAAAGAAAATAAGAATATCAGTAATCTTGTTAAAAATGCTCAATTTCAATGCATAATTAAAGTACATGATCAAGATTTCATTTTCATCTATAAAACTGGAAAACATTTAAATGACAATGCCCACACTTGTGCCACCTTATTGGAGGACAATTGTTTCAAATATCTTAAAAAAGTATAACCTTTTGAACCAGAAATTCTACATGTAGAAATTAAGCTAGTAGTTACGGAAGTATACTAACCAGTTATCTTGAAGGAAGGGCTGGGTTTGGGAGGTTAAAAGTACTATATGTACACGCTGGAAAAGTACATAAATTAGATTTAGTTAAATAATTTCTAATGACAGGCATACAGTGTGATAATATGTAGCCATAAAAATTATGGAGAAAGACATTCGATTTAGTGGTATGGAAATACATTTGTGATAGATAAGGGGAACAAAACAGGTGACAAAACCGTGTCTATTTCAAGACCTGTTTGTTATGGTTTGAATTTTGTCCATACCCTACACCCCAACCCACGATTCATATGTTGAAGTCCTTTCTCCCCGTATCTCGGAATGGGACCTTATTTGGGAACAGGATCATTGCAGATGTAACAGTTAAGATCCAGACTACAGCTGGACGGGCTATAACGCCATGTGACTGGTGTCATATCAAAAGGGAACAATTTGGACACAGACAATAGGAGAACACCATGTGAAGACAGAGGCTGAAATGGAGGCAATGTACCATCTCCAAGCTACAGAACACCAAAGATTGTTAGCAAACCACAGAAACTGAGAGAGAGATATATGGAACAGATTGTCCATTAAGACTCTTAGAAAGAACCAACCCTATCCACACTTTTGTCTCGGACTTCTAGCCTCCAGAAGTATAAGACAATAAGTTTCTGTTTTTAAGCCACCCACTTTGTGGTGCTCTGTCAGCCCTATCAAACTAACATATATCATTTTTGGAGGAAAAAAGTTACATAAACAAAAACATTTTTCAAAATGTCACTATTAGTTATCTCTCAGGAGAAGGATAATGGTAATTTTTATTTACTAGTGTTTGTGATTTTAAATTAATAAATATATGACTTATAAATAAAATGGCTTCCAAATAACATGTCAAAAAATCTACCTAGAATACATATATACTCAGTATGCTTGGATCATGGCAGGCACAGAGGAGGAAGCGGATCAGATAGACATGGTTTGAAATCCTTCTTTGGTCATTTACTTATAATTTCTCTAACTTTGGGCAAGGAACCTTATAAGGTGACTCTAAGGTATTAACGAAATTATGTATATAATTAGGTAGCACTGACATATACAGCCTGACACCTAGCAAGAGACTTTATATCTTTAATAGTCCTTACAGTGATTTCTTTATTTCTTTAATAGCCATTACATTCATTTCTTTAATAGCCATTACAGTGAACTCCCACTATCTACGAGAGCATTGTCCTTTTTTAAAACAAGGAAGTATGCTATTCCTTTTGGAAAACAGCTTCTCAAATTCATGGTCACCTTGCCAAAGCTTGCAGACAGCCTGGGGCTCCAATGTGTCTGGGACACTGATCTCAGACTTGACAGTCCAGTCTAATCATTCTTTCCTTGCCAACCACACCTGCCAAATTTTACTATCCCACTTAAACTCATTTGGGTTATGTAGACCTGATCTTTATGCCCTTTAGCATGAAGAATGCATGTGTGCACATATAAGAAAGAGAGGGGGAAGGAAAGAGAGGGAGGGAGGCCAAATATCTATGAACATCTAGAAAAAAAAATTACACTTCTGAATTTTCCAATTTATTACTTCTATACATTGATGGCAAAACATATTTTGCAGGAAGAAGGAAAGAAAAGAGGTATTTATTGAATGCTTGCTATATGTCATCACTCTTTGCAAATGTTATCTCATTTAATGAATATAGTAGTTCTGCCTGCAAGTTATCATGGTTTTTACTCATATAAATAGGAAAGGACCAGAGAGGGTAAGTATGTCCAAGTCAGTCACAGAGCTGACAATCAAACCAAGTATTTTCTATGTTACCAAATGAAGTAAATGTAGCAAATAAAGCCATACATTAAAAGACACAAACAAATCAGCCAGCAATTTAAAGTACCTTCAAAAGAAGAGAAAGTACAATATTTACACTTCAAATTTACCTCCTGTGAACTGATAAATTTAGTGGTTTCTCTTAGAACAGCTAGAGTTTAATACCACTAACAATTTCACACATATTTCTTTTAATAAATCAATGAAGTACATGTCTTCTAAGATAAATTCCAAATTCATATATAATAATTGTGCTTTTGCTTTCAACTGTTTCATAAATAGAATTTTCAATGTGATTCTGCCAACAAAAGTTCTTACATAAATTCTAGTAGACGATTATGAAACATGCAAATAAGCCTCCCCCCCTTTCCTCAAACAGCTGCAGCTAGAGATGAACATTAAGGGTAACGCACCAGGCATGGCACTTACAGGAAAGATTCCCTGGATACCTGAGCTCTCCTTCTCTAGAATCAGCGATAGTCAGCCTTTTCAGCCCTCAACAGCACCGAGTCCTCTTAGGAACTTTCATGCTTATTAGCTCATTTTATCCCAAAACATCGCATTAAGTATATTATCCCCATCTTACAGCTCAAGGAGATGAAGGGATTCATCCAAAGTTTTTCAGGCATTAATTCCTTTTCATCATGTAAACATATTTTTGATATAGGTAAAATCCCTAGAAATTGGAAGTTCAGTAAAATGGATTTGCCCATGAACACACCCAAGTTCTGCAATTGAACCCAAGCTTGTTGCTCTAAAGCCAACATACTCTAAGTCATCATCATAATCCCCACTCATTCAGCTACCTCATTTTTCAATTTAAATATCTCTGGGATCTCCATTCTTCACTCAGATCATGGGCTCATGCCTAGTAATTCCCTGGTATCACTCTTTCTTCCAATCTAAACCTTCTGCTTTCTCAATTCTTCTGGCTCCCAGGAAGGAGCCCAGGAGAATGCCAACTGTCTATCAGGTGCAGGCATCAGGTGAATTAAGGGCATGAGAGCACAGCCAGGCAGTCTCATGGTAGACCAGATGGATATGTGAGCACTTCTTGTTAAAGCCATAGGGGGTATGTCTTTTCATTTGGCACATAAATCCTTCAAAACAGCAAATCCAAAGAATGGCAGCTCACATACACACAAAGGGCAGACAAAATTTGTTTGCTCCTTCTATCTATATCCATAATGGAAACTATTTGATTTGAATAATTTTGCAGGTGTCTAAAAAAGAATTTAAGTGTTCACATCTTTCTAAATATCCAGATCCTTTCTGCATCCTATAGAAACTTCATAAGCATGTTTTCACAACACATTCCTGAACCTGAATTTCTTTATATAACAGATCAGTGAATAAAGATCTTGTTAGAAAAGATACACAAGATCAGCAAAATTTTCTCATGGAATAGGAGTATTTTTGAGGAATAGAAGAATTCCTGGGTGGGTTTGGACATTCCTCGTCCTTACAGGGGGTACTGAAATTTTTTGTGTGTTCTGGCAGCTTGAACGAAAAGGGACCTGAATTGGGATTGAGAAGACATGACTTTAAGAAGGAATGATATAGATTGTTCCTACTGTTTTCACTGGAGAAATAATTTAATTTTAAGAGCTGTGGGCAGTTAGTGATCACGATTAATGAGAGGTAATATGAAAAAATGATTAAGATGAAGGAATCTGGCATCCAATGGACTGGGTCTATCTATTCTGGCTCTATCACTTACTAGCTGGATGACTTTGGGCAAGTAGTTTGAGCTCTCCAGACCTCAGTTTCTTCATCTGTCAAAAGGAGTTATTATTGCTTGGTTCTTCAAAGGTGATTGTGAGATTAAATGAAATAATCCATTATAGCATTTAGTAAAGTGCTTATCTCTATGTATTCGTATTCCTATTAGTTATATATATTTTATGATCATCTCACAATGTTCCTCCAACAGAGAGATAATAATAGAAATGAAAACTGATATGGCAAGTATAAACTGAGCAAACTTTATGTTTATACTGTCCTAGAAATGTTAAGTGCATTTGTTGATAACATACCATCAGGTTTAACAATCTCTTCTTTAGATACAGTTAGGAAGCCTTAGTATGGAATCAGACACACTGCTGGGGGTTTTGCAAATATTAAATTACTTAACCCTACTGGCAACCAAAAAACATGACTCTTAACACTCTTCTGCGGACCCCGAGGAGCCACAGGATTATGTAGTCAGCTCCACTTCCAATGGATGGAAAGAAGAGCCAGTTTTCCAGGAGTAGGCTCAAGCTATAGCCAGCTCCTTTTTTCATGGTGATTCTTGCTTGTTAACCAATTCCTCTCCTCCCCTCCCTCAGACAGCACCTATCACACCAGGCAAGCCAATGACTCTTCCATGAGTAAAATATTCAGGACAAAAAATTTAATTGGGGTAAGAATATTAAACTAAAAAACAGTATACATTAGGGTGTTTCTGTTTTCTACCACATGAATAAACACAAGAAATAATTAACTTAGTAATTAGTTTTCTAACATGAAGGGCCAGAGCTCAATTAACCTACCAATAGATGAATAAAGATGAAGTTCATGGGGTTTGAGGGAAAACATTTCCCTTCACAAGTGGATTATCTAATCACAGGCAAAACCTCATCATTCCTTTCAGGAAGTGGTGATGAACAAAATGGCACAAGCTCATAGAGCCTTCTGTACAAAGGTACATCCCTTGAATAACATCATCAACGTGAATCCACCAAATGATCATATCATAGAGAATTCCAGGAATTTGGGTCCCAGATCTCAAAGATGCAATACCTTCTCCTTGAGAAAACTGGTAGTGCTACCTTAATCAAAGATGTACTCATGGAACAAAATCATCTACTCTTCCACTACACATATAAACCTCTCCCTGTGTCTAACGTGCCCATGACTGCAAGAATTACCGCTTCCACTCTTTCCCTGAAAGAACGATCTTGGGAGACAGGTTTTGAATCTCATGATCCTTTTTATTCAGGCTACGACACAACTAGTTGTGGACATTTGATCCATGGATAGCAAATCCATAGCCTGATATGGCCTGGGGCTGATAGCTGGGTCCACCCTGAAAAAATTATTACTAAGCCAATCATATTCTTTCTCTGAGGACATTAGATTAGAATCAGGGAACCAATAAGGTAAATACGAAAGAGAAAGGGAACACACAAAGAGAGCAAACAGGACAGTGGTCAAAACACAGTAATGGCAATACTCTTGGTAAGGCAGTTCTACTCAGTGCCTTGACACCAGACCTGAGATCTGAGCCTGCTTCAGTCCTCACACTTTTGTTGCTGTAAGAATTCACCTCCTTGGGCGCCTGGGTGGCTCAGTGGGTTAAAGCCTCTGCCTTCAGCTCAGGTCATGATCCCAGGGTCCTGGGATCGAGCCCGGCATCAGGCATCAGGCTTTCTGCTCGGTGGGAAGCCGGCTTTTCCCTCTCTCTCTGCTTGCCTGCTTCCTCCTCCTCTCTCTCTCTCTACCTACTTGTGATCTCTATCTGTCAAATAAATAAATTAAATCTTCAAAAAAAAAAAAAAAGAATTCACCTCTTTTACTGTGCGGTGAGGATGCCTACAACTGCCCTCTTCCTTTAATAGCTGAGTCAGTTTATGTGAGTTACTCTCCTCCACAACCAAGAATAACACTAAACAATTATGTCTATAGAAGCCCTTATAGTTCCTCTTCACAACTAAGATCACAAAGGGGAATCTACACCACATCCAGTGCGTTCTCGAAGATTCATTTATTCAGTCTTTTTTCTCTCTCCTCCCTCTCTTCTTCCTCCCTCTTCCTTCAACTAATACTTACTGAGGACCTACTGCCAGATGTTTTGAGGGATTTGGAAGTGTCCCTGGAGTTGTTCTTACCATGTGTCAAGCACTGTGTTAGATATTTAGAATGTACTGATGAACAAGACAGACAATATCCTTGTCTTCATGGAGCCTTTAGTATGGCTGGGAAGCCAAAATGCAAACAAGTTATTAAAGAATGTACTCAGAGAGCCAAAAGGAGGCTGAATTCTGGTGGGACCTGCCTACTTAGAGAGGTCCTCCCAAAAGATGTGACATCTCAGCTGACACCTGAAGGGACAAAAGGAATTTGCCAGTTAAATGGGACTGCACAAGAAGAGAAAGGTGGTATTATATGCAGAGGAAGAGACACGTGCAAGGTCCATTAGATCAGCAAGAAACCATCACCAGTCCTCCAAAACATGTAAGAAATGTGAAATGTATATAAGAACAAGAAACCAGATTTCAGTATGAGAACTAAAAAGGGTGAGGATGGACCCCCCCCCATGTTTTGATGAGGCATCAGTTTCAACTGGCAGCACCATTTTTTTCTTGTAGGTTCCAAAGACATCAAAGGGACTAGAGCAGAGGCTTAGAGGGTGGTTGGTGGTTGGGAAGGACTCAGCCACGCTGGGAGCGGAGATAAGGCATTCACACTTCATGCCTCAACCTTCATGCTATGGCAATTATCTTATGCTGTCCAGAGTCACTTAGACTGGAAAAAAAGCAATTATTTACCAAAACTATCATCAGGATCACAATTATCTTTACTTTGGGAGGACACTTAATAGTTTACAAAGTGTCTTAAATGCTTGATCTCAATTAACATTTACAACACTATGAGAACTGAGAGATATTGTCCCCAATATTCACCTGAGAAAACAGGTTCTCAAAGAATGGCTAAGCTAACAGAATGAACAAGAATAATTATAAATACAATCAAAGTCAAATATATGCCTGCAGAAAATGAAGACTCAAAGGAAAATCATGGTTCTGTACACACATTCCTTTGGAGACTATTACTTTTTTCCATTAACACATGACCCTTTTTTTTTTCTTACCTGGATCAGGAAGAGGCATAAATCCTCTCAGGAACACAGAACTAAGAATAATGTCTCTACTCGAGCATCAGGGCAGGATTGCTACCCTGCTCCTACCTGAAAGACTCCGAAGTGCCAGGTATAGTTGGGTATTAGGGTGTGGTCAGTAAGTGCCTGAGGTTGAGCCTATAAGGACCTTCATCTACAACCTGGAGAATTCAGCTGGATACATGTAGCTCTTCTAAACATAAACAATGTCTATAGATTATAACTTGAGAAAGATTAGGAAAAACCTCTCCCTACATCTTAAAAAAAGACACCTGAGAAGCAAGTGCCTATAACTCTTTCATGAGACCTGTTCCTTTAGTTTCAACATTGGCGTCTCTGCAATGTTCTTTGACAGGCAGATACTCCAAAGGCAAGTCCCTGGAGAGTCACTTATGCTATGGAATAAAACAAAACAACCATGCAAGTATGGTATATAGATAGAGGGGCTCCAAGAGGTATATGCAAAGAGAGCACAGATTTTCGACTTCAGAATTTTGACAAGACCCTAAATTGCAAGAGTTTGCCATAATGTTCTAAATCACTTTTTGATGGATTTTTTACTCTCTCCTTTTTCATCATCCCCAGAATCACCCAAATCCTTATCATCATTATCATCATCAGCAGCAGCAGCATCTTCTGAATTTGTTGAGCACTGTTTATAGCCCAGGCACTGTGCAAAGAGGTTTACTTTCATTAAGTCATTTAATCATTATGGCAACCCTTTGAAGGACGAACTATTATCAATCCAATTTATAGATGAGAAAAATGAAGCAAGCAAAGTTAAATAACTTGTCCAGGTTTACCATGCTAGTGAAGAATAAAATCAGGATTCAAATCCATAAGTAATACATTTTGCTTTGTTTCTGTATTTGTGGGGCCAAACACCAACTGTCTTAATAAACTTGGAAATGCATTAAGTGATGAGTCCAATACTATATTGGGGAGTTGCTCTTTATGAAAAGTGTATTTATTGATTCATATTCCAGTTGCATATGATTTTTGTCACTAATTGAGAGGCTGGAAAGTTATAATTAAATCCACATTAATGGAGCTCTGAAATTACATCAGACCCTCAATGACAGATTGCTGCTCATAATTTAAATAACTTGTATGTTAGAATTCCCTGTCTTGTTTATACTTGGGGGGGGAAAAAAAAGAGTTGTCTGACTCATGCACACAGATTTTTTTTTTTAAGAAAATAGGAAAAACGACCATAAAATAAGATTAAATTATTGGCTTGATAATCACAGTCTTTTCCCATGTATCTTAATTGAAAAGATCCTGATTTTTAATTAGAACCAACTTTATCTTGTTAATTAATAACCAACAGAAAATAAAACAATATAAAAGACAACTGATGTGTGTTATGTTCATCTCTAAATGCGGACACTCCTTGGCATTTTCAGAAAAGGCTTCAAAAATATATCTTAGTGGGTGAGATAAATACTGCAAAATAGGATAGTATCTGCCTTTTAACGTTTCTTTGAGGATTAAGAATAGTACAGGGGCGCCTGGGTGGCTCAGTGGTTTAAGCCTCTGCCTTCAGCTCGGGTCATGGTCTCAGGGTCCTGGGATCGAGCCCCACATTGGGCTCTCTGCTCAGCGGGGAGCCTGCTTCCCCCTCTCTCTCTGCCTGCCTTCTGCCTACTTGTGATCTCTCTCTATCAAATAAATAGATAAAAATCTTAAAAAAAAAAAAAAAGAATAAGGTACAGCAGGTGCCTGCCACATTGAAGGACGCAACAAAGTATACCATTTAAGAGAAGATGGTTTGGAGGGAGAGTGCTCAAATCTTGGCTTTGCCATTTCCTACAATTTTGTTCTTGATGAGTTAGTTAACATCCCTGAGCTTCGCAGTGAAATGGAAATGTTAGTCATATAGATTTGACATGATGATGTATTGAAGGCACTGAAATACCATCCCTCATATGAAACTTGCATGAGAAAAGTAGCTCTTCTTACTTTTCTCATTAGGGGTTTAAAATGGTGATATATTATATAATATTACATTATATTATATTATTGCTTTATTTTGTTATACATGATTGTAAATGCTATTAATATCAAGTAAGCAGAATGATGTTTGGAAAACATAGTTTAGAATTTAGATTCAGGGATGAAGATTATGCAAAGCAGCTGCTTTCATGTAAATAAAGTAGTAGCCCTACCGCTCCTGTATCAGATACACTGCAACTCTGGATTAGCTGGTCTCCTTTGGGAAGGCAGAATGGGTTGTTGCAGAAATGATATAATAAATTTGAGATGATGTCAAAGAATAAGAATTAGAGGAATCAGGCAATGTGACCTAGCAGTTATTTCTAGAGGGATGGAATCTGGGGCGCAGCATCATGTTATTAGAGGACTATGCCAAATGTCATTTGCAGAACTGAAGTCCTGTTGATGCCCTTACATCTGTACCAGTTCTGGTCCTGGATGATAGATATGTTTGGGTCCCCACATTCCATTACACATAAATCCACAGGTGGAAATCCACAGCCTTGTAAATAGCAGAGAGAAGAAAGAATGTACTGACGATATTTTTTAAAAAGGAAAAAAAAAGAAGAAGAAGAAGATGACAACGATGACCAAAGTCCTCCGACTGGCAAAGAATTAAAGTAGCAAAATAAGTTCTCAGTGGACACTACCAACTTAGTGTTTCAGAGTAAGTCTAAGAAATAGGATAAATTTAATTTTTTTTTACCATTTCCAAATGATGTTTTAAGAGATTAGCTGGATCTGTTCTATCATCAGGGAATAAATGAAACAGACCACTGGAAGCAGTACTATACCCTAAATTTGGGGTTTGACTCAAAAGACAGTGAGAAGTCCCTAACCTCGCTTAAGTAGAGATCAAGAATTAGGAGTTATGCTTGAAGGTCTTTGAAATTAGCTAAAGTTTTCATTGAAGGCCTGACTATTATTGTACATCGAACTTTCAATCTACTGTATCCATGAGCCTTTCCTAAGCAAAGAACACATAAATACAGTGCATTTTCCCCCTCAGGCTATAGATCCAAAAGCAGAGGTTGTCTTTAGAAGTAATGCCACTGCATAGTGTCAGTCCACAAGGCATCATTCAAAATATGAGTTATTTTGAGAAATAACTCAAGTGCACAACTGTGGACAAATGATATGCCTATGATTCTTCCTTCATACCACAGCTTTTCTTTACTGTCTCCTCTCCCCATTGCAACACAACTTACATCCTTTGGAAAAAAAATCAATTTTAACAGTTTGGTGGTATACCTTTGTTTTTCTCTATGCTCAGACAAATCTCTCTGTCTCTCATACATACACACATCACTGTATTTCCCTTTTCTATTTTTTAAAGATTTTTTAAAAATTTTATTTGTTTGAGAGAGAGAATGCACATGCACGTGTACAAGCATAAAGGGTGGGGAGGGGCAGAGGGAGAAGAGAAAGAGAGAAGCAGACTCCCCTATTGAGTGCAGAGCCCTACATGGGGCTCAATCTCACAACCCTGAGATCATGACCTGAGCCAAAATCAAGAGTCCAATGCTGGGGCGCCTGGGTGGCTCAGTAGGTTAAGCCTCTGCCTTCAGCTCAGGTCATGATCCGAGGGTCCTGGGATGGAGCCCCGCATCGGGCTCTCTGCTCAGCAGGGAGCCTGCTTCCCACTCCCCCCACCTCTGTCTGTCTCTCTGCCTACTTATGATTTCTCTCTCTCTGTCAGATAAAGAAATTTAAAAAAAAAAAAATCTTTAAAAAAAAAAAAAAGTCCAATGCTTAACCAGCTGAGCCATCCAGGAGCTCAACTCTTTTTCTATTTTTACAAAAATGGTATTATGATCTATATGCTAGTTCAAAATCTGATTGAATAAGTTCATTCAAAGAATGAAAGTCACCTTCTTCCATTTAACAATTTATCAAATATTAAGAATGAGACCCATTTTTTTTTGCACTTGACAATTTTACCAAAGACAATTACATATACTGACCTCCAGGTCAGTGCATACTAATTTAACTCATTCTTTTTAATGGCAGTATAATATTTCACAACATGTGACTCAAACAGTAACAATTTCCTATTAATGGACTTACTAATTGTTTGCAGTTCTTTCCTCTACAAATGATGTTGCATCAATATCCTTGAGCATATATCTCGACATACACTTTTATTTCTACAGCATAAATACTGAAAAACAGGGGCACCTGGGTGGCTCAGTGGGTTAAGCCGCTGCCTTCGGCTCAGGTCATGATCTCAGGGTCCTGGGATCGAGTCCCACATCGGGCTCTCTGCTCAGCAGGGAGCCTGCTTCCCTCTCTCTCTCTCTGCCTGCCTCTCCATCTACTTGTGATTTCTGTCTGTCAAATAAATAAATAAAAAATCTTTAAAAAAAAATACTGAAAAACAAAAGGATTATGGTTCAAAGATTTTAAAGAGTACCAATTTAAAGCTGCTCTCCATAGAAAAGGAGAAAGTGGAGTATTGGTTTGCTCTGTCATATCAATTTATACCTTTTGCTGATCACTTACTGTTTACCAAGCACTGTGAAAGGCACTAGTGGGGAACACAGAGAGGAACAGAACAAATTTCCTGCCGTCTAAGAGCTCACTCTCACGGTCACCACGCCTACAGAAAAGATGCCTCAGAGCAGCTCTTCACTGCAATGCATACACATAACATATATTTCCCTTCGCTCTTTCCGCTCTGATATACTTTCTCAGTAATGAACCTTCTTCCATTTCTCTGCTCTCATTTCTCTCTTTTAGCTCTTTTAAAAGGTAGATCAACTAATGTAAGTGACTTTTTTAAGTTTGGGGGGGTTTTGTTGGGGAGGGGGGGTTCAATCCCTTAGTCAGTTTCTCTTCCATAAAGGAAAAGCTAATCACTGATTTGCAAGCAAAAGCTCTTCCACCTTAGAACCTTAGAGGCCTAGAAGAGAGAGATGACTATAAATATTTTAGGTGTAATAAATGTTCTGCTATTCCTCTCCCTCTCTTCTTCTTTCCCTCCTCTCTTTCTCTCCCTCCCCCCCCACCCATGATCTCCCCCCACCCATGCCACACACACACCAAGAAAAAAACAACTATAATGCACTGTGATCAATTCTCACGAATAAAACATAGTGGAAGCCCAAACAATAGGATGAACTATTCCATTTTGGATACAGAAAGGGGAAAGAAACAAATATGAGAGAAATCCTCATGGAGGTAATATTTAAACTGAGGTTAAAAGACAAACACTTTTTCTAGGCTTGGGGTGTTAGGATGGAGAAACAGCAAGAGCTTGGTGGTAAAAAGTACTTTTGAGTTTGGGAGGGAACCTGGATAGCTTACGGTGGTGGTCCTCCAAATTTAAAGTGCACAGGAATTATTTAGGGAGCTTGTTTAAAATCCAGATTCCCAGGTACCCAACTACCCAATATTTTGAGCTGATGTCTGGAAGTCTACATTTTAAACAAATTCATCTGGGTTTCTTATATTTTGAAATATGCCAGCAAAGGTGGTGTGGTGAGTAGTGACATGAAATAGTATTGTCACAGGACTAAAAAGAATATAAATTAACATGTCAGGTAAGTGACAATATGAGACAATAAGAGATACCAGAAAATGATGTCAATTCTTTGAATTATGTTTTGAGAAACAACATCTTGGCAATGGAGCTATTACTTTGACCAAAAACCTCTGCTCTTCCACAGGGAATGTTTACTGAATGGCTGAATGAATGAATGAAGGAAGGAAGGCAGAATTCTGAGAAAGCCGACTAGAAGTATCATAGACTGCGAGCACTGTTTGCTTTGTTTAACCTGGCTGCAAGGAAAATTGTTTTAGAATGGCCATCCCAGAACAAGGTTCAAGACTTCCAAATGCTGCCTTGATGTATGATAAATTGATATATCTGTGCATTTTTATGCAGGTCCACAGACAAGGCAAATGTGATTAGCCTGTGGATCATCTATGTAAACACGCACCAGGGTTGCATAGCCAAAGCCAGATCTTAGCCCTTAGAGCTAAGAACTAGGAGGACAGAGCATGCTCTTACATAACTTCCGAGCTAGTCAGTGGTAGGGCCTGTGATTAATGCTACATGACAGGCTTTGAACTTTCTGTTCAGATAGGTCTGCTTGCCCCTCAGAGCTCCTAGCAAGAGGGAATGTGCGACCTGCAGATTTCACTCTGAATAACCATCATCTAAGCCAACACCAACATTGCTCTGTGGCCCTGTGTGACTACTTCTGTGCCTCACCCCTTGTCAATAGGTTGCCATAGGGCTGTCACAGTGTTTTGTTTTGTTTTCCTTTAAGGTGGACAAAACAGAAGAGTAACAAAACTTCAGAGAGCACAGTGGCCGAAGAGAGCTAAGCAAAGAAGACTGGGAGCTGGGGAGAGGTTCTTCTGGGAAAAATCGCTAGAGCCCTCGAGGAGTGGCCAGGGTAGAGAAATTGTAACAGGGAAGGAAAGAGTCCTGCCCTTCCCACCATCAGCATTCACAGCGTCCCAGCGCCTCCGTGGAGCTCCCGAAGGCCAGTAGACCACAGCGCTTCCTGCATCCCAGTCCGGGCGGGTGAAGAGCTGTCCCCATGCTGATCAACTTTCGAGCTTGGTCAAGTGGACGCCCAGCCTTCCGAGAGTCCCTCCTTTACAACCTTTACCTCCCCCCATCCTGCCCCCCAAACACACACTCCCGCCCTCCGCATTAGTGCAGGTGAGGCCGAGAGCCCAGCGGCGGCTCCCCTATCTGCTGCGCCCCCCACCTCCCATCTCCCGGGGAGGCTCCTGACAGCAGCCCTTGCGAGTGTGCCCGCGGGAGAGGAGATGACACCTCTGAGCGCTTGCAAATCCGGTCCACACTCCCGCCGCCACGCGCGGTCCCTCCAGCCCGTCCCCGCCAGCCCGGAACGGCACCTTCGGAGAGGGTTGGTCTCTGGCCCCGGAGCAGAACTCAGGGCCTGCGGCGGCCGCGAGCAAGGACGCCCCTCCCGACCTCTCCGCACCTGACGACTCGCAGCCCGGCTCCCCTCCCCGCACACAGCCCGCACTCACCAGTTCCAGGGCTCGCAGGAAAGCAAGGGGCTCCTTCAGCGCCCGGAACGTGCCCGCGGAGGCCAGCTTTGGACGGACACGAGAGAGAGAGAGAGAGAGAGAGATGGCATGAGGAAGGGGCTGCGGCGCCTCTCCGGACCGCCGGGTCCCCAGCCCCTGCCGCCCTGCCCAGGTGCGTCCTACCTGACTCACGGGGTCCATCGCTCGCCTGCGCGCGGTCTTTTCCCTTTCCGATGAAGTTCGGAGGGCGCCGCAGCGTTGTCCTCGGGGCCAGAAGCCCCGCTTCGGGGAGCGCCGGAGGGGCGAGGTCCGGGGCGGGCAGGAGGCGGCGGGGCCCCTGGAGAGCGGTGCACGCGCGGGCTGGCTAACGTTCGGGGGGCCGTGCGCTCCGCGAAGCCTGCGCTCAGGGGCGGCGAGCTGAGCCAGTGGGGTGGCGGGGAGGGGGCGCGGAGGGGGAGAGGCGGCGAGAGAGGGAGCGCCTGGCGAGGGCTGCCATTGGCCAGCTGCAGCCGGGCGGGGAGGGCGGGGGGCGGGCGACGCCGAGCGCCAGACTCCGGGCAGCCTGCGGCGCGCGCGCCCGTCCCCTCGGGTTCCGGGGAAACTTCGGGGCTGGAGGTCGGGGAAAGCCGGCCCGCTCCATCAGCAGCGTGGTTCCCAGACCGAAGAAGGGGTTGCAGGTAAGAGAAGGGCACCTACCCCTTACCTGGGCACGTGTGTGTGGTTTCCTGACTTCCGAACACCGAAGCAAGCCTGTTGACTCGTGGGTTCGCACACGCCTTCAGGGACCGCCCTCCGCGTGGCCAGGCAGCGCCAGGTGCGGGGGTGCCTCCGAGAACCGGGAACACGGTGCCTGCCCCCAGCACTAGAAGGGAATCAGGACCGACGGACGCGGCTAGAGGGGAGAGAGGAGAACAGAGTCATCTTGAATATGGGCCATTGCCCCAAACGGGTAATTCTCGGGGTCACTGTGTGAGGTCAGGAGCAAGTTATCATGCCCACTTAAAGGTCAAAAAGAGACTTACGGCGTCTGATTTAGCCAAGGTATACCACACAGCTCATGAGGGGTCAAACAGGGATTGAAATTCAAGTTTCTCTGTAGCTCATTCTTTTCCACTGAAATCCTTTGCCCGAAGAAATAACCCCCAAATGAAGCTCCTGAAATTCATCATAAATAGTACTGAGCCTTTGACTCCCAAACCCATACTTTTTTCCCTCCCTTGGTCCGCTAACCTTGCCGAAAATAATAGATAACAACAAAACAATTGAGTTCCTTTTGTGAGTCAGGAATTGTGCTAAGGGCTTTACAAACATGACTTCACGAATTCACAAAACCCCCATGGGTTAGTATGCTATTATTCTCGTTTTAGAGATGAGGACATTGAGGATCATGGAAGGCAAGTGGTCTGCTCTAGTTTAAAAACTAACAGAGAATGAAGCCAGAGCTGAATTCTAAGAGTCAGAAAAAGAAGAGGAGGAAGAGTGCTTAGCCACTAAATCATCTTGCTGATATGCCCCCTTCCTTCTCACTAGCTTTGGACAGGATTCCACATTGGCAGTGGTCTCCCAGCAACACAGATACCCCATCTGTTTACTACAGAGATTTGCCAAAAAGGTTTGGAATTTGGGGAGGGGAGTGGGGCGACTAATATTTAAGAGCAGGGTATGAAGAGGGAAATGAATAGTTAGGAGGCTGCTAAGGGGAGACAGCAAACCAAACATGAGTAAGAAAGAGTACATGTCCCCTGCCCATGGATTTTTTTTTTAGAGAAAACTAGAAATGTAGTAAGAACTCCAAAGGGCTAGTTGCACCATCTGTAGTCAGCCACTTTTGTTCCTACTGCTCTTCCTACATACAGATAGTCTAAAACAATTAGGAACTGTTGTTTCAAAAATAAGCTATTATGCAACTTAACAAGGGCCAGGGAAGGGAATTAAGTTATCAAGTATTTAGTGTGTGCTCTACAATGTATATATGTTATCTTAACCTGTGAAGTTACTTAGCCTATTCAAGACCTCAGTTGTTTGTTTTTTTTTTTTTTAGTCTGTAAAATGGAGCCCACAACATCTACCTTAGTTCCTTGTTGTCAGGACCCCATGAGATTTTGTAGATAACATATCTAAGGCAGTTTGGCACAACATAATCTCAAAACAGGTATTAGTTATGTTTCTCAATGCCCACACTTCTGAAAAAGCAGAGATGAAAGCTCAGGGGTCCTCAGTGGAAGCTTGGGCAATTGTAGCACTGTCTTGACATTCTCTGCAGTATTCCTCTATATATCCTTGCCTTTTTGAATTCAGCAGTTGCCATTTTACTTGCTTTGGCCAGTGAAATGTGGGCAGAGGAGATGGGTGCATTCTGGGCAGGAGTTTTAAGAACCTCTTAGTGATTGGCCATCTTGTTTATTTTCTTACACCACAATGAATACAATGTATGACACAAAGGTTCTTGGACAACAGCCTGGGTCCTGGCATTGCCATGCCATTAGCATGGAAACTGGACTTTATAAACATGGAGCTGAGCAAGAAATGCATTTGAGTTTCAAGTAATGGAGATTTTTAAGTCTTTTGTTACTACAACACAATATAACCTAGGTTGATTTGTAAAAAAGTTCACACAGGGGTGCCCGGATGGCACAGTCAGTTAAGCGTCTGACTTAAGCTCAGGTCATGATCTCAGGCTCCTGGGATGGAACCCCAGTTGGACTCTCTGCTCAGCGGGCAGCCTGCTTCTCCCTCTCTCTCTGCCCTTCCACACACTTGTGCTCTCTCTCTCTTTCTCTCTCAAATAAATAAAATCTTTCAAAATATGTTTCACACAGCTAGTACATAACTGAGCCATGATTCCCCCCTGAACCTGTATGACTTGGTTGTCCTTATATTTTTGCTCTTTCCGTCAACTACCTTATGGCTATAACATCCCCTGCTTATGTTTAATAATGATGTTAATTATTATAATAGTTTATATCAATTCAGTTCTTACTGCATGCCAGGCATTGTGCTAAATGTTATAAGTATATCATTTTAACATGACCTCAATCCCCTCTTTAATGGATAGTGCCTCCAGGTCTGGAGAGTCTAGGTAACTTGCCCAAGGTTGTTTAAATGTAAACATTAAACTTCTTAAACATATCTCTTTAGACAGAGAGAGTGATTAATTTAAAATATTGCCCACTAGCATTTCATTTGAGCTGAGAACTTGGCACATTTGAAGTGTGAGCCAGTTCCCCCTGGGTCTTTCTTTACACTCAACATTTCTCCTCCCTAATACGGTGGCAGATTTTTCCAGTCTTCCAAACACCATGTGAAGGAAGCCAGAATTGTGGCAAATGGCAAATGTGTCATAGCTTAGGCAACAATTGCACATTGTCACAGGATGCTTTTCACGTTCCAGAAATGTATGAGCTTCCAACAGCTGCACCACCAAAATAACCCAGAGTTCCATATCACATTTGCAATGTTAAATATCTTGTAGACTTTGGGGGTTAGAACCCCTGTCTTCAGGCTTGGAAATAACATTGGGTTCCCTAAAGAACTAGATTGGGAGAGGTAGGAGGAATGATGTAAACATTACCACAATATTACTCTCACTGGCTTAGGGTGATGCCTTCTCTTCTGCCACAAAAGGACAAAAATAACTTCTTTTTTACTGTAACAGATTATCACATTGACTCAACAATCATGTCAACTAGGGTGGGACATTAGTGATCCATTTTAGTGGCCCATATTAGTTATGTGTATCAGTTTCCAAATTCTTCTTTTGTTTTTGACCAGGGACCTACAGTTATGAAGACTTTCTTTGACCTGTCAAGGTAATTTATTCACTTACTGCACTAGTTCTCAACAAAGGGTGATTTGGGCCCTTCCCTCCCCCAGGACACACCTGGCATTGTTCAGAAACATTTTAATATGTCACAGCTGGGTGGGGAGGAGTAGAAGATACTTTGGCACCTGCTGGCGTCTAGAGAGTGGAGGCCAAGGATACTGCTCAACATCCTACAACACAGGAGAAAGCTGCACTCAGTGAAGATTAATCCAGAAAATGTCAATAATAATAATGTCAATAAACTTTGACTTACTCACTCAACAAGTAAGGACTGCAGGCCTATTTTAGAGGAGTACTGTTCTGGGTGCTGTAAAGTGCTTGACAAAATCCTGCCTTCACAGAGCTTACACCGTAGTGGGACATCCTATAAATGTAATATGTTCAAGGTCAGTATTTGGTAAAACAAACAAATAAACAAGATGCAAGTTATAAAAACAACCATTTTGAATCTCAAAGGGGATCAAAATTACAAAAACTGAAGTACCAAACTGCCACTGATGAACATTCATTATTCAGGCAAATTCAATCTTGCTCTCAGGGAATAACATACTTGGGTTTCATCTTCCTATGTCTCTTCTGGCAAAGAGGAGAAAGTGGTTTAAAATTTTTCCATAGCAACTTAATACAGTAGGAAATACTATCCATATGTTATGATATTTAAGATACTGGAAATAAGTAATGAGTGAAAAATGTTGTATATTTAACTCTGCTTATGCTGCTAACCTAACTTTACAAATCTTTCCTAGACTAGTGAGTACAAAAGCAAAGGGCAGTAGCATGTCTGTGTAATTATTTGTATATTTGGCTTGTGTGGGGCCACTGGTACATAGTCTAGGAGTTGGTGTGGAAATCTTTTTAAGAATTCTAATTTTACAATAAATGACAGCATTATCTATGAACCCAAAGGTCAACTAAAGCCACCTTTACTTACTTATGTTTCAGTCTTAAATGGCTGCAATGCAATATACAAGGTTGTGTGCATGTTCCCTTGGTTTAAAACTTCTTAACAGAATAAGATTTCATAGGCTCCTAAGGAATTGTAACATTCAAATTGGATCATTCTTAATTAATAATCATAACTGATATAAAAATTCAAATGTGGATGGCCAATGTGAACTCACATCATGAAATGCTTTTACCGTTTCTGTTTGCATCTTTGTCTTAAACAAAAGTTGTCTGTGTAAATATAGCCATGCTTGAATACATGCAAATTTAGAGGACCAAAATGCATGCCAAAGGATTCACCATGACCTCAGGGAATAAAAGCTGTAACAATAATCATAATAATGACTTCCAGGATTAAGTAGTTGCTGGATAGAAGGCTAAGTGTCCCTATTGCCATAACTCAATATCCTCATCAACTTCATAAGTATGTATCACTGTTCCTCGCCTTGTGTAGACAAGAAAACACAGGCTCAAAGAAATTAAAAATCTCAGCTAAGCTTTTATAGATAGTAAACAGCACAGTCATGATTTTTCTCCTACCCTTCTAACTTTCCAAGAAAAAGATTTTATGCAGTTTCCGTTGCAAATTTGAAAATGTCACAAGCTTTAGGCAAAAATATTTTTCTTGCTGAAACATAAACAAAATGTCTCCAGAGAAATAAAGTTAAGATGGACACCACTGTCTGCTCCTAGTACAACTTCTACCACTATTATTCCATGAACATGATTAGAAAACACTCGCCCCTTTCTCAAAGGCTCAATCATTCCAATTATTTTTGTCTTTCATCCTTAGCTGTGTTTTCTAAAATGCTTACCGTCCTTGATGTTTTACTTGGCTCATTCCCATGTTTTCAGACTCCTGGATCACGACAGCTTTCCATTAATCTTATATCACCCATTGCAATTTTTGAATGAGGTAAATTCCAAAGAATGGATACATCTTGCCTAAAGTCTTCCTGCCTGAAAAAAAGTCTAGCATAAGAGAGGGTGACACAAATTCTAGAATCAGATTGACTGAGTTTATCATATCCTGGCTCTATCACTCCCTCACTGTGGGACCTTGAACAAGGCACTTACCCTTGTCACTCAGTTTCCTTTCAGCAAAATGGGGATAATAACTGAACCATCCACCTTACTTTCTAAGAAGGAATATATGCGTTAACACAAGTCAAGGACCCAGAAGAATACCTAGCATTAGAGAATCTAATACAGAAAGCTGCTCAAAGGCCAAGATACAAGACCTATACCAGTGGTAGGGAAATGGCTTATGAGTTAGTATCCCAAGTCATACACCATGATTTACCATAAACAATTAAAATTATTTATTTTCTTTCATCTCCCTTTTTTCTTTTCGAAATTCTCATTATTCTTCCCTCCAAATGTTTCTTTTTTTCCCCTTTCTCCTTAACTCCAAGCTTGTCAGTTGATCTTAGAAATTTTCCTTAGAGTTTGGTAAGAATATCAGGTTATCTATAACATTTGTTTGGGAGGCTTCCTGATATACATACACTTTCCAAGAACATACAATTCAACATTTTTTTTTTAAATTTCTTTGATGTTTGTAAGTGGAGCTTTGACATGGATTGTTATGATTTTCTTAAAAATAGTTTTACTTGGGAATATTTGCGATCTCTAGTAATTTTATTCTTGTTTTAGTGAATAGTAATATAATAAAAAGAATCCTTAGAGATGATAAAGATAGGAAAGATCAAGTGGATTCTTTCATATATTTAATAGAAGTATATAATCCAAATTATACTGCATGCTTTTCATTTTGGGAAATTCTCCAGATGGTCTTCAGACCTTATGCTCCAAAATGACAAAACGGATTTTGCATCTACTCTAAATGAGCCCAAAGAAAACCTCACCCTGTTCAACAATTATAAGAATACATTTACTTATTCTTTACTAATTTAAACCCTTAAGTAAAAAAAAAAAAACTCAAATTAATTCAAATATGAGACATTAGAAAATTGACTCCTTTTCACTTCATGGTCATATTCTCTGTGAGCCAAGGTTCTTTCCCACAGCTTGACAAGTGTGTGTGAGGACACTGCTGGATCCACTCACACAGAGAAGCCCAAATCCAATACCTAAAATTAGGTTTTTACTAAATTATATTGCACTGCACTTTTACACCTGCTTTGCGAATAATACCCAGAAGAAAGGTACAATTTGGCAGAAATAGAAGACAGATTAAAATACTCCCCCCACGGGGGGGTGAAAATCACAGAAAGAGAAGGAAGGAAGGAAAGAGTATCAGAGAGGAAGGGAAAGACAACAGAAAATGAAAAAGTCTTTTCCCGACATCATGGTCAGCAAATATCAACAGCTTCATTATAAGTTACTTCTACTGAATTTGCTCTACAAGAATTTGCTGTATTCCAGGCATTGTGATAAGCTCCTTATGCCACCACAAATTAGTTGTGGTGATCCAGATTTTGAATATAATGGAACTGAGTCATGGACAAGTAATGACTTAACACAGGTTCATACAGCTAAATGGAAGTGAAGGCATTTGAAGCCAATAATTCTTCAGAACTTGAACTAATTTTATACATTCTAATTATCCAAAATATAAAATATACATTCCTCAGACCGCAACTGGAAATTGGAGATACTCATAAGACTTTTAGTCACCAAACCCACCTACCCAATTAAACAATAGGGACAGATCATCCACATTCTCATCTTTTTTCTTTTTTTTTTTTTTTTTAATTGTGGTAGGAAAACACGTGAATATCCAGTCTTTCCAACACTGTTCGCTGAAGAAACTGTCATTTCCCCATTGGGTATTTTTGGTAATCTTGCCAAAGTTCAATTAAATACATGCCTGGGTTTATTTCTGGACTTTCTATCATGTTCCATTGAGTTATGTCTGTCTTTATGCCTGTACAAACTATTTTAATTATTGCAACATTACAATATATTTTGAAATCAGAAGGTGTGATGCCTTCAGCTTTGTTCTTTCTCAAGATTATTTTGGCTATTCAAGGTATTTGTCTTTCCATATGAATGTTAGGATTGTTATTATTTCTGTGAAAAATGCTATTAGGATTTAAATAGGGATTGCATTGGTTGTAGATTGCCTTGGGTACTATGGCTATTTTTAACATTACTAAGTATTCCAATCCATAAATACACTTGTCTTTCCATTTATTTGTGTCTTCTTCAATTTCTTTCAGTGTTTTGTAGTTTTCAATATAAAAGTCATTCACCTCCTAGGTTAGGTTTATTCCCAAGTATTCCACACTCTCAATCCTTATATGTCCTTTTAGTTTCAGTTTTACTACTACTGATTTTTGCAGAATCACTTATTCGTAAGCACCTTTCCCATTTATTTTCAAGATTTCTAAAGGATTACTTTAAAAGATTTCTTGTTTTACTGTAGTGTTATAGGTTGTTAAATACTAATGAGGTGATAGAAATATGTTTGACTTAAAAAAATTAATCAAGGGGCACTTAAGTGGCTCAGTGAGTAAAGCGTCGGCTCAGGTCGTGATCCCAGGGTCCTGGGATCAAACCCCACATCAGGCTCTCTGCTCTGAGCGGAGCCTCCTTCTACCTCTCCCTCTGACCTTTCCCCCTCCTACTCCGCTCATTCTCTCTCTCTGTGTCATACTAAAAAAATTAAATCTTCAAAAAAAATTAATCAAGCTATTAAGCCTTGAAAAGACACGAAGGAATCTTAAGTGCATATTAAATGTTGGAAGTCAATCTGAAAAGGCAGCACACTGTATGATTCCAGCTATATGACCTTCTGGAAAAGGCAAAACTATGGAGACAATAGAAACATCAGTGGTTGGCAGACGTTATGGTGGGGGGAGGGATGACTGTGTGGCACACAGAGGATTTTTAAAGCAATGAAATACTCTGTATGATATTATAATGACAGGTACGTGCCATTATACATTTGTCCAAACCTACATTATATACAGTACCAAGAATGACTGTAATGTAAACTAGGCACTTCGGGTGATTACACTGTGTCAGTGTAATGTCATCAGTTGTAAAAATTGTACAGCTCAGCTAGAAGAAGTTTGATAATGAGGGAGGCAATACTTGTGTAGATGTAGGAAGTATATAGGAAATCTTTTTGCCTTCTACTCAATTTTGCCGTGAACCTAAAGCTGCCCTGTAAAGAAAAGAGTCTTAATTTTTTAACATGATAGATCTGGCAACCCTAGGTTGGCATCCTGAAATTTAAAAAAAAAAAAGAAAAAAAAAAGTCAGCCATTATTAGTGCTATAATTTTCCTCGCTAGGGATCCATCATGTTCAATGATAGAATGAAAAATAGGGCATGTGTATGAATGTCTGTGAGTAGTGAAATGAATGTTGGATTACTTTTTTCTTAGCATGATCTATAAATTAAGCAAGAAAAATGTTATTTTCTCTGCATGGCTTTATTTCTATATAAAGATTAATTAAAAGTAACTTTTTGTTTAATATATGCTATGTGTGTGTTCATAGGAGTTTACAAAGAAAATATAAGCATGTTAAGACTCTGACATCTTTCTCTTTATTTTACAAATATTTATAAGAGTAATACACATAAAATTTCAGTAATACAGAACTATGTAAGGTAGAAGTTTTCTTTTTCCTACAGCCTAGGTAAGAGAATATACAGTTTTCTGTATAGAAATACAGGTATGTGAGGGTGCCTGGGTGGCTCAGTGGGTTAAAGCCTCTGCCTTCGGCTCCAGTCATGATTCCAGAGTCCTGGGATCGAGCCCCACATCAGGCTCTCTGCTCGGCAGGGAGCCTGCTTCCCCCTCTCTCTCTCTCTGTGCCTGCCTCTCTGCCTACTTGTGATCTCTGTCTGGCAAGTAAATAAATAAAATCTTTAAAAAAAAATAAAAATAAATATAGATATGTGAATGTATGTATATGCATAAATATGTTTATATTTCAAATATGTGAAGTACCTATTATATCTATTTCAAGTAGCACATATATGCTTTTGTTCATAGGAGTGGGTTAATACCACTTATATTATTATATAGCCTACTTTTTTCACTTTACATTTTATCAGGATTACTTTTCCTTGTCTTTAGATTATCAGTTTACTTCCTCTTTTTCTTCCAGCCATGTGGCATCCAGATGTGATGACAGGAGCAGGAGCAGCCACCTTGGAGTCAAAGGTGAATGTCATGTCTAGAGGATGATAGCATCATCTGATCTTTGATCTGTTACAAGGTAGTACTTTTGTTCACGCCATTATGTTTTGGAGCTTGTTAGATTGCCTTAGACTGTACACTAATAAAATGTCCCTTGTTGCTTAGTTCAAATGGCATCTACCCTAGGAAATCTTCCAGATTTCCACCTCCTCTAGTCATATGCCACTCCAAACTGGTCACTCTTATCCCAGTCCTCTTTGTACTTTGAAAATATTTCTTTCAGCTTATAATCCTCTGATTTTATTATACTTCTTTTAATGTAATGTTTGATGTTAACATAGAAGCCCTACCTTATATTTTGGACTAAGTTAGGTACCCTTGCCTTGTGCTTTCAAATCACCCTCTACTTTTATGTAACGATTATGGTCAAATTTACGTTTTCACTATTTACCTCCCCCACTATATTGTATAAGCTCCATATGGACAGAATCTTGGATGCCTTTCTGGTAACTGTATCTCCAACTTTCACAGGAAATTTGGCACATAATAGGCTCACAGCAAATGTTTGTTGGATAAATAAATGATCTCTTTAAAGGTAGGAAATATGGATTACTCATATTTGTAGCCCATTCATTGCTAAGCTCAGTGTCTGGTGCCTCTTTGGTGGTCTATAAATGTAGACCAAAGCAAACTGGTTTTGAAGGGGGTTTTATTGGAAAAGCTGAGTTGGACCAAAATACGAGCTCTGTAGAGATGCCTGGGTGGCTCAGTAGGTTAAGCATCTGCATTTGGTTCAGGTCATGATCCCAAGGTTGGGATCAAGTCCCTCATTAGGTTCTTCCTCAGCAGGAAGCCTGCTTCTCCCTCTGCCTCGGCCCCTCTCCCTGCCTGTGTGCTCGCTCTCTCTCTTTCTGTCAAAATAAATAAATAAAATCTTTAAAAATAAAATACCAGCTCTGCAAAGAGTAGTAGGTGGGAATTTTTGGTGAAGAAGCTCCTGAAAAAAGGCTTAACTGCCAGTGTTTCCATCAGCAAATACTTTAAAATTCCTTTATATCTGGGAAATAATCAACGGAAGTAACAATAGATGAAAAAAGAACCAGGCAGAAATACCTGTTACATAAATTCTGAGAGGAGCCTTCTATAATGTAAAAGCAGATGTGTGAATATTCATTTCAACTTGAAACCTCACACCCACCTTTCCGTGGTCAGGCATTTGTGAGAAAATTCATCATGTGTTGATTTTCTTATTCATAAGCAAATCATATCCTTATATTATTAGGAAAATAGAACTTTTGTTTATAATTGAGGAAATAGATAAATGGTATACTTAAATATGTAAATGGATTCTCAGTCATTTACTATTATTAAAAGTTATTTGAAAAATATTTTCATTAATACTTTATATTAGTAAAATTACATATAAATTGAAAAATACTTTATATTAGTTAAATTACATAGGAATTGATAGAAATTTCTAAGGTTGATATGCTAAGTGATGTAAGTCAGATGAAGATAAATACCATATGATTTCATTTGTATGTGGAATCTAATGAAATCAGACAAAAAGCCCCAGACTTTAAAATACAAAGAACACATTGGTATTTGCCGGAGGGGTGGGGGTGGGGGGGTGGACAAAATCGATAAAGGGGATTAAGAGGCACAAACTTTCAGTTATGGAATAAATAAGTCACAGAGATGGGAAGTATAGGATAGGAAATATAGTCAATAATATTGTAATAGCATTGTATCATGGCAGATAGTGAAAACATTTTAAAAAACCAAGAAATTTCTAGTGTGACACAGCAAAGAAACTTCAAAAAGTAGCATTTTGGGGACATTTACTTTGAGTGCTGAACAGTTCCATTCAACTCCCCCATATATAAACAGGTTTGATACTAAGTTCTCTAAATTTTCAAAATATTTTCTACAAGTATTTTTATGGCAACAGAAATGATCACAAACACCTGTGTTGTATGTATCAAGACTAGTTTGATTAGTCGACCCGTAGTCCACAAAAATAAATGGGAATTGCCTCCATATCACTCAGGCCTCTCTTTTTGCTCTCTGGATGTCCTGCTGTCATTGACTAGTATCTTCTTCCTTCAAAAGGCTCTTTGCAGACTCTCTCCCCTCACTTATAACATGGTATATAGAATCATGAAGTAAATTCATGCTCACTTTATTTGCTTGTTTACATGAAGAAAGATTATTCCACGGTGTGAAATAATGAATATTCAAGTGATGGGAAATTGGAATTTGTGAAATCATTTCTGGAGGTATTAACTCTTTTAAAATATTTTCACTGAAATGGATGATACTGAACAAATTGCCTCTTTTAAGGGGGGGTCTCCCATGATTCCTTTAAATTTCTTCAGTTGCAGGGAGTTCCCCAACGCCGCTGAAAGAAACTGCAGACGTGATTTTGAATTGCTCTCTCAATACAAAGTTATAGGTTATTTACAGTTTTCCTGATCCTGAAATTTATAATTCCCTGTCTCTTATAATAATCAAAGTAGCAAAACTGAATAAAAGTTAAATCTTTCCCTATGCCCGATCCGACATGGTGGAGGATGGTGTGGTTTGCTGCTTCTTTATTTCCCTCCTCCTCCTTTCTCCCTTACTAACAGCTTTCTGACAGAAATGAAGATAGAGTGAGTAGAACAGGAAAGCTCCTACTTGACTGACACTGTTGTAAATTGCCTTCGCTCCCTCTCAGCCTGGAAGATTCTTCTTCAGAAAGACACTCCCAATCCTGGCAGTTAGGGATCACTCAGCCAGCCCTCCTCCACCTGAGGTGTGTGCCTCTGCCTCAGCTGCTCACGTTCTTCTTCTGCAGCTTCGTAGACTGTGGCAAACCCTTCAGGCTGAGAGGGTCCTGTGAGTGCCCCCTTCCATGTGGCTCATGGGTGGCCCATTGAAAAAACTTCTGAATTCTTTTCCTCAATAAATATTGAGAGAGCAGCCCATGCAGAGTTTCCACCATTGACTATAACATCCCTGCCTTTAGTAAACCCAGTATATTTCTCAGAAAGTAGCTAGACATTATTTTTTCAACTGCTGGATACGCACACTGAACTCCCTCTTCATGTCTGTGGATTTTAAATGAGCTCAGTGCACATCTATAACTTAATATACCAGTCCTTAAAGCATCCCAAGAGAGCCCAGGGCCATATTATCTTTTTGGGCCCATGGCAGCTTTTTAGGCCCACGGCAGCTTACCTTTATGGCCCTACTCTTTATAAAAACATATTAAAATTTGTATATTGTAACTGTGTTGGCATAAAGATGAATGTAATGTAAGCTGGATCATATTCATTTTTTCATCTGATTTTAAAAGAAATAGAAACATCTTCATGAGCTTCTTTCTTCATGGTTCCTAGATACCGTGCTTTTGGGCTGAGTGGAGAAGTCAGCGCTGAGTTGATTTAATCAATATATTTAATATATAATATATTTAATATATTAATATATATTTAATAATATATTATTAGTAATCAATATATTTAATCGTTACATTGAAAAAATGAGACTCCCAGGAATGTAGTAACAACACCACTTTTTTTTCCACTCTTATTAACAATTTATTGAGCACCTATCATGTCTTAGACATTGTAGTAGTAAAAAACACAACAGACACCTGATATTTTCAACACTTGAATGTTCTCAGGTGATATAAAGGTAATGAAAATAATAACAGGGCAATAGTGCTTTAAAAAAGAAAAAGGAAAAGAAAAAGTAACTACAAATGCTCGGACTCATTGATGTGGTAAATTCCACTCTTTTCTGGGCCAAGCTACATCTGGGGCCATATGGGAATGTATCTGACTTGGTAAGAGTTAGATGTGTTTCCTTTCCCATTAATAACCAGTATCTCAAAGTCCATGTGCACTTGGATGGGGAGCTCTGCTTTGGAGCTCTGCAGCATCTGTGAACTTTGGCCAAGTGTGCTAGATTCTGTGTTACTAGAATCAGTTTCTTCATTTGTTTAATAATAATAAAAAAAAAAGTTTAAGAGAAGTGGTTTCTAATGCTTCCCAGTTCTATAACAATTAAGGAAATGATGCAAAATACATTTTTAACTATTGATAAATCTGATTTAAATCTAATAAATGGACATCCACCATGACTAAATATTTTTATTAACATATAGTGTATTATTTGCCCCAGGGGTGCAGGTTTACGAATCATCAGGTTTACACACTTCACAGCACTCACCATAGCACATACCCTCCCCAATGTCCATAACCCAACCACCCTCTCCACACCCCCTCTCCACCCAGCAACCCTCAGTTTGTTTTGTAAGATTAAGAGTCTCCTATGGTTTGTCTCCCTCCCAATCCCATCTTGTTTCATTTTTTCCTTCCCTACCCCCCACAACCCCCCGCCCTGCCACTCAGATTCCTTATATCAGGGAGATCATATGATAATTGTTTTTCTCTGACTGACTTATTTCGCTCAGCATAATAACCTCTAGTTTCACTCACATCATTGCAAATGGCAAGATTTCATTTTTTGATGGCTGCATAGTATTCCATTGTGTATATATACCACATCTTCTTTATCCGTTCGTCTGTTGATGGGCATCTAGGTTCTTTCCATAGTTTGGCTATTGTGGACATTGCTGCTATAAATATTCGAGTGCACGTGCCCTTTCAGATCACTACATTTGTATCTTTTGGGCAAATACCCAGTAGTGCAATTGCTGGGTCATAGGATAACTCTATTTTCAACTTTTTGAGGAACCTCCATGCTGTTTTCCAGAGTGGCTGCACCAGCTTGCATTCCCACCAACAGTGTAGGAGGGTTCCCCTTTCTCCACATCTTCTCCAACATCTCTTGTTTCCTGACTTATTAATTTTGGCCATTCTGACTGGTGTGAGGTGGTATCGAATTGTGGTTTTGATTTGTATTTCCCTGATGCCAAGTGATGATGAGCATTTTTTCATGTGTCTGTTGGCCATCTGGATGCAGAGTGAACATGCAGAAATGCCTGTAAATGTCCTCTGCCCATTTCTTGATTGGATTATTTGTTCTTTGGGTGTTGAGTCTGATAAGTTCTTTATAGATTTTAGATAGTAGCCCTTTAGTAATATGTCATTTGCAAATATCTTCTCCCATTCCTTCAATTGTCTTTTGGTTTTGTTGACTGTATCCTTTGCTGTGCAAAAGCTTTTGATCTTGATGAAGTCCCAGTAGTTCATTTTTGCCCTTGCTGCCCTTGCCTTTTGTGATGTTTCTAGGAAGAAGTTGCTGCAGCTAAGGTCGAAGAGGTTGCTGCCTGTGTTCTCCTCAAGGATTTTAATGGATTTCTGTCCAACATTGAGGTATTTCATCCATCTTGAGTCGATTTTTGTGTGTGGTATAAGGAAATGGTCTAGTTTCATTCTTCTGCATGTGGCTGTCCAATTTTCCCAACACCATTTGTTGAAGAGACTGTCATTGGACATTCTTTATTGCACTGTCGAAGATTAGTTGACCATCAAGTTGAGGGTTCCTTCCTGGGCTCTCTATTCTGTTCTATTGATCTGTGTGTCTGTTTTTTTGCCAGTACCATACTGTCTTGATGATTACAGCTTTGTAATAGCACTTGAAGTCTGGAATTGTGATACCACAAAATTTGGTTTTCTTTTTCAACATTCCCCCCTGGCTATTCAGGGTCTTTTCTGGTTCCATATAAACTTTGGGATTGTTTGTTTCATTGCTTTGAAAAAAATGGATGGGATTTTGATAGGAATTGCATTAAATATGTAGATTGCTTTAGGTAGCATAGACAATTTCATAATATTTGTTCATCCAAACCATGAGCATGGAATGTTTTTCCATTTCTTTGTGTCTTCCTCAGTGTCTTTTATGAGTTCCTTATAGTTTTCTGAGTACAGATTCTTTGCCTCCTTGGTCAGGTTTATTCCTAGGTATCTTATGGTTTTGGGTGCAATTGTAAATGGGATTGACTCCTTAATTTCTCTTTCTTCTGCCTTGCTGTTGGTATATAGAAATGCAACGGTTTTCTGTGCATTGATTTTACATCCTGACACTTTACTGAATTCCTGTATGAGTTCTAGCAGTTTTGGAGAGGAGTCTTTTAGGTTTTCCACAAAAAAGTATCATATCATCTGCAAAGAGTGAGAGTTTGACTTCTTCTTTGCCAATTTGGATGCCTTTAATTTCTTTTTGTTGTCTGATTGCTGAGGCTAGGACTTCTAGTACTATGTTGAATATCAGTGGTGATAATGGACATCCCTGTCATGTTCCTGACCTTAGGGGAAAACCTCTCAGTTTTTCCCCATTGAGAATGATATTTGCTGTGGATTTTTCATAGATGGCTTTGATGATATTGAGGTATGTACCCTCTATCCTTACACTGTGAATAGTTTTGATCAAGAAAGGATGCTGTACTTTGTGAAATGCTTTTTTGGCATCTATTGAGAGTATCAGATTATTCTTGTTCTTTCTTTTATTAATGTATCACATTGATTGATTTGTGGTTATTGAACCAACATTGCAGCCCAGGAATAAATCCCACTTGGTCATGGTGAATAATCTTTTTAATGTACTGTTGAATCCTATTGGCTTGTATTTTGGTTAGAATTTTTGCATCCATGTTCATCAAGAATATTGGTCTGTAATTTTCCTTTTGGTGGGGTCTTTGTCTTGTTTTTGGATCAAGGTAATGCTGGCCTCATAAAATGAGTTTGGAAGTTTTCCTTGCATTTCTATTTTTTGGAACAGTTTCAGGAGAAAAGGTAGTAATTCTTCTTATATGTTAGGTAGAATTCCTCTGGAAAGCCATCTGGCCCTGGGCTCTTGTTTGTTGGGAGTTTTTTGATGACTGCTTCAATCTCCTTACTGGTTATGGGTCTGTTCAGGTTTTCTATGTCTTCCTGGTCAGTTTTGGTAGTTTATACGTCTCTAGGAATGCATCCATTTCTTCCTCATTGTCAAATTTACTGTCATATAGTTGCTCATAATATGTTCTTATAATTGTTTATATTTCTTTGTTGTTGGTTGTGAGCTCTCCTCTTTTGTTCATGATTTTATTTATTTGGGTCCTTTCTCTTTTCTTTTGGAGAAGTCTGGTCAGGGGTTTATCAATCTTATTAATTCTTTCAAAGAATCAGCTCCTAATTTCATTGATTTGTTCTACTGTTCTTTAGGTTTCACTTTCGTTGATTTCTGCTCTGGCCTTTATGATTTCTCTTCTTCTGCTGCGTTTAGGCTTTCTTTGTTGTTCTTTCTCCAGCTCCTTTAGGTGTAGGGTTAGGTTGTGTACTTGAGCTGTTTCTTGTTTCTTGAGAAAGTCTCCTATTGCTGTATACTTTCCTCTCAGGACCACCTTTGCTGTGTCCCACAGATTTTGAACAGTTGTATTTTGATTTGTTTCCATGAATTTTTTCAATTCTTTAATTTTCTGGTTGACCCATTCATTCTTTAGTAAGATGCTTTTAGCCTCCATGTATTTGAGTTCTTTCCAAGTTTCCTCTTGTGATTGAGTTCTAGCTTCAGTGCATTGTGGTCTGAAAATATGCAGGGAATGCTCCCAATCTTTTGGTACCTTTTGAGACCTGCTTTGTGACCCAGGACATGATCTATTCTGGAGAATGTTCCATGTGCACTAGAGAAGAATGTGTGTTCTGTTGCTTTGGGATGGGATGTTCTGGATATATCTGTGATGTCCATCTGATCCAGTGTGTCATTTAAGGCCTTTATTTCCTTGTTGATCTTTTGCTTGGATGATCTGTCCATTTCAGTGAGGAGTTGTTAAAGTCCCCTGCTATTGTTGTATTACTGTCGTGTTTCTTTGATTTGTTATTAATTGGTTTATATAGTTGGCTGCTCCTATGTTAGGGGCATAGATATTTAAAATTGTTAGATCTTCTTGTTGGACAGACCCCTTAAGTATGATATAGTGTCCTTCCTCATCTCTTATTGTAATCTTTGGCTTAAAGTCTAATTTATCTGATACAAGGATTGCCAACCCAGTTTTCTTTTGTTTTTTTGTTTTTTGTTTTTTTCCAGCTTTCTTTTAATGTCCATTAGCATGGTAAATTGTTTTCCACCCCTTCACTTTAAATCTGGAGGTGTCTTTGGTTCTAAAATGAGTTTCTTGTAGATAACATACTGATGGGTTTTGGGTTTTTGTCCGTTCTAATACCCTGCGTCTTTTGATTGGGGCATTTGGCCCATTTACATTCAGGGTAACTATTGAAAGATATGAATTTAGTGCTATTGTATTGCCTGTAAGATGACTGTTACTATATATTGCCTCTGTCCCTTTCTGGTCTACTACTTTTAGGCTCTCTCTTTGCTTAGAGGACCCTTTTCAATATTTCCTGTAGGGCTGGTTTGGATTTGCAAACCAAATTTGCAAGAATTTGCAAATTCTTTTATTTATTTTTTTTTTCTCCTGGAAGTTTTTTATCTCCCCTTCTATTTCAATGATAGCCTAGCAGGATATAGTATTCTTGGCTGCATATTTTTCTCATTTAGTGCTCTGAATATATCATGCCAGTTCTTTCCGGCCTGCCAGGTCTCTGTGGATAAGTCTGCTTCCAGTCTAATATTTCTACCATTGTATATTACAGATTTCTTATCCCGAGCTGCTTTCAGGATTTTGTCTTTGTCACTGAGACTTGTAAGTTTTACTATTAGATGACAGGATGTGGACCTATTTTTATTGATTTTAAGGGGGGTTCTCTGTGCCTCCTGGATTTTGATGCTTGTTCCCTTTGGCATATTAGGGAAATTCTCTACTATAATTCACTCCAATATACCTTCTTCCCCCCTCTCTCTTCTTCTTCTGGAATCCCATTTATTCTAATATTGTTTCGTCTTATGGTATCAATGATCTTTCGAATTCTCCCCTCGTGGTCCAGTAGTTGTTTGCCTCTCTTTTGCTCAGTTTCTTTATTCTCCATCATTTGGTCTTCTATATCACTAATTCTCTCTTCTACCTCATTTATCCTAACAGTAAGAGCCTCCATTTTTTTATTGCACCTCATTAATAACTTTTTTGATTTCAACTTGGTTAGATTTTAGTTCTTTTATTTCTTCAGAAAGGGTTTCTCTAATATCTTCCATGCCTTTTTCGAGCCCAGCTAACACCTCGAGAATGTTGTTCTGAACGCTAATTCTGACATATTACCAATGTCCATATTGATTACGTCCCTAGCCATCGGTACTGCATCTTGTTCTTTTTTTGGTGAGTTTTTTCAGCCTTGTCATTTTATCCAGATAAGAATATATGAATGAGAGAATAAAGTGCTAAAAGTATGGCAAAGACCTCAGAAAAAAGTACGCTAATCAAATCAGAAGAGGTCCAAAACCAGGGGTAAAAAAGAAATAAAAACTAAAAAATAATATATATATATATATATATATATATATATATATATATATTAGACTGGTGAATAGAACAGAACCACCTACTTGATTTTGGGTGTATTTTGGTCTCTTAGAAGAAACCATCTCCCAAAACTTTAAAGAAAGAAAAAAAAAAAAATATATATATATATATATATACCCACAAAAATAAGGGTAAACACGATTAAGGGATGGATTCTGACTATAAAGATGAAAATTTTTAAAAATAATTCTAAGAAAGGAATTGATAAAATAAGATGGTTGGAAAAAGAAGAAAAAAAAAAAAGAGGGAATGTGATCAGGCTGGAGACTAGAACAAAGCCATGTGCTAGATTAGGGTATATTTTGATCTATTAGAAGAAACTGTCTCCCAAATTTTTTTAGAAAAAAACCTATATGTATATAAAAAATAAGGTTAAATACAATTAGGGGATAAAATATGACTATAACAATGAAGGTTTAAAAAGTGTTTTTTTTTTTTTAGAAAGGTATTGTTCAGATAAACTAATTAAAAAATGTTAAAAGAGGAAAGAGGAAAAGTTAAAAAAATAGAATCAGAAAAAAATAAAATTAAAAAAATTTAATTAACTTTGCAAGACTAAAAAATCATGGGGAGAAATCCATGAATTCCATGCTTTGCTTTCCCCTCCTTGGAAGTCTGCTGTTCTCCTTGATCAGTGAACTTGGTCTTAGCTGGATGTTCTTGCTGATCTTCTGGTAGAGGGGCATGTTCCAGTGATTCTCAAATGTCTTTGCCGGAGGCAGAATAATGCCGCCCTTGCCAGGGGCCAGGCTAAGTAATCTGCTCAGGTTTGCTTTTGGGAGCTTTTGTTCCCTAAACGTTTTCCATAGAGCTCTGGAGGATGGGAATGAAAATGGCGGCCTCCCTATCTTCGGCCCCATAGGAGCCAAGAGTTCAGGGCACCACTCCTCAGGGCACCCTCAGAGAAAAGTGGTCAGTCCCTCCCATCTCCCTGGTCTCTGGCCGCACTCCGAGCTCTCCTGGCCTGTGACCAAGCATCTCTGTCTCTGGCGCACAGCCCCATTTGGAGTCTCTAAACCCAGCAGATTCCTGCCGCGCTGCTCCTCCCAGAGCAGGAAGGGGAGTATGGTTGGATCTGCCACTTGTGAGGTTCCTGCTCAAAGAGCAGTGGCCCAGCTGTGCTTTGGGTCATGGTTTAAGGTAACCCCGATCTGAAAGCTCACTCTTTGGCTCTGTCTCTAGTTGGCTTCCCACTCCGATACCTGGGAGCTTTGCCACACTCAGACAACCCCAATCTCTTTGTGACCCTGCGGGACCTGAGGCCACACTGTCCCGTGAGGGCTCCACTCCCATCTAGCTTCTGGAGGGATGTCCCTTAGTGGAGCAGACTTCTAAAAGTTCTGATTTTGTGCTCTGCTGCTCCACCACTTGCTGGGAGCCAGTCCCCACCCCCACAGTCTTTCTTCCCAATGCTTCAGAGTCACTTCTCCGCTCATCCTACCTTTCAGAAAGTGGCCAATTTTCTGTTCCCAGAATTGCTGCTCTTTTTCTCTTCTATCTCCTGTTGAGTTTGTAGGTGTTCAGAATGGTTTGATAACTATCTAGCTGAACTCCTGGGATCTGATGTCATTTCAGGTTGCTACTCCTCTTCCATCTTGCTTCTCCCCCTGAAAATAAAGTATTCTGAAGTAAGCTGACTGAACTCCTTTTATGATTCAAGATTGTTGACACTGTCTTTGCTTTCTGCTGCTTCACCAGTAACATCAGGATTCATCTTGAGTTTATCTGATCATAGACTGGAAACCCTCTGGGCAGAAAGACTGCATCTCAGCATTTCCATAAGCACTGGGGAATATGCTCTTCTAAAACCCAGGGTGTTCTATGAGGCAAAATGGCTATGCAAATTGCTTTACTGCTGCCTGGGCTCAGGATTCACTAGGTTCCACAGCAGCGCTGGCCAGCAGCTCACACTCCCTGGCCGCCCCTGGCTGCCTCTAAATATTATATTTTTAAAGAGAATATGGTGACTTTAATCTGAGTTTCCATAAAATGTAAATGAATCTTCTTTTGATCTTCAGTTTCTAAATGTATAGAGTAGACTTTTTCAAGGATCCCCAAGGGCCTCTGCCCTTATATTAGTTATTTGTTTCTTTATGGCCAAATTACCTCAAACTTAGCACCTGAACACATCAAGGCATTTATTGCCTTGCTTCTGTGGGTCAGGAATCCATGTGTGGCTTAGCTGGGTCCCTCTGGCTCAAGGTCACACGGAGTTCCAATCAAGCTGGGTGCTGAGGATGCAGTCTCATCCGAAGGTCTGACCGCTCCCCTCCCATGCCCACTCAGGTGGTTGCCGGCAGCATTCTGCTCTTCAAGCAGGCTGAGAGACTTAGGGCCCAGCACTTGTGGACTCTTGCCACATGGTACCTTTCCATGGGATGCTCACAGTACAACAGCTTGCTTTCCCTGCATAAGTTACCAAGACTACAGGCACCACCCTCCAGAACATCCCGTTCCATTTTGCTGAGCACCACAATCTGAAGGGAGCCCTGCCACACCCCAAATGCCAGCACCAGTTCTGCTACCCTCACAACTTCTCGGCACACTTTGTGCACTCAGTCATGTGGCCACCTCATGTGCTAGCCAGCCACCTGTACTTTGACCACATTGAGCTCTAGCGGCTAATGCTGCACAAAACTGTCTACGTCACCATCCTGTGTGAGCCAGCCACCATGTTCAGTATTATTTCTTGAAACAAATGAAGCATCTCATTTATTAGTAACTGTCTATTGAACATCTTCTCAACACAAAGACTGTGCTAGGGACTGGGGTTACGATAGTGAAGGCAGAAGGCATGTTCCCACCCTACATGGAATGTAGAAGTTTAGTGATCAAATACTGTGTCCTCTTCTCCACTTGTTGGTGTATTGAACATGTGGAAGCAAAGATATTTATTACTGACTAGACAATAATAATAGTCCTTACCCTGATTCTTCAGATCAGAAACGACAGGGAGTCATTTTGTTTTGTTTTGTTTTAAACAGAAAGCCCATGGGGCACCTGGGTGGCTCAGTGGGTTAAGTCGCTGCCTTTGGCTCAGGTCATGATCTCAGGGTCCTGGGATCGAGTCCCGCATCAGGCTCTCTGCTCAGCAGGGAGCCTGCTTCCTCCTCTCTCTCTCTGCCTGCCTCTCTGCCTACTTGTGATTTCTCTCTGTCAAATAAATAAATAAAATCTTTAAAAAAAATAAAAAATAAACAGAAAGCCCAAATTTCAGTTAAAGAATTGCATTGGATACCAAACTGCCACTATACACCGTATGCTTAAAAATGCATTTAAATTATATCTATGACTTTGAATTGCAGGAAGAAGTCTGTTGGGTCAACAAGCCAGTGATGTACCTTGTACTCTACTGAATTTTAAACATTTCTCTGTTTTCTGTTAGTGAGCAAGGGCTTTTCTTACAGGGTAGAGGTGAGTTTCATGTTGAATGTCTAAGTACCACTTACATTTACATTACAGAAAAAAAATATGCTGGACTCTATTTAGCATTCAATTCTGGAGACACAATAAAAAAATACACATAAACCTGCTATGTGCTGATAACAGTTGTTTTGGCTTTTAATAAAATTACTTTTTACTTATAGTACTTTTCCTCTTAAAAGCTCAAAGCGTTTCATTGCGTGCTTAATGGACATGTGCATCTCTATCTGGAATAATTTTTTCAGAAAGGCTTAAGTCAGGAGTGACTTTCCCATGTATTATTATTTTGCTTAAATTCAAGCGTCATATTGGTCACATATCTGTTAATCTTTCCATATTTCTTGCACAGATTACTGAGCTCTTCACCATCAGATAAAATCTCTACCCATATTTTTTCAATTTATGAAACCCTTGGGTCTTTTATCCTCAAGCAGCAATTCCAAGCTATAAATTATGAAGGATGTGGAGTTTTATATGCACTAATCACAAGTAGAGACAGACATGTAAAAGCTGTGTGCCTTTGGGCAAATTATTTAATCTGTCTTTGTTTCCTTTGCCTTGCCTATAAGATTAGGATGTATTGCTAGAAAATACACCTCATGTTGTTGTTAGAAGATGTGGTAATTTTGAAACATGACCCCCAAATTCTTTGACACTTTTTCTCATCAAAGAGTGAAGCCAATGTCCCCTTCCATTTAATTTGGGCTTTAGGGCTACTTTATCAATGGAATGCATTGTGTCAGATTCTGGACCCTTAAGAAACTAGCAGCAGATAATGAGTGGAAACTCATTATCTCTTGGGATGCTTGCTCTAGGAACCCAACTGCCAAGCCATGTGAGAAGTCCTAGAAGCTTATGGACAGACTCACATGGAGAAGAGTACAGGACTCCTTGCTCATGAAATTTGCGGAAAACAGTTCAGCCCGTAACATCCAGGATGATATTTAGGATGCTAAATATCCTACAATATGAAGGATAACCTTCTCCTCCCTGGACACACACATAGTAAAAGATTACCTGACTCAAAATTTGAGCAAGGCAAGACTCTGACCTACAGCCCAGGCTTAGCACATACCTGGGGCTCAATAACTTTGTACTGAATAATGAATGTGTGCCTAAAAATATATAACTGAAACAAAGTTTGATAAAATAATACATAACTCTGTCTACATATGGTATACTTAATATTTTCTTTTTGTATTTGTAATATTGGTTACCACCACTAAATTGGTTTTTAAAATCATGTAGTTCCATATTTAAAATGATATATAGAATGCTACTACTATGAGTCATCTGACTGCATTTTAGCAGAGAGGCTAAAACTCATTCTTTAAATTATTATTTTAAAGCAGCCTGGTAGGCCATGCAGTTGTTCAAATGATAGTGCAGTTTTTAAGACATTGAAGAGTTTCTTTTCAAGGAATAGATGTTCTTTCCTCCAGAGTTTGTAGAATAATCATATTATTCTATCATTACTCTACTTGTTTTTTAACTGTACACTTATTATCTCATTGAACAACTGCCTTATTCACCATACTTGACTCTAAATGGCCGTTAGCTGCTATTAAACTTTAAATGCACCCTCAAATGATGATTACTTAGCACCTGTTAGAACACTTAAAAAAAAATATGCTATCAGTTTTAAAAGCAATTCCCAAAAGATGGCTTACTAAATATTTTTAGTGAGTTAGAATAACTGCAAAATGACTTTGAAAGCAGCCATTCTTGTCTGCGTATTTAAGTTCTTGTGATATGTTCAGTGTCTGTTTACCAGCATGTATGAGCATAGATTCGGACATATGAAAACGTATGACTCTGTCCAGTTCTTCAAGTCTTATGTCTTTGTTCTGATTATCAACACATTTTTAGAAAAATTATCTGTACCTTTGTGATGAGAAAAATTGAATGTTCACTTTTACAGAAATGATGGAGGGAGAGTTATTTTTCCTTAAAGGCACATTGCAACACCCTTTATCACTGAAAAAGAAAACCAAATGAGTTCTCTTTGTCAGCTTTATGCTACACTCAAAAAATATTTAAGACCCATGTGTTCATCCCTTATCCTGAAGTTATTGAAATAAATGTTCCATAAATTGAATTCCCATTCAATGTAATGGATCACAAAACATGGTGTGACGATGAAAAGGATATTTTATTATGCATTATAAATATATTTTATAACAGTAATATATGCTCTTGATTTGAAAGAAATCTTCATAAAATGTTATAAAATAAAAAGCCTCAGTCTCTAGAGGAAATCAGTTAATCATTTCTTCCATATCCTTGAAACATTTAGAACATACAACATTGTTATGCAAATGGATTCATACTATTCAAATTGTTTTTTCCCTTGCCTTTTTTTAATTTAAAATTTATCTTGCAGATCTTTCATATTGGAGCATATTTATTTCCCGCATTATTTCCGATATGTGTTACTCCATGGTATGTGAAATGAGAGACTATCTCCTTCCAAAAACTCAGGTAAGGAAGACATTCGACTATATTTATTTCTCTGTCACTCAACTTAATTTTATCTCAAGGTCCAATCCCCTTGGGTGGCCAAAACATAATCTCTGCCAGTTCAGGGTTTTCCTGCATGGTGTTTTTCTTAGTTCCATGAAAACTTACGTAGAGCCAAGGTTCTGGGGCATGGTGTGGCATCTGGTTTGCTGTTGTCTTTCCTTGCTCACAGATGCTGAGATGTGTATACTGTCCCATCTGACCCCCCAGCAATGCTCCATGCAGATCTCTGATGATCATCCCTGACTCCTACTCCATTTCCCTCAGATCCTTTGAATCTCCCTGATGTGTCTCCATCACTCTTCAGACACAGGGGATTACTGAGTCACGCTACCGTTTGGAAGCTATTTCTCTTCTATTCTTACCCAGGATGCCTTCAAAATAGGTGGTCATGGGATAGTCATGGGGATTCTAGTCATATGCAGGCATCTTCCTAGGAAACAAGTGTTCTTTTCTCTTAGACCCAGCAAAATGATCTGTAGCTTGTTCTTCCTATCCCTGAATTCAGCCTTAAACGGAGGGTTCTTTTCTAATGCACTTATATGCTCCCCTTATAACTCCTTACCTTTGCCCAACCCAGGAAATTTTTATCTAGGGGTGCACATAAGAAAGTTTCCCGTGGTGTACAAGCTTTTGAAACTCAAAAGCCAAACATCCTCTGTGTGTATTTGTTATTTGTATTCTGCTGTGCCACTTGTCCTCTGAAGCAAGGTATCCAAAACACACCAGGTGAAAAAGGGATTCAATCAGCCCTCCCAAAATACAGGCAATATTACAAAATGTTAACTCATCACATGTGTCTGTGTCCTACATGATTCTTAAGGTAGTAATTCCTGTTATTTCCATTAGTTGTTAAAAGCCACAATGAACATCTTTGCCCAAATTGCTTAAAAATTTATGAAAGCATATTGACAATAAAAATGCTAACTTTGGAATTCCCAGGGAAAAGGACAAGGGAAAGTGTCATTTAAATACTGATGGATATCATATTTCCCCTCCAGAAAGGTTATACCACCACTGTCTTGTATAGAAGTGCCTGCTTCTCCATAACTTGAGGCACTAGGGTTTTAACACATATTTAAATCTTTTTCAGTCTGATACCTGCAAGTATTAGTTCCTGGTTTTCTGATTTCCCATGTCTTTAATTCAAAGGGAGATTGAACACGTTCTCACATTGTTTTAGCCTTTTGCACCTGATGTTTCCTGAAGTGCTTATTGACATGAAAAACGTTGTGTTAAATAATCCTAAAATGGGGGCGCCTGGGTGGCTCAGTGGGTTAAGCTTCTGCCTTTGGCTCAGGTCATGATCTCAGGGTCCTGGGATTGAGCCCCACATCAGGCTCTCTGCTCAGCGGGGAGCCTGCTTCCCCCTCTCTCTCTACCTGCCTCTCTGCCTACTTGTGATCTCTCTCTCTCTGTCAAACAAATAAATAAAATATTTTTTTAAAAATCCTAAAGTGGTTTAAATAGAATTTTTTTTCAAGAGTTATTACATATTTGTTTATTTTTGTTTCAGGGAGAGAGATTACATAGAATAGTCTCCTTTTTATTTTTATTTATTTATTTATTTATTTATTGACAAAGATCACAAGTAGGCAGAGAGGCAGGCAGAGAGAAGGGAGGAAGCAGGCTCCCTGCTGAGCAGAGAGTCCGATGTGGGGCTCAATCCCAGGACCCTGGGATCATGACTTGAGCCGAAAGCAGAGGCCTTAACCCACTGAGCCACCCAGGCGCCCCTAGTCTCCTTCATTTGACAGCAACTGAATAACTATTATATAGGGTAGGAACAAAACTGAGTCACCAACACAGAGCTAATAATTTTGCTTTGACAATGTTATAATATCTCCATGTTGCAAATATAGAACTAGTTCTTATCAAGATGGCATTTGTCTCAATGATCACATGATAGCAGCCACGAGAGCTAACAAAATCAGTAAATGTTCCTTGAGCATGTGTGATTTTTGCAAAGATCCCAATAACTAATTAGTACAATGGATTTTGGTCTCCATGCACTTTGCTGCAGAGAATCCATTTCACACTTCCTGTGTTGTGGCTGCCTCAAAGTCGCCACTACAGCTGATTTGCTACTGTGTAAGAACTTCAGGAGGAATAAACAAGGCCTGATTGCCAACTGAGTGACTGATTCTTCCACACCTAAATTATGTAACATCTCCAATGTCTGAGTTTTCACTCTGTGCCCAGTTCTGTATAGTTCCTATTTCATACTCCCTTATCTTAGTGAAATTAGCATACAGTCTTCCAGCTGGAAAGCACCTTCCAATATGCATAACTCCTTAGAGTATGAATCAGCACACTTCTTTATCTTGATAATTGCTACCATGTCCTGAAGCCACACTATGTGCCAGGCAACTCTGCTGGCTAATTATCATCACCCCCATTTTACAAGCAGCCTGACATTCAGCGAGGTTGCAAAATTAGCCCAGAGTTAAAACCCAGTAAGTTGTAAATCAGCATTAACAGGTTCTGGGGGTCTGATAAATTCTGCAAGGAAAAAGGAAGGAGATTTTCAACGCGAGCTGTGACATTTCTTGAAATAGACTTTGCTGGAACTGCTGCTTGATACCTAGCAATGCCAGGGCCTCTTGTACATCACTTTGCCTCTGGGCAGCTAGCTGTCCCTTCAATGCCCTGACCAGTTCTGTTTAATCCTTTTTCAGGATTATAAGGATGAGTAAGGCAGCCTGTTTTACATGCCCCTCTGACAATTTTTCAAGCATGGACAAAGAGGCTTTAAGATTAGGAATAGACTAGATTCCTGATTCCCTATCTCATCTTTTGGCCATATTTCCCCCAGGGAGATGGTCCTAGGGGGACTCCTTCCTTGACGTCCAGCTCCTTTAGTTACCCCCCACTTCCAGTCTTTTGATCCTTCATCTCACCATATTTAACAGACTTACCAAGTGAGTTTGGGGGCTTTCCCTCAAGAGAAAGAAAAAGAAATGGGATTTGGAGAGAAGGGTTGGGTGGGGAATTACTCCTGTGGATGAGGCTCAGTGGTGGTCAAGGTGTTGGAGTTAGATTTGGATGATGGAGCCCTTTGAAAATATCTCAAGAACCCAGGTGTTTAAGGAAAGCAGTGCTCTTCAGGTAAATGTAAACTTTTTAGGAGAGCACCTTGGCCAGATTGTTAAACTCAATAGCCGGAGAGCTCGGCCACTGAACTCCATGCCTCATAATTCAGCCCAAAGCAAGCCTGATAGTCTAGTGTCTCATTACCCTTATTAGAAGTAGTTTAACATTTTGTTCGGGGGTTTAAAATAGGAATAGTAGTTCTCATCCTACCTGGAGGCTTTAGACCACAATCACTGATTTAATTTAGTATCCTCATTTTGCAAAACCTGAGGTTCAGGATGGTAAAGGAGCTTGTCCAGGACAACACAGAAAAAGAAGCATTTCTGCTCACCTAATGATTTCTGACTAGTATTTAGAAGAGCATTCCAGTTCAACCCACGTGATCGATTTAATATGTAAATGTTGCAGAAAATTCAAGTGCCCCAAGAAGCATTTTTCCCTTTAGTAACTAACATTTATTGAACTTAAGCACAATGCCAGGTACAATGCTAAAGTCTGCCTGTAATATGTCATTTAATTTTTACAATAATCCTGGGAAGAAGGAAAATTATAGAAATACCCATTTTATAGAAGAGCAAAAAAAGGCTCAGATATTAAGTAATTTGTCAATTGCTTATATATAGCATCTTATCCAAGCTTTTGAATTCCAAAGCTCAGGCAGACTCTTAACTTCTGTTACATGCTGAGTTGCTCCACAACATTGGAAGTATTTAAAGGGAATCCAGAGCTGGACCTCAAAGGGCTTACACTTGTTTCTCCTTCCACCTGGAATATTCTTTCTCTGATTTCTGTAAGGTATAAACTTGCACTTACCCCATGTCCCTCACCTTATCAATAGCACATTTCTGACCACTTTGTGTAAAATACGCATCCCCCACATTTGGACACTTCTTTTTCCATTTCCTCTGTTTCATTTTCCTACATAGAATTTATTATCATGGGACATACTGTGTATGTACTTCTGCAATTGTATCTGTCTTTGCTCAGAAATGTAATCTCAGTGAAGTCCAGAGCTTGAGTCTCTTCCCTGTATCTCCAGGACCCCGAAGAATGCTTGGCACATAGTAGTTGCTCACTAAATATTTGTAGAATGAATGAGTGAGTGAATGAATGAATCAAGCAAGTGCATCACATCTTCGTCGTCGACCTCATGTGATTTCTACCTGGGGATAGATATCTGTGGAACTCCAGGCAGTGTGGTTTTAAAGGTATCTGATTTATTTTTAAAAATCCAGTTGAATAAAAGAATACTGAGTTATATCAGTGGCTGATATTAAAGCATACAAGAGCATAAATTTTTTTCTCCAAGCACTGACAGGTGGCAGAAGAATGCATCCGTCTACTCTCCTTGTCTGTCCTTGTGCTCTTGTGTCTTGTCCTTGCTTAGCTCTGTATACTTAAGAGTCATTGGAGACACTCAATCTGAGAAATGTAGAAGCAGCATTTTTTTTCCTTTTCATAAGACAAACACTTATTCCCAGTGGGTAACATTTAGCAATGAAGTGTCTTTTTTTTTTTTTCACTCCAGCACTTATCAGTGTTTGAGAAATATATGGTGTAATTAAATTACTCAGAGGTTGTGCTTTAATCAGGAGCAAATTTAATGAATATTCAAGCTGTACATTGTTAGGAAATGGGAAGAGATTGACGGAATATTTTCATTATAGCCTCAAAAGTCATCCAGAAGAGGGTGCTAATGTTCTTTATGAAATATGCCATGAGTGTGTGTGTGTGTGTGTGTGTGTGTGTGTGTGCATGCGCACGTATGCACACACACACTCTCTCTCTCTCTCTCAACAAAGCTTTCTTAGGTAATTGATACTTTCTTCAGTAAGTGATACTAACTGTATGCATTGAATGTAAAGAAGAAAATGTACAAACACAGGCAGTTCAAAAGTCAAAATCATTGCCTGTTGATAGCACAGAAGTTTTTGAGAATTGGGACAGTTTATAAAATCTACCTTAGTTCTGGACACATTAGTTAACAATTGACTACACCATCACCAAAAACAGTGTATTTATTTCCCATCACCAAAAATTGCCCAACAGAGTTAATACTGTGATGTTTCATTAAACCATGAATCTCTATCAAAGCTAATAGATGAACAAAAAATATTTTGGTTCAAATTTAATATTATAGACAACTATATATTTAAAATGAAAGTTGGGACACCTGGGTGGCTGAGTGGGTTAAGCCTCTGTCTTCGGTCATGATCTGGTCATGATCTCGGTCCTGGGATCGAGCCCCACTTTGGGCTCTCTGCTCAGCAGAGAGCCTGCTTCCTCCTCTCTCTCTGCCTGTCTCTTTGCCTACTTGTGATCTCTCTCTCTCTCTGTCAAGTAAACAAATGAAATCTTAAAAAAAAAAAAAAGTTAACAGTGTTTTTATTTGACTAATAGGCATATTCTTCAAAAGCCTTTCTTTTGATAGTAAATAAAGATGACTATTAGTTATTGCTTAAGTGCGATTCAAGAAAAATCATATTACAGTTTCTGGTTATCTACTCCCAAATGAAAACACAGATTTGGCATTGATGCCTTTTCTCATTCAACTGGTCAAAAATAAAATTTCAGAAAGGATGAAATTTCTATGAACTAAGTAGTTCTCAAAATTCGTTTCTACTTATGCTTTAGTGATAGAAGTTGAAGATACCCATGGCAAAAACACCTTTCACTTACGTTTAAAATGTGCCTTAATTTTTCTTCCGTATCCTAGGTTTTCGGAGCTCCTGTCTTTATAATTTAAGCAATTTGTATTTTGATGATTCCTTTGAAGTGGAGCAGTCATGTGAACTGTAAATTTTCTGTGGGCAAAATAAATGCAAATAAGAGAAGCTTTCTCTGTATGCCTACATGAGTTACTTAGAATACAAATAAGAAAACCCAGGCTGAAAGGCAGCTAAAGCTATTATTTTTACATTCCACTATTAGCGTCAAGGCAGAGCAGCTTTGAGACGATGTATACATTGCGAAAACTCCATAGACGGATGGTCTTCCGTGAAGTTCACGTTTGTAGAGCTAGTACGGCAGCACTCCCATCAGAAAGAAGCAATGCCTGTGCATGAAAGAGGAATCAGTTGAGTCATTCCCACAGAAAATGCATGTGCCACTTTCACACCCACATGGGCTAGCAAGCTAAAATGGAGGAACTCAGGCAGATGGCAGTGTTAAAGAACAGAGGAGACCCTGAGCGGGCCTCTGACACTTCAACGTCTGCCCTCGTGCTAAAAGGCTTTGCACTAACTCTCCGGAAGTCATCAGCTGGGGGCGGCGGGGGTTGATCACTTGCCTACTTGTTCTGAGATCCATTCTCGGCCCTTCTCTGCCTGGGTGTATTGCAGGACACGATATTTCCCATGCTGTTTTGCCTTCTGCTTCTAGGTGGGTTTAGCTCATGGAAGGCTCTGGTGGAAGTGTGGAGAGCTAGAGAGGGATAAAAGCCAGGATATCCCCCCATTGCTCCTGGCTCTGCTTCAGGTGGCAACTCCTGGAGATGCTGCAGTAGTGGGTCGCTCCAGTTCCTGGAGGATGTCCCCTCCTTCCACCATCTCAGTTCTGACGAGACAGACCCACCATGTAACCCTGACTCCTGCACTCTGGTACAGCTGTCTCCTGCTTTTTTCACTCCAGCCCTGGGTTGGTGGTAATTTCCTTGGTTTTGCTAAATGCAGGGTAGCTTCACCATGCTTTTTGGTTCTTTAGCTATTCCATCCCTAAATAAGCAATTCCTTGTATTGGATATATTTTTTTTTTTTGGTTGGGGGGAGAGGTTAAAATACTTTAAGAGCTCTTATTTTACCGATAGAAAAGGCCATCTTTTTTGCTACAGGAATATTTGAAAAGGAATCACTGTTCCAGTTTAACCTGCATATTTTATTTTGCCACTTCTTCAAGTTAATCTGGTTGGGCAGTGAAAAACAAAGATTCTGTTCAAAACTATTTTCTCCACCAGTTTCTGCCCTGCTCACCACGTACAATATGACCATATACATAACTCTGAGAAACTTAAGACAATGTGACATGTCTGGTGCAACTGTATTTAACAATTATTCTGTATATTATTCAGTTCTTTAAATGTTTATAGCTTATTAAATGCATCCATCAGGAAAGAAATAAACAACCCCCCAGTTTTACTCTTGGTGAAGAGAGCTACAGGTAGAATTATGCCTCACTATTTTGAATATATTATTCCATTGTCTTTTGTCCATTATTCAATACCCTTCTGTGAAATACGGATAGCAATAGTATCTGCCCTGTCAGGTTGCTGTGAACAATAACTTAAGAAATACTTAAAACAATGTTGAGCCCATATCCATCACTGAGTAAATATCAGCTATTATGCTGACTATAAGTCTTTGTCAATCTAATTGTCCTTCCTTTATAGTAATATGTATTTTAATCTCTAGTAGGATTATAGAATTTGGCTTCTCTTTAGCATTCTGCAGTTTTACTACAATGATTCTTTTAGGTATGGATTTGTTTTTAGCTCCTTAAATCTTAGGATCAATGACTTGTTTTTGAGTCCTGAAAAATTCTCACCCATTTTCTTTTATAACATTACCTTGCCCATATTCATTTCATTTTATGCTAGAATTCCTATCAGACATATTTTAGACCCTGTCGTCCTTTCTTTCATGTCCTAGCTTATCTTATTATTTCTCAACTCCACATTCTAGGTCATTTCCTTAGATCTATATTCCAATAGATATATATATACACTTTTTTCCTGTATAATTATCTTTTCTATTTCCTCTTTACCTATTTATACATTTTAAAAAATAATTATTGTAAAGCCTCTTGTAGATGATTTTCTATTTCTCATTCTTAATGTATAAATTCTTCTTTTGGTCACCCCCTGCCACACTCCATCCCAGTGATTCACTTTATCCCGTGGTTCAAATCTTTGGCTTCCAGGTCATCTTCAGTAGAGACTGACTTTCATGGCATCCTGGTTCCCTGAGCTATGGGAATAGCCCCATTGGGGTATATTGGCTTTGCCTCTTCTGAGAGTCTGTGGTTTCACTATTTCTGGGTCCATTTTTATGTTGATTTGTCAGTTAGGAGCTTCTGCCCCATAGTGTTGGTGTGAATTTGGACCTGCTCATTCACATGATGGTGTGTTTGCATTTTAGGAAGTTGCTTTTTCTAGTCTCAACCCCGCATATGCAACACACTTCCTTGATGCTTTCCCTAGCTGGCAGGGGCGGAGCCTTCCCTGTATCTCAGGCTTATGGGAGGTGTCTCAGCGCTAGTTCCCTGGATGAAGGGGGTGTTTCCTAGATGACCTTCTCTGCACTAGTGTCCAAACCCCTAAGTCCAGCTGAACCTATACCTAGAACCTATACCTGCCTATCATAATACCACTAATACATTTTAACTTAAGCTCCTTCCCAGCCTTCTGATCTGAGTTTATTTCACATTTCTGGAAATGAGTATTTCCCTCTTTGGCTTAAAATTTGTATATATATATATTCACATATCTTTTATTCTCTTCCATAATTTTTTATGAATTCAGATTCTAATTAAGAATATCGTTCCTCAGTGTTACTCCCCATATTGACTGTGTTGAAAGAAATGCTGGATAAATATAGAAAGATTCTTCATCCTCTTTTTCTTCTTCCTCCTCCCCTTCCTCCTTCTTCTCTTCCTCCTCCTCCTCCTCCTCCTCCTCCTCTTCCTCCTCCTCCTTCTTTTTGTTAAGAAAATTTTTGTGGTTTTAGTGTATCATGAGACTTTGAAACATTCAAACAAATCAATACCTGGGTGGTAAGACAGCTGCTTTTTCCTTCACTTCTCTGGGTTACGGAGCAACTGATCAGTAGATTTAAAAAAAAAAAAAAAGAAAGAAAGAAAAAACGATAACCTTTTGTATTACTTAAGTCTTTCCAAGGCACATGCTGGTACAAAACAACCTTCTGTCGGAGGCAACTAGTCTAGCATCCAGACATCATGCACAATACGTCAGCAGCAGCAGCACACTGTGCCTGCTCCCACCACGGCCCTGCTCATTTGTGTATGATATCTGAAGCATGTGGAGGATGGTGAATAGTATCAGGAAGAGGAGGGAGGAGGAAACAGCATGAGTGCCTGGCTGGGAAGACTTCAGCTGAATTTGTGCAGGGCAAGCCTGAACATGTCATTGGTGCAAACCCAAGCACCACTGATGTTCTTTAACAGGAACATCTAGTGGAAGCCTATGATGGGGTCTCCATCAGCCTTGAGCGGGCCCACAACGATGCTGCTGACGCAGCTGTGTGACGTGGGCTGATGATCCTGCACTGTGATGCTGTGCTGCATTTTCTAGAAAGGAAGTCTAGACAACCTCCTCACAATGGCAGTTGCTGTCCTTCCCACATTAGACATGATGCCTCAGTATAAATTGTGCCTCATGGGGTTCTGTCATTAATCAAATAACTGGTATTAGTGTTGAATGAAGTTGGATCCAGTCTGCTCCCAAATTGGCTTGTCTCTCATTCTGGACATCATCTAGCCTCGTTGAGATCCTGGGGGCTGGCATGATGGTGGCAGCCTATGGAAAGATTTTTTGCAAAGAATAAAGTCTATGTAATCTCAGAAACACCTAAAAGAGGACGTAAGTATAATCCATTACCAGAAAGAAAAGAATTTAATTCTTAGCTGATCATGAATCCACAAGGAGCTCATGAGATCATACAAAATATTTTTTCCATCAGGTTATTTATTCATTTGGCATGCTTTTTTGCTGGAAGTAACAAAAAATTCAACTCTAATTAGGTTAAACAATAGGAAAGATTTATTTTCTTATCTATCCAAAAGCTAAAACTATCCATTTTAGGGTTCGTTAACTGAGTGGCTAAATCTCGTTTTTGCTCCAGTTGAAATTATTCTCAAATCTCTTAGCTTCTCCTCATGGTTATCAGATTACTCTGGCAGTTCCAGGCATGTCGACCTTAATATAAATCAAGATGTAGGAAAGGGGGAAAGAAAGTTTATTTCTCCCTTAGACCTCTCTTCTTGACAGCCAGAAAGAATTTCTGGAAGTCCTAGTGATATAACCCTCATATATCATTGATTAGAAATGTATCACATGCCCACTCCCAAACCAATCTCTGGCAAGGTAAATAAAATTACCACAAATGGCAAAGATCAAATTAGACTCACTCTGGGGTTGATAATGAGTCCAGGCTTCCCTTAAATGCAAGGTTACCCTATGACTGAACTATATAGAGAATCGATGGCCTTGGAGAGCAGGAAATAGCCATGGAGCAAGGTCAGGTCACTCAGAGACAGCATTAAGAAAGAACCTGGAGGTCCATTTTCTGGACTCCTTTACTCTTCTGTTTGTCATCTCTCTTTCTTCTTCCAACTCCAGCCCCCTGCTAAGGCACAAGTAATCTTGGAAACTACCATTATTTCTGTCTCTCTCCAGTGAGAGTAAAGGTTGGTGGCTGATAGTTGGGACCTCCCTGCAACCTGTGCAAAGCCTAGATTTTCAGAAACATCTTCAGACTGAGCCATCTTGGAGATAAAGAGGGGCCATACTCATCATGGTCCTGTTTTAGAAACTTGGTCTTTCAGAAGCCCCATGACATTGTTGAGAGGTGAATGCATGGGTGTGATTGGATGAGGACAATATAAAATGTCATGGCATAGTGGAACATTACCACTGCAGGCAGTTCGCCGGTGATGGGTCACTATGAATAAAATATGGTTTCCTCCTGATACCAATTGGAGTCCCAAGTGGCACAGGTTGCATGGTCTGCACTATGAGTAATGAAAATTTTTCATTCACACAAAGGCTGTGTGGGTGACTGGCAATGACTCCAAAACATTGTGGGTCACGGACCTTTTAACAATGTTCTTTGCAATGTTCCTTCTCTTGTTTCACTCAATGGGCATGTCATGGGTTATGGGACACTACCTTCTTGGACAAGTGTCCCAGGGTGAGGTCATTGGTGTTTATCAGTCCTGCCACTTATTTCCCCACCTCCAGATACACCTCCCTGCTTTCTTATATCCCCCACACAAAAGATGTGTCTCTTCTTTAATTTTCCTTCTAGATTTCATAGGACCATAACTCCAGAGCTCAAATCATAAGCCATAAGAAAAGCTATTTCTTTTTTCATGAGTGCAGGGAAAACTGCATTTAACATTTTCTAGGTGGTGAGGGAGAACATTTGCTTTTTCTACCGTGGAGGTAACTTCCCTGCTAAAATGGGATGAATGCTTCTAATGCAGGAAAAAAAGTGAAGATTAAAAAAAGACCTACGTTTTTTAGATTAAAGTAGATAGAAAATTTTTATCTTGCTAAATAAATAAATTTTCTCTTGGGACGTCTGGCTGGCTCAGTTGGTTAAGAGTCTGCCTTCGGCTCAGGTCATGATCTCAGGGTCCTGAAACTGAGCCCATGTCACTGTCCCTGCTCAGTGGGGAGTCTGCTTCTCCTTCTCCCTCTGTTCTTCCTCCTGCTTGTGCTTTCTGTCTTTCTCTTTCTCTCTCTCTCAAATAAGTAAATTTTTAAAAATCTTAAAAAACATTCCTCTCTTGGTAATGTTGATTGCTTTCATGTTACGGATATAATATGTTTTACATTTTTAAAAAAAACTCAGGGTGCCTGTATAGCTCAGTCATTAAGTATCTGCCTTTGGCTCAGGTCATGATCCCAGGGTCCTGGGATCGAGCCCCACATTGGGCTCCCTGCTCGGCGAGGGGCCTGCTTCTCCCTCTCTCACTCCCCCTGCTTGTGTTCCCTCTCTCGCTGTGTCTCTGTCAAATAAATAAAATCTTAAAAAAAAAAAAAACCCTCAGGGAGGGGGGAAAAAAAAGAAGAAGCTCATGAGGAATGAGGAGATAAAATATAAAGGGATAAAAGGGTTGCAATAGATCAGGCCCTTGCCCCATCTCACATATGACCCCCGCCTAATTAAACTGAACTTCCCTAGCCCAATTGGGATATAAAAAAATAAATACGATTATGAAGGATGTAAGTCTATCTCATAATCTTTTTCTCTCTCCTAAGTCTTTTGAGCATTCAGCAACTGCCTGACAACGGTAGAACAGGTGTATGATACCTGTCACACTTACCCTGTCCAGGGGGAGCAAAGGTGGATTTTCAAGGAGTAGCGTCAGAGCGTTAAATGCGAATGTCAGCAAAGACACATTTTGAGTCCACATCTGCAAAGAGAGCTGGAAAACAGTGCCACGGTTCATACTCAGTGGACAAGAGCCTGTAACTTACAGCCTAATTACCAGTCCTTCCCATAGGAAGATGGAGTTTGTGTCGTGTAATTCCTTAAAACAGTACTGCTCGAGCTTGGTTTTGATAGCACCTAAAAATCTTAATGGTTCTTTAATTGTTTAAGTTCAAAAATAAATGAAATGAGATTTAAAAACATAACAAAGTAGTGATAATTTTAGAATCTTTTCTTTAAAGATAATGCAATGGCCTCCAAAATAGGAGTATACTGAATTACTCTTAGCCACACTTCAAAACTCATTGCTATGAAATAACGTCCTCACTCACTAACGAGCTATCTGAAATTATGCCTTTAGGGCTCTATGTTGTTTCACTTTAATCTGTATTAAATACAAACAACCTCAGACAATGTTGAAACATATAAGCTCCATCAATCATTAAAGTTAATTGAATTAACACCAAATCTCTTATTTTAAATCACAGAATTAATTTAATAGCACTACAATACCACTGAGGCTTATACCTCTGTTTTACAGCTATCTTTGTGTTTAACCTAACATTGAAAGCTGTCCGTTTTGTGTTTCTGCATTCCCCACCACTCGTTTTTCATACGTTTTAAAAATCACTCCAAAATCATCCTTCACTACATGCGAGGGGTTTGGGGATGGGGGTGGGGTGGTGATGAGGACAGTGGAGGATGGAGAGAGAAAAAAAACAAGACCACTGAGGGAAAAAGCAGGCTGAAACCAGTAAGGCCAATGTTGCCTCTTCTCTATGGTAGATAGAAGTTGACTCAGAGGAAAAAAAAAAAAAAAATATATATATATATATATATATATATATTACTTGTTTAGATGAAGTTTCTTCTTTAGAACAAAAGAGATTGACTTCTGGTCAGGACAAGATGGCATAGATGAGTTCCTCTTCCTCCTCCCCCCACTAGGCACAAATATAAACCCCGGAAATGACACAGGGTTGGGGGGGTGGGTAATGAGGGAGAATGCTAAATCATTGTAAGAGGAAAGTGAGATGGTTTCCTCGGGACTTAAGGAACAAAATAGACATCTAACATAAGAGGCAAAGTGCTCAAAGTGTTACAATCCAATGTGAATCATCCATCCATGCAAAAACCAAGAAAATCACAGCTTGAATGAAAGAAGGCAGTCAACCGATTCCAACACCCACCGACATACATGAGATGTTAGAATTACCTGACAAGGATTTTAAAGCAGCCATCATAAAAATGCTTCAGCAATCAATTATAAACTTACTTGAAACAAATGAAAAAATAGAAAATTTCAGCAATGTAATAAAATTGTTTTTTTAAATATAAATTATAGACTTCAAAAATGCAACACTCACAAATCGTTCACTGGATGGGCTCAAGAATAGAGTGAAGACGACAGACAATAGAACTGGTGAACTTGTGGACAAACAATGGAATTCACTCAGTCAAATAAGAGAGAAAATAGACTGAAAAACATAAATAGAGCAGTAGGAACTGGTGACAGAGTAGCAGGGGGGAAAAAAACAAACACCCAACACATATAATATCAGCACATCAACAAGTTAAAGGAATCATATATCCATTGACACAGAAAAAGTATTTGACAAAATCCAGCACCTGTTCATTGTAAATACTCCTCACCATTTAGGAGTAGAAAGACATTAACTTGATAAAGAGCATCTTTTAAAAAGTCCATAGCTAACATCGGGTTTAATGGTGAAATACTGAACGCTTTCCCCCTAATATCAGGGATAAGGCAAAAATGCCCATCCTCACCACTCTTATTGAACCTATAATTAGAAGTTCTAGCTACCAAAGTAAGGCAAGGTAGAGAAATAAAATGCCTAAAGCTCAGGAAAGGAAGAAATAAAATGACCTTTATTTGCAGATGACAGGATTGTTTAAATAAAAAACTCCCAAAACCTACACAAATACTTCTAGAATTGATAAGTGAATTTAGCAAGCTTTTAGGATATAAGATCATGTGCAAATCAGCCACATTTATATATAACAGCAGTTAACACAGGGAAATTAAAATTTAAAATACATTATCATTGCTATCACTCCAAATAAAATTATGTACTTAGATATGCACTTAACACAACCAAGTGTGGGATCTATGCACTGAAAATTATAAAATGCTAATGAAAGAAATCAAAGAAAACGTAATGAAATGGAGAGACACACCATATTCAGGGATTGGAAGACTGAATATAATAAATTTGTGAGTTATCCCCATATTGATCTATAGGCGTAATGCAATTCCTATCAAAATCCCAGCAAGGTTTTTTTAAATTTATAATAATATTTATATTATTTATATATTTACATAAATATATAGAAATATTTATTTATATAGAAATATTTATATATTTATATAATACATAGAAAATATTTATATAGAAAAGCATGGTCCCTGGAATAGGTAAAACAACCTTAACCAAAAAAAAGAGAAGGGAGACGTTACTCTTCTCAATATTAAGGATTATTGTATAGCTGCAGTACTGAGAACAGTGTTGTGTTGTGTTGTGTTGTGTTGGCGGAGGCATAGAGGCATTAGATCAGTGGAACAGTGGAGGGTTCTAATACAAAATCATGTACGAACACCCAACTCATCCCTGACAAAGATGAAAAAACTATTCAATGGAAGAAAGACAGTCTTTCCAGCAAATGGCACCAGAACAATTGGATATCCATAGGCTAAAACATTGTTTTTAAAAAAAGAGGAACCTCAGGTTAATGTGCTAGTGCAAAAATTAACTCAAAATGGATTATGGAGCTAAATATAAAACATATTACTATAAAACTTTTAGGAAAAAAAATAAGAGAAAACCTTCAGGACCTAGGGTTAAGCAAAAACTTTAGAGACTTTAACATCAAAAAGCATGAACAATAATGGTAAAGAATCAATATATTGGGCCTCATCAAAATTAAAAACTAGTGCTCTGTGAAAAAGCCCATATGAAGAGGATGAAAAGACAAACGACACCCTGGGAGAAAATATTTGCAAACCACTTATCCAACAAAAGACTAGTATTTAGAATATAAAGATCTCTCAAAACAAAATTGTAAGAAAGAAGAACCACTTAGTTGTTGACAAGGTTTAGGGGCAGAGGGAGCATCTAGGGGGGAAAGGGAGAGTTGGGTTTGATTATAAAAGGGAAACGTGAAGGGTATTTGTGATGTTAAAACTGTTCAGTATCTTGACTAGTGGTAGACACAGATGAGTTTACTCTGGCAAAGAGCATCTATGCAGGTGATAAAATATAAAGAACTTAGTACACACATGTATACATTTGAGTATACAAATGATTACAAATAAAACTGGGAAAATCTGAGTAAGATCAGTGGATTGTATCAGTGTCAATATCCTGGCTGTGATATTATTTATAATTTTGCAAATTTCCTCCATTGGGTGTAACTAGACAAAGTATACAAGATTGCTCTGTATTATTTCTTACAATTACATGTGAATTTATAATTATCTCAGTAAAACTGAATTAAGGAAATAGCATCTCACTATCACATTAAGAACTGAAGTTTTTACTATTGCATTTATCTATCTCCTGTTACAAGTACAAAACAGCATTTTTATTAGAGCCAACCAGATTGGCACAGGACCACTGGCTCAGAGCAGAACATACTGTACTCTTTTAACAAGAACTCTGACTGCAGGCAAGTCCTCATTTGAATAGATAATGAAAAATACATTTTAGAGCTTAGAAAGTCTACTTCTCTCATCTAATAATTCCACAGAGGGGCAACTCTTGTTCATTTTCTACGCTGGGGAGAGCTAATCTACAACACCAGAATGTGATTCCTTTTCTTCTAGCTTGACCCCAAAACAATACAGGCTGGGAGTTCCTGATCAGTGTGCCTATAGTCCCAAACTTTCCCTTCTGTGGTACCCAAAGATCTGGCTACAGTCTTCAACCAAGCTTTTGTCAGAAATAAAGTAGACACTTTGATAGATCCTTGTTTATATTTGTCCTGGGTCTATTTCTCAAGTATTTCTAACTTAAGTAAAGAAGAAAGGGACTTTTGGTTAGCCATATGATTGGAAGGGGGAATGGCCATTGGCTACAATTCTTTCAGTTGCCTCTGCAAAGCAAAAAATCCAAACATGGGGCGCCTGGGTGGCTCAATGGGTTAAAGCCTCTGCCTTCGGCTCAGGTTATGATCTCGGGGTCCTGGGTTCGAGCCCCGCATCAGGCTCTCTGCTCAGCAGGGAGCCTGCTTCTTCCTCTCTCTCTGCCTGCCTCTCTGACTACTTGTGATCTCTCTGTCTCTGTCAAGTAAATAAATGAAATCTTTAAAAAAAAAAAAAAAAAAAAACCAAACCAAACATACTTGGGACGAGCGGCGTATAGAGATTGGACAGCCTGACTACAGCCTGGAAGACAACTCTTGATGCTCCTGCCTTAATGTCCACTTCATGGAGCATTATCCTTTCAGTCTTATTAATGATAACTAAAAATGATATGATTATGAAATTTGAGTTGGGGGAAAGCATATTCCATGCAGAGTGGATAGTATGTTTAAAAATGTAGAATCAGGGGCGCCTGGGTGGCTCAGTGGGTTAAGCCGCTGCCTTCGGCTCAGGTCATGATCTCAGGGTCCTGGGATCGAGTCCCGCATCAGGCTCTCTGCTCAGCAGGGAGCCTGCTTCCTCCTCTCTCTCTCTCTGCCTCCCTCTCTGCCTACTTGTGATCTCTCTCTGTCAAATAAATAAATAAAAAAAAAATCTTAAAAAAAAAAATGTAGAATCAATTGCACAGATTATTTTATGGACTCAAAGAGTTCCGTGTGGAATTTAGTGGTAGTAGTGCTGTCATTGTGAGGCAGAGACAAGAGACACATGGAAGTACCACCGCCTGGTGGCTGGGGATGTAGGGTCTGGACCATGAAGGGCCTTGTGCGCTGTGTGAAGGAACATGATGTTTATTCTTAAGTTGACAGGAAACTGATGGATTAGTTACTTTCTACTTGTTTTAAACCTAAAGATGAAGAAAAGAGAAATTCAATTCAATTTTTCTCTTCCCTCAAGATTTAGAGATTTGCGTTCTAACTAGACACTGGATTGATGAGAATACCCAGATTCGTATCACACCTCTCAGGGAGCTGGAACATCAGTTTTCAAATTCAGAGAGCTTAAGAAATCAGCTGGGTTCTCTGTTAAACCATGCAGATTCCTGGGGTCCCCTCTCAAGGAACCTGCTTTAGGTGGCCTTTTTTTTTTTTTTTTTTTTTAAGATTTTATTTATTTATTTGACAGAGAGTCAGGCAGAGAGGGAACACAAGTCAGAGGAGTGGGAGAGGGAGAAGCACACTTCCTGCTGAGCAGAGAGCCCGATGTGGGGCTCCAGCCCAGGACCCTGAGATCATGACCTGAGCCGAAGGCAGATGCTTAATGACTGAGCCATCCAGGCATCCCATGGTTTAGGTGGTCTTGAATGGGCTCTGGGAAGCTGTGTGTTTAACCACTTAATTCTGATACCTTGTACCATTGGATGATATTTTGAGAAGAACTGTAAATGGTTGCAGTGTAAACAAAACTCCTTTTACTCCTGTCTTGTGAACAAAAGATCTGAGTATACTTTTAGATGGAATTAACAAAGTAGGTTCTAGTCTCCACTAGAGGGTAGCATATAAAAACTTTGAGTTTTGAACAAAATTTGTTTAAATTGTGTGATTGTGTGTGTGTGTGTGTGTGTTTGAAGAATCAGAAGGTTTCAAACATTTTTAATGTGGATTTTTTCATATGAAGTGTTAGAATATTATTTAGAAAAGTGATATATTCCTCTTTGTTTTTTTATAGTTTAATCAAACTATAAAAATCAGACTTGCTCAGATTAAAATATGTTCTCAGTTGCTAACACGCTGTCATTCTGAGCGATGCCATTATAGGATGTTAGCAATAAGGGAGCCCACCTTCTCTATTCTGCAAATGAGGGACAGGAGCACCAGGAGGAAACTAGTTCCAGATCTCTACACTTAACAGCAAAGTTGAGCCTAGATCCCAGGTGGCCTGCCTATCAATTCAACATCATTTTCTATAAACTGTTTTATAAGAAAAGATAATTTGCATGGAAAAAGGAATACTACATTATTGCATTTTAGTTCCATTAACTATAGTTCCAACAAAAACCAGAATCTGAAATATTCATTTGAAACATTTTTGAGAGCTGTGAAGTATACCCTATTTAATGACTGTACATCGTCCAATATATTCTCTGTTAGATGAAGTTCATTTCCCTTTTTCTTTTTTCCACTGGATGAGACTAGTTGTGAGTTATAACTCTTTGATTTCTGCCTTTTCTTCTTGGACACATGATTCTGTTGTTGTTTTAAATGATAGAACTGTAACTTCCCAAGTAAGGACAACATAAATTAGGATTAAAAAGAACAACAGCAAGGTGAGCTGCCTCTGTTCATCTTATTAAAATAAAAGAAACAAGTGTAAACATTCCAGTTAATCAGCCAGGTTTTTTTTTAAGATTTTATTTATTCATTTGACAGAGACGTAGCCAGAGAGAGAACACAAACAGGGGGAGTGGGAGAGGGAGAAGCAGGCTTCCCACCTAGCAGAGAGCCTGACCTGAGCCCAAGGCAGATGCTTAACAACTGAGCCACCCAAGTGCCCCTATCAGCCAGTTTTTATATTTTAAGTGGTCCTGGCTTTGAAAATGAAATCTCTGCAAAAGGGTTGAACTTTCTCCTCTTCCTCCTCCTCCTCCTTCCCCTCCCTTTCCTTCTCCCCTTCTCCTCTCCTTTCTTTCTTTCTTTTTTTTTTTTTAAAGATTTTATTTATTTATTTATTTGACAGAGAGAGAGAAAGGTCACAAGTAGGCAGAGAGGCAGGCAGAGAGAGGGGAGAAACAGGCTCTCCACTGAGCAGAGAGCCTGATGTGGGGCTCGATCCCAGGACCCTGAGACCATGACCTGAGCCGAAGGCAGAGGCTTAACCCACTGAGCCACCCAGGTGCCTTTCTTCCTTCCTTCCTTTCTCCTTCTTCCTTTTTTTTTTCTTTTTTTTTTTCCCCCCTGACATGGCATTTGCTTTACTGAATGGCTTAACATCTGGTGGAGCCTTGTGCTTTTTTTGGCATTGTTGTCTACCCCAGGAGCTGCTAAAATTAAAAAAAAAAAAAAAAAAGGCCTTTTCTTAGAAGGCTGTGGACCACTTTTGATCTAGGGCCTAATGTTTGGCAGGCCCAACAGCGGTATTATCCCTGTGAGGAAATAGCAATAGTATTATTTCCTTATTGTGATGGAGATGGTTTCCTGAAATGAAAAACTTAGGAATTTAATTTGGGGAATGGGGAGTCACTAGGCAGTAATTTTTATTTTCCCCATTCAGTGGGAATCCACCAGTCCTTTCATGCCCTTTAAAACTGCATCTCCTAAGCATCCCATTTATGTACAACATGGGTTGTAAAACTCCAAATTCCCACAGGTGCAAACCAGCCTTAACTAAAAACTTTTATACTAAAAACTGAAATTGCCAAGCTCCTGGAAAGTGTCAAGCATTGGGCTAAGTTGTTTATCCGTAAGATCTTATTTATCCTGCATAACAGCCCCATTGTTATGCATTGTTATGCACCATTTTACAGATGATGAAATTGAGACTCAGGTGGGGTATGGAGTTAGTATAAAAAATGAAGAGGTGGATGAGCCAGGCTAAGAATGACTGCCTGCTCTTACCCACACTGGTATCCCACACTTAATTTACATACAGCTCCTAGCAAGACCATGCAGAGTGAAATGTATCCAGTGAAGGTTTATGTGGATGACCCCATTTGGAATTTGGAAACATGATGTGTATCAATCTTTTCTTTAAGGGTAAGGTGTTCTCAGGAAGGGAAAAGGATTGATCATGAACCACACCTTAGCTAGGAAGAAGAAGCCTGTAGAAGCTGTGACAGGGTTAATGTCTAGGATAAAATTCAAGCCAGACCTGATTTTCATGCTCTATTTACTGTAGCCGACCAGATTCCTTCCTTCACCATCTCTGGAAACAGAAAGAATAAATAGCAAATGTATTTAAAGAACCCAAATCTAGACATGCTGGGCACGTTCACATTAGAGACAGGTGTTATTTCAGATATATATTAAATAACATTTCTGGGGCATCAAGGCAGGTGCCTCAATTTATCATAGTTTAAAGCTCCATCTTTACCGATTACCCTGAGTGCTCACTGAAACATGCAAGAGGGAAAATAAAACCATTGGAAAGAAAGAGAAACACTGAAATCGTTTGGCCAGGGAAGCAGTAAGGCATGGGGCTGGGTGTGCAGTAGGTGGTTCTGTGCCACAGGTCGTATCTGAGATGATTCCAGATGCTACATACATACATACATTTTTATGAAGATATTTCAGCAGTTGCATATTAATTTACTAGGAACTGGGGAGAAAGCCTAGCATCTAAAACCAGTGATTCTGTGGCTATTTCTTAGGACAAACCCAAGTTGTAAGAAATGAGAGAATTTAAATTTGATTTTAAGAAAAGTATCACATGAATAATATTAATAGTGACAAATAGATATGGACAAAATTTTGAAGGTACTATACAAGAGGGATTGGAGTTTAGGAAACTTTAATATGACACAATCAGTATATGACAGAAAGGCTTCATTACTTGGGTCTCATTTCTTGTTCTGAAATGGACTAGCCACATGAATTTGGGTAAGCCATTTTCACACCTCTAATCCAGATTAGTTTTGACCATAAAATGAGAGGGGTAAAACAGATCAGGGGGTACATTCTGAGGACAGTGAACCCCCAGACGCACTCGGAGTTATCAGAAAGGATCTGAGAACATATACACTTGATAAACACTGACTGAGAACTGAATTAATACTTCTTACTAGTAAACATATGACTAGTTTACGAAAGCACATAAATGCTGTCATGGTTAATGATGAACTTAATTTGAACTAACTCAAGTGAAAGCTCTACTGAATGCATCAGTACTTGAACTAAAAAAAAAAAAAGAAAAAAATTCTAAAGGTACAATTACAGTTTCTATTTTGGGTATCAGCAAACATCCATGCAGATTTTCACCAGTAAAGCTGTTTAAACGTCCACCTTATGGGAAAATTGCAACTTGAACATTGCAAAGTAGCAGTCAAAAGAATCGTGAGTAGAAGCTGGTTAGTTCCCCTGCTATATGATAATGCCGAGAGGGACAATAGCCTCATCTGATCTTTTACCTGACTTAGAATGTCTGCATACAGAAGAGCTCCATTCATCCTAATGACCTTACATACCCAGGCTGAGTTAGATAAAGTAGATTTGTAAACAACTGTTTTGGGTGAAAATTATATTAATGATAACAGTCGTAATAATGATGTGGATTGCTCCCATTCATTCAGCACATAATTGTGTGTGTGTGTGTGTGCATGTGTATATCTATCAGATGATGTGTTTAGTACTTTATCTCTAAAATCTCAGTGTCTTTGAAAATTAAAAGCCCCTAATTGGTAGTTAATGAAACTGAAGGTCCGGGAAGTTGAGGTTTTGCCCATGGCTGCAAATTCGTTAAGTAGCAATACCAGGATTCAAACCCAGAACACTTTGGTCCCAGTATGGCAATTGTTTCTACTGTGCTACCCTGATTTCTGATATAATAAAAGTGGGGAATTCTAAACAGACATAGGCATAGGAGAAAGAATTGTAAGGTCAGCAGAATTTTCTTTACTTAGGATAGGAGCTCTTAGGTTAAAAGAAATGACAGTGCAGGACTCATCGGTGGTCACTGTTAGGATTAGGCCAGGATTGAGAGCAAGTATTAAGTTTTCACAGCTCAGGTACTATCACTGTATCTTCTCCCAATTATTGGGACGGTTTTCTCAAAAGTTAAGCTGCTGAGATCATCACAGGATTCTGAGTATCTGTTCCCATACTTTTAGAACTATTCAAACTTACATTTTCTGAAGCATCAATTGGCATCATCCAACAACATGACAATTTGACAGAGAAAGCTGATATAGAAAGCCTACAGCTCATTGCTTGAGTCAAAAATCACTGTTGTATTTCCACAGTTCCCTATGTCAAGGAATTGCCTGTGAGATAAGCCCCACTGGAAAGGCTTTAAATAGTATTTGGGGTACATGGTCATCTGAATGGTTTTCAGATGGGAGTGGCACCATTTAGATAGAATGGCTTGAGGCATGGTGTGTTTTCCCTCTACCTGCTGTGACTGGAAAGGAAAGAAACTTACTCATGCATTCATTCAAAATACATTGGAATATATTTGAAAATATATATCATGTAGAAGTTAGTAATTGCTGAAGATTGTCAGTAAATGATACAAGAATCAAGGTCAGAGGAGTCCTCAGTGGTAATTTAGACTTCTTCTACCATCATCATCAAGACTGACTTTATGCTTGAAAGTCCACAATTTATTCTCATCGCTGTTATCTGTATATAACAGTGATTTTATTATGCGATAGGTATCAGAACACTGGACAAAGAGCCAGTAGGAAGTGATCAATCCCATTTCCGTGCTTGCCAGCTGTAGGACCTTACATAAGTCATGGAAACTCTCTGGGATTCAGTATGTGTGGGGCTAAGAATACAGCCAATCAAAGAGATCTAAAGTAATGATGTTTTTCCCAGTTATATAAATACTGCTTTTTCTCCTCTATAATTGAAAGGATTCCAGGTGTCAGGAAACTTGTGTAATGACATTACTGCAAGATGACAGCAGTCAAATTATTACCTGCTTTTCTACCATTCTCAGGTGGGCAGGAAGCAAAACCAACCAGTTTTACCAAGTAAAACCAGTTTTACTTTTTTCCCTATGCAGTTTCTATAGTGGCCACGTGGGGGTGCCAGAGGGTCTCTTTTTGTTTAAGAGAAGGCCAAAAAAAAAAGAGTCCAGAAATATTAATATTTCTATGTAAGACTACCAGAGCATTCTCTCTGCTGTTTATAAATATTTTTATATTTACATATTATATTTCATAAAAATATTTTTGGGGGAAGGGTCTGGAAATCTTGAAAATGGGGAGAAAAAGAAAGGAGATATGAAACTAAGGAGTAAGGCTCAGGCTGTGTGGACGGAGGAAGGAGACAAATGTGATACCCAGTAAAGTTTCACAAATGCCAGATTCAGAAACAAATTCAACTGATTGTCTTTAATGATAAGTCAAAGAGGTGGTATAGTCGCTTGCAATTTCAACTGTTTCATCTGTAAAATGAAGATAATGATTCCTTACCCACCTGAGGTTGAGCATAATGTGACTCACTGAGGCTCGCTTCTCCCTCCAAGACCACAGATTCTGTTAAAGACACTAATCACATGGATACTATGTTTACATTAGGATCTTCTCTTCTCACGTGGTGGAAGGATTCTGAGCTAAATGGATTTATGTAGCCAAGATGGCAATTACATGTTGAAGTTTGGAGAGTCTTCATGAACCAACCACCGTGCACTCATGCCCCCCTTCTCAGCCATCCCATCTCTCTCTCTCCACCTGCTACAACAACGTCCAAGCTGGCCTCCTTTCTTCCTCTCTTCCTCTCTCTACCCAGTCCTGCATCCAACCTCCTGAATACATGAAATCCCATCTCTCCCCCTTAGAACCTTTCGATGGCCATCCATTGCATTTAGGATAAAATCTTAACTCTTTCCTTTAAAGGCATACAAGGTCCTACATGATCTGTGGTAGACACAGCGCACTGACCATCCAGTATCCTGTCAGTTTTCCCTTGTTTCTTAGGAACACTCCAATTTGGTATCAGCATGAACTCAGTTACAACAAACTCAACTCCAGACTCCTTCAGAGTCAAGAGTACTAATATGACCCATTTCTAGCTAATGAAACATTAAGTGGAAGACTTCTGGTGGGGTCCTTCTGAAAAAACTATTTTTTTCAGTATTTTAGAAAAGGAAAGACTCAGGGGCGCCTGGGTGGTTCAGTGGGTTAAAGCCTCTGCCTTCAGCTCAGGTCATGATCTCAGGGTCCTGGGATCGAGCCCCGCATCGGGCTCTCTGCTCAGTGGAGAGCCTTCTTCCTCCTCTCTCTCTGCCTGCCCCTCTGCCTGCTTGTGATCTCTGTCTGTCAAATAAATAAATAAAAACCTTTTTTAAAAAAGAAAAGAAAAGGAAAGATTTAGCTTGCATAGGTCTTCTACCCTTTGCCTATCTTTTTCCTGCCTTGAATGGGAATATAATACCTGCAGGTAGAACAGCTGTTCCATGACCATGAGGATGAAGCCTGCCTGCTAAATACGGAGGAGCAAAAGATAAAAGGATCTAGCATGAAATGTGATACCAGCTAGGAGTGTCTACCTCCAGATTTTTGCTAATATGATAATCATACATCTAAATGTGGTTAAGTGACTGTTGTCTGGTTTTTGTTTCAAGTTGTCAAAACTAATTTAACATAATATACTAGCTGTCTGGTTTTATCTTTTACTTTGCCACTTCAATCATCCCACATATTATAGATAGGGTGTGCTATGCATCCCAGATCCTTTCTTCAAAATGGAAAGGCATATTTTCCCAGCTTCTTGGATGATTGTTAACTGACAACTTTCCACTCTTAGACTCCTCAGAAGATGTTCTTAACTTGAAGAGAGCCATCCTTCCCAAAGTAACAAAGGGTCGCACCCATGCAATGACATAGAGACTCAGGGATATAAATGCTCAGCCCTAGCCCCTTCCAAAAGGAGACAGTCTTGAAAGACTATCCCAATTTCAGAATTACTGTGGAGTTGGATGAGGCCTTTGTTGAGACTATATTGTAGCCTGACTACTCTCTCTTCTCAGTTCTGCTTTGTTCCTTCCCTTCTCTTCCATTTCCTTTCAAAGGGATTGAACACCAACGCAGTCCTTAATAAACTTCCTGCATGCTAATCATCATCTCAGAATTTGTCTCTTAGGGAGGCCAACTCTCTAGAGTTAGTACAGCTGTGGTCTGAGGAATAGACACTAACGTGAGAATCTAGAACTGGGTCATCTCCCTGCCAGATGGGAGGGAGATCCCTGTTGGTGAATGGAGGATGGAGAGCCATCAGTCCTATCCTATCTTCTTAAAGCTACTAGCTCAACAGAGCAATGGAAGGGCCTGCAGAAGGCATAGCAGACTGTGGCTCAGAGACCATCCAACCTCTCAGTGAGGGTATACCATCCTCTAGGTCATAGTCTACACTCTAATTAAGGGACAATTTTTTTTTTTTTAACTGAAGTATGTTTGACATACAATATTAGTTTGAGATGTACAACATAGCTATTCAACATTTGTATACATTGGAGAATGATCACAGTCAGCATAACTGCCATCTGTCACCATACATAATTATTATAATGTTATTGGCTATATTAACTATCCTGTACTACATCCCTGTGACTTATTTCTCTTGTAACTGCAAGTTTGTACAACTTAATCCCCTACACCTATTTTGCCCATCCCCTCGCCCGTCTCTCCTCTGGCACCTACCAGTTTGTTCTCTGTATTTATGAGTCTGTTTCTGTTTTGTTTTTATTTTTTTTTAGATTCCACATATAAGGGAAATGATACGGTATTTATCTTTGATTATTTTTACTTAGTATAATCTAGGTCCCCTCTTTTTGCCCCAAATGGCAAGATTGTCTTCTGTTTTATGGCTAATACTCCATTATTTGTGTGTGTGTGTGTGTGTGTGTGTGTGTACACACATCATCATCCATTCATCTGTCAATGAAATTAAGGGACCTTTTTTGATACTATGTCAACCACATTTAGAATAATGGGTCCGCTGCTTCCATCACTCCTCAGTGACACCCTTGGGGGAAATTGTGCTTCGCTTTCCCACAACTCTGGCCTTTGCAACTTTAGAGGTCTGTCTCCAAAAGGTGGAATTCCTGTGACAAGAGACATAGTGTGACTCTCACTGAGCAAAAGTTATAGCTGCAGTCAAAGAATGTCAGAATCCTCATAACAAGGGACCAATAGAAAGAACAGATATCACTACCCTGACACGGTAATCACTCTGTTTATCAGGAGGAGGCTTGGTACACAGAGGGAGCAAGGAGGGAAATGTTTGGCATCCAGGCTACCTCGCTGGCCACTTAGCACCACGTTGCTCAATCTGGTGTGCCGTCAGGAAGTACAGCAGACATGGCCTGAGAAGGGGGTTGGCAGCCAAGGGCACAAACTTCATGAGACAGCAGTCTGGGTCTTGCCACCATATCATCCTTCCTGCCTCACTTTTTTGTTTTGTTTTGTTTTTCTTTTCTTTCTTTCTTTTTTTTTTTTTGGTTTTCTGAACTGCTTCAAGCATAAAGCTCAAATTCCTTGGCATGGTAGTCAAGGACTTTCCAAACTTCTCTCAGGCGCCATACTCTAAGACACAGCTCCAAAGATTCTGTGCTGTGTCCACACTGGACAACCTGAAGTTTGTTAAACTTTCCACGAACTTCCATGTCTCCTTTTAAAACTCCGAGCTGCTCCTTTGTTCTGCCTCTTCTGCCTAACAGCATATTACTTGGTTCAACTGTCATCTACTATGCTGAACTTATTTTTTTCTAACCTTCCTTCCCAAATAAAGATGAGTCACATCTTCTAACATACTCTTGCAATAGAAGGCCCCTCATTTCTTTTAGCTTTGAACCATAATTAATTTCCATGTGTGGCCTCCCTAATATATTGTATATGTTAAAATGCAAAGACTGCATCTTGTATAATTTTTGAAGCAAATAAAATTCACTTGTCCAACAAAAAATACATTGAATATCTACCACAGGCAAGGCACAATGACAGGTTTTATGGGCTGGGAAAAAATTAACAAATGCACATGTGAATTATGCTCTCACAGAGCTCAAACTACAATATGCATCGAAAGAAGAAAAGGTGACATAATGAGAGAAAATAAAATCCCATGGGAATGTAAAGGAGGGGATAATCTTTTGCTTGGATGGTTTCTCTGGGCAGAGTACCTATAACATTGCTATGACATTCAAGTTCTTGGATGCAAGCAACAGAATCTAGCTCTCAACTACTGGATTTTGTTAAAGGGAATTTTTCAGAAGGTTATTGACTGGCTCACAAAATTTCCAGGAAGCCTGGAGAATGAAGCTGAAAAACAGAAACAAATAGAGTCCAAACCTCACCCAAAATCATGGCAGCAGTTTGATACGAACACTGCTGTGGTCACCACAGGCTATGAAATGCCACAACTGGTACCACACCCTCGTTCCATGGGGGCCTATTAGGTGGAAAACTCTCGAACATGGAAAAGAGTTCAAGAGGTCACACAATCAAAATGTCCCCAATACCAGGGCACACCAGAGTAACTTCACAAGAAATCTTAAATAAATCAATAAATGAATAGGATCTAGGAACTGGAAACTAGTATCCAAAATCACCTCAAGGTCTCCAGCAGATGCTACTAGGGCTTGCTGAGGTCATTATGCTCCTTGCTTTCTTGGGTCACCGAAGAGCACATATCCTAACCACTGGTGGTTGGGCAGAGTGATGTGACCAACACTGGCTAGTGAAATGGAGGAGAGGAAACCTGTGTCCCTTCCAGGCTCAAGCAGCAAAACCTCCCTGTGCAATTCCTGCATCTGTCTCCTTCCTTCCCGTGAGGGGTATGGAAGCCAGGTGTTGAAATGATGAGGACCCAAGATTGCTGAGTCACTGCACAGGGTATAGCAGCCTGTGGTAGTGCCTGATCCACCGCAGATTTTGACTCCAGAAATACACTTTTACATGTTAAACCACTGTGATTTGGGAGTTGTTATCACCATGCTTAAAGCTAGCCAAGCCTAATACAGGGTTCTGACCACACAAATACCAGATGTCTTTCTAACACTTATTTTCAATGCTTTTTACTCATCAAGGTACAGATAATGTGATTGGCTTCTTTTAACCCATCGACAGCCTCCCCATTACACTTTCAGTTAAACCTCATGGAAGTCAGGAGGTATTTTGTAAAAGATGAGAATCGCCTTAAAATTTGACCTAGACCTTATACTCAAAAGCTAGTACATTCCAGTTAAGTTTCCCCCTCGAATTCAGTGTTCAATGGCTCTTGCAACAACTTCCGGAAAGTTTTTTTCCCCACCAGCCAGGTTTTAGCTGACAGTTTCCGTCACTGCCTGAGAAGATGCTGGGCTGTTAAGTCCCTTCACAACAGCAGTTCTTTGGGCCAGTGAGGGAGGAGGGTCAGGGAGGAGGGTGCGGCGCGCCAGCATGCCCGCGAGAGGCTAAGGAAGAGTCCTTGGGGGATCTGTGTGGTTCTCCAGCTCCAGATTGGCCTCACGATCCTCCGAACATCCTTTCACACTGGAAGAATCTCCCCTTTCTGTAAAACCCTCTCCATCAGGGACTGGTGTTCATCTATCTCTCTCTTAAATTGCCAATAAAGCTGCAGGGAAGACTTGAGCCCCACACGACGGGGCCTGGGTGGAGTCAAGTGGTGGTAACGTCTGCTGTGTTTCACAGCCAGCGGATGAGCTGCCAGCTGGTGGGAAAATGTCTGCACACGTCTCACAGGCATTATTTCCCCTGCTTGCCCTTCCTTGGGGGCTGCCCTTCAACATCAGGGTCATAGAATGCCCATCAGTCCGATACAGCCCACAAGGAGGAACATTTTCCCAGGGGTCCAGAGGAGACCCCCCGCCATGGCCTGGGTGCTCACCAGCCTGACTTCCCTCCAGAGTTTCTTGCATGGATGAAGGCGGGCAGTATTAGACCAATTTTTCCTAAAATGTATTCAGTTCTTTCCCATAACAACTGTTGACATGTAATGAATATAAAAGCATAGTGATCTTTGGGTCCCTTTTTCTTCTCTCTGTCTAGGTGCAATCTTTAAATCTCTTCACATTCTCTCCCGACGTAAAAAATCATCCAGCCCTGTGGCTTTAAATACTGACTAAATTCCTGAATTCCCAAATTATATTTCAAGTTTAACCTTCTCCTTGGATTACTAAGCTTACCGACCCACGTGCCTGCTTGGCATCTCCGCGGAACGGTCATCATAGTCCTCTCAAGCATAAAAATATCCAGTTTGGGCTTCCTTTCTCCACCTGCGCTCGGTTCATGTATCTCCCAGTCTTTCCCCACACGCCTGTCAATCAAATCAGAACCCTAGCGTATTGATCAGGGTCCAGCTGGGAGAGAGAAACCACACCAGTTATTTGAACAGAGAATTGATCAAATACAAAGAATTAGCTCTAAAGTTGCCGGCTGGGTAACTGAAAAGACCAAGGAACACTAAGCTGTTACAGAAGTAGCAGTCCAAGGAACAGCCACCAGCTCTAGGCCTGGAGAGCAAAGAGAAAAAGTCAGAGTTCATTAAGAAGAGCGACACTGGAAAAGCGGGCGTCCAGAGAGACAAGGCTCAGAGAGCTAGGAAGAGCAGCCGTTGGCGCTGGAATCCGAGAAGGCGGTGAGGCTGTGAGTGTTGGAAGCTGCAAAGTAGGTTTAGGCTCTGCGGTGGAAAGGTAAGGTTCTGCCCCGGTGAAAAGCAGGGAGTCTGGAGGTGACTTTCCTGGGAGGAGAAAGCCCATAGAAAGTGACGCGAAGGAACAAAGTCCCTTCTTCTTCCTGCTGTCAGTCTGTGGCGCCACCTAATGGCACACAGAAAGCCACCAGAAAGGAGGAACTTGGTATGCTGTCCCAACCCCAGTATCACACAGCAGAGTGTAGAGGGCCGACTTACAGAGGGATAAGACCCTGATCATCAGCCCATCAGTTATTAATGACTTAGTAACTGAATTATCCTTTGTTCTTTCTGCCTCATTCCAGTACCAAATCCATTAGAAAAAAATTTTTTTAAAGATTTTATTTATTTATTTGACAGAGAGAGATCACAAGTAGGCAGAGAGGCAGGCAGAGAGAGAGGAGGAAGCAGGCTCCCCGCTGAGCAGAGAGCCCGACGCGGGACTCGATCCCAGGACCCCGAGATCATGACCCGAGCCGAAGGCAGCGGCCTAACCTACTGAGCCACCCAGGCGTCCCCCATTAGAAATTTTTAATACTACTCTAAAATAGTTCTTAATTTTGTGGACTCCCCCCCCCTTTCCCATAAACTTGGTCCAAGGGACCATCACCCCTACCCTGGATAATGGCAATGTCTGTCTTACTGGACTTCTTAATTTCACTCTTGCTTCCCTCCAAATTATACATTCATTCAACAAATGTTTATTGAGCACCTACTGCACCCGAGGCACTGATCCAGGCACTTGGACTTATACCAATAAACAAAACAGATGAAGTCCTTTCTTACGGAGCTTCTGTTGTAGCCACTCACATCAACACAAAGCAGCAAGCTAACTCTTATGTGTTAAATGGTGTACCTGCTTAAACCCTTCAAAGGTTTTCCGATTCCAAATAGAATAAAACCCAGACTCTCTATGAAGAATAAAGCTAGGTTTGATATGATGACTTCAGCCTCTCCAGACTTGGTGGTGTCCCTTTCTTTCTCCTCTGTGCTCGAACATGCTAGCCAACTTTCGGTTTCTTAGACATGCCAAAATCTTTTCCTGGTCAGGACCTTCCTAAATTCATTTCTTTTTGGCTGAAAAGATCTTCAGCTCCCTTTTTCTATGTCTTCATCCCACTGTCCAAGTATCTGCTAAAATAATCAATTTCCATTTCTGATTAATATTATATATGTAGCCCCTACTTCATTACTCTACTATTTCTGTCTTCAGTTTCATCATAGAATTTGCCATAATTCGTCATTTTAAGTAAATATCTTATTTGATTATTTGCTTGTTAAACATCTTTCCCACTAGACTGTAAATGTCCAAAGTGCAGGGGTTGGATCTTATATATATTCCAGAATAAAGCACAGTGTCAGGAGCTCCATAAATACTTACAGAATGAATTCGTCAATTAAAAGCTCTAAGAATTCAGTTTAATGTTATTTAATCCAGCAATACCTAAGCTTACTTGATCACAGATCATTCTTAGCATAATACCTCTCAACCCTCCTAAAAAAACTCATGTTCTATTAATAGACATTGGATAATACAGGCTTTCATTTGTGATCTTCTCTGGCCCTTGTTTAACTTCAGGAAAAACACCTTTGAAGCAGAAGATACCTAGAGTTAAGTTTTATTGTCTCAGGGCAAAGAGCAAAGATTTACAGTTACTTTTTTATGAGACCCCAGGAGACATCCAGAGTTTAGAGACAAAGGTATGGTCTGAGTTCTAAAGAGACTAGATTCTAATGCTAACTCTTACCTGTAAAGTCAAGGTTATAATTCTGATATTTCTGGATGGATGGGAGGAGATAATGAAGTAACACACACAAGATGATTGCTACAATATACAGCACATAGTAGGTTCTCAATATGAATGTTAGCTCCCACATTTTCACTTATTCCCTTTGTCCATCTGTTGGAGAGACAAATTGCTAACAGCCTACAGAAAATAATGGAAAAATATTGACAGCATAACTGGCATATATTATATTAACCAGTAGTGGATGGTGTTATTAGCCAATGACATATTTGTAATTTTTCATCTGTGCCTCTTTACATCTCTCATCTGCTCAGCCTGCCAGTAAATATTAGACCTGGTGCTGCCCTTAAGAATACTAAAACTAATTATGGAAAAACAACCAACACAAATGAAATAACTGGAGAGAAATAAGATGCTAATAGGCACTAAAAGATGTAAGAAAGAAGGTATCTGAGGTTTCTCTCCTAAAAGACAGTGGGGGCATGGATATGCACTTTCTGTTAGGCAGCCTCCCATAACCAAGGAATTTAAGAAATGTTTTTGGATGGAGTTTGAGAAGTCTACCCCAAACAAAATGAAATTCTGATTTAGCAATGTGCCCTTCCAAGACCACAGCACATTTTAAGGAATCTGTCCTCATAAATTTCAAACGAAAGAAAAGATCTAAGCCACTTTCTAAAACCTGACTTCTCAGCAGAGTGCTTCATTACAGACCCTGGGAAGCTTAAATGGCAGGCTAATTTTTCTTCTTCCCCAAAATTGAAAACAGCTTGAGCTCTCAAAAGTCCTTGTCATCTACCAAAGCAGATGGAAACTAAGGAAGAGAACAACCTTACAACAAAATAACAGCAGGATTAACCTATGGAGAGACAGGGAATTCAACAGAACACTATTTTTGCAAAAGACTATAACCTTGGGTCTCCTTGCTCTAGTACTGTGGTATCATTTTAAAGGATAGAGACAAACTTGAAGTAAAAGAAGGCCCTGTGGTACCTTTCCCACCAGCCTAATTTATAAAAATAAATCTAGTTAGATTTGCAGAGTCTAGGGAAGAGTCTGAACAGTGACAGCAAGAATTTGTTAAATGTTAGGTTTGAGGTTATCAGTGAGGCATAATAAAGATGTCAGATATGAAGTTAGAAAATGAAAAGAGTTAGTTGTCTATACATAGTATAAAATTAAACGTGCGGTTTTTCAAATGGGTTCTGTTGAACTTACACTTTATCGAGGGGACAAGGAAGAGGGAGAATGGACAGGTCACGTGTCCACACCCCTCCCTCCGCCCAAGCAGCTCCAATCTGTCATTTTAATAGTTTAATTTTGTGACTGAAAAGTGGGTTCCACTGCTTTAAAAAGAATGAAAATCACAGTTCTAGGTGATTTATGGCAATGTCTCCAGATTCTAAGTGTGACTCTGGAATTGGGAGAGTTTCCAATGCAAAACAAACCATGCCTGAGATCCCTCTATAGATGGTTACCATCTGGAATTAGGGCTTTTTTTTTTTTTTTTCTTGTGAGGTGGTATTTTTTCCCCATTATATTTGTTAACTTCCCCATAACCTAGCGACTCTATTACAGCTTTCTGTATTAGAAAGGCAGAGATTTTGATAATAAAAAGACAGCACTAATAAGTTTTACATGTGATTTGACAAATGAAATAGAAGTGAAGTCCTAAGTTAACCAACAATGCATCTTTAATATTCAGTTTTTGATAAGAACATGTCTTGGGCATATATGCACTTGAGAATCCACGAAACAATATTCATATTGTTGCTGAGAGGCACCAACTAAACACACGTCCGATATGTACTAGGAAGAGCAAAAGGAAGGGATTACGGGAAGAGGGAAAGAAAGAGAAACAGAGAAAAAGGGAAAAAATGAGGAAGGAAAGGAGGCAAAGAGGGAAGGAAGGAGGGCAGGAAGGAAGAGAGTGAGGGAAGAAGGCAAGAAGAAGAGAGGGAGGGAGGCAGAGATAGAAGGCGGGACAAAAAGTGGGGAGGAGGAAGGAAGAGGGAAGAACTATAGAAACAGCTTATACAAAACCAATGTAGGTGACATAAATTTTTTTTACTAACACCTACTAAGTTGTTTTACCTCCTCACCATCATGCCTTTCTTCAGCCATTCTTTTATTTCTCCATTCTCTGGACAGAGACATCAAAAGGCATGAATAGTGAGAAAAGGGAAGGAAAGAGAATGGAAAATAAGTAGGGTTTGTAGGAAACCAGACCAACCAAATCGACTTTGCTTGCCCTGAACATGGTTTAGAACAACTTTGCAAACTCTAATGATCCGGAGATAAAGAGGAAAAAAAGGATTAAAGGAAATGACCTTGTATATAACCAATTTTGTCCATAATATATTTCACTTCAATTGAATGAAATTTCTCTTAGGCCCCAATCACCCTAATTTCCATGAGGAGTCTTCCATTTCAGCTTGATGACCTGTTCCTTGAAGAAGGGAACAATTAACATTAGCCTTTTCATTATTCTCAGCACCCAGCACGTAGTAGACCTTGCTGCTGAATTAAATACAAGTATTTAAGGGGCGCCTGGGTGGCTCAGTGGGTTAAAGCCTCTGCCTTCGGCTCAGGTCATGATCTCAGGGTCCTGGGATTGAGCCCCACGTTGGGCTCTCTGCTCAGCGGGGAGCCTGCTTCCTCCTCTCTCTCTGCCTGCCTCTCTGCCTACTTGTGATGTCTGTCAAATGAATAAATAAAATCTTAAAAAAAATACAAATATTTAATAACTTGTGCTGGCCAGAGATATTTAAGTCAAGAAAAGAGTAATTTTCGTTGGTAAATAAGAGGTACAAGTGAACTGAATCTCCATTTTGGTTATACGAAACTAACACTCATAATTTACTTAAATACTCAAGTGGTTTCTACAGTTATATTTGTCAGTTCTTTAAGTAAAAACAACATTAGAGGGTAAAAAAGAAAAAAAGTGTTTGCTAAGTTGTGTTCTATGAAGTTTTCCAAACCCTATTTAGTTGTGAAATAAAGTCTGAACTAATCTGACAAATATTTATTGAGTGCCCCAGCACAAGATTTTAGGCAGCCCTAAGCCAACACCAACATTGTCCATGTCTCATGGAGCCTCCAGTGGGTAGAGGAGATGGATATTAAACAAGTCATTATCTAATTATCTGGAGGAAATTGTTATGAATGCTACAATGGAGATGTTGAGGAAGTGATGAGGTTACAGACTCAGGCATTCTTTCCTGAAAAATAAATTATGTTTTAACCCGTTTGAGAGAGTTAAAGAAAGATAAAGTGAGTAGGGAGAGGGAGAATGGCTTTTAAGCAGATCGTGTGAAGAGACCAAAGTGAGAAGGAGAACATGCTGGTGGTGTTATGCCCCAGTAATGAGTCTGTGATTAAAAGAGCGAGACTGATATAAAGCGAGGGTCAAGCAAAGCTTTATTTTGCGCCAAGAATCAAGAATTTAACTGAACGTTTGGGGATGCACCTCTTACAAGAGAGGGCGACCCTTCTCTGTTTCACAGTCTAGCTTTTAAGGGCAAAGGCCATGCGGTTGGGCCTGGCCATGCACAGGTGACCAATGAGATTGTAACACACACAGGAAACTCCACAGTGATGCTAGGTGACCAATTGAGTTGCAATTTACCCTAGTAGACATTTGACCCAGCCTATTACACCTTGATTAGGAGTGGTGCCAAAAAGGCTCCCAAGGGGGTAGGGGCCTACTCCTTGATAGCTAAGGAGACAGTATGCAGCCCCCCACTGATTGATGTCTCCACCTGCCTGACCCACCCCTGTTTCTGGGCTTTGTTACCTGGAGCTGGTTTTGGGGACTTGTTTTTAAGTGAATCCCCTAGGGGAAGGGGAGCAGGGACAGTTTAAGGGTTAAACAACAAAGTTATTGTTTAACCTCAATGGAAGCCTCTGGCTAAAACAAAAATATAAAATAGGTCCTTACAGTGGAACCAAAGCAAGGTAGTATGGCCAAACCTCCCAGCAAGGGAGAAGTAGCACCAAGAGTAGGAGAGGACGGGAGAAGCCCTTGAGATTGGGAGCAGCTTTCCGTGACTGTATTTCATTTTTAAGCTGGACGCCCGGATTACTCAAAAGTTTCTGTGTTTGACTGTATGTGAAAATTGTCAGTGTTGGCTGTGTGGCATAGCTGGTTCTGGGGTATGAGGACTTAATCTACTTTAAATTCTCCCTTCCATTATTTCCTTTTTCCTAACCTTTAAAATATAAAATTATGGGTAGATGGATTTTTTTAAAATAATGGCTGAGTTACACATTTTTAAAATTCTTTGTTGAAGGAATAAGGTAAACCTTAGAGGAGAACAAAGGGACAATGATGCGGGCCACCACTTGCCAAATTGTGTTCTGTGGAGGTAATATGATATTACCTTAAAAACAGAAAAATTCTGTGGTTAAACCTTTGGGGAAATAGTAGGTTAAATAAAGGTTATCATGTTTCAGTGTGGCTCAGTGGGTTAAAGCCTCTATCTTCGGCTCAGGTCATGATCCCAGGGTCCTGGGATCAAGCCGCGCATCGGGCTCTCTGCTCAGCAGGGAGCCTGCTTCCTCCTCTCTCTCTCTCTCTACCTGCCTCTCTGCCTCCTTGTGATCTCTGTCTGTCAAATAAATAAATAAAATCTTAAAAAAAAAGAAAAAAGATAATTAAAAAAAACACACACACACCAGATGAGACCTTGTTTCCTGGAGGACAAACTAGACGACTTGGAGGGTGCCCTTTTCAAATGAAGGAGAAGCATCCTTCGAAGACCCCGTGTGTCCCAGGGTAAGAAATGCTAACTCTTTCTGCACTGGATTTGACCGCCAGTTCTCATGATTAGCATCAGAAATCCACATCTTTCCTCAGACCAGCTCTGGAGACAGATCAGTTAATGTTTCCCAAGCAATTTAAACTTCATGCCCCTTATGCAATAACTGGGTCATGTTGTGTCTATATTTATGCAATTTTAATTCAAAGAAAGGTATCACTCTAGTTGTGAGGCTAGTTAAGACAACCATTTCTTCATTCTGACAACAGTTGTATATTCTGGAAGTTGATGACTCTGTGAGTGTGTGTCTGAATGACAACTTTATCTTCTGATCATTTCCAACTCAAGATCTTGTCTGAAGTTCTTCCAGGAGAACAAACATCAAGTTATCATTGCCCAAATAACTGAAGACAATGGGCATTTGGCTGGGTAGAGCAATGGAAAAGGCCTTTTAGTTTCTATATTACTTTAGGCTCATTAAATTTCATCATGATTGATGTTGGCATTTACATAAAGACTTTTCTTTCATGTGTTTTTCTAAAATTCTGCTTACAGTATTTAGACAGGAGATCTCCTGATTCAGGATTAAGAGAGACCAGAAGATGACTTTTCTAGCAAGTCTGGCATCTCAGAGTTTTCCTACCCAATGAACTTTCTTTTCCCCCAAGAGCTGTACTTCTTGTAGATCCTCATGATTCACACTGCCCTGAGTTACGGGTCTTATTTTGTGATTTTATTTGGAAGGATACAAGAGATAACTTATTTCAGGTAAATCTGTGTAATAAAGATGTCTTGGTACATAAAACATACTCAAGAATGTTTATTAAAGTGTTCAATCTTGTTAATGACAAATGTTTCCTATAAGTCATTTTCCCTTTGTTGTAGTAATGCCATACACTCATGAAGTCAAAGAGTTATATCCACTTGCTCTGGTCCCTGACTGCAAATCCACTTTTAAGAGAATTAATGTTATCAGATAATATGACAGGAGAAACCAGACCAGAACACAGGATAGAAGAAAATTATTTAGCAGAACGCTTAAGTACATGTCAGGCTGACCTGTATCCTGGCACACATCATTGAGTAAAAACACTCAATGAGAACTGAGGATCCTCCATCCTCCCTACCTCATTCATCACTGACTAAATTCTGCCCTTTTATTAACATTAACCTTGGTTACAAAGATGACAAGAGTGCAAAAATTAAATGTCATTTCTTTACCAGAAAATACTGTGCATGGCCAATAGAAGCCGGTACTTAGAACTGGATGACCAGTAACTAAATTTCCTCCCTCATTCTCCCTGAAAGCCTAGTGCTTCCCTTCACGCATGCACGGCAACTTCATTCTGTCTTCCTTCTGCTGACATTTCCCCTACTTCTGCCATCAAAGCAAGGTGATAGCTATAACTACAACACCAGCCACAACCCTAGATCTGCATAACCTCCTATGTCTCTTCTGGGCCCTAATTGCAATTTTGTAAGATAGAGTATCTGATTGGCACAGCTCAGGTCACGTGCTTCTAGTGCTATCAGCTGTGGACAAGATCAATGGCCCATCTGCTCTGCTGTTCACATAAGGAGAGGCATGGCACACAAAATGTCTGCCATTAAACTTTTCATGCCTTTTCGAATCTAAATGTAAATACATCTCTATGTCACATTCAGAAAGTTTTAGCTGAAACAGTGCAATATTTGAATATTAAAATAAATCACATAAAACCTAAGTATTATGTGATTTTCTGTTATGTATTTATGAATGTTCATTGGAGAAATCATAGCTTGTAGTGCTTAAATGTTAGGGCACATAGAATCCCCCCATAGATTTCGTTGGAAATAAGGATTCCTCTGCCCTATCTCAGAAGGTCTAAGTTAAGTCTGAAAGATTTGTTCATGCTCTCTCTAGGTAATTCTGCTGTAAATGGGACACAGTTTGAAAAATATGGGTCTAGATTAAATAAAAGGAAAAAAGGAACAGGACTAAAAATTTAAGGGAAGAGATTTCAATAGAGGTGAGAACAGAAGAAAAGTAGTTACGGATTGTTTCTGTGAAGTCTCTTCCTCGCTATAAACTTTCTCAACCACCTGGAGAACCGCCAAGCCCTTACTCCCGAATCAAACTTTCTCAGAGGATTTTCACTACTGTATTTAACATGCTCCTTGGATTTGTGGCCAGCGATGTCTAGTTATTCTCATGAAAAGATGTGCAACATCCCACTTTGGATGAGAAGACTTTTCTAGCCAAGGAAGGTAACATACTACCTGTTCGTGCCAGGCTGATAACAGAGACAGCTATTGCTCATTTAGGCTGTGGATGCAAAACCAGCTTTGCAAGCAGGCAGAGCTCAGTTCTCTGAGTTCAGCTGAATGAAAATGATACAGATTCTCTTTTCAAGCACCTGTCAAGAGAAGAACATACACATTTCACAAAGGGGCTACATAAATGATCTTGCACTTGGAGACAGCACTGTGAGGATTGTTACATTGTTTTGCAAGAGTCAACTTTAACAATGACAGAAGTTTCACAGCAACTGCAAAATTTCAGAGGCACAAGGTGCCATAAATGAAGAGGGAACATGCCACACAGGGAGTTTTTGTTCCTTTCCTTCTCTGCCCTAGGCTAGGTGTCTTTGAATGTTACATGAAAAAGTAGCAGAGACTTCCTTCTGCAACATTTGTTCACGAAGGCTCTAATTTCATTGATTGATCTAGTCTAGTGATTCATTTGCCTATTTTAAAATATTGTTGTAAAAATATGAAGGCACAGTTTTCATTAAGCTATGCCAGGAACTATGCTGTGTGCAAGACATACACCTGAATGCACACTGGCATAGCCCCAGGGGAACCTGGGTAGCTCAGTTGGTTGAGTATCTGACTCTTGATTTCAGCTCAGGTCATGATCTCAATGTTGTGAGATCAGGCCCTGCATCAGGCTCCATGCTCAGCATGGGGCCTGCTTCAGATTCTCTCTCTCTCTCTCTTTCCCTCCTTCTCTGCCCCTCCCCTCACTCGCCCTCAAGCTCTCTCTCTCTCAAAGTAAATAAATAAAATCTTAAAAACAAAACAAACAAAACAAATGCTGGCATAGCCCTATCTATGGAAAGAGGAAATGAGGAAGACAGATTTGAAGACAAAAATCTTCAAGACGTAATATAAAATTGCAAATGAGCTTCAAAGGAAATGAGGAAGACAGATTTGAAGACAAAAGTCTTTAAAGATGTAATATAAAATTGCAAATGAGCTGCTTTGGAATATACTGTGAGATGCTTTAAAAAATGGAGAAATTACTCTGTCAGAAAGGTTACAGGTGATGAAACAGAGTGGTGGGGTAACAGTTGGAATAACCAGTTGAGGAATAGCCAGGAGGAGGAGTATTTATTTGCAAAGGTCTTGGTATGGGGGCGCTGGGGAGAGATCTAGGCTATTCAAGGGGTTGATGAAGGAGAGAACAAGGGTGTTGTTCAGGCTGAATTGTGTCCTTCAAAAAGATATGTGGAGTCCTAACCTTCATTCCCTCAAAATGTGACCTTATTTGGAAATAGGGTCATTGCAGATAGAAGTGATTAAGCTGGGGTCACATTGGTGTGGAATGGTTCTTTCATCCACTGTGACTGGTGTCTTTCTATGAGAAAGTGGTATCTTCATTCTACATGGAACAGAGATGACCATGTGAAGACAAAGACAGGAACTGGAGTTAGGCTGTCCTGAAGCAAGGAACACCTGGGTCCACCAGTGGCTGGAAGATGCAAGGAAGGGCTTCAGAGGGAGTAGGGTCCTATCAACACTATGTGGTACTTTGTGATTCAGCCCCAGGAAACGTGTGTGTGGTAAGACTGGTATTAAACCAGCAGGTCAGACCACATGCAGCCTTGAAGATCCTGTTGAAGGTCTTATTCTTAAGAACATTGTGCAGTCAGATCATTGTTTTGAACCAACACAGCACTAATGGGTAGGTCTTGTGTGAGAAGATAAGTTTACTTTATGGTCACTTGAGTTTCTTCATAAATGAATTGGAAGGAGACAAAATTATAGTTAACCAACATTCCAAATCATTGATACTTCAAATGGCCACATGATAAGATCAGAGTTTTCTCTCCCACTACCTCAGGTTTTAAGAATCAAGCTTTCTGTACTCGCTAATATGAGACAGCTAACGCAGATGCTTCCAAATTACCTTCCAGGGAACACTAATTCTAAGAAACACGTTTCAGAAAATATTCCTTTGCCAAAGAAGCTTAGGAATTTCTAACTTTCTTGGGATGTTTCTTCCTGCTTATAGAATCATCAGGTACATGAATATATTGTTGTCTCCTGGAAGTTCTGTAGAAGGACTTGAACCTCAGTTCCCCCCATAGGTTTGACCATGCAATACCCTTGGGCCAAACCAAAACCAGAAATAGGTGAGACATACCTGTTCACTTTTCAAGGAATTTACTTTCGGAAATGCAGAGAGGTGTTTTAAAGTAATATTTTTGTGCCATCGTTGCCCTTTCAGAACTAGGAAATTCTCCCCAATACTTAGTTGCAATCTTGCCCTACAATTTTTCTCTTCCCTGCGTGCACGGCCTGCTGGGAGAATAGCTGCCTACAATCCATGAAGCTTCCCCTTCTCTTCTCCCATCTGACTCTCTTTTGAGAGCTCTTCCCTCAAGCAATTCTACCAACAGCATATGGAAAAAATATTTTTGAGCAAAACAGAAATTGTAATGCTTTTTCAAATGTAATGTTGAAATGTGATTTGAAATGGATAACCCCAGACTTCACAATGTTGGCCATCCAAACCAAGAATGATAGCGCTATACCTGGAAAGAATTCTGAGTGTCCTTTGGTACAAAATGCTCATTTTGTTTATGAGTAAGGGAAGACCTGGACAGCCCAAGATAGTACCAAGCCACACAGTTGATCGGATAGCACAACAGGAGGGACATCAGACGTGTTTACTCTGAGCCCTCCCTCCTCTTGAAATATGTCTTTGGGGGCCTTGAAATATTTTTATTTTATTTAAAAATCTTATTTTTAAATAAACTCCTTATTGCATTTGAATCCAGACATTAAACACAAATACAAGGAAGATCACCAAAGGGGAGATCAACTAATTCAGGAGTCTCTGTAGCACCTACCTTCTTTGCGAGTGAAACTAATCAATTCAATAAACCAACTCAATCAAACGGGGAGAGAGAATCTATAAATAGTACATATGTTGTGAAGCTGTATGTTTTAATTGTCTAGGTAACACATAAATTATTTCCTATAAGTTACCACAAATAATCTCTTCTTACACGTTCGTATATTCATTGTAAATTCTCTATTCTTGGTGGAGAAAAAAAATTTTTTCCCTCTAAACAGCAAAATATTAAGAAAACGAAAAGATATCTGCTTTAGCTTTTTTTTTTTTAATTCTCTCTCTCCTTTCCTTCTGTAATCTTCGGTTTCAGGTTAAAAAAAAAAAAAAAAATCTCCTGATTCATACCACCCATCTAAGAGAGAAGAGTCATATTTTGCTATCTCTGCCTTTTTACCATCCAGGCTGCTAAAAATCCTTATTAATGCATTTATGGAAATAAATCTTTGCTTGTCCTGTCATTGCTGCCCCACAGAGATACATGCTTTGCATACCTGATTCTCCAGCTAAACAATAGCCTTTCAGACAAGGCTATAGGCACAGCAGAAGGGAAGATGGCATCAGTGCATTTGACTCTGCCCCATCATGAACCAGGCTGGGAGATATGCAAATGCTGCATTGCCCCTGGTGTGCACACCTCACAGACACTTCAAGAGAAGTAGTGGTTATGCAACATGACACTTTGCCCCAAACCAGCTTTCACCTTATGCTTCCCTGAAGAAGCAGCAATCTGCTCTAATATTGGAGCATGATTAGCCTAAGGAAACCCTTGAGACAATTGTTCAGTCCCCATTTCTTCTTACTCAGGAACTTTTAAGGATAATTTTGTCTTTATGCAATTTTCTTACTAGATAGTTTTAGAACCTAATCCACACATGAAACATACTTCCAGATATAATTTCATCAACATTAAACAGGAGTGATACCGCCTGGACACATCTAGATTTACTCATTTCCACCCACCTCCTACTGGCCCATTCTGCTGCTTCTGTTGAGACAGAACATTGATGTCATCTCACTTGGGCCAAAGTAAAAGCACATCTAGTTCCCAATGTTCTCTCATCTCAGAAAGCAGATAAATCTTTCAGAATGCTTAAGGAGCTGCCTTCAAACTTCCACCACCACGCTGGCAGTGAACAGCACAAAGAAATTAGGGTCCATATCCTTTCTCCAGTTCAGGAAAGATGAAGAGAAAGACTGATATTTTTTAAAAAGAAACAAAAGTCTAAATCAAGCCCCCTCTACTTACTCGCCAAGCGACTTTGGACATGCCTCTTCATCCTTCTGAGCTATAGTTTCCTCATCTGTAAAGTAAGTCATAATATTTATTCAAATACTAGTTGGGAAGCAGAAGCAACTGAGGTTTTACAAATTATCTTTATGGTTACTGGCACATCAAAGCTCTCAGCCTGAACACTTCACCTTCCTTTCTCTGGCACCTTTGAACTTCAGCATTCCACCCAAGGTAGCCTCAGGAATCAAATGCCACCTGTGTATCCAAAAGAAAGTTAGTTGTAAAAGTTTAACCTAATAAAACCCCTGTCATCCAGAATCTGTTTAACAACTAGAGTTAAATAAAATATCATCAAAATAATACATTGGGGAAAAATACAGAATACACAGCCAATGGACTCCGTGGAAGGCACAATGGGGGCTATGTCCATGAATAAGAGCTTGAGAAAATCAACATATTCAGTCCAGCATATAGGCTGTATCAATTCCACTATTATCAGCAGATAAAAGAATCAAGGGGGATATTGGACAGACCCAGAAGGCAATTAAACGATGGTGGTTAACATTTCTAAGTTTGGAGTCAACTACAACTATATTCCAAACCTAGCTCTACCACATACTAGCTGTGCCATCATAATCCATTTAACCTCTATAAGCTTCAGTGATTTCTTCTGAAAAACAGGGTAAGAAAAATATTTAATTTATGGGCTTATTTTTGTAAGTAATAAAAATATTATAATGAACAGAGTTCTGCACAGTATCAGCCAAGTAACAAATGTCAATAAATGACACCAATTATTATTGCTGTTTCTTTATTTTTTTCTTTTTTCTGGATACGTAAGGTCAAATCTGATTCACTCATAATCACAGACCTTCAGTCTTCTGAGCTCCAAAATGCATAGTCAGAACCTAGTGCTTGGGAGTAGAAACAAAAGAAGAACAAAATGCTCTTCTCTGATGAATCTTCCTCCTCCCTTAAACAGTCAGGAAACAACATGGTAAGCATCCGTGAGGCCATCCAGAAACACCTCGTAGCTTGGAGTCCATGCTTAATAGCCATCACTTACAAGTGTGAATTTTGTAAAGCCTGCTTCATTTGAGCTCAACCATGAGCTTCTCTTCTAAAGTGGAACTAAGATACTTAGCCATGCAACCAATGGGGAAGCTTTCATTTTTGTCTTAGTCAATTGGCTGGCAGGATAGTTGAAATCGTAGTACTTACCAAGGCCACTCTTTTTAAAAATTTATTTATTTATTAGAGAGAGAGAGAGAGAGAGAGAGCATGTGCAAGTGGGCACCTTAGAGAGCCAGCACAGGGAGGGGAGGGGCAGAGGAAGAGGTAAAGAGAGTCCCAAGCAGACTCCATGCTTAGAGCAGAGCGCCACATGGGGCTTGATCTCAGAATTCTGAGATCACAACCTAAGCCAAAAACAAGAGTCCGATGCTTAACTGATTGTGCCATCCAGGCACCCCAAGGCATTCTTTTTAGATATCTAAAAAAGATAGGAAGTCTCTATGTCTGGGTTATATGGCAATTATTCAGAGTGAAATCTATCAGATGTACCAGTAGTTTCCTGGGTGAAAGCGAAATAAGTTTTTCAGAAGGATCCCATTTTGGGGACGCCTGCGTGGCTCAGTCAGGGAAGCGGCTGCCTTTAGCTCAGATCATGTTCTTAGGGTTCTGGGATCTAGGGCTTGTCGGGGAGCCCACTTCTCCCCCTGCCTCTGCTCTTCAGCATGCTGTGCTCTCTTTCTCTAATAAATAAATAAAATCTTTAAAAAATAAATAAAAGAAGGATTCCATTTCATTTCATGGGAACCAAGATTGAACATCTCAGCCCCAGTCTAGGGCAGTGTGGGGGCGGTTAGCAAATAAGAGCAGTGTGATATAGAACAAAACCAAAGGGAAATATTTATTATATTACTGCTTGGTGTGAATACCAGTCAGGAAAAGAACATGTGGGAGAAAAAAAGACAATGAACAAGCTCAAAATCTCAAATGACTAGCTCTTGCTGATCCGGAATCGAATATTCCAGGAGTCAACAGCTGAAAATACTTGACTAATTATACATTATTTTTGAGTAGCAAGCATATATGGCCCTTCATGTTATTTAAATATTGTGTGTGTGTGTGTGTGTGTGTGTGTGTGTGTGTGTGTGTATAAAATTAAACATCTTGGGGAGGCCAACATAGCATGTGACTGAAATACTGTGAAATTTTTTATAAAATTTATAAAATTCAAATGAGAATGCCTTTAGGTTTTGTATACCAATGTTCCTAACAGTTTTAGGGGCCCCTGGGTGGCTCAGTCCGTTATGTGTCAACTCTTTTTTTTTTAAATTTATTTTTTATTTATTTTCGGCATAACAGTATTCATTATTTTTTCACCACACCCAGTGCTCCATGCAATCCTTGCCCTCTATAATACCCACCACCTGGTAGCCCAACCTCCCACCCCACCCCCCCCGCCAATTCAAACCCCTCAGATTGTTTTTTAGAGTCCATAGTATCTCATGGTTCGCCTCCCCTTCCAATTTCCCCCAACTCCCTTCTCCTAACTCCCCATGTCCTCCATGCTATTTGTTATGCTCCACAAATAAGTGAAACCATATGATAATTGACTCTCTCTGCTTGACTTATTTCACTCAGCATAATCTCCTCCAGTCCCGTCCATGTTGCTACAAAAGTTGGGTATTCATCCTTTCTGATGGAGGCATAATACTCCATAGTGTATATGGACCACATCTTCCTTACCCATTCATCCGTTGAAGGGCATCTTGGTTCTTTCCACAGTTTGGCGACCGTGGCCATTGCTGCTATAAACATTGGGGTACAGATGGCCCTTCTTTTCACGACATCTGTATCTTTGGGGTAAATACCCAGGAGTGCAATTGCAGGGTCATAGGGAAGTTCTATTTTTAATTTCTTGAGGGAATCTCCACACTGTTCTCCAAAGAGGCTGCACCAACTTGCATTCCCACCAACAGTTTAAGAGGGTTCCCCTTTCTCCCGTTATGTGTCAACTCTTGATTTCAGTTTAGGTCCTAATCTCAGGGTCGTGAGATCCAGCCCTGAGTCAGACTCTGTGTTAAGTGGGGAGTCTCCTGCTCCCTCACCCCCTTCTCTCTCTCTGAAATAAATAAATAAATTCTTTAAAACAAAACCACAAATGTTTATAACAGTTTTATTTGTAAAACAATCCAAATATCTGTCAGCTGATAAATGGATTTAAAAAAAGGTAGCATATCGGTACAGGGTAGTAAAAAGGAATGAATTAATAATATACAACAACATGAATCAATCTCAGAAGTATTATGCTGAGTGAAAAAGGCCAGTGAAAAAGTCTGCATACTCTATACAGACGTTTATATGACTTTCTGGAATAGGCAGAAAACTGAAGCGATTGCCAGAGACCAGGTTGGAATAAGGATAATCTGCAAAGGGGCAGGAGAACTTGGGGAGGAGATGTTATATATCTTGATTTTGGTGGTGCTTATGAAAACTCATAGAACCTCACACTTAAAAACAGATAAATTTTACTGCATGTAAATTATATCTTGATAAAAATTAAATTTAAGGGGTACCTGGGTGGCTCAGTGGGTTAAAGCCTCTGCCTTCAGCTCAGATCCTGATCCCAGGCTCCTGGGATCGAGCCCCGCATCGGGCTCTCTGCTCAGCAGGGAGCCTGCTTCCTCCTCTCTCTCTGCCTACTTGTGATCTCTCTCTCTCTCTGTCAAATAAATAAATAAAATCTTAAAAAATAAATAAAAAACATAAAATAAAATTTAAAAAACACCTGTGGGGTTTAACAAAATTCCATGAAGAAATCCAGCATTTCAGGCATAGCTACAAACTGTGGATCCTTCCCGACCGTGGTCTAACAGACCGAGCCAGACCTTATTGAGTCCTAATTACCTGCTGGTTTGACCAGGCCTTTGATCACTTCCACTTGGCCTCAGTACACAGCTGAGAGCACTAGTGAAAGTAGAAACAATAGGTAGAGCAGTAATATTTTATCTCCATTTATTTGTCAGTGCTTTGTGCATATTTTCTTCCCCTTCTAGAACACTAAGGCCCGTGTCTTTCCTCTCCTAGTTCATACAGAAAGAAAAGCAGACTGAAAAATGCCACCAGCTTAAGCATGAGGCAGAACTTATTTGTTTGTTTTTATTAAGATATAATTGACATATAAGTTTATATTTGTGTCAGGTATAAAATATAATGATGTGACATTTGTATATATTGAGAAATGACCCCTACCATAAGTCTAGTTAACATCCATCCCCACCTACAGTTACAATTTTTCCTCTTGTGATAAGATCTACTCTCTTTGCAACTTTGACATATACAATATTATTATTAAGTATACAAAATTTTTATAGTCACCCAGCTGTACATAATACCTCCAGGACTTATTTCTTTTGTAACTGTAAGTTTGTACCTTTTGACTCTTTTTACTCATTTTGCCCACTTTCTACCACGATCTCTGGAAACCACCAATCTGTTCTCTATATCTGAGTTCATCTTTTTTTTTTCTTGTTTTTTTTTTTTTTTAAGATTTTATATATTTGACAGAGAGAGATCACAAGTAGGCAGAGAGGCAGGCAGAGAAAGAGAGAGAGAGAGAGAGGAGGAAGCAGGCTCCCCGCCCAGCAGAAAGCCTGATGTGGGACTCCATCGCAGGCCCCCGAGATCATGACCCTAGCTGAAGGCTCAGGTTTAACCCACTGAGCCACCCAGACACCCCTCACTTTGTTTTTGTTTTGCCTTGAGATCCCATATGTAAGTGAGATCACAGTGTCTTTCTCTGACTTATTCCACTTACCATAATGCCCTCAAGATTTCCTTCTTTTTTATGACTGAATAATGTTCCATTGTGTATTTATATAGCATCTTTTTTATCCATTCATCCACCGACGCACACTCGGCTTCCTTCCTTATCTTAGCTATTGTAAATAATGCTGCAATAAACACAGAGGTGCTTATATTTTTCAGAATAGTATTTTTGCTTTCTTTGGACAAATACCCAGTAGTGGAATGACTGGATCACACGGTAGTTCTATTTTTATTTTTTTGAGGAACCTCCATACCTTTCTTGTAGTGGCTGCACCAATTTACATTCCTACCAGCAGTGTCCATGCTCATCAATACTTCTTATCTCTTGTCTTCTGGATAATAGCCATTCTAACAGGTATAAGGTAACACCTCATTGTGGTTTTGATCTGCATTTTCTTGATGATTAGTGAGGATGTGGCAGAATTATTTAACTGAAGTTTTCATCAGCTAGTCCAAATTGAGATGTGTTTTCAGTGAAAAATACACTCTGCATATTCTGAAGATTTGGTACAAAAATTGCAAAATAACTCATCAATTTTTATATTGATTTTCATGCTGAAATGGTAATCTTCTAGATATGTTGAATTAAAATGTATTTTAAAAATTAATTTTTCTTTACATGTTTTAATGGGCTCTAGAAGATTTTAAATTACCTATGAAATTTAAAATTTGAAGTTTAAAACTTCACACTATATGTGAAATTTTGTGACTCATATTTCTATTTGATAGCACAGCTCTATAACCTTGGTAAATGACTGAATATCAGTTTCCCTGCATTTAAATTATAAGGATAAAAAATAATGAAAGTTAAGTTAGGGTAGTGTCTGGATCTTAGGGGACTTCCATAAATGGATGCTATAATTAACATGAAGCTATAGATTTAAGTAGTTATTTATGTACTGTACATACATTGAAGAAATGTCAAATTATTAAGTGACCATAATATAAAGAAATAAGTTTAGGTAGAGTACAGCTGGATTATAGGGTTTAATTACTGTAGAGGCTGCTTTTAGGGCAACAGGCTTGAGCAGTAGAAACTTGAGCAAGGCAGAAGGGTCCACAGTGACCACTGAGCTGAATGCAAACAGGCTCATTAGGCCATAACTGACTAATGGGCTACTTAAAATAGGGCACAGTTACCAAAAAAGGGAAAATTCCATACGTCCCCATTCCCCCTCACTTTGCCCTCATGGCAGACACTCTCCCCTTTGCTGTCTTGCCCACTGCTCCCATGCGGTGTGTTCCCTAAACTTCTCTCTTTTTTGTTCTGCCTTGGGTGAATTCTTTTACCTTGGGCACTGCTGGCCCCCACCAGATCGGGACACCCCACAAATTACCTCATTCATAGTTCATTCAAAGGCAGATTCTGGGGCACCCGGTTGGCTCAGTTGGTTGAGCAGCTGACTCCTGATTTAGACTCAGGTCATGACCTCAGAGTCATGGGATTGAACCCTGCATGGGGTTACTGTGCTCAGCAGAGAGTCCACTTGTCCCTCTCCTTCTGCCCCTCGTTCTCTCTCTCAAATAAATAAATAAATCTTAAAAACAAAGTTCTTGTGGGCAAGTTAGAATTATCACCCAAAGGTAATTAATGGTGGTAGTGAGGGGGTTATATGAAGGGACTTTGAGGAAGAAAGTTAGTTCTCTAGAGTTTGGGAGAATTAAAGATTTGAGTGGTTCTAGGAATGGTAGAATGACCCCTTGAAACACCCACATGTCACAGAACCCTGAAAGGGCAAAGCAGCATCAACTGAAGCCCAGGGAGCTGGGCAGGTGCATGGAGCTTAGGGTCATTGGGAGCCCCAACCTCAAGCTTGGCACAGAAAGAATATGGAGCTCAAGCTGAGAGCACAAGGAGAGGGACTCTGGTGGACTGAGAACAGGGATCCTTCACTGTATTTCTGGACTAAATAAATTCAAACACTTCAGTATAACCTCAAGGTAGGAAAGGAAATTCTCCCCTGACCTACACCCATGCATATAAGACATTAAAATGCCCACATAGATGTACCACCTCTGGCAAGCGACTGGATTGTTTTAGAGAAATAAGGGAATGTTACAGTTCCTGCACCTCGAGTTCTGTCTCAGGATCATGGTGGGCCCCCATATACAATTTTGCATACTCATAGGAAATATTTTGATATTGTTGAAAAACAAATTCTGGGTAAATTTAAAGATCTAAATGGCTTTAGTCAATGATTCATGAATTCGCCCCTTCTAGCAAGTAAGAAGGAGTTACCAAGGAGTTATAGAAAAATGGAAGATTCTTATAGGAAGGAGGGTAGGGCAAGACTTTATTTGCAAAAGAAAGGTTTAGGGAAGGTCGCCTTCCCTTAGGAGAAGGATGGGGGAGTCTCATCACCTAGATTACCTCACTAGTACTCATCAGGAAATTCCAGATAGATTGGCTTAAAATTCCACTCCTGGGAGAGGCTGAAATTATAGGTAGGTTAGGGAGTAAGTCTTGGTGAGGCTTAACATTAAGTGACTCCATTTGGGGCCTGTTTCTTTTTAAGAGTATGATCTATTTTCAAATGTTATCATTAGTTGTTTCTTAGCCTGGGGTAGAAACTAGAGGGAATTTCCAATGACTATTGTGTTACTTTTCCATGTGGCTTGGGGACAGTGGAAAATATGGATTGCTTTAATAAGAATAAAATAATGTCTTACGATTTCACAGAAAGATCCCTATTAAGAGTTGTCAGCAATGCTTCTAGGACCTTCTCAGACTTAGGTGAGAGCTTGTTTGTTATTCTCCTGAGGGTTCTTAGAGTATGTCCTCAGATACTTGGTTTGTTACAGAGGACAACCTTGTCTCTGCCCCAACCTCATTGACCTCATTGATCAGAATGTTACCACGTGGAAGGGGAGGGGCTGGGCTATAAGCTTCAGAAGTTCCTCCTTGAGGAACAGAATATACTTAAGCCCATCTCTGTCTATCATTTGCTCATGTAGCTCAGGCATCAATTTTTTGATTGAAGAACTCTTTCCAGGAACTCTGCAGGAGTGAGTTCCTTGTTTCTGCTGTATCTTGCTCCTCTGGCCATATTGGTTCAGGGCCAGACACCCGATTCTAACAAGAGCACTGATTCTCTGTCTCCCAGTTATCTGTGACGGAGACAAAAAGAGTGTTGGTCCTAGAGAGTCCCAGGAGTCCCAGCCATGCAGACGTAGAACTCAAAGGCAGCAGAAGAAACTAGAAGATGGGCAGATGGAAGCTGAGTGAGAAGTGGCAGGGTAGAATATCCATCCTGGTGGCTCAGCTGTGCCAACTTCTGGTCTCTGCCAAAGAGACCCCCTGGTCTTTGGGTTCTGTGAGACCTTTGTATCTTGTGTTGGGGGCAAAAATTCCTGTCCTCTTAAAGGTTCTTTTAGCTGGACTAAGAATCAAATTGACATGAGACATGAAAAAAAAAACCAAATTCTATAGTGTACATATGGAGAATCCACATAGACATAGAAATTCCAAAGGCAGGCAAAATGAGGTATCTGAGCTAAGGAGAAAAGGGTGGGAGTTTGGGACTCCAGAGGGAAGGATATAATTCCCAGGAAGACGAAAAAGTAAGTATTTGATAAACAGATGTTTGCCTTGCTACATAGATGGGTTATTCTGATAAAATTTGATCCCGGAGGATAGCCCTTATTCTGAAAAAACCTTCTAATTTAGATTCTTCTATGTAGTAAAGGGACAGGCAAAAGTTTCTCTTGAGTCCACAGAATCTCAGTTAACTTCAACTCAAAATAATCCGCATGTCAAAATGGCCAACCTTAGGGCAGTCTGCCCTCGATTCTTACTGTAATAATTTCCCTCCTTTTGCTCAAATTAAATCCCACTGGATTTTCATTGCTTTTCATCCATCAGAGGGTCCTAAGAAGGAAGCAAAATACTCACTTTCTTCCATCTTAAACAAACAAGGAACAATCCTCACTTGGGAGAGCCCATAAGTAGTAGGAAAATTTTCTCCCCCTCTTTTTACCTGTGATAAGGGGTCATAATATCTCATTTCTCTGCAAACATTATGAATTTATAGAAAAGACCAAAGAACTTTGCTAGAGATTTTTGACAAGCTGCGTGATTGTTACAGTGCTCTGACAACTCTATGTAGATTGTCCAGTCCCCTCTCTGCATCCTTTGGCTTTGTTGCCAGCTAGAGTTGATGCTGAACTACCCTACTTTCATGCATGTCGTAACACAGAATAATTGCATCCCATTTTTTAGCCAAAACAGAATAATAATCTGCAGTACCACCGTTAGGAAACAGGAGAGGGCGCCCTAAGAATATTTAAGAAGTGACGAAGAGCCCCCTCTTAACAACTTTAAATACTACAGTGAATGCTTTCTCCCAAGCACAGGAAAGCAAAGCATGGTCGGTTTTGCAACTAACATTATTCTGCGGAGCCACATGACTAAGGCATCAAGAGAAAGAGTATCTAAGTCACTCCCTCAGGAAAAGACACAGCCTAAAAAAATTAACTTAATATCTGTCAGATATGATTGTAGTCCCAAATAATAATCTGATTTTCTGGTGGCTTACTAAAAAAAAAAAAGAAAAAGAAAAGAAAAAAAAAAAGATGGTCAGAATTTATTTCTTTTTAATGAATACAGAGAATGAAATAATAAAAGCAGCATTTATAGAAATTTCCATATGCCAAACACATGTTTATGAACACTATTTTATTTGATATTCTGTAAGAACTCCTAGAGGTGGGTACTCAACCTCCCCCCACCCTCCAGTAAACTAAGGATCATTTTAACAAGCACCCCTTTCACTTGCTCCAAAAAGCCTTCTCCATAACAATAGGTTGGAAATAAACACATAGATTATTTTGAATTAAGCAGTTAGAGAAAGAAGGAGAGAGATGAAGATAAAGAAGGAAGGATTGGACCAGGGCTGGGGGAGAAGGTGGAGGGAAGCTAGAAGAGGGAGGGATGGAGCGAGGGAGGGACAAGACAGAACAGAGCCACAAAGAAGGGGGGGGCGGGGCAGGAGGGGGGGTGTGGTGGTGGATCAGGAAAAACTCCTGAGCCTTCAAAAAGACCTTCATGGATCTGAGTAACCAGCCTGCACTTTATTTTCACACACTCGAATAGCCCCAATACACTTATTTCTGAAGCCCCAAATAGGCATCAGACAATATCAACGTAGGCTACAATGTCCAGGAGTTAATGTTTAGGAGAGAGCCAAATGCAGCTACTGGAAGGGGGAACAATCAAGGGAGGGGTATTGATTTAGCAAGCTCTGAAAGCAACCTTCTCAGAAAGGCTTTACCAGCCTCCAGCTGTTCATTAGTTAATGAATATGAAATATTGACTCAAGGATGGCCCCACAGGTGTTCAGGAAAACAATCTCATTTTCAATCCAGTCAACTGCACATAGCTTGAGGGTGGGGGAAGGGAGAGATTTCTTTACCAACCCCCTCTCCCAGAGCCTCAGGTTGAGGATGGGTCTCTGGGTCCAGATTCTCAGACTGCCCCCACACTGTGGGGGAGGGCCTGAAGTAAAGACAATGAGGCACAAGTGTTCCTGTCCTCTTTCTTACACTTTAGGAGAGGGACAAACTGAATCCCAAGGTTTGATAATTGTGATAGGTAAAATACTTTAAAAAAATTAATTCATGATCTTATTTTCAAGTGTATTTGGAGAAAAATAAACTTCCACATAAAGCCCTCAAATTCACAAATATTAGAGTAAAGCCAAATGAGGCATTTGTATTTTTCAAAGTAAAGTAGATATTTTTTAAAAATTATAATAGAATGGCACCTGGTTGTCTCAGTCAGTAGAATGTGAGACTCTTGATCTTGGATTTGTGAGTTCGAGCCCCACATTGGGCATAGAAATTACTTAAACATAAAATCTTTAAAAATTTTTAATAGCTATGACTATAGATATTGAACCCAGACTGTTAACAGCTCAAGTTTGAGAAACCCAGATTTAGAGCAGATGAACCAGGAGTATTGGAGAATAGATAAATGGATGTATAATTGAGTTTGTTGCATAGATGGATGAGACCATGGATGGTTGGCCAATTGGATGGTTGGATGTGTGATAAATCAGGTGTGCCCACTTAACGATGTTCCTTTAGCTTACTTATTTTCTAGTGCAAAGTGGATGTCATTGGATTGAAGGGAAGATGTCATTGCATTGTCATCTGGTTTTCAACTAGTGTACCGCAACAGATAGATGTGGGCCAGTCCCTTCAGAAGTGGTCTGGTGACCTATGTTAAATTGTTTATTTTCCTTGTGATTCAGAATCTCACCAAAATTGTTTAAGAGTGTGGGTTCTGCGGTCAGATTTTTTATGCTAAATTGTAGCTCTTACTTGCTGTTGATCTTGGGCAAGTTGCCTTACCAAGCAGGGCCAAAGTCCCCCCACTTGTAGAGTGAGGTCAATTATAGCACCTACTCCAGAAGGTTACTGTGAAATTTACAAATAAAGGCAGGCAAAACAATCAACCCATAAAATCGAAATTGACATTAACTGATGAATGATTTTGTTTTCCTGGAATTAAATTGATGATGTTGAACCCAATAAAATGAAAAGATGTTTCCATGCTTTAAGTTTCACTTGTCAGTTTGACTCTTTCAATTTCAGCTAGCATTATTATCAGTTCTGCCCCCCATTTTAACAATAAAGTTATTTTTAATCTCTAATGATTAGTTTGATGATGTATTCAATTTAATCATGTACCCCCAAAATACATACTGAATTTTTAAATAGCTATCTAATGAAAAATTTATTTTGACTTATATACTACTTTAAAAATAACCTTTTTTGTAGGCAGCCTCCAAAATAGTTTCCAATTATCCCTCCTTATACCCATGTCTTTTGTATTTTCTTCCCCTTGGGTGTGGGCTGGACTCAGTGACTCAGCTCTAATAAATAGATGGTGGTAAAAGTGATGGGATATCACTCCCATGACTAGATTACAGAAAACTCTGCTTTCCATCTTGTTTGCTTTCTCTCTGTCTCTGTCTCTCTCTCTCCCTGCCTCTCTCTCTCCCTCTCATCCTTGCTCTGACAGAAGTGAACTATCATGTTGTGAACAGCCCTATGCATAAAGGTTCTCGTGGCAGGATCTGGTATATCTGACCAATAGCCCATGAGGACCCAAGAGCTGCCAACCCAAGTGAATGATGGTGGAAGAGGATCCTCCTTCAGTAAAGCCTTGAGGTGCCTACAGCCCATCTGATCTGTGATTACAGTGTTGTAAGAGACTGAGTCAGAGGCTGTGCCTCACAGAAACTGTGAGATAATGTTTGTTGTTATAAGCTGCTAAACTTGGCGATAATTTGTCCTGTAGCAATGGAGAACTAATACATCATCAAAACTGAAGAACTGTTTTAGAATCTTTGAGAAACATGGTACTAAGGACACCAAAGTTCCTCTATCTTTTGTGCATGTGAGCTTTGGCAAGTAACTTACCGAATCCTTCTGACTTCCATTTCCTGGTCTGTCACATGGGAATAATAAAACCCACAACTCCATAAAATTGTTCATTTATTTAACCTTTTCTGTAAATCTTGGAAGAGAGTTTCTTACTCCACAACGTCTTCATGTAAGGACAAGCTCCCCGTTTGCTCCTGTCATGCATGTGGAAAGGAAACACCTTTGTGAGGCTGTGGAAGGTAAATACCAGTTTTTGAAATGTAAACTTTGTTTTGGGAAGACTAAACTTTGATCATTCAGTTTAAATAGGAATTCAGGTGCAGGGGAACCTTGGATGGCCCAGTGGGTAAAGCATCTCTGACTCTGGATTTTGGCTCATATCATGATCCTCAGGGTCCTGGGACCACCCTGAGTTGGGCTCAGTGGGGAGTCAGAGTGAGGATTCTCCCTCCCCTTCTTCCTCCTCCAAGGTGCATGCTCTTTCTTTCCCTTTTTCTCTGAAATAAATAAATAATTCTTTATAAGTAAATAAAGAAATCAAGTCCAATATGTCTAACTCCTCCTCAACTGTTATCTCCTCAGGAGGGTCTTCCCTGATAAGCTTGGGTGAAACAGCTTTCCTCTACTCTCCAACAAATATTCCTGCTCCCATCTTTTCACTGCATGAAGCCATAATGGAATTTATTGCATTCATTTGGTTCCTTTGGTCTCCTCCCTCAAGAAAGTTAATTTTTTGAGGGCAGTGACCTCTCTGCCTTATTCATTGCTAGAGCATTACCAGCAGGAAGTAGGAGCTCAGTATATGTACTGCCTTCCTGACAGGGATAGGAAATGTGTTTGCTGCATTCTTTATCTTGTCAAGAACTAGTTGCTGAGACTTTCTGGTGAAGTGCTTGATTGAAAGTAAAGAAATCATCATTATGTTCAATTTAGGACTTTTCTGGTTTTCATAGCATTCAGGATTGGTTAAAGGAGAGGCTCTGGATAGAAGCCAGGGCAGAATTACAAAAATCATTTGCAAGATCTTTAACCCCAGAGGCTTTACAATATGAGAGATGGACCAATAGCCTTGAGGCCCTTCTACAAGCTAGTAACACTCTTTGAAACATTTCAAAACATTTATTTCAAGAGGACACTCACTCTGGTCTTTTTTTTTTTTTTTCATTGTTATCATTCGTTCAGGAAATAGACCCATTATTGGTTTATGGTGTCTAAATACAGATTTTCAGAGCCTTCAACAGAGAGAATGAAAGCCTGACTTCCAAAATTCTTATTTGGACATGTTAATTTTCTTCCACTGAACCTCCATTTATCCTCCTCCTACTAGAACATATCATTTGTTTAGTGAGTGAGTGTGTGTGTGTGTGTGTGTGTGTGTGTGTGTGTGTGAGGGGGTTGGTTAGGGAGCTGTGAAAAGGAAGAATGAAGGGAAGTGTGGATATATTCAGGGTGTTTTTCAGTACCATAGTTAGAAAGTATTTTCATGTTACATTCTTGGAAAAGTACATGACTTATGTCACTTCATTTGAGGCTCCAAAATGATAGCATACAGTTGTATTAGATAAATTGCTTTAGAAAGAGGGCTTAAAAAATAACCTCCACTCTTCCTAATCGCAAGAACTGCACTAAGCCTTTAGCCTTAAAAAAAAAAAAAAAAAAGTTCAGCCTTCTCATTTATTTTACTTCCAAAGTAAACATCACAGATGAAAAATTAATTTCAAGTTTTCATAGAAGTGGGAAGAGGGGCTGTTTTCCTTCTTACTTAACCCTTCTTCCCTTAGGCATGATTCTGGAGCTGAATAAAGACAATATGTTCCAAATTGCCAATCACATTAGTCTCTGTGTGGGCTGCTTAAAACATGCAAATGGCTCTGAAAAATGTCTCTCATCCTACAAAGATAAATGAAGGTATGCATCACCATCAATTGCAGTGGAAGTCAAAGGAGGACAGAAAGCATTGATAAACGAGACGTCTTTGCCTTTCCCCACAGACAAACATTCTGTAAGGAAACACGAGTGTTGATGGATTACATCAGCCTCCTGATTGTACACATACCTGTAGCCTTCCCCGGCAGCCTATCCTCCCCAGCCCTGCCATACACTTCTTCCTAAAGGATAGTTTTGTTTACTTCATTCCTGTGCTCAAACACCTTCAATGACTCCCTCTTGTCCATTAAGTCAATGAAGAAAGCCTCCATCTTTTCATCCCAGTGTTCAAGGCCTCTTTAACCTTGTCATCCTTAGTACCCACAGCTTCTCAAAGTAGGTTTTATATTTTAGCCAAAGTCAACTATCAGGGATCCTTATTACATAGATATTTATTAGAATCTCCATAGTAAAGATATTCCAAAAGGAAGTCAAAGCTATAAGAATAGGAAAAATTTTTGTCAAGGAAAAAAAAAATAGGTAAATTTAGGACCTCCTCAAACACCTCTGCTCTTCGAGTTAATCTCTTGGTTTCTCATTGATTATCAGACACTGTCAGCGTCCTTCAGTACAAGGTAAATACAACATGAACTGATTGCCCATGGAACAGTGAACATTATAAAAAATGAGGACACATTTTATAAAAATGATGTAGAAGAAATTAATTGAGCTCTCACATGTTTTTGCAAGTATGACCTCCTCATGGCCAATCTGTGAAACTCAAGTATAAAGTGAAACAGGTCATCTCATGTTACCATGAAGCTGTGTCAAAAGTATGACACCTGGGCACCTGGGTGGCTCAGCGGGTTAAGCTTCTGCCTTTGGCTCAGATCCTGATCTCAGGGTCCTGGGAGAGAGCCCACCATCGGCGGCATCGGGCTCCCTGCTCAGCGGGGAGCCTGCTTCCCTCTCTCTCTCTGCCTGCTGCTCTGCCTCCTTGTGATCTCTGTCTCTCTGTCAAATAAATAAATAAAATCTTAAAAAAAAAAAAAGGTATTACACCCACACACGTCTTGATCAATTGTTTAGAATTTAGCATATCACTGTGATTATAATTGGCAAATTGTAATATATAAATATATTATTGTAAACTGAACTTATTTTTATAAGTTTTATTTTTGAGATACATTTTCAATCAAATTTCCTTGCATTACTTAAGAGATTTTGGTTTCCACTTTAACTGGGCCCCATTTAATGACATAGCAATTTCCTTTGGTCCTTTCATATCTCAAAATATTCTACACTTTTCTATTCCTACTGATTTCCACATATTCCTATTGTGCCTCTCCTTATCCTTCCAGGTGCAGCTCAAATACCACTTCCTCTAAAAATCTATCCCAAACTCCTATAATAAATAGAAAACTTCCTTCTCCAACACACATCAGATTTCATTTGTAGCCACTATGGGGCATTTCAGGAGCTGCCTTGAAGAATGGAGATTTGAGGATATGGGCTAGACTTAGGGTAGGTTCTGTATTTCTCATTCATTCATTCAGCTAATACTCATTGAACTCCTTCATGTATGCATTAGTGCTCTGGGGCCATTGGGAAGACAATGTTGTCTTTGTAAACCTTGTCTTTATTGAATCTATTTATTGAACAAAGGGTCAACAAGAAAGTAAGGATATACATTTCCTTCCTTCTTTCCTCCCTTTCTCCTTCCCTCCCTCCCTTCCTCCTTTCCTCTTTCTCTCTCTTTTTTTTTTTTAAAGTAGGTTCCACACCCAGCATGGAGCCCAATACAGAGCTGAAACTCACAACCTTGAGATCAAGACCTAAGCTAAAATCAAGAGTCAGACACTCAACCCTCTGAGCCATCCAGACAGCCCTGTACAGTTCCCTTCTGTGGGCTTTCCAAAAATGAAAGTAATAATTACAAACTTTCCTGCCACTGAAATGAGGGGATATTTATTACTTTTCACTGTGGACCTCTGTTCAGAAGGAAAAGGTTTCATGTGGGAGGTAATGCACCCCCCGCAGGGTTCCAGCACCCTGGCTAGCTCCCATCTGTCTTAACCCTGCTGCATAATTGTTGACGTTCTGCCACCCAGCCTCTGTGTGGCCAGAAGCAGAACTTGGCAGCTGGCGCTCTGATGGAGTGTCGTCAAATAGAGCTACAGGCTTTGTCCCTGGTGCATTCTGCAATTTGTTTGGGTTCATTTCTGCAGAGCCGGAAATCTGTTTCTCAGAGCAGCACTGACCAGTGATTGGCAAATTGGTCCAAGCTTGTACCCAAGATCCTTCAAGAAGAGGTTAGAAAAGATGGTTTTTGGCTGGAACCTCTGCAACACAGATTAGTGTTATGTGTTCATCTTTGCAGAGAATGAAGAATTTAAAATGCCAAAGAACAGGGACGCCTGGGTGGCTCAGTTGGCTAAATATCTGCTTTTGGCTCCGGTCATGATCCCAGGGTCCTGGGATTGAGTTCTGAATCGGGGTCCTTGCTCAGTGGGGGAGCCTGCTTCTCCCTCAGCCTACCGCTCCCCCTACTTGTGTGCTCTCTCTCTCTCTGATAAATAAATAAATAAAATCTTTGAAATACAAAGGAACAGAAAGTGTAGTGGTCATGAATCAAACATAGCAAGAATCCTGGTAGGATCAGCTGGAGATTGAACATGCCCCCCCCCAAAGGGATTCAAATTCAGATATTTTGTAAACATGTGCATGTTTAACACAATACCATTGGGAGTTTGATGTGACCTAGAGATGCCAGTTTGCAAATCCCAATTTAGGGAAACAGTGAATCTCCATTTTAAAATTATTCTTTGATTCATTCATGAATTCACTCATTCATTTTGCTGCTGAAGAATCTTTCAAGTATCTCCTGGAACTAATACCAGGGCCATCTTTCCTTAGGACAAACATCCTTAGGACAAACATACTAAAGCAAAGGACAAAATGAATAAGTTTTCCTGGAGTTTTAAATGTTGAATTCCAAGCTTGTGTTTGTACTTGGAATCAGCCTTAGGACTACAAACTGATTCTTGTGAATCTTCTAACATGATAGGAAATGTATCGACTACCAATCAATGCTGCTGTCATTCAGTGGCAGGCTGAAGCTGGAACCTTGGGCTGAATGATCACAGTGTGTCTCTAGTTGCCTTTGGGAGAAGATACGCGTGGGCCTTCATCCAATCCTCTGTGGGGACAAGGGGCTTCTAGAGGGGGAAGGCCATGGGAATTCCAGTCTTTGCTGGAACAAAATTTGATAAAAGTTTGAGCAATTCTTCACTAACAGGTTCAGGGGACTATTTCAACTCTCTACAAGAGGGTAGAGGGAGAAAATAAATATTAGATGCTGTGACTTAGCCACTCTCCTTTGTACTACATGTGGGGTAAACCCCCAGTGTTAACTGTCTTCAATCAGATTCTTAATTTGGCTGCTCATGGCATCACCTAGAAAGCTTAAAAAAAAAAAAAAAAAAAAGGATATACGGTTGCCTGGGTCCTAACTGCCAGAGGTTCTGATCCTATAGGCTTGACAGAGACTGAGTATCGAGACTTTTTTTTTTTTTTTTTTTTGGTAAGGATTTTTATTTATTTATTTGACAGACAGAGATCACAAGTAGGCAGAGAGGCAGGCAGAGAAAGAGGAGGAAGCAGACTTTCCACTGAGCAGAGAGCCCAATGCGGGTCTTCATCCCAGAACCCTGAGATCATGACCCGAGCCTAAGGCAGAGGCTTAACCCACTGGAGCCATGCAGGCGCCCCAAGTATCAGGATTTTTAAGATGACTGTGATGTGAAGCCAAGGTGGGGAAACACTAGCCTAGACTTTCAGACATGTGTGCGCTGGGATGGGGGTGGAGGTTGGTCTCTGAGCACTCAGTCCAGCCCCTAATGCTTTTCTTTCCTCACTTCCCACTGTGTTCTCTTTAACCGTTTTGCATCTTCTCTCTAGTTCATTTTCCCACACACACCCCCTCCTATAGAAAGGAACAAACTCCAGCCTCCTTTTTAGACATCTTATGTCTGGCAACTTGGCTGCCGTAGATACCCCTTGTATGTTAAAGCATTTGCCTCAGCATTAGACTGCAGCGTTTTCTCCCTTACCCCTAAATATGTTATAAATGTAATTATAATAGCTGCCTAATATGTTGTCATGTAAATACATGATCATTTATTAAAACAGTCCCCTACAGTTACCCATTTTGGTTGTTTCCCACTTTGTGATATCATTAAAGCAATCACCTATTTTAAATACAAGTATTTGTCCACTTCTCTGATTAGTTCCTTAGGGGAACTTCTTAGCAGAGAAAATTATTGGTGCAAAGATAATGAACATTTTAAAGGCTTTTGGTATATATGGTCAACCACTTTTCAAAGGTGCTGCAGATCTATGAAGCCAACCAAGATAATGTTCTGTAATTAATTCTTCCTTTGTTGCTGTGATGGGTGCATTTCAATTGCCTGGCATAATTTAAACAGAATTCGATTAAAGCCTGTGTTGTAGGCTGTACCAATCAATAACAAGTATTAAACATGCTGTAATATTAATAAATATTTAATATGCATTCCAAAGAGAGCTGCATTTTATTTGTTCACTTGTGAAACTTCATTAGTTCACCATATCCTTCAAATTAGTCAAAGCCTTAATGTATTTTCATCTTGAATAATTTCCTTTATAATCGTAACAAAATAGAATATACTTATGGATTATAAAGTGGGTCTGTGAACATAATGCAGGAGAATAATTGAGTTTTTGAGCAATGTAGGTTCCTGGATTCCTTTCACAGGAGACTCACATTTATGAAATTTGGTACAGAGTCTGAGAACCTGTATTTGTAGAAGCTTCCCAGGTGAGGCTATCCATGCTCAGGCTTGGGCACCACTGCAGTGTGTTATTATGAGAATGTTGTTATGACTCCCCTATACATATTTATCACTACACTTCTTAAACTTCTCACCTCTTATGTATAGCCAACAGTTCAAGAATTATTTGACCGGGGTACCTGGGTGGCTCAGTGGGTTATAGCCTCTGCCTTCGGCTCAGATCCTGGGATTGAGCCCCGCATTGGGCTCTCTGGAGAGCCTGCTTCCCTTCCTCTCTCTCTGCCTGCTTCTCTGCCTGACTGTGATCTCTGTCTGTTAAATACATTAGAAAAAAAAAAAGAAAGAAAGAAAGAGAGAAAGAAAGAAAGAAAGAAAATTATTTGACCATACTACTTTTAAATTTATGATGGATTGATGGAGCATAAAGTTCTAAGAATTAAAATTAATAATAAGATTAAAGTAAAATGTTTTTGTAGATGAAGTAATTGTGGCAAGAAATGATTAACATTTGATTATTCTTCTTAATAAATATGCAAATTAAATAATATCACAAATGTGTAAAATCATAAAACTTATGATATATAATAGAGACCAATGATCATTAACAGGATGGTCTACCACTCCAGGGTGAGCCGGTAACTGTGTCTCAAGCATCATTTTGCAGATTACTATGTACTGATGGACTGGTTGCAGCCTTTCATGTTCTTTTTGTTCCTGGGAATGGCACATGAGTCCCCAAATCAGTTGTCTCTGTTTATTGTGATATACATATGCATGTGTGTGCACATAAACTGATACATATTAAAGAAATTTTGGAGAAAAAAAATCAATGTTGCTATCTTTCTATTAAAAAATCTATACATATTACAGAGAGCAATAGTACAGAAAAATGCAATTTGGGAAATGCTGACTCTCTTAATATATCTTAATAAACTGTTGCAAAGGGAAATACACTCTAACTTATGCCACAAAGAAGCTTAAGGAAAGAATACAGAAAACATCTGACACAATAAAGTACACAATCGCAGCAAAACTTAAGCAGATCTGACCATCACCTTCCCCTTCGTATGATGATCTCTAATCTGCCTTCTTTGAAATCCAGCCGTTTGTTCAGTCCACATCTCTTCTAAACTTTCACTATTCTAAATACCTACACAGAAAATCACAGTGCATATATATTTATTGTCTTATTAATTTCTTGGATAAATTCCTAAAAGTAGAATTTCTGGATTGACCTCCAATCCAGAAGAATTTGTGTCAACATCCATGTGGAAGTCTTCATAATGTACCCCTCCCTCAAAGACATTTGTGTCCTAATTCCCTGAACCTGTGAAAATATTAGGATATATGGCAAAGGTGAATTAACATTGCAGATGGAATTAAGTTTGTTAATCAGATAAATTTAAAATAGAGAGATTATCCTGGATCATTTAGGTAGTCCCATGTAATCAAGAAGGTCTTTAAAAGTAGAATAAGGAGGCAAAAGAGAGAATCAAAGGATGGTCTGACTACAGAAGAAAGGCATGGAGAGATGCAACATTGCTGGCTTGTGTGTCACCTTGCAGGTCATGATATGAGGCATGTTTATTTTTTTAACTGCAAAAAAAAAACAAATATAAATCTCTATTGAAAAAAATTATTCTAGTGAATATGTCTAAGAAAGCACAAAGCAGGTAGCCAGGGCAACGAAGATCCTCTACCATATCAAGCTCTGTTCTGTTGCTCATGAGATCTCAATCGCTGTCATTATCAGCTTCAGCTTCCTTCTTGGTGGTGACTTTTGCCCATTTCTTCTCCTATTCCTGTTTGGCTTTCTACTCCTGGGACCATCTGTCTCTAATCATGGCCATAGCCATTTCCAGATTGGAACTCCATCTTCTCTGGCCGATGCATGGAAGTCTGCCAGTTCTTCTTTTTTCCTTTTTTTTCTAACTTTATTGAAGACATGAAGGCTGGATCTTCAAAATCTAACTTCCAGGGATTAGGGAAAGACCATGAGAATATCAGAGATGTGGGCCTGACATCACTGAGTCTCTGACCCAAAGTCAGATTTCTTATTAGGGAAGAAACATAAACTTCCACTTGCTTAAGCTACTGTTAACTATTTATTCTATAATTTGCTGACAATACTTTTCTAACAGATAGAATTCCCCTTCTAGCTTTACTCATACCTTACCCTTCTCTTCTATTCTAATATAATCCTATCCATCCTTAATTTACCTCCTTCACAAAGCTTCCTTTGCTTTTATGACTCATGGAAATCTCCTCCTCCTCAGCCTCTCTTCTACTATCCAAGCCAACTGGTTGGTATTTTATGTTGTATTGTTCTCTGACTGCTTCATGTGTGTCAGCCCTGGCTGTTCTCTAGAGCAGCACTGTCCATCGGAACTCTGGGAAATATTTATATCTGTGTAGTCCAGTATGGTAGCCATACTACCATGTGGCCACTGGGCACTTGAAGTGTGGCTAGTGCAACTGAGGACCCAATATTTTACTTTACTTTAATTTTTATTTTATTTTATTTCATTTTAAATAGCTGCATGTGGCAAGTGACTACCATGTTGTTCAGCGCAACACTAGAAAGGCATTCCTTAAAGAAAGCATTGATTAATACATTTCTTTGCTTCTAGCAGAGAGGTAGACACTAGATATGTAAAAATTCATTTTTAGGTGACCTTTAATTACTCCACATTGCCCACAACTGTGGTTGTCAATCCATAGGCCTACAGGAAATTGACAGGTAAGGTAAAGGAAAGAAGTTTCCTGAGTGTAACAACAGGGAAAAGTGAGTTGCCTAAAGAAGATAGTGACTTTTCAGCCCTAGATGATATTGTCATGTTGAAGGATGAATCAATATGGTCAAATATCCCAATTTCCAGATTTTCTAGAAAATTGGAAATATTTGGCCAAAAACATCACACTTTAAAATGTTGATAGTTAATTCAAATTTAAAAGAAAATAACTCTGGGTAACACACATAAAAGACATGTTGGGCACATGTGGCCAGTGGGCCACCAGTTTGAGGTCTGTGACCCAAGAGGTAAATTTCAGAGTCTTCCCAGCCTGAAAGACCTGCTGACATACTAGGCTTGTCTCCTGCTCTTCATCCCCAGTGTAATCTGCTCTGGCAATCTTGGATCACTTACAGCTTCTAAACATATGTTGTATTCTTATGCCTTTAAGCCTTTTTTCTGCTTTTTCTCATTGCTTCTACAACACCTTCCACCTGCCCACACCTCAACCCTCTTGTCTTCATAGAATATCTTGGCTAGCCTTTGGGGTCAGCTTAGCTGTCCTTCCTACCATAGTCTTCTCTGAATCTGCACAAAATCAAAGGTCTAACATAGCCCATTGCACAGATAGCTATTATTTTATTTCTTATATGGTATTAGAGTAAGTTACTTACTAACCAGCTTTAGCAATAATTACTGCCAGTTTCCAATCACTGTGCTAGGTATGTAACAGTGATAAAGAATTTATGTAACTCACTGTCTCTTCTTCCCAGGGTTAAATAAATCTCTGTTGCTACTTCCTTCTCTGTGAACGCTGGGTGATGATAGTAACCGCCTCCTTGGTAGTGAAGAATGAAAGAGATATTGCATGTCAAGCATTTAGTACAATGCCTGGAGCACAGTAAACACTCAGCAAGGGATTGCCCTCATTGTCATTTCTTACCCTGGAATATGCCATGTACAGATGCCCATATGGTCACAAGGTCACTTAAATTTTGAGTCAGACCATCCAACTAACATACATCCAAATTTGGTGGGAAACTCCTGGAACTGCTTTAATCTGAAATAGCAAGTAGATAAAACAATTTTGTTTATAGAATTTTCCTTTATAACAATGCTGTGATGTAGTATTATGAATTTTATCTTGGAGATGAAGAATTGAAACACAAACAGGCAACATTGTCCAAAGTCACATGGGTGTCGGAGCAAGGATTTAAAGTCGGGTCTGTTTAAAATCAAAGTCCAACAATGCTAAAGCCCCAGAGATCGGCTGATTATCTATTTCTCAGGTTAGGAAAGTGACTAAAACCAGGGTTGACTACGCAAGTTGGTGAGAGTTACACTGCCGGAGCAGGCAAACAAGTCTGGGTCTCTTGACTCCAGAGGATTCTTCCATTTTAGCTGGATGCCTCTCCCTGACTAAAGTAGTGGTTTGCATTCAAGACCACTCTAAAGGAGGGATGGAGCTTCTGAACGGCCTTTGCATTTCCTTAATCCACAATACTGTGAAATAATAGCCTGGAGCAGACCCAAGGATCATCTTGCACAATACTCAGTCTCTAAAGATGCCACAGGGAATGACTGCCCTCCATGACAGCCAGGCCAAAGGGGAAGGATCACTAGCCTGTCTTCAAAGACTACCAGCAGACCTCTTGGGAGACTTAGCCTAGCTCTTTGTTTCTTCCTTGTACTTTAAAAAAACCTAGAATATCTAGAAGGATCTGTTTCATGTCAAAGATGACAGACCCTGTGCTTCCCAAAAGAATACTTTCATTTTTTGAAAGAATAGGGTTCATAACACTGAAAAGAAATAAAATAAAATGAAAAAAAAAAAAAAAGAATAGGGTTCATAATGTTGTGAGGCTTTTGGCTTCTGAAAATTTTCAAGAGTGGCAGAAAGTCACAATAAATCCTTTTTTATTTTCTTGGTGGAAAATGGATTTATTTTATTTTTTATTTTTTTTTACTGTGGTGAGAGCATTTAACACAAGATTTACTCTCAACAAATTTTAAGTTGCACCACACAGGATTGTTAACTGTAGGCAAAATGTTGTAATACAACAGATTTCTAGAACATATTTATTTTGGATGACTGAAACATTATACCCATTGAAAAACAACTCCCCAGTTTCTGTCTCTGCAGCCCTTGGCAATCACCAAGGGCTTGCTGTTTCTACAGCTTTCACTTTTAGATACTTCATGTAAATGGAATAATGCAGAATGTATTCTTCTGTGACTAGCTGATTTCACTTAACAAGATAATGTCTTCTGGGTTCATTCATATTGTCACATATGGCAGGATCTCCTTTTTTAAGGCCAAATAATATTCCATTGTATGTACATACATTACTTTCTTTATTCATTCATCTGCCAGTGGAACTTTATGTTGTTTCCACATCTTGGCTATTGTAAATAATCCCACATTGAACACAGGAGTGCTAATATCTCTTTAAGATCCTAATTTCAGTTCTTTTGGCTATAAACCCAAACATGGGATTGCTGTCATACTATTTTTAATTTGGGGGGCAACTTAGATTACTATTTTCCACAGTGAGCAAATCATATTACATTTCCTCCAACAGTGTACAAGAATTCTAATTTCTCTACATCCTCACCAATACTCGTTATCTTTTGTGTTTTGATAATTGCCACCCCAACTGGTGTGAAATGGTACTTCATTGTGGTTTTGATTTGCTTCTCCTTGACGATTAGTGATGTTGAACATTTTCCATGTACTTGTTGGGTATTTGTATGCTGCTTTGGAGAAATGTGTATTCGAATCTTTTCCCCATTTTTTAAAAAATAAGCTACTCCTTTTTATGTTGTTATAAGTTATTAGTTATAGGAGTTCCTTCTATTTTTTGGATCTTAACCCCTCACCAGATATGTGGTTAGCAAATATCTTTGCCCATTCCATAGGCTGAATTTTCTCTTTATGTTGTTATGGGTTATAGGAGTTCCTTCTATTTTTTGAATCTTAACCCCTTACCAGATATGTGGTTAGCAAATATCTTCGCCCATTCCATAGGTTACGTTTTCACTCACTGACTGTTTCTTTTGCTGCACAAAAGCTTTTTAGTTTGATGTAGTCTGACTTGCCTGTTTTTCTTTTGTTGCTTTTGCTTTGGTATCCTATCAAAGAAATCACTGCCTAAACTATTAACATGAAGCTTTTCCTTCACATTTTCTTCTAGAAATTTTATCAAAACAAAAACACATTATATAAAGATTTATGGGATACAGCAAAAATAGCACTAAGAGATAAGTTTATAATGATAAATGCTTACATTAAAAAAGAAGAAAGATTTCAAGTAAACAATTTAACTTTACACCCCATGAAACTAGGGGAGGGGAACCAAATCCATAGTTAGTAGAAGGAAGGAAATAATGAAATTAGAACAGAAATAAGTGAAACACAGAATAGAAAAACAATAGTGAAAAATCAACAAAACCGAGAGTTGGGTTTTTTAGAGCAAACAAATTAATAAATGCTTAGGTTAACTAAGAAAAAATGAAGACTAAGATAAAATAAAAATTGAATGACAATACATTTCAACTGATGACACAGAAATAAAAAGGAACATAAGAGACTGTTATGAACAATTATACCAATAAATGGTTAACTTAGAAGATATGGATAGATTGCTACAGACATACCCCCTACTGAGATTAAATCATGAAGAAATAGAAAATATGAACAGATAAATGATGAATAAGGAGAGTGAATCAGTAATCAAAAGCCTCTCAGCAAAGAGAAGCCCAGGACTAGATGACTTCACTCATGAATTCTTTCAAACATTTAAAGGAAAATTAACACCAATTCTTCTCAATCTTCTCCCCAAAAAATTGAGCAGAAGGAACTTTGGGAACCTCCAAGCTCATTTTTTGATGACACCATTATCCTGATATGAAAGCCAGATAAAAATACTGCAAGTAAGGAAAACTAAGGTCAGTATCCCTGAGGAGGATAGATGCAGACATCCTAAAAAAAAAACAAAACAAAACAAAAAAAAACTAGCAAAGCAAATTTAACAGTACCTTTAATAGGATTATAGTCCATGACCAAGTGGGATTTATCTCTAGAATGCAAGGATGGTTCAAGTATTAAAAACCAGTTAACATGCTATACCATATTAATAGAATCAAAGATCAAAATTGCATGATCATTTCAATAGATGCAGAAAAAGCATTTGAGAAAATTCAGTATCTCATGAGAAAAACTCTCAGCAAATTAGGTATAGAAGGACTTTACTTCAAAAGTTTATATATCTACATAGAAAAGAAAATCTGGAAAAATAGATAACAAACAGATATTTCCTTTAAAACATGGATGTATTGAATGTTTGTCTTTTCTTTTTTTTCTTTCCTTTTCTTTTTTTTTTTTTTTTTGTTTTGTTTTGTTTTGTTTTGTTTTGGTTGCAGAGCACCCAAAATCTATTGGTGTGACTGGGCAAATCACCCACCTTGTGACCATCTTTTCTCAAAGCTATCTGAAAACACCAGATCCTGGCTTTCCCAGCCTTTCTGGGACACAGGCAGTACTTAGCTCCACCAATCACCAATCAGACAGACTACCCAGACTCAAAACTGAAAATACTGATATTTAAAAGTAGTACTGCTCTAATCCCTTTCCAGGAAAGTGTTGCAGATATGGCAGCTGTTGCTCCTTTCTGGAGGCCTCAATGGCAGAGGAAATGTCCAGTGGTACAAGCTCTGTGTGTCCATGAGACAAGGTGTAGTGTATGTGCCCAGTACCTTCATAAAATCAGTTCTATGGCCTGCTGTTGAGCGTTGTTCCTGAGTGCCAGCATCCAGCTTCGGTTCTCTTAGTGATTATCTGAGTTTTTCAGTAGCATTTAATAAATTTTAACTATGCTTAGATTAGCTAGAATTGCTTTATGTTACTTAGATGGAGAACCCTGGCAGATATAACAGGATTGGGGTGGCATATTTTTATGTATCTGCAGTGTTTACATCTTAACACTCATTTACGATGATAAATAGACAAATGCTCAAGCATTCAATGTTCAAGAGAAAGAAAATATGGAGTAAAATATTGTGATGAATTGTTCTACCCCTATCCATTTTCTCTCAAACATACCCTATATTTTGCTTATGCTAGTTCCTACACACAGACTGCCTTCCCTACTTTCCAACCATGAAAATCCTAAATCCAGAAATGCTCATCAGATCTCTGTCAGCACCACTGCTCTTATCCTCTCATATAGTTCTTTTTTGGGCTCCAGGTGCAGACATATGGAAAAAAACAGTCAAGGAGGGAGATCAGGAGAGAACATAGATCATCCTGACCACAGCCCCAGACTGATGTTCTTATATTGACCAGCTTGTACTTTCCCTTCTGGGGGATGAGCCATGTGTCTATATTCCTGTTTCCCCAGCATCTAGCAGAGTGCTACATGAAATACAAGAACTAGAACACACAAGGTATTCAATGACTTTGTTGAATGAATGAAGAAAAGGAGGGACAAGAATTAAAGATTCTTAATTAAAGATAATTAAAAATTAAAGTCTTCTCACTGGTGGCATTTCTGTTCCTTTCCCATCTTTATTTTTATACTCTCCACCAAATGCCCAGATGAGTCTGAGTATAATCACAACCCTCACTTAAACAATTGGTCATTGCCAGGTAAAGCCATTTACATCCAATCTCAGCATCATTGCAGTGGATTTTGTCCACAGATCTTACAGGAGAGAGCTGAATGTTTTGGTGCAGCACCTCCACTGCTAACAACTGGGAAAGGGGACCCAGGAGTTCCTGCTCAGAGGTCCAAGTGCTGTTTAGAACTCTGCCTTGAGGGATGCAAAAAGTAACCACAGTCCCTGGGAACTGAAAGACTTTGGCTCAAAGTCTGAAAAATCTCTCTGTTGAGAAGCAGACATCCGACAGGAGCTGCAAAGTCGGCAAATCTAATTTCAGACTACCTAGAAAATAAAAATAGGATCCCAAGTTCAGCTGTAATGGCTTTGAGGAGGATTCAGAGGGCTTGGCAAGCACAAGTGTTTATGTGAGCTGAGATAGGCAGACAGTCCAGACCTTGAAGGGCCTTTTTTTTTTTTTTTGCATCCAGTAAGAGTCACAGCATATCTGAACTAAAGGAAACAAATCATCACATTTAACCCCCTCATTTCACAGATGAGTAAGCTGAGTGCAGGAAAGAAATTACTTTGCAAAGAAAACAGCAAAGATACAATGTTAGTCATAAACATCTGCCTATCAGCTAGAAGGTACCTTTGTTCCCCTATGACAACATTGGGTGGTAGGATTCTTCTCCTCTGGCCTTTGGTGATGTCAAAAAGCTGTTGACCTAGGAACTTGAACTCTATAAATCTACAAAATGGTCTGATGTTTGAAAGTTTTATCAATTTTCCCATAAGAATCCACATGAAGTGCTGATTTTCCTTATAGTATTTCTCATCAAGGTTTCTTGATCAACTCACATTAGTTTAAAAAAGAATATTCATTCATTCATCAATATTCATCCAAACTCTGTGCTTGGTAGCAGATAAAAGGTGGCAACACCTTTTAGCTTACATGTCTGACTCACAGAGATATTCTTGGAGAAATATTCCTCTCCATATCCCACAGGACTGTCATACCCCCATAGGACAACTATACCCTCACTCTCTAGACATAATTGCACCATTGACTGTTTCCCTGCTCATAGTTGGTTGGTCCAGGGATGACACCCAGCTCAAGCTAGGCCATCTGATCCCCTTTCTATGGGTTATAAAATCTGAGAGATTTAGATTAGCCAGTTATCTGGGTGGTCTCTTAAATGGAAGCAGTACAATCTGGAGAATTGTGAGAATGGCCTTGCTATGAATATGGATAAGTAAAGGAAGCCTGTTGGAGGGAAACTAATGAGAGGACAGCATGATAAAGGCAGAGAGAGATAGGCCAGCTAAGGGAAAAACTGTAAGCAGAGAGAAGTAGGAACAACAGAAAGAGACTGAGAGGAACTGAAGACAGAGCCAGAGGCAAAGGTAAGAGAGGGCTAGGACCAGGGAGAGAAACAAAGGCAGCGCAAGAGATTAAGAGATTAAAAACTGCCTGAGTTTCAAATTTCTTTATCAAGTCATTTGAGAGGCCCAGCTGCTTCAGGGTTCCATGGATAACACAGTGTTCTCTCAATAATTCTGCCTTTTATTATTTGAGCATTGTTGTTCTCTGTTAATTGTGACTAAGGGTTTTAACTCTAAACAGCTTGGCACTCATTCAAAAGCAGTGCTAGTGAGAAAGCAAAAAAAAAAAAGTACAAGCCAAAAAGTGACCCATTATGGATTTTGACACATTTGGAGAATACTTATGCTTCTTCATATCCATTCAAGTATTGCCCAGCTATCTGAGCTTAATAAAACCTTCACTATCAAAAGCAATATAATTCAGCTCTGGGACTGGGAACATCAACTCAAAAATTCTTCTGATATGATCATATGTTGATCATACGTATGATCCCAAGTAACTGTACCCAAGTTTGAAGGAAATAGAACCGAGATTGCCAAAAGGGACCACATGCTTGCTTAACATAGTAAAGCCCAGCCAAAAGTGCTGAAGGCAACAGAAGTGGGAGTAGGGGAAGTCGGTGGTGCCCAGTCAGGTGGGAGCAGATGAATGGGGATTAACACATTGTATCATCACTGTGTATTCATGTGGCTTCACCTGATCATACTATGTATTGTTTGTGGTCACTCCCTTGAACTCACTTTTTACAACTATACAGTACTGCCTGAACATAATCATGCATTTTCATGTGTGCATTCATGCATTTCTGCCTTTTCTTTTGCTTGCGATGCTCTTACCTTACTCCTTCACAGATAAACCCTTGTGCACCTTCCAACACTCTGCTTAAAACTTTGCCTGTTCTGGTGCCTTCCCCAGCCTACCCCTCGATAAATCTGATTACCTCCCCTCCATTGCCTCCATTGCATTTGGCACTGATGTTTATTATATGCCGGGAGTTGTCCTAGATGTTCTAGATGTCAGTAGGCAAATAAGCTAATCAACATACAATCTTCAGTACTGATTAATACTCTGGAAAAAAGTAAACTGTATAAGGTTGTGATTGATGGAAGGAAATGCGATCTTATTCCAGTAGTTGTCATATGTTAGATCTAAAACATAGTTGTCCCTATGTCTGTTCAGCTAACTATGAGCTCTGAGAAGGACCTTTGCCTGGTACATAGCAAGTGTTCCATAAATTTGTAAAATAAGTAGGACATACCAGGACCATGAATTCAGTATTTCACAGTCAACAGAAAGCTCTTCCCAGTTTTGTAGACAGAAGGTGAGCTAGAGTTAACCAATTTCCCAGTGAATGATGGAAAATTATTTTGTTCGCTCAAAAATATAAACATCATATTTTTCTGACTTCACCCAGGAATGTAATTAACCAGAAAGCTCTCAGTACTGGTACCAAACATCAATATTCCATTTCTCAATTTCATAAATAGCTGTGTAGACTTGGCCCCACACTCTGCTTTCACTGGCTTCAATTATTTAATGCCATGCTTTCTCGTCCAAAATCTGCTGTTTATTATCTGTGTGTGTCGCATTATTTTTTCAGCCACCAACCCAGCTAGGTTGTAATTTTCAATCCAGTACTCTGGGGTTTGTTGTCTGACTTCCATTCCAAACACTGGTTAATTTGGCTATGGGAAATCCTGAAGGGCTGGACTACTTGGCTGGAATATGAGCATTTTGTTGAATAAGAATATCCGGCTCATTTCTGATTATAGGGCATAAGGATGCAGGTATAGAAAATGCTCTGTAAGTTGGAGCAGAGCAATAAAAAAGCCAGAGTCTTGGATTTGGAGGGCGATAAAAGACTTTGGGACCAGCTAGGGTTTGCTTGTTTCATATTTCTATTTTGCAACTTATTATTACAGTATTTTTGGACAAATCAATCCAGCTTCTTCCTCTGAAAATGAGAACAATAATACCTACTTTGCTGTGTTGCTGCAACAATTCAGTGTAGTGTCTGCAAACCACTTAGCTGAGTATCACACACCTTGTAGGTACTTTCAAAATAAAATCATTAATAGACCTTGATCGAAGTGGGCAATATCGTAAGAAGGAAGTCTGTATTTAATAGACTCTGTCCTTTAGACTGTATGTCAGAACTAACTGTGTCCAACCAAACTCACGCTCTTGGAATCAAAGTAGGGATTTATATTTAAGAACTCAATGCAGAACCACATAGCCTGAGTTTAAACCTCTTCTAGTTGTATGACCTTGGGCAAATCACTTACCCTTGCAGTGCCTGTAGTCACAGTACCTGTTTCACAGGATTATTGTGACGTTGAGCTAATACATCCAAGTTACTAAGAAGAGGAATCAGGAGCACTAGTTCCTCGGCCCAGCGACACCACTAATCAGAAGTAGGATCTTAGAGTTCGCTTCCTTGTGCCTTAGTGGTTGCTATGGGAAATGAAGAAACTGACCTCCAAGATTCTTTTTTTTTTTTTTAATTTATTTATTTTCAGAAAAACATTATTCATTATTTTTTTTCACCACACCCAGTGCTCCATGCAAGCCGTGCCCTCTATAATACCCACCACCTGGTACCCCAACCTCCCACCCCCGCCCCCGCCACTTCAACTATGGACTCTGAAAAACAATCCAAGATTCTTTTTATCTCTGGAATGCAAGCATTCTGTTGCTGCTTGAGCTGAAGCTACTCTCATTGTATCCCTCTGCTTAGCACCATTGGAGAACTTCACGTGACCCATTCATTCTTCGTGGAATTGATCCGACCACTTTGCACTACTCGGAAGTTTCCTGGATGAGTGATGTCCTCAACTCAGCTAGAGGGACACTGATTTAAGGGCAGAGATGGTGCTCATTTTGTATTCGGGCGAGTGCTAGACTGGGAAAAGACTTGATGATTTTATCTCTTTGATCTAAATAGGATGTCCAGCAATATTTACTTTTCTGTTAGAACAATGGGAAACAGAAAGAAGAGGAAGTGTTGACAGAAGTGAATCTTGTCACTCTGGGGCAACATGATCTGAGACCCTCATATAACCCTAGTTTCACACGTTTGTACAGACTTAGTATCTTCCAACGTGGAAAACTCAGAATTCCCAGGATTAACCTCTACAATAGTCAGACTTCATTTAAGTATGTAAAAAACATTGAAAAATTTTTTTAACAGTTTAAATCTTTCTCTTGATTGGGGTGCCTAGGTGGCTCAGTTGGTTAAGCTTCTGACTCTTGATTGCAGCTCAAGTCATGATCTCAGGGTCCCAGATGGAGCCCCGAGTCAGGCCTTACACTGGGCATGGAACCTGCTTAAGATTTTCTCTCCCTTGGCACCTCCCTTCCCCCAACCCCCTCACAAATAAATACGTATGTACATACATAAATACATAAAATTTTTTCTCTTGATCATTTTAAAAAATCTCTTTGAAATACTTACTGAAACAATGTTATCAACCTACCTTTTTTTTTTTCCTTATAAAAGGCTAATTTAAGGGGCACCTGGGTGGCTCACTGGGTTAAACCTCTGCCTTCAGCTCAGGTCATGATCTCAGGATCCTGGGATCAAGCCCCACATCTAGCTCTCTGTTCAGCAGGGAGCCTGCTTCCCTCCCCCCTCTCTCTTTCTGCCTGCCTCTCTGCCTACTTGTGATCTCTCTCTCTGTCCAATAAATAAATAAAATATTTTTAAAGGCTAATTTAAGTCTTAGAATTGAACCACTAATAAATTCATCACTCTGTTTTTTAATTTTCCTAAACATCTGACTCAATACTATTTTCTTTCTTGTAGACTCTTCACTTTTCCTTTGTTTATATCATCAGACCCAGGATTTTTCCCTAAGACACTGTTTTATCAATTGCTTCTCAGTTGTTATTACATACGCTAGTGGAGGCATAAAGAGAAAGCCCCAAAGATATGTGGATATTGGGCAGTAACTTAGATTCACTCATCAGCCAAGAGACCCACTGTGCGTCAGTAAAGTTCTTTGGTGGCAAGCAACATAAATTAATTCTATTGACATTAATTAGAAAAAGGAATTTACTTGGAAGGAGAAGTGGAAAGACCATAGAATAAAAAGGAAAAGTTGTATGTCAGTTAGTTGAGACAGAGACCAAATAACCCACAAATCCTGAAGTATTTCTCAGCTGGTCTTTCACAGAAAAAAACTTGGCAATCTCTACTCAAAATAATGGGAATGAATGGACAGTGTTTTCAGGATTTGATGGAGGGGCTGGATCCTCTGCAGTTACTTTCAATTCTTACTATCTTTTGTTTCAAAGAATCTGATTCCTTGGAGAAAGAGTCAGATGGACTGGACTTGGACCACAGGCCTGGACCCTTTCTGGGGTTGGGCTGGGTGCCTGGGCTAGCATTCCCACTAAGGGAATATCCGACAGGTGAAGCCCAGAGCCCCAAAGTAAACCCAAGGAGCTGCTAAAGCATGGAAACTACATGCCAGGCAGACACAAATAACAGATGTCCAGTACACACACTCCCACACAGCAGCCTTGCGGCAACTCAGATTCGTGCTTCAGCAAAATTAAAATACGCATCACACACACACACACACACACACACACATACACACACACACTGCTAGTCAGCAGCTTCAGGTTGCTCAAGAATAGTCAAACCCAGAAAAAATACTGAATTTCAAGGGTCTATATTCCATTTCTCCTAGTCTTAGAAAGGCCTCCGCAGTAGCACTGGAGATAAAACCAAAATAACAGGCCTGACATTGATGGGAAAATCCTGTCACCTCCCCCAGACTCAGTTTCCCCAACTGTCCCTGCCCACCCAACAGAGCTATGGTGAGGTTCAGGTTGAGAACCTGAACCACTGAGGTTCAGGATGGAATAGGTGCTTCAGGCGAGGTATTCAATAGAACTTAGCCTCGCCCTGTAAAACGAGCCACTGTTTTTACCACTTCTTAACACAGCGCCTTTGGGTTCTAGGGGGGAAAAAAAAAAAAGAGGGAAGAAGGAAGGAAGGAAGAGAGGGAGGGAAAGAAGAAAGAAAGAAGGAAGAGAGGGAGAGACTCCATGAATTGCTTTCTCCAAAGCAAGGCAATATTGTATCTGTCTGAAAACTATGTCCTACTCTCAGGTTAATGATGTATGGTTAGACCTGGTTACTTGGATAGGGATGAATATTCAGGAGGAAATGAAAAAGGCTTAATCCTGTCCTTAGAAGAAAACCACTTGTCCAGTCAGTTACGGGCATGGCATGACTAAGCTTGTCAAGAACAATGGTATAAATTAATGACGTTTCCTCAAATCTGCACCACAGGGCATTTGGAAGCATGAATCTGTACCCTCACAACCTATGTATTTCTCTAGCCCATATCTTGATTCTCTAGTCTTCTTGATAGTTACATGTGAATTTCATTTCAACCTGGTATATTTTTATTTCCCTTATAAGCCTAGCCCAGCTTCTCCACTTCTGTAAACAGCAAAAGCATATTTCTAATTGCTCATGTGAGAAATCTTAGAGTCTCCTTTTACTCTTTCCAATTGTCATTACTCTATCAACAAATCCTGTCAGTTTTGCCTCCAAAATATATCTTGAATTAATCGAATCCCTATGATTTCTACAGCCAGTCCCTGCCTAAGCCATCATCTTCACTCTCCTGGCTCTGCAGCAGCTTCCCCTTTTCCATTCTTGACCTTTACAACCCTGTAGCAAAAGTGACCTTTGTAAAGCACAATACTAGATCCCATCACTCTCCTGCTTAAAAGCCAGTCAGTTGCTATCTATGGCTTATAGGATCAAAGGCAAACCCCTTCATGGCTTACATGTTTCTTCCCTCCTGTGCTTGTCTTTCTCTCTTCCTCAGGATGCTCGAGACGGACTTGCCTTTCTTCAGTTCCTTTTTGCTTTGCACTCACCTTTAGCTGCTTGTCTGATTTCAAACCACCCAACAGGCTTCATTTCCCATACCAGGAAAATTGACCAAGTCCGTTCTTGTTTCTTTCTCTTATAGGATCCTGTCTCCTCCTCCGTAGCACTTATTACAGAGAAATGAGCTGTCTGCTTATTTGTTTCATACATGTCTTCCCTGTCAGGCTGCAAGCTCCAGAGAGATGGGAGGCACTGCACCCATCTTATTCATTATTAATCGCTAGCCCTGAACACAATGCCTAGCACATACTAGACACTCAATACATACTAAATTACAAAATAATGAATGCCCAGATTGGCCTCTGATGCTTTGTGGTTTCCACTATCTCATTTATTGTTTTGTCAATTTCTTTCCTCCCATGTGCTTAGAGATTTGTAGTTTGCAAAGCCCATTCTTTGTCTTTCTCTCATCTGAGAAGACAGCAAAAAAGCTGAGCTCATTCTTTTTATACACTTGAAGAAAACAAAATTCAGGTTGTTTAAGGGTCTTCAGGTTGTTTAAGGGTGGCAAAACCAAATCCAGAACCCAAGATTTCAGAAAGCTCCATTCAATGCCTTGGCTCTTCGTCCCAAGTGGTTAATTGTTATCAACAAAGAATTTAAAATACAGTGAAATACAAGAAAAGGATAGTCACATAGAGATAGAAGAAGGCAAGCATCCTAGTTAGTCTTATTTTCATTGCTTGTTTTCTCAGGTTAACAAGCAAATAAGGCTCATTTTTGCTTTCTGCTTTGAGCAAAGCCAGACAGAAAAGCCTGTCTCTGGAATTTTATAATTGGAAACTCTTTTCAGGTTTTATGAAGATTTATTATAAGTGAGGCATTATAGTGGGTAATAAAGCTAGCTTCATTGACTGCAGCAATGATGGAAAGTAATTAAAAACCTGTGGTCATACTAGATTTTAATTAGTATAATGGACATGTCTAAAATGCAGGTATATCCATTCATTATTCTGTTAGAATTCCATATTCCCTAAAACATTAATATGTGAAAGCATGTCTCAAGACAGAAGACTACATATAATGGATTATTTTAAACATGGACATTACTTTAAATATTGGCTGAAGACAGTTAATATTTTTAGAAATATCTAGGTGATTTTTCATGAAAAGTTTCTGCTGTCATAGAGCCCCATTAGCCCCTTCTTTCTCCATTAGTGTTCTACAAAAGCAACTTATCCCTTTGTAATTTGTAGAAAAGCGCATCAGCACCCTGTCTTAGCTTGGCTGTTCAAATATCATGATTGATTGATCTATTTGTTTTTATCTTTGAAATTGAAATAACTTATGGAAAACAGCACGCCTCCTCCCAATCACACTTCTTGACTTATCCAAGGATAAAGTAATGCACAAAAATAAATATTTTGGTTTAAATATGTAAGAATGGGGTTCTCTGGGTTAGCTACCCATAATAAACTATTATCAAATGTAGATGGACGTCAGCACTTTCCCCCATCCTTGTATGTGTGTGTCCCTACTCCCACCAAGAAGGCAAACCTGTCTCACTCCCTTGAAGCTGAGGTGGGGCTACCATTAGCTTTGACTGATGGAATGTAACAAAAGTGGCACTGTGAATTCCAAACAATGAGCCCTAAAACTGTTAGTGGCTTTTAGTTGTGTCCTCTTAGGATCTAGTTCCCATGTAAAGGATCTCAGGTGCTCCTACTAAATGATGAGAAACCTCATGGAAAGTATTATGTAATATGAAGCCAGTCCCAGCATCGCTGCCACCTGCAATGAGGCACCAGACACATGAATGAATAGTAGATGTCCAGCTCTTGCTTGAAGGCATAGGTGTGACTCAGCCAGTGCCACATAAAGTACTGACAAGCTATATCCACTTATGCTCAAATTTCAAAACCATGAGAAAATAAGTGCTTGGGGCACCTGGGTGGCTCAGTGGGTTAAAGCCTCTGCCTTTGGCTCAGGTCCTGATCCCAGGGTCCTGGAATCAAGCCCCACATCAGGCTCTCTGCTCAGCAGGGAACCTGCTTCCCCCTCTTTCTCTCTGCCTGCCTCTCTGCCTACTTGTGATCTCTGTCTTCAAATAAATAAAATCTTTTAAAAAATGTATAAAAAAAGAAAATAAGTGCTTATTATTTGAAGCCACTATATTTAGGGGAGATTTTTTTCATGCAGTAATAAATTACTAAAATACGAAGACAATCACACTAGTCTTGCTCCATGTAGACATAAGCTATGTTTTTCAGCTCAGTACACATTTATTGAGCAACTACTATGAGTACTGGTTAAGATTACGCGGTTATAGCCGTTAAGGAGCTTCTTACCCAAAGGAAGATACAGAATTATGACATAATACTTTAAGTGCTCACACTAAGCTGTGCAGTTGAGGAATATTAAGGCCAATCTACTAAATCAGAGAAGGTTAAGGGAGGGGCAACTGATCCGAGTCTTAAAGAATTAAGTAAGAATTATTCAGATCTTATCTTAAAGAATTGAGTAAGAATTATTCAGATATTTGAAAAAAAAAAAGAGGTTATAAAAAGCACTGTGGGAGAATGCTAAAGGAGGGACAGTAGAGGTCATAGTAGAGGAACTGAAGGAAGTTTGGTATGACTAAAGTGTGACGTGAAGGAAGAAATGATGGGAGGTAAAGCTGGGGAAGATGCCGGACATCATAGTAAGGAGCGTGGTCCATTCAGTAAGCATATGGAGCAGATTCTATATTGGGCACAAATCAGAACTAGTTTATTAAAGAGAGTCCTTGGGATATGTGCATTAATGGGGTCCACATCTATCATTACAATAGCCTGGACTCCTAAGAGTTGTGACAGAATCTTAATTCAGAATGGATTAAGTAAAAGAGAATAATTTTGGATCACATGGCAAGAAAGGAAACAAAGGCAGCTCACAGAATTAGAAGAGCTGGAGAAAACTGGCACTCAAAGATCAGAGCTGGAACCCCAAATCACCAGAAACACTTGAACCCCCCCACACACACACACAACATATCACTTATTATCTCTTGATCTCCCAGGGACAACTACTGTAAGTCCTTTAGCTGTATCTTCTGGTTATTTCCCCATATTTCCAAAAACAAAGCCTAAACTACTTTTTTCTCGAAATCTCAAATTTAAGCATTGTCCACTCACTTCCTCTTTAGATATATATGAAGACTTTTTTCTGTCACATTCCACTTCCCTCGCCTTACCCCTTTCAATATAATTATATCACAACTCTTGATTAACCATACATCAGTGATTTTATTATTATGACTATGTAAATATTTCTTAGTGCTCAGTGAGATGTTGTACCATCATTACATTTAATTTCTTCATATTACTTTTGTCTTACCTGAGGTTAAAATTGACTCCTTTTTGTTGCTCAGTTTTATGTTAATCAGTGAACTCTTGCCACACATTCTAATAACTCTTCAAAACACTTTCAACATACTTTTTTCCAATGTCAGAGTTATAATCTCCTGGTTTTAATATTTTCTTAATAACATGTCCTCACTGTTTTGTTCCAAGCTGGACTACCATCTTTTTAGTACAACTTGAATCCCAAGTTTTCTCTTAGTCACTCTTACGGGAATTCCCTTAGCCTGGGTTGCAGACCCTCTTTTCTGGATTCCATTCCTCTATCTTAGTCCATTCTTGTATTTTACCAAAGTAAAGCCAACAGAGTGCATTGAACATAATTACTTTGGAATATGAAAATCTGAAAACTGTTTTTCCATCCTCATAGTCGAGTGATAATTTGGAAGGTACAAAACTCTAGCTTGAAATTCATTTCCCTCCAGAACTTGAAGCTATTCTTTCATTGTCTGTTAGCTCTCAATCTCGTTATTGAGAACCCTGATGCCATTCAGATTCCTGATATTTTGTGTGAAATGTACTCCCACTCACTCTGGGGAATTTTATGTTCTTCTCCTTATCCCTGGTCTTCTGAAATGTCATGATGATGCTTCAGCATAGATCTGTTTACCTCCATCGTGATGTGTACTTAGTGGGATACTCACGGTTTTAGGTCCTTGAAAGTTACATAAAATTCTTTTTTTCCTGCCAAAACTTCAGGCAGTGAATTCTACACTTCAGTTGATAATTTTATGGCTTATTGCTTTGTGCAGTCTTGAATTGTTTTATGTGTGTTACAGCGACAGAAGTTTCCTCACTCTAAGCACTCTCTTGGAATATTTTGTGTGGTTCTCATAGTGGCCTGGCATATTCTGTAGTGAAAATTCTTTTTTTTTTTAAATTTTATTTATTTATCTGACAGAGAGAGAAATGACAAGTAGGCAGAGAGGCAGGCAGAGGGGGAGAGGGAAGCAGGATCCCCACTGAGCAGAGAGCCCCATGCGGGGCTCGATCCCAGGACCCTGAGATTGTGACCTGAGCCGAAGCCAGAGGCTTAACCCACTGAGCCACCCAGTCACCCCTATAGTGAAAATTCTTAATGGAATGATACTTAGTTACTTTAAAATCTGGACAGACCAATCAGAGATGCCCAGTCATTTCAAGTCATTTCACCCAACTTTAAACTCTACTGCTTTTTTTTTTTTTTTTTTTTTTGGTGATTAAAATCTAGATCTGTTTTGTTCCAAAGTATACAGTATGCTCCAATCATTTTTGTAGCAGAGGATAGTTCCCTGTCCATATCACCTCAGCATTAGTCTCCATGCAACAGGTGGCGATAGTAGGTCAAATAGTGTCCCCTCAAAATTCATGTCCACCTGGAAGATCAGAATGTGATACTGTTTGGAAAGAAGGTCTTTTCACATGTAATTAATTAAAGATTGAGAGGAGATTATATTGGATGAGGGTGGTCCCTAAATCCAGTGACCACTAACTTTATAGAAAGAGGAGAGGACGCACAAAGACACGGTGATGTGACAATGAAGGCAGAGTTCAAGTAATATGTTTACATGCTGAAGAACACCTAAGATTGTTAACAACCACTACCATCCAGGGAAGAGGCCTATGGAATGGTTTATTCCTCAGAGACTTTAGAGAAAGCCAATCTTGCTCACACCTTGATTTTTTTTTTTTTTTAAACCTCTGGTGTCCTGAACCGTGAGAAAATAAATCTCTACTGTTTTAAGCCACTCAGTTTGTGGTGATTTGTTACAGCAGTCCTGGGAAACTAATAACAGCTGCTCACCATGAACCTCTGTGATGATTATTTTTCTCATCATGAGAACACCTTTAGCTTGCGTATGAACAAACCACATTTGCCTGGATGCCACCCACAAACATGGCGTCAAAGGCCTTGCGGGTTAATATCCCAGCTTTGTGGACAACTGTCAAGTGTACTTGTTTTCACAACTCTCAAGTGTACTCTATACAACCTTCCAGCCTCTCCCAAATGAACTGAGTTCCGTCGCCTATCCTAGTAATTCGCTTGTAACCCATAGAGATCTTCCTCGACTTACAGTGGGGTTACTTCCTGATAAACGCATTGTAAGTTGAAAATATCGTAAGTCAGAAGTGCATTTAATACACCTCACTGAGGGGTGCCCGGGTGGCTCAGTTGATTGAGCGACTGCCTTCGGCTCAGGTCATGATCTTGGAGTCCCGGAATTGAGTCCCACATTGGGTTCCCTGCTCGGTGGGGAGTCTGCTGCTCACTCTGAACGCTCTTCTGTCATTCTCTCTCTCTCTCTTTCTCTCTCTCTCTCTCATTCTGTCTCTCTCTCAAAATAAATAAATAAAATCTTTAAATATATGTATACATACCTCACTTACCAAACATCGTAGCATAGCCTTGCCTACCTCAGTACTCTCAGAACACAGACTAGCCTACAGTTGGGTGAAATCATTTAAGACAAGCCTAGTTTATAATAAAGTGTTGAACAACTCAGCAATTTATTAAATACTGTACTGAAAGTGAAAAACAGGAGGACTGTATGGGTCCAGAATGGTTGTAAGTGTGTGAGTTGTGGGACCCTTGTGATCACAGGGCTGACTGGTTGCTGCTGTGCAGTTGCTGCCCAGCATTACAAGCGAGCATTGCGCCATATATGACCAGCTCAAGAAAAGATTCAGATTCGATATTCGAGGTTCGGTTCCTACTGAATGTGCATTGCTTTAATACCATCCTAAAACCGAAAAATCTTAAGTTAAAGTTGGGGACCATCTGTACTTTAACAGCTTTCTTTCCTTCTCTGCTTCCCCATCCCACAACCCTACTGTTGTTCTGAGATCACCTCCCAAATTAAAACCAGCTCTAATCCACATCTGAGTTGGCTTTTGAGGGATCTCAAACCAAGCCATTTCCTCTGTTCTCAGTTCTCTTTTTCTAGAATTCTAGTTAATCAGCTAATGAGTTTACCTGATAAAGTTTCTAATTTTCATATTGTTTACCTTCAAATGTCCACCTTTTTGTAATTGTTACCATTGTCTTTCTGTTACTTTTTGGAGGAAGAGATTTCCTTGTATATAGTATCTTCTCCACGCCCCCCATCATACTTTTTATTTCCAGTAAGTGTTCTTTTCTTATAGGCATTTGTTTCATGAAAGCACTGTCTTCTCTCACCTACTTGAAGATATTTTTAAAATTTGTTTTAAGCTTTCTTCTTCTCTTTGCATTGTCTCTGTTTATTCTCTGTTGCTTTATTTTTCCCTTTCTCTTAAAGATTAATGGCTTCTGTCAGATATTTTCTTGATTTCCTGAGTTAGGTACCAAAAAGATGAATGGGAAGTTTTTGTGTATGGTCGGGGCTTGCTACCTTGTGGGCTCATTTTAATTTTCATGGCCAGCTGGATATTTTAATTGGGATTTTATTTGAGAACCCCAAGCAGATTTTTTGTGGGAGACAGTTCAGCTTTTCCAGAGAAGGATCCTTCAGTCTTCTACTTGGGGCTAAGCCTATACCAGTAGTAAAGCCCACTTGTTTGAACTTTGGATGGGATAAAAGGTAGGGGCTATGGATCTTATTACAGTAAGGAGGCTTTTTCTCTTAGGTCTCTACTTTTTATTTGTACCTTTCTCCCACCCTTGTCTACGCTTTGACTCCCAAGTCTGAAGCCTCTTTGGTTCACTACCATCAAGGGATCGATCTTTCCATTTTGTGAAGGGTTACAGAAGGAGAGGTCTAGGGACCTGCAGGTATAATTGCTCCTTATACTGAGTTTCAAAACCACTTCCCTGTTCTCAGCTTGACTGTCACCATCTGAAAAACCAGGTTCCCTCAGTTCCTGAGCTTTTCTGAAGTTCTTTCGTACAATCTAACACCATTCCTACAACTGCCTTTTGTCTTCATACACTGTGGCTTGGGAATTATACCCTTAATTTAATCCAAGATGGAGTTTGTATCTTTCTATTCTTTCATGTTCTGGGGATGATTTTCAAAAGGAGGAAGTTGAATTACTTACATTATTATCTTATATTATTATCTTAAAATAAATGGAAGTCCAGGTAATCGATTTTAAGTGGCCGAAGCAACTGATTTACAAGCAGGTGATTTTTTTTTTTTTTTAAGATTTTATTTATTTGTTTGACGGAGAGAGAGAGACATCACAAGCAGGCAGAGAGGCAGCAGAGAGAAGGGGGGAAGCAGGCTTCCTGCTGAGCAGAGAGCCATGCGGGGGTTCGATCCTAGGACCCTGAGATCATGACCTAAGCCGAAGGCAGAGGCTTAACCCATTGAGCCACCCAGGCGCCCCACAAGCAGGTGATTTTTACATTAATTGGATACATAGCCAAACTAAAGTTAGCAGCATTAAAATAAAATGTTCTCCTGTCTTAACTCCTTTTCTCATGTAAACGTATAGTCGTAAATATTTGGAGGGCAGGAAACCCACACAATTTCATTATTTTCTACACTACCCCTCGCTGTTTGACAGATATTTAAAGTCAGTTGAGAAGGAATAAAAGAAACCATGCCTGCCTGCCATATACCTCCAGGTTTACGCTTTTCCAGATCGCCATTCACGTTCACAACCTCTGCAAGCCCATTTTTCCATTTCTTTCCTACCCACGAGCACTTCTGCAATTTGCACAATGGAAAGCATTCTCCAAACCTCCTCTCCTCATTTCAGACCTAAGCGCTGCATCTCCTCAGGAAACAGACAGTCACCGTCTCATATGTTAAGTCCAACTATCAGTGACTCAGTTGTCTATAAAAAGCACTTCACACTTCCCTCTACTTGTCTCAGAGTCCATAAACATGAAGAGCTTCTGGGAAAGGGAAAAAAAAAAAAATGTAGCTTTTCAAGGTGAATAGATAGGGAAGAGGGTGAGTAGAATGCAAAAGCTCAGCTTCCCCGGGGAGAGCGGGCAAGCTGGCCATCAAAGAAGGGCAGAATTTCCCAGAAAGATCGCCCATAGAGAAAGCAACCCAAGTCGAATACCTTGGGCAATCACTGAATTGGTGTTCTCTTCTTAGAGCCCCTCAGAGTCCAGTAGGGTCTCTGAGAAGTCCTGTAGTGAATAGAACAGCTTAACTGGGTTTAATTAAAGAATGGAAAAATACATTTGAGAGAATAGTTTATTTTTCTCGTATTAATAATTAAGTGTGCCAAGACTTGGTTTCTTCTTCCATAAAATAAAGATAATAGGATCTAGTTCAAAGGAACATTTAATAAGATAGTCCATTTAAAGCATTTAAGTGGTGCCTGGCTTATAATAAGCCCTCAGTAAATTTGAATTGTGGTTGTTTGTTTAATTGTAGTTTAATTGTAGTAGTTACAGTTTTTGTTGATATTAATGATAATAATAATATACTATGTTATGGGATCTATCTGGGGAAATGTTATACAAGTATGTCAGTATTTGCACACCACAATGGAAGACATTTGCTAAGTGAGCAATTCTGAGACTATTGCAAGGCTCCCACTGGCTCAGAATTTCCAGTATACTCCCTAAAGTTCTCTGCCTTAATAATGTAAGCATGCTGTTCATGCTGTTAGATCCTGTTGGTGTCCAGGCTAACCTCAGCCTCAGAAGAGTCACAGAATCATTGAACAGAGACTTCAGGGATACAATGTGGATGTGGGGAAAGAGCATTGATTTGAACCCAGAACACCTCTGAACCCAGATCTTAGTCTCCTCTTTGCTGTCTGTGTGATCTTGGATTGTTTCCATAACCTCTCTGAGCCTCAATTTTCTCTGCTGGAAAACAAGGAAAATGATTTCTAGTTCACAAGATGGCTGGAAAGATTAATTGGGATTATCTTTGGAAAGTGAGTGGCTTAGTGCCTGGAACATAGGAGGTTAATCCCTGCTTAGTTTCCTCTCTATCTTGGCTTTCATATTACTTATGCTGATGGCTCCTACACTCCTGCTGGAATCCATAAACTTAGTTTTGCTCTTTACAGAGTAGGACATCAGTTGTCTACTGATCACACTCTTCCCCCCCACCCCTTACCATTCCATCATCTCCTTACCTTGTGCCCATTGACCTCAACCCCAGGGGACCAAAGAGCTAACATTTTACTACCTGAGCACAACTCAATGGTGGGTGGGCCATCCAGGGAGGCAGGCCAACAGGGAAGAAAATGGGGATACTGGAGCCCTATACACAACCGGAAAAATTTATATTCTAATGGACTCCTAATATAAGACTTTCATATATGAGCCTTGTGTCATTTGGTGTGTGCCTAACAGCCTTAAAAGTTGATGCTTTACTGTTTAGTATCCTCTTCAGGCAGAAGGAGGTACAACCTCAGAATTGGCTTAGGATTTTTCCGAGGTTATATTATATAACAAAACTAGTACTAGAATCAAGCCTTATGGGCCCAGATAATACATATCAATAATACATAACTAGAATGATAGGGTCTAGCTTGGGCTATTTATTTGTTTATTTATTTTTTAATAATTTTTTATTTTTTATAAACATATAATATATTTTTGTCCCCCGGGGTACAGGTATGTGAATCACCAGGTTTACACACGTCACAGCACTCACCATTAGCTTGGGCTATTTAAGCCCCTTACCTGTATCTCACATTTAATCTGCTAAAGATCTCTGAAGGAAAGTAACATTTTCTCCTTTCCATAGGTAAAGATATAGGGTCAGCAGGAATGTGGCAGAGCCAGGGTTTAAAATGAGGTCTGTGTGACTCTAAGGCCCTCACCCCGCCCACTAAATTACCTGGACTCCCATAGAATCTTTCGATCCTCTTAACAGCATAAAGGCTTTCAGTAAGATGTGCTCCAGTCAGCTGGCACCCAGGGCTACAAATGACTTTTAATGAATACTTGCTGTACATGAACACCTAGTTGGCTGTTTTTAAACACAGGTTTCAAGATGTCTGGGAACACCGGCAGGGTGAACAAGGCTTTCATCAGAACTGAGTTCAGCCGCATTGCAAAGATCTCCCAACAGCCGAGTCTGTATTGGCCTAGCCCCCTGGGTTCCACTCTGCTTCTGATTATCCTGTTTGTGCCTACCCGCTCAAAGGACACTCTCCATGCTGGCTGCTATGATTCTTTCCTTAATTTTTTTCAGTTCAGAAATGGGCAATGCAAAACAGTTAACATTTCTGGAGAATTTATCATGAGACAGGCACCCTGCAAAACCCTTTACCTTCAGGATTTTGTTTAATATTCTGTAGCTTTCACAGAACTCTACTTATCAGCCCACTTTTGTCCATGAGAAACGGCTTCGGGATGCTGTGTAACTTGCGCAAGGTCACACTGGGTGAAAGTGGTAGGGGTACAATTTAAACTTTGTCAGTCTAATTGCAAATCACAGCCCTTGTGCCATTTTGCTAGGCTGCCTCTTCTTTAGAGAGAATGAAAAAAATACCACATTGAAACCAACTTGCAAGAAACACCAGCTGCCTTGTCATTTATCCTTAAACACTGATTCCAGTAAACCGAAGCATGGGGCTAAGAACAGTTTGGATGACTCTGAAAACATTCACGAGAAGTGAAATTGTGACAATCTTTTTACCAACTTTTACCTCTAAAGTCTCCACCCCCATAGCCTCTTATGGATTACGGTGCCCCAGGGCAATGCTGGAAATGCCTCCATCAAATGCCATGCCTTAAAATTTTAAAAGGTTCACTCTCAGACTGCCCAGAGAAATGTGAGCAAATTGCTCTACTTCCCAATGAGTAATTGATCCTATGCATTTTTCTTGCTGGATTGTTTTGATTATAGAATGTATTCATTTTTTGTTGCTGCTAAAGAATTATCACAAACTTGATGACTTAAAGCAACACAAATTATCTTATGGTTCTGGAGGTCAAATGTCTTAAATGGGTCTCGTTGTCACCAGAGCTACATTGCCTTCTGAAGGCTCTTAGAGGGAACCATTCCTTTCCCAGCTTCTAGAGGCTTTCTCCACATTCTTTGGTTGTGTTGGGGCCAATTCCACATTAAAACCTGTTAAACCGCTAGGGCCTGCCTGGGCCTACTTAGCCATAGTGATTCCATGTTGCCTAGGTAGACATTTTGTTGTTTAATAAATGCCTCAACAGTTATTGATATAAGTTCCAGGTAACTATTACCAAAACACACATCTAAAACAAGGCCAGACAGGTGGAAACATCCAATCAGCCAAAGTCACATATATAAAAGTCTGCAGTTGTGCCCTATAAAACTAGCCTGTAAGACCAAAGCGGGGGTCGCTGTCTTAGGAGACGACCCTGGCCGGTCATTCTGACTTCTAATGCTTGGCATAGAATAAAGCTTTACATAATTTTCACTTTGTCTCAGTCTCGTTCCTTTGATAATGAACCCAACAGCTGTAGCCCCTTCTTCTGTCTTCAAAACCATCAATGGCTGGTCATACCTTTCTCATGCTGTATCACTCAGACTCTGACTCTACTGCCTCCCTCTTCTACCTTTAAGGACCTTGTTAATGTCAGCTGGTTACCAACTTTATTCCATCTGAAAATTGAATTCACCTTTGCCATGTAACATGACATAATGACAAGTCCTGGAGATTATATTCAGGGACATTTCAGCATACAAAGCACTGTTGCATGGTAAAGCATTAATCCACACTGAAAAATTCTGAAGTGGTCACTACCCACTATATCTTACAGATCAGGGAAACCAAGGCCCAGGGATAACACAGGAGTTGTGGCTAAGCTCAGAAAAAATCCTAAGGCTTCTTACCCCATGACCTGCTCTCTATTTTCCATAGTTACTTCAAAAAAATATTCCCACCACACATGGTACATTTATTGACGAAGACCACAACCTGCTGGACCCGAAAGTGCTGATGAACTAAGTGTGTCTTTTAGGCTTAGGACATCTTCAACACTGGAACATCCTGGATTTAGTCTTCCAAGCTCATCCCACGGATGACCTGCTAATGCAGCCAGGCTTCTCCTGCTTTCTTACTTTCCCCAAACCCTGAAATGAGGTCTGTCCTCTCTGGGGATTGGGTGGCATGGAGTCCCAGCCCTAGCTCACTTTTCTAGCTGTGAGCCAAGGACAAATGCCTAGTCTTACCATTTGCCACTGCTTGTGGAAGTTTAGGATACCTGCCTACCTCTCAATTTAAAACATAAGAAGGTCCTGGGGAAATTAAGATGTGTTGGTTACCCTAAAAGAAGGAGAGAAAATATTTTTTAAAAATCCTGAATTGGACTCTGGTGTTGTTTCTAAAATACCTGTTGATGCTATTAATTGTTAAATCTTCACTGGTATTAAAGTAATTATGTGTGGATTCTTATCAACTGTATCTTGGTCAAAATCCAGTTTTTTTTTTTACTTACTACCTATTGGAGAGGTCACTGAGAATATGTGACTGCTGATTGACAACCAAACTGGTCCCAGGTGATCAGAGGCTCCTCATCTCCTCCCCTGTCCTTGGAATGGGGGGTTTTACTTGCCTTTCCCACTCGCAAAGGCTGCTTCAAGACATGACCTTGAGATAGTGATGTGGTGTTAAAAACACCTACACAGTATATGTGACTGAATCCAGTTACGGTCTCTTTATAAACTTAAAAGATTTGTTGGGTGATAAAGAGCCACCAACCAACCTGGAGTGGCCTACCTCATTCTTAGGTCTCTCCCTGCCATCTGAGTAGAGAGACTGGTTTCAGATTATACCTGGGAAGCTCCTGAGAGGGTTGCAAACCAACACTTGCTATATAACTTTGGACAAATTGCTTGCCTGAATCATGCTGGATTTTCTAGATGCAAATGATAATATTACCAAGAATCTCTCTCTCTCAATCTCATTCTCCATGTCTTTGTACAATTTCTCCTCTGTGCCGATTTCATTCTCAAACTCTTCCCATTTGAAGGGAGGAGTCTTACATACACTCTAGAAAGAAAGCTGCTCCCCATAATTCCAACAAAATTTGGATATTGACTAGCATTAAACCCATTTGATTTCTATCCCAGAACAAAATAACTGGTTGGCCTGGGTCTCATGACCATCTCTGGAACTGAAGGAAGTGGCTTTTTTTTTTTAAAGATTTTATTTATTTATTTATTTATTTATTTGACAGAGATCACAGGTAGGCAGAGAGGCAGGCAGAGAGAGGGGAGGGGAGAAGCAGGCTCCCCACTGAGCAGAGAGCCTGATGCAGGGCTCAATCCCAGGTCCCTGGGATCATGACCCGAGCCGAAGGCAGAAGCTTTAACCCAGTGAGCCACCCAGGCGCCCCGGATGTGGCTTTTAATCTCTGGTTCTCCTTTGACTAGGAAAGGTGAAAGGGGGTTTCCAAGGTAAAATTAGAAGAATGAGAAATGGATTCCAGATTGACAAAAACTACGAATGTTCTCCATCATCATTATTATTATATTACTGTCTGAATTTGGTGTTTTAGAAGCCAACCTGGCCAAGGAATAAAGGGCTATCCAACTGCCCTTTCAGGTGTCTAAGGTGACACCTGAAAAACTTGCCCTGCAGTAAAATTCTGGCACCCTGGTTCATTCTACTGGCCTGAACTTACAGGAGGAAACAATACTGCCCCCATTAATAGGGAATCCTTAAACCACCCAAGAACAGGACTGTGACAGTTTTAACATCTGCCCATAAATTCTTTGATACTTATCCTTCCAAGATCTAGAGCCTCTTGAATAGGGACTGGAATTAATGAATCATTGAAAATGAATAGAATATGGCAGGAGTGGTTATATGCCTTCTGAGGTAGATCATAAAAGGCACTGTAGCTTCCTCCTTGCTCTCCCTATTAAAGGGCTCATTTTGAGGGAGGTCACCTGCCATGTTGTGAGGACACTCAAGCAGTTCCACGGAAAGAACCATGTGGTGAAGAATCAAAGCTTCCTGGAAAACTTCCAACTCATTCTAGGAGGCCAACATTATGTTGCTCCCCAAACCAGACAAAGACCCTACTAAAAAGGAGAATTATAGACAAATATCCATGATAAACATGGATGTAAAAGTTCTCATCAAGATACTAGCTAATAGGATCCAACAGTACATTAAAAAGATTATTCACCACAACCAAGTGGGATTTATTCCTGAGTTGTAGGAGTGGCTCAACATCCATAAATCAATGTGATACACTGCATGAATAAAAAACAGAATAAGAACCATATGATCCACTTAGTAGATGCCAAAATAGCGCTTGACAAAATATAGCATCCTTTCTTGATTAAAACCTCTCACCATTTGGGGATAGAGGGAATATACCTCAACATCATAAAAGCTATATATGAAAGACCCAGAGCAAATATCATCCTCAATTGGGAATAACTGAGAGCTTCTCCCCTCAGATCAGGAACACGGCAGGGATGTCCACTTCACCACTGTTCAACATAGTACTGGAAGTTCTGGTCTCATCAATCGGACAACAAAAAATATAAAAGGCATTCAGACTGGCAAAGAAGCCAAACTTTCACTCTTCTCAGATGACATGATATCCTGTGTAGAAAATGTGAAAGATGCCACCAAAAAATTGCTAGGACTGATACAGGAATTCAGCAAAGTGGCAGGATATAATATCAATGTGCTGAAGTCAGTTGCATTTCTATATACTAACAATGAAGCAGCAGAAAGAGAAATCAAGGAATTGATCTCATTTACAATTACACCAAAAACTGTAAGACACCTAGGAATAAACCTAACCAAAGACATAAAAGATCTGTATTCTGATAACTATAGAACGCTTGTGAAAGAAATTGAGGAAGAACACGAAGAAATGGAAAAACATTCCATGCCCATGGATTGGAAGAACAAATGTTGTTAAAAATGCCTATGCTACTCAAAGCAAGCCACACATTCAATGAAGTCTCTATCAAAATATCATCAGCATTTATGACAGAACTGGAACAAACAATCCTAAAATTTGTACGGAACCAGAAAAGATTCTGAATAGCCAAAGTGATGTTGAAAAAGAAAACCAAAGCTGGAAGCTTCACAATTCCAGACTTCAAGCTGTATTAAAAGCTGTAATCATCAAGTCGGTATGGTATTGGCAGAAAAACAGACACATAGATCAATGGGATAGAACCCAGAACACAGAAATTGGCCCTCAACTCTATGGTCAATTAATTTTTGACAAAGCAGGAAAGAATATCCAATGGAAAAAAGACAGCCTCTTCAACAAATGGTGTTGGGAAAATTGGGCAGCCACAGGCAAAAGACTGAAACTGGACCACTTTCTTACCATACACAAAAACAAACTCAAAGTGGATGAAATACCTCAATGTGAGGCAGGAATCCATCAAAATCCTAGAGGAGAACACAGGCAAGAACATTTTTCACTTTGGCTGCAGCAACTTCTTGCTAGATACGTCTCTAAAGGCCAGGGAGACAAAAGCAAAAATGAACTATTGGGACATCATCAGGATAAAAAGGTTTTACACAGCAAAAGAGCAATCAACAAAACTAAAAGGCAATCTATGGAATGGGAGAAGATGACATATCAGGTAAGGGCTAAATCCAAAATCTATAAAGAACTTATCAAACTCAAAACCCAAAAATTCCAGGCAGGAAATGAGCAGAAGACATGAACAGACATTTCTCCAATGGCCGACAGACACATGAAAAAATGCTCAGTCTCACTCGGCATCAGGGATATCCAAATCAAAACCACAGTAAGATACCACCTCACACAGATCAGAATAGCTAAAACTAACAACTCAGGAAACAAAAGATGTTGGTGAGGATGCAGAGAAAGGGGAACCCTCTTACATCATTGGTAGGAATGCAAACTGGTACAGCCACTCTGGACAACAATATGGCAGTTCCTCAGAAAGTTAAAAATAGGGCTACCCTGTGACTGAGCAATTGTACTACTGGGTAATTATCCAAAAGATACAAACATAGTGATTCGAAGGGGCACATGCACCCCACTGTTTATAGCAACAGTGTCCACAACAGCTAAAATATGGAAAGAGCCCTAATGTCCATCAACAGATGAATGGCTAAAGAAGATGTGGCATATATATAGATATTTATATCTATAATATATATGGAATATTACCCATCAAAAAGAATTAAATCTTGCCATTAGCAATGATGTGGATGGAGCTAGAAGGTATTATGCTAAGTGAAATAAGTCAGTCAGAGAGAGACAAATACCATATGATTTCACTCATATGTGGAATTTAAGAAACAAAACAGATGAACATGGGGAAGGGAAGGAAAAATAAGATAAAAACAGAGGGAGAGAAACCATAAGAGATGCTTAGCTCTAGGTAGCCAACTGAGGGTTGCAAGAGGGGAGATGGTGGGGGGAATGGAGTAATTGGGTCATGGGCATTAAGGGGGACACTTGATGTAATGGGCAATGGGTATTACATGCAACTGATGAATCACTAAATTCTACCTCTGAAACTATATGTTAATTAAATTGAATTTAAATAAAGAATTAAAAAAAAAAGAAGAAGAATTGAGGCTTCCTTTCAACAGCCAGGGAGAAATGAAGGCATCTAGTCAACAGCCAAAAGAGTGCACCATCTTGGAAGTGGATTCTCTAGTTCCACTCAAGCCTTCATAAACATAATCCTAGTTGACATCCTGACTGCAACCTTATGAAAGACTCAGAGCCAGAGTCACTTAACAAAGCCTCTCCCTGACTTTTAGAAACTGTGGGAAATTACCAATATTTGTTCCTATAAGCTACTAAGTGTTAACATAATTTTTTATGCAGTAAGAGATAAGCAATACAAGACTAGAGAGAATAAGTATAATAGTATGGAATAAGTATTAGAAGTGTCAGGAAACCTGAGTCTGTGTTCAGGATCTAAAACTCAGCAGTATTATCTTTGCACTAAGAAATCATTTTCTCTGATCCCGAGTTTTTCCAAATGTGAACTGGGACAACAGTCCATCCCTGTATATTTCACAAGGCTCTAGACATAATCCCTACATATGATGCAGGCATAGCTTAAAGGTAGTGAAGGTAGTAAAACTGACCTTGCAATTACCTTATTAATTGCATATAATCCTAGCACAACTAACATGGGGAAATACTTTTAAATTATTAATTCTACAGAGAATTGGGGATCTTAGAATTGTAAAGGATCTCGATGTTTAGTTCATTTCCTTGCGTTGTTGACGTTTAAGATTTGTCTTTCAGCCACAAGGTCCAAGAAATTTAAATGAATAGCACAAGATCACACAGAAGCAAAATAGATCTTAAATGTGGCCTCTCTCACCTCAACTTCTTTATCTATGAGATGGGAATAGTAATAGGCAACACTGAAGATTCTTGTGACTGTAACCCTGTTGAAGCCATGACCCACATAGCCCAGAATAAGAGCAGCATGGTGACCCAAGAACACACTCCTCTGAAAACTGAAAAATAATTAGAAAGCAACAAGGCATTTACTTGTGTTTTAAGCCACTGTAGAAGTATGTGGGGGAGAAGACATCCTCCTGCTTTCTGGTCTTTAGCTATTCTCCAGTCACCTTGTACTAGCATGCAACACCCCAAACCATCTCATCCCTCTTTCTTCCCAACAGTGTCTTCTTCCTACATATTTATGGGATGATTTTCAGGAGAGGAAACTGAGTGGGCATGTCCAGAATCCTTTTTGGTGAGCACGGGACAAGTCACATGTCCATCCTTCCTATCCACCGTTGCTGTCACAGGCTGGCTTCTCCTTCAGGTAGACTCTTGAGGCAGCGTTTAACACGTAAGATCTTTTTAAGAACAGGAACTGGGACAAAACCCTAATGAAGGGTGGGGAAGGCAGTAGGATTGGGCAGAGGGAAAAGTCAGTCTGCCGTGCCAGTCCAGGGACAGCCTCGGCCGACCCAAAGGGAGCTCTGGAATCCAAATGGCCCATCAGACCTGTCCTGACGGTGCAGACTTTGTGGATTCACCTTCATCAGTCATGGTTGCGAGTCACAGGGGAAGGCGGCTCTCTGCTGCTGGAGCCCATCACGAAGGGCTGCTGAGAGAAGGCTGCCCGCCAGCAGCACTTCCAGCAGCTGCAGCAACAGCTGGAAGGGGGATCCGGGTGGCTCATCACTGCGTTTGCTGCAAACACGCATGATACATGTGCCTGGCACCTCGAAGACAATCAATAAATCATAACCATTAGCTGGCTCTGGCTCCAGGGCTCTTTCTATAGCATTCCTGTGATCTCTCTTCCTGCAATCATGACAGTTTACTCTCCGCATACTCAAACTGCAGAGAACCCAGACTGAAACTATTGGCATGGAGTGAACCTCCGGAAACCCAGACATCAGAGGAGACGCTCGGCCCTTTTGTGGACTGGCCCGAGAGTCTTGTCCTTAATAGGCCATTTCCAGGAGCTCTAGATCATGCAGAGATTTTGCAGGAATACCTGGGATCTGATCCAGGGCAGGAAGCACTAGAGGATAGATGTGCGGCCAGGCACTCTGCTTCCTTACTCAGCTTTTCTTCTTTGCCATGCACGGTTAGCACAGAGCTAACTCTCTCTACTGGCTGCACTGAGTACTGCCCATGACAGTGCAGTACTCTCTACTTGGAACCAATAAAGCGGATGAGTGGTTATGTTGGAGGCAGGGATCTCCATAGGCAAAGTCTCAGCTGACTCCTCAAAAGTTGGCAAGGGTGGGCCTGCTAATCATCAGTTGCAACACTGTATGGGAGAAATCAGGTCAAATGAATATCATAGGCGGCCTTGACGGAACAGAGAAATGACCAGAGCTGAGCCTCAGGGAGACACAAAGGGGAAAAGGGGCAGCTGATTTCCCTTCCCTGGGAATGAAGGTCTTATTGGCTGATGTAAGGGCTCATTTCTTCTTTGTCTCTGCCTCTCTCAGGCATTGCCAGGAATTTATGGACAGAATTAAAGAAATCACCATTTTGCAACAACTGAGGGGCGGCCTTGGGCAGACCACCATAGCAAGAACTTTCATTTATTCGTTCACTTAACAAATATTTATCGCAGGATCAGGTGCTGTTCTAAGGCCTGGAGCACAGCAGTAAACAAACAAGAGCCCATATTCTTAGCCACCAGACTATAATAGTATAGGTCATCAATCAAGCATTGACCTCAAGTCTATAATCTTTACCACCATACCATCTACACCCCTCTACTAGCCACCATACATCTCTTCCTCTCTTGCCGTTTTATTTATTTTTTGTTGTTAACAACATCTCAAGCCCCAAGGTTTGTTGCATATAAAATTTACTACAGACAGGCAACCTTGGAATTTCTAAAAAATTTAAATGACCACATTGGATATTTGTCGGCATAATGGAATTATAGATCTTCAACACTGGAAGAGACCTGACACATCACCGTGACCCAGTGCACTCTTCCTCCTTCCACAGTGGTCCATGTCTGGACAGATCTGTGTGAGAGAATTGTATTATGTACACTCAGCTAAAACCCATTTGCTTTATCATGGGCTACCTTCATGGTCTGGTTCCACTTTCTCCGAGGGGAACCAGACCGTGGTTCTGTAGCAAGGTCCCTCTTGCTACAGAATTCCATTCGGCTCCTCGAAAGTACCGAGTTCTTTCCAATTTTTCAGTTGCCTCTGCTTGGGATGCTTTTTCCTGGTATTCATCTGGCTATGATGAAGGCCTCCTTCTGGTGTTAATTTAAGCAGCCTTTCCTTAGGAAAACCTTTAACGAATCCTACGATTGGATCAAGATACTGATTTTCAGGAGTCTCTCCTTCAGAGTTCGTTGGATGAATAGTGGATGGAATTGCTAGTGATTTCTACTTATGGCTTTTGACTCCACCTCCCAGGCTTTACCAAACAGGCTTGGTTCTGCTGCTTCAAGAGATGCCTTTCATTGTTTGCAGAATGCGTTGACACACAGTCTGCCTCATTTGTAGTTTCGGCAGCCTCAGTTCCTTCTGTGTCCTATTGCAAATCAAAGCGCGGGCATGGCCTCTGTATTCTCCATAAGGCACCTCTTGTGGTTATATTTGATTCAAGCTGATTCTGAATGGAATGGAATTTAATGCATGGGAGGAAAAGAATCCTTGACAGAAGCCAGCTGTGAATGAAAGGAGCAATGAATGGGAACAGTGACAGGAAATCAGTAGTGATACTGCCAGAAGCAGCTAAGTATAGAAGAGATTCACACTTCTGTTATTTATACCATTCTTGCAAATACCTACAGACATATTACCAAACAGCCCTTTCCCCAAGAGGTCCAGATCTCCCCCTGATAATAGGGATGTGTCTATCTATAAGACTAACTTATTCTGGGGGTGCCTGGGTGGCTTAGTCACTGGGCATTTGCCTTCGGCTCAGGTCATGATGCCGCATTCCTAGGATTGAGCCCCACATCGGGCTCCCTGCTCAGTGGGAAGCCTGCTTCTCCCTCTCCCACTTCCCCTGCTTGTGTTCTCTCTTTTGCTGTATGTCTCTCTCTGTCAAATAAATAAATGAAATATTGAAAAAAAAAATAGACTAACTTATCCTAGATAATAATGGTTAGAACCATTTCCCACTTCTCTACTTCTAGTTTTTATAAAAGTGCTGAAATCATTACACCCACGTATGCCTCCTGGCCCTGCCCTTCTTAGAACCTTGCTTAAAAGAATCATGTACCTCTTTGAGAGTCAGTTTTCTCATCTGTTAAAAAGAGGATGAAAGCGCCTGTGTTAGTTATCCCTAAAAGATCAAATGACATAAAGCAAAAGTGCTTTACAAGCCGCAAAACACCATACTGATAGAGGGCATGTTTAGAAAGATGACTTATTTTACTTAGGGAATAAGATGGAACATGTTTTAAATGAACCACAAATATACCTTTGGGAAGGGTTTAATGTAAATGCTAAGCAGGTCACATTTCACAAGTGGGATATTGAGGGATGTCTCCAGGGATGCTGAGGTTCGTCTGCTTATGAAACAGGAATTTGTGGTTTGGTTTCAGAAAGCAGCCAGTGTGTTGTAAGATCAGCAAGAAAAATCTTCTGAGAGTGAGTTCTAGTTTATAGAGACAGGCACCTCACACACGGAAGTGTGGCTTTTCCTAATGTGTGCAGAACTGGATTTGGACAGAGGAATCCTAACTTGTGCTATTTCCGTGTTAACATAAAAAACCCTCTTTCCTCTGCTTCAAGGGGAAAAAAAAAAAAGGATGTAAAGTGATCTTTAGGCAATATATAGTCATTCAAAATAAGCTTTTGAAATCTGGTAGAGAAGAGTTCTGATCCTAGTTCTGTATCCTGTAAGTGATATGATCTTGGATAGGTCCTCAGTTGTTCAAGGCTGATTTTCCTTACCTCCCTGTCTCTAGCTGTATGTGTATCCGTATCTTTATCTATCGTCACCCAGTGCCTTGCCTGTAGTAGGAGCTCAATAGATTGTTTCTTTTTGTTTGGCGCACAGAGAGCTAAGAAAATAGAACAAGCAATTACAAATACTGAAGTGTAAAGTGTTATTTACTAAAAATATCTAACTCAATTTACACTGTAGAAGAATCAAGGTTAAAAAATTAGTTTAAGGGCACCTGGGGGGTTCAGTGGGTTAAGCCTCTGCCTTCAGCTCAGGTCATGATCTCAAGGTCTTGGGATCAAGCCCTACATCGGGCTCTCTGCTCAGTGGGGAGCCTGCTTCCTCCTCTCTCTCTCTCTCTCTCTCTCTGCCTGCCTGCCTCTCTGCCTACTTGTGATATCTCTCTCTCTCTCTCTCTCTGTCAAATAAATAAATAAAATCTTTTTAAAAAATAGTTTAAAACATAATAATGGGAAGCATTTTTAATCTGTAATATGAACTCATAGATGTTATTTATTAAAGCTGCCCTCAACTGCATTCTGGAATTGATGTCTTATTATATTTTAAAGCTAGCTGCTGTTCTCAAAGCTGTTGAGAAACTCTATAGGAAAATGATATTGGAAGAATTTCATGGGCTCCTACTCCCTCTGGGCCATCTACCCAACCCCAAATCTCAAGATTCCATCTGCCAGCAGGTTCCTCTACTTCCCCGATTTCTCCTTTATCCATTCCCACAAACCAAAGTAATCCCCTTAAGAGTGATTTATCGTGTTACCTCTACTCCCTCGGACACTGCCGTATTGCTTAAAATCCTGCCATGACTTTTTTCTTGCACTTAAAGTACAATTAATTCAAACTTCCTACCACAGCCTATGAGGTGTGTATTACTCTCTTACCTCTCCAAAATCACTCTTTGCCAGGGTTCCCATTGGTCAGTGGGCTCTAGTCACACCAGATTTAGAACACTTGGAACAAACCAAGATTTCCTTTCTATCTGGAATACTCCTCTTCCCCCTCCTGTCCTATTCTCATCCCCAGAGTTCAAGTTTCTATTTAAATGTCCCCTACTTTATAAATTTTTTTAAAGATTTTATTTATTTATCTGACAGACGGAGGTCACAAGTAGGCAGAGAAGCAGGCAGGTGGGGGGGTTGGAAGCAGGCTCCCTGCTGAGCAGAGAACCCTGCTGAGCAGAGAGCCCGATGCGGGGCTTGATCCCAGGACCCTGGGATCATGACCTGAGCCGAAGGCAAAGGCTTTAACCCACTGAGCCACCCAGACACCCCCAAATGTTCCCTACTTTAGTGAAGCTTTCTCTAACAAGCCTATCTAAAATATCTCCCCATCCCATTACTCCCTGTCAAAGCCCTTTGTATCCTTCTTAACACTTTTGTTACAAGCTGTAATCATTTTACTTATTTCTATGTTCATTGGCTTTTGGTCCATCTTCCCTACTAAGCTGTAAGCTTCATGAAAACAGGAACCAGATTTTGTATCCCGGCATCGTGTAACATTTGACATATAGAAATGCACTTAGGGAAAATCGTTGTGTGACTAACTGAATGAATAAATCCAACTTTCACCTGTTTTCCTAAATGGCAGGTCCCTGAAGACAACAGGCTGACAGATTGATTACCACCTTGGTGGTGTTTAGTCACTCAATGTTTATTCACTCGAGAGAAAACACTTGCACATCACAGCTTAGTGTTCTCAGTGATTTTTTGGAAAAAAAAAAAAAAAAGAAAGAAAGAAGGAGAAGATTGTGCATGTAGCCCATGAATTGTTACCAGAAATTCTCAAAGTTGAACACGGTGCTGTATGATCCATTCCCTCCTTCCTGAACTGGCAATCCAAACAAAGGCGGGGGGGCGGTGGTGTGAAGCCTCTGGAGGTGAGGGGTGTGGTGGCAATGGAGGAGTGCTCCTCAGATTTCCCTTCACAGGAAACCACTGCTGGATTCACAATGGGCTGACGACGTCTTAGATCTGCTGGGATGTCCATGCCAAGGTCTGGCTGTTCCAGCTAGTGACTGAGCACAAAAGAATTGCCCAAGCCACACTGTTTCCACTCCATGGCACACTCGTCTAATGAGTAACCTTGTTTAGGGGTGGCACTTTGGCCAAGATTTTCTTTAAGTTTCTATGTTCCAAGTCTCTTCCTACCTAATCCTGATTCCCCTGCTTTCTCTCCCAGATCCGAATCTTCCTTCTTTCCCTTCACGAGGGGAGACCCTTACTGAGATCCGAAGGCTCTACCCACCCGCTTCCACCCACTCCCAACTCCTTCATCTTTCTCTCAGCGAACATTTTGCACATCAACAGGTATCTGCTTCTTAGAGGACCCTACTGACACAGGGGACCTTCACTGAGAAAAAGCAAAGAAAAATCATGAATATGAATTTAAATATGCATCCTTATAAGCTTTTTTTTTTTTAAGATTTTATGTATGCATTTGTCAGAGAGAGACAGCACAAACAGGCAGAGCAGCAGGCAGAGGCAGAGGCAGAATAAGGTTCCCCACTGAGCAGGGAGCCCGATGTAGGGCTCCATCCCAGGACCCTGGGATCATGACCTGAGTCAAAGGCAGACACTTAACCAACTGAGCCACCCAGGTGCCCCAAAAGCAAAATCTTAAAAAAAAATTTGTTTTTAATTTCAAAAAAAAAAAGGCCTTTCAGAGTGATTCTCACATTAGCCAGTGTCGAGAACTACAGATGTTCAGGGATACCTGGAGGGGCAACTGACTATAAGAATTTCTTGTTCCTTGTCTTACTTGATTTGAAGATACAGCAAAATTCTAAGGCAGTGTTTCTGCCCCTAACTGGCTTTGTGAGGCTGAGCAAGACCCATGCTGTCTCTCTGCTTTTCTATCCAGATCTGGAAAATAAGAGTTTCATTACCTATTTCAGACATCAAATAAAACAATGAATATTAAAACACTTTGAAATTACTTTGGGGGGGGCACCTGGGTGGCTCAGTGGGTTAAGCCTCTGCCTTCCACTTAGGTCATGATCCCAGGGTCCTGGGATCAAGCCCTGCCTCCAGCTCTCTGCTCAGCAGGGAGCCTGCTTCCACCTCCCTCTCTGCCTGCCTCTCTGCCTACTTGTGATCTCTCTCTCTGTCAGATAAATAAAATCTTTTAAAAAAAATTACTTTTGGAGTATTAATGGTGGTTATGTAATGTGGGCCTTATCAGGTAAAAGAGTCTTTATGAGCATGGTGTGGAAATAAAGGTCTTGGTTAGAGACATAATATACCCTGATTACTTAACTCATTAAGAAGGTAGGCTCTTAAGAGCATGGACCATCTTGTCTGTGTGTCTGGTATTTTAGTCAGTGGCGGGTAAAGATAACACATGACAGGAAGGCAGTTAGTTTTTCCCAAAACAAGCTAGATTAGTATTTCTCAATTTCTCCTGGGCCTGTCATCAGATTCTCTTTAGGATGCTGGTTAAAATGCAGCTGTCTGGGCCCAAGGAAGGCATAGAAAAATAAGGATGAGAGAAGAAGAGTCTGCCTTTTTAATCCCTCCAGGTGATTCTCATGCAAACCAAGGTGCCACCTCACTTCTGGTCCCCTGGGAGCCAGCATTTGTCCCTAGTTAAAATGACAACACCCTACCCCAAAGATACAGATGTCGTGAAAAGAAGGGCCATCTGTACCCCCAGTGTTTATAGCAGCAATGGCCACGGTCACCAAACTATGGAAAGAACCAAAACGCCCTTCAACGGACAAATGGATAAGGAAGATGTGGTCTATATACACTATGGAGTATTATGCCTCCATCAGAAAGGATGAATACCCAACTTTTGTAGCAACATGGACGGGACTGGAAGAGATTATGCTGAGGGAACTAAGTCAAGCAGAAAGAGTCAATTATCATATGGTTTCACTTATTTGTGGAGCATAACAAATAGCATGGAGGACATGGGGAGTTAGAGAGGAGAAGGGAGTTGGGGTAAATTGGAAGGGGAGGTGAACCATGAGAGACTATGGACTCTGGGAAGCAGTCTGAGGGGTTTGAAGTGGCGGGGGGAGTGGGAAGTTGGGGTACCAGGTGGTGGGTATTAGAGAGGGCACGGATTGCATGGAGCACTGGGTGTGGTGAAAAAATAATGAATACTGTTATGCTGAAAATAAATTAATTTAAAAAATTATGGTTCTTTAAAAAAAAAATGACAACACTCTCCATCCCCCGCCCCGTGAAGAATTCATTTTATCACAAACCTATTTTAGCACAAAATCTAGCCCACTTGAAACAACCACTTGATTGCAAATTATCAGGAGTAGATTTTGTACATTAAAATGAAACCAGTTTTAAAATGGGCTTTGAAAATACAATGGATTAAAAAAACACTCAAAAAATATATTCTGTAACTTATGAATATAAATCTAAAGTTCTTCATTATTTTGTAGCATAAGTCCAGAAAGAATCAGGAAAATAAAAAAATAGCTCTTCTTACTTCTCCCTAACAGTACATTCTTAGATTGGCACAGTAAATCTAATTCCTATCTTCATCATTTCTTGCATGGATCTTGAAATATCTTCGTAATTGCTCTCCTGCATAAATTTTCCCTACCTCCTGGTCTAATATGACCATCCCAGTACAACAGGGTGGTCTTTCTGGAATCCCATATGAGTCCCTGCTTCATAGCCTTCAGTGTCCCGTTGCTTAAATCCTTGTTCATCTAGGTTTGGTCTATGCATCAGCAGCACTGACATGGCCACAGAACTTGTTAGAAAGAGCAAATGCTCAAGTCCCACCCCAGGTTACTGAATCAGAATCTGCATTCTCGAAAGACTCCAGATGGTTGGTATCTTATTGCAATGTGAGAAGACTTATTCTACTGCATGACGTACAATGGCTAAACCTGGTAGGCAAAACTCCTTGTGGACTGGCTCCCGCTCCTCTCTCTAGCTCTGCCCCATACCCTGTTCTCCTAAGTGTACGTGGCAGCTCTAGTCAAGATTAAGTTTAATCTCGGCACTAAATGTCAGTGATGACAGGGGACAGCGACCAACTGAAGCTATCTTATACCCTGAAATGGAAATCTACTTTAAGAATAAAGGAGTGACTTGGAGATTGTAACCAGAATTTAGAAAACTAGGCTGGAACCAGAAATTCAACCCAGAATTTCATGACTTTCTTTCCATTTCTCCTGACTATCTCCTTTCACACCAGTATTATTTGTCTTCTAGATGCAGACAGGTTCTCTTTGCCGCATGTCACATACAAATGTGTGGCCACTCCATGGTCCCCAAGTTTACTGGTTCAGCCACTCACAAGGATAGGGTACACAAAAAATTCAAGAGAAAATAATCTGGCTCAGCTTGGGTTATTGCTGACCCATTGACTAACCAAGTATGGCTTGGGATAGGGCTATGCAGTTCAAATATGACTGCTAGGGGCATATTTTCGGGATTCATCAGATGGTGATTGGAACCGTATCCCAAAGGAAATGTTGTCTATTATAGTGTAATCATGTAATGGACTGGCTTTGCCTAGTTAATACTAATAATATGACTGACGCAGGGGCCTTGGGTTCCATTTTCATACGAGTCAGGGAGATTTACTTGGTTCTTTGCCAGATACCACATTGAGTCCTGAAGTGTTATCTCAGTGATGCTTTAAGTGAGTCTCCTTTCTTTCTTATTTATCTTTTTATAACGATTTTATTTATTTATCTGAAAGAGATTGAGAGAGTGAGTCCACAAGTTAGGTAGAAACAGACTCCCTGCTCAGCAGGGAGCCCTGACCAGGGTCTCCATCCCAGGACTCTGGGATCATGACCTGAGCTGAAAGCGCTCCTAGGTGATTGTCCTTTCATTCCCTCCCTGGTCTAGTTTCTAAAGAGAACGAATGAGAAATGGGGAGGACAGACCGAGATGATAAAGACTAAAATCCCCTGATAGACTCTTACTTCACTGAGGGCAAAAAATGTTTCCTATTCATCTCTGTCTGCCTCTCCCTCCCCAGAAACGAAAACACTTCACGGGCCATATGAATCTTCTAGTGGATTGAATTAAGATGGACTGGCTGGGTCCATTTTTTATTCTAGACACCGAGGCTGGTGAAAACAGTATGGGAAGTGGTGTATAAACAGGATGTTATGAGTTGCTGAATATGGAACAGTTACAACAGAAACTTTGATTTGGTGGCTTTCAAATGAATAAGACCTTACTTTATTACGAATGTTACAGTGGTTTGGGAGTCAAGTACACTGAGGTTTTGTATTGGCTTTGCCATGTATTAACTATATGCTCTAGGTGAATTATTGAACCCATCCAAACCCCATTTTTGCCCTCTATAAAATGGTGATGGTGATAATACCTACCTTGTAGGATACTTGTGAGGAATGAATGGGAAAATGTATGTATCATGTACTTGGCACAGTTCTTAGCATATGGTAAATATTCAATAATTATTGACTATCATTATTATTTATGTATTTATTATAAACATTGGTTAGCAAAGGGAGAACTTTGCCCACAGTCTAGGCACCCACATGAGGGGGTTAATATTTCTGGGTTACATCATAATCCCAAAGCATCCATGATGGCTTGGACGCAATAATAACTCTTCAAAACTAGCTAATTTGCCACTAGGGAGCTTAGAAAGATAACACTTAATGAGAAAATGTACAACTAATCTGCATGTGTTCTTTCTGGAGCCTGCCCAATACCCAAGAGACAAAAAGTCCAACTCAATTAAAGTGTTTTTGGAAGCTAAAAACATTGCAGAGTAAAAGCTAATGGCAGAATAACCAATTTTCTCTCCAGTATGCCCCAAGCATTCACCTCTCTCTCTAATCTTTAAATCACCTTGACTAAAATCTTGCTACCATTTGAGTCAGTAGGAAATAAATACCTTCTCTTATAATTAGAAACCCTGGAATTCCAGAAATCTCCACCAAACTACCTTGGCTTCTTTTTCAGCATCTATCAGCCAAAAGGTCCTCAGTGCATTCTTTAGGCTTTTCAATTATGTCTCCAGACTAGAGGTTCCAATTGCCAATGGGCATGTCTAAAACTAGAAAGCTGCAGTCTGAATGATTTTCCTAATAAAGAATGAGGAGACAGAGAGAAAAATCACTGAACTGAAAAAAAAAAAAAAAGTGATAACTGGTTGTCCAATATTCCATAAGCAAGTTCTGTTGAAAGATCCAAAGTAAATTGGCTTGGGTCAATTCACTGAAGGTATACAAAGTATTAACCAGTCAACCACGATATAAACTGAAGCACTTCTTTCATTCAGCCATTCATGCTTATTCATTTGTTTGTATTCTGTCTGTTTCTTCCATCAGACCTGGAGCTCAGTGAGGCAGAAACCACAGATTTATCATTTTACTACTATAACCCCAGGACCAAGTGTAGTGTCTGACATAAACTAGGCTAGGCACTCAAGAATGTATTGAATAAATATAGATTATTTCATGTTAATGGTAACATAAGTCTGTTGCCAATTGTGTTCTCTGGAAGCAGATGCTGAGTCAGAGTTTAGCATGCAAGATTTTTAAGAGGGATCAGTACCTCTGAAGGGAAGGGAAAAGACCAGGTTGGACAGAGGAAGAAATCAAACTGTGATGCAAGGCTAATAAGCCTTGACCAACTTGGCAGGGAAACTTTGGGGCAAATTTTGCCTGTGAGAATGTCTTGAATGGGGTGCCTGGGTGGCTCAGTGAGTTAAAGCCTCTGCCTTCAGCTTGGGTCATGATCCCAGAATCCTGGGATTGAGCCCCACATTGGGCTCTCTGCTCTGCAGGGAGCCTGCTTCCTCCTCTTTCTCTGCCTGCCTTTCTGCCTGTCTGTCAAATAAATAAACAAAATCTTAAAAAAAAAAAAAAAAGAATGTCTCGAATCACCAACATGGTTGGCCCTTCCTATTGTCACCTTGCTGAATCGGTCGGTCAACAGGCTTCCTTAGGAAGGGCATGATCCCAGGTACGGAGGCTTTCTGCAACTGAGGGCAACCTGGTCTACTGACCCTGTTCTCCCAAAGCTGGACAGCAAGTCCTTCCTTGATGGGCTAACTGGGCAATGCATCTTTGTGTATGCCACAGCCTCTATTACTTTTCTCTCTGGAGATAGAGGCTCTCTGTTAACTGAATACATCACTGAATCTCTGGGTGCACAAGAGAAATTCCAAAATGAATTTAGAGGTTAACCTACAGAGAGATGAACTACTCCTTATAATAAAGTCATAGGCTTTTTTTTTTTTTTTTAATTTGCTAGATGTCAGTGAGTCAATGGATAAAAACAGAGAGGGTCAAGAAATCAGGCTAAAGACTCATGCTTGATATCTAAATCAGCAAAAATGGCTAAAGGACTTTTTAAGCCCTAAAACGTAGATATTTACTTTTAAATTATCTGCATACGAACCTTGCAACCTCCACCTCTAGTGACTGGTATTCTGTCCCTTTATTTAGAAAGACATGCTTTCTGGAGCACCTGTTTGGCTCAGTTGGTTAAGTGGCTGGCTTTGGCTTTTAAGTCATGATCCCAGAGTCCTGAGATGGAGTGCCATATAGGGCTTCCTGCTCAGCAGGGAGTTGGCTTCTCCCTCTCCTCCCCATTCGATGCCCTCTCTTGCTATCTCTGTTGCTATCTCTGTGTATCTCTCTCAAATAAATGAATGAAGTCTTTTAAAAAATGTGCTTTCTGTCTACATGTGTCTGTTTAGTCCATTGGAGGACATTCAAAAGGTCAAGCTCCAACATTTTAGCTTAAGAAAATACAAAATATACCTAGTGCTCTTCTTCATCCAGCTGTTTGAAAATATAAAGAATTCTTAGATCCTAAGCTGTGTAAAAAGAGACCCCTGGCTTGTCTGGGCTCTGGGCTGTCTTATGAACCCTGAGCTTCTCCTGCTTTTATAACTCTATTGTTTACATGAAAAATTTGCTGGTTTCTATGACAAAAGACTAACTATAAGATACAAAATAACTCTGTATGGCGGGAGGGCTGAGGGAGAGTACCCAAATAGAGACAAACCTGGGCCCCCATTTCAAGACTGGGGAGTTGCTGCTCACCAGATGGTAGAAAAATTCCCTGGTTTATTGGGTGAGAGCTGGCTTATAATTGCTGGGCAGGCAGGAAGCAGCCCTTGGGGCGAGGTGGAGTGCTCCTGGTACCTGGGCATGCACACTTGCACAGGGAGCTGGGGAGGAAGGGGTGGAAAGTCTAGGTGTCAGTGTCCTATTGAAGGGGCCATAGAAAGGTGAGTCTAACTGGGGCTTCAGGCTCTCTGAAAACCCACGTTCTGGGCTCACTACAAGGGCAGAGCCCCTGTTGGATGTCCGCCCATCCATACAATGACTGTCTGGGCAGTCTCTGCGACCAGCAGTAGAGCCCCTTCCCTCTTGCAGTGTCCCTCCAGTGCCCCGTATTGAGAAAGCTTGATATTGTGCTCATTGTAAAAGGAGATATACTTAAAAAGCTTCTATCCATTATTGTGGAGGGGGTATTAAATGGTGAATCTGTAACTAAAAGGCAGTCATTTGATAACTGCCTTACGTATAATTTTTCATGATCCACAAGGCACCTGGATGGCTCAGTCAGCTGAGCATCTGACTCTCAGTTTCAGCTCAGGTCCTGATCTCAGGGTCATGAGATCAAGCCCCATATTGGGCTCTGTATTCAACATGGAGTCAGCTTGCGATTCTCTGCTTCTGCCCTTCCCCCTCGCTCCTTCTCTCTCTCAAATAAATAAATTCTAAGAAAAAGGAAAAGAAAAAAAATAAATTTTCATAATCCTCGTAATAACCCAGTAAGGAAGGAATACAAATTACTTGCATTTTATGGCCAAGGAAGCTGGTCCTCAGCCAAGTTAAAATTTGCCCAAAGTCACACACATAGTGACTGGAAGAATCAAACACGGGGAGACTGATTCCGGAGCCTATGTTCTCACTGGTATGCTACACCACCGCTCATATGCACATACACACATATCGCTTTGTGTGCCTGCCTGTGTGTGTGTTTTTTTACCAAATACATATTGTAAGGACCTATTTTATATTTTTATTTTAGCCAGAGGCTTCCATGGAGGTTAAACAATAACTTTGTTGTTTAACCCTTAAACTGTCCCTGCTCCCCTTCCCCCTGGGGACTTAAAAACAAGTTCCGGGGGCACCTGGGTGGCTCAGTGGGTTAAGCCGCTGCCTTCGGCTCAAGTCATGATCTCGGGGTCCTGGGATCGAGTCCCACGTCGGGCTCTCTGCTCGGCAGGGAGCCTGCTTCCTCCTCTCTCTCTCTCTGCCTGCCTCTATGCCTACTTGTGATCTCTCTCTCAAATAAATAAATAAAATCTTTAAAAAACAAAAACAAAAACCAAAAAAACAAGTCCCGGAAACCAGCTCCAGGTGTGGAAGCCAAGAAAAACAAGGCTATACCCACCTCGAGTCTAGCCCTGACCTAAGTACAGCCATTTTGGCAAAGCAAAAGCCATCACCTTGCACTGTAAGAGTGGGTTAGCATAAGAATGGCCATCCTGAAGCCCGGAAGCCATTTTACTGAGCGTCCCTAACCAGGCCACGCGGCACACGTAACTTGAGATAAGAGAAAGTAGCTGAAACCTAAGAAACAACTTAATCATATACCACCAGGGCGGTTAGGCGATGGCGCCACAGGGACCAGATGTTAAAGAAAACAAAGAGTTAACTTGCAGAGATCACAATCCTGCAAGACAGGAGTCTCCCTTGGTTTGCAAATGTCCTGGTGATTTACAACAAAAAGGCCATCTCTTCAGTGGCCCAATTTCCAGAGGCAAATGGCTCAGTTCCTCAAGGCCTAAGGTCGCCCTCCCCACCATAAAACTGAAGGAGGCTGAGGCAGAAGGAAATGTAAATAAAGTTAAATTTCTCCTAAACTTAAATCTCACTTAACCACCAGGATGGCTCCAGGGTGACGCCGGGGTGGCAAAAGGTTAAACAAAGTTAAACTGTCAAAGTGGGGCTCAAGAGATGTATGTAGCCATGAAGAAGTGCCTTGAAAATGCTATATAAACCCTTGGCTTTGAGTGCTCAGGGTTCCTTGTTGAAAGCCACTGCGCCGGGCAGATACTTGGACCCCAGCTAGCTGGAAATAAACCTCGCTGTGTGACTTGCATTATGGAGAGTCTTCTCTGACTAATTGAGGGGTGGTGGACTCCGTACCCTAACAGTATCATTGGTTAATTCTTTGTCACTGAAGATTTTTTAGGGGAGGAGAGCATAACCATGAAACTCTGAAAACACTGCCTTCAAAATGCAGCAAAGTAGTGTACGCTTGCCAGCCCGTTCAGCCCTGGCCTCTCTTTCCTACGGATTCTTCTTTCCTCCTTGTGTGTTTGATGTTGCCATGGCTGGTGAAGCTTTAGGAAATATTGAGAGACCAGAATGGAAGATCACACCGCCATTCTTTTTTCCTTCTTTGACTCTCACGAAACTTTTATTGTTCCTTTAGTCAGACACGTTGTGATTCTTTTGTTGTTGTTGTTGTTAGAAATTTCTTTATTCTTAATTTTTATTAAGCACCAGCTTAATACTACAGAAAGTTCAAATCACCCTTTAACAACCCATTCTTCCCTCCCCCACCCAAATTCTTGATAAAGAGCTCTTCGAGTGAAGACACTTTTCTTCACTTTGCTCTCTTCTCTCTTCTGTATAAAATTTTATCAAATAAAGGCAAAGAACTGTGTACATCTTGCTGTAAAATGCTGCTCACGGCTTTGGGAAGTGTCAGTCCAGGCTCTTTTCACTGTCCAGGTCCTGAAAGACTCTTGTTCATGAACTGTCTCTTCACAAAGCAAGTCCACCACTTGCTAGGTTTATCATTCTGAGGGTCAAAAACTTTCTCACAAAGTCTCAGTCCAGTCTCTTGTCTCAACCGCTGTAAGTAGGCCCTCATCACCTCATCTTCCTGTTTGTTTGCCGGTTTGGCATAAATCGCATTACGTGGAAAACCAGGCTCTCCTGGAATGGGAAAATTAGTGATTCCCAGCGTATACATTTCCTTTTCACCTTGGCTTTTGGAGTTGCACTTTTGGAGTTTCTTTAGACACTCGGAAATGTAGAGAGTTATATATATCAAGGTTCTATCAGCTTCATTCTTAATCTCATAGTTTTTGAAGAAGACATTGGCCTTGAAGTAATAGATGGCTTCATCCACAATATCTGTATCTTTTGTCTCTCGGGGGGGGCGGGTCCTTTGAATTGACTTCTGATAGGCAACAGCGCCATGTTTCCAATGAGTCTGGTGTCCGGATCCATGAGCGATGAGTGGTAAGCCAGCATCTGGACGGCGCCCCGGTTTCAAGCTAGACGAGGAGGATGGGGTTCGAGCTCGGCCACACGTTGTGATTCTTAACATAAAAGTGTAACCTCTTTGAAAAACTTCAGCCTTCAAGAGTTTCAAGGGGAAATGTTGAAAGAAAGCTTTTAAAATTCTGGCCACAGACACATCTATATTTTTGTTCAATTTTATCACTGTCACAAATATTAAAAGTACTAGGAAGCACGAGATGGGTTTCCTGGAGTTTTTTGTTTTTTTTAGCATTCCTGAGCTTTGGTCTAAAATGTCATTTATCACTCTGTTTATCACTTGGTCCTTGGACACTCATATCCTGCTTTGCAAACCTCATGAAATAACCATTTCCTCACTTGCTAAGTGACTTTCCCTCATGAATCTTGTTTTATAAGTACCAATAGAAGCTGAAAGTGGCCTTTGGGAAATAATCATTTATGGAGGATAAAGTGAATGTCAAGGTCCCTCAATTCCCATGGCCACTTTTTTGTTTTGACATTTGTATTAGATAGACATTTGTAGACCTGGAATTTCTTTTTCTGAATTTGTTGGGACTGGTCTTCTTATTTGCTTCTACTTTAATAAAATTGATTTGCTTTTTAAGTAAAAGTTTCTAAATAAAAACTTAGTAGGTTAAAACACTTTTGTAAATGTAATACATGCATACTGTAGAAAATTTAAATGATGCAAAAAGGTATAAAAATAAAGTCGCCCACATTTTCACCACCCAGAGGCAGCCATGGTTATCATTTTGGGGTGTTTCCTTTCAAGCTTATTCTTTCTAGGTGTGAAAGTTTAACACATTTGTGATAAAGCTCTCAATGTAGTTTTATTTTATTTTATTTTTACTTATTTATTGAACAGAGAAAGAGATCACAAGTAGGCAGAGAGGCAGGCAGAGAGAGGAGGAAGCAGGCTTCCCACTGAGCAGAGAGCCCAATGTGGGGCTCGATCCCAGGATCCTGGGTCATGACCTGAGCCGAAGGCAGAGGCTTTAAACCCACTGAGCCACCCAGGCACCCCTCAATGTAGTTTTATATTCTGCTTGCCCACCAGTGAAGAGGTTTTTTTCTGTTTTTTTAACTTCCTCTGAATGTTTATACTGGAATATACATACAGAAAAGTGTTAAGTTCATTAATGTATGAGCTGGTCAGTTTTCACAAACTGAATGCGCCTATGTGACCCGCATCCAAATCAAGAAACAGGGAAACAGGGCATCCCCCTCCACATCACCCATCATCCCCCCACCGCAGCTCTGACCCATGCCTTTCGGTTGCTGGTCTGCTCCAGGAGCAACCACTATTCTATTCTATTCTATTCTATTCTTTTTTTTTCTTTCCTTTCCTTTATTTTCTTTTAAGATTTTATTTATGTATTTATTTATTTGGCAGGGGCAGTGATGAGCAGAGGGAGAAAAATAAGCAGACTCCATGATGAGTGCAGAGCCCAATGCAGGGCTCCCTCTCTTGACCCTGAGATCATGACCTTAGCTGAAATCAAGAGTCAGATGCTCAACCACCTGAGCCATCCAGGTGCCCTGATCCTGATTTCTATCCCCATAAAGGAGGTTGGAATATTTTAGAACTTTGTATAAATGGAACCATGAAGTATGCACTTTATCATGTTTGGCTGTTTTCGTTCAACGTTGTGCATGAGGGATTCATCTGTGATATTGTAGATCGTCACAGTTAGTTCATTTTCATTAGTGCATATGAACAACTTTCAAAAATTATGCAGGGTGAGAAGAGTGAAGTTCAGGTATATCCTAGTTTGGGAAACCGATCTTTGCCATCTTCCTATGAAGCCATATTATTCAGAATTGTTTCTCTGATGAATGTCAGAGTGTTTTTGTTTTGTTTTGTTTTGTTTGACTGGAAGGTCGAAGGAAAAAGTATAGAAGGTGACTTCCACAGTGACCTCCAAAGATTATGCATGGTGTATATCTCCAGGACTCCCGAGAGTTTCTTACAATAGAAGTATCCCATGCCAGGCAGGGTTTCCTTTTTTAGAAAGTAGTCTTAAAAGCAGAATATTAGAGGTGATTAGAGAAAGCAAGTAAATGAACTCACAAGAACTTCTTTATTCTACTTATTTAAGGGGTGTGCATAGAACTCAGAGAGGGTTTGTTCATTCATGATATGGACTTCATGACTGATGAGCGCAGTGATGCCACTCGAAGTGGGGTCCTTGCCTGCCAGCATCAGTTTCATGGTGGGGTTTGTTAGGAATGCAAGTTTGGGGGTGTCTGGGTGGCTCAGTTGGTTAAGCATCTGCTTTCACCTCAGGTCATGATCCCAGGGTCCTGGATCGAGACCCGTGTTGGTCTCCCTGCTTAGGGGGGAGCCTGCTTCTCTTTTTCCCTCTGCCTGCAGCTCCCCCTTGCTTGTGCTCTCTCTGTCAAATGAATAAATAAAATCTTAAAAAAGAAAAAAAAAGAAATGCAAATTTCTGAGCCCCATCCTAGGCCTACAGAATCAGAATCTCTGGGCATAGGCCCAGAAATCTGGATTTTAATGAGCCCTCCAGGTGATTCTGTTGCCGATTGAAATTTGAGAAGTCCCGCTTTAGAGCGGGAAAGGGTAGTGGTAAAGAGCATGGGTTTTGAAGTTGAGGAGGGCTGGGTTTAAATTCCACTTTTGCCATTAACACATGTATGATCTTGGACAGATTTCTTAGTCTGCTTTGTCATGTATAAAATGGGATCATAATTCCTACCTGGTGGGGTTTCTGTGATTTTCAGACAAAGACATGCACGTGAAGAGCTTGTGACAACGCTTGGTGAAGTGTTCCTAATATGAGTCCTGAGTTTGTTGAGGGTCCATATTTGGGCATTAGGGTTTCCAAAAGCTGATTGGACCTTCGGTGGATAAAATAGGCCAAACTCAGCTGATCAGAGACCATTCCTGGGAATTTGAAGTCAAAGATAAGGAGTTTCAATCTTTACTGGGCTCAACATGTGATGGCAAGGGCAGGTGAACTACTTGGGGGGCGGAAGAAGGAGGGGGTGGGGCGGGACAACACCTTTTGCCATATGCGGAGATGGAGATAAAGCAGGAACGTTGAAAAGAGAAAAATGAAATGAGGGGAAATGAGAGACCATATGGTCTCAGAGAGACAGAGAATAGATTTTTAATTTCTCAACCCAGTCTCTTTGGAGGTCAGACTATAATTAACACCCTGTGTTCCATTAAATGCTCCCGCATCCTTCTCCTCTAACCCCCTTCATGTTTCAGCTAATTCGAGGAGGCATATGTTAATTGTAGCAACAAATAAACCTTGGCTAAGACAAAGTACAACTTCAACCTTGTCCCAAAACCCAGTGCTGTCACTCTCTAAACCAGCACCTGACAGTGAGGACGGTCTTACCTGGGGCACGAGGCTCCTACCTTCTTGCATCAGCATCTTGAAAATAAAGGATCCCTGGCCAGCTGCACTAATAATCACAGCAGGGGGAATATTTACATGTTCAACACAACTGCCCGGAAGAATGAAGATGGAGATAAGGTTGTCTGTGGTTCACAGAGAAATCTTCTGTAATTCTCTCTTACAATAATGAGAGACGTTTACTCCCCGGAGTCTAACAATCGAAGTGGCAGATAGGTCTGGTTATTAGGCTATCTCTTGGTGAACTTATTTTGCTAGTACCTGGGAGGGAAAAACCTTTTCTTAAAGTTGCAGGTTGTTTAGAGATGTAACACATACAGACACTGACTCCGTCTCCTCTATCTGCTTCGTCTCCTTTCTAACCTGACAGCTGGCAGAACAGGGCACTGGACTCCAAGCTGGGCTTGCTTATGCACAAGGTAGTTTTTAGCCGGCCTCATGGGTAGATATGATGACACCTATAGATTATGCATTGAATGGATATTGGAAAGACGCTCCTATTCCTATTCCACCATCTGTGGGCTCCTTGAGAGCAAGGATTCACACTCTATATTTAGAGACCAGCAGAGTGCCTGGATTTTTCAAGGAGATACTCCTTGAAAGGTAGAGCTTCTGACATCTGAAGTGGTTAATTTTCTCTTTCCCTTGCAGGGGATAATATTAACAAAATATGACCGTTAAACTCTATGGGCCTTACCGAAGAAGTTAAATTAGATATGAAAATGGAAATAAAGTGTGTACCCTCTGCAAGATCCCTCTAAAAAATTCTTTCTTCAAGAAATTGTGCTTACTTGCTGTTTAATGTTTCCATTAGGAGAAGTTGTGCAGGTGCCTCACATGAAATCAGAGAGTTGTGATTGAATGCCAATATCGTCTAATATTTCTGCCCGTGATAAAATAATAAAAGTGGGGTTCAGAAGCTGTGTGGCCTGCTAACTCTCTGTGTCCACCAGATTGTCCAAGCAACTTACAGCTCAGGGAAGAAGTCATGAGGAGAAGGGGCATTCCAGACTGCTCAGGCATTCAAAACAATCACATCTTCATCACAGAGCAGACAGTAGTGTCCACAGGCTCTCAGTGGGGATTTTAATTTTTCTTAGAGACAAAACAAAAATGTAATTAAAGTAATGAAGAAAATATTTGATTAGTGTCTATCTTGTCTATCTTTATGTGTCCTGAAATGGTGTTTAAAAGAATCAAAGTGGGGCGCCTGGGTGGCCAGTTGGTTAAGCATCTGCCTTCAGCTCAGGTCATGATCCCAGGATCCTGGGATTGAGCCCCATGCTGGGCTGTCTGCTCAACAGGGAGTCTGTTTCTTCCTCTCCCTGCCCCTCTCTCTCTGTCAAATGAATAAATGAAATCTTAAAAAAAAAAAATAAAAGAATTGTAAGGCTCATCCATGGAATAGAATTTAGTTCTATTAAGTATTAAAACATTTATTCATTTTCACATTCACTTGTTCTACTATTTCTTTAGAAAGTCTCTAGTTCAGCCTCCTCATTCCATAAATTTAAAAACAAAACCAAAAAACCCTGAGGTCAAGGAAGGTAAAGCTGCATTATCCAAAATAGCAAATATCAGAGACAGGACCCAAACTCACTCTTCTAGATTCCCAGACAGTGGTGCTTTCTCTTTGGGCATAGTTCTACTTCAGGCTGAAATTTGCCCTGTTCAAGATATGATTGATACGGTTGTTTTTTGTTTTTTTGTTTTCTGTTTTTTTAATTCTGGAAAGATTTTCCAAAAGATCAAAATGCTCATCGAGAGCTAAGGTATATCCTGGGAACCTTCTACATCATGTCTGCATCATTTTCTAGATGTAGGTTAACTCCTGGCACAGCAAGTTTCCTGACTTCCAACACAGAAATAGGGCCAGGTCCCAAGAAGAAAAGCTGGAGGGGGCCCCAAGGGCCTCGATCATCATCTGTCAGACTGAAGGTACACTAAAAAAAACATTTCATAATGAAGAAGGTGCCTGTTTCTGAACTTTCTAGAAAGTTAAGAATTATATATTTTAAAATTGTTTTGCTTTTGGAAAATGATTTGTTTTATTTTAAACATGCAATATATACTTATTTCACACATGTTTTTTCTTCCTATTTTCTCAGTATCCTTTGAGAATTTGACCCCTACTCTGACCCATGTGATTCTAGTTGGGTGTGAGTCACGGGGTCCAGAGTCCCTGATGACAGGAATTGACCTGATGATAAATGAAGTCTCTCTCTCCAGGAATTTGGATCTTGAATGGCCACATCCATGAGGTGGCCGAGGCTGATTGATCCGTTGGTAGAATCCTGGTAAAATTGCTGATGAGTCCCTACCACCAAGACCACTGAGTATGCTTGTTCATAGCTCTCTCAATGCCTTGGTCTTCAGCTCTTCTAATTTATGAGCTGTCCAGTAGCCTTCTCACTTGTCTGTTTGTCTGTCTGTTGCTTAAGTTTGTGTATTGGATAGCTGTTGCTTGCAATCAAAGAAGTCTAGTCTTGCTCAACTACTGAATAGGGATGTGATCCTGGGCTAGTTTCTGCTGCTCTGCCTTAATGTTCTTCTCTGTATAATGGGCATGATAAATTGGATTGGATAGTTTCTCTACATGAACAAGAAAGGAAGCACGAATGAGATGGTGACCGAATTAAGGAAGGAAGAATCACTGTTTTAAGGTTTGTGCTAAGCCCAGAGGAATACAATGATAAATAAGATACAGATGAATGTTTAAGACTCCACTGTTTTGGGGCACCTGGGTGGCTCAATCAGTTAAGCATCTGCCTTCAGCTCAGGTCATGATCATGGGGTCCTGGAATCAAGCCCTGCATTTGGCTCCGTGCTCCTCAGGGAGCCTGCTTCTCCCTCTCTGTCTCCTGCTCACTCTGCTTATGCTCTCTCTCTCTCTCTTTCTCTCTCATCTCTCAAATAAATAAATAAAATCTTTTTAAAAAGGACGCCTGGGTGGCTCAGTGGGTTAAGCCGTTGCCTTCAGCTCAGGTCATGATCCCAGGGGCCTGGGATCGAGAGTCTGCCTCTCTCTCTGCCTCTGCCTGCCTCTCTGCCTGCTTGTGCGCTTTCTCTCTCTCTCTCTTTCTGACAAATAAATAAAAATAAATAAAATCTTTAAAAAATCTTTTAAAAAATATTTTTAAATTAAAAAAAGACTCCATCATGTTCTTCAGGGCATCTAACTTATAACCTGCATGGTAGAGCCAGAATTTCCAAATTTTCCTGAGTGAAATAAAAAACCGTACAGAAATAGCGGGGGAGCCATTTCACGAAGAGAAATACTAGAGTGTGGTTATTTGCTACAAGCAGGCCCAGGGTCCCTATTAGCTCTCCTGGCATCCCTGGCAGAAGGATGGGCACACAAATCCTGGCCTGATGCCTCTAGCACCAGTGAGTCCCTTACCCGGGAGCAGCTCCCACCACGCATTTCAAAGCCTTGAGCCTTCACTGATCAATGCTTGGCCCAGCAGGGGCAGCTGTCAGTGGTTTGGCACTGTTTTATTCCTGGCATTGACGCTGACATCGATGACATCTTGCCGGGTTTGAAGCCTCTCCCAGAGCTGTGTACTCAATCCGAATTCAGGGCAGAAAGCCGCTTTATTTATCATTTGCTTCCAAACTGGTCTTTTCTACATCTCTTCAGCAGACTCCTGGTGAAAGCTCTTGTGGGTCTACAGCTGAAAGTGGTATGATGGATAGATCCTCCTTTAAAAACGAGGTTTAAGGCCGCCAATAACCTCGGTCCACATCTGGGCCTTCATATATCTTCAGGCTCGAGACGGAGCCTTAAACATAAGCTTTCTTTTCTGAATTAATAGGATAAGTCAAGATTTATGGAACATTGTATTTTACATATCTTATCTGCTTTAAACCCAGCGAGGTAGGCACTGTTACCTTGGTTTTTCAGTTGGGGAATCTGAGACTTAGCATCTACAATGAGGCAAAGGCAGGGTCCAAATCCAGGCTGTCTGACTCCATCCTCTTGTCTTATCTTAACCACTATCCTGTCCTGCCTTTTGCTTCTCTCTTTGGTAATGGGAAGGAGGTAAGGAAATATTTAAATAGCCAGAGAAGAGATTAATAACTGTACTTTCATGCTCTGTTTGGCCTCATTATGTAAGATCCATTACTTACAGAACTTGGCAACATTCTTATCTGGGTATAGACATAAATCGTAGCTGAGATCCTGGTGTGACTGTCCCAAGAAATAACAGATACTTGCCTTAGTCTCCCATTTCCTGCACCTTGTGATTTTCAGCTCCAAGTTATCCACACTAACACTGTGAAGTCCAGATGGTTTTACCGTGACACCCAGAGAAACTTGGAGCCAAATCTCTCTCATCCCCCGTTCCCACTAGGATGCAAATTCTATTAATTTTGAACGGCAAAGAAACAAAATAGAACAGCAAACAATGCACTCCTGCTAAACCCTACCATGCATTACAAAGTTGAACAAAAAGATTTTGAGCAACAAATTCTCTGCTAGTCAGTTGTAGTGGTAGAAAAAAAATATATATCCAACCAACCCCCAGGCTAGAATAACATAACTATACAAGTACAATTGGAGAAAGCCCTTAAGAGTTATTGCCACACTAGTGATTGGGTTTTCTTGCAGCCTTCTATCATGAATCTAATTTCTATAAGTTATAGTTACTACCACTTAGTAAGCATCAACTGCGTGCCATGCAATGTACAGAATTCTGTAAAAAGAATAATTCTGTTTGAAATAATAATAAGAGATAGGTAATGGATGCCTCTAATACCCTGGGGAAACTGGGACATAGATAACTACCCAAATAAATGGTATAGTCAGGACTCAAACCCAGGGAAGTCTTACTTTGTGCACTGTGCTAGACAATTCCACTCTTCCAAGAAAGGAAGCCTTGCTAGTTTTATAAATCATTCCACCTATGGGTTCAATGTCATGCACTTTACAAATATTCAGAGAAATTCCACCTCCTTCACTCCTACTTATCAAGCAATAGTGGAAACGTATAAAAATATCCAGCCACATTTGTCAAACATGATCTGTTTTTCATGAGTGCAGTACAGACTCAGTACATTTCCACTGATATCAGCTGAGGAAATAATCAATTCTCTTGCAAACTCACCTTGCACTTAATGTCATTCATTTGCCCTTGAAGATGATTTAAGAGACTTTCTGGGGACCTAAGTGTTCATACAATAAAAGGCCAATATTGAGAGATGTGAGAATGTGCAAGGAAGCTTAGACTTTTTGGATGCAAGTAGAATCTCTTTATGCCTGTGTGAACTGGGTGACTTCATTAATGGGCATAATCTTAGGGACTTCAATTGGACCCAGGATACTGAGGGGTCTGAACTCTTGAGTTAGCAAGAAGCAGTACTTCACTAAAGGCTGGGATCCCAGTCAAGCCTCTGTCCTTCATTTTTTGGGAATACAAAGCGTTTTCTCTCTTTCTTCCCAATGCATCAATGCCGCAGCAGATCCAAAATAACTAGACCCCTCCTGAAGAAACCCAGCAGGGACACTGTCTCCATTTATGACCTAACTGCTTGATATTTGGTCAATTACCTCCTCTCCCCAGAATATAGCTTAGATTTTCCTCCTATGCATTTGCTGAAAGCAAACAAACCACCTCGACATCTGTCATATCAGGGAGACTTTTTTTTTACTCAAACAGAACAGCTCTTATTACCGAAAACAACGATAGTAACAAAAATGAAGCAGAAGAACCATGATGTGCTTCAGCAGTGCTGAGTACCAGCATGAGAGTGCCTGAAGTGACTACCAGTGTGCCGTCTTATATCACCCTTTTATTGCCGTTGGCTGCTGTGCTGTTAATTGACTCTATTATTCAACTATCAAAAAGTAGCCAAAAAGGGAAGTTATGAGACAGGTTCTGATTATACAAATGCACAATGCCCATCTTGTCTCCAACAGTTTATTCCTACTTCCAGTGTCTTCAGAATTTGAAAGCTATCATTAAAATGACCCTAAAGGGACTTCTTGTATAAGCTATAGAGAGCCAAGGGTACAAGGAAACCTAATGAACTAAATTCCATAAAGTGATAAGGGAGAGGAGAACAGTTATTTCATCCCTGGTAGAACTGTGGGAGGGTGAGGAATCTGTTTAAAAATGGATTAAGATAACAAACTATTAATGGCTGGCATAAGAAATTAGAATTCTAAGAAGCTTCAACTATGGAAAGATTCTTCATGCATCCATCAACTCTTTCCCACAGGCTTCCACTGAGTGCTTGACGAATGAGAACAGGGCAAGAGAGCTGAGAGCAATTCTTCCAAGGAACTTTCTACAAACTGCACTTCAGTAGTCCTCCCAAGGCTCAGGGTGGGGCAGGGGGCTGAGAGAAATTACCCAAGGTGCATAGTATTGAGAGCAAAAAAAAAAACTTCTCAGAGATTCCAAATGCTTGGGGAGGATACAAAAGAGAGATCCCAGATGGCTTACCAGTAATCAGATCTCAAGTCTTAAAGGAAAAACCCTTCAGGTGAATTGAATCTTAACTAAAGCTGTATCAAAGCTAACTGTAGATTGGACTGACTCAGCTCCCAATGTTATTTTTCAGAATAAGGAACATATAATTTTTTGGAGATGAATAATGTTTATTAAATCTCTGTTGTGCTTTTATAAACAATACGTAGGACACAATAAAAAACTGTGAGACTTGGGGTGCTTGGTTGGCTCAGTAGGTTAAACGTCTGACTCTTGGTTTTGGCTCAAGTCATGATCTCGGGGTCTTGGGATCAAGTCCCTTCTCAGGCTCTATGCTCTATACGGATCTGCTTGAGATTCTTTCCTTCTCTCTCTCTGTCTCTCCCTCTGCTCATGTGCTCTCTCTCTCTCAAATAAAGTAAGTAAATCTTAAAAAACAAACAAACAAACCTGCGAGGCCTTCAAAGAAGCAAGAATAAGTCATGTATGGCCAGGTAAGAAATAATCAATAGAGGAAGACTTGCCAACAACCAAATATTAATAGTATAAGACAGGGAATTTAAAATAGTGATAAAAATAGATGAAAAATCTAGAAGAAACGGTGGATAATGTGTATGAACAGATGAGGAATTTCAGCAGAAGCTGTAAGAAAACCAACTGAAATGCTAAAAATAAAAATAAATGATAGAAATGGAAAAAAAATACTGGATGGGTTTAACAACAGACTGAACTGAATAGATGAAGGTATCAGTGAGCTTGAAGATAGCCCAGGAGAAATTCTCCAAACTGAAACCCAGAGAGAGAAAGAGTGCAAAACATATAACAAAGCATCAGAAGTCCATGAATCATTATCACATATTGTCCACTGTACATGTAACTGTCGTCCCAGGAAAAGCACAGAGAATAGGACAGAAGAAATATCTGAGTATCAATGAGCAATGTCAACCCACAGATCTCCTCAGTAGGGCCAATCAAAAGGGAACCATTACTAGACACAGGTCAAATGTTTAAAAAGCAAAGATGAAGGAAATGTGTTTTTAAGAAAAAAAATTTTTAAAAAGCTAAAGGATGAAAAAGAAATATTACATATTAGGGGAAAAAATGAGAATTATAAGTGGCTTCCTACCAAAAAAAATAAAAGAAAAAGAAAAAATTGAGGTCAAAGACAATGCCATCTTTAAAGTAAAAGAACAGTCAAGCTAGAGTACTAAACTCTTCAAAATGAAGGCAAAATAAAGACATTTTCAGACATATAAAAGTAGAGACAATTCATTTTCAGCATACCTTCACTATAAGAATGATAAAAGAAATTTTTCAGGCTGAAAGAAAATGAAACCAGATGGAAAGCCTGCATCTTCAGGAAGAAGTGAAGGACACCAGAAAGGATAAGTATGTAGGTAAATGTAAAGTCCTTTGACCAGTTATCTATGTAACTACAATAATACATTAATTTTTTTCATTCAACACAATAACACATTTATTTAAATAATATTTGACTGTTTAAAAGCAGAAAGAATAGCAATACTTAGTGGGTTTTGTAAAACCTATAGAAGTAAAATGACTGCAAGCATACAAAGGATAAGACCGGGAAATGGAGCGTACTGTTGTAAGGTACTCCTTCATGAAGCGGTATGGTAGTATTTGAAGGTTAAAACAGCAGTAAGTTAAAAATGAATATTGTGGGTGCCTGGGTGGCTCAGTGGGTTAAAGCCTCTACTTTCGGCTCAGGTCATGATCTCAGGGTCCTGGGATCGAGCCCCGCATCGGGCTCTCTGCTCAGCAGGGAGCCTGCTTCCCCCTCTCTCTCTGCCTGCCTCTCTGTCTACTTGTGATCTTTCTCTCTGTCAAATAAATAAATAAATAATCTTAAAAAAAAAAAAAAAAGAATATTGTGACCTCCAGAGCTGTCACTGAAAAAATACATGAGCATATAAAACTAAAAATTTTTAATGAGAGGTAAAATTTTCAAACCATACCTATTTATCCAAAGAAGAGGAGGAGAAACACACACACACACACACACACACATACACACACACGCAAAGATGGGTCAAATAGAAGACAAGTACCAAGATGGTAGCACCATCTGTATTAATAATTACATAAAATGAGAGCAGATTCTATTCTTCAGTTAAAACTAAGAGATTAGGAGACAATTTTAAAATGATGTTTAGCAGAAGCACCACAATATGATGACACAGACGGGTTGAAAATACAAAGCTGGAAAAAGCTATGTATGCTATGCAAACACTCAGCGTAAGAAAGCTGCAGGGACTCCAATGACATCAGATAAAGTAGAGTTTAAGGAAAAGAGTATTATTAAATACAAATGAAACAAGAGGGGATTGGGAGGGAGACAAACCATAAGAAACTCTTAATCTCACAAAACAAACTGAGGGTTGCCAGGGGGAGCAGGGTATGGAGAGGGTGGTGGGGTTATAGATATTGGGGAGGGTGTGTGCTATGGTGAGGGCTGTGAAGTGTGTAAACCTGGCGATTCACAGACCTGTACCCCTGGGGCTAATAATACATTACATCTTAATTTTTTTAAATGAAAAAAAAAGGGACCCAATTTTCTAAAAAAAGAGGGCAAATTATCTAAATAAAAGGGTCAACTCATCAAAAAGACATAAACATCCTAAATTTGTATGCGTCCAATTCCAAGCTTTAAAACATACAAAGCAAAATCTGACAAAACTGAAGAAAGAAATAGAAACAATTTCTGTTTCATGAATTAATGGAACACAGAGACAAAAATAAAGTCCAGTAAGCATAGAGAAAATCTGAACAATTCTATCAACCACTTTACCAAATAAACATTTATAAAACCTTAAACCCTACAACTGCAGAACATGCCTACTTTTCAAGTGCACATGGTACATTCACTTAGATAGTCATATTCTAGGTCATAAATCAAATCTCAGTATAGTTAGTAGTATTGAAATTCTTTGACCACAATAGTATTGTTAGAAATTATTAACGATAAGATGTCTAGAAAATACTGGGATGTTTGGATATTAAGTAATAACCTTATAAATAACCCGTGGGTCATAGAGAAAAATCTCAAGGGAAATTAAAACATATTTTGAGGTGAAATAAAGCACAGCAAATCAAGGTTGTGGAATGCAGAAGCAGTGCTTCGAGGGAAAGATGCAGTTTTGAAGGCATTATTTGTAAACAGAGTTCTAGGACTAGTTGTTTAATTTCCCATCTTAAACAGCTACTAGAAGAAACACAAATTAAACCCAAACACAAGCAGGAGAAAGGATCAACTAATCCAATTCCATCATCTTTCAGGGGAAGGAACTGAGGCCCAGAGTTACTAAGTAATTCACCTGAGGTCATATGACTTACCAGGAATGCAACCTAAACTTTAAAAAACCGGTTTGGTCCAGATGATCTGCTACTCCTCATACTTCAGCCTTCTGTTTTTTTTCATGTTGACTTCCCATGAGGTTTAAAATTCTTCCATGAAAGGGCCTTGTTTCTTCTTGTAATGGGCAGCAGGACTCATCCAACTATCTTTGGGACATGAAGAAACTGGGCTTTCTTGTAGCAGTCTGGGGTTGTAACCCAGCTCAGAGGTTCTTTCTGCTGAGCATCTGTCACCCTCCTAAGTTCTGAAATGGGAAGTCTTTAAACTACAGGCCTTAAACTAGGTCCATATAGGGAAAGCTTCATATCTTTTATTTCTCCTGATTTCATTCGTGATAAGGCTCCTAGTGACTAGAATGGACAGCATGAACCTTTCCTTCCCTTTCAGGTTCAAAAAGCATCCTGAGCTGTAATTAGAAAACCCATGGGCCCAGCACTCATTCACTTTTCTCCTAAGGGAAGCTCTTGATTTTCCTTTAAATTATCCCCCAGATCCACCTGGAGACCACAATATCTATGCAGCAGTGTGTGTGTGTGTGTGTGTGTGTGTGTGTGTGTGTGCGCGTGTGTGTGTGCGCTTGTGTGTGTGTGTGTCTGTTTAAAGATTTAATCCATCTATTTGTCAGAGAGAAAGAGAGAGAGAGTGCACAAACAGGTGGAGAGGCAGGCAGAGGGAGAAGCAGGTTCCCCACTGAGCAAGGAGTCCCATGCAGGATTTGATCCCAGGGATCATGACCCGAGCTGAAGTCAGAAGCTTAACCGACTGAGCCACCCAGGCACCCCATGTAGCATTAGTTTTAACTCATCTCTAACAAGTTACTCAGTCTGACTCACGTGAGCATTAGTTTGCTTCCACGCTCATCCCAACCACAGCCCCTGGATCAGGAATGGGCACATAACCCATAAATGAGCCAGTAAGACACAGTCTGGGTTCTTTTTGTTAGGACTTACTATTTTATGGAAAGATAGAGGCATAGTTCCTCTTCTTTGCTAAACTTAGAAATGTGAAAATGTAAGCTTTCAGCTTCCGTGAGCTCTATGTGGAAGGATTTTACTGGCGAGTGACATTGACAAGAAAGATGAGCCAAGAGAAAAAAAAAAGAGAGAAAGACACTGGCACTTGATAACATTGTAATACTCTGAATAAGCATATAAATTTCCTTTTATTTTTAAAATTGTTTTTTATATTGGGTTCTAAAAAATCACATTCACGTAAAAGTGTCCCAACTGATAAGGAGCCCAGAAAGGATGATGTCTTAGAGACATGGACATTTCTGAACACCCCCACTGCACCAGCTGTATTCCAAGACTTGTTTGTGCCCTGCCCAGAGCCCAGTGGAGTGGACTTACCTTATGCACCGGATGTGAAAGCAGCCAATGAGCTGGGTTAACTGGATTTTTGCTCTCTAAAGTTTGAATTAGAAAAATCAAAAAGAAACAAGATGGCAGTATTACTGATTACATGTTTACCTTTAAAATTTGTAACATTTGACCCTCCCCCAACAATGTGATGGTTTTAGAAGGTAGGACCTTTTGGAGGTAATGAGGGTTAGATGAGGTCATGAGGACAGTGGCCCTGCAAATAGAGTTAGTGCCCTTGGAAGAATCACAAGAGAGCTTTTTTCACCTCTCTCTTTCCACCATGTGAGGCTATACTAGGAAGTCATCTATCAGCTGTCTACAAACCAGAAAAGGGTTCTCACCAGAACTGGACCCTATGGCCCTCTGATCTTGGACTTCTAGCCTCCTCAACTGGGAGAAATAATTCTGTGTTGTTTTTTTTAAACTACTCAATCTATGGTATTTTATTTTAAATTTTAATTATTTATTTGAGAAAGACAGAGAGAGAGACAGAAAGCACAAGGACAGAGAAGGAGAACAGGCTCCCCACTGAGCAGGGAGCCTGATGCTGAGCTCTATGGCAGGACCCCCAGATCATAACCTGAGCTGAAGGCAGATGCTTAACTGACTGAGCCACCCAGGTGCCCCGCTATGGTTCTTTTTCATAGCAGCCCGAACTAACATTGTTGGCACTGGGAACTAAAGCTTAAATTATAAAATAGTTTTTTGGGTTTTTGTTTTTAAAGGTGAGGGGTATGCATTAGATTGAGTCCTGTGAGGTAGAATTTGGGTAGGAGTCATAAGTTATGAAGCAGCAGAGTCCGTAGAAAGCAGAAGTCATAAAATAGACAAAACATATTCAGAGAAGAGGAAGCAATAGGGCAGGTCAAGGGGGAGAGATGAGCTGAAGATGAGCAAAAACAATAGAAAAGCATGTGGTCCTGGGGGAAGAGAGAAAGAGAGAGAAAAGCTCTGAGGTAACTCTAAGTGTCTTTCAAATTCCATTTCTTGCCAGACTAGCTTGTCTCCAGCGGTTTTTGTTTGGATTCTGGTAGCGGCTTTCTGTAGGCCTATATTCACATCTCAGTTCCTGTGCCTACGAGGTTAGGTGCCTACTTTGAGCTCGTTATTTAATTAACAAAGAGGCCATTTCCTTGCCTATAAAATGGGATAATGACGGTACCAGCTTCACCGGATTGTAAAGATAAACAAATCCATGCAAGGGTCTTAGCATAATAATAGGCACACAGTTAGTACTCAATAAATGGTAAATGTTTTCATTCATTCTATTTTTTTTATTATGTTTAATTAGCCAACATACAGTACATCATTAGTTTTTGATGTGTTCAGTGATTCGTTATTTGGGTATAACCCCAGTGCTCATCACATCCCGTGCCCTTCTTAATGCCCATCACCCTGTTACTCCATCCCCCCACCCCCCCGCCGCCTTCTGTAACCCTCAGTTTGTTTCCCTGGAGTCCAGAGAATCTCATGGTTTGTCTCCCTCTTGATTTCTCCCCATTCAGTTTTCCCTCCCTTCCCCTGTGGTCCTCTGTGCTATTCTTCATGTTCCACACATGAGTGGCACCATATGATATGATATTGATAAGTTATTGTCTTTCTCTGCTTAACTTATTTCACTTAGCATATTACCCTCCAGTTCCATCTATGTCGATACTATTATTTTTTAATTATTCATTCAACTATGGGGTGCCTGTGTCGCTCAGTTGGTTGAGCATCAGACTCTTGGTGTTGGCTTTGGTTGTGATCTCAGAGTTGTGTGATTGAGACCAGCACCAGGCTTCTGCTTGGGATTTTTGCCTCTTCCTCTCCCTCCCCCTCAACACCCCTCCTTCCTCTGCAGGCACTCATTCGTACATACATGCCCACAAGCACACCCTGTCTTTCTCAAATAAATAAATGAAATCTTTAAAAAATTTATCCATTCAAATATATGTTGAGATTCTAATATTGGCAGTATTCTAGACCCTGAGGATGCAGTGGTGACTGAAAACAAAATCCTATTCCGTGGAAGAGAAAACAAAGCAAAGCATCTAATCCAGGAAGGTTGCCTGTTATCTTTCCTGTCTTATTTACTATCCCCCAAAATAGCCTTATGACAGCTCATTACTCACCTTATTTGGATTGTTTTAGTTAAGACTCTGTTCCTTTTATTCAAAAATATATAACCTAAACTAGCAGCCTAGGAGAGTAGAAAAGACAGGAACCTAGGGACAAATCTAGGGAGACATCTCTGGGTCTAAAATGTTTCCTTTTGAAAATTTTCTCAAATTCTCCATACCCTAATTTGCTCACATGGGAAATAAGCAAAGTACATGAAAAATAAAATAGGTCACAGGGATGTTTTGACCTCATTAGAAGGAAAATACTAGGATAGAATAAAAAAATTATAGTTATTTGTCCTTAACACCGCCTGAGTTCAATCATACATGATTGAAAACTCCAAAACATACACATTAAAGAAAACTTGTATAGTATAATAACGGGAGTTCAGAGTCCAAAAATACTATTTTTCATGATAACCTTAATTAAGACGTCAGATACACAAGGGTTGGCATAAGAGGAGAAAACAGCCCAAGTGAGGCATGTAGACAGAGAAACCAGATCCTTCTTATACTCAGAATTTGTTATCTTCCTGTCCTTAGTTTTTTTTTTTTTAAAGATTTTATTTATTTATTTGATAGACAGAGATCACAAGTAGGCAGAGAGGCAGGCAGAGAGAGAGGAGGAAGCAGGCTCCCTGCTGAGCAGAGAGCCCAATGTGGGGCTCCATCCCAGGACACTGAGATTATGACCTGAGCCGAAGGCAGAGGCTTTAACCCACTGAGCCACCCAGGCGCCCCCCTTTCCTTAGTTTTGAGGAGCTGACCAAAATCCAAAGTTGTGTTCCTGGCAGATCAGTCACTGAAAAATGGTGACTCAGAGATTTCAAGATCCAAAAATTGTGCTCATTGTGACCTTTTAGGCTTATATTCCATTTCATTAACTGTTTCTGAAAAGAACGAGTGAGAAATCAACAGCAAAGTCTAGACTCCGTTCTAGGATCCGTCATGATTTTGGGAATTAAGGTGCCTGACTGCTCTTGGTTCAAAACGATGCATCATCAAAGCTCAAGAATGGGCGTAACAGCTCAGTAGCTAGAGGAGAGTTGCAGAGACTTAGAGGTACCCCTTTCTCAGCAGCTTACAGAGTGCCATTTCCCAGTGGAGATGAGCTCAGACCTGAGATCGGAAGAATTCAGTTTGATTTCTTGATGTTGTCATTTGCTATTTTGGGTTGTGGACAAGTCACATTACCTGCTATGTCTCAATTCCTCTTTTGCAAGTTGAGGGGTAGGTGTGGGGTTCAGCAACAAAATGAGAATGTAAACATGTCTGGGAAACAGTAATTCTGCAGTGGGTATATGTTGAATGAAATAAGTTATAAATGGATTGCAAAACAGTATAAAAAAGAAGATATTGGAAACAGCTGAGTAATTTCCATAAAAGACTTCAAAAAGAGTGCTAAAATAAGCTACATAACAGTCATGGTATTAATTTCCTGTTAGGCTTTATAAACATAACCTAACCACTGTGCCCCATTTCCCATATGACCAATAGATAAAAATGACAGAGCCTGGTCTCATTATATATGTGTACATCTACAGACACACACATACACATTATAACCATATGAAAGCTAAATATCATTTGAAATTCTTATATTCAATCGTTCATTCAACCATTCAACAAGTATGTATTTTTTTAACTTCTACTACCTGCCCAGCCCTGTACTAGCCACAAAGAGCCTCAAAAGACAAAGCAAACAAAACCCCATGTTTTCCCCTTTTGACGTTGACACAGTCGTGTATTTGAACAACCATAGGTTTGTGAAGACCATGTGGTGACTGAGGACAAGGGAAGGACATGGGTTGTGTGTAATTGCACCAGGAGCCCTTGCCCTATGACATTTATTACTAGCAGAGTCATGAACCCAAACCTTTCAGTGCTCTGGTGTTTCTAGGTAAGAGTTAAAACCATCTTCAAAAACTAGCAGTCTCCTTGAGCTCAGCTGTCTGCCGCGAATGAGAGTCAGAAGTGACATCTGTCACCGCAGATGACACTGGCTGTCAGAAACAATTGCATCTTTAAGAAAGGATGAAGAAAATTCCCCCTCCTGCTCCCAAGTGAGTGTGCCAGGTGTAATTGTTATGCAAGAGGGGACTTTTCAAATCAGCAGCTAGAGCTGAGCTCAGAACAGCCTGGAAAGCAGCAGTCCCATCCGTCAGGTGGTTGGCCATCTTCTCTTCTGGAAGAATGTATATTCTTCCCCAGTGACAGACTATACCTTATTTGTACTCAGTAGTGCACAGATCTTTCTAAAAAGAAAGGTTGTATATGTAGAATTTTATTGTTTTGCCTGCCTACAATTTATCAACCTCCATTATTAGTAAAAGTAGTCCAACTGTCTTTAGGAAATCATTCTCCCCTATGCTGTGCGACATGATATGTGGGAAAGCAGGGCACAGATCTAATTCCTGAAGCACCTCTTCTCAGCCAGATGCATTGGTTGAGAAACGGGGAGATATTACAGGCTAAGCCAATATGTTAAATCAAAACTAACCCTAGCACTTTACTTCGAAAAGACAAGAAATAAGGCATTCCAGGTCTCAGTTTGAAATTGACTATAAGGCTGAACCCAATTGTAGCCTTTTGGTCACCCCATGAGAAGAATGCATCTTAAGAAGGAACCTAGAGGGAACAAAGAGTGGCCAAGAGAAGTAGAGAGAGAACCCGGATTCCAGTGAAATAATTTTCAGATGAGAACTTATCATACCTAAAGCAGAACCAATCTTTTTTAATGAATTTGAACTGAATTTTTTGTTACTTGCATTTAAGAAAATGATGATGGGTACAGATGCTACATGTGTATTCACTACTGGGTCCAAGTACTTAGGGTTATAGGATGGTTTGAATTGTTTTATCCATCCTCTTTCTTCACCAATCATCAATAATAAGAGAGCTGAATTTGTATCCAGATGTAATATTCCACAGTCCAGATACATAAGTATTCTGTTAGACCTGACTTCCCATCAACTATGTCATGAGTCATCCCACCCAAGGACATTTGAATTTTAGAAGATGACACTTGATTAAGAATTATATATCCCAGGGGCGCCTGGGTGGCTCAGTGGGTTAAAGCCTCTGCCTTCAGCTCAGGTCATGATCCCAGGGTCCTGGGATCGAGTCCCACATCGGGCTCTCTGCTCAGTGGGGAGCCTGCTTCCTCCTCTCTCTCTGCCTGCTTCTCTGCCTACTTGTGATCTCTGTCAAATAAATAAATAAAATATTAAAAAAAAGGAATTATATATCCCAAACGAATGCATTTTTTAACAATATTTTTCATATGATTGAAATGTCTTTCTTTCCTCTCTTCTTATTGTTTACTGTTAAATCAAAATGTATCCATAAAAATCATAAGAAGAGAAACATTATAATACAGTTTTCCAAATTCTGCTGTAGTCAGAACTTCTACCTTCTTACTTCTAGCCAAATATTTACAAAAAGTCTGGATTTCTGCCATAAGGTTTAGGAATCCTTTTAATTAAATGACCATTAGCTTCTAGTTTAATGTGGATAAGTCCTATGAAGATGGGTAGTGCTGAAATATGAGAATCTCGTAGAATCCCCTGACAGTACTCAGCCGTGGTTGGAGCCCTCTAATCCTCGCACCATAGTCAAGAAATCAATCAGAGTGTTCTGATTGCCCACAATGGGTATAAAATTCCTAATTGTTTAAACACGTAGGCTTTGAAGTTAGACGGTCCTCAGCTCAAATACCAGCTCAGAAAACTAGTAGTAATGGAAGTGTGGACAAGTTAGTTCACCTCTAAAACCTGAATGTCCGCATCAGTAAAATGGGCATAATCTATCTCATAGGTTGTTGGGGAGATTAAATGAGATAATAGAAGCAAAGAGCTCAGGAACATAAAGAGTCCCGATTCACCAGAGTTCCACATTTCACTGTATTTGATTATTTAGAAGAATTTGGAAGGGTCTAAGAACTGACTTCCCTGTCCCATTTAGTATGAATCTGAGATAGAACTTTTTCTTCAAACTCAGAGGTCTTTCACTGCAGGGAAAACCCCATTAACAGGGCTCCTCTACAGTCAGGGAAAATCCAAGACTCATTCAATGTTTGTAGTTCAAGAAATATCAATACATGATTCTAAACAATAGTGGTGTGGACATGAATATATATATGTGTGTGTGTGTGTGTGTGTGTATACACACATTTATATATACGAATGTGTGTGTATGATTCTAAATGTACATGATTCAAAACAATAGTGATGTGGATATGAATATATATATGTGTGTGTATATATATGTGTATATATGTACACACACACACACATTAATGATTCACAATGTATTTTAAGCAGTGAGATCCACTAATGGGGCATTAGATCAAGCTTTAATTTTGTTACTGTGCCTCCATAACCACATGATAACCTTATTTGCACATAATCTTAAATGACTAAACTTTAGACTTTTCATGAACATGAAACCTGTATAAAACTCCCTCCCACTCCCAAAGTTCACTTCTTTTACCCAATCCATCCTAGGTCCATATCACCAGAAACGGTATCTATGTGTAAAGGAAAAATATTGCAACATCACTTATCAATCATTTATCAGCCAACTATATAAAGCCATGCCTCTATTTTTCTTTCTTTTTAAAAAAGTTATGCAATATTTAAGGTACAGCACAAGTTACAAAATATAATATGAGGAAAACTGTTCTCATTTCTCCAAGTAAGAAACAAAATATTGCTAATATAGTTGAAGGCTTCTTTCATTACATTTTCTTAAAAGAGAGGTCTACTTGAATTGTAGAAAATCAAAAGGATTGTGATGGGGGCATTTCATTCTGTCCCTCATAATTACATAATCCATTGAGAATATATCTTAATATGAAGGTAACAAATGTTTTGTCTACCACTCTGAGGCCAGAGGGCTTCCTGGCTCTGCAAATTACAGCCTTCTTCTCCAGACCTCCCTTTCTTCCCCAGGGCTTAATAAACACCCTGAGCCTCCTTCCACCTAAGCTACAGAACTACAGCCTGAAACGCGGTAGTGTAAAATATTGATCCAAAGGTAATCTCTCAAGCCAAGGCAGATCCTAGTGGGACGTGGCTGAAAATGGCAAATCATCAAAGAATAGGATTGAACTAGAATTTAGGTGCCATCCAGATCTGAGCTTTCTTTGTAAATCCCCTAAGCCTGCTTCTGACTTTTCAAAAAGCCCAATGTATAAGCTACTACTACAAAAACAACTTTGGCCTGGGAGATTAACCCAAAAAAGCGTATTTTAGGGCTGGATTAGCCATGATCCTCATCTCTCGCTTTCGGGAATGAATATAAGTCATTAGGTATTGAAGTTGCCTGACAACTCCTTAGTCACACTCATGTTTCATCTGAACCAGAAAATGAGAAAGGAGTATAAACCTAGGATCCAGGGTGAGTGTTTAAAGGAGTATAAATGCAATGATGTTTGGGATGCCACTGGGCTCTGTGGTCTTTAGGTGCTGATGGCTGGACAACCATATTTACTGAGAACCCACGAAGCACACTTACTGACGTAGCTAAAGAAATGAAAAACTTTATTACTCTTTTTTATTTGAACCACAGAATTTCCAGCCTATCCAGGTGGCATTTGAAAGTGTGCAACACTAGTGGAATCACTTTATAAACTCAACGTCTCCATGCCAGTCCAAGGGATTTTCACTGTTGTCAGAACAGTTTTTATTGATTCCCGTGTGCCAGACTTTTTTTGATCATTCAGTGCAAATGCCCTGTAAACAACAAAGAATAAGATGGTGGTCAGATTTGTGAGCCCTGGGGAAGCTGTTGCCATATAAATCTACCTTCTAGGATATAAATTTCCATAAAGACAACCTCAAATACAAATACTGATTGTGCATATGACTCGCTAAAAGTCCCTAAGGGCAATGTATTGGTTAAGAGGGATTGTAAACATCCTGTGAAGATTTGCCTACTAATTAGATTCTTTTTAGTATACAACTGGTTCTTGTTAAGGTGCTTAAGGTGATCATACCTCATTAGCATGAGGTACAAGGTATTAGCATTAACAAGGTGGTAACCCTTTCAGTTTGACATTTGCTTTTTAACATGTGTTATGTCCTTGTCTGAGTGCTAGGCACCACAGGGGCAGCAGCTATAAACAAACAAACAAACAACAACAACAAAAAAGACATGTTCCTCCAAGTCAAGTAAGTTAAACTTTCATAGTTACATCTCAAATCAAGAATGCAAATGAGTACAATTCAGAAAGAGATATCCTGAGCGCTATTAGAAATTCAAAAAATGAAGAGATAGGGGCACCTGGGTGGCTCTGTGGGTTAAAGCCTCTGCTTTCAGCTCAGGTCATGATCTCGGGGTCCTGGGATCGAGCCCTTCATCGGGCTCTCTGCTTAGCAGGGAGCCTGCTTCTCTCTCTCTGTTTGCCTCTCTGCCTACTCGTGATCTCTCTCTTTTTGTCAAATAAATAAATAAAAAAATTTTTTTTTAATCAAGAGATAGATCCCATGGTTGAGGGCTTCAGAAAAACCAAAACCAACCAAAAAAAAAAACCCAACTTAAGTTTGTCTATGTGACATAGACCTTGCACGGTGGGTAGGATATTGACAGGTGAGGATAAAAGGAAAAAAACTTTATAATTAGAAAGAAAAACATAAGCAAGATACAGAGATTTAAACTGTGGGATATTTGTAGGAAAAAAGCAAGTATTCAATTTTAATTATGTCGCAAGATATCCACTGAGGAAAAATGGAAAGTGACAACAACATCACGAAAACAACAGTAATAGAATAATATTGACAGTGACCAGAATAGCTAACATTTATTGAGTTGGCCATCATCTTCAGTCTTTCTTTTTAATAATTACAGACCATGTGAGGAAATAAGCATGTTTATACACCATTTAGAAGCAATCCTTTCTTGGTGTCAGTTTGTTAATAGGAATCAGTAAACTAAACACAAAATAGTAGACTAAAAAAAATACATACATTTAGACACATACATACATACATACATACAATACATACATAAAACATACATACATACATAAACATACATACATACAGAAGAACAAAAATACATACATTTAGACCCACCAGTTCCACATACAGAACTGTATTCTAAGGTAATGGCCATATAAGTGCAAAAAAATAGATGTAGCAAGAATGCTTACTGTAGCATTATAAAATCACAAACTTGGAATCCTAATTGCATACCTGTAGGCAATTAAGTAAATAACTACGGGGGTACTATCTATGCACTAAGAATTATAAAGAGTAGGCACTGAACTTCAAAGAACTTTCAAAATATATAGTTGAATGAAACAGAAGATCTGTTGATCAGTTTGTATGGTATAATCCTAACTTGTAAAACAATTGTATTTTCTATTTGTATATTAAACAGAAAACAAAAATCTGGAGGAATATAAATAAAATCTCGAAAACAATTATATATGGATATTTTGTATAAGTGGGTGATTTGTTCATCTTTATTTTCTTCTCACCATAATCATGCAGTATTTTTATAACATAAAATAATAAAGTACAAACACCATAATAATACAAAAAAAAAAAAAAAACTTCCATTTTTAAACAGATAGATCCCATTCTACAATGTTTCCCTGGAATCCCTGGTAGGTTATCTAAATGATCTCAGGGCTTCAGTGGAAGTTCGAATTTCTATCAGGGGTCAAAGGAGACCATCTTAAGAGGGAACCTCAATGTCCAGATTGGGCCAATTATATTTTTTTACATCCTTAAAATTCTGTGAGTTCTATAGCAGGTGATAGAAAATTAGATAAGGGAAGAAATGGTCAACAAATAATTTTGCTGGAATCTGAGAACTGGGAAGGATTTTAAAGGATGATAAAAGAACCAAAGGCTTTCAGACTGGGGTAAAAACTGGAATCCACAACAGATAAAATATGGAAGTACCTGAAGATGTTTTTGTTTCAAATGGATTATTTTTATTTCATTTTTACCACAATGAGATGAACGAAATACTGTTATACCACTCTTATAGATAAGAAAACTGAAGCCCAGATTCTCTAACTTTCCAGTAGTAAGCAGTGGAACTTGCATACAAGACAAGCAGGTACAAATTACAGAGATGAAGATATCAGTGCTTCATAGGGAAGAACAAGTATGAAATACTTGTAGGTAGTGAGTTCCATGCATTTGGAGGCAAGCAAGAATAGCTTAGATACCTATTAAACAGTGATTCAGAAGAGAGACTACCACTGCTTTTGGTTATACTATTTGAACATTCAGTCCCTTACAATGCTGAGAAGTCTGTCATTTAGCCTTCTTGCCAAGAATGAAATTAGGTCTCCTCTTAACATTCAGATGAAAAGGGTTCAGAAACTCCCTTAGGGGCCTGAGATTCTAAGAATTGACAAAAGAACATTTTCTACAGGTTTCTCCTTTATTCCTGCTACTATAATGTTCTTACTTTTTTTTTTTTTTTCTCTTTACTCTCCCCATTGTCCCTTGTCCAGATCGCCTTATTCCCAATCTGCTCCTCTTCCCTCTCTCCCACTGTTCTGTCTGAGGCTCCATAGGACACACATCCTAGGATGACTCCATTTTCCTTTTCCAGGACTCTTTTTTAGACACTTTCAATCCATACATAGCAGTAAGGATGCAAGGAAGAACATACAATGGGAGAAGTGATGTCATAAAATACCGTGAGAACAGCATTCAGAGCTCCTTTGTTTGCGGAACTCAAAGCCACATTCTGTGATTTTTCTCTCAGTCTGTGTCCTGGAAGTCATTCTGCCTCAGAGCAGGAAAAGTGATCAAGGCCTGCTGTGATCTTAAACAGTTTAAAAAAAAGACAAAAGATAACTGGGAGCAATAAAGAAGCATAGCAACACACAACTGTCTCTCAGATCTCCTCTGTGGAAACAAGAGTTCAGGGTGGTTCTTGCTCCCTTCGTCCACTCATTCGTGTATTCATCATGTCTCGCCCAACCATCTATCGTGCCTGTAACAGACTCCAAGTAAGAGTTGGAAGAACAAAGCTGAACAAAGGGGTTGTAGGACTAAAATGGCCCTAGCAATAAATTAATGGATAAATAAATTTCGCAAGAAAAACTGACACCTGTGACCACAGTTGCAACACGAATTAATTCAATCCTTCCATCTCTACAAGTTAAGTCTTGAGTCCCTGTTTACATATGACTTAAATGAGATTCAGAGAGGCTAAAAAAAATGCCCACAAGGTCACACAGTCCAGGAGCAGAAGGGCCTGGATTGACATGAAAGGAGAGAGAACATGTCTCTATACTTTAGGGAAATTATTTTTTTTCACCACTTCCAAGAGATAAAATCCAACAATCTTTCTCCATGTTTGATGCCTTTAGAAAGCAGAAAGGTAAGATGAGAAATAAGGACAGGATGGGGAGTCAAAGAAAAAGAGGGAAGGACATGAGCCATTGCTGGTTTTCCTTTCTTCGCCCTCTCCAACACGTGCAGGTCCATGGACCCAGCTGGCATACACGCTCATGACCTCTCGCACTCATGGCACCTTTCCCCCCTCATCCTCAAATATCTTTTCCTGATATTCCTATGTCTTGATAATGGAGGCTAACCTGAATAGAAGCTCTGATTATAGTTAAATCCATATTCAGACTATCCCTGATTGTTTTCATTTATTCTGATGCAATTTTTCTGAACCAATATTCTAACAGACTCTATTAAATCCTACCTTTCCAATGACCTTGACGTTATACACAAACCCAGTTTGTCTCAACAACTCAATCTTAATAACCCGGACAACAGAAACCTTGGTTTTCATGTCTTCAATTATTTCCTGTTTCATAACACTCCTGGGCATAGAAATTTTTTTTCAAGTCTTCACTGAAAGAAAGATATGATTAAAAACAGTTGGCAAAAACTGATAGTAGAATGTAAGTGGAAGCCATGTGGCAGCTCAGTAGAATTGGCCACCACAGAACATTCTTACAGGATAGCTTCAGGCTTGTTCAATCCAAGCCATCTCCAGGACGTTCTTGATACATTGGGTAGAGCCTCCAATCTGGAGGAAGCTTGACTGACAGCAGGAATGGGAAACAACCCAAGCTCTGTCAGAAACAGCCTTTAAGCTATAATGGGGACGGCAGCCTTAGCCAGACAAGGCACAGCCAAGTAACATAGAGAAGGGGCCACTTTCCAGCAGATGACATTTCTCACCAGGTGTTTGTTTTTGTTACTGTGTTTAAATAACCCAGAGAACTCCAAACTTGGAAGAGTTTGTATTTACGAGTGTGGAAGAAAATCCTGATGGCCTGAATTTGATAATTGGGTTTTGTAAAATTTATTTATTTGAGAGACAGAGTGAGCAGTGAGGAAGGTCCGAGGGAAAGAGAAAGAGAGAAAAGCAAATTCCCTGCTGAGTAGGGAGCCTGGCACATGTTTCCATCCCAGGACTCCGGAGATCATGTCTTTAGCTGAAGGCAGGTACTTCACTGACTAAACCACCCAGGGGCCCCAGGATGATAGTTTTTAAATACAGAAAGAATATTTTCTCAATTTTTGGTGATAAACACACTATAACAGCTACTGATAAGACGCACTATTAAGCTTAATTTACATTATTAATATTCTCTCTGTAACTTCCTTAATTTTAGACAATCCACAAAACAATTAATTAAGCCCTGATTATTAGTGGTTGGCAATTCTATGGTGTAGGTATCCCCACCGTGACCTGTTTCAAGTTGCATCACTGAAGGCAGAGTTTGGAAGAGATACACTGTAACGCTTGGAGACAATAGATGTAATGCAGTGGAGTAATTAGGAAGCTAAGTTTTGAGTACTTATTACCTTTGTGCTCAATATGATTTATTTAATTATAAGTTCATATGATTTACATTTTAATAAGGGCTGTGTTTAACAGCCAGCTTGAAAAATTTCTGAAAATTTAACAATAGCTCTTGCAAGCTAGGACAAGCAGACTTTAGCACACCTATCCCCTCTTGCCCTAGTTACTTTCTATTTCATTATGTTGAGATCATTTTCATGGTACTACTTACGAAATCTAATATTAGAGGATCTACTGTGTATTTCATCGTCTATTTCCCACATATCTATAGAACAGACAGTCATGAGAATAGCAACCTTGTCGTTTTTCTCTGTATTGTACCCCAACACCTGCGACAGCCCCACCACCATGGTACAAGCCCAACAGATACCTTCCAGAGACCGAATGAATTCAGAATACAGAATACTTGCCAATTCATGTGCCAAAGATAAATCAACTAATAGAACCTAGTCTAAGGCAATGGTGGGCATTTCAGATGAAGAAATTCATAAAGAGAATACACACTGAAGATAATGAACCTCAGCGGAAAATTAAGAAGATGTCTTTGTTACAATTTTTATGCTCCCACCCTGTCCACAGCTGGAGACCGTTTCTCACCACACCTCCCCATTCAAAGATGAAAGCTAATTTTGAAAGCATGATCCTAAAATGTAGTTGATAAAATGTGGCTCTGATACTGGCAATTCAAGGGCTTCTCTTTGAAAAGCACAGTGTTAATCACTAAGGTGTTCTTCACCTTGGCTGAGCTTTAGCATTAACTGGGGTAGGGTAGAAAGAAGGGGTGCCTAGGAGGGTATTAACAATAAGACATTTGACCACCACTGTTTCTCCTTATGTACAGTAATTGAAGATTTTTTCCCTAAGCTTTTTAAGGATTAATTTTTTACGTGATCCTTTGCTGCCCATGAAACCTAAGGTCTAACATATTACATGTAAGAAAACAGGCCTAGGTAACAACACTTTCTTTTATCTCCATGTGTGTAAATTACTTATCTGAAGATTAAGTTTACTGAGCTTAAGAATTATAAAGCCTTGTGTCTTAAATATATATTTCAGGGGTTGGGGCACCTGGGTGGCTCAGTGGGTTATGCCTCTGCCTTCAGCTCAGGTAATGATCCCAGGGTCCTGGGATCGAGACCCACATCTGGCTCTCTGCTCAGCAGGGAGCCTGCCTCCCTCTCTCTCTTTCTCTCTCTCTGCCTGCCTCTGCCTACTTGTGATCTCTGTCTGTCAAATAAATAAATAAAATCTTAAAAAAAAAATATATATATATATATATATATTTTTTTTTTCAGGGGCTTCTGGTTGACCCAGTCAGTAAAACATGCAGCTCTTCATCTCAAGGTTGTGCATTCAAGTGACACGTTGGGCATAGAGCCCACTTCATACATACATATATATATATATATATATACACACACACATATATACATACATATATATACATATATATATATATACACACACACATATATATATACATATATATACATACACACATATATATATACACATACAGGTCACATATATATATATATACACGATCTTTTCCATTGTCTTTTGAAATATGTTTACACATCTAACACACAGATATGTATGTCTTTAGCTTTGTACGGATAGTTGACTGTGGTTATTGTAAGCATGAACTGTTAGCTGCTCTCAGCCAGCTGTGTGACCTTGAACAGATTCCCTAACCCCCTCATGCCTCAGTTTCCCTATAGGGATGTTGTGAGAATTAAGTGACTCTATACATGTATAATTCTTAGAACAACCTGGAAGGTCATGAGTCCTCTGTTAGTGTTGCTGTTACATTATTAACCATCAGGATAGCTGCAACTTCAGAAATGCATATCCTTTAGTGCCTGGGTGGCTCAGTGGGTGAAGCTGCTCCCTTCGGCTCTAGGTCATGATCCCAGGGTCCTGGGATCGAGTCCCACATCGGGCCGTCTGCTCAGAAGGGAGCCTGTTTCTCCCCTCTGCCTGCCTCTCTGCCTACTTATGATCTCTCTCTGTCAACTAAATAAATAAAATCTTAAAAAAAAAAAAAAAAACGTATATCCTTAAAGGGGAAGAAAAGGCCAGTACTGGAAAAGAAAAACCATATCAGCATCTGTGCTAGCCAGTCATTGCTGGCTTGGAAATAACTGCAATTTAACTCTCACAGAAGTCACCTGGTGTGTTGCATTGGTTCTCAGCAACTCTGAAAAATAATAAGATCCTCTTCAAGACTTTCAATGAGATGAACTTCAGGTGATTTCTTATTATTCTGGAACCAGTAAAGAAAATTTCAAGGGGCAGCCAGCCCCATCTTTCAAATGACTTTTCAGAAATGGGGGAAGTTGTACCATTTTCACTTCAAATCATTCATCTGGGAAGTAAAGCAGATTCTAAAAGGGAATGAGGTCACCAGGAGAAAAATTCTAAAGGCCATTTATTTGACACTGCCATGATGATCTTGGAGACAGCTGATCAGATTGTTCCATATTCCCCCCAAAGCTGTGAGGGTTTTGATAATTTGGTTTAAGTAAAGTAAAATAGCAATATGGTATATTCTAAATAATTTTGTTTGGTTTCACATAAAAATGAGATCATATTCGATGTATTTCTGCTATGTGGGGTGTTTTTTGCCCAAAATTATGCTGTTGAGATTCATCCTTGTTAATTTCTATAATTTATTTCTATATAAATTTCTATAATTTATTACATTCATGTCTATTTTGCCTTGGTATGAATTGGCTGAAACTTACTGGATATTTTATTTTTGGTGGGCATTTGGGCTTTGTTTAATTCTTTGTTACTATAAGCAATAGTTGTATAATCTTTCTTGTATATACAAATGTGTATATCCTACTGTAAAGAAAGTAAGAGAATGATAAACAAAAGATTTAGAATAGGGGTTCCTCTCAGAGGTGAGGGAGGGAATGAGCATCAGAGAGAGGGTTGCAGGGTCATCAAAGGTATGATAATATTTGACTTTCTTAAAGTGGGGTGTAAATTGTGTGTGTCTATATACACACATACATGTATGGAGATGCATTTTATTTTATATATATATGTATATACATATAGATATATGTAGATACACACACACATATATATACACACACTTACTTTTTTTAAAACTTGAGATAATTTTAGAATAATTCTCACAGGGTTTTAAGAAATAGTAAAGATCCCTTATAACCTTCCCCAATCTCCCCGCCATGGTAACATCTTATGTGACTGTTGTATAATATCACAACCATGTAACTGGTATTGGTACAATCTCTACACCTGATTCATATTACACCAGTTTCGTTTACATTCATTTATGTGTGTGTCTATTTACTTTCTGCAATTCTATCCCAAGTGTAAATTCATGTAGCTATGACCACAGTCAAGATACAGAACAATTCCATCGTAAAGGTTCTTCATGGAATGCTTTTATCGCCGTAACTATAACTCCTTTCCTTCCCTTCTTTATAACCCCTACAAGCCACTAATATGTTCTTCATCTCTACAGTTCTGTCATTTGAGGACTGATATAAATATGAATGGCTTTTTAAACTCAGCAAGTTTAAAGATGCACCCAAGTTGTGTGTATCAATAGTCAATTCGTCTTTATTACTAAGCGCTAGTCTATACATGGACTTTTAAATTGTGCCATTATAAAAAAAGAAAATGTAATGGGTTCAACTGGTGGTAAAGTTTAAAAGTTAAGAAAGAACAATGAGAGAGAAGATTTTCTACTGACCCTTGGTTTTTAAGTGACACATTTTAAAGCAAGAAAAAAGAATGTATAATTGGCCGCTCAGGTATGTGTGGACTTGGGAGAACTATATGTGACCTCAGGAGCCCAACTTTGAGATTTTGGTTTCTGCTAACATATGATCAAGTCATTACTACTAAGAATTTTCCATTACTATAATCAAAGGAAAACATAGATTCCCAAAGAATGTTAACTGTTGATTTGACTGAGTTCACTGCATGGGACATACTCAAGGACTGTGGGCTAGTAATATATGCAGGCTAGTAATTCTAACATGGTTTGGAAATCTTGATGTTTAAGGCAAAGGGGAGATAAGTTCTATGAGGCTTCTCTCCTCCCATTATTTTTACTCATTCATTCCTGTCAGAATTGATCCATTCATTCATTCAACAAATATGTTTAAATGTCAATCGTATGCCAGCACTAGGATCTAGTTCCTGTCATAAAGAAATCAAATGGCCTAAAAAAAGCAGAAAGATCAAAATGATTGCAATTTCGTCTTATGCTCTTAGTCATATGCTAGTCATATGCTCTTACCAACCCCAATATTTCTCTCTAGTTCAGATGAGAAAATGAAGGCACAAAGAAAGGGAACGATTTATATGGGGTCGCATAGATGGAAATCATGGGTCATTGAAAATACCAATAGGGGGCGCCTGGGTGTCTCAGCCTATTAAGCATCCAATTCCTGATTTTGGTTCCAGTCATTATCTCAGGGTTGTGACACCCAGTCCCGCATTGGGCTACACACTGTGTGTGGAGCCTGTTTGAGATTCTCTCTCTTTCTGCCATCATCTAAATAAATAAATAATAAAGTATCAATGCAATGTAATAACCTCAGTGATAAATTTCCATACAGAAGTAATTCTGGAGATGGAGTCTTCAGAACCAGACATCAAGCCTTTAGGTACCTTTTTTTATTTTTATCAACATCAGAAAGTTTACTTATGACTCTTACATATTTTTTCTTAAATATTTTATTTTATTTTATATTAATTATTGTGGTTAAAATGGCACCAAACTATTCATTGTTAACTGTGAATAAATTTTTTAAACTCTTACTTCGTAGGCATTTCTGAAAATTGAATTCCTGAGAAAGGCTGAGCCTTCCCTATTTAGCTTCCCAGCAGATTCTCATGAACATACGTTTGGGCACCGTTCTAGAGAGTTTCTGTCAACTATTCCATTATTGGAAATTAAATTCCTTTCACAGCATGTAGGGAAGTGAACTCAGGTTATTCTTTTATCTGAAGGAAGAAATGAGCAAGCCAGTGTGAACCACCAGAGATCTCCCTTTCCTCCTTTTTCTTTTGTTTTCTTTCTCTATTCTCTCTCAAAAATATGAGGAAAATGGCTTCCTTTCATTCCTTTGTTTTGGCATTCCATCAGTATAACCCATTTCTCGGTCCCTGGGCATCGGGAGATAAAAAAAAAGAGGACAGCTGACCATGAAAAGAAAGAAGAAACTTTACCCGTGTTGCTGGGGAAGGTCTTCTGAGCCTTTGAGAGAGCAAGACGTGAAATCCTGCCAACTGCTCCCTTCTCAGGTTCCTTTAGGAGCCTTTAATCAAAGTTTTAGCTCTTGCCCTACCCAGAACATCATGGCTAAGTCTAGCCAGACTGCCCACACAAAGAGGTTTGTGATTTTGGGGGGTTTTTTGGGGGGTAGAGATGGGGAGTTTCATCACCTCTGAGCCTGCTGGATGGCACAGCTCCGGCTGTAATGGTGCCCACATCACACCCATGCAGGCAGAGATAAATGGACCTGGCCGTCTGCTTCATAATTCAGTCAGTTGTGGAAGACAAACCCCAGAGCAAGGAGGCTTGCCTTACTCGGACTTATGTGGTTAGAATTCTCTCTCTCAAGTCATACACTCTTTTACTAACACCATTATTTCTGTCTGGTTTCCAGATGAAAAAACTAAGCTGTAAAAAGGGTATGAAACGTATCCAGGGTCATTAGAGATAGGAGTGGTAGATCATTTAAAATAGCAGGGAATTAACACAAGAAGTTTGTTTGTTGGTTTTTAAGTAGGCTCCACGCCCAACGTAGAGCCCCCTGCAGGGCTTGACCCTGAGATCAAGACCTGAGCTGAAATCAGGAGTCGAATGCGTAACTCACTGAGCCACCCAGGTGCCCCTAACTCAAGGAGCTCGGTACCTGAAAATGTGAGCCAGAATATGAAAGAAACATCCAATTAATTAGTTAATTTTTTTTAATTGACGTACAGATGACACACAGTGTTGGCTACAGTCCTTCCAGGCATACATACAGCATGTGACTCCACAACTCTACATGTTATGCTAGCCTCACCGCAAGTGACACCTTTATTTTAAAGATGAAACAGCTGCAGTCCAGACAGGCTAAGAATATCATCCAAGATCACACTGAGACAAGAAACCCTAGTCTGAACAGCCGTCTCTTAGGCCACCAGCTCTCAACTCTGTCTGCACATTAAAATTACTGGCGGAGAAGGGAAGAGCTTTCAAATCCAAACAAGCAAACAAAACCATAAGGACGCGGATTCTCAGGATCCAGTCCTAGGGATAGGATTCTGATCAGCCGGTGGGAAGTGAGGTCTGGGCCTCTGTGTCGTCGTTGTTGTTTTTAAAGACATTATTTATTTGAGAAAGAGAAAGTTCAAGGAGAGAAATGCTGAGAGGTCTAGCTCCTATAGTGTTTTGCTTGTTTGTGGTCAGCAAACAACATCTGCCACCCAGATCCCCGGACTTTTCCCAGATGTGCGGCAGGCGCCTACCTGGGGTTGGTTGGCTTCACTGTGAGTAAACATGGGCTCCGGCTTCTTTTGTGCTGAATAATGGCTTCATAGGATCTAATTTCACAGATAAAATGCAGTATTGATCATTCTATTTTAGGATTTGGTACACAGATATTAGAGCAAGAATTGGTGAAATGCAGCTCCAGGGAGAAATAATTCAGTTTCCCATGGAAATATTCTGCTTCTAAATTTGCTCCTGAAGACAATGTAGGGAAATCAAATGTGTGAGTCAGGCAAGATTGTAACACCATTAACTCTAAACCATTCAAATGACAAATAGGGTTATAAAGACAGGGTTAAATCTGGGACAGTCACTCTTAAAGGGAGACTTCAGATGTGTGCTCCGCTTTGCAACAGAGACAGGCAGATGGTAATTAACTGCATTTTCCCATAAGGTAGAATAAAATGAAATCGATTTGTAAGTGCTTACTCTTCACCCATGGAGAAGTGGTAAATAAAAATACCATTTAGCTAACATTTCAAAGAGGTGAAAATAAGTGTATTTTGGATAGCAAAAATGCCCAAATTTTACTTTAATCATTCTTTTTGTAAATTCTTTAAAATATATTACCCATTTTCCCTACCGTTTTATAAAAAGCACACAGCCTTGGGGCGCCTGGGTGGCTCAGTGGGTTAAAGCCTCTGCCTTCAGCTCAGGCCCTGGTTTCAGGGTCCTGGGATAGAGCCCCACATCGGGCTCTCTGCTCAGCAGGGAACCTGCTTCCTCCCTCTCTTTCTGCCTGCCTCTCTGCCTCCTTGTGATCTCTCTCTCAAATAAATAAATAAAATCTTTAAAAAAAAAAAAAAAAGCACACAGCCTTTTTGTGCTGATTTGGGTCTTGAATAATGACAATTATAGGACTGTGTATAAGAAAATAATACTCTTCAGCATTATGACTTTTTTTTCCCCCTAAACTGAAACTAAGCGGACCCAGCCCACTGTTCTTTAAGTTCATCTATCTTTACTGTTTCTCACAGTCACTTCCCCTAATGCTGATGGGCTTATTTTGGGTGGTCTCGCCTTCTAGTCTGTTCTTCTTACTTCTTCCCTCTGTTGAAATCTGGGAATCCAGGTAATAAAGCTTGTTAGAAATGTTTTGAACATAAGAACGAACAGGTTCTGAACGAAACAGTGGAGCGTTCTCCTATGAGTAAGGGAAAGAATTACATTGTCTTGATGACTTGTATTTTCACTCTTGAGAGTTCTTAGGCCCCAGGAAAATGTGATCAAATCAATGTTAGATTAGTGCGGTTTTATTGTATTTTGTAAGTAAAATTAATCTTGTTATCTACCCTGAAAACATGAAAATATCTAGGTCAAATGAATTATGCTTCTTTGTTTTGCATTTGGCACCAAATTATAACCACAGAATACTCCTGAATGGGGAAGGCAAATATTCCATGTTTCCAAATAATGATATGATTGCTCAAATGGTTAACTGATGTTTCCAAGAGCAAGCGAAGAGTTACACTCAAACCTGGCTGTGTAGGTCACAGAAAGTGAGACCTCATTCCAGAAAAATTATATTGGAATCTTTAAATGGTGCAGCCTGTGTCAGCATTTTTAAAAAGCTGCACAGGTACCATTTTCAGTAGCATCAACATGTACCAACGAGCAAAGAATAAATCTAACATATCTAAAAGATATGCAAGGCTATTTACTACCGAACACTCTAAAATTCTATACAAGAAAACTTGGGTAAATATATCATGTACACAAGTAGGAAGAAGACAATATTCTAAAGTTGTCAATTCTCCCAAACTGATCAATATATTCAATGCAATCTGTATCAGAATCCCAGCAGGTTGGTTTTGGTAGAAACTGACAAGTTGATGCTAATTAAAATGAAATGCAAAAAGCCATGTGTAAGCAAGAGTATCTTGAAGAAGAACAAATCTGTAGGACTTACCCTCGGATAGCAAGACCTATTATGAACCTACAATAGTTAAGCCAGTGTGGTACTTGGGCAAAGCTGGAACAGAAAAGAGAGTCCAGAAACAGATGCAGACCTGCATGGTCACCTGATTTATGACAAGGAAATGCTCTCATGAGTTGGGGAAGGTAAACGAAGCTGGGTCAACCTGACATCCAAATAGGAAAAAAAAATGTATCTTGGCTCCTACATCATATTATATGCAAATGCTAATCCCAAGTGGATTGCCTATCTAAATAAAGAAAACAGAACAGTAAAACTTTAGAAGAAATAAGTGAGAAAATATGTTTATGCACATGGAGCAGATAAATATTTAACGAATTGACACTAAGAATACTAACTATAAAGAAAAATCTGATAAATCAGGCTGCATTCAAATTAAGAACTTCTGTCCCTCAAAACAAGAAGTTAAGAAAGTTTCAAAGAAAGCCCTAGTGTGGGGGAAGATAATAACAATACACAAATTCAGCAGAGATTCACATCCAGAATGTATTAAGTACTTCCACAAATCAAGAAGAAAAAGACAGAAAATTCAATAGGAAATTGGGCGTAAGACTAAAGCAGTAACTTTAAAATGGAGGTTATATAAATGATCAATGAGTAAAGCAAAAAGTATTCAACTTCATTATCAGGGAAATTCACCTTGAACCACAAAGCAATATGACTACATGCCCTCCAAAATGGTGGAAATGACACTCAGTACCAGGTACAGTTGAGGATATGGAGCAACTAGAACTCTTACATGCTATGGGTGGACATGTGCCCCAGGATGACCGTTTTGGAAAACTGCTTGGCAGTATCTACTAATACATTCTAGATATGAATCTCAGTTGGATTTGTGTATCGTTATTTTCTTCCCCCATGCTAGGGCTTTCTTTGAAACTTTCTTAACTCCTTGTTTTGGTAGACAGAAGTTCTTAACTTGAATGTAGCCTGATTTACACTGTGACCTAGAAATTCCACTCCCAACAGAAATACATCCCGACAGAAATTTCCCTGTGTACACCAAAAGGCATGTCCGGCAATGTTCACAACAGTGCTGTTCAACATCGCTTAAAGCAGAACAGGGGCCAATTACCCATCAAGAGTGGAATGGATAAATTTCTATATTAACATAAAGGAACACTGTAAATAGTGAGAATCAACATACTAACAGTCCACAGAGTATGGAGAAATCCCACATACAATATTGAGTGAAAGAAGCCAGACACAAAAGACTATATTCTGATTGTTCCAATTATATAAATGTCAAAAACAGCCCAAACTCATCTGTAGTGTTTTTGTTTGTTTTGTTTTGTTTGCATATAAAGGATTTTTTTTTTTAAGTTTCATCTATAATGTTAGAAGTCTGGGAAGTGTTTACCCCGTGTCAGGGGTGATGAATGCAAAGGGGCATAGAAGGAACTTCTAAGATGCTAATAGTGTTCTGTTTCTTGATGTGTATCCATCAAGCTATACACTAATGATGTGGACACTTCTCTTTGTGCATGCAATATTCAGTAAAAATTAGAATAAATAGAAATCTCTCTGGGTGATTCTACTATGTAGCCAGAGTAGAAAACCACCTGTGTAGAGCTCATATCAGGTTTCCTCCCAACCTCTTTTCTTCCCCTCCCTAGACCCACATACTAAAGCCTTCCTCTCCCTAACTCTGGCTCCAAAGTGTCAAGCACTGTCTGGGGACAAAAGATAAAGATAGGAAGAAACCATCATCTTGCATTCAAGAAGCTACATGTTTTCTCCTCTATTAACTTCAGCCTGTCACCTGACAATAAGATCCAGCTGTCTACACAGCAGTTGTTATAGGTAAAGTTGTTACTAATTACAGCTGCCACAGATAACCTCATGACCTTCCTGAATAACTATAGTGCTAGCACACACATGACCACACCATGGGCAGACTCAATTGCAATCAGTATTAATTACATAGGAATGTATCAGGTACCATTTGATCCCAGAGGTAACAGAGTCTGTATAATAATGAACTGAGTTACTGGTACCCCACATGATATTTCCATTACATCTGGCACAAGGATCATTCCACACACAGTGGGATGGTCCTATTCCTGGTCAACACCACATGCTTTCCTGACCATATTTGATAATCCTCATTTTCTTGCTGTGTCTTTCACAAGCAGTGTGTGAAAATTAGACTCACATCCCTTCTATTTATTATTTCTTCTGCCCCTCTCAACCCTCTCACTTTGAAATAAACAAACAAACAAAAATAAGCAGCTTTTCTGCAGACTCTAGACTGCATTTTCAGAATACTTCTCCATGAGCAAATCTTTGTCCCCAAGTGCTTCGAATAACCAAGGTACCAGCTGACATAGAAAGTCAAAGCCAATCATCTTTATCTTTCACAACACACTCTATCTTTTAAGAACACGGTCATTGATTATTTGACCATGGTCATTATGCCAAGGTTTGCCTTTGTAAACAAACAAAAGATGACCTACCCTTGGCCTGAATCCTTCCTTTAGTTTACATCCTTTCTGAATGTTATAATCAGAAAGTCTAAATAGTCCAGTGGAGGGGTGCCTGGGTGGCTCAGTGGATTAAAGCCTCTGCCTTTGGCTCAGGTCATGATCCCAGGGTCCTGGGATTGAGCCCCACATTGGGCTCTCTGCTTGGCGAAGAGCCTGCTTCCCCCTATCTCTCTGCCTGCCTCTCTGCTTACTTGTGATCTCTGTCTGTCAAATAAATTTAAAAAAAAAAATAAATAAATAGTCCAGTGGAAAGGGGCCCTGAGAACTTATCAATGACCTCATCCTTGGGCACAAGTTCCTTTCTATCTTCCCTCTTACCTAGATGAACCATCCTGATAAGAACACTTATAAGAATCCAGGAAAGGGGTGTTCATTAGTTCAGTAGTTCACTGATTACTACGTACTCATTCAGGTCTCAGGCTATTTGTTACTTTCCAGAGCAGCCTTCCCTTACTTTTCCAGAAAAATTTTGGTCCCCATATTATTAACTTTCACAGAATTATTTTCTTTATAGCACTTAGTCCAAATACCACTAATCCATCTTGTAATTATTTGTCTCATTCACCAATGTACCTCCAGCAGCTTACACAATACCTGGCTCATAGTTAGATGCTCAGTAAATATTAGTGAGTGAATGAATGGATGAATAAGAGATGCCTACAGTATTTTTCAAGGTTAGAAAGTTTTTTTCCTTTTTCTCCTCTAAGATTATTTTCTCTTGCTCTAAATAAGGTACATCATCTCTTGCTCTGTTCTCAGTAGAGATGAATGGCAAACAGGTGGCCAGCAGCTCCCATGTCAGAGCCCTCCATATAATCATTAATCATGACAAAGATACTTATTCTAAAGTTTTTATGTCTTAGTGATTTTCTCTGAAGGAGAGCTAGGTCATGATGTCCAACCCAAAAAAATAAAAATAAAAAAATTAAAAAAAGAGGAGGAATAAAGAGTAAAGTCATCTATATTCTCTTGACTGACATTATATTAGTATTTGGGACCCTGATAGGTGTCTGAGATTTTTCTTGAGATCTTAGCTAAGTCCTTCCAACCTTCTAATCTTGGGTCTCTTCACAAATTATGAAACTAGATAGGATCAAACTAAAGGTACCCTGCATATATGTATCTTTTTACCTTTATTTATTTATCCATTTACCAAATATTTCTAAGAAAAGAGAATGTGCTTAGTTGTGTGCTGAGCACTAGAGACCAGCAGGGATAGAGAGAAATACGGTCCTGCCTTCGAGGTCCAGTCAATTCTGGAGAGAAGGGATGGTTAGGGAAGTCTTTCTGCTGTAGGAGTTGCCTAGATCAGTGATTTACCGCCTACCCTAATTAGGTACAGGGCTTATTAAACACAGAGTGCTGAACTAAACCCCCATTTTCTGATTATTGAAGGGAGCCTGAGATTCTGTATTTTTTACAAGTTCCCAGGTGATGCTGATGCTACTAATCTGGGGACCGTACTTTTAGGACAACTGACCTGGATGAAATGGAATATTAAGTTAGAACATAATTAGACTTAATAAATATTTGCTGCATGGATACATGAATGGATAGATCATTCAGCCAATCAGTTGAAATCCATCACTACATCAATAGCATAAAACCCTTGTAAAAGGAGGCCACAGAGATGGATTTTAAAGTGGTTTATTTATTGCAAAGTAATGAAAGACACTGCCCCTTCTCTCCCTGTGGTCCCTAGCATGACTCATCACTAACAAATGGTATAGCTGGAATTAATCAGGCTGCTTTTCCTATTTATGTCTTGCTCTATCTGGAGTTGCAATGGGCATTGCCTCCTCTGGAGTGTAATTTGGGCTGACTCATTTCCCAAGTCACTGATAGAAAGGTCAGCGTGACTCCCGTTTACAGCTGAAGGCATATGAGGAGCTATCAATCTTAAGTTGCACATCAGTGAGATTAGCTACCTTCACTTGTGTTCCTTCTTGGCCACCTTGCCAAGAATCCAGCAGGTCATTTGAGCTAAAGGTTAGAAACTCACATTGGTATATGTCTGTGAATGGAATATGCGGTCAGCAGCATAGACATTACACTAGTATGGGGCATCTGGGTGGCACGCTCAGTTAAGCGTCTGACTCTGGGTTTTGGCTTGGGTCATGATCTTGGGGTTGTGAGATGGAATTCAGCATGGAGCTCTGCACTGAACGTAGAGTCTGCCTGGATTTCTCTCTTCCTCTCCCTCTGCCCCTCCTGCTCACACACTCTCTCTAAAAATACATCAATAAATCTTAAAAAAAAAAAATCACACTAGTCTAATAGGTAGTATTTAAGTGCCTAAGCTTTGTTTGCATTCAGACGGAGGTGGGTGTTACTCCTGATTCTGGGAGTTAGGTGATCAACACCCCAGTCTTCGATTACTTCATCTCTAAAACAGGCATCATGGTAACAGTGAACTCATGAGATTGCTGCACATAACGTGCATACCCCGTTTAGCACGATACTAACCTCCTATGAGCCATTAAACACATTTTAGCTAGCAGTGTTACTCATTAGCTTCTCAAATTGTTTTCATCTACTAATGCCTTCATATGTTACCTTTAGACTGGGTCTAGAGGAAGAGTTTCACGGCTTGGATTTTCAGTTCCAAGCCAAAGAATGAAGTGATTCATATGCAGGGAACTTCTTCTTGCCCCGTAGTGCAAAGCTTTCTACTCTGGGCCAAGATTCATTCCCTGTTAAAGGTACCAAGAAAAAAAGCTGTAGAAGAAAATCACTGTCTTCCTTAGAAAAAGCTTTAAAAGATAAAGAAACAGCACTTCCAGTTTCCCTTCCCCTGCCCCCAAATCTTTTCCTGAGTGGAGTAGCATTACCTAGAATGTGAGCAATTGAATGAATATTGTTCCATATCAGCCTGGGGGTCAAACACCCCTGGTTTCTGCTCCTGGCTCCGCCGCTACAAGCTGTGTGATCTTGGAAAACTTACGCCATTTGTCTCTGTTTTTATTTTTCTTAAAGTAATAATATTACTAATAACTACTATGAGTATTATTAAATCAATGTATTTTCCAGTACTTGAAAAATACTAAGTGCTACATAGATGTCAGGTATGTGAACTCTTAGCATCCCTTATGCGACCCTCATGTTAATGTTTCTGGATTTGCTGAAGGAGTCCATGCCCTTCAGTATTAGAATGGTTTCAATTATATCCCCTTTCAACCTCCTCTTTTTACGATAAAAGCCCTAATCCTTTTAAAGAGCCCACATCTCTTTCATCCCTTTGAATGTTATAGTCGCCTGGCGATTTCTCCGACAGCAGCTTCTTCAGTCTTTCTGGCAACACTAAATAAGACCTTTCTAAGGTAGGCCTTTCATCTACCCTGCCAAATGCAGGGGCTTGTCCATAATAGACACTCGATATATATTTGTTGAATAGATGAATGAATAAATGCAGCCAAGGCGTTCGAAAGTAATCGTGGCATTAAGCTAAAAATAAGGCAGCTTTGTTTCTCTGTAGACATGCGATGGGGCTAAATTACCACATCCCCTTCAAAGAATTGTTCCAAATCAGTCACTCATGAGGAATCGTACAAAGCCCTATTAATCATAACGCTATTATAAAACACAAGGGCGGGAAAGGGGACTGTCGCCTCTGCATTAGGGGCCTTTTGGTTATTACTCCGGCCAAAAATCCCTATCACCTAGACAGAGCCAAGATCAAAAGGAAAACAGCTCAGCTGTCATCTCCAGGTGCCTTTGTTGACTGGAAATTGGCAAAAAAACCAACTAGTCTGGAATCCCATGGACTGCTGGTGAATCCCAAAGATGTGTAGGATCATTTTAGTCTCCTGTGTAGAACTCTCCAGTGACATTCCGCGATACCTGAAAGCCAGACTCCTCATGGGTCCTGCTTACCTTTTTGCTTACTCATCGTTGTCTCAGAGAGCCATTCCCTCACCCCATGTCCCGTCAATCTCTTAAGACAGAGGCCTGCAAACCTGTTCTGTGAAGAGCCAGAGAGTGAAAAGGTCAGACTTTGGGGACCGTACCATCACTGTACCAATTACTCAACTTTGCCATCGTTGTAGGATAGCAGCCATAGAAAATGTATAAATCCATGACTGTGGCTGTGTTCCAATAAAATCCTATTTACAAAAGGAGGTGGCTTTCTGGATTCAGCTTATGAGTCCTTCCCTAAGATAAGACTCCTTCCATAACTCCCAATGCCTATATCCTGCATTTAGTTGTTCACACTTGTTTGTGACTTCTCTGGTTCCGTCACTAGAATATGACCTTCATGAGGACAGGCCCTTTGTTTCATTGACTGCGATGTTTCCAGCCCCTAGGACATTGCCTAGCACATAGTGTGTGCTCAGTTGAATGAATGATCTCATCTCCTATAACTTTGGCTGTCACTCACTGCTCTGATTTTCCTTCAGTTCTTAGGACATTCCTGATTCATTCGTGCTTTCTGGTCTTTGCACTTGCCTTTGCTTTCAGCCTGAATCATCCTTCCTCCTTGCTTTTTATGTCTGCCTCTTCCATTCATTTAGTTTTCAGATCTTTGAAGTAGCCTTTCCTGATTATACTAAATAAACTTTCTCAGAAGATTCAGCGGCTCTGATTTTCCTCATAACACTTATTAAGAAGTGGAATTATTTTCTTATTTAATTCCTGTTCATTGTCTCTCATGACTCCAGAAACTTGATTAGTCTCCTTAAAGCCTAGAAAAGTATATGACACATAGAAGGTTTTCAATAAAGATGTGTCTAGAATGGTGCTTTTCAAACTTCAGTGTTTTATGAGTCACCTAAGGATCATGTTAAAATGCAAATTCTGAGTCAGGGGGACTGAGGCAAGGCCTTAAAATCCCTTGTGTCTGACAAGCTCCCAGGAGATGGTGATGCTGCTGGTCCATGGACCATATTTTTTTTTTTTTAAGATTTTATTTATTTATTTGACAGACAGAGATCAAGAAGGCAGAGAGGCAGGTAGAAAGAGAGAGAGGGAGAAGCAGGCTCCCTGCCAAGCAGAGAGCCCAATGCGGGGCTCGATCTCAGGACCCTGAGATCATGACCTGAGCCGAAGGCAGAGGTTTAACCCACTGAGCCACCCAGGCGCCCCCATGGACCACATTTTGACCAGGAAGAGTCTAGCGAATATTTTTTGACTGCCTCACCTCTAGGGCAGGAAGTGGACTATAGGCTGAGGATCCTTCAAAACACATTTGAAATGTTTGCCAGTCTGAGCCAAAGATCAAAGCCAGAGACCAATTCCATCCTTAAAAGCCATACCCAATGCAAAATGGTAAGGACAGATTTTCCTGAGTCACTTAAGTGGTTTTGGCCTCAGGCACCATGTTTTCAATGAATGGGAATTGGCAACATTCCCCATATTAAATTCACCTTGAAAATGCTGAATCATCCAGGGGGAACAAAAATGAATCTGTCTTCATTTTGTGTTCAGTTATGTCTCAATTTCTTTCAACCACTGTATTGCATACATTAGGGAAGTTACTTGCCTACATCTCAATGTAGTAACTCTGAGATATCTCCTGTTTTTGTTTTTGTTTTGTTTTTTAAGATTTAATTTATCTATTTGTTTGACAGAGAGAGAGATCACAAGTAAGCAGAGAGGCAGTTAGAGAAAGAAGAGGAAGCAGGCTTCCCGCTGAGCAGAGAACACGATGTGGGTCTCAATCCCAGGCCCCTGGGACCCCGATCTGAGCTGAAGGCAGAGGCTTAACCCTCTGAGCCACCCAGGCACCCCAGATTTTCTGTTTTATTTATTTATTTATTTTAAAAAAATATTTTATTTATTTATTTGCCAGAGAGAGAGCACAGGCAGGCAGAGTGGCAGCAGAGGCAGAGGGAGAAGCAGGCTCCCCGCTGAGCAAGAAGCCTGATGTGGGCTTTGGCCCAGGATCATGACCTGAGCCGAAGGCAGCTGCTTAACCAACTGAGCCACCCAGGCGTCCCCAGATCTTCTGTTTTAAAAGAACCACAAATCATGCTGCTAGTGTAAATGGTGCTGACTTGACCAAAAGAGAATGCCCCACCTCAAAACTGAAAGGGAATGTACCCAACAGGAAAATACGATATGGCAGAGTCATTAAGAGCTGTCATCTGGAGTCCGATTACCTTTTAAACTCTGCTTGACCTGGAGCACAGTACCCACACTTTTAACGCCTTGGTTTTTAACTCTTTTAAATAGGAAGTAATGGTACTTGACGTTTAGCATTGTCGTGATAATTAAGGGACACAATTCTTGTAAAGAACTTGGCACAGTGCATGGCATATGTGAATATTAATTAATAATAGCTACAATTCTTATTCTGCTTCACCATAGAATATCATTATTATATTTATTGAAAGTTATCTCATGTTTTAGGATTTGAAAAGTAGCTTTGCACATAATATTTAACACAATTATTTTTAACATACCAGCTAACGCATAGAATGCTTACTAAGTACCAGGCAATAAATTAGAAGCTATTATAATGTCATCTAATCCCAAAAACAAATCTATGAAGTAGATATTGGTGTCTCCATCCTGTAGATGGGGAAACTGAGGCTTCGGATGGTGAAGAGGTTTGTTAAAGTTTACCTAACTAGTAGTAGAGTTGAAGCAAAGATTTGAGCCCAGGTTTGGCTGACTCCAGGACTCTAGCTATGCCGTACATGTAAGTACAGATTTAGATGTCGTGGCTGTTGAACAGATCTTTACTCTTGGGGTGCTTTTCTCTTCTGTATGTGAGAGATCTGTACGACGATCACTAAACATACTTTAGAGTACAGCAACTTAAGCTTCGGAGCTCTATTCTGATGGGTTTTATCAGCCTGTTTTCCATTTGTTTGCCTGTTTAATTTTTGTCACTGTAGACATGTCCTATTTGACAGAGCTTTGGCCCAATGAATACTGTAACATCAATCCTCAAGAATTCTCCTTCATGGCCATACTATCCCTTAAGTTCTAGTTATCTATTGCTAATAATTAGCAACCATATCAAAATATAATAGTATAAAACAACATCAGATTCTGTGTGTCAGGAATGTGGAAAGGGCATAACAAGGGCAACTCTTCTCTGCTTACAACATCCAGGGTCCCCTCAGGCTTGGGGATGACTCTCTTGTCCAGGGTCTGGAATCATCTAGCTGTATGTGCCTGACACTTGGGCTGGAATGAATCAAAGGCTGGGCTCAGCTGGAACCGTGAACCAGAATACCTACATGTAGACACTCCATGTATCCTGGGCTTCTCACAGTGTGGCAGCTCAGTACTAAAAGTAGTGTCCCAAATGGGAGCATTTGCAGAGCAAGTGTTCTCTCAAGTCATCAGACTCATATTCAAGAGTCAAATGGCATCACTTCCTTTGAATTCTATGGTACAAGTGAATCACTAAGAAATGCCCAGTTTCCAGGGGAAGGGAATGGGATTCTACCTCTTGATGGAGGAATCAAAGCCACAATGTAAAGAACACGTGGGTTTGGAGATATTGTTGTGTCCATCTTTGGAAAACACAATCTGCTGCAGTCTTCATCTCCATACTTTCCCTATTTCATCATACTTTGCAAGAGGCCAAAATCTTCTCTGCTGGCCTCAAATGATATGGAAGTGGGGAGAAAAAGAACTTACCCAATGTCTTGAATAACTTCAGAAAAAAAATACCATTCCATATGTAGCAGCATGTCTTCAATTCAAGAGCAATAGTATTTAATGGAGGCTTTTGGAGTTCTCAAGATGTTTTTGTTAGGATCAACCAAGGGATTCCTAAAGTGAGAAAAATTCGTATGGAAGAATTTTAATGCATAACTCTACCAATTATTTTCAACTTTAAGGTTGCAACATGCATATAATCCTTATAACCTAACGAGGTAAACAATATTCCAAGTTCTCTATAATGAGAAGAAAATTGAGGCTTAGAACCACCAAGTAACATTTCAGGTTTTACTGAGATAGGAAGCAGCAGAGCAAGGGTTCAGGCCCAGCTCTTTTGGATATCCATAGCCGTTCAGTGATAATCTGATGATCCTCCTTGGAGGGTTTAGTTTCAAGCTTTCTTTTTTAATCAGGACTTTTCTTGTTTTAGGTGACAAAAATACAACCAAAGTTAGCTCACGTAAGTGGCAAACCATGCCAGTTATAGAAGCTTCAGACATGGCTGGATCCAGGAGCTCCAACAATGTCCTTAGAGTCTGTCCCTCTCCATCTCTTGGTTTTGCCTTCTCTTTTGACTTCAGTCTTAAGCAGTCTCTCCCCATGTGGTGATAAAGTTGGCCACCACCAATTACAAATCTACATCTTAACACTTGAGCATAGCTGACAGATGTTTAGCTCTCTTCTCTACAGATCTGAGAAAGAGTCTCTTTTATTTCTTATCTGGATTAAATTCTAATTGATCTCAGTTGGGCCACAAATCCATTCATGAATCAATCACCTATGTGCAGGGAGTTGAAATAAGATGGTTGGCCAGGTCCAGTTCAAACCTTCACAAACAATATGGACTGTGCATAGGGGAGGAGTGGATTCCTAAAGGAATATCAGCGTGAGTATACAATGGCAAAATAATGGACACTGGGCAGGCAAAAACATCAGGTGCTGACTACATCCTAATTTTACAGATGGATGATCTTGTAGTTGGCAAGACTGATCCTTGTTCCATTTTTATCAGTTCTTTCCCTCTGGCTCCCAGTGTTCTATTATTGCATCTGTTCCTCCTTCCTTAGAGGAAAAGAGTTGACAAATTTATTCACACCAAGGTATGAGTCACTCAGTCACCAAAAATCTTTGCATTCTAGTTTCTATAATGAGCATTCACTCATTTGACTAATATCTATTGAGCGTTCACTATGTGATAGGCCTGTGGTAGGTAAGCACTGCAGAGATGGAGGTGAAATAAGATAGTCTGGCCTTCCATAGACTCAAGTATGCATTAGCATTGTAATGGGGAAAGTAAGGTATATTTTCATTTTTAAAATATTAAGGTCATGAAGGAAAGGCCAAAAAGGTAATTCAAATTTGAGGAGGTCATAAACATTGCTTAGAACTGCTTTCTGACCTCCAACTCCCAGAGCTCTGAATCAGCAAGTCTGGAGTAAGACCTAGAAATCTGAATTTTTATAAAGCATTCCCAGGTAATTTTGATGAAGATGGTTCAGGGACTTTACTTTGAGTTCCCATTGGTTTAACCCAAACAAATAATTCTCCAATGACTATATTTCTGAAATATAGAAATCTCTGAATCTCTCCTGAAAAAGAGAAATCTTGGAATAAGGATGCCTTTCCTTCCAAAACATACTGCATAAGCAGCATCTAATCTTGTCTCTTCATAGAGCAGCCACCCCCACTTCCTGTATGTTGAGATCTGCAAAGTGGATAAATGATGCTGTCAGTGCCCAGCCCCTAGTACCAGTCTTTTCACATTAAGAGCTGCTTCCTGTGAATATCTGAGCCTCTGAGGGTTTTTTTGTCTGGTTGTGGGAACACACTTGGCCCATGCATGTCCAGGTGGAAGACTGGAGAATGAATACCCCTAAGACAGCTCTCAGTCAACATTGGTTGGAGAGTTGGTAGATCCACATCCCAGCTTCCTTCTTCTCCATTGGGGTACTTGAACCATATTCTAACTGTCTCTCAGAGTTCCTCCAAAACACTTAAGTTCCAGTTGTCCATAGTGGTGATTGATTTGTGAAGTTTCCCTTCATTGTCTTCCTTCCTGATCCTGTCCTACTGGAGCATTCCCTGTGATCACTTCCCGTATAATGAGCAGTCCTCTAATCCTTGGCTCAGAGTCATTCTCTTGGAAACTCAAAGCAAATATACATGTATGTCTAATTGTAATAGTCATGTGCTGTGCTTGCATTTTTCTTAGAAATATTAAGTGTTGACAGTTGACTTCAGGTTACATCAAAGAAGAGGTTCCAGTCGAGTATCTGAAAGAATCAAGGGAGGGCTTAAATTAGAATGTATTCCTCCATATCTTACATACAAACAAACAAGTACATATGCTTTCAGTTATCAAGAACAAGGTGGAGACCTTATTACTGTTATTATTATTATTATTATTATTATCACCATTCATTCTGAAAACAGACTCAGCCCAAGTGCTAAATAGTTATTCCAAAGAAAGATCTGGAGAAGGAACAGACTGATGTTAAAATGTTATTGTACTAAAATAGTCATAAAACGTGCAAAGAGTATGTTTATTATGCAGAATGCATCCAAGCATGATTAGATGTTTGGCAGAAGAGAAACTAGGAAAGAGTGGAAAAGGCTGAGCAAAACCAGCCAGACCCAAAGAATTACTCGAAAAGTGAATGAATAGAAAACTTCTTGGGATTTGAATGTTGATGAGTAACTGGCATCTCCCTTCTTCATCTACTCGCAAATGATAACAAATCATTCTGATGATAATTGCAGGATGTATCTATTTATGACAAGCTGCTGGACATGGAGAGCATTCCATTATGTGCTCTATAGATTACCCCCCAAACTAGTTCATGGGTTCTCAGAAGAACCCGAGATTAAAGAGTAACACCAGTACTTTCTTCCCTGACCTGAAGAAAGAAAGAAAAGAAAACTATTTGTTGAATGAACATAAGGAAGAACACACAATTATTCAGAGGAGAAGGCTGGAGGCTAAGTTACAGCTGTTAAAAAAAACCCTGCTTTTTAGAAAATCATGTTAAGCCACCTCCCTTTTACAAAAGACCTACATTAGTACCTGTTCTCATTAACTGAAAGAAATCCAAAGAGGATTTTTGCCTTAACAACAACAAGGAAAAAAAAGGTGAAAAACAAAAATAGCACTCAGCTTGTATTTTGCAGTGAGCCCTTGTAGACAGCGATCACCCCACATGCAGAGAGGGGTTCCAGTGAGCTCCTTTCCGAGAACTACACTCAGCATCTCAGCATCACGCCACCATAGCTTTACCTGTGTCTGTGAGCATCTGTGCTTTATCTCGATTTATTGTGTGCATCCATTAGAAAGATGTGTCCTAAGAGATCAGAATAGCCTAAGAGAGGATATTTTGAGGGTCTGGGAATGCTCAATAATGTTTCCATAGAAATTAATAGTAATTGCTTCTTTGCTTTGCATGAGCTTAGGAAAGTGTTCATAGGCTCTACTTTTGGATAGTAGGGAAACCTGTGTATATACAAGGGTGGGAGGAGGGACTAGGAGAGCTCTTTCTGACAAACATTCAGGATTTCTGCTCTCTGTTCTTGCGATGACTACTAAGGAGAGATCAGTTTAGAAATTTGTTTTCAGTTCTATAGTTTAGACCTCCATTGGGTTGTAGAGGAAATCACACAGTTGAATAGCTCCTGAAAACAATTTTGCTGTATTTTTTTTCCTCAGAATTTTACATAATGCTACTCTTCTGAAACCATGTATTAGATAGATATTTTCAGAAATCTTATCTTTGAAGTTCTTCTTCTACATCTAATTGTAACAAAACCAACTATTTCAGTAGGATTCTTAGTTTTCAAGCAACAGAAATTAATCAGGTCCATCTGACTAAAACACAAAGTGATCCATTGGAAGGGCTAAGGAGAAATTTCAGATTTGAGGGAAAGGCCAAAGAACCAGACAGAGAAAAGGCTACCAGGAACCAGGGATGCTCTGGGCATCCTGGGAACAAGAACAAATTGGCCAACTCATCAGCCACCACAGCTGGGATGAACCAACTCCAAATGTTTCTGCTGCCTTCACTTACTCCATTAAAGAATCAGAATACTGGGAAGCAGAGGGTAATTTTTTAGCTTGGGTTCCAGGCCCACCTCTTAGCAAGGGGAGGACAGTGTACCTAGAATGGCAGTTCTACCAAAATGGCATACAGTGGCGGAGAATTCATGGCCCCCAAAGAAACTCTGATACTGGAACCGGAAGAAGGGGAACTGCCCGAGGGTCAGGCTAGAGGTATCAATTAGCACTTACTGAGCTAACAAGGTTGTAAAAAGGTACCAGCCTTAGAGCAACTTGTCTACTACCTCATCATCTTCCTATTCCTATTTCGCTACCCTGTCCAAAATATTTTCTTTATAGCCCTAATGACTGTCATACAACCATTAGAATTTTTTTTTGGAAAGACATCACTTTTGAAGGATGCTCCCCTCTCTCCACTAAGTGGCTTTTGTCCCCAGCCCCGAAGCTTCCTATCCTTTCTCATGTATCCCTCCAGACTCTACATATAGAGGCAGCCCTGCCAATCTGCTCTGCCTGTACTGCTGCATATGGTACCTGGTGTTGAGTATGTTACATCTGTATCCCCCTCTGTGCGGGTAGACCCTATATTACAAAACAAGAAATAATGATGGTAATACAGCAGCCCTTGAAAGCCCACTGGGATGTATTCCAAGGCCTTTGAAAACCACCAAGTTCTCAGATATATCTCTTTGAATTATATTTTCCCCCACAAAATGCAGTAAAGCGTCACTGAGAAACTATAAATAATCCCCTCAGTCTTTAATGATTCTATGAATATGGGACTAAAGTCATTTACAAAGCCATTAAAGTAAATACTGGTTGGAGCACTCACTGAGACAATTTCACAAATCATTTTTTTTCCCTTATTTTCCTAATAGGAAGTGTAGAGATCTGACTCACTTCTGAGTTTGACATTTTCTTCTTTGATGCTTCCAATATATGTAACTTCCCAATAAGAACTTCCAATTTTGTAACCCTCTTCGTGTCCACCATCAATGCTGGAAGGGGGTGGGGGTGGGACTCAGGAGTAGGACTTCCCAGATTAAAATCCTGGCTCCACTGGTTAGTACTGTGTGAATCCGACAAGCTCTCTTTTCAGCCACCCTTGTTTTCCTTATCTGTAAAATGTAATTTTACATTTTACGTATTTAATTGACATAGGACAATTCATTTTAAGCATTTAGTGTCTGGTACTTCATAAATGTTCAATATACATTAATTGCTATTTTTTAAAAATATCTTTAGGAGCACTTGGGTGGCTCAGTCATTGGGCTATTGCCTTCAGCTCAGGTCATGATCCCAGGGTCCTGGGATCGAGCCCCACATCAGGCTACCTGCTCCTCGGGGAGTCTGATTCTCCCTCTCCCACTCCCCCTGCTTGTGTTCCCTCTCTTGCTGTCTCTCTCTGTCAAAGAAATAAATAAAATCTTTTGAAAATAATAATAAAAATAGAAACCTCTTAAAGTAATGACATCAGGAAAGCAATTGCTTCTGTAAAGATGGGTAGAGAATAGCAAAGCACCTTAAACTACGTATGCTGGGACCTCAGCAAGTTTCATTCACTAGCTAGGTGACTCATTCCCCCACACAATTCATATTTGTATCTTAGAAAAATTTAAAATTCCTTGGTAGGATCAGGCTTTAGACTCCCTTACAAATACTAAATCCATATGTGCCGAGGATCTAATCCAGCTTTGACAAATAACTGGGCAGTGAAATGGTAAACGTTTAGAAAGAACATCCTTGAAATGTCATCTGGCTTTGTGACACAGACAAAAGCACATTAAAGTCTGTAGCAAAGTAATTCCAAACACAACTGAGTTACAGAGCACTGTCCATAAAATTGTATAATTCTCTGAGTGACTTATTAGAAATGCAGGGTTAATACAGGACCAATTAAATAGGTCAGCTCACTAACGCAGTCTTCCCATAATGACACCATAGAGTTTCCTGGGAAACACGTCAGTGTTGCTGAAGTGAAGGCAGAGCATGAAAAATAAATCAAAGGCCCATGATTTTTGGTCCTGTGAGAGAGTTAGCTTCAAAATATCATGGGAGGGGCGCCTGGGTGTCTCAGGTGGTCAAGCATCTGCCTTTGGCTCAGGTCATGATCTCCAGGTCCTGGGATCAAGCCGCATGTCAGGCTCTCCACTCACTGGGGAGTCTGCTTCTCCTTCACCCTCTGCCACTCCCCTTACTTCTTCTCTCTCTCTGCCTCTCAAATAAATAAACAAAATCTTAAATATATATATATATATATATATATATCATGGGAAACACATTCTTACCATTGCCTTTGTGACTTAATTCAAAGCAACCAAACTCCATGAACACATGGGGAAAAGGCACAAAGTACATATGTGTGGTATAGAAGGAGTGATGTCCCCCTGAGAAGCAAAAAGTACACAGCTGAGAGTTACATGGACACTGAATGGAGCCCCTCCCTGCCCCGCTGACCGGGGTGTGACCGCGTGACTCACTTCACCCCTAGAATGTGACATGATGGAAACAGAGGCCCCGCATATGTTAGCATGCTTTGCCTTGCTCTCCTGCACGCCTGCCATTCCTCACAAGAGAATCATCCCCAGGTAGACACAGATCTAAGCAAGATGAGAACTGAACCCAGCTCAGAGCCTGGAGGGAGTCAAACCCAGTCAACCCATAGCCCAAGAACTATTCCAGCTGATCCTCAGGCCCATGCGCAAGAGAAAATAAATGCTTGTTCTTGTGAGCCACTGAGTTGCAGCGTGATTTTTTACACAGCCTTGAAAAACAATGGTTGACAGTAATAACAGTAGCTTGTATCAGTTGGCTCCTCACCTTGCGTGAGGACCTGAACTCAGGACTTAACATTCATGATCTGTTCTAATTCTTAGACCACCTGGAGGGGTGGGAATTATCCTCCTCTTAAAAAAAGTTAAGTGATTGACCTGAAGACCCACGATGAGCAAATGGCAGAATCAAGACTCAAATCTAGGGCAATCTGTTTCTTGTGCTTGGTTATCTTTCACTGCCCTGGACCAGCCTTCTTCAGTGTTCATTTACGTCAGAGCTGAAGAACCAAGACCACTGTCCCTCTACTGGTCTTGAATTCATTTGTCTGGCCTTCATTGAGATGTATTGTGTACCGATTACACACCATGCATCGAGTCTGGCATACAGTAAGTCCTCCCTGCTTAATGTGAGTTAGCCATGATTGGTTTTACCATGTGAACATGTAAAATAAATAAAGAAATAAACAAATAAAGAAATAAACAATGAGATCTTAAAACAACACAGGGAGAAAGTAATGTGGTTCTATGGATAACATATTTGATATAACTAAAGAAACAACTTCCAATTGTTCATGTTAAATGATTATGTCTCCAAGTAAGATCTTGGAGATTTAATTTTTATTATAGTGCAAATAAATTTATTTGAAACCTAAAATTTTTTAAAATTTTAATTATATCACTTTCCTCACTGACAGCTTTTATATTCTAAAATATCCTTTGCTAGCATGTAGATGTGGCTGTGTGACCCAGCCCTGGCCAATGAGGTCCAGGGAGAGGAGTCTAGGTGGCATCTTCTTTTTCCTTGAAAAAGAGATAAATGGGCAAGGACCACTCTCTTGAATGATCTCTTTCCCTTCCTACTGGTATGATAGGGAGGAAGAAGAAAATGCCACTATACTGAGGATGGGAGAAAAAGGTAGAAAGATACTGCTGTTAAGCTCTTGAATGAAATCTAAACAAGCCTTCCCTTGTTAAGCAAGCATGATTTAAACCATTGGTTCCTATGGTTTAAACCTTTATTACCTGCACCAGAATGCATTCCTGACGGACCGCTCTATGTCCCAACGAAAGAGGTAGCTGCTGTTGGGCTCACATCAACTGCCGAATGTGGGAATGTGGGCCCAGTGTTGCCACCTCTTCCAATAAGATAGAAAACAGCATTTTTTAAAAAAGATTGTATGTATTTGTCAGAGGGGGAGAGAGAGAGAAAGAGCACAAGCAACGGCAACAGCAGGCAAAGGGAGAAGCAGACTCCCCGCTGAGCAGGAAGCCCAATGGGAGACTCCATCCCAAGACCCTGGGATCATGGCCTGAGCCAAGGACGGATGCTTAAAGGACTGAGCCAGCCGGATGTCCTGAAAAACAGGGTTTTTTTTTTTTTTTTTTTTTATGTGAAACCACTTGTTTTTAAAGTAAAGGAAACTAAATCAAATTATTAAAACATCGTGCATACCAAACAGAACATAACTTCAGGCCAATTCTGAGAGCTACAACTCGGCAGTTCTTGACAGCTGTGTGTATCAAGTTAGTAAACTCTGTCCTAAATTAACTACCCATTGTGTTGGCCAGACTTATAGGAAACTCACAAAAGGGCCATCAAAAAGCAATTATTACGTGAGCCCTGAATCCTGCAGACATAATAAACCGGATTTGCCTTCCTAGAACCAAGAAGAAAAGGAATGGCCTCTCCATACAACCGGCCTTGGATTTAAAGAAGAAAGTTGCATTTGTTAGGTCAGAGAGAGGATTGAATCTGTTCAGACATTTCCATGGGTCTGCTTTCCAAATTAATTTGTCATTCCTTTGATAAGATCTCAGAACCTGGTTGCAGGGCTCCTTGGAGCTCAGGATTCAGGCAACTCTCTTTAAAGAAGGAAGAAAATAAGACCCTTTCTATGACAATGATCCAACCAGGGACCTGCTGCTAATCTCGGGTTTGTTGTATGGGTTTGGATACTGCCCCAGGCTGGATAAAAATAGCTACAGTGCTAGTAACAACAATAGCAGCCATGGCCTACATCCAGTCTAAGCGCTGAAATACTCGTCTATTGTGTTTATGTTGGGAAACTGCCCTCCTCTGCTCCATATGGTAACAACAGAACCATACATCGCAGGGGCTCGACTACCTTATACCTGCAAGGGGAAGCATCAGAGTTCTTTCCTGACAGTTAATAGAGGGACAGAGAGACAGAGCCTCTTTTCCCCTCCATCATCCTAAACGATAAAGAAGAAAGCTATGTAATACCAGATCCCATGCAGTCCTCACGGGTACAACACCTGTCTGAAAAAGAGGCCAAGTGATTTGTGTAGAGCCGAGAGATGGGGAGAGAATCCCTGACGGTAGTATTTACATGTCTGAATCCATCTGTGCCTGAAAAGAAGTTCATCCCTTGGATATTCCAATTAATTAAACCAATGAATTCTTGGAGAAATATTGCTAAAAAGCCAGTACAAAAAGGACCAGTGTGCTGAGAATATGGAACAGCTAACTGTAAACCATAACTGAGTGTCTAGAGTGAGTAGAAGACAATTTTAGTCTATAGACGGGTCAGAAAATTCCCAGGGGAAGGACTTGGTGTGTTTATAGCAACCAAAACAAGAAGGCATACAGACCGTAGAGATGACATATGGTATTTAAAAAAAAAACAAAAAAACTGCTCCCTACTCTTAAGAAGTGACCCTAGCTTGAATTGTTGTCTTCTGTTTACTTCTTTTTTTTCCTGCTGCATCCAAATGAGGTGTTTATTCTGCAGACACGAAGGGCACGAACACCCATGGGTGATGATTTACAGACAGGCATCTAGCAGGCCAAGAAAAACCTGTGTTTTTCTTCAGCATTGTTCCTTATTCACTGTTAATAAATTATATTATTTTACTGACAAGGAGGAATACAGATTTTATTCATATCTGAACACAGGCTTGTGTTGGGTCGGGTCGATGTGTTTAGAGACTCAGCTCTACCCATGACTAGCTGTGATACTTAGGTAAGTTACTTAAACTCCAGGAGTGTCGGTTTTCTCAAGGAGAATAGAGGTTGAGGTGAGCATTTGTGTAATGTATGTAAAAGCCACTGTATGTAAAAGTGCCCAGCCCACTGCCTTGCACTTTCTACAAATTCAGTTCAAGAAGGGTTTGACACTTAGTCCTTTTTTTCTCCGTTATCTCTTCTTGCCCTCAGATGCTCAATCTCTCTGTTTTCTTTTCCTATTATTTCTCTGTTTATCAGTGTTTTCTCCAACCATGTGTCTTTTGTTTCTCTCCCAAAATATAGCATAATGGAGAACACAGAGTGATGTTCAATAAATCCCCTGCCCCAACTTATGCCTTGAACTCCCACATTGTATCTTTAACTGCTTCCTTAACATTTCCACTTAGATATCCAATATGTAAGCATCTCAAATTTAACACAGCCAAACTAGAGTGTTTGATTTCCTCCATATCCTCAGTCTTTCCCACCTGAAGAAATGGCACCACTGTTGACCCAATGCCCAACTGAGTTTTCTCTTCTATTTCATCTCCCATATCCAAATACTCAATCAGCAAGTCCTACTGGTCACCTTTTAAATATATCATATACTCTATGTTTGTCCCTGATTGCTAGTGCTGTGTCACTCTTGTTCAAGCCACCATATCCTCTTGTATGATCTCCTAGAGTCTCAACTTGTCTATTATTGAGTTCAGAGTTGGCCTAAATCAATTACCATGGGACATTCCTGATAAAGACAGAACTGATCTCCAACATCATTCCTATTTTCCTCTTGGAAATCTTTAAGATAATGCTCAAGGAGAATTCACTGAAAGCTAGAGAAGTCAAAGCACTGTGTCATGAATTTCCCAGTGCAGGGCAAAATCTAGGAATTCTTGAGTATCTGGAATTTGAGTATTATACTGAAGGAGCATGAGCTGACATCCTCTGGCAACAGGCCACAAGCTTAGCTACTCTCTTGGGTTACTTTCCTACTCCTGTAACGCTAGGAGGGAAACCTGGTTTCTTAAACTCATGAGAAGTTCACGGGAACCTGGTGAATTAATTAGACTCCTGTGAAGTTCAATCAATCACAACCCAAAGTCCTGAGGGAAAAATGGTAGCAATTAGTCTCAGGTTTCTACTTCTCAAACAAAACAAGAGTGTCTAGGCTACTGGGTTATTAGGCACAGAATCTTGATGACATTGTAGGTATCCTTTAGGAACATTAATATTCAGTTGAACCATATGAAGTTGCCATTTTGTAGGTCAAAATGATTGAATAATAACAATAATAGCAATAATAGCAATTTCTATTATTTAACCTAATAATAATAGCAATAACAATTTATTGCTATTATTGCTAATAATAATAGTAATAACAATTTATTGCTATTATTGCTAATAATAATAGCAATGTTTATTTCTTACTATGTGTTAGGAAACTATATGAAATACTTTATGTGCATTGTATGAAAGGGCTTAGCACAATTAAAACATTTATAATGAATCACTCAATCCCACAAAAATCCTCCTAAATGTTATTATCCCATTTTACAGAACAGGAAACAGAGTGAGAGAGGTCGAGTGACTTGCCCAAATCCAAACTATCAAAATCTACGAAATGGTAGAATCAGAAATAAAGAATAAATATAAGGATCTTTCAGATTCTAAATGCTGTGAGTTATAGCTTTATTGAGTGCCTACTATGCACTGGGCATGTAGAATATACTATTTCTAATTTTCACAAACATGCATGAAAACTGAAGATCATCCCCATTCTAAAGAGAAGATAACTGAGCCTCTAAGATGTTAAGGGTCCTAAAGCCAGATAATAATGGCATAGTTGTGATTTAAACCCAGAACTGTTAGATTCCATAGCATTTACTTATTTTTAGTATGCCAAACTGCATTTCATATATGAAAGAAACTGTTTTTGGGGGAAGGGATACACACACATGTGCATATGCATGTGTGTGTGTGTATGTGTGTGTGATTTGTTAAGACCAATCAGTTGGATTTTTAACAAAAGAAACCCATTCGCTTTGCCTTCCGGAGACTATATAATTTGAATCATTGTCCCAAGAGCACGATACCCATGCTAATCAATATTGAGCTCAGGAATAAAAGCTACGACCCAAACCCCAAGTTTGTTCTGGATAAAAGCTGATGGCCTCCTGTCCCCCAGTGAACTTCCAAGCCCATCACTTTTGCTTGGCAAACTTCCTGCCTCCTCCCACCTCCCCGCAAGGAACCAATGCCGGCAGTGTGTGTAGAATGACTCACTGAAACGTAAAAATGAACAGATCTTTCCAAGGCTGTCAGCCAACACTGAGAAATTTGGTACAGACCGTCAACCAAATGGAACTTGCTTCATCTATATTAGGATGATGGGAATGAGTCAACTCTCAGGAGCCTCGAACCTTTCATTTTAATTAGTCCAAATAATGTAAAGCAAATGCTTTTAAACCACCAAAATTCAACACGCTGCCCACATTTTCTCATAAATACTCCACCTCCACTCCCTCCTCTCTTTCCCGTTTCACACACACAAGAAATTGATAAAGTCCAAAGACAGCCTTTGCCTGGAACCATTTCTCCCTCCTCTTATGTTGGCTGAAGTCTGTAGCTACCAGCATGCTAATTCTAGAAGCCACAATCTTCTTCATAAGCCCACTGGAACCCAGTGGGTGAAGAACCCAGAAGACTGGAACTGAGAACTGCTTCTAGAATAGAAAGGATGTGGTTTAGAGTAATTCTTTTTTTTTTTAAAAAGATTTTATTTATTTATTTGTCAGAGAGAGAGGGAGAGAGAGCGAGCACAGGCAGACAGAGAGGCAGGCAGAGGCAGAGGGAGAAGCAGGCTCCCTGCCGAGCAAGGAGCCCGATGTGGGACTCGATCCCAGGACGCTGGGATCATGACCTGAGCCGAAGGCAGCTGCTTAACCAACTGAGCCACCCAGGCGTCCCAACATCCTGGACAAACACACAAAATGTCAAAGGTTTATTGTCCATTATGTGAAGACATTTGTTCCCTTGTATTAATCATAATGTTTTATTTAACATAAAGAGCATGACTCTGAAATCAGACAGAGCTGGGTTTGCCTCTAGCACTTAGTAGCTGTGTAGACACAGTTTTCTTAAAAACCTGTCACTTCATGGGTGCCTGGGTAGCTCAGTTGGTTGTGTCTGACTCTTGGTTTCTGCTCAGGTCATGATCTTAGGGTCATGAGATTGAGCCCTGTGTCAGGCTTCGTGCTCAGTGTGGAGTCTTTCCCCCTCTCTCCCCCTACTCCTCTGTTCCTCCCCTGGCTCACACACACTCCCTCTCTCTCTAAAATAAATAAATACAGTCTTTAAAAATGAACAAACAAATCTCACTTCATTTCTCTCACCTATAAAATAGAACTAATATTAGTGCCTAGTCATAGGATTTTTATAATGATTAAGTGAAATACAAAGTTTGTTAAGGACTTTGAACAATGTCGGGCTCATAATAAGTGTTCCAACAAATGTTATATAGTATCATTATCATCTGGGTATGGGACAATAATTTTTTGTTGTTGTTTAAGCAAGAGAAACCCAACCAAAATGGGCTTAAGCAAAACATAAAATACAACATATATAAAAAATGTAAAAATAAAATAGAAATTTATAGACTTAGAAGTCTAGGGAATTATCAAGTTCAGTTAAAAGTGGATCCAGCAGCTCAGCTTACATCATCAAGAATCTGAGTCCTCATTAGCAACGTACACTTTACCCTGGAAAGAGAATCCTTTCCCAATAGTTTCACTGAAAGTTACGGTCCTGGCACACATTGAGCTAAAATTCCTACTTACCCATCTCCCACCTAATTGCTGCAGCTCATACTGACCTGGCCATATGTCTGCTAGCCCAGGGGCAGTACAATGGAGAATATCCCGCAAGAACTCTTCCACTGTTTGAGATTAGGGGAGAAATGGGTCCCCAGAATAAAACCAAATTGCTATTACCAAAAAAGGCAGCACGGGGCCAGAGAGACAAAATAGCAGATGATCACTCAAGTCTGGAGGAGTTAAAACTAGCTTGAGAGGTAAAGTCCAAGTCGGCCAAGTAGCTTGGGATTCATCATGGAGAAACTGGAAAGCTTTGAAGGTGACATGAAGAGTCTCTTTTTTTCTAAAAGCCACTCTCCATTCAGAATCCATTCTTAGTACCCTGGGTCAAGTAAATGGTCTTTGGACTATTTAAAATTCTTCTCAAGGCTGTTATGATATGACTGGCCACAAACAGGATGGCATTTCCCAGTTCAGTTAAAAATCACTTCTAAATATATAAAAGTCTGAAGAGCAGCTTCTTCCCCGGAGGAAGGAAAGGTTATAGCCAATCTCTATTTGCATTCTTTATTTAATTCTCGACCCTGAGAAGGAGACACCATCATTGCCATTTTATAGATAAGGAAACGGACACTCAGCAAATGTGACTTGCTGAAGCCACGCAAGTGTGAACATGGCCGGGTTGTATTTCTAATCCAAATATGTCAGACTCCCTACAATAACTCTTCTCAGCAACAGCCATGACTACTTCCTTCCCTTTTTGGCTCCTTGTTCCATATTTGAAGTGCTTTGTAAAGGAGGGAGGGTCATCCTAAAGAAATCTGAGAGTCTCTATACACCAGCGACCATTTCTGACTGACCCCGAGTACAGGTAAGGATGCAACCTCGTCATAGCTTCAACTCCACCACTTCCTACAAACAGCTACCCTCTTCAAATTGGAATCTCGCTGTCCTTTTCAGCTTAAGGGCGGGTGCTTTTAAAACACCCTGAGGAAAATCTTTTCAGTCATTTTGAGTTGAGCAAGTGTGAGACGGCAGACATTCTCCGTTCCACAAAAAAAACCTGTCCAGTGTTTCTTGTACTCATGGAGCTTGGGAATTCCAAATCTCACCACAGTTAGATTGACATGGGCAGAGATTTTGCTGAAGGGAAACCCATCATGCTGCTAGAATTGTTTTGTAGTTGTTGTGGAGAGGTTTTATGTTTATTTTCTTTTGAGACTGCAACCATGGTAGTCTTGGGCACCTCTTGAATTGATCAGCAGGGGTGGGATATTTGGGGGAAATTTTCCAAACATGAGGAATTCTTTATTGAGGAGATTATCTGTCAGAGATGATTGTTTATCTGAGACAACTGCTCTCCCTGAAATGTAGGTCAAAGTATGCTATGTTACTTGAGACGATTCCCACCACATAATTCCTCATTGACATCCACAATGAAGGTGTAGGAAGCTTTAAAACTGAATTTCTTGATTTTAGAAAAAGAAGAACATTCTAGAATGCATCACTAATCCTGTCAGGCTGAGGCCATAGACTGACCATCCATCCATTCCTTCATTCACTTCATTCCTAGAGTACCCAGCTGCATGACTGTTCATGACCAGTCCTCCATATGGTGACAGATTTGGCAGAAAGGCTACTGGGCACAGGGACCCTAATGGCTCCCTAGACTACTTCCTTCCCAGCAACTTTTCAGAGGTGGACTGGATTAGATCCTGAGGAACATGCACATGGAAGTTGAGATGATCAAATAACTGTTCAAAAAGTGTGCCAGCGGGGCGTCTGGGTGGCTCAGTGGATTAAGCCGCTGCCTTCGGCTCAGGTCATGATCTCAGTGTCCTGGGATCGAGCCCCGCATCGGGCTCTTTGCTTGGCGGGAGCCTGCTTCTCTCTCTCTCTCTCTGCCTGACTCTCCGCCTGCTTGTGATCTCTCTGTCAAATAAATAAATAAAATCTTAAAAAAAAAAAAAAAAAGGTGTGCCAGCAAAAATACACACACACACACCCCAGACACAGAGATAGTCCACAAAGTTCAACTAGTGAATAAATACAAGCATTATCAGCCTGTAGATTTCTCTCCCAAACCTGCAACTAACATGAGAATGAAGAACAAATAAGGAGTTCCATTCTTTATTTCAAAGCAGCCCATAGGGGAAGTTGGGTGGCTCAGTGGGTTACGCTTCTGCCTTCAGCTCAGGTCATGGTCTCCGGGTCCTGGGATCGAGCCCCACATCGAGCTCTTGACTTGGCAGGGAGCTTGCTTCCCCTCCCCCTCTGTCTGCCTCTGCCTACTCATGACTTCTCTATCACATAAATAAATAAATAAATCATTTTAAAAAAGCAGCCCATAAAGTAAAAATAGGACTTTTTAAAATTGGGAGTGTCCAGGATGTCAGCAGTATGTACGCATGGGACAATTGCTCAGTAAGTGATTGTTAAGTCAAAGTAAGAACCACTTACAAGCTATGTCATTCCTTGGCACCTGGCGGTTTCTTCTGGTATTGCTGTAACATGTAGGAAATGTTTAAGGTCTGAGGTTTTCTTAGTTCCCTCAGGAGCAGTCCCTGAGACAAGTACGGGAGTTAAGTACCTTGACAGGTGATTCTAGGAGGTGCCAGTGAAGGAGAGAGCAAGTCAAGTAGTGCCAGCTGGGAAAATAGCTAACAAAGGCTGCTTTCACGAACAGTTACCACTGTGGGAACAACTGAACGCTCAGTGCCTTCAGAGATGCTGGACAAGCCCGCTGGCCTCAGGGTCCTGTGTTTTTATTCAACTACTCCCTCCCGCCTTTTCTGATTGAGGCCTGTTCCTGGAGGTGTGAGCTCCCCAGCACTCTGGTCCATCCCCTCTGTGAGCCAGACACACTCTTGGGGCTAAAGAACGCCCTCAGCGAGTTGCAGGTCCTTGAGGTGGGATGGCCTCACACGGACGGGGATGCTGTGTGCCACGTGAGCCAGCACCATGTACCGTAGTGGACAGACTCCGAAATGACCCCCAGCGGTGTCCCCCACCCCAGTATTTACACTTTCATGTAATTCTCTTCCCTGGAGCATGGGCTGGACCTAATCGTTTGAGTCTGAGGAACAGAATACTGCAGAAGGGATAGATCACTACTTTCAGCATTAGATCACAAACACCACCAAAAGTGCCTTATTTACCTTCGTTCTCTCTCTCTCTCTCTCTCCCTCCCCAGGAAAAGCTGGCAGCCTTGTTGTGAGCTGCCCTATGGAAAGGTCCATGAGATACGGCGAGGGACTGAGGCTCTCGGACCCACAGCCCACAAGGGACTGAAGCTTGCCAACAACGATGAGGAGCTTGGAAATGGATCCAGTTTTGAGATTGCGACCTATGAGGACCTCAGAGCAAAAGGCACCCAGTAAAATCCTACCCAGACTCCTGACCTGCAGAACCTGTGAGATATCAGTAGGTGGTGGTTTGAGCCGCTTAGTTTGGGGGGTAATTTATTACACAGCATTATGCAATTCATACAGCTGCTCTATAAAGACCAAAAGCTTTTCTATAACTTTGTCATGGCAAAGTAAGAGTTAAAAGTAAGAGGTATTAATTTGTTTTTACTACCAGGGTGCAGTGCCAATAGCTTTCAAAAAGACTTTCAGAGAAGGAATTCAAACAAGTCAGTGGGGTATTTGCCCATTTTTTCATACTTTTTAAGATTTATTTATCTGGGCCTAACTTACCATCTGGAACAATGACTCATTTATTAGACACAGTAACTGAAGCTCTACTCTGAACAGATATTTGAACAAAAATGTGTTACAGCCAAACAAGAATCAATTTAACTTTACAATTGATTACTGACTCTTACATTTATTATGTGTTTGCCAAAGCTATCGAGTGAAACCCTGCAACTCTTGAAATATCCAAAGCTAGGAACAGTCATTCGATGGCCCGAAGTCTGGGTGTATACAATATTGAAATACAGTTGGGGAGGTCATAAATTTGAGACCATCAGCATGTGTCTCCTAACTCGTGACAGAGCCATCATATAACGCTTCATCCTCATTTAAAACTTGAATACTTGACCCTGTCCTAAAAGGTAGTTAGTGAGACAAGTTGTTTTATCATGGAACGTGCCTGTTTTGATCACCCTCTATTCACTCCTCTGGTGAAGGGATCCCCACCCTTGGGCTTTGGGGATGACCAAAAACAAGACACCCAACACCAGACAGATGGAGTTGACAGCAGTTTCTTCGTCACATATGCTCATAGTCTGGGGGAGGACACCACAGGCCACACGGGGCCACATGGTCGTTGTGCTTGGGAACAGAGTGAATAATCAGGGACTGTGGGAAGCAGGCTCTGTATTACTAAGAGATTAGGGTAACCCCTGATTCCAGTGGGAGTGTGTAGTTGGTTTATTTGAGTAATTCTATGGGCCTGCAGGGAACTGAAACCCACCAGTTGGGATACTCAGGAACTGTATTTGGTCCCTTTGATAACAAGTCCAGGAGAACTTTTCCACAGAACAAAGTGGGGAAGGGGACTTACAGTTAGCTCATTTGAGACCCTTCTGATTTTATCAGATGTCAAGGGAGCACATGATGAATTTCAAGTCTCACACTATAATAACCGTGGGACATTTCCCCACAAAGAACCCAGGAGTACACAGTTCCTCTTGAGATGTCAATAAGTTGACTGTATAAGCTGTTAGATTTCAGGAAGACATAGTAAAACTTATATGCACTTTGCCTGAAGATAGGCAAAATACCTACAGAAAGATGCACATCTTCCTTTTACAAACTTCCTGCTAAAATCTCTTTTTGGCTTAGAAAACTCACTTGCTTGATCTCTATGGTTTTACAAAAAAAAAGTTCAAAGTCATAGTCATCCCTCAAGGTCACAGATGATATTAAAGACTGGGTTTGATGAAGTCCAGGCCACAGTTTCTGTCCTGTAGGGAACCCGAAAGGGGTGAGGATACCTCCCCTGCATTTTCCTCGTCATGTTTCCAGCATAGAAGCAGAGTTGCTGGCAACCCTCTGTAGTCTGCCTCTAACAGTGAGACAGTTTGGCCCATCCTGGTGCCCAAGACCAATTAGGAAAGTGAGACATTCAGACAGAGCAATTCTGAGAAATCTCTGGATATTGCTGAGCACTGGACTTGATAGGCAATAAAGGCAGAATAAACTCCGTTTGGCAAGTCTTGGTCCCTTCATATTCCTCTTCCCTATGGTAATATCCTATGAGGTTTAATCTTGCTCAGAACAGATGGGTCCTTAACTGGGGCAAAACACACCTCGAACATGCAGCCAAGGAAACAGAGACCCAGAAGGGTAAACATTTCTTGAAGATCTCATAGCAGGTTAGTAACTTTTTAAAAAGTTCTATTTGGGGGGCACTGGGTGGCACAGTCAGTTAAGCACCCAACTCTTGGTTTTGGCTCAGATCATGATATCAGTGTCGTGAGATCAAGCCCTGCATTGGGCTCAGAGCTCAGTGTGACGTTTGCTTCTCCCTTTGCCCTTCCTCACCTCCTGATCAGGTGCATGTGCGCTCTCTCTCTCTCTCTCTCTCTCTCTCTTTGTTTAAGATTTTATTTATTTACTTGTCAGAGAGAGAGAGTGCACACAGGGGGAGTGGCAGGCAGAGGGAGAAGCAGGCTCCCTGCTGAGCAAGGAGCCTAATGTGGGACTCTATCCCAGGACCCTGGGATCACGACCTGAGCCGAAGGTGGATGCTTAACCAACTGAGTCACCCAGGCGTCCCAATAAAATAAGTCTTTTAAAAAAATAAAAATAAAAATTTCTATTTTCTAAGGACACTTGGAAGTGTGTTAGGATGTGTTAGGTGTGAGTTTGGAATGCATTTAATCTGGGTTTGAATCCCAGCTTTCCTACCCACCAGGAATGCCACACTGACCACATGGTCTGATGTCCCTGAGGCTCAGTTTCCTCTTCTGTGTGAAAGGGTTGACTAAGTACACTGTCTGATACATAGAATGTGTATATATTCCAGCATCTACTTATGTATTTCTTTTCACTGGCAGAAAATTTTAAATGTAAAATGCCTGATCTGCACAACTGAGGCAGAATTTGATGCCTGGTATGATTCTTGAGTTCTTTCCACTGTGCACACAGTTTTTCTCATTTAAGGGCAAACATGCCACAAATACAGACTCTTGGAATTTTTTCATATCTACCAGGTCACAGAGATGGCATCACTAGAGAAACATACTGAGAATGTATCGGGACCTAGTAATTAATACCTTTTCCACAGGAAACACTGGCACTTTTTCTATCTCTGTGAGGAACACTCACAAGGTGGCTAAGTGAGTATTTATTTTCATTGTAAATGTATCTAGAGCTAGAAAGTAAAATTAGACAATAGGTTGATGGATACAAGTTGTATTAGTCTTTTACCCCCCCCCCCCATAGCACTTTACCTTCGGCAGGGCCTCTTCATAGAATTGTAAATGGTAATAGCACCATTAGTAAGAAGTGTGAGAATTAGTAAAGGGAAACCCTACTAAAATGGAGTTGGGAGGCCGGCAGAGGGAGTTATCAAGCCCTTGTCAACTGTGAATCTATGGGAAGAGATGGAGCTTCTCTGGATACTACTTTAAGATTTAATTATTTGAGAGAAAGAGAGAGCAAGAATCCCCAAGCTGATTCCGCACTGAGTGGGGCTCCATCCCTGGACCCTGAGATCATGACCTCAGCAGAAATCAAAGCCAGCTGCTTAACCAACTGAACCACGCAGGTGTCTAGGGATATCACTTTAGTTATTGCTTTACCAGCCCAGCAGGAGGTGGGAAGGCTTTCCTCCGCCCCCAGCAACAGCCCAGCCAATGAGAGACAGTCACAACTCAGCCAATGAGAAGCCACTACACTTCCAAAACCCATTTTACTCCAATGACCTTTTTTGTTTTTAAGAGCAAAGGTTTTCTAAGGTTTCACCTCTCTATAAAAAAGCCGGCTACCTCTTTTGTTCCGGGATTTAACGATAGTTTAGCTGCAGGCGGTCAGCCCCGGATTGCAATTCTGGTATTCCCTGGTAAGCTCATCTTTTGCTGGTAAAATAACAGGCAGTTTTCTTTTCATTTATTTACTTATTTTTACATAGGCCTCATGCTCTGCATGGAGCCAACAGGGGGGTTCCAATTCGAGACCCTGAAATGAGACCGGAGCTGAGATCAGGAACCTGTTGCGTGAGCAACTGAGCCACCCAAGCACCCCTGGCAGTTTTATTCTTTAATTAAAAAAAGAAAAGTTTTTAAAGGTTTTATTTATTTACTTGAGAGAAAGAGGCCACAAATGGGGAGAGGGAGAAGCAGATGCCCTGCTGAGCAGGGAGTCCAACTTGGGGCTCAGTTCCAGGACCCCAGAATAACGACCTGAGCAGAAGGCAGACCCTTAACCAACTGAGCCACACAGGCGACCCCCACCCTGCAGTTTTGTTTGTTTGTTTGTTTTTGTCTTTGGCTTTGGTTTTTTAAAGTTAACAGAAGCTATGTGATCCTGGAAATCCTTTAAAGGTAAAACCAACAGGACATACTGAAATGGGAGAAATAAAAGCCTCTGCCTTCGGCTCAGGTCATGATCCCAGGGTCCTGGGATCGAGCCCCACATCGGGCTTTTTGCTCCGCGGGGAGCCTGCTTCCTCCTCTCTCTCTCTCTGCCTGACTCTCTGCCTACTTGTGATCTCTGTCAAATAAATAAATAAAATCTTAAAAAAAAAAAAAAAAAAGAGCAAGGAGCAGGGGTGCCTGCGTGGCTCAGTGGGTTAAGCCTCTGCCTTCGATTCAGGTCCGGGTCTCAGGGTCCTGGGATCGAGCCCTGCATCAGGCTCTCTGCTCAGCAGGGAGCCTGCTTCTCCCTTTCTCTCTGCCTGCTTCTCTGCCTACTTGTGATCTCTCTCTCTCTGTCAAATAAATAAATAAAATCTTAAAAAATAAATAAAAGAGCAAGGAGCGGAGATGTGCATGAAGTGGGGATGAGATGTTCAGAGTTTGTGGAGGAATGTGTTATGTTTGAAGTGCCTCCATGAGTAAGTGGAGGTTTCAAGGGGACAGTTATGTAGGAGTCCAGATTGAGTGGACAGGGACAGGTAAGAGATTTTACTTTGAAGACCATGTCTGGAGCTTGGGGGCTTCTATCTTTTATGAGGGAGAGGTGAAGGAACTAGTGCTTCTTCTTTATGGCCCATCTAAGCTGACATCTTCACCAAAACATGTTCTCCCCCAAACCACATTTCCTAGCAGTGGTGAGGAAAGGCCTGGATAGAAAGCCCAGATGTTGAAGAATGGTTCTTGGAGAGGCCAGCTAGTAGGTGCGTGCATTATTGTTTGTGGCCTATGTCCAAGCAGCCACACTGACAGTTCCCCCTAATTTCAGGTAATGTAGAGGGAAAAGGACTTGTTTCTTTGGGACTTGGGCACAAGAAGGAAGCTGTGCCAATCATTCAAGCCCCCACCCTCCCACCCCTGTGCTCAGGACTGCTGCTTGGAAGCACTGGGTATTTTTCCACTGGAGAAGTGCTTAGTGGATGTGGTGATAAAAACTCCTTGAGATGACTCAGCTGCTTTGGTCTTTTTGCCAATGTCTTGTTCCAGAGGGGGTTGAAGGAGGCTCCAGACAGGAAGGATGGAACACCTGCAGCAGGAATGTTCTGTGGGGAGGACTTCCACCTTTTATACTCCCCCCCACCCCCCCACCCCCCTGCCAGGAAACCTGCATAATAGTAACTCATGTTTCTCCAGGCATACTGGGAGCCAGGTACACAAAATACCATATTAGAGATGGGAAAAGAAGGCTTGGAGAAGTTAGGGGACACACCCAAGGCTCTTCTGCCTGTGCTCTTGATCACTACTTCTCTGGCCTTTCTGAGCATAACCAGCTTCCTCCTGCTTCCTCCCCTTGGGGTCTTGGTATCAGAAACTGGGAGCTCACGCACGTGCTCTCTCTCTCTCTCTCTTACCTTCCTTCGTCCTTAAACCCTGTTGGAGAATAGCAGAAGCTCCTTACTAATGGCTCAGCTGTTAACTCTTCTGTAAAAAGACAATTCCCAGGGGGGAAAGGCAAAACATACTTCTGGGTAAGTCATGTCATGTGTACAAAGCTACCTTTGATGTACTGTACACTTGGAGCCCCAAACTTGCTTGTATTTTGAACTCAAAACATTGTTAGCATGACTTTGCTTCTTTTCCTGGAAGAGAAGAACCAGTGCATTATCTGGAAAAATCCCTCTGGTTTGATACATAGTTCACCATTTTATCTCAGTTTCCCAAGGTCTCTAATCACTGCCAGAAATCTAGACATTTTCCCAGGTAAGAGCATCTGCCATTGGAAGTTGCAGGAAATGAGGAGGCCTCTTGGCTATGACTCCCCACCATCTCTGCCAGCACTGGGGCCCTGAGCTGTACTGTTCCCACATCCAGAGTAATGAATGATTTTTACCCCAAATGGGAACAATGTTTCTGTATTTATAAATCTGAGAGATTCAGACACATCTGCTCATATTTACACCAATTCTGTTGCGACTGTAAAATTGCATATGCTATTTTGATGAAACTTTATCTTAATTTCATTACCAGCCTGAGTAATCATGTGATAATTGCCGGATTTCCAAGTAACTGGGCAAAAATGATATTTAGAGGGTTTTTTTTTAGTTTCTCCTCCTAGACTCATGACTTCAATAAAAATTCTGCTATTTTATCTTCCTAAATGGAAGCCGAAGTGATTTATTTTCAAGCTAGTCATTTGTCCATACTTGGAAGGAGAAATGGCTGACTGTATCTTAAAGAGGGGGTCATTGATGGTTTTGGTGATGGTCCAGTCCAGGAACAGAGCTGCTTGCTACATTAAAGTCTACTTGAGGTGAGGAAAGCTGCTATAGAAGAAAGAACTCAGGATTTGGCTTCAAACAAACCTGGGTTAGCAGTTAAGTGCCTTCACTAACTAGATAGTTGTGTTGCCTCTGGCAAATAAATCACATAACATCTCTGAGACTTATTTTCTCATCTAGAGAATAGGTTTTTTTTTTATTTTTAAAAATAACTATGCTTTGTGAATCTTTATGATTAGATAGTCCTTAGGATGATGTCTAGCAAACAGTAGGTTATTAAAAATTATAACTCTTAGCATTTCTATTACCATCTTCCAAACCTGTGTGTGTCTGTGGAAATATAATATATACTGCTTAAAGTATTGTCATAAAGATTTCACTATTTGTCTGACTGTGATGATACTTTGTTTTTGGGATACTTTTGTTCCCTGTTGGGATAGGAAACCCAAGCCACCATGTTGTACAGTACTACTCCAGGGCATGCCATTCACATTTTGGTCCACATGAATGGCCTCCCTTAGAGTTATGCATTAGAAAACCTGAGGCTCTTACCCTAGAAGTCAACAACCTACATAGCTCTTAAAAGCCCCCCTCTTGCCTTCCATGCTGACCCATTCCCACCAGCAGGTTTTGGGACCACCTAGAATCATGATGGTATCATTCTACGGATCCCAAGCAGCCACTATTTAGAAATCTCTAATTGCCACACCCCTCTCACCACGCTGGGTCTCCTTGGATATGACTTTGATTGAAATAAGCCTAAGTCTATTATAACCCATTGGACATCTTCCTTCAGGGTATCTGTGGTGATGACAAGTCCTACATCCTACAGTCTAGTCTGAGGGGCTGTCTCTAACCCCAGTTCTGCCAAGCCTGTCCTACCTTTGAGGTCCAAATATGTATCAAAGGCTATATATGCATAATACTTCTTTTGGTTTCAATTTAGGCAAAAACTTTGAACTGGGAGGTTGGCACCTTGAGTTCTAGTCCTAGCTCTTCTACAAATCAAATGTATGATTTTAGGCAAGTGTTGATGATTGCAAAATGATCACAAGATGTTCTCATGTCTGTGTGCATACTATTTGCAGTGTGATTTTGTTTCCCATCAAGAGGTGCCATAATTCTCAACCCCTTGAAGCCATGCTTGGCTAAGTGACATTGCTCAGTCAATGAAACACTAGCACATACAATGCAAGCAGTGCCTTTAAAAGTGTTTTCATGTTGGGCGTTGCTCTTTCTGGCTGCTGATATCCATGCTGCCATATGTGAGCAAGTTCAGACTAGCCAGCTGGATGATGCTGTAGTTAAGCCTATAGCCAGGCTGTGAATGATGTCCTACTAGATTAGCTGGTCTTCCAACTGCAAGAAATGCGAGTGAGATTAAATTATTCAGCCTCAGCTAAGACAAGAAATTAAGCCAGACCAGAAAACCCACCCAGTTAACCCACAAAATCGTGACAAATGTATGATTGTTGTTTTAACTCATTAATGTTTGGGAAGGTTTGTAAATAGCTAAAGCCAACTTATACAGTAATTCAGTTTCTTTCTCTGATTCTCTTTCCACATCTTGAAAACTAGAGTATTGAATCAGATCAGAACTGTTAAGTACAAGGCACAAGAGCCATCATCTTCCTATCCCAAGACCATATGAAACATTATTAACTGATCACAGAACACTTTCTCATTGGACCCAAAAATAGTGATACAGTGCTTCTAGCACTCTCGTAGCTACCCCCTGTTCACAGGGTGGGCAGTGGAATGATGCCCATTTGCCAGTTCTCTTTTATACCAGTAATTCTCCAGTGTGACCAATCACCACCATTCCCTAACCAGTCCCCTGGGGAGAGGTATAGACCCAAGACCGACATTCTATTTTGTTGAAATCACATTTGATAGGTTTGGGTCAGACTGGAAATCTAAAGGTTTCCAGGGGATTCTGATAATGATACAGGTTTGGGAATAGTAGACTGAATGATTTCTTAGGTGTTTTCCAACCCAATTCTTTGGTTATTCTAAGCAAAGCATTGCCCTTAATCTTAGATTTGACTGGATAATAACAGTATCTTCTATCCCTAAGTAATCCCATGCAAACATACCCATGAGTCTTCAGATGAATCACCCACACTACTTTGAGTAACCTGGGGTTCTCCTCTAAATATTACTCTTTAGGGGCGCCTGGGTGGCTCAGCAGGTTAAAGCCTCTGCCTTCGGCCCAGGTCATGATCCCAGGACCCTGGGATCGAGCCCCGCATCGGGCTCTCTGCTCAGTGCAGAGCCTGCTTCTCTCTCTCTCTCTCTCTCTCTCTCTCTCTCTCTCTCTCTCTCTCTGCCTGCCTCTCTGCTACTTGTGTTCTCTGTCAAATAAATAAATAAAATCTTTTAAAAATAAATAAATAAATAAATATTACTCTTTAGTATGCAATAAGCCAGAAGAAGACTCTCTTAGGCATTCGGAAGGAGAGAGAAAGAGACTCCCAGATTCAGGACAAGGTAAATTAACTGGTTAATTCTCTAGAGCCATAAACCATGAATCCTGTTCTGAAAGACGGAGTTTGCTCTATTGTTAAGACCATGAGTCCACACTTGTGCTTCCAAACAGTGACCTAGAATGTGGCATACATACAGTTACCTGCAAACCAAGGCCTCTAGATTAGAACATTGAAAGATAACCAGGAAGTGCCAATAATAATCCTGACAGCTAATTCTTAAGTGCCTTCTATGTGCCAATCAGTATGCCAAGACTTTGTTACTTTATCTTACTGGCTCCTCTGAATAACTCCATGAAATAGGTACTTTTATTATTTCCATTTAATGGATGAAGAAAGTGAGTTGTCGAGGTAGAATTAACTTACCTGGGGTCACGTGGCTAGTGGGTGGTAGAGCCAAGCAGAGTGCACATAGATCTGACTCCAAATTCCCCATTCCACACTAGCGTGCCATACAGCCTCTCAATGATGCTTTCATTAGTGCACAGGAAACATGAGCAAATTCCCGAAAGACATTTTTCTAAAACACAGCAACTATGACAGAACATTAAATCAAATTAAAGCTGTGAAAGAAAATGAAGCATTGGTTCCTTCTTACATTTTCTCATCAAAACTCACAATCCCATTATGTTTATTTCTCCCTTTGTTCCAGTTTCTCCTTAAAAAGAAGTTTTGATTGACGGCTTCTTGGAAGTCACTATAATTTAATCTACTTACCTTCTCTTTCATCATTTTATTTTGTTTTCTCTCTACTGTTTCTATACAAAGGGAGAAAAATATCGCTATTCTTTTGCTTTTTCTGTATTATTCTATTTGGAAAATCTTGGAGGGCTTTCTGTGTTGTTCTTTACTTTTCCAAATTCTACCATTTCCAGGAAGAAAGTCATTTATTCAAGAGGATGAAAAGCAGGAGAGTTTGGCTCCAATTAATTTGTTTTGCAAGTGA